>NW_020874291.1:1473610-3873610 GCF_003935025.1 Abrus precatorius | reverse complement strand
GGTGAAAATGAAAACCCTAGCATAGAAAACGTACCTCTAAACGGCCAAAACACGATTACAATCTTTAATCTTGGACATAAACGGCTTTGGAGGCAGTTTAATTAGTGAAATAGGAAGAGGGGTCGAGAGAATCGAAGGAGAAATGAAGAGAAAGGGTGGGAAATGTGTTTCCCAAACCCTAAACCCCTCAAATACCCTAAACGTCGTGATATTCTTGTTATAACGAGACCCCTTCTCACTACAGCAAAAATATCAGACAAAACTGCACTTAGTTTTTTGTATAATCTCGTTGTAGCGAGACTGAACCCAGAAAACACCTCTATCTGTTGCCCTATCGCTGCAGCGAGGAGCCTCTCGCTACAGCGAGAATGCAACAGAGACACACCTACTTACCCAGGACCTTCTCGCTATAGCGAGAATGTTCCTGCAGCACACATCATCCTATACTCTCAAGCATTTTCAGTCCATTCATAGGCAAACATTCTCATTTGAACCACAACATATCGATCTACACATCTAGATCACCAGCTTAAATAAAAATGCACATCAAAATCCCAACATACACATATGTATAATTATTATAAAATAATTACAAAACTCAGGGCATTACAACCATTTCCTCCTAGTCTTTGATAGAATAAGGGCGTAACTTGGCGTACCACGTGAACACCTTTCCAGTAAGTGATTTCAAAAATTCTTTTAGTTAGAGCACTTTGTCACTTCTGTATATTCCTAGGTCATCCAGGAAGGTCATTACATGCTCTCTTACACTTCCTGATCCATCGAACTTTCGGAATGCATGTGGTTGGTATCCTACTAGATAAGGCGTGAGGCTATTTATGAAACCAAGGGTGGTTCCATGTCCTCAAGCATGTTGCATTTGTCTTTGCACCCTTGTAAGAGTCGTCGCAACTCTCCTTGTGTTACTATTGCATCATCAGCATTAAGGTGCTCTCTACTCGAAATGTTGCGTTGAATCACCTGATAAGGGTAATGAGGTTGGTTGTCTACCTTTATGTGAGCCATCAACTGTGTCAGACTTTGTTGGTTGGCAAGTATTGAGTCAAGACCAGAGGTTGGGATTAGTATTGACGGTACATAGGAGTTCGAGAGAGGTGTTTCAAGTTGGCTTAAGAGGTTTGCTTCTCTTTCGTTACTCTCTTATCCTTGTGGATGGGTGATTTGTTCTTGTTGTGCACTAACAAGCCCAATATCTGGAAAATCCTCCCAACTAAAAGACAATCGCCTTGGTGTAATGCCTTGTTCTATCATTCTTTCTTTTTCAAGCCCTACACTTCTCCAATGAAGTCGCCAATTGTTTTGGAATGGAATTTAAAGAAATGGGTTCATAACCTTAAGAAGTATAAAGGAAAGAAGAATGAAACAAGGCAAGTGAATGAAAATACTGTGAGTAGAAGTTGTGTATTTTTTCACTTGATCTCTTCATTCACAGAGGATCTCTTTTATATTTATAGTTTATGAATCCAGACAAATTATACATTTGTTAAGTACATAACAAAATAGGAGCGCTTTCTCAGGTGAGCGAAATACTTTTCCAGTCTTTACTAAAACTTGTATCCTGTATTTGAAGCGTATATTCTTCCTCGGGTATTTGAACATCCTTTTTGCTTCATTTTGTTGGGATTGGCACTCTAATATTTGTTAAAAGTTGCACACTCTTGTCCCTCTAATAATTGAAAACAGACACCCTTCTCACTTTTCCTTGCTTGTAACTTCATATTTCTGCATTACTTTCAGTCTGTCTTGCTTGGTTATCTAGAGTCTGTTCTTTTGTCATTATTACCTGGACTCTGACCCCTAATTATGTCTTAGAGTAAGACTTGCAATTGAGCCCGATCTTAATCAAATTATGACCCAGGTAGTTTTTGGGCCATTCTAAACACTCATATTTTAAATTACTTTAAAATTAACACGTTAAATTTTAAAATGTTAGTTCATTAAAAAATGATGTGTCCTAACTTATGTATCTTTGATGCTTTTAATTAAGACCAAAAAGTGTGAACATTGTGAAGTGAATGTTGTGACTAAGAAACCAACTTTTCCTTTTTGCAGTATCATCATGTTGCAATCTTGTATTTTTTTTTTTTTCTTACTTTCTTTTAGCTTATTGTAATTTTTGCATTGAAACACAAAATTAATCACGAATTCTACGGTCAAACACAAATAATTTTCACCTTTTAATTGCAAAAAAAATTGTTTTGAAAATAGTCATTTTAGTTTTTTTTTTTTATACATTCCTTATTGTTACTATTCTAATTTTCTTCACAATTAACTATATAAAACTACTTACAATGTGGATCAAGCACAGTTCGGGCCAAATGGCCAATGTTGCGTTAACACCAAAGTTATGTTGGTCCAGTGTAGTGCTAGTGTTGGTACAAAGCTATAGTGCTATATTGCTATGTGATATTAGTGCTAGTGTTTATCTAACACAACGCACTATGTGCTGGAGCAATTCTAGGTTTGTATGATACAACTACTAGTGTAACGATGATGATAGTGATGGAGTGATGCAATGCAAGTTCTAATGCAACATTAATTGTGGTGTTTTACTATGTTGCACAAATATGTGTTATTAGTGTGTTGTTGGGTCAACACTAATGTAGATATGGTGTGGCGTTAACATTGGTGTTGGTTCGGAACAACGCTAATACAACACTCATCACTAATGCACGTTCAACATTAGTATTAGTATGGCACACAATGTCAACACAGGTACTCGTATAGTGTTGGTGTGATGATGCTAGTGTGGTTTGGTGCACGGTTGAGGAAATTAAGGATTGCTGCGTATTGTATTGTGATTTTCAAAATTTAGTTTTTAAAAGTGAGTTTAATATCTTTTGAAATTTAACTTTTTAAAGAAAAATCACTTCTAAAAAATTTAAAAAAAAATATTTTTTTATAATAATAAAAAATTATTTTAACAAAAACTAAAAATTAATATAATATTGTTAATATTTTCATATTATTTGCAAAAATATTTTTAATGAAATAAAAAAATAAAAAAATATTATTATATAAAACAAAATATTCAAACACAACTTTTCATTTCTTCTAATATTTTTTGCCAAAACAAATGCAGTCACACCGAAGTAGAGGGGTCCTAGAGCGGTGCAAAGCAGGAACAGGAAGCAGAAACCCTTGCTATGGTTGGGGCTTTGGCAATTGGCACCCACTTGCCACCTTAATACATAATCCAATTGTCCTTATCAAAATCAGAATCGCCGGTGAGTGATGACATTCATCGACGACGGCATCGACCTCGACCCTTCGGACTTCGCCGCCTCCGTTCCGCTGAAGAAGGTCCCAAACGGCGACGTATTCGAGGCCTCACGAGCCGGCGACGTGGAGCGTCTGTGCTATCTTCTGGAGTCGGGGGTGAACGTGAACGCGCGCGACCAGTGGGACTCGGTGGCGCTCTACTATGCCTGTCTAGCGGGGCACCTTGACGCCGCACGCATGCTCCTTGAAAACGGCGCCATATGCTCCGAACACACCTTCGACGGCGACCGCTGCCACTACGCCGCACTCAACCTTAAAGTCCGCAAACTCCTTAAAGCCTTCGAAGCTCGCCCCCCTCGCTTGCTTCCCTTACAAGCCTCTCTCCGCGACACCTTCTTGTCTTGCCCCTCCAACCGCCAAACGACACACTCTCATTTTCCCCCTGCTCAAGCGGGGTCGTTTTTCCCTCCGGATGTCGTTTTCGTTGTCCAAGGAAGGCCCATTGAGGCCCACCGTGTCGTATTAAGTGCGCGGTCGCCGTTTTTCAAGAGAAAGTTCATGAGCGATTGGAAGGAGCGCAGCGAAGTGAGATTCTCGCGGCAAAAGTTGTCATATTCCGCACTCTATAGCCTCATACACTTCTTCTACTCTGACAGGTTAGAGATTGCCGTCGATGACATGGAGGATCTCGTGCGAATCTGCAAAGTGTGCAAATTGGAATCGCTCCAGAAGATTCTAGAAAAAGAAGTGGTTCATCAGAAATATGCGGAATATAAGGCGTTGAGAGAGGTTGATAATTCTCAGAAACGCTACATTTTGCAGGCTCTTTCCCTTCCCGAAGAAGATAGGCTTCCTGCGGCGTTGCGTCGAATCCTTTTGAATTTGAGTGGTCGAGAAGATGGAATTGATGAGTCTCTGCATGACGATCTTGCTGATGTTTGCGTGAGAGTGGATGGAAAGATTTTCCGGTGCCATCGGGTTGTTCTGGCTTCGAGGTCTGAGTATTTCAAAGCGAGATTGTCGCGAATTAAGGACTTCCATGAAGGCAAGGATGAGTTGTCTGTTGACTTCCTTCCTTGTCTTGAAGAACGTGATTTGACTGCGGAAGCTTTTGAGAAAATGATTGAATATATGTGAGTCTCTTCCCCTCACTGTGAATTTTGGAAATTCGAAACATTTGCCTCGTTAACCTTAGATTATTTGGCCAATCAGCATCTCTGTTTTATTCTGTATGCATGTATTTATAGCAGATTGGAACTAGGAATATATAACAAGATGACTGAACACAATCAATTGTTGTGTGGTTGTAAACATTTATCAAGTGGTATAGTTTCTTAGGTAGTTTTCTGGTTATGACTTCAGATTGTCGAGACTGAATGAAACCTATTTATATTGCTTCGAGTTTAATGATGATTACTTCTGTGCCAGGCTGTGTATGGATAATTGTGTTTTATGCTTTTGTTGCCCAGATTTTGTATCTAGCATTGAACGCGATGAAATTTCTGCAATGATATATAAGTGTATCTGTAAATCAATTTTCTTTGGCAAATATGATTTTCATGAATTTTCTTCTGCCCTATGTTGGATCAGGTACACCGATGGTTTGCAGGATATAAATCCAGATCAGGTTTTTTTACATCCATATAGGTTTATGTAAAATTGATTTGTCCTTCTGTTCTCTAATATTAATTAATGTGCTTTGAGCAGGCTGAGGAAATGTTGGATGTTGCTTCTAGATACTTATTGTTTCCTCTTAAGCGAGCGGTGGCTGATGTCTTGTTGCCCCACTTGGAAATTGTGTCACCTGAAGAGCTTTGCCATTGGTTGATACTAGCAGACATGTATTTTGCTTTTCCTGCCAGTCTCCTTCCTTCATCTTACTTGATATGCCTGTTCTTATTGTTGTTTCTTTGATATGTGCCCAGGGGGAGGGATGGGATTCTCCATTCTTCCTTGACTTCTTTATTTTGTTTTCATATATTTACATAATTGTTTCAATCTTTTGCAATAGTTGTGCCTTACTAGTTTCATTTAATTTATTTTGGACTCCACTTATATTGCTATAGCTTATTTAAAAAGATAATCTTGACTCAAATAGGTACTTATTTAAGCTATTTGTCTGAATAGGTTAGTTAAATGTCTACTCGTGTTTTAGTAATTGATCTGACTAGTGTTATTTAGCTTTTCTTGGGTGCAGTTATGAACATGTTTAAGTTTGAAACAAGTAAAATGTCCCTGTCCAGGTAGTATTAATTATTTCTGAGGAACCTGTGTAGCATTGTTTCTTGTCGAATATGCTCTCCTGCACTGTCTGCTGTGAAAGGATGGACTATTAGGGGGTAAGATATCTAAAGGTTAGCAATTTCAAAAGAGTATCTAGGTTAGGAATAGTGCATGACAGCATCGCTATAGCGGGTATCATATTGCGTTGCAGTGGCCAGCTGCTTCCAAGTCTGTCATGTTGCGTTTTACTGTTGTGGCTGCTGCAGACGCCACAGTCGACAGCTGCAACAGTGGTGGAAATCATGGTTTCACAGCATCTTGGCCACTACTGAAATTTTTCGAAATCCCAAAGATGTCCTAAACTTTTAACGTTGCAGATCCATGTATGGGGGTATTTTGGGTTGAAATAAGAAAGCTATAAATGGGTTTAGAAAAACTGACACTGCCTCTTCCCTTTTTCTCACCCTCTTTTCTCTTACGTGGGAGTCTAGGCCGTGTCCCATTCCCATTGTGGCTGATCATCCAAAATGGCCAGCTAAGCATCATTGGCTTGGCTCTTTATTTTTGTGTGATCTATCAACCGACTGCTCTCTGGTGAATTTCTGGTGAGCTGCCAATGTTTTCCTGCCAGTATCTTGTGTTTTTGGCAAACTTCTGTTCTTTAACCGTTGTTCTGCATTCTCAGCCAAGTGCTCTGTTTTCCCCTTTGTTTTGCTACTGTCCTGCAAGTTGTTCTCCTCTCCCTGTACTCTTCACTTTTTCTCTGTTTTATTGGTTTCTGATTTTATTGTTCTTTTTCTTTGGTCTGAATTCTCTCCTTATTCAGTTGTAGTTTTATTTGGTCTATAATGTTTTGTTTCTTTATGCCATTGAGTTAGGAGGGGCTTAAAACTTGTTTATTTTCTTGACATTTATTGCTATATACTTGTATTTTTTTTTTAACTAAAATATGTCATAAATTCTAGTATTTATTTTCTAAACTTTTTTATCATTTATATATACAGCATAAATTATGTAATTTACATAAAAAAAATTCAGAATAACGGCCATCTTGCTATCTACTATAGAATTTTTTGGGGTCGGTCACTAAGCTTTGCTATCCACTATAGAGTTGAATAAGATGATTTAGGATTTTAAAACTTGTTGATTCTATAATTCATCTTGCCTATTGTAGAGGATGAAATTCAGAAGGAAAAACCAAAGAGAATTCAAGAAAGATCATTAATATCCTTTGGAAATGATGATTTGCACAAGTTTTAGGAAGAATATCACTATTCGAGAAAATTGAATAGATATTTTCTTCTTGTTTCCTCTTAATTCTATCACCGCTGAACTAATTGACTTTAAGATTGTGTTATAAGTGAAATCATTTGTTTGTTAAATGATTCCTAGGTCATAACTACAAAGTATTGTAGGTATGGTGAATTACACTCATATTCCTTATTTTTCCATGATAAGTAATATTTGTTCTCATAATTTTATGCTATATGGTGAAAATAGTTTAGATATAATAATCAAACAGAACCTGATCATATTTTAATTTAGTTGTACGTTAATATTTTGATGGTATGTAGGTATGGTGTTTTCAAGATTCGGGAATATTGTCTAGACACCACTGCTTGTAATTTTGAAACGTTTGCTGATACTAAAGAATTCCGGGCAATGTTGTTGACTTTGCCTCCACCATCTGGAGACTCATCTCTTCGTACCACTGTCCCAAGCATTCCTGGATCTGCTTTAAATTCTGATCAAGGAAATCTTCTTGATGATTTACGTGAGAAATGGCTTGAAATTGAAGCTGCTGCGCTGGACAAGAGAGATGAGAGTGCTCTGCAATTTGACAAGCGTCTAGAGATGCTTATGCTTGTTGCAGAGCAAGAAAAATCATCAGAGAATACTGATCCAAATTGTATTAGTGAGACCCTTGGCTTTCTCTCCAATACCACTCTGACTTGAACATAAAGAACTTTTGATTTGTAAACATTTTTTCTTTACTAATAAAATAAAATAAACTGCATAGATTTTGTAGGTCATCGTGGTGCTTAACAGTAGATGGTGCGATACAAAGTAAGTCATGTGGAGTGATTAAGTTGGGTTTTTGTAACTTCAATTGCTCGAGCATTCATTGATTCTTAAGGTTCTTTGTATAATCACTAGTTTATGTCAACATTTTGATTGCTTATATGAATGTGTATGTTGTTACTACTCAAGGCCGTGTTAAGATCCCTGTAAAAATGTTTAGAAAAAGCTTGTAATTTTATAGTATATCTTTGAATAATAGAGTATTCTATATTATCTCACATAAGGGGTTTATATCTCATTATATTTCCTTTTTATTTGATTATGATTGGAATAAGAGTCTATAATTAACATAAGTATGGGTTTAGTGCTTTCTATTTTGCACTCATCATACACACTAGTATGCACAAGAGAATATTATTGGTCTTTATTTCACTTGTATTGGTACTTCTTTTCCTAAATACTTTTAATTTTAACATGGTATTAAAGATACCATTCTCAGTGACCTTTCCCATCACTACATGAGTAACTCTTGTTTCCACTCGTATTGTCTTGTGAAACTCCACTTTACCAACTAATACTTTAGCTTGAGAATGTCCTCAATAAACTGAGCAATCTATCACATCAATATTGATTCTCTATAGGCTTTTACCAGATCTAAGCAATTCGATTCAAAACAGACCTACAACCATCCTAGATTGCTGACTAAAATTGGAGCTTCCCTCATTGCTAAATATTCCTAGGAAGCTAAAACAGATCTGATCGACACCCCCAATTTGGACTTGACCTCTCAAAACTTTGAAGATGAGTGCCACATATCCCAAAGTTATGAATTTGTTGATACCAATGTCAATGTCATATTTCAGAAAACGGTGGGGAGTGATTTGCCAAGAGGTATGGTCCTTTAATACTATTAAAATAAAGGATTAGTTACTTTGGTTTATTGAACAAAAGTCATTCCTGTGGGAAATGGCTCTTCTGATGGTAAATATTAGGAACTTTGCGCTGCAAGAGCACATTTCTTTCCTTCCAAGTAGCCCGTCTGAGGTAATTATGGCAAGACTTGGGAAAATTCCTTGTGATATCATAATAGTTTTCTTTTATATTTTAGTATAAATCTTAAGGTCCTATCATAATCACTTTCTGCTTGGCAGAGAGTGCGTAGAACTCTAAAAGAGCTCATAGGTCTGGTTTTGGTTCATCACTACCAGGCAATTTTCTCCTAAGTCCATTTTAGTCAATGTAATTTCATCTATTTTCCAATATAAATCTTTGGGTCTATTACAATACATATTCCTTAGCAACAAGCAAGTCACCACTAATTTAAGCTGTTAGAATAACTAGCATGGTATTAATTGTCACCAATTGTTTTTAATGCAAAGAAAGGAGAAAACATTGAACGTGAAAGTGTGACGTAATAGTTACCATTCTTTGGTTTTATATACAAAGAAAGAGGTGAACTTTTAAAATAAAAGAAAAGGTAGACTAAGTAACTAAAATACAATTAAGTGATGGTAACAATTTATTACTAGAATATACACAATATTAATAGAAAAATATTGAATGACGATAACAATTCATTAATAGAATTTACAAAAACTACTGAATTACAACAATGTTAATTATAAATCAGCACTTCAAGAAATCTGCACTCCTTAGTGCAATGGTGCAAACTGAAAGTTGAAAGTCCGCAAAGTGGCAATGAAGGGTATAACTTGTATAAATTTTTTCATTTTTCAACTCGATCCGATCCATTCGTTTGTAGAGTTATTTATTCGATCGCGGACATTTCTAGAACACCTTTAATAGAGAGATAAATAGTCAATTTTAAAAGAACTTATTGTCAATTTCTTTCATATATGAATCTACCTTATTCAAAAGAGAAGAGCTTGCATCTACATCTCAATTTCAATTTAAACATGAGTTTGATTCATCCTCCATGTTTTGAAAATAAAAGAAAAGGTAGACTAAATAATTAGAATACTATTGAGTGACGGTAACAATTTATTAACAAAATATACAATATTGAATGACTATAACAATTCATTAACAGAATTTCTAGAGACTGAATCACACCAATATTGATTGTAAATTAGCACTTCAAGAAACTTGCACTCCTTAGTGCAATGCTGCAAACTGAAAGTTGAAAGTGCAATGTTAAAGGGTAAAATGCTAGTTAATTTAATTTTAAAAGTTTTATAAATTTAGTTCTTGAACTAGTTGATAAATGTAAAATAATGTTACCATTAATTACTAAACTAGATATTAAAATTTGATAATATAAAGTGTGTTTGGTAAAACTAGTTTTAACCTAAAAGATAGAAGTTGAGAAGCTAGTTGATTACATTGAAAGTGTTTGATAATTGATAAATATAAAACAATGACATATAATAACATCATTAATTTTTAATCTAGAATTTAAAAGTTAACAATTATATATTTTAAAATTATAAATTTTTAACTTTAATCTCGTTTTAAAATTTATTTAAATAAAATAAGATAATATGAATTAATTTATATTAGACTTAAATAATGTTTTGATTATTCAAAAATTTACAATTCTTTCATTTGGTCCCTCTTTTTTAATTTTTTTTCAATCTAGTTCAAAAATTTATTTCAGTCAAATCTCTCTATTAGTAATTTATTAATTTATTTCATTATTTGTTACATAATATTAAGTTAACTCATGTAATTTGATTGGGGCATAACATAGGCAAAATGTGTCATTAATAACATATATTTTGTATTATAGAAAATAAATCTAGCTTGTAAAGTTAAGACTTTTAAAATAAGATTTAAAAATATGAAGGAAATAGAAGTTTACATTTTATATCATCGTTCACATCAATTTTATGTTATATTATATGAGTGAAGTTAAATATTACATAGATACGTACTATAGAAAAGTAACGAATCATTAATAAAGGAACTATTTAGAAAATAAAAACTATTTTAGAGAACTTTGAAAAAAAATATAAATGAAGATGAAAACGAAAAATCACAAATTTTATTAAACAACCCAATACCCAATTATTTTTACACTCTGGCAGCTTTTAGTAACACAGATATCTAAGTCGTAATTAATAGCTTGAACTATACTTCTGTGAAGATTCCTAAATGGGTTAGGGTACTATCATCTTGCAAAATTTCCCTTATTAGATGTTCAGAAAAATAACAGACATTTAGACTGTTTGTGCTTGCATTAACAGTAACAATATCTTCGTCAGCTACCAGTTGAAATTATTTGTTGTTTACTTTTGTTCCTATTACTCGAGTTTTTTGTTTACTTTATTCATTCAGTTTTTAATTGCGTAATACCTTATTTTTGTCACGTTTAACTCTTCTAAATTATTTTCATTTCTCTTCTAATCAAAGCGGTGCTTTTTTCATTAGAAATGTTATTCAAAAGATTTATTTATACAAAAATTAGAAATAAAATAATTTTAACTACGAAGAAAAAAGTTTATTTAATTCAATTTTAATGTACATTTGTGTTGAAAGAAATATGCTACAAATAATAAATAAATGTCATAACATTCAATGCTTCAAAAAGTAATGGATTTCTAATATCATCAAATTTCATTTTTTTATAACATAAAATAATTAATATAATTATGTGAAATTACTCATTATCTTATTCTATTTAATAAATTATCACCTAATTCTTAAGATGATAAACAATTTTAAATGAATTAAAATAAATAGTGTGTTTGACAAGATACTACAGTTACCTAAAAGTCTGTTTTGTTAACTCAAAAGCTAGTTTAATAAAAATTGTTATGTTTGTTAAGGTAGGTGAAATAGCTAGTTACTAACATTTTTTTAAACACTAGCATTGTTTTAAATGCTATTTTCATCTATTAGATGAAAGTTTTTTTTTTTTTAATTTTTCTATTTTTTTTATAATTCTTCCTTTTTATCATTTTAATTTTTAAAACTTTATTACCTTTATTTCAACTTTTCTAAACCACTTTTGTCATTAAATCTTATTAAAATATACCGAACACAGTTACAGAAAATGTCAAATTTTTATAATTTGAGAAAAAAATATACACGTGTTGCATCATGAGCAGGTGGCATCACATGCTATGCAGAAAAATTTCTCGCTGCTCTGTTTTCCATAATAGAGGAGTCTCTTCAATCTTCTTTCTTTAAATTCCTATTATTTGAATCGGTGTTTTATCAAAGTGTAGGGTGTCGAAGCGTAACAGGATTTTTCTCATCAATGATGTGTGTAGCCAGAAGTGACAAATTTTACTGTTAATCCAGTTCGCGCTTTCAAATGTGATTTCCCAAATGCCAACCATAAAGAAATACAGGCACTAATAAATTCCTTTTATTTAACCAATTATTGACAATCGCTAGAATACAACAGAATGACCACATTGTACAATGAACAATCAACAATTGGAAAAGTACCATCGATATGATACCATGTTTCAGTGTGGACTTCAATTGTTTCCACGTGTTCAATATCATCTATTTGACAAGTGACTGACTGACAATACGAAATGTCAACCTTTACTCACCCAAATATCTTACAATGGAAATCTTGTATATAGCATACTTCCAGAAACAACTTTGCTGTCTTTCAGAATTGCTTTTTGAGCTAGCAAGCTATGCTTGAGCGTGATTCAAGGATGGACTTAGCTAACCACAATAAGCCAGGATCATTCCGCTTCAACACCAAGTAAGCTTCTTCCTTCCCAAGATTGTCAAACATAACATCTTCAGTGAAGCCAACCAAAATGAGAATTTCCAAGGCAGCTGCAGCAGTAAAAATGAAAAAGATAATGCTCATATTTACGCATATACAATATTAGCATCAACTACTGGAAAAATTTATTAATTTAAGAAATTGTTATATCTGCTTTGGTATTGCTATCTAGTGAAATCCGTTACATGGTATATTAGTTCTAAGTAGTTTATGATCCGGGCGCTGCCATTCAGATTTTACTACTGCACATAAGAAACTCTGTTGTACACAAGAAGCACTACTGAATTAAAACCCAATGGTCAAAAGATACAAACCTTCATTATTTACAATGTTCCTCTCAATGACTGAATTAGCCTGCAATCAGAATGTTCGTTATATAGAAATATAAATTTTTTTAAGGAAATCTTAGGATAAAGCAATGTCTCTGGTATCATGGCAAGAGGTAACAGATTATATATACCTTCCGTAATCTCTTGTATTTTTCCACCTCAGGGTGTTCAATCACATTCCTGCAATCAGATAAAGACAATGATACATGCAGAATAGAATGCCTACCGTCCTAACTACAAATAAAATTACTAAAAGTATTTTTTCTGAAATTTCTCAAATCTAAAGCCAAAGCAAGAGGGTGTCCATTCAACTCATAAAGGGTATCAATGCTCACTCAATCATCATCAGCATGAATAAGCATACCTAATTATTTTCAAGAGAGTTTGGAGGACTGAAGAAGCCTGTGTTGGACTAGCTGTACTTCTTAACATTTCCAGGGCCTTCAATAAACGGCTATAGACAGCAGCCGTGGTATCATTTATCCTCTGAAATTCTTGGTCATCAGGATCTGGCTCATCAGTTTGCAGGGTAGATAATTTTGGTGTGGGAACCACATCATCAGGATCAGGTTCTGCCATCACATTTATTTCTGCATAAGATTCACCCATGAGCAGGTTCCTTATACACATTTCTTTCATTAAATTAACATGTATCATTAAGGAAAATATGGAACCAACTGAAACAAATAACAGTTTGGACAGACTGGTAGTCGCTTGAAAGAAAAGAGAAGACAAAGTACTTAGTTTAGGCAATTAGAACAATTAGTTAGAGAAGATTAGTTAAATAATTAAATGGGGGTGGAAGAGAAGTAACAAGTATGGTAGTGATGTGATTCAGGGAGTTGTATTCTGAGAAGATCAAGCAAGTGCTCCATTGTCAGAAGGAAAACCTGTTGTAAAAGGGGAAAGCCTTAGAGGAGAGACCTCTCTCCCTATTCAGTTCATTTACAATCAAGCATAAATATCATTCTTGTCTTTCCAAGGCGAGTTCCTAATAGCAACACACAGTTTCTGATAGACCATGTTAGGTTGTACTTGCTGAAGGAGAAGGCTTGAGGCCATTGAAGGCTTATGTTAGGAAAAATAGAAAACAGACCAAATAATTCGGTGTTAGGCAGTTATGTCTTAAGGTATGATAGTTATGCTGTTAAATGGGTGGTGTGACAGACCTGCAGGGAGTTAATGTGTAAAGTTTGTTGTCTGTGGTGTTTTGAAGGAGGAAAGAGAAATTCTGTGTAGCTGATGTACCGTCCTTCAAATCAGGTCTACATACAAGATTGTTTTAGTAAAATATAATTATTTGTGTTCAATACTTGAGTTCAACAGTTTCTGTGTTTTAAATTGTTCTTTTCTGCTTCCAAGTCATCACTGTCAGGTTTACAAATGCCCATCCTTGACAAGATAAGCCTACATAGACTACTCATTTCTGGAGAAAAATTACCTGCAGCCAGAGCAATAGACTTCACAGATGTTTCTGAATCATCTGGCTCAGGATCATTAGATGTGTATGTTGCAGCCATATTCACGGTACTTGTCCCAGAATTCAAAGCTTGGGCTACACCAATATCATTAGGTTTTTGTACAAATACAGTTCTGCTATCAGTAATTCCTAAAGTAGTATCATAACCGACAGTTATATCATGATGAGAATCATCTGGATCTGGCTCGTCTTTTATTCCATTGATAATATTCATACTTTGATCACCAGGGTCAGGCTCACCATCAAGCTCTCTCTCAACAATCATGGGCATGTCAATATCTTTGATTTCTTTGGAGGCAGATATACAATCAGATTTTTCACTCATATTAAAACTAGAGTAATCAGGATCCAACTCTTGATTCACTTCAGACACTCCCAACTTGTAGGCAGAAACATTAGCCATCCGATGGTAAGCAGCAGCGATTGAAGATTCCCGAGCACTTATTAGCTTATCTGTCTCGTTACCTCCAAGTTTCTGAGAAATACTGCTAGCGTCTGCTACAAAATCATCTTCATAGACAGCAGAATTCCTCATTCCACTCAAAGTGTGGCTTGCAGATCTAGTCCAATCTAAACTAGCAGCTTCATGATTTAACTGCCAAAGAAATGAATTAAATCAACATACGGTGCTAAATCAGAGTATAATAATCGACTAACAGACAAATACTCAAGCCTGTGCCCTGTGCATCCACCTGCTTATCCAGAGCATAAAAGTTTGCATCATGTTCAGAGTATATCATGTGAGCCTGAAATAAAGCATGAGTTAGGTTGATAATTTCATTTGTCAAATAGAGAATCGTATTTCATGTTTTTTCCAAATTTTCTTATTTAAAATACGTATAGATCAATAAAAAATTCACATGATACATCCAGTGAATTATATAACTTACAAGTTCATGCAGTAGAGTTTTCTTGATCCTTTCATATTTCCTGAAGCCTTTGAGGTCATCAGTTCGAAGACGCAATGATATTTCCTCCCCATGATTCTGTAAATAAGAATGAAAACAAGAGAAATCAACTATAGGATATTGCTGGATACTTAAAATTTCATGTTTCCCCATCCTTAAGAATCCAATACCTTGTTAAAACCAAGAATGCATTTTGGGTTAACACCAACATAACCAATGGGAGCCATCTCAGTCATAATTCCTACACGCCAACGATGCTGTATAAGATGCAAATCAAAAACTTATTCAGAATACGTAGCATTTTGTCATTATAACAGTTATGTATTACCTAACTCAAAAATTAATTTGAGTGTGTACCTTGTTCATAACAGCAACAATTCCAGGATCTGCAGCCAGCATGTGCATTCTTTTAAGTGACTCAGAAGGGGGAGGATTCAGCTGAAGATAAGGGAAAGCATAATTCATCCATGATCAGTTGACTTTAGATTCAGTTTAAATAACTTGGCTCAAATACAAACACTAATAATTTTTATAATACATGACAATATCCAATAATATCTCTATCATATCTAGTCTCTCAGATTATCTATAGGATAAGTTTCATAGTTTCTCATTATCTCCTATTTCTTTAGTTTCCATGATTTCTAATATTTTATGAATTTTCATCACTTAGCCTATGATAGTATAAATAAGGGTTGGTGATTTAGCTTTTATGTATCATAACCACACATTTTAACAAATTACACTACAACATTTCAACATCAATTTCATAGTATTTTGTCTCTAATTGCTCCCTCTATACCTAAAGCCATAATTTATTATAGGATCAAAGCAATACCATTCTCTATAACCTGCCCCACCACTAATGTGCTATCACTTCCCAAAACCTAGAGCTAATTTTATTTCCATGCTGTTATCCCTCATAGCGATCTCTGTTTTGCTGTCACAGTCTGTCACTGCTGTTGCTTTGTCTCGGATTCCCTTTGTGCCTTCATTGCACAGATATTCTCTTCCGCTGATACCTACCACCTTTGATTTCTGATCAACGACCCCAACAGGAGTGTCACTCTTTCATCAGTCTATGGGCTTCATTTAGACTATACATGCACTCTCACGCATATTTTTAGTAATACAAATAGTAGCTCTGTCTTCATGTGGTGGAACATGAGCACCAAACACCACCTTCCCAGCCACCATTCATGGAAGACATCTAGCAGTTTTGACCATCATTAAGCCCAATAACAGCTATCGGTGAAGTCCTCAGGCAAAAATCTAGGCACCTTCATGGCATCCATCTAGCAGTAACCTTCATTGCTTCTACACTATTGGTCAAAACTAGAATCACCATCAGAAGATTCATTTTAGTCATTTTTGGCCTAGACACAACAGCACCGCTATTACTGTAGCTGTTAGCATTAATTGCGGACAAATTGTGAGTGCCCAGCCTTCATTTTGAGCCCAATTTGTTGAGTGTCCAGCCTTCACTATGCACATATATCTGGTCAAGTGCATGACACCTAGTCTTCTCAACCAATATCTTGATAGAACCTTGATGAGGACCCAAAAGGCAATGTTGGGCCAAGGAAATGTTAGTCCAGGAAGCAATTACACAGCCCAAAGAATGGCTTGTCTATGTGAGGAGGAGAAAGAAGAAATCAGAGAAGGACAATTGAAATGTTGAGCTGGCATAGTTAGTTAGGGAGAGGGAATAATATTCCATTATTTAGGCATGATGAGGCGATGGGTAGGAGGATATGATGATTCTGTTTTTTGGTATTGCAGGATAGAGAAGCATTTGCTCTCTATTAGGAGGTGTTGCTCTCCTAGTGCATTTTGTTCTATTATGTTCGTTACTTGGTATCAATAATATTCTTCCCAATTTTGCAGTCCTTTATTTGTTTCTGTTCCCTTCTATTTGTGTTCGTGTTTGTGTGGGTTGCATCAGTGGTCTGATCTGCCAGATCCTTGGACGGTGGATGCCACCTAAGAAGAAAAAACAGATAAGGTCAGTATCAGAATCAGCTGAGTCGAAGACAGGAGATTCAGTGATGGATTCTAGGCTGGAGATTGTAGAAAGAGAACTTTCGGGGATGAGAACATCAATGGAGGTGATGCATCTCCAGGCTCAGGAACATCAGAAAGCTATAGAGGCGATGAGAAAGGAGAATGCCAAGACCCAATCGAATATCTTAGAAATGCTGTCAAAGCACTCAGAACGAAATAGCAGAGAGTCGGAAGATGAAGGAGAAAGCTCCAAGAACCAGAAGGGTCCAGGCAGCAACTCACTAGAGAAGTCGCCAGGGAGCAGTGGATTGGGCCTTAAGAAGTTACAAGGCGAAGCACTGGATGAGTTTCGTAAGTCAGTTAAAAAGGTTGAACTACCCATGTTCAATGGGGATGACCCTGTGGGTTGGATTTCTAGGGCAGAGGTCTACATCCAAGTTCAGGAGACTAGCGATCAAGTCCGTGTCAATTTGGCACAACTCTGTATGGAAGGGGTGATGGAGACCAAGCCTTGAGAGATCATGAACAAGAGTCAAAGGACAAGGAGCCCAGTGAGCCCAATACATTTCAAGGACTTGGAAGCCCAATAACAAGAGCAAGAACCAAAAAGATTAAGGAGACCCTTTAACAAGCCATGATCACATTATTTGGAGAGGAGCCAACATGAATCAAGAGAGGCCCAAAATGGTGAATTGCATTCAAGAGTTAGAAGAGTGATGGCTTAAAGTACGCAAGGAAAACCCAATGCTTATTTTTGGCGTGCACATGTTTTTGTTTTGGAACTTGGTTTTTTTTTTTTTAATAATGGGCTAATATGTTAAATGGTCCAATTCCTTTAAGTTTGTAGCTGAACTAGGAGTGCCAAAAACAGCCATTGAGGGTTATTATTTTAATTAATTATGAGCTGAATAATGCCTAGGTGGACCATCCGTTGATTGGCTGTATTATTGAGAGAGAGAGCGGTGCTTTTAGTTGCCTATTTCGGTTACAAAATGATCATTAAGTGAAACTTGATGAGTGGAGCTTAATGGGACTTTGAATAAACATTATTGTTGTAATAATTTCAGCCACTAACTCATTGCTTAAGGGTGAGTGGCACAAAGTTGAATGGATGATCAATTTAAATGAAAATTCAGCCTTGGCAAACTTAGAGAGTGATTCTCTAGATTTCTTGAGTGATTCAAGAACCTAAGTTTATCAAAGGATATTCACCCCCTTTGTGTGCATGTCTAACCTAGTGAAAGAGTGATTCTTTCATTCCATTTCCAATTTTCCCCAATTCCCACATGATTGAACCCTAATTCCCCTTTTTTCCAAAATTCGAATTTCAACTAGAAAGGAAACCTAAACTTTCTAATTTTTATAAATTCTGCATTTTATTTCCTTAATTATCATCACCACATCATTTTCTTTCCATTTTCGTTTCCCTAATAAGGAAACGCAAATTTTTCCTTTTTAATAACTCAATTTTGCATTTTTTCTTTTCAACTTAATCCCAATCAATTAAAGACTCAATTATCGTGAATAATTCTTCCCCAATTCTTTCAGAATTTTGAATTTCTCCAAGGTCCAAACCCTAAAGGTCCAATTATTCCCAATTTGCCATTGAGAAACACATCAAGGGGGGACCATACATTTTTTCAACTCTGTGATGAATGAAGAAGAGGACAGGACATGAGAACAATTTAAAAGAGCTTTGCTGGATAGATATGGAGGTTTGGAGGAGGAGAATGCCTACGATCAATTGACAGCACTTCGTCAGGTTGGAGATGTCAACCTGTACATTAGAGACTTCAAATTTTTTATTGCACAAGTACCTAAAATCCCAGAACAACAGTATTTTGCTTATTTCCTTCACGGCTTGAAGGAGGAGATTAGAAGCAAGGTACAAAGCCTGCACGTGTTGGGGACGCTTTCCAGAGCTCACCTAATGAACGTGACGAGGGCGGTAGAGATGGAGTTGCAGGTGAAGAGCAAAACTGTAAATTCATATGGGAAGGGAGACTCACATGCGGGGTCACAGTGGCATACGAGATCCAACATGAATGTCAATGCTAAGAACCCAACAAGTGAGGACTGTGGTGTAAAAAGCTATGGGTTTGGAAGTGGTACTAATGGGCCTGGTTCTAATCATAAAAGAATTTTTCGACAGATCCACACATGGGCCAAAGGATAGAGGATTTAAACATTTATCCTATAATGATTTGCTGGAACGTAAGCAAAAAAGCCTGTGCTTTAAGTGTGGAGGTGTGTATTCTCCCCAGTACATATGTCCAAAAAAGCATTTGCGAATTATGTTAGCTGATGATGTGGAGACGAGGAAAAGACATCGCAACTGAGGAATACTACGCATCCGAAGAAGAAGAACACGATGGGGAGTGCAATGTACTTAGTCTGTTATTGCTATCGCAATCAAAAGGGGAACAGCCCCAAACAATCAAATTGGAAGTAGGGTTCATGGAATCCTAGTATTTGTGCTTGTTGACAGTGGAGCAACGCACAATTTCATCTCTCAGAGGCTTGTCGAGGCGCTAGGATGGAGAAAAGTAACAACGAAGAACATGCAGATTCTGATGGGAGATGGAAGAAAAACCAAAACGAATGGCATATGTAAAGGGCTCGAAGTGGAATTGGAGAGCATGCGTTGCATGGTGGATGCCTTACTATTTGACCTCGAAGACATGGATATGATTTTGGGGATTTCTTGGTTAGTTAGGGGGAGATGATAGTGGATTGGAAACTCCAAACAATGAAGATTAATGTAGGGGGAACCTTAGTGCTATTACAAGGAGCGCAAGATGTGCGTTTGGCCCATATGGAGTTAAAGGGCGTCGTGGTTGAGGATTCTAGGTGGGGCGTTGGCGAGAGGATGGCTGCGAAAGACAATAGCACCAAGGGAAAAGAATCAGAGTTGATGCATCTAAACTCGCAACAGAAGGAAGAGTTAGAAATGGTTTTGAACAAATTTGAGGCCATTTTTCAAGAACCCAGAGGGCTTCACCCTAAGAGGGCCCAATCCCACCACATAACTCTTCTACCTAACCATGGCCCAATTAATGTGCGCGTATCGGTACGCATACCACCAGAAGGATGAAATAGAGAAGCAGGTCAGGGAGCTATTAGAAAATGGAGTTATTCGTCCCAGCCAAAGTGCGTTTTCCAGCCCAATTATATTGGTTCATAAGAAGGATCAGCCGTGGCGCATGTACGTAGACTACAGAGCTTTGAATAAAGTGACAATTCTGGACAAATTTCCTATGCCTGTGATAGAAGAGTTGTTGGATGAAACTTCACAGGGCTAAATTCTTTTCGAAATTGGATCTTAAATCCAGATACACCAGGTGCGGATGTAGGAGGAGGACATCCCAAAAACGGCTTTTAGGACGCACGAGGGACATTATGAATATCTTGTAATGCCCTTTGGGCTAATGAATGCACCATCCACATTTCAGGCTTTGATGAACAACATATTTCATGGAAGGCTCAAAAGGTACCTGCTTATTTTCTTTGACGATATCTTAATTTACAGTTCGAATTGGGAGTTTCATTTGGAGCAATTAGAGGACGTATTGGAGGTTATAAGGGCTCATCAACTTTTTGCTAACAAGAAAAAGTGTTTGTTTGCTCAGAAAAGTGTTGAGTACCTAGGACACATCATTTCAGACCAGGGAGTTGCGGTAGATCCTTAGAAGGTACAAGGAGTGTTAGATTGGCCCAATCCTTGGAATGTTAAAGGAGTAAGGGGTTTTCTCGGCCTCACAGATACTATAGGATGTTTATTAGAGAGTATAGGAAGGTGGCTAAACCATTAACAAAACTTACCAAAAAGGATTCATTCAAATGGAATGAGGCAGCTCAAGGTGCTCTTGTGTTGGCCTTGCCAAATTTTGCTGAAGAGTTCACAGTGGAGTGTGATGCTTCTAGATTAGGAGTGGGGGCCATTCTCATGCAAAAGAAGCATCCAATCGTGTTTTTTAGTAAGGCATTGGGGGTGAAGAATCTGAGCAAGTCAGCATATGAAAAAGAGTTAATGGCCATCGCTTTGGCAGTTAATCATTGGCGGCTATATCTTTTGGGCAGGAAACTTGTGGTAGCCACGGATCATAAGAGCCTAAAACAACTACTTCAACAAAAGGTGATCACAGGAAATCAGCAAAACTGGATGATGGAACTCCTTGGCTATAATTTTGACATTGTGTACAAGCCTGGAATTGAAAAAAGAGGGGTGGATGCATTATCAAGGAGGAAGAGAATGGGGAAGTACGAGTGTTAACATAAGTACGTGTTAACATACTACCCATTGTGGTTAGATATCCAAGAAGTTATTGCAGAGGTGCATGAAGATGTAGGCTAAAGGAGATTATTGAGCATTTGAAAGCAGGGAGAGAGGATCATACTGGGTTCAGTTACAAACAAGGCATCCTATTTTATAAGGATAGGCTAGTTATTTCAGAAAAGTCTCCTTGGATCTCCAAGTTATTGGAAGAATACCACTCAACACCTCAAGGAGGACATTCGGAGTATTATAGAACGTACCAGAGGATGGCAGCCAACCTGAAGTGGAGAGGAATGAAGAACACTATACATGCCAAAGACAAAAATATCTAGCCACATCACCAGGGGGTTTGTTGCAACCATTGACCATACCGGAGAGAATTTGGGAGGATGTTTCAATGAATTTCATAACGGGGCTGCCACGATCTAAGGGGTATAATGCTGTTTTTGTAGTGGTGGATAGATTATCTAAATACAGTCATTTCATCCCTTTGAAACACCCATATACCGCAAAGATGTTGGCTGAGGTGTTTGTGCGTGAAATAGTGCGATTACATGGAGTGCCCAAGTCAATTGTGAATGACAGAGACCCCATCTTTACAAGTCAATTATGGAAGGAGTTCTTTAGGCTACAAGGAACTACGTTAAGCATGAGCACGGCCTACCATCCGCAAACGGATGGTCAAACCGAGGTGATTAATAGGTGTTAGGAGACTTACTTGTGTTGCTTTATAACAGATCAGCCTAAAGAGTGGGTTCATTGGCTTCCGTGGGCTGAATATTGGTATAATACCACATTTCATGCCTCCACTCAAGTCACTCCTTTTGAAGTGGTATATGGCAGGAAACCTCCTTTAATCCGGGGAACTCAAGGAGAGATAAGGGTTGAGGCAGTGCAGAAGGAACTGTTGGAACGTGATGAGGCTTTGAAACAGCTGAGAGAGCAATTGCAGAAGGCACAAGAGCGCATGAAAGCCCAGGCAGACCTCAAACGACAGGAATGAAGCTTTGACATAGGAGAATGGGTGTTCTTGAAGCTGAAACCTCACAGGCAGAAGTCAGTTCATACAAGAATCAATCCCAAGCTCTCAGCAAGGTACTACGGGCCATTTGAAGTAATTGGTAAGGTAGGGGCAGTAGCCTATCGTCTTAAGTTACCAGAAACAAGCAGGATACAGCCAGTTTTTCACGTATCCTTGCTTAAAAAGGCAGTGGGGAACTACCAGGTACAACCTGAGCTACCTGCAGCAGGTTTAGGGGAAGCAGGAGAAGACATTTGGACTCCTGCGACTGTGTTGCCTTCAAGGGTGATTGATAAACATGGTGAAAAGGTGAGACAGTGGTTGATTCAGTGGACAGACAAACCAGTAGAGGAGGCTACATGGGAGAATGCAACTGACATTCGGAGTCAATTTCTGCAGCTGCATCTTGAGGACAAGATTCTTTTTGATGGAGGGGGAAATGATGAGGACCCAAAAGGCAATGTTGGGCCAAAGGAAATGTTAGTCCAGGAAGCAGTTACACAGCCCAAAGAATGGCTTGTCTATGTGAGAAAGAAGAAATCAGAGAAGGACAAATGAAATGCTGAGCTGGCAGAGTTAGTTAGGGAGAGTGAATAATATTCCCTTATTTAGGCATGATGAGGCGAGGGGTAGGAGGATATGATGATTCTGTTTTTTGGTATTGCAGGATAGAGAAGCATTTGCTCTTTATTAGGAGCCTAGCTCTGGGGTATTAGAAGGTGTTGCTCTCCTAGTGCATTTTGTTCTATTCTGTCCGTTACCTGTTATCAATAATATTCTTTCCAATTTTGCAATCCTTTATTTGTTTCTGTTCCCTTCTATTTGTGTTTGTGGTTGTGTGGGTTGCATCAAACCTGATTGTTGGTCATCTAAACATGTGGTGTAGCCCATGTTATCTTTAGAGAAAGGTTTAATTATAACAAGCTCAAGGCTTAGCTATAACTTGAGGGGGAACATTATAATATATGAAAATATCCAATAAAATCTCTATCATATCTTAGATTATCTTTAATATTAGTTTCCATCTTTTTTTCTCATGATTTGTTTCCTCATTTTGCTAGGATTATGATTAGTATAAATAAGGGTTAGTGTTTTAGGCTTAATATATCATATCATCATCACATTGTAACAAATCATATCATATCAAGTCAATATCAATTTCACTGTATTTTGTTCTATTCTCTAGCTTTATGACTAAAACCTTAAAATTTAAAAAATAATCATATAGTAAATTGATACTTATACTATAAGAATTTTTATATTTATTTTACCAAAACACCATATCAGTAATAATAATGTCTATGAATAAGTACGGAGTGATAAAAGATAAATATCAGAGGTGCATGATTCTTTACTTGAGTGAAAACATTAATAATACAGAAAAATAATACCTCTAATCCCTGAATTTCAAGTGTGCGGAATTCACAAAATATATAGGGCCCTTGTGGAAGTTTCAATGGAAGAGAAGGTCCATGTGAAATTCTCTGTTTCATTCTTTTTTCCTCCTCCTCAAATCCAGCTATTCTTAAATTTGCTTTTTCATTTTGTAGAACCTCTTCAACCTCATTTGTAGATACGCCCATCATTATAATAGACCTGGCCTGGAAAGAAAAAATAGTGACTTAAACAATAAGCTAAATAATTTATTCAACACATCCACCATTCCCAGTGGTAACACAGTGCTAATCACAAGCATAAATAGAATGAAGCAGGACTTTTATTTGGAAAAGCAATTCAATGAATCCTTATGAAGAAAACAATTAGGTTAATAACAAAAAGATTACTTTTGTTGCACTCAAAAGTGTTTCTAAACAGAAACGCTAATTGGAAGAGAGTGCATTGTATTTTACCTTTTAATCAAATAACCTAACATGATATACCCAATACTTTCTTCCATATTTAAAAAATTGAGTCCAGTAGCAATCCAAAATGGAGGAAATAAACATAGTTATCAATCTTGGATAGCTCCGCGTAGCAACCAATACAAAAACTGCTAAGGCGGGATAGTGAATAGCAAATGGCTGCTGTTTAGAAATTTTAGATACAAATTAAATAAATAATACTATATATATAAATGCTAAAAAAATTAAGAAAAAGAAGTCAAAATGTATGAAATGTTCATAATTAAAAATAAAAGGTTAAAGGTCTTAAGCAAAACATACAAGTAAATAAAAATAAAAAATCCGACAAAACAGTGTCTTTTTTATAGTGGCCTATGGCCACTCTGCGATTCCACTATAGCACCGCTATTGATAAGTATGGAAATAAACATAAAATAGTTGGTGGACTAGTAATAAGAACAGAAACACTCACTAGACAAAAAATGGAAATATATGGATAATCTTATTATTAATCATTGTTATACCAAGGAAAGTAGGGAAGAACAATCGCAGCTGAGATATTTCCAAGTGAAATGTTCACTACAAAGAGTAAATCTCCCTCAAGAATGGCTACAGCCAATGCAAAAGATATTCCCAAATGCCACCCTCCCCCAAGACAAATAAGTCTATAACACACCACCTATATGCCAACTTTTACTCATTCACAATGTTCTCTTGCAGCTCACCATTCTTCCCACTTAACTTAATTTGGAACTCATGTCACAACCACCTTTGGGCCACCTCTTGGATATATGACAAATGGGTTCAAGGCTCAGATTCCTATTTCATATCAAATAGAATAGTAAAACCACTCAACTCAGCTGAAGAATATGTGTCGAAGGCCAACAATCAATTGCTTATCATCTATAATAAGAATAGAGGTTCTCGCCTAAGGACTCAATGATAGTTTAGTTCAAATATGAAAAATATTTAAACTTGCATTTTAGGTAACATAGAACAAATTATAAAATTATTGTGGAAAACCAGTTAATACTAGGCAAAATTTTATAAAACACTAAAATCTATATTCATGTGAGTGAACCTCACAAAGAACCATATTTTACTGCCAATACCTCAGTAATTGAAGTTTCTTGCAAACTTAAAAGTGCATGCTCCGTTGAAAAGGGGGCTATGAGTTTTGATGTTCTGCCAGAAGTCTGTGGAACAATGAGCCGCATGGTATCTTCTTGGATATTTGTTAGCATTTGTAATTCCTGCCCTAGATCCTTCACAGTGGCACCTATATTCATCTCTACAACAAACTTCTTTCCCCTCCATGTAACAGAGATGTTAAGTTGGCTTGATTGGTGTTGCATATTTGGTCTACAAGAATTAAAAGAATCAAAACATGTCTTGGAATTTTCCACTGATTATATTTTTGGTGATACAAACAATTCTTTGAAAGCAATATCATACACAACAAACATCTCTCTCTCTCTCTCTCTCTCTCTCTCTCTCTCTCTCTCTCTCTCTCTCTCTCTCTCTCTCTCTGTGTGTGTGTGTGTTTGTGTGTAGGGATACCCTTAAGGTGAACTTTCAACGTAAATTTACCTCAATCAAAAGCCTTTAAAAAATTTTCCCTCCCCATCTGAGTGCCAAACTGCCAACACTTGGAAAATATATATATACATTGATTAAAATCGAAGTGTTCAAAACTCTTCCAAGGCGACTACGGATCCCAACTCAAAAACTTCTCATAAATTGAACCATAATCTATATCAAGTTACACAATTAGATACATCAGAACCAAAATTGACAAAATTTAACCATGCTTACGAATCAAACCCAAAACGAGTAACAATAATTCCACAAATTTTAAATGAAAGTCACTCCTTCCACAACCAAATTCAAGAAAATTGAAGAAACCCATGGGAGAATTCGTAATCCGAAACCGTCCTTAAACCACAAACCAGACCCCAACAACTTTGAAACAAAATCAACAGCAAGTAATAATAGTATAGATAAAAAGAGAAAGGTTTTTCGTTCAATAACTTTGACATGGTAAATATTGAAATGGAAGTATCGAATAAGCAGAAAGAGGATTGAATTACCTGAAACAAAGAAGTGGAAGAAAAGAAAGAGTTGAAAAAATTGAAAGTTTGGGGAAAAGTTGAAGAAAGGTCAATAAATATAGCAGAGGGAGATGAACGTGTGCGCTGACGCATAACCTCACCTCACCCCCTCCAACAATCCATATGCTTATTTTTGCATACGTTGTTAACCAGTTTTGCTTGCAGTATTATTAAATTAAATTAAAAAATTTGAATAATTAATTAAAAGGTTATATATGATTAATTTTAAATTTTATAACTTTAACTAATACGCATTATAATTATTAATAATAAATATTTTATAAAATTAAAATAAATAAAGAGACAAATTTTTAAATTAAAAAATAAATCAACTTAAATTAATATTAAATTAAAATATATTATATAAAAATATAATAAATTTTAAAAGCAGTATTTTTATACAGCTCTAAAAATGCTCTTATTTGAATATTAACACTCAGAAATTAGATATATAAGTAAATAAATGCTTAATAGAAAAAAAAATACTTAGCATAATTTAAAAAATAAAGACTAAAATTTAAACAATATATATATATATATATATATATATATAATTTTAACTATATGGAAAAATCAAGTAACATAGTAAATTTAAAAAAAAAATTCTTCTTATTTTATCATTTAATTAAAAAAATTTAATTAAATTTTAGAATAGTATTGTTTGTTATAGTGTAACTATGAACTATAAATTATCATTCAAAGGATAAGCAGGATTGTTCTTAATTTGATAAACTAACAGTTTTGTGGTAGGTCTGAGCATATGATTGTTCCTAGTTTGATAGAGATACAACGTAATGTTAAATGGACTCTCCCTTAGAAAAACAATTTAAACTCAATGTTGATGGATTAACTTTTAGAAAATTGAAATTTACTGACTGTAGTGGTCTTATTTGAAACAGTAAGGCAAGTTTGTTACTGGCTACTATAGCTCTTTAGAGGCTTGCTCTCCCCTAGTAGTCAAACTATGGAGTATCTATTGGGATATCCCGCTTGTTATTTTGTTATTAGTAAAAATATTCACTTCATTTAGATAGAATATGACTCTTTGGATGTAATTTTCCTAATTGTAAACTTTCATCCCTACTCTTATCCCCTTTATTTTGTGATTAGGGAGATTAGATTACTATCGTCTAAAGTTGAATTTATTAAGTTTAGTCATTCTCTTTGAAAAGGCTTGCTAAGTGTGGGTCTCAAGCTGGTTTCGTGTTTTTCTATTTTAATAAACCCCCACCCTCCTTAGTCCCTTTCCTTAGGATGGATGCGTTGAGATTTGCCTTTTCTAGGCTAATATATATATATATATATATATATATATATATATATATATATATATATATATATATATATATATATATAATTGATATATATATATATCAATTATAAGAGAGATGTTGAAAGTTGTTGTACAAAGATTAAGTATTTAATAACAAAAAAATTAATTGTTAATATATAATTTTTAAAAATTAAGGTATATTTTTTTAATTTATAAATATTACAAATTTTGTCTTGAATTTAATGTTAAGAAATCTACTTATTCAATTATATTTATTTTATGTGAAGTTATTGAATAATTAATATAAATGAAGTTAAAAAATTTTATTGTAACTTTTAAAATTGTAAGTAAATATGTAAAAAAATTAGTTAATTTAAAAATCTAATTATATAATTAATTATATAAATTAAACAATTAAAAATATATACTTATGTTTATGTAATAATTTTTTTATTGGACAATGGCGATCATTTGAAGTTGTTTCTACAACTTTTAAATAGTATAAACATTTATATATTTTTCAAGTAAAAATAAAAGATTTAAAAATTATGAAGGATAAAATTTTAAGGCTTGTAGTGAAGTTAATAAATAAAGTAATATTAAAATTTTATTTTTTTTATTTATAAAATTTATAATACAAGAATGTAGAACTTTATTTTTATTGTTTTAATATTTACATGTTGAGGAAGAAAGAGAATTTAAATAATTAAAATATAAAAAAAATGAATTAAAAATAATAAGAACTTTAAATGAATCTTTTATTATAAAAACACTAAATTTATAAAAAATATGAGAAAAATAGGGTATGTTTGTTTCCATTTTTAAAAAGAGTTTTCTCTTTTTAAAAATTAAAATTACATGTATTTTTAAATTTTAAAAAAGAAAAACTCTTTTTAAAAATGAAAACAAACATACCCTTAATGTATACTTTATATTTTTTTTTTATATTGTAATTTGAAAAAGAAGAACCAAATCATATTGAACAAAAGCATCATTGAAAAATTTAGAAAATTTAATGTTTTTCTTTATATTATTGTAGAAATACTTTTAAGATTTTGTGGAGTTTGAAAAAAAGTTAACAATTTCATGATTTATCAAGACATTTAATTATGTTTTTATATATATTATTTTTACTTTATCATTATTGTCACACTCTTGATTTTATTATTAAAATAATATTTATCTAAATTTTATATCTGACTCATAAATATTATGCATACTAATATATTTTAATTTAATTGATAGAAACATTAAATATTTTATGTAAAATAAAAATATTCTTCTCCTAATTTGTTATTCAAAATTTTTAACTATTTTATTTTAGTACCTTTAGAAATAAAATAATTAATAATAATTGATATATCATATTTATGTTGTTTTTTTTTTGTTAAACATCAACATTTTATTAAGGATAAATTTAAAATATAGAAATACTCTAACTCATTACAACTCTAAAAAAAATTAACAATACATGTTAATGAATCATTAATCTAATTTACATATATAATCAATCTTTCCAAAGGCCTTGCTGCAAATCACTTTCAAAAATTATACTTAATAAAATTAAACATTTTATTAATATTTAACACACTGTATTATATTTATGTATAATCCATTAATGTAAACATTTCATTTACTATTTATATTATAATTATGATGATAATTTTCAATTTTTAAATAAAAAATATTATAATCTATTAATGTTTTATTGTTTATTAAATGTTATAGTAATATTTATAAATTCAAAATTTTCAAAATAAAACTAATTAATGATAACAATTAAAATAATATAAATATTATTAAATATCATAACGATGAATAAGTAATATATTTAGAAAATATTAAAATCGATGACAACTTTTTACCTCTTTAATCTTTCAATCACATTCTAAACATTTTATTTTTTATATTTTTAAAATGTCATTAAAAGATGGGTAAATATTTATAATCAAAAGAAGATCTACAGTCACAAAAAGACTCATGTTAATATTTAAAATGTTATAAAAATATATTTTTAATTAATTTGAATATAAATATATCAAACTATATTTATTATTTGAATTTTGTTTTCTAACTATGTAATTCTTGAATATTTTTATTTTAGAAGTTGTAATATTTTTGGTAATTTTTTCAAGAGTATTCAAGCACAAACATGAAGAGTAGTGCTTCCTAACGAAAAAATTAAACTTTTTTTGTTGACTTATATTTTTGTTAATATAGTAGATTAAGATGAAAGAAAGGAGAAAAAAAAAGTAGAAAAGATATAGTCCAATATCTAAGAAAGAGACAATGAATAGTACTCGTACAGGACAAGACAATGATATAAAATGATAATTTTTTTTTAACAAAGTTAGTGTTTTCAATCAAAAAATGACCTATTTAAAATATTTTTAAAAGTTAGAGGACAAAAATGAAGTAAAAAAAATATTTGGAGGGCAAAATCAAAACTTATTTTGAAGTTGGAGGATAAAAACACTAATTTTACTATATCATATTATTATTAGCTTTGTATGTTTTTATATTAATATCATATTTGTTATCACTTTTAAAAATTATAATGTACTAACATAAATATTTTTTTTCAACTTAATTGTTGTCCTTTTTATCATCAAATATGAGATGAAAAATATATTAAGAAAGAATGATACTTACTCATTTAAATGACATTGTTGATTTTAATAATTATATCACAAGCCCGGTAAAATTGACAAATCACTTAAAAATATTAGTCACACATTATCCTTGTCATACATTCAAGAGAGGGGATAATTGAAGCAAAAATAATAATATGAAGCAACACTAGTTCTAAAATACTTATTCCACAAATAATTTTAACTACAAATAACTTTAAGTCGTGTTTTATTTTAAGAAGAAAATAATTTTTAATAAAAATATGCTATCAATGACAATAAATAAAAATTAAAAATAATCATTGAATTATATTTACTAAAACATATGTTTAGTTAAAATCAATTATATGTTACATTGTCCAGAAAAATATTAATAAAAATCTTTATTGTTGAAGACAATAAAAATATATAAAATATACTAAAAATATTGTGTATAACAAAGTATTTTATAAATTTTTCTAAAATATTATATATATATATATATATATATTATAATTATTTTAAATAAAATAATTTAATAAAAAAATATAAACAAACCCTATACAAGCATATTTACTAGTATTAACTAAAGCAAGTTCAAACTTTAAAAATTTGACTCATTAAAATAAGCAAGAGAAATTTAAACATCTTTTTCTCATATGTCAACCCTAAACTTCATGTACATCCCTCGTTTATACCTTTAACTTTGAGATTTGAATTTATTATTGTAACACCTTAAATTTAATTTCAATTTAATAAGAATTTCACAAATTTAAATAACCAATTTTTATAAAATACTTCAAAATAAGGGAAGGGTTACAAATTAATATCAAATGACTGCTGCAAGACTAGTTTAGTTACAACAAATTTTAAAATAAAAACTAAGTCCTATAGCAGTCCATCCATCCCTTCACTGAGTCTGGTGTTGATCGTCTTGATTACCTGAAAATGAATGTAAGGGTGAGTACTCTACACTACCTAAAACACACATTCAACATAGAGACTCATCTCCAGAACTTTCCCAATACATTCAACATACACAATCACATGTAGCAATTCACATCCATAAGTACAAAACACAAATCCATGCATACGCATACCAGCCACACTCACTATAGTACTGTGATCACAGATTTGCACCATGAATAGTCACTGGTTACCCCCGCCTCACAGATACCATGTGGGCAGTCACGGGTCGCTCGGCAAGGATAGTGGTCAGAGGTCTAGTCAGGAAGAGAGTGTGTGGCCTGTGGTGACCCGTTCCGCAGTCGGTGTCACCACCACTCTCTCCTCCTCAAGGTATTCCTACCGTTCTCATCTTCCACTCCTCCAGTATATCGCTGAACCATTCACAACACATCACAACGGCGCTAATACGCTCATTCATACATATATTCCATTCACGCATACAATGATCATGCTTACACACGACACACGACCTACATTGCATTCAAATACACGATACTAGGCCCATATTCATTTCACATCACACGACACATAGCCAATATTCATCTATCATGCAACATTTACATACAATCCACATCCATCAAGTTCGGGTCAACACACATACTGTTCACATATCATGGCACATGGCCCACATTACATTTCTCAGCAATTTCCTACCCCCTACCTCAGCCACAACACAATATTAAGCAAAATAACAACAATTCATTGCACAAAAGAGTAGGATAGAGCCCCCTTACCTTGGATTGACGTCCCACGCGCTAAATCCACCAAGAAGTACTCTCTTTTACGGATTTCGTACTAAACACATGGAGAAACTCCATAAGAACCCAGGGAAACCATGAAAACAGAGAAACGGGATGAAAAACTGAAACCCTAACCATTAAAACTTACCTCCAAGCATTCCCCACATGGATTCAACCTTCAATCAAGCTCCCGAACGGATTTAGAGGCAATTAATCGGTGGAATAGGGCTTTGGGAAAGAGAGGATCAAAGGAATTTCGAAGGGAGAGGGAGAAATAACTATCCCCGAACCCTAACCCCCTTTAAATCATTTTCTGGTCGCGACACTCTCGCTACATCGAGACAGCGACATGCCCTCTCTCTACAGCAAAAAAACTAGAAAAAGTTGTACTCTGGTTTCTGCAGAATCTCGCTACAACGAGACTACACCTAGAAATGCACCCCAAACTGTCGCTTTTTCGCTACAACGAGAAGGTGACAGTTTCAGTCTTTTCTCCCAAGGCGCTCTCGCTGCAGTGAGAACAACCCAGTATCACGCCCTACACTTAGGCACTTAGCCCATTTCATCCCTATCCAGTCATGCATACACGTATATACATACACACATCCCCAACATACATATATGCACATATATTTATACTCATTACACACAAAATACCATCATTACGCATCCAAGGTAAATTCATAACATTCATTTACACTTGTACACACACACACACACACACATATATATATATATATATATATCTATATATATATACATTTAGATTTATATAAATAATAATAATTAAATATTACAAAATTAGGGGCGTTACAATTATATTGAGCTCAATTGTTTTTATTTTTCTTGAAATTTCTTTATATATATAAAGAGAGAGGAAAAGTGTGTGAGTCAAAAATTACAAAGTTTAATATCTATTAGGTCAATTATCTATACAAGAGTAATTATTATAACAGTCAATTTGACGATTAAATTAAACTAACAAAATTGATTCATTTTTCTTTAAAAGTTACAAACTTTAATATCTATTAGGTCAATTATCCATACAAGGTGTCTATTATAATGAGTCAACTTCACAATTAAATTAAATTAACCAAATTGATTCATTTTTTTACTTAATTTTGTGAATTTAAAACATGTTTTTTTAAAATAAATATATTCAAATTTATATTTTTTTTATGATAAGTTAAAATTATCAAGGCTTTTATGTTATTATTGAGTTTTCTCTTTAGTATAGACTTTTAAATATATTGATAAATTAAAAACATAATTTAACTTAAACATAATACTAGTGCTAATTGTTCAAATTTTAACATGTGAGGATACTAAGGTCATTTATACATGAGTTTTTTTTTTTTCAATTTATCTAAAATTTTAACTAGTCTATGTATAATTAGGTTTATCTTTGATTTAAAACTAAAAAAATAAGAAATTAATATATTTATCGCTAACATATTAACTAGATTAAATCATGTATTTATAAACATATGACTTATTTGAGTTGAAATATTTTCTACGTCTATGTTGATTTGTCAAAAAAAAAAAAAACTAAATAAAAGATTGGTCATTCTTATAAACCTAAATATACCAACTACAACCATTAAAGATATTACTGATTTTATCTGTCTGTAAATTGAAATGAGATGCATGAAACAAAATTATATTTTCGTACTGAATAACCATTCAGAGGTGACTACATAAGATGGAACAAAAGGTCACATAATTTTATTATATTATAATCTTGAGTTACACACTCTTGTTCATCATCAAGAACAAAAAATATCCCCAACTTGTAATTTTGATGTAATCACTAAACAAGTTAGCTTCTACTACATACAATATCTATATTATTGATTTCCTTAAAAAAGCTTTATTTTATCATACCTGGATAAAACAACTAAAAAATAATAAAGAAAATTTAGGATTTAGATGTTAAAAAGGACTAAGGTTTCTACGAAATCCATTTACATTGGTAAAAAAATCCTATCAATCCCTGTCTATAAGGCAAGAATGACTTTCCTTTAGTACTTTCTTTTCGCTTTCTATTTGACACCTAAAGTTTATCGTGAAGTGACAAAATTGTTTTGCTTTTTTTCATCCTTTTTGTTCTTCAAAACAACATTTTTCTCCTTTGCCTCATTGGACCTCATCAGCATTATCAATGAAGGGTTCAAGAAAACAAAAGCATCTTTGTTATCACTATTGCTTCGTAGCTTCAAGTTTTTCTTAAATCTCCTTTTTGTTGAGAACCCTCTGGAGTTGCTCTTTTTGCACTTATCGTTTGACATGTCCACTTCTACCATTGTCAAATTTTGCAATGTATCATGGTAACATACTTTTGAATTTGAGAAAAAACTATTAACTTGCTCAATAAAGAGCTTCTTCAATGGAGGTCAAAGTGGTGAGGGTTCATTGTCGTGTGTGATCGATGGTGAAAATAAGAGATTGGTCAAAGCATGGTAGGTTGGTCGGATCTAGCCATTATCAAAGATTTTCATTCCTCAACAAAGACAAATGGTCCTCCATGTTCGATGCATGCAAAACTAAACTCATGATTGTCATCAATATTTTCTTTATTGTCACAATTGGTTTCATATTTTGCATTAAAATCTGGATTAGGTTTTGCAAGAATGGGAGAGACATCATCATATTTGAGAAATGAGTGCGGCTTAAGAAGAATGGATAAAGATTTCTTTATCAACATCTTAATATATACTTTTGGCATTTTGTTTTGGTGTTTCAAGGTGTGAATTTTCATTGCTAAATTCAATGTCAGAAGTGATTGTGAAATTAAAAATGAAAGTTATATATATATATATATATATATATATATATATATATGTATGTATATGTATATGTATACTATAATATAAGGTTAGTTTTCAGTTGTAAAATGATAGTGCAATGGTTTAGGAATTTTGAGGAAATGGTTGGATAGGGAAAGTGTAGAGAGCCATTCATAACTGCAAGTTGGTGGTCCCTTATGTTAGTTGGATAATTTATTTTTTTGGCTTGTTTTGTTCATACATATTGAATATGGTTTTTCTAAAACTACTTTCTTGTTTTTCTTTTTTTTATGGCTTCTCTTGCTACTATGCTACACTTACACATAAAATAACTAAAAGCATAACGTTCTTAATTATAAATAAAATTTAAAGTTTTTAAAAATCCTATTAGGTACCTAAACTCTTGTTAAATTATTTTATCAATCGTTTTTTTAAATCTTGTCTAGTAAATATGAGATTTTATAGGCTTCAGAATTTTTAAAAATATAGTAAATATGATTTCAATATAAATACATACAAAATATATGCTAATGTTTACAAATAAAATATATTAAATTTTTATTTTTATAAAAAATTAATTTACACAGATATCATAAATAAAAATTAATAATAATATAATATGTATTCTTAAGTTTAAATTTAGTTGTTGGTTAACAGATAAAAATATTTTTAAAAAATAAAGAATTAAGTATTTTAGAAAAAATAATTAAACTATTATATATTGCTTGATGGGACATTAGTCATCTTTGAGGGATAGGACGTGACATGTATTATTCATTGTTGAATTGAAAGCTGTTGAGTTTAGGACATTAGTCATCCCAGAGAATAGGACCCAAAATGATTGCATTTATTTATTTTCTTGAATTTTGTGATTAAGCATGTGAGACTTAAACCTTGTGAGCTTTTGAGTTTTTTTAGGGATAGTTGCATTTCATACTATTCTCTTCTTTCTTGTGTGTTTTTTTTCTCATAGACTTTGTCATTCTAGAATTTGCTTTGAGGTTACATTTTTCATATGTATTCATAAACATAGTAGATGCATTTATTTCATTCTAACTATTTGGCCATATAACCTATCTTGCATTTTCCCCTTTGTTTAGGCCTTTGAGCCTTGTTAACCATTCTTTGATTTTAAGCACATTACAAGCCTAAAGAGAAAAATCATATTATAACTAACCTTAGGGAGTATGAAGTGCATTGATTTCATCATTATTGTTGTGCTTTTAATTAACTGTGGAGGTGTGCAATACAAGGATGAATACTTAAAAAAAATAAAATATAAAATAAATAAATAAAAAGAGAAAAAAAAAAAGAATGAATTTTTTTTAACAAAATGGGGAGTTTTTAAAGAAAAAAAATCAAGAGAGAATTGAGTTGATTACATCATGATTTTCTAGGTACCATGCTATTCCTATTCTCTTAGGTTTTTACTAGTCATATCTTCATTTTTTTTCCTACCTTTACTTTAGCCCCGTTACACTCCTTAATAAAGTCCTTTTCATTCTTGTTTGCATGTGATTTCAAGCATCGAAAAAATAGAAGATTAGCAAGCTTATGGTAATGCATTGTCTATTGAGGTGATTTGAGTGAAACACTTATATCCATTCACTTGAGACTTGTGAGTTATGTACATTATCTTGTGAGGTCTTTTATGCTTTATATGTACACTTGGAAAGGTGGGGAATTAAATAACTTGATTGCTTAAAGTCCTTGATGCCTTATATGTTCTTATGTTGCTAAGCTCAGCAATTGTGATGATTCAATGGAGAATAAGGTTATTCAAAAATTTTAGGTTGAATCTTTTTGTTGGTGTTTCCTTTCTAATGGACCTTGGTTAAGTCTTGCATGAGTAGATGCAAGGTACAAGTGTAGAGGATTTGATGAATTAGATTTTTATGTATATGTTTCCCTTCATATTTGGTATAGAAACCTTCTTTTGTGTATAATTAAATTGAGTTAGACCACTTTTGCTATTTGAGTCTTAATTAGGCTTTAATTCAATTATTTCAGCATAGTGCATATTCTGACATTGTTGTTTAATATTTAGGTTATAACTTGAGCTCTAGACTACGTTTTTAATGTGATTCTTGTTTTGTATGAAAGATAAGAAATGGGAATACAACTTTCATGAAGAAATTAAAGGCTGAATCTTAACGTCCAAAGCCAAAATTTGTGCCTAAATCAAATCTGAAAAGAGGCAAACACGAATTTTGACCATTGTGTAGTATTTAGGTCATATCTCAATTCACAAATATCTAATTGGACTCATTTTAGTGACATTTGAAAACTAGTATAGATTTAATTCAACTTTAGACCATGAAGTCAAATAGACGCAAATCCTGAGCCAAAATCAAGGAGAAAGTTACACATTCATTTTAAGAGATTAGGTGGTTATCATTTAAAATATCTCTCTCCTTAAATTATGGCATCTTTTCAAATTTTAGATTGTGTTCAATTTGATTTTTTGAATTTTTATTAGGATTACTTGTTATTAAGATTAGAATCTTTAGGGGTTTGAATATTGTTCATTTTTAAATTTAAAACCTAAAAGGGGGAGAAGGAGAAAGAGGAAGAACATATTTCGTTTCCTTCTCTCTCTCTTTTCCGTCTTCTTACCAGTTTTTTCAACTTTAGATTTTTATGTTCTTGCATTTGTTAAAGAGTAATTTTGAATTCAATAATTAAGTGTTGTTACTTTTTTCTTGATTCTTGAATTAAGTGTATGATTATTTGATTAATTCCTTTTGTTTTAGATTTTATTATATTCATTTTATTAAATTTTCCTGTCTTAAACTCTAAATTGGTAAATTATTTTGATAATTCTTAAAAAATGACTCTAGTTACTTGCATCGTATTATAATAATTAAGTTTTTATTATTTTGATTTGCATATAGTTGCAGAACAAGGTTAAGTAAGATAGTGGGACAAAGAGATGGATAGGTGTATCTAGGTAGTGAGATTTTTAATTAGGGAATTGATAGGTTGAAGAGAGGGAAAGAGAAAAGGATCAAAGAAAAAAATTATTTTTAAATTTTTTTGTAAATATTAATTTCTATATGATAAAATATAAAAATTAATAATAACAAGACAATGATCAGATTTTAACAAAACAACAAAATTAAATTTTTACATTTTAAAAATGTTAGGACTAAATTTTCAAATGAAACTACTTTTATAGAAATTATATATATATATATATATATATATATATATATATATATATATATATAAATTCTTAAAATGTACGAAAACATACAAAAAGAAAAGAATGTTGTTATTGCTCGTATGCAATGCCTGAACTTGGATAGATTCTTATTTGAGCAATTGGTTATCCAATTACAACTTTTAAATTGAGCTAGGCGATGGTTTCATCAGCTATAGCAATTATCTACTTTTACATGAGACATACGCCGGATCAATTATCGAGACCTTATTGGTTGATTTTAGTTTTTGTGATATAAAAAAAATAGGCATAGTCTAAAATTGTTTTTATTTGTCACAACTAGTGGATAAGTGTATTTTGCAGCATAGTTTTCGGACACTTAATTTTGATCTGGATGTTATTGTAGAAATCCATTAATAGGCAAAAGCTACATAAATAATGACATTACAAACGCAAAATTTGGAAAATCTTTGGTTAATGCAAAAATTGAGCTAATGTGTTCTTGACCATGTAATTTGCAATGATACCATTGGTTTTCTCTGTTGGATGGAATGCGTCCCAAAAGACATATTTGGAAGCATCTATGCAACTGAAAGAACTGGCTCTGCTGCATGCGTATCCCATCTCAAACATTCCAGTGGCACAACATGCCATTGAAGTCACTTGAAACCCTGGAAACAAAATCATTTTAATTATGTGTTATATAATGTTCTAAGAGGAAAGTTTTTTTACACTAGTATAAGTCTAAAAACTTTTACACTTGGTTTAAATCTTTCATTTAACTTATATTTAATATGTTATAATTTATTACTTCACTGATCATTATATATAAGTTAAATAAAAAGTTCAGATTAAGTATAAGAATTTTTAGACTTATACAATATTAAAAGATCATGTCTGTTCTAATTTTATGTTTGAGAGATAAACAAAATCATGCAGAAAAAAAAAATTATAAAGTGAAACATACCATATTGAGCGGGCTTTTTAATAATATGCAACAAAATATCATAGGGATTTGAAAATACTAATCTGATCCCAGGAAGGTCCTTCTTGAGCTTTGTTGTCAATTTGCTGAGTTTATCATTGAACTCCAATGCAACATTATTGTAATTGGCCACACATTCATTCCCACCAACAAAATTTGTTGTTCTCTCCAATGGCAAGCACCCCATGGGAGGTAAACCTCCTAAGGATATCTTCCTAGCACCAATACCATACAGTTTGTGAATGAAATTCTCAGCTATTTCAGCCAAAAAATTTTGATACTCTCTTGGTGTGTATTGTGATGCCCTTCCAGGGATTGCATAATAGTTCTCTAAGAAATCATTTGTTCCTACACTTATTACGTGCAACGCTTTGGCTATGGTCTCATTTGCCCTTCTTTCTCCAAAATAGCTCCTTAATTTCTTTTGGTATCCCTTGTAGTACTCCAACTGCTTCCATAATGGTATCACAGACTGCAATAAAATAGTCAATACATTAATCATCAAATTAATTAATTAATCAATCTATATATGTAAATGGTTTCCATGATTACAATAATCATTCTCTAAGTAGTTCATTTAATGAACAAAATAATTTACTTTATTATTTTTTATATGTTTAAAATACTAAAATCATGCAATTAGTTATAAGATAAAGATGCATAAAATAATTGTTTCAAATTCTTATGTAATTAGTATTCGGCTGTATGTTATAAGATAAAGATGCATAAAATAATTGTTTCAAATTTTTTAATTCAAATCAAATTCAAATAAAAAAATAATTAATTTTAAATGAGAATTTTTATGACCTGTTTCAAGTAGAAACACTTTTAGGAATTAGATCTCTTGTTATCATTGTAAATAGCTTTTCTTTACATTAAACATTAATTTTTAATAATTATTATTTTACTTTACCTATACAGTGCAAGATAAATTTATACCCAAAATATTACACTCAAATTATATAGCTTACAAAAATAAAATAAAAAAACTGAAAAAATATAATATTTAAACATAGCAAATAAGTAATATATAAATCATCTTAAATTTTAAAAATAATATTTAATTTTTTTAATCGAATTGAAACTTAAATCAAATAATCTAATATTTCAATTAATTCCTAAAATTATTCTTTAAATTTTTTTCTGCAATCATAATTTTATATTTCAATGAATTGATCAAATTAAATATTACCTTATATTAAATGATAATATCAATTTTATTTATTTATTTTTGAATGAATCATGATGATAAATAGTAAATAATTTGATATATAATTTAAAAATTTTATACATTCAATTAAGTACATAATTTAGGTTTACACAATAACTCGACCGTTTGATAAATTTTATAATAATCAATCAATTCGATATTTTCTTACAATAACTTTAACAGCTTTCGAATAAGATAAAACTCCTGATTTCTCTTCTAGTCAGGTTTCACGCGTTGTGTAACCCTAATAAGCCATGCTTGCATTTTCTGTTGTGCACCGCTTGATTTATTTTATTTGTATTTTTTTATACTTTATATTTTAATTTTTAAAATTTTAATGGTTCATATTTAGGTTTTTTAAAGAATTTAAATGTTTAGATTAATTTTTTATTATAAAATTTTATATAGCATCTTATTAATTTATACAAATAAATAAGAAAAAAATATAAAATATAATAAAATTATTTTATATATTTTTTTCTATAAATATGCATAAATCAATAATATATTAGTATTTTTAAAATAATGTCATCAATACAAAATATTATATTATTAATTTATTTAAATGTATAAATGAAAATATATAAAATAATTAAATTAAAAAATTTATCGTTTTCTAAATATTTTATTTAAATATTAATTATATTTTTTTAATTATTTATACAAATTAATAATATATTATATTTTTATTAAATGTATCATAACTAAACAGTGCAATGAAGGTCTCATTTAATTATTGGACTATTAGACTTTATTAACATCAGTCTTTAAAATTGAATTCAAGTATTTATAAATAAAAATATTTTATAAAAAAATATAATTATTATATTAAAATTATAAAAATATAATAAATATTTTTTTAATAAAATTTTATTATTATTAGCTGTGGTTAAGAAAATCTTTAATTATTACAGGATTGTGTAGTTTTTAACCTTTTAAAGAATAATTTTTCATCGTAAGAAAATACTAGATGCTTAATAGAGTAACAGAAGTGAAAAAAACACATTAACAAGGAGATAAACAATAATTATAGCTGATTCTGAGTTGGATGAAGGGGAAACAAGAAAGAGAAAGAAGAAAAAGGAAGTAAAAGAAGGTGAAAAGAAAAAAGAAATATAATTGAGGTTTAAATAATAAGAAGGTGGTGTTACTCACGAGGACATCAGAGGTAGCATTGTCATAGCCAGTGGCAGCAGAAGCAAAAGTGACGCCAGTGGCCAAGTGTGAGATATTGTAATTAGGATCTAAGAATGGGGGCACATATGCTTTGATTCCAAAGGCTTCGGATATGAAATCGGTTGCTATTCGGCCATTGCTGAATCTCCCAGTTGCCTTTCCTCCGACGAAGTCCCGCCCATACGGCTCGAAATTGCTCCGAGCCATCGTCGCTATGTAGTTGTTGTTCCCCGCATCCACCGATGAGTCCCCAAACACGATCATCGCCGGAACCCTTCCACTCACCAGGGAGACCCACTTCAGCAGAAGGATGCACAGAATCTGCAATTCCATTCTCTCTCTCTCTCTCTCTGATACCCTAAATGTTACGGACCCCTCTGTCCTATTTATAACACCAAATTTGAAGGGTTTGGCATTAATGGAACTATGAATTTTAGGTAAGGAAGTTGTTGGGATTGGTAATGGCTAAGAGGTGTTTGTGAAATGGGATGCCCATTTGCAGCTTTTGGGGTATCAATGGAAGTTTGAACAGAAATGGCGTGAGAATGACCACCAAAGATTCTTTTAGCATATGAAACAGACTTGCGGAGTGGGAAGTGCGTACTCTCTGAATTCTATTCAGTTGCATGGATGTTTCTCAATGGTCCCTGTAAGTTTTGGAACACTCGTGGTCGGTTAAAATTTAATACACCATCTTTTTCTTTTATTATTAAATATTTAATTAATTTTAAAATTTTAGATAAATTAAAATATATTAATATTATTACTAATAAAATGATTTAATATATTATATAAAGATTTATAATATATTTTTAAATATTTTAAAATAATTTTAAAAGTAAAAGGATTAAATTCAAATAAAATTTAAATTTATAACATCATAGATTTAATTCTATAAAGTTTAAAAATACTGTTATAATTAATTTGTAATAATTTAAGATATATACATACATACCACAACATAAGAATTTATAATAAAAAAAATAAAATATAATATATTTAAAATATTTTAAGACAAGAATTATTGAAGGAAAAAAATTATATATGTTATTTTATCTTACAAAATTATATAACACACAATTTAAGGATAAATAAGCCTATTTTGTGTTTCTGAAAAAAATAAATTATTTTTTAGAATAAATTATGTATAAAAAATAAATATAATAGTTAAAAATAATTTATATATAACTTTAAATATTATAAATGTTATTAATAATAATTTAATTATAAATTATTAAATATATTTATATGTTAAAAAATTTTGTTTATATTGTATTTTAGTATATATTAATATTATATATTATTATTTAAATATAAATATATATAATAATAAAAATATATTATATTGAATAATATCACATAAAATTAGATTGAAAAAAAAAGATAAATAAATTTTCATATGTAAATTTCTATATACTTTATATAGTTTAAAATTTTAATTAAGATTTAAACAGAAAGTAAAAGAGAAGAAAATTTTTATTGAAAATAAAAATGAATCCTTATATCAATTAAAATTACACATGTTGATATAATATAGAATTTATGTATCATATACAAAATATAGACAAATATTATGATAAGAACAACTTTATAATAAACCTAATTTAAATTGTGAAAGATTTCTTTGTTCACCACATTTGTAACAGTTTTTGTACTTTTTTCATCACAATCTTGTATAAGGATCTTTAATCTATTTCGATTGGTAACCTTAGAGACTGCTACATATAACTGACCATGAGAAAAAAAGTGGTTTTGGAAGGAAAATCCCAACATGCTTAAGAGATTGACCTTGACTTTTGTTGATTGTCATTGCAAAAGAAAGAGCAATTAGAAATTATCTTCTTTGAAACTTAAAAGATATCCTAGTATCTGAAGGAGTCAAAGATAATCTTGGTATGAATACCTTTTGACCAGCATTGTTTCCAGAAATAACCTTAGCCTCAAGGATATAAGTTCCCATCAAAGTAATCACTAATCGAGTTCCATTGCACATGCCAGAAGATTGATCTATGTTTCTTAATAGCATAATAGGAACGCCAATCTTCAGCTTCAACTCATGATTTGGAAGACCAGATGATTTAATAGTGTTGAGAAATTTCGGAGTGTGAATATTATTAGACTTGTCAAAATCTGCATCACTCTTACATGTGGAATCCAAACTGAGATATGTTTTTTGTTTTGATGGCATTAAGTCCAACATGTAATCATTTATCATGTCAACAATCTCATTAGTTAGTGCTAGTATAGCAGAAAAAATGAAGGATGCATCATGTTGTCGAAAAAAGATGGATATGTTGACTGCACAATAGAAGCAATTGAATCACCAGTTTCTTTAATGAGTAAATCATCTGGTATTTGAACCATAATTTCGTCATTTAATTGTTCACCAATTGTTCCATTTCCTATACCTAGAATCCAATCTGAATTTTTTTTTAAATCATCAACCTCTGAATTATAACTTCCAATTTGAAGTCTCATATTTTTTGTGAGTTCCAACACTTGACAATGCTTCCATAAATATGAAGAACTAATAGAAGCATAAATGATATCTTGTTTCCTTCCTTTTGGAACTACTGGTAAAATTTGTCTAAAGTCTCTACCAAGAACTACTACTTTCCCCCCAAATGGCCTGTTTAGGCTATCATAATTAGAGAATCTTAAAATATCTCTAAATGTTCTATCTACAGCTTCAAAACAATTTTTATAACACATTGGAGCTCCATCCCATATTATCAATTTTGATCTAATAATCAAGTCAGCTAAGTGACTTCCCTGTTTGATGTTGCAAGTGGAGTCCTCATTCACATTGATGGGAATGACAAATCTTGAATGAGCAGTTCTGCCTCCAGGTATTAATAAAGCAGCAATTTCATTGGATGCAACAGTGAGAACAATTTGTCCTTTAGATCGAATGGCTGCAGATATGGTCTTCCAAATGAAAGTTTTGCTAGTACCACCATAACCATAAAGGAAAACAACACCTCCAGCATTTTCAGAAACAGCTAACATAATTTTGTCGTAAATACTTCTTTGTTCAGATGTAAATTTAGACAATAAATGAATGTGCTCAGTAGCCAGTGCTTCTGTATCATAATTTATCTCATCAAGAATAAGCCTATTTTGTGTTTTTGAAACCATTGTTATGTATGGCTGAGGCATGGTTGGAAAGTCAGCCAAACTCTTATAATTGCTCTCTAGCAATATCTGAATTTCACTAAGTGTAAAATTCTTTAGTTGTTCTTCTGTGAGGACTAAATATACAACAATAAAATAGAAGAAAATCAATTGAATGAACCTCTTATAGAAAAAGTTAACTTTACAATTGAGAAAATTATAATGTTTAAAATTTCAAATTTAATAACAACCTTCACATTGAAGAAGCACTCTTTGTCTATGTAGTATGTCATCACTTAGGTATAGCCATGTTTTGTCCCAAACAGATTCTAGAGTGGTAAGCTGGTGTGATAATAATAAAGTAGTAAAAAGTCTTCTCAAAAAATGAGATGATCCCCATTGGCTCGCTTCTTGAATAGCATCTACATACTCTTTATCATCATCTAAAAATCCCAGTGCATAACATACATCCTTGAATGTAGGATATGTTTCATTGTTAATTGTTCTAATATCTGTGTATGATTGGGGAGCTTTTACAACATTTAACAATATTCTCATATAATATAGCTCACCAGATCCTGGAGGAACAAAATGTACTCTACCAATACTGAAGCCCTTCTTTCTAAGAGTCCATTCATGCTCAGATTGCTTCCAGACAAATTTTGTGGGAAATTCAGCATATGTTAAATTTTGAGTTTCTAAAAATCTCTTATTTGCTTCCATCCATGCAAGAAATTTAGATTTGTAGCAATTTGCTTTGGTAAGAGCTTGATCAATTGTCTCATCATCTTCAAATAGAATGACATGTTCGTCAGGCAAGTGAATTGGTAGTCTTTCAACAAAAGGTTCTCTATAGTGAATATCAAATGCAAATATCCTCCAAGTTGCTTCGCAAGACGACAAATACCTACCATAATAAATTATATATTTTAAGAATGGATTAAACAATTAAAAATTGATCCACAAAATGTTATACCTATTTTATATGAAATGTAGCAACTATGATTTAAGTTAATTAAAAAATAACAAATTAAAGTACCTGTAATAATAATAAAGTCTTATTTCATCAATAGGATTGTAAGTATTGTCAGTTGTAGCACTGTCATAAAATGTTGCCGTGACACGATCGTGACCCTTATTAACATACTTGAAGAGGTATTTGATTGACCTTGACTGATTGCACCATTCAACATTAATATGTGCATTATATCTTAGCAACAAAGTTCTATTATATGGAACAACATATCTATTGTTAATGATGAAATGACCTTTCTTGAAAAATTTTCCATTGTCTCTTCTTCTATAAACAGGATAGCTATCTGCATCAATGTTAGTCCTCTCAACAAATTTTTTTGGAAAGAATTTTGTACATCTTCCATTTTTCATGCAAGGTGAATTTCTATTTTGGTGACCACATGGTCCATGAATCATTAACGACTGCACTATTTAATTATTTTTAATATAACAGAAAGATAAAAAAATATTAAACAAAAATTTTGATTATTTTTTAAAATAAATTATCTATAAAAATAAATATAACAATTAAAAATAATTTATATGTGACTTTAAATATTATAAATATTATTAATAATAATTTAATAATAAATTAGTAAATATATTTATATGTCCCAAAAATTTGTTTATATTATATATTAGTATATATTAATATTATAAATTATAATTTAAATATAAAAATATATAATAATGAAATTATATTATATTGAATAATATAAAATATAAATAGATTGAAAAAAAAAGATAAATAAATTTTCATATACTTTATATATTTAAAAATTTCAATTAAGATTCAAATAGAAAGTAAAAGAGAAGAATAATTTTATTGAATACAAAAATGAATCCTTATATCAATTAAAATTACAAATCTTGATATAATATAAAATTTATGAGTCATATGTAAAATACAGACAAATATTATGATAAGAACAACTTTATAAAATTTTTATAATAATATTTAAACTATTTAAAAGTTTAAAATTAATTAGGATATGTTAATATTATTAATAATGAAAATATTAGTTATTTGAAAGAAAGAAATAAAATATTTAAATTAATTTTAAATATTCTCCTGTAATGTATGGATGTTATAAAGATAGGCAAGAGTTTTCTAATTAATTTTATATGAGTTGGTTTAGTTACATAACAAATATATTAATATCAAAAGTTAAAGTAATAATAAAAAGGAAAAATATCAATAATGCATTTATTTTAAAGTTAATATCAAAACATATTAATACATTTATTCTTGAAATAATGGTTTAATTCAAATCAGTTAAATGTATTTATCTCTAATATGTAGTTTTAATATATTCGAGAGGTGCAATGTTTAAGGCAATTTTGACAAATATAGTAATATCAAAAAATAAAGTAATAATAAAATTTATTAATTTAATCTACTATTTCTTATTAATCAAATACTAATTAGCAGTTTCCAATAATAAAATTTAAAGTAAATCATTAATATAAAAATTCAATTGTTATTGAATATGGCAAACTTTTCAAATATCTTTACGATCAACTTGCTGCTATTGGTCACCTGGTTGATGATTTGAACAAATTCTATTGGTTTCTTCAAGGATTAGGAATAACTTTCTCCAATTTTTCAGCCACTCAAATGACTTAGGTACCTCTGCCTTCTTTTTCTGAATTACTATCTCATGTGAAAAACTTTGATTTGTTCCATAAGGCTATAGAGGGCGCTGAACAAACACCTATTGCGGCCTTTCTGGCCCACTCCCCCAATTCCAAGTTTCATCAGAATTCTCAAGGTTGCGGTGACTATCAATTTGGTGGTCATGCAAAAGGTCGTCCAAAATATCATCCTAGGTGTCAGATCTGTCGTATAGAAAGACACTATCCAAACAAGTGCCTACAATGTTACTCTATGCACTCTGCAAACTTGACAACAACTTTTAATGCTTCTTATTCTAATACTCTGATGGCCCAGTCTGATTGGTATTTGGATATAGGAGCTTCTGCTCATATGACTCCTAATGTTGCTGTCTTGGAAACCACCATACCCTATTCGGTACTGATCAAGTTGTTGTCGATAATGGTGACTCTTTATGCATTTCTCATATTGGTTCCTGCGATTTAAAATTTTTTGTTAAATTGCTCGATGTGTTGGTCGTGCTTCGTCTCATAAAAAATTTTCTTTCCATAAGTAAGTTAACAAATGATTACCCAATTAATGTCTTATTTACTAATAATTTGTTTACTTTTCAACATCAGGTTATAGGGCAAATTCTAGCAACAGGTCGACGTAAGCAAGGTTTTTATGTAATGGAACATGGTCAAGCTATTTTTTTTTTTTTAATCTTTTCTAAGGTTGAAAATGTTACAAGGTTCGTTTGAGCTGTGGCACTCCCATTTAGGACACGTGTCTATTAATGTTATTTTATTATTAAATAAACAGGGACTTTTGTCTTTGATGTTGTTGCTTCCCAATTCAACACTATATTCCCTGTGTTAATTGGCAAAAAGCAAACGTTTATCTTTTCAGTTTAATGAAAAACAGTGTGTGTTTTGGAACTTATTCACTATGATTTATGGGCTAATACACCAACTCCTTCTCGAGCTGGTTTTCTTTATTATGTTATTTTTGTGAATGATTATTCTCAATTTACATGGTTGTATGCTTTGTAACACAAATTCAACTTTTTTGATGTACTCTTGTAGTTTCAGTTGTTTGTAGAAAATCAATTTTCAACCAAAATTAAGGTTTTCCAAAGTGATGGAGGCACGGAATTTACTAATACTCGAGTTTAGAACCATTTTGGCACTTGCCCTTATACGCCCTCTCAAAATAGCCATGCAAAATGTAAACACCATCACATTGTGAAAGATTTTGACAAGTGTACCAAACTTTTGATGTAGTATAAGAGGTTGTTGTGTTCACAGATTTGCAACTAAGGTTGTTTGGTTTTTGGTTGATTAAATGCATAGTAATAAAAGTAGGGTGACAAAATACGAATTTGTTACAATAATAAAATGCAGGAATTGGATTTCATCTATCACTAACTTTGTATTTTAGTCATAATATAGTTTGAACAAAGACCGATGTTATATGATACACCCACATTATATTTACTCATTAGATTCCTCTTACCCGAGATTCTAAGATGTGTTTATTGTGTGACAATTCCTTACCTAACAACAAACATTCCAGCATTAATAGTAAGAGTTATTTTGTATACAATAGATTAAAATCTATTCCTAGAGTTTCAACCTAGTGTGTGAGTTTATCCCAATTGGGTCCCAAGGTTATTCCTCAACTTACCCCAAGTTCTTGGTTCATATATAAGTCATTTCCCGAAGGGTAGAGATAAGCATTAACATCAAAATAAACACACCCAACTCATGGAAAATGAACAAACTATATTAATGAACTAAAATATTCAAAAAGTTAAGATTACATACAATCCTCTATGGAGTTCTAGCCAATCATAATGTACAAAACAACAAGGAAATACATTGAAAATGGATAGAAATTAGTTCCCTAATTATGTAGCTACTTTCCTATGCTTTTCTCTTTGCTCTGCACTTCCTTTCTCAAGGTTAGGTCACACCCCTTGCCCCTTTCCTCGTGCTTGGGTTTTTTGATTTAGGGCAATTAATGAATTCTTACTTGAGTGAACCATATTCCACTTAAGCGAGATCCATACAGAAGCGATTTGGCAGTTCTAAACGAGGTCACTCATGCAAATAGTACTACGAATTTCAAGTATATAAAAATAGAATTAAAAGAAAACAGAAAACAAATAGTGCTACTAATGATATTGAAAATACTAAGATCATCGGTAACGATGCCAAAAACTTGGTACCTTCTAAATACAACAGTGTAAAATTACTAACTAGCAAGTGTACTAAGTAGTTATAGCAAGTAATAAAATTTGGAAATCAATATGAGTCTCAAGTATCGTCCACAAGGATCTTGTTTTCAATTATCACTTAACAATTTGACAATTAATTGAGCCAAATAGTTCATTAGAATGATTTGCAACTAGTAAAAGTAAAGCATAACAACAATAGGAAGCAATGAAAGTGCTATAAAACAGAATTACGAAATTTGTGTTGAGATGAGATATGAATAGATGAGAGTTAGGAATTTATTTCACCAAAATATTAGTATCAACTCAATTATGCCTCTGAACATTCAAGCATTTGATTGATTGACAATCAATTTCTGATGAAAGGGGGCTTGGCAAGTGTACCAAGTTTTCGATGTAGTATAAAAGGTTGTTGTGGCTACAAAGAATGTTGATACTCTAGTAACTTTAATTATCCAAATTAAAATTAACAAACACCTAAATATTCATAAATATATAACTAAGTGATATTTTGGATTTTTGATAGTTTGTTTCATAGAAAATAAATTTAAATAAAAGCAAATTAAACTACTATGATAATATTACAAAATAAATTTAAATAAAAGCATATTAAACTACTATGATAATATTGGGGATTGAACTTCATCTATCATTCTCTTTATATTTTGGCTTTAACACACATTGAACAAATACCAAAGTTCTATGATGCACTCTCATTAAATTCACTTGATGGATTCCTCTCACTCAAAATTCTAAGATATATTTATTGGATGATAATCCCTTACCTAAACAACAAATAATCCAGCACTAATATCAAGAGTTATATAGCATACAATAGATTAAAATCTATCCCTAAAGTCTCAACCTATTGCGTGTATTTACCCTCCAAGGTAGTTTTCCAACTCATCCCAGATTCTCAAATCATGAATCAATCCCCGTAGGGTAGAAATAAGCATTAATATCAAAATAAACACACCCAACTCATGGCAAATGAATAAATATATATTAAAAATACCAAAACATTCAAAGTATGAAGATCAAATCCAATCCCTAAAGTTCTAGTCATTCATGGCATACAAAACAACAAGAAAATATATTGGAAAGAGATAGAAATTAGTTCTCTAATGATATGGCTACTTTTCCACGCTTCTCCTCTTGCTTTGCACTCCAAAATTGGATTAATGATGTGCTAGGGCTTCAAAGCCCACTTCGACTCTCCATTTTCGAGTTAAATCTTCTGTTTTTGTAAGGCAATAAGTGAATTCTCACTCAAGCGAGCCAGTTTTCGCTCAAGTGAAAACTCTCAAAATACAAAATTACAACATTCATGCAAAACAAGCCTAAATCATTTCTATCAATGAGAAATGGTAAAAACTCTCAAAACAAGGCATATGAAGGGTGTGATGAAGACAATATAAAGCTATAAATGTAAACACCTCATCAAGCCTTTTCCCTTAAGAAAATTCACACAAGAAAAGTGGATCAAATATCTTATATTATTTGACAAAATTAAGGGTAAAGTTGTTAAATTTAAATGACACAACTTAAATGCATTAAAATATAAATTACATGAAATTTAAGTACAATCTATGTGAAAAGAAAGCAAATAAGTGTCAAAGTATACATTGACAACTACTAAAATATGACACTTATCAGTTTTGCATACTATTAGTCAAAGGTTAATTCCTTAACTTATTGACCCTAACATTCAACTAAATCACCCTATTTCTTTAGGCGAGATTTAATTTAATGTTGCATTATGAATTAGAACCTTAAGATTGCAAAAGTAAGATCACTTATCCCTAAGAAATAAATAAATTTGGTAATCAATTCAGATCTGAGAAACAAATCTAATTTCTATTGACAAAGACTCATCTTTTATTAATCAATTGAACTTTCATTCAAAGATTTACTTTAGTAAAAGAATTAACTACTCAATCCAATCAAACACTCAAAGTTTAGAGTGAAAAATCAAATCAATACATCCATTTCAAATCTATAAATTCCTAACAAAGAGGTTTAGAACAACATTACAATGAAAGAACGAAAAACAAGAGAAGAAGAGAATAAGGAGTAGAATAACATCTTCCAAGATCCAATCTTTACTCTGATTCCTCTAGAAATGAAGTTTGAAAGTGGTTCCTAATCCCTCTCTGGCTCTCCTTGAAAGTTAAAACAGTTGGAAAGTGAAAAATGACCAAAAAACTCCTAATTCTGAACTTTTAACAACTATTTATATTTTTTCCTGTCTTTTTCCATGTTAACACTTTTATCACTGAGAGTAATAACGTGGAAGGCCTTCCAGAAGCTTCTAAGGCTGAAGTAGGAACGCCAAACATCCAAAGTTGTCACTTAAAAGCGGTTTACAAAATTATGCTATTTTTGCATAAACACTTTTGGTAGCAAAAGTGTCCACGTGCATGTGTTTTGTGTGAATTTACCTTGCACGTAGCTACTTTCAGTAGCAATAATGGTTACGGGCAACTACTTTTAATAGCAAGAGTGTTTACGTGTAAGGTTTCTGGACGAATTAGCATTGGTTGTAACTATTTTCACTAGTAAGAGTCTTTGCGCACAAGACCCTTCATGAATTCAGTTGTTGGAGTGATAACTTTCAGCACTTAAAGTTGTTACGCAATTGATTTTCATGGATTTTCTTCTTCAAAGTGTTAACTATATGCACCCAAAGTTGTTATGCCCAACACATATCACTTGATTCTTGATCTTTTAAGCTCAATTCCTCTACTTTCTTTACTTTAATCTTCAACTTAAAAGTCTCCAGCTTAAGTTTTTGCACAAAATTAAGTCTTTTTAAGCAGAATTTTCCATAATTAAAATAAAATCTAAAATTTTAAACTATTTACACAATTATGAATATCAATGCAATTTTTATGGTATTTTTAAGTGTATTTAATATTTAAATACTTATTTACTAACAAAAACTAGGCTAAAATATAGTAAAATGTAGATTTACCACGTATCATTCACAAATTTAGAGTTTCAAATTTAGAGTTAGTTTCCTTATGCTGCGACTCCATGAGATCTAGAATGCAATTGACATCAATGGTAAGATCCTTTAAATGTGTATTCTTAGCCATTGAACGAGATGAAAACACCAATTGTTATGAATAAAGTTTTCAACAATAACAATTGCAATATAAGAGAGTGTAAGAAGTATAATGCCTCTATGTATTATTTTGCATTTATTTTCTTACAATGAAGTATAAAAGACTATTAAGAATAGCTATTAAGAGCATAAAAGAAAAGGAAATAAAGAAAGGAAATTCTAATGAAGAGCCAAGAGAAAATAGAAAAGAGAGATCAAAATCAATTCATCCATACTCTCTCTCCATAACTAAAATAGTTATATACTAGACTTGCCCACATATAGTTCTTTAGACAAAAGTTAGTTGTTTGATCCTCTCACTAGTTCTATTTCTCTGATCATTCACATCAGTTGTAAGATTAAATTAAAAAAACAAGAATTATAAAAATATTATGATGTGACACATTATCTTTCATTGAATTGGGTAAGGAGAAATCTTTGTAATTGTAGTGCTTTTGATAAGTTCCCTTATTTTAGTTAATAATAATTTATTTTTGATAATTAGTTTTCATATTTTAAAGATAATAAATGTATGCATTTTTCTTATTTCATAAAATAATAGACATTTATTAAAAAATTAATATAAATTATAACAAAGCTTTTAAATTAATTGCGAATTAATTTAATATTGTGATTAGTCAACCGATAAAGAGAAGAAGGGAGCGGAAAGCATAGTCGAAAGTAATGAAAATTAGGAAGTACAATGCTCATTGACGTTTTAGTTCCTTAATACGTTTGATTTGTGATCATGAAAATATCATTAAAAAAATATTAATATTGATCCTTAAAATTAAGTTTAACTTCAATGGTCAGGTAAGTTTGACTAAAATGATTGATTTGTTATAAATTTAGATGCTTTTTTTAAAAGTAATTTTAAAACTGAACTAATAAATATCCATAATTTTAAATATTAGATTGATAAATACTTATAATTTTAAGGGTTTAAAATGAGACATTACTTATAAAAAAATAAATTGATACTTAATTACTGCACTTCATATATTGTTTTAAATATAAATAAATAATTTTTTTAGATTTTATATTTATAAATATTTAAATTATATAAAATTTTGTGAATATAATTTTTATAATAATATTGTATAAATCAATAATTAAATCAATAAATTTTATTGTCATAAATAATATAAAAATATTGTTTTTTTAATTTGACAATATAAGTGATTTCGAATTTAAATCCTAACTTAAAAATAAATGTGTTATCGCTCGTTGGACTTGCATTTATCTTTGTCAATTGAAATGTCTATAAATAGGAGGAAATAATCTTAGATAAATACATTCGAATAAAAATATTAGAACCAATTGAATTGTGAATTTGCAATGTTAGAACCAAACCCCAATAGACCCAATCACCAATTGTAGCTGGAACCTTTTCCTTATAACTTTATACCATTGATTCCTTTTTAATTTGTTTAAAATAAAGAATAAAAGATTGATAAGTGATTTAATATTTCAATTTTTAAATATTGTGTATTATTTTAAGTGTAAAATAAATATTAAACTTCGTATTTTGTAATTTATAAGAGGTTGTCAATTTTTTTTTTTACTTTATACTGCTTTAACTTGTTCTTTTAAATGAATACTAAGCTATTAATATTATATTATGTTTTAAAGTGAATAATTTCTCATTTAAATTTAATATATTTATTATTTGAAATGTTGAAATTGTGCCATCAACAATATATGAAACTTTCATTTTTTTTATATTAATATAAATGCTAACTTGACTATCCAATCCATCCATGATTGAATTAATTTGAATCAAGTGAATTTTTTTATTTTTTTTATCAAAACTAACTGAATTTAACCCTAAAGTTTTATTGAATAACATATTTTTTATATCAAAACTCACCTAACTTGACTCATAAACACTCCTACTTCTTAACATGTATCTAAAATGTTTCTTTACATAAAATTCCTACGAAACCTTCTTACCTACATAAAAAAAGGCTTTTCTCTTTGAAATTCTAATTCTAATCCTAATCTCACATGAGGATTGATTGTTTTTTCAGCATAATTCATATTAAAACAAAAGCTTTTTGATAATTTGAAAGATAAAGTATATATGTGAAAGCACATTAAAAAGCTTCTCAAACGTAACTTGAAATATTAAAATAAATATAAATCCACCTACATTCTAACATTAAGTTTTCGTTTGCCCCCAACAACAATGTACTTACTATTTACATCACAAACCTTGTTCATAAGTTAGATATGCTTAATATTCAAGCGCTAGGCCCTTAAATTTTATAATTTACACTATTTTTTAATTGGCCCATTTAGTCCCAAAGTGGGTAAGAAATTTTGAGTCAGGGGTTCACTCGTAAGTTGTTGTATATTTTCAATTTTTCCATTTTTCAAAAATTAATGAATCCCACTGACCAAAAGATAAAGAATCAATGAATCAGTAATGACTAATCACAATTCTCAAAGACACATCCCAAATGTGATGGACCCATCGGTCTTAAATTCTCAATCGACTCTCCTTCTGCAACTCTCACTCTCACTCTCACTCGCTCGTTGTCTCGATTCTGGAACGATTCCATTGCGATTCTGAATTTGATCCTCGCAACTATCAGAGGTAAATGTTATATTGGTTAGTTGTTTTGTGATTCTGCTTGAGATGTCATTCTTAGTTGTTCATTGCATGATTTTGATTAGTTCCCTTTCAACATCTTGAAATCGAGCCAAGATGATTATGATAAAGTACATTAAAACCTTAACAAGTATCGTTGGAATGGGATTAGGTAGCATTTCATATTTTCGATTTCTCTCATCTCAGCATTTCTCATTCAATTCCCAGCACGGGTAAGTAACTACGAGCACAAGCTGCTACTATCAACCTGGAAGACCAAAATGTTACGAAAATCTGCACAATGAACTTAAATACAAATATTTTATGAAAAGTTGCTAGGTAACTCTCATTCGTAATTAGTTATGATATGTTAGTTAAGGGGCCTTTAGGCATTGGGATTGACCAGGGTCTCTCGAATACCCTGAATTGTATTAGAGAATGATACACATTTTCTCTCTTTTCTTCATCTGTTTTCTCTGTTGTTTCCTCTGTTTTGATCCTGTTCTAACTCTTATTGTTAAGTAATTCCCATTTGTAATTAGTTATGATATGATATGTTTGTTAGGGACTTATTAGTAGTTAGTTAGACTGAGTTAGTTAGTAGTTAGGTAGGCTGAGATTGAAGAAGAAATAAGGCATAATTGCTCCTGTAAATAAGAGGGAGGCAGAGAGAGATTATCACTGTCAATTGTGAAAGGATTGGGGCCTTTAGGTATTGGGATTGAACTCGGTCTCTCGAATACCGTGAGTTGTACAAGAGATAATACACATGTTGTCTCTTCTTCATCTATTTTCTCTATTGTTTCCTCTGTTTTGATCCAGTTCTAACAGAAATTATCATTTTTAGATGCATAAACTTTGAAACATTCACTTGCCTTATTCAGTTATTGCCCCCAGAATTTATTAATTTTGATGATTATTATCAGAATTAATTAAATAATTTATCGAAGTCCTATCTTGTTTAGTGCTAGGCATCAAAGATAATATCTTACCTTTTGCACATGTAGACCAGTTCACTTGTACACTTTGATTCTAAGATTGATTTAGTTTTTCGTCAGTAATATCTGTCATCTGATATTCATAAATGGTGGTCAATGGGACCCTGATTACTACATATTCAGGGATACTAATTTTTTAGCACCTAATTAGCGACTTTGTTTTGTTAAAGAGGAGCATAAAAAATATATATTTGAAAGACCAATTAACTGCATTCAAATGTATTTTACACGATATGTGTCTGCAGAAACATAACTGCCAATAAATATCTCAGGCTGGTCCTGGTTGCAAATTGCAATGGCTATTTGCTGTTCTGCACAATGTTGAAAAATATCTGTCAAGCCTCTTGCTGTGACCACACTATTGTCCTCTATTATTTGAGCTTCCTGGTAGTCTCTTGACATTGTCACTGCAAGGCTGGACCATGTTTTAGGACAAAATGCTGAAACAATGTTGGTGCTGTCTTTGAAGTACAGTAGGTGATTGTTGATTATCTTTTCTATGATATGATAAAAAGGCATTAGTTGATTTATGTATGTAAGTAACGTGCTTCATTCAATTTGCCATGGTCTAGTAGGAAACAAATCCGTTTTGAATTTTGGGTCGTGTTGTGGTGGTTTTTTTTTTTTTTATTATTCTTTTCCTTATAGAATTGAAAATTTGATTGCAGATTTGGAGAAGCAGAGAAGGCATTGAATTGCATTCAGAACAGCCCCATATATTAATTCCCTACTCTATTTCCAAGCTCAGGCTCTTCAAAGTCACCTCCACAAATGCAATGAAGCTTGGAAAATCAATGATTGGAAATCTATTAAAAGGAAACACAGGCTGCAATATCCTTAGGTGCTGATTTAGCTTCTCATTCCTCAAGTTAGTTTCCCTGGTCTAATGTTTTATTTTTTGAGGTTTCTTTCCAATGCCTTTTTCTTGTGTACTCATCCGACAGTCACTCAATGGCCTGTGTTAACTTTCTTATTATATATTGACTTTTTATTAGTGTTTAGTATATATTAACCTTTTATCTTTTCTATATATTTGCATTCTATAAATGCACTAGAAAAGAAAAAGGACAACTAAAGTTATGTTCAAAAGTTTTACAAAAATGATTTATCTTAATAGAAAGCATTAACATTTAATACAGATATAATTAATATGCTATGTTTCAAAAACTATATATTTTGATTTTTGAAATTTGTGCATGTTGCCTCTGTTTTTATCTTTCTTCACATAATTCTTAGTATCAAAGTATTTGAGAACATAGGTAAATTGATTGAGGAAATTACTTGCTGATCAAGCTTTCATGTGCAGATTCTAAAGGAGAACAAGGACAAGAAGGATGCGGAATTTAATGAAAGATTCAAGCCCAGTAAGTATTCAACAAGCATTTAGCAGAACCGTGATAATTTTTCTTCATGGTAGCTATTAGGACAACCATGGAACTTCTTGCTTTTTACAGAATTGAATGTGAATGTGATATAGTATGTGGCAGTGCTAACTGCTTTTATTTTATGCATACCTGCCCTTTTGAGACAGGCATTTATTAGGCTAGTTGTTTGACTTATGTTCAAAATGTTAAGTTTCTATTTTCCTAGATGGTTTTCCTTTCGTTGTTATTCCGGATTGAGTTTGACCTGAATATAATAATCACAAGACCACCTAAAGCTTTAGACTAAGACGACACCAAGTTTCTTGATAATTATGAAGCTGTGAGTTCTGGTTTTATTTTTACAACATTTAATGAAGAGATATAACTTTGAAGGAGAAGGGTTGTATTAGGCCTCCAGCAGCCAATGTAAAACTTGTCAAAACATTTTATATGGATTACACACAACGATATTGTACTAGGATTAGGTCGTTACTCGAAAGTAGCGTGCTGTATGACTTGAGTACAGTGTCAAATGAGTTAGAGCTGTTGCGTCGGCACCCTAGATGTAGTGGTAAATGAGCAAGGGTCCTCACATTTGGTTGGATGAATGTGGGTATAAAAGTTAGTTCAGGAACAAGTGTTTAGGTTTAGTTCATGGAATATTGGTACTTTAACAAGAAAGTCATTAGAAGTGGGGTGGACACTATGATTCATAGAAAGATTAACATCATGTGCCTTCAGGAAACAAAATGGGTTGAAAATAAAGCTAAGGAGCTCGATACTACAGGTTTCAAACTTTAATACATAGGAAAAATCAATGGAAAAAACAAAGTAGGTATAGTTGTGGATAATAATCAAAAGGATTGGAGATAAGATTATGGCCTTGAAGTTATTAGTTGTACAAAACACTATTAATATCATTAGTGTTTATGCTCCACAAGTTGGCTCAGAAGTCCACTTGAAAGCAAAGTTTTGGGAGGATTTAGAGGGGTTGAGCCAAGACATCCCACAAATTGAAAAGATTGTCATAGGTGGGGACTTTAATTGACATGTTGGCTGTGAAGTAAGATAATTTGAAAGGGCTCATAATGGTTTTAATTTTAGAGAGTTAAACGAGGAAGGAAAATTTATCATTGATTTCTCAATGTCTTAAGACTTCAAGGTTATGAACACTTATTTTAAGAAGAGGGTGATACATCTCATCACTTTTAAGAGCAGAGTTTCAAGGTTGCAAATTGATTTTTACCTAGTGAAGAATCTAGACAAAGGAATTTGCAAGGATTTTGAGTCTTACTACACAACATAGGATTTTGGTCCTTGATGTTTCTTTTAAGACTAGTAAACAGAGACTTTGGCAAGTTATTGTCCCAAGAATTAAGTTGTGACTTGTGGCTACTTAAGGGTGAGAAACTATTGAACTTTTAGAGGCAATTAGTAGAAAAGGGTAATTGGTCAACACAAGATAGTGCTAGCATCATTTGAGACAATATAGCTACAAGGGTCAGAAAAGTTGCTAAGAAATTTTAGGTGAATCTAGAGGTTTTAGACCAAAAGACAAAAAATCATAGTGGTTGAATGAAAGTGTGCAAGAGAAAATTAGAGAGAAGAGAATGTGTTTTAAAACTTTGTATACATGTAATAATGCTGAAAATTGAGCAAGGTTTCAGAAGGTAAGAAATGAGACAAGAAAAGTAGTGAGTGAATGAAGCATGTTCTAAAACTTTTGAAGGGTTCTATTAAGTTCTTGGAACAAAGTATGAGTAAAAGAGGATTTATAAACTTTCCAAAAATAGAGAAAGAAAATCTAGAGATTTGGACTAAGTTAGATGTATTAAAGATGAAGAAGGAAAAGTTTTGGTTTCAGATCAAGCATCAAAGATTAATGGGAGAAATATTTCTATAAACTCTTAACGAGGGATAAGGAACAAGTGGAAATTTAACAGGATAAGAAGTGCAAGTGAATGAGCTAAATTTGACACACTACCGTAGGATTCAAGTTGGAAAAGTAAAAGAAGCTCTTAAGAGGATGAAGAATGGTAAAGTGGTTGGCCTTGATAATATATCTCTATAGAAGTTTGGAAAAGTTTGGGAAAACAAGAAGTACAGTGACTCACTAAACTCTTTAATGAGATTTTGAGATCTAAAAATATGTCAGATGAATGGAGGAAGAACACTTTGGTTCCTACCTACAAGAATAAGGGTGATGTCCAAACTTGTGCGAACTATAAAGAAATAAAACTCATGAGTCACACTATGAAGTTGTGGGAAAAAGTGATTGAATATAGAGTACAGGAGGAAACTGAGATTGTAGAAAATCAATTTGGTTTTATGCTAGGAAGGTCTATAATAGAAACTACATATCTTTTATGAAGATGATGGAAAAATATTGCTACAAGGAAAAGGCTTACACATGGTTTTTATTAACATGGAAAAAGCATATGATTGAGTACCTAAGGAAAGGGGTCTGTGTAGCAGCATATATTCGGACTATACAAGACATGTATTAAGGGGTAACTACATGTGTGAAAACTTCTGAAGCGGTATCTAAGGACTTCTCAATTAGACTAGGTTTACATCAAGGTTCTGCTTTGATGTAAACCTATTCTAATTGAGAAGTCTTTACAAATGACATACAAAATATTATCTCTCAGTGCATACAATTTGCAAATGATATAGTGTTGGTCGAGGATTCAAAAAAGGTTAGTGTTAAACTTGAGTTATGGAGGGAGACTTTAAGGGTTTTTGCTTGAATAAAAGTCTGACAGAATCATGGTAGTTAGAATCGCATGATTCACGATTCGATACATGCGATTCCATGCAGTTCCGCATCTGAAAGATACAAATCGTAGGGAGTATCGCGTTTGTTCTAGAATCGCAGCTTGAATAGCCTGAATCGCACGAATCGGTGCGAAATCGGGATTCTCATCCACAAAGCATGATTCTGCTGCAGACCGGGTCACACATGACCTGATTCAGTTGTGTTGCTTCCTCTGCATGTTTGTGTGACTGGGTAGGTACTGGGTTCTCTTCTCTGCCTCTATTTCTTCTGTGTTGGTTGTTGCTGTACTTGCAAATTTGAGTTGCTCTTGGGTGTTGGTCACTGTGCTTGTGAGTTTACCTTGGGTGTTTGAATGCGAACCTCTTCGTTCTCACTTGTAGACTCCATTTTGTTTATTGTTATGCATCTTTGTTTTTTATTCTTTTTTTTAGTTGCATGTTTTCTAGTCCTTTTTTTTTTGTTAGCATTTGTGTAGCTAGGCCATGTGAATAGCTTAGACATTGCAAAGTGTGGGCTAGGCCTTGTGAATAGTTTATACATAGATACTGTAGAAAAATTCTTTTCTTTTTCCTTTTTTTTTAATAAAAACTTATATTATTTAAATAAATGAATAAAATTGTATTTTTTATAGAGTTATAATTTTTATGAGTTATGATATATATTTCTAATTAAATTTTATTAAATGTTATTTATGATTTTAAGGTTCGTTTATTTATTTATGATATTTTATATGTATATATATATATATATATATATATATTATTTATTTAAATATAATTTTATATTTTAAGTAAGATCTTACATTTTATGTTATGATCCTCCAATATATATAATTTATATAGTAACAACCTTTTTTTGGTGTCATTTTGGTTGATGTGACTTGAATTTTTGTACTATGTTTTATTTTATTAGTTATATAACGAAATATTTGACTATAAAATATTAATATATGGATGAATTTAATTTTTCTTTATATTAGAATACTTTTTATTATATTTTTAGCAATGATCATGATCTTACGATTCACGATTCAAAAAATAGTTCTTTAGATTCATGATTCGAATCTCGATTTAACTACATGGACAAAATACATGCATTGTAGGTTTAGGAAAAAACAAGATGAGAATCATGCGTTGAAAGTTTAACTTTGAGGTGATATTATATTACAAGTTCCCAATTTTAGGTACTTGGGATCGATTGTACAAAATGATGAGGAAATTAATGATGTTAGTCACAAATACAAGCTGGGTGGTTAAAATGGAGAAAAACTTCAGGAGTTATTTGTGACTATAAAGTACTTATCAAGTTAAAAAGAAAGTTTTACCGTACTGCAATATGGCCAGTGCTATTCTATGTGGCAGTGAATGTTGGACCTTAAAGGAACAACATGAGAAAAAAGTGAGAGTGGTAGAAATGAGAATGCTAAGGTGGATGAGTGGATACACGAGAAAAGACAGGATATAAAATGATAGAATATAAGAGAATATTGGAGTATCACATATAGTGGTAAAGATAATTGAAAATCATCTAAGATGGTTTGGTCATGTGTAGAAAAGACTTTTAGAGGTGCTGGTAAGGAGAGTGAATTGCATAACTCTTATTCCATTAAAGAGGGGTCGAGGGAGAGTGAAAAGAACTTTAGACAAAGTTATTAAAAGAGATCTTTTAATTAACTAGATTTTTGAAATTTTGATTTTTGACCGAACTTAATGGCGTCATGTGATCCATGTAGACAACCTCACCTAGTGAGATAAGGCTTGGTATATTTCTTAAAGAAATTATTTTTGTAATTGCTAATTCTGAATATTTCAATTCATGTATGTGTATGTATGAATGTGTTTCTTTTATAGTCGGCTGACCCTATAGGATAGGCTTTTTCTTTGTTTGTTCAACTATGATGAAATTAATGTCTCAACGAGACAGCCCAATGACACATCCAATAATGAAGAGTAAAAACATCTCCAAAAGTGTGATACTACTTAAAAAATAAAAACACTACAAAACATAGCACTTTGCTCAAAAGACATTCCAAACAAAATGTCAAACTAAAAAACTAAGAGAAGCAAGTAGAGAACTTATTCTCATTGCAAAACCAAGACCAACTTTGTTTTCACAGACAAACAACTGTTAAAAAAAAGCTTTTTTTTTCATTGCCTCTTCTTTTTGCTGTATCTTGACGTAGCCAGCTCTGCCTGTACAAATTTGCTTCAAATCTGAAAAGCTTCAAAGGCCATAGAAAGCACAATGGGTCACACCAAAGTCAATCAATGCTAACTTGAGAAAGAGATTGGAGAAGAACCTCTCAAATAACAGTGATTGATTAAAGGATGAGAGAAAGTAATAAGAAATGTAGGTTGTAGCTTGAAAGTGAAACAAAATAGAATGTGTGAAGAAAGATGGAGAAAGAAGATAATGGGTAAAAAACAAAAAACTTTCATTAATGAGAAAAGAAAACATCTATAATGGAAGGTAAATTCTCTTAGGAAGAGAGGATCCCCCTCTTGAAGGTGGGAGACGAAGGGTGATGGCTGCAAACTACAAAGGAGAAGAAAATTAGCGTTGAGAGGAGGAGAGGAGAACCATAGGATAGGCTAGGATCTGCCAATTTGAGAAGTTGGTCAAAATGGTATTTTCAAAGTGGGCTGGCCCTGGCCTAGTAGGCCCTATGGGCCCTTTGGCCCTGTGGGCTTTTAAGCCCCAGCCCATGCTGCACATGGGTCAGGGCTAAATGGGTTAGGTCTGGTCCATTTGACACCTCTAACTTTATACTAAAATTGTTACTACTAGTATGTTTGGATTCTAGTGTGGTTGTATTCGCATTTCAATGTCTATGGATCCATATTTACTTCAATGCTATTAGTTGAATTTTCTGCCTTAGATTTACCTTTACAAATTTTTCAACATGATACGTGACGTGATTTTGTGAATCTTTGACACCCTAATGATATTACTCATGCAGTCATTTATCTTTTTTTTTTTTAATAGAAAGAATTGCCTCTTCCAGTGCGGTTGGACATTCTGAAAGGTGCCTCAACTAACTATCTTATGACATGTTTGGCTCAATTTATATTTAGAGAAATAATTGCTTTTTTTTCAACCTGGAGGAAATAAGTGATTATTTCTCCAAATTGACCTGAAATTGCTTCATAGTTAGTTATAGCTACCCATTATTTCTATTAATTCTGAGTGGAGTACTACACAGGAATCAGTAATCAGAATTTGGCTGGCAAAGGCAGCAGTTCTTCATTTGAGGCATGTCTTTGGGTTCCCACTAGTCTTTTCACTGGTTTATTGTTTCGATATACAACTAACTACTTAGGTGGAAAAACAATTATTGTTGTTGTGATCAGATACCTCTTGAAGATGAGATTGAAATGCCCAATTTCGAGGAGGGAAACTTCAGTGATGTATCGGGAGATGTCGTTGCTAATTCAACTGATGAAGAAATCAATTCTGCTGATGAGGTACTGATTAAAGTCCACATACAATATTATCCTTCTAATCTTTCAGCCATCTATTGAGTATAATACATCAAATTGGTAGTTGAAATTGGCACCACTAGTCAATTTTTCTATTTTTGTTTCATCCCAACTCAATATAATTCTTGTAATTCCTAATTTAGATGGTCTAAAATCATTTAGAATAATTTTGGTAAGTAATCTCTACTAAAAATTGGGTTACCTTATTATTATGTTACTCAATTCTTCCTTAATTCATGTCTTTTTCGGGTAAATTTTGCTAAGTGTGTTTTAGTTTCTAACTTTTCATATATTATTTAATTTTAATTTATTTAAATTGATATGATTAATAATTAATTTAGAAGTAGTGAAATTTTGGGGTGTTACACAAATCATGCAAAAAGATCAATCAAACCAAATATCAAGAATTTATCAACTCTTCAAAGAAGTAGAGGGTAAGGGATGTCTTCGACTCAAACACAATTCTTTATTGCTGCTCTTGGGGATTTTTGGATGTTAAAGCGAAAGTGAAGAGAGATATGCCTTTTTAACTTGGTTTGGTCGAGAATGACACATAAAAAGGGACTTCGTCTTTGTTGCTTAATTGGACACGAAACAAATTAGACTTGAGCTTTAAATGTTGATGTGTGTTTTGGACATAGGTAGGTGACCTACGTATTTTCCTTAGCCAATTTGATTTCCAATTCCTATTGAATTGTGCCTAATCCTTTACGTCAATTGCTAAAGCTAAATCAACTTTAAACTTATTGAATTGCTACTTAGTTCTATGTTAATTTAAGGCCTACATGGTTCATTGACTTACTATTCCAAGTCTTCTAGCTATTAATTACCTGATATCTTGATTTCTAAGCATATACCTTGGTCATAATTACATTATGCTTTGATTCTTAAGCATATTCCTTGTATTAATTACCTTATGCTTTGATACCTAAGCATATTCTTTGTATTAATTACTTATATTTTGATTTCTAGGCATACTTTTTGCCTTAACCAATTGGATGTTGATTTGTCCTTCACTTGTTCATTCAATTTCATTAAAATTTCCTAATCTTTTAGCTTGCTAGAATTCACGTCAATCCTCCTTGGAACATTCTAACTTTATCTTTCAAATTCAAATTAAATCCTATACAATTTAGTAAACCTCACACTATCCTTTTCTATTTATCAACTTTACTAATAAGTCCATTTAATTCAAGGATAAAATTCTAATGGGTATTGTCTCTAAAATAAAAAAAATTCTTTTGGTAATTTAGTCCTGTAAAAATCACCTAAGAGATATAATTCTTCCTCCTCAAGTTGTTTCTTAATAATTGTCTGAAAGCAAAGAAAAAATCCTTTCTTAATAAAAATTACTAAAAGAATAATAATTGCAAAATTTGAGGATGTTACATACTTGGTTATTCTTAACGAAAGATTGTTTTGATGTTTTCTCTGTATTTCAAGATTTTTCATTTGAAATTTAAAATCATTTGGTTCATCTATTACAATTTTATGCACTAATAATGCTCGTGAAGATGTCTTCCTAGTTCCAATCTTTTTTTGACTTCCTAGGAAATTATTCATCAGACCTCTTGCTTGCATACACCACAGCAGAATGATGTTATTGAATGAAATAATCGCCACTTGGTCAAAATGACTTGTACTCTTCTTCAGCACAATGTTCTGCTTCGTTATTTGGGGAGATACTCTTCTCATGGCATTTTATTTGATCAATCACTTGCCTTCTTTTGTACTTCAAAACTAGGTTCCCTACTTTCTTTTATATCCTAATCAAAATATTTACTCTATTCCACTTTGTATCTTAGTTGCACTTGCTTTGTCTATGATCTCATTGCAGGTAAAGACAAACTCTGCCAAATCTTTCAAGTGTGTTTTTCTGGGTTATTCACATTTCCAAAAAGGCTATTGTTGTTTTTGTCCTCCACTTCATTGCTATTTGATTTCAACTAATGTCACAATTTTGAAACTACCCCTTTCTTCTCTATTCTTGATGTCAATTTCAAAGCGGATCCTCCTGCTATTCCTTCTATTGTTCCAACCCTTGTCCTTGCTTCTTCTCCACTTCCTTTGCTTACTTCCCAGCAGCAGTCTTAGGTTCTAACAGTTCCCACCTCCTCTGTCCTCCAGCCTCATCTCCAATTCCAATTGCCCCTTTCATCCATGCTGCTTGCACCGAAACTTCCACTATGAAAAGTATTTGGTGTCCCCTCATAATCTGATTCCTCTTTATGTTTGTGTTTTTAACTATGATCGATTATCTCCGTCCTATTTTCCTTTGTCTCTTCTTTGGATTCTTTCTCTATTCCTAAGTATATAGGTGAAGCTATGACTGATCATCACTGATGTCAGGCAATGGCGGATGAGATGATTGTTTTGCATTCTAGTGACAATTGAGATCTTGTTCTCTTACCACCTGCTAAGACCACTGTTGGCTGTCGTTGGGTTTATACACACAAGTCTTTGGTAGTTGATCATGGGAATTGACAAAACTAGTTGATATTTACCCATATATGACTTTCTCTCTAACAAAGTGGCAATCAATTTTAATGTGTTTTATCCTCTCATCTCATGGAATACTGAATTTGAGGCAATATACATGGCAGCCTGGTTATCTCATATAAGTGAGAGAGGAAATATTGAGAGTGAATCCGTGTGTTTTGAGCATAGGGGAGCTATTCAATTTTATAGGGAAAAGTACATAATTACAAAATACACAGTTGCTATATTTACAAGATTCTAATATTTATAAGATTCTAATAGATTCTAACACTCTCCCTCAAGTTAGAGCATATAGGTCATATGCACCAAACTTGTTACATATGTAGTTAATCTGAGGACCCCTTAGTGACAGTAAAGATATCTGCTAGTTGATCATGGGAATTGACAAAACTAGTTGATATTTCCCCATACATGACTTTCTCTCTGACAAAGTGGCAACCAATTTCAATGTGTTTAGTCTTCTCATGGAATATTGGATTTGAGGCAATATGCATGGCAACCTGGTTGAGAGAGAAAATATTGAGAGAATGAATCCTTGTGTTTTGAGCACAACGGAACTATTCAATTTTATAGGGAAAAGTACATAATTATAAAATATACAGCTACTATATTTACAAGATTCTAATAGATTCTAACATTCATCATTGGCCTCTTCATCAACTTGATATTAAGAATGCCTTCTTGCATGGAACAACTTCCAAGGTTTACTGTTCCTGGTTAGTCTCATCTTGTTTATCTCTCCATTTTTTGAAACAGTTCCTTCATGCTTGGTTCAGACATTTTAGCTCTGCCTACAATTTGACATGACTAGATATAAAGCTGATTATTCTGTCTTCTCCATTCATTGTATCTGACCAATGCATTTATCTGGCTGTTTATGTTGATGATATTGTCATTATTGGTGACGATTCTGATGGCATCTAGTGACTCAAAGACCACTTACTTAGCCAATTTTAGACAAAGGATTTGGGCCCTCTCAAATACTTCTTTGGTACATAAAAAATGCACCAGGACGAGGGCTATTATATAAAGATAACGGCAATGCCAAAATCACTTGTTATTTTGATGCTGATTGGGTAGGATCTCCATCGGATAGAAGTGGAATCCACCTCTGGATATTGTGTTCTAATTGGAGGGAATTTGATTTCTTGGAGGAGTAAAAAGAAAAATATAGTTGCTTAGTCCAATGCCAACGTTGAATATAGTTGCATCTGAACTTACATGGCTTATGCAATTACTTCAATAGTAAAATTAGAATTGTAATTTAGGGATCAATATGATTGAGTGCACAGTTGTTAAAATCAAGAGTTGAATCGTAAAATTGCACGATTTGGAGGCCAGAATGATTCAAATCCCAGCAAAAATCATTCCCAGGTGAAATTGTAGTGAAATTGGGAGTTAAATCGTAAAATTGAGATTTCACAACAATTTCATGAAACAATTTCAAATGGCCAGACTTATATTTTTGTTCAAACCCTAAGTGTCAACATCCTAACCTAGTTGTGCCTCCTTTTCTTTCTTGCTTGAACTCTTGTCGACATTCGTGAAACAATTTCAAATGGCCCGACTTATATTTTTGTTCAAACCCTAAGTGTCAACATCCTAACCTAGTTGTGCCTCCTTTTCTTTCTTGCTTGAACTCTTGTCGACATTGGTGACTTAAACTAGTTCGATGTCTGTGGCCGATGATGATTTTGTCTTCTGCACGAACTTTTGGTGTTTTGTTTGCTCCACTCTTGCTATGTTCTACTCTTTGGTTTTCTTCTCATCTTGCTCTGTTTTTCTTATCTTGTCCAAGTCTGAAAATGCCTTGTAACTTGTCAAAAACATGGTGTTTTGTTCTGTTTTGGGTTGCTACTATATGGATTATGCATGACAGTTTTATGGAATATGGATTATGACCTATCAATGCAAGTTTATTTAAGTGCTTTTACTGAGTTAATGTTTTTTTTTTAAGAAAATTATGCATAATAATATGAATTTGTATCCATGTTTTTGTAAAATTTTATAATTTACAATTTTCACTCCCCTTTATGATTTGAATTGAAATTCCGATTTTAAATACCTTGATTTGGTGTGTATCTTTTAGGAACTGATTTGACTATTGACTCTGTTTGTTTACATATGTAAGGCTAAAACTGTCCTATCCACCAGACAGTTCCCCAGCTATGGTCCTCAATGTATCAGAAATGAACAAGTTAGTGATACAAGAAGAAATTCTGAAGCATTGTTACGTTCCAAAGGCAGTGCTTCATATTCAGCATCCCATTCTACCTGCTCCAAAACAAATACATCTGGTACCTGCTTCAAATAAAATGCATGTTTTTGGATTAAAACATGAACTACTTGCAATTCCCTGAGAAATTGAAAATTGTTTTTAGTGGGGACTGTGGGGTATATTGTAAAACCTCAGTCTTTCAGATTTCTTGATTGTCCCATGTCATCACATCCCTATATTGGATACAGGTTTTATAATACCATTCATTAATTATTCCGTTCTTCATGCTACATTTATTTCATGTTCGGTAAAAGAATGCATACTTTGAAATGGAGTAAGCTCTTTCTTTCTAGAAATACATTCAATCAGAATTTGAATCAATGAACTTATCTCCTAACTCCTATCTCTAACTGATAAGATGGCTGAAGTCTTGGCCTTTAGTTGCAACCTAAACATTTATATAGAGAGGTAACTGATTGAAAAATTTAATGTTTTCTTATCTAGGCCATAATTTGTTTCTTTTACTAATTATCAATTTCTGGGTACCATCTCCTCTTGCTGGGCAAACTCTTAATATTTGTAAAAGTTCTAAATAAGAATATAAATTTTTGCAGTTTATTTGTTAAATTTATTAAGAGATGCAAAGTTTGGATTTGGAATATCTCAAGGACTTCTTGACCTTCCCCAGAAAAGGGAGAGGTACATGGGGAATACTTTCTGTTTGAGCTTAATAATTTTCTCATGACTTTTTTTAATCTGTTTATACGTGTTATAAGAAAAAGGTCATAGAATTCATAACATGTTTCATGATGGAATAGGATACTGTTTTTGCAAATGTTCTCATATTTTGACAGAAAAGTGATAGATAAAACAGAACTTATTCCTAACAAACACAACTAACTCTGTACAGTTGTACAGTTGTATTAGATAGTTAGCAGTTGCAACTGAGATGCCTCTCTCTGCTTTCATCTTACCACTAACTACCAACTATCTGTTAATACTGTACAAAGTTAGTTATGTTTGTTAGGAATAAGTGCTCCTGTCAGGAATAATTTGGTTTTTGACCGAGCTTAATGGTGTTGTGTGAACGATTACGAAGACCTAACTTAGGAAGATCTGAAAAGAGAACTGCTGGAGAGATATGGAGGTAGAGGCGAGGAAGCATCTACAACCAATTGGCATCGTTACATCAAACGGGAAACATGGATGACTACATTCGAAGCTTCGAATGTTTGATCACTCAAGTACCAAAGCTGCACGATGATTAGTGTTTCTCTTATTTCACCCAAGGCCTCAAGGATGACATCAGAGCAAGAATGAGGAGTGTGCACATGGCGAGTCCTCTGACACAAGGCAGAATGATGAGCGTGGCAAGAGCCATAGATGCTGAATTTTCTGGGCGCAGCAGATTGTGGCAAGGAAGGGGAGACACACATGGAGATTGGAAAACCCATCCAGGAAACCGACCCGTTTCCAATATTTCGGGTAGACCCGCCCTACGTCAGAATAGTGGAAGCTGGGGGGCAATGGGCCAGGCCCAAGTGCAAAAGAAGAAGGGGGTGATAAAAGCAAAAACGGGCCAAGAAACAGAGGTGTACACCATCTCTCTTACCAAGACCTTCTGGACAGGAAAAAACGTGGGTTGTGTTACAAGTGTGGTGGGTCTTATGGCCCGCTTCACCAATGCCCGATTAAGTAGCTCTGGGTCATTTTGATGGAAGATGATTTACGGGTCAAATGTGAGGATGAAGAGACGCAAACAAGAGAAAGCTTTGGTGAAGAAGAGACAGACTCAGATGGAGCTTGCACTGCCATCAGCTTGCAGGCAATGATGAAAAGGAGAGGATCCTCTGAGGACGATGAAGATACAAGGGAAAGTGGGTGAGTTCCCTTTGTTAATTTTGGTCAATAGTGGTGCGTCCCATAATTTTTTTTCTCGTAAATTGGTTGATGCTTTGGGTTGGAGTTGGGAAAAAACACGAAGCATGAATATTTTAATGGGAGATGGTCATCAAACTGAGACACAAGAAGTATGTAGAGGAATTACAGTGGAGCTGGATGAAGGGGAATTCCTGATTGATTCTTTTCTGTTTGATCTTGAAGATATGGACATGATTCTGGGCATGGCATGGCTCACTACTTTAGGAGAAATGGTGGTTGACTGAAAGAAGCAAGTGATGAAAGTAACCACTCCACAGGGAACCAAAAATATTGAGAGGAGTTCCACTTGAAGAGTCATTGTCGACTTCAGTTTTTGGGTTGTTAGAAGAAAGCAAAAAACAAGGAGTCGGGACTCACATTAGAACAAAAGCGGGCATTGGAAGCAATATTATAGGAATTTGATGACGTATTTGAGGAACCCAAAGGATTACCACCGGTGCGTGCTAAAGAACACAAGATAAATCTGAAACCGGGACAGGAAGCTATCAATGTAAGGCCATATAGGTATCCCTATCATCAGAAAAATGAAATAGAAAGGCAAGTGAGGGAGCTGATGGAGGTGGGTCACATTAGGCCCAGCCAAAGTGCATTTTCCAGCTCAGTTATTTTGGTGAAAAAGAAAAATAATAAGTGGCGTATGTGTGTTGATTATAGGGCCTTAAACAAGGCTACAATTCTAGATAAGTTCCCAGTTCCAGTAATAGAAGAACTACTAGATGAGCTGCATGGATCTCGTTATTTTTCAAACTTGGACCTTTGCTCCGGTTACCATCAAGTGAGGATGAGGGAGGAAGATATACCAAAAACCGTGTTTAGAACCCATGAGGGGCATTACAAATATCTTGTTATGCCATTTGGGCTCATGAATGCTCCATCTACATTCCAAGCCCTCATGAACGAGGTATTTCGTGCTTTGCTAAGAAAAGGAGTATTGGTTTTCTTTATAATATACTCATGTATAGCAAAGAATGGGAAGAACATATGCAGCTGTTGACTATGGTGTTGGAGATTTTGAGGGAAAACGTGTTGTTTGCTAATAAGGAGAAATGTTCTTTTGGTCAAGAGAGCATAGAGTATCTTGGCCATATTATTTCTAGTCAAAGTGTAGCTGTTGATCCATCAAAAGTGAGGAGTGGCCTGTGCCAAAGAATGTCAAGGGAGTGCGTGGATTCTTGGGCCTAACCGGGTACTATCAGAAATTCATTAAATATTACGTAAAATAGCAAAACCTCTCACTGAATTGACCAAGAAAGACAATTTTGGGTGAAGTAACAAAACTCAAGCAACTTTTGATGAACTCAAGAGGACAATCACTACAGCTCCCGTTCTGAATTTGCCAAATTTTGAAGAGGAATTTGTATTGGAATGTGATGTGTCCAGAACTGGGATTGGAGCTATATTAATGCAGCATAAGAAGCCTGTTGCTTACTATAGTAAAGCCATTAGTCCTCGTAATTTAACCAAGTCAGCATATGAACATGAATTGATGGCTGTGGCATTAGCCATTCAGCACTGGAGGCCTTATCTGTTGGGGCAACAATTTACTGTTTTTTCTTATAAAAAAAGCCTCAAACAGCTGCTGCAACAACGTATTACCACAGGGAGACAACAAAATTGGTTAGCCAAGCTTTTGTGCTACAATTTTGAAATAGTTTATAAACCCAGAGCTGAAAATCGAGGGGCAGATGCCCTTTCACAAAGTAGAGACCATGTGGAGTTGAACAATATGGTTTATATCCCTGTTTGGCTTGATTGCCAAGAATTAATTACAGAGGTCCAAGAAAACGAGAAATTTAAGAAGATAATTGAAGAAGTGCAGAGGGAAAATGAAGATAGACCCTATTTGGGATTTTCCTATAAACAAGGGGTGTTGTTTTACAAAATAGAGTGGTCATTACAGAGATTCTTAGAAGAGTTTTATGCTACTCCTATGGGTGGGCATTCCGGGTACTATCGAACTTACAGACTTGCTACAGCGAATTTCTATTGGAAGGGAATGAAAGGTGATATTCAGAGGTTCGTCCAAGCTTGTGATGTTTGCCACACTGCTGCCCCGGGCGGTCTGATTCAACCTCTACCAGTTCTTGACAAAATCTGGGAAGATGTGAGCCTTGATTTTATTGCAAGATTGCCTAGATCCAAAGGCCATGAAGCTATCATGGTAGTAGTGAATAGATTGAGCAAATACTGCCATTGTGTGGCACTCAAGCACCCCTATACAGCCAAAGCACTTGCTGAAATTTTTGTTAAGGAAGTAGTGAGACTCCATGGCATACCAAATTCGGTTAAAAGTGATCGTAACGCGCTGTTTATGAGTTCGTTCTGGCAGGACTTCTTTAAGATGTAGGGAACAAAATTAAAAATGAGCACAGCTTATCATCAGCAGACGGATGAACAGACTGAAGTAACAAATAGATGTATTGAAACCTACTTAAGGTGTTTCATCTCAGATCAACCCAGAGATTAGGTAACATGGCTGCCATGGGCAGAATATTGGTTTAGCACCAATTATCACGAGTCTACAAGAACGACACCTTTCGAAGCCGTTTATGGACAACCACCACCAAAGATTGTGCAAGTCTTTCAAGGAGAGGTGAGAGTGGAATCAGTCCAAAGAGATCACTTTGACCAAGATGAGGCTCTGCGTCAGTTAAAGAGCCAGTTGCTGAGAGCTCAGGATAGAATGAGAACTCAAGCAAATAAGCATCGGAAAGAAAGGAAGTTTGAAGTGGGAGATATGGTTTTCTTGAAGCTAAAACAGCACCACCAGAAATCAATAACAAGCAGAATCAGTCCTAAGCTTAGTGCCAAGTATTATGGGCCATTTGAGATTAAGGAGAAAATAGGAGAAGTTGCATATAAGCTCAATTTGCCTCCAACCTCGAAGATTCATCTTGTATTCCACGTATCATTGCTGAAGAAGGTTGTGGGAGATTATAAAGTGAAAAATGAATTACCTACAAGACTTGAAGATGACCGAGTTGGTATGATTGAACCTCAAATTATTTTAGCCGTGTGTAACATTACAAAGAGAGGAGAAACACTGAGGCAAGTAGGAGTGCAGTGGAAGGGAAAAACTGTTGAAGAGGCTATGTGGGAAGATGAGGTGGTTATCCGGAGTCAATTTCTAGAGTTAAGCCTTGAGGACAAGGCTTTATTTCAAGGGGGAAGTGTTGATACAGACCCAAATGCATATGGGCCTAATGCGTCATTGATCCAAGAAGCTAATACACGTAGATGGGGAAGGATGTATAAGAGGAAGAAAACTAGGAAAAGTGACGTGGCAAGCTATGAGAAATAGGTTGGTTAGATGAGAGAGAAAAAGGGGGGATCTCCATTTTATTTAGGATCAGGTGTGGGGACCAAGGAGAGCATTCTGTTTTGTTGATTGTTTTGAGTAGAGGGCCATTGTGGTTGCTCTAAAGGAGCTTACACTCTGGGCAGTAGGATTTCTCATCCTTCTGTATTTCTTGCTTTCAATCAAATAGAATTAATTTGTTATTTCTTCACATTTGTTGTGCATTCTCATTTTTATTGCGTTGAGTTCCCTATTAGCTTGATTGTTATTTGTTGTATACTTCCTAAATTGGGGGTCGATATCTATCATAAATTGAAATTCTTTTGTTAAGTCTGGACACATCTTGGTATAGGTGGACTGTGGACAAATGGTTGTGCTTTAGAGGAAAGGTCTTTTTTTTTTTTTTTCCAAGTTATAGGATCTAGCTTTAAGTGTACTTCTCCAGGATAACAATAACATTTACTTCAATCTTTGAAGGGTTATACCTGAAGTATTCTATCAATTTGATAACTCATGCAGGCATCCGGAGCACATCTAAGCCAAGGTTCTCATTGCCATCAGTGTCACATAAATGTGAGCACATTGATCCTTCAGTCACAAATATTGAGAGCTTGCCTGAAAGTATGAAAGCTGTTGATCCTATTGATTCTAAAAATTTAGATGGAAATTATCTTGACAATGATGATGGTGGAATGGAAATAATGTCAGACACTGAGTCTGCTGAAACAGAACCTCTTGCAGCAGGATTTAATCTGCCCTCTGTGGCTGATCTTTTTGACAACCTCCTAGATAAGACTGATCTGGTGGGTAGAAATTTAGAAATGCTTTCCTTATTCTTTGACCTATCTATTTACATCTTTCCTGTATAAGATCTTTCTTGTCTTTATATGCCAGCGTCTACCACATGATTGTGAGGGAAGAGGAAAAAAAGTGCAGCTTTTTCAGAAGAGTGGTAGATCCCACTTGCAGGACACAGTTGCTGACAGTGAAGATTCCCCTGAGCCTGTGGATAGTGGGTCATCAAGTGACAATGAAGTAAATATGTGCTTCGGTTGCTTTTTTAGTTATTAGTTTATTGTCATAACTAACTCTACATCTACTTACTTTTACAGGTGAATGATCAGCATATCATAACTGCTTTCCCCAGAAAGAAAATGCAGACCATGGTAGAGCGATTTGATGAAGCTTTAGGGACTTCCGCTGTTATAGCCGAAGGGATTCATGTTGGAGCACTTAATTCATTAAGGTATAAAATAATAGTAGTAGTTTCCTGGTATTTTTATGCGATTAAAATATGGATATGAATTTGAATTATTTTAAAATTCAGTGCCTGGTTATCTCACCAAATTGTGCAGAGCTGGATTTTTTGGAAAACTAGAGCAGGTGATGCAGAAAGAGAAAGAAAGAGACGTGTACTTCTGGACAAATTTACAAGCTGGAGCTAGGCCAGATAGTAAAACTTTTGCTTTTACTCTCCCTGCCGTTTCCATTATTGTCTAAGTAAAACACCATTGGAGACTACTTTCGTTGCTAAAACAGTCATTCAGTAGTAGTTTTTCATGTTTTTCTTCATTAGGGGCAGAGGGGGATGCATAAAGTACAAATGAAGCAGATTTTACATTTTATTTTACTCACAGATGTGTATATAATATATGTATTTAACTTCAAATGAAAAAATTTTCAGGTGAACTTGGCTGCATTGATGTAAAAATCATTTCAAGGTCCATGAATGGAAAGCTGACTGTTTGTCATTGCTCATTTGCCAAGTCCACGGAGGTGAAGTTTTAAAATTAGCAAAGTTTAATTGAAATTCTATCTTCACTTATTGCTTATTGCGTATTATTGCCACTGAAATTTTATGCTTTATAATCCAGAAAAGGTTTGGTTGTTGAAAAATGCACAACCAATCTGACAATAGAGGATTGCATTTATAGGAATTTTACATTGAAAATCATTTTTTTAAAATTCTTGTCAACTTTTATTTTATAAATTTAGCAATTAAAAATGAAAGTCTTTTTAAAATTTCAAATAATTAAATGAATACCCGATTGTCAATCTATTTTATTTGTTTAAAGAATAAAGGAAAAATAAAGATGAGAATGACAGCCTTACTGCTTTCCTGATTTTTTTTTTTTTTATTAGTATGTATGGTGGGAAAACAATTCTGCCATGTCTTATGGCTGGTCTGAAGCGTAATGGAGGAGGTTGTGTTGAGGCCTGAGTAGCCAACATAAAACTTGTTAAAATCCATACATGGATCACTAGTGACAGTATTGTTGTTGATGTATGGTGGGAAAACCCCTAACACTGACACGTGAGTTTTCTATTATAGTCAAAATTATGATTGTGTTACATGGTTACAAATAAGCAAGGTGGAGAATCGTCATGGGCTCTTGTATAAGCCTATATTAGCTGTTGATTCTATTTGATTTATATTGAAATTCTTGTACTCCTAATATCAGATGATCATTTTTTGCTTGGAATGGAACAAGCACCTGCATTTAAGATACCCATCACCCAATATTTAGTGTTCGTTAAAAACTGATGAAAGGTGATAGGTTGCTGTTGCAGAATGTTGTGTTACAAGATTACTCTGAAGGAATGGGGATTGGTGACAGCGAAAGCGGTAAAAAAACCATTATCTTTAGTTCAAGAGTTTGCAACACTGCTAACCTTGAAGTTGGGAACTTGATCCGTGTTCACCCTCCATGGTAAGATTGTAAAGTTGATCTTTTTTATGCATATTCAGCTGAGCCAAATATTATTTGCAGCTTGCCACATACTGCAAGTTTTGTTATTGTTTCTTTATCTTTTTTGGTTTTGATTCTTGGACAGGAAAGAAGTTCAAGTGGGGAATGATAATATTATTTTGTGCACTTATTTCTCTGAAATTTTATCCCCAGTTTGATTCACAATTTTCAGAGATGATTGCCAGCTGTTAGTATGTTCATTTGAGTTTCTTAAAAACCAACAAAATTGATGCAAACCATTGTTTTGTAGTGGATAGAATATGCTGATGTTCGGCTTCTTAGGAACTATGAAAAGGAAGCTCTGCTTTTTCATTACTGATGACTCAAGGGACCATAGAATTATCGTATTATTAGTGTCAAAGTACATGGTGGAGAGAAATTAGAGACGGAATCGGAACATGTGTTGTTATTGATATCTGGTATTGATACAATTATAAGGTACTTGTAAACAAGGCTTAAGCTAATGGTATTAAGTTACAGGGGCGGTAGACTAACTGACTTCTAAAACTTCTAACTACTTCATAGCTGATACAGCTGTTACTGCTAGCTAAGGGTGGTGATGACACCCATACAGGCACTGAACACAACTAACTATACATATTCACTAACGTGACAACCCCTCTTCCTTAACCTCAGGGAGGGTGTGTGATAAGAATAAAAATATGAATCATATTTCTATTCTTATCAGTGAGAGTGAAGTCCGATCACAACTCTCAGCTTGTTATGAAGAGCCAGGAACCCTGGAAGGTGATAGTGCTCTCGTAAGAGCATCGGTATATATAAGGCTGGCAAAAAAATCCAGTTATACAAGTTTAATATATAACTAATCTTAAACCGGTTTTAAAAAATGTTGCTTGTTAGTGTAAACATGAGTATTCTGTACCTTTTTTAGATTAACAATTATGATTTCTTTAATATCTTAAAAATTAGAGAGTTTTAATGTCTTTTTTAATTAAATTATTGACCTCACTATCTATTAATATAAAATTAACGGGGTGATGTGTAAAAGAGGGTATTAAACTCTTTTAATTATAAAGGGTACAATAAATTTTATTTTAAAAAATTAAATGTATATTAAACTGACTTTTTTTATTCACTATATTTTTTTAACTAGTTTAATATTTTAAATTCACTTTCTAAAATTATATTTTTATTATTATTATTTATCTAAATCCACATATATGGAGGCATTATCTCATGCTCTTACTTATTAAACCTCCACATGTGTTATATTAGTTTACAAAATTTTTCATACCTATATTTTAGGACTAATATTTTTTTATTAATTTTAGACTATATTTGGGAGTTAAGTTTAGGAGAGGGAAGAAGGGAGAGATTAGGAGGTGTTAACTCTTGTTTGCGAGTTACTTAATTAGGAGAAAAAAGTTTTGGAGTTTTTCTATGAGTTTTTTTAGGGAGTCTCTCTCTCTATTTGGCATTTAAGAGAAAGTGAAGGAAGTGCTCTTTGAAACTCCTAAATAGAACCCAACAACAATTGCTAAATTGAAACTTCAAAAGTCACCCCAAAATACAACATTTGACAAGTTTAGAGAATTAAGCAAGATTGATAAGAAGATGTTGTATATTTATAAAGCGAAAAACACTTCAAAAGCATAGAGTTTAAGCAAAATCATGTCCACAGCTACTTCAATCTCCAACTCCAAAGAAGAACCTCACTACAGAGAGGAGAGTATAGGGTGGGGGTTGGTGGGTGGGTTAAAGGGGAGGGGTTGGGGGTAGAGTTGGAGTTAGTGTTGGAGTAAAAGGAAAAGGTGTGGGATAGGCACTACACCAAAATGGAGATATGAGAGCAGTTACATTTTAAATTAGAGAGCATTTAGAACTACTCTAAAATCTTGCAATATCTGATGTCTTATATTTAAGAGAGCGGTTAAACAACCGCTCTCAAAAGTTAAGATTGGAGAGCAGTTTTACGCGAAACCACTCTTTAAAGTATAAATTTAGATTATGAATTTGAAATTTGAAATTGATTTTTTTTTCTTAGTTTTATGCTGCAAAGTAAAATTAATTTATTATTACGTTTAAATCAAAATTTAGAATTAATTTTTTTGTGAGTTTTCTTCATTTTTATCACAAATAAAAATTGAATCTTGAGTTTATACGTTTGGTGTTAATCAAACAATCCACATTTGTATGAACCAAACAAGAAAAAAATAAATTAGTAAAATGATTTTTAACATTAATTGAGAGAAAAAAGAAAGAAAGAGAGAATGAATGAGAAAAAGAAAAAAAGAAAGAATGAAGAAGTATCTACAGATGTGAAAAAAAATCAATTTGTTAGTGCAGAAAATATGAAAAGAGCAGGTTAACAAAGAATGAAGAGATACTTACAGATATAAAAAAAAAAAACTAATTGTTAGTGCAGAGAAGAAGATGAAAAAAGTAGGCTAACAAAGAATGAAGAGATACTTACAGATGTGGAAAAAGAAACCAATTTATTAGTAAGAGAAGACGAAAAGAGCATGCTAACAGAAAAAGATGAAGAGAACATAAGAGAGCAGAGAAGACAAACAGAATTTACAATAAAAGAGACCAACTTTGTTACCTAAGAAGAAGAAATGCATTGAGTGTGTTTCATTTATAAACAACTTTAATGACTTTAGAGAGCGGTTCTTTATTAACCACTCTCTAATGTGTGACTATAGAGAGCGGTTTTTTATTAACCGTTCTCTAAATATATAGTTACAAAGTGGTTTTTACGAAAATTATAAGAATTAAATGACATAAGATGCTACGTGGGAACGTTAGGAGTCAATTCAACATTTAACATAAAAGAATTGACGACACAATAAATACTAACTCTTAACTTCTGAACATTTTAAGAATTAAATTATAACAAAAACTTATAAAAATTGTCATAGAAATTAAAAATATAATTAAGTTATATTTTTTTAATTGAATTTTTTTATATTGTGTAGATAAAATTATCTAAAATTTTGACATGTGTCAGTACCTTTTAACTTTTGTCTTGTAAATACACAAAACTATTTTTTTAAAAATCAGTTTTGTCTCTTTGACACGGGAAACTTCTTTTAAAAAAATTATAAAAAATAAGTTATACACCTATTGTGAAGTGGTAAAAAAAAATTTAAATAGAAAAATAATTACTTTTTGAATTATTTTAATAATTAATTATTAAAAAATAAATAAGTCTAAAAAATATTATAATATGATATTTTTATTTTTATTATTATTTAATATTATTCATATTTATTTTTATAAGCATTAAATTAAATTTTTATCATCAACTTTGTTTATTCAAAATTAGTTAAAATAAATAATAAGTATTTTGTAAAAACTTATGTAGAGTATAATATAATTAATAAAGATTATTAAATTTTTTAAAATGCATTAGTTTAATGCAATAAGACAGTATAAAAAATTAGTTTTGCCTTAAAATTAAATTTAAAAAAGAATTAAAACAAACTTAACAATTTAAAATTAGTTTCAACAATTTTAAATTTTAAAATTAGTTTTACACCAATTTTTAAAAAGAATAAAATATATTAATTTAAATTTAAATTTATATAATTAGTTTGTGTGGGAAATATACTATCAAAATAGAGAATATGAATTTAATTTTAATATATTAAAAAATTATATTATTAATTGATTAAAATATATGCAAATATAATTTTATATTAATTATCATAAAAATTAATTATTTTTTAATATACTAATTTAGTAATAGTATAACATATATTTATAGTATCTTACCAAATTTTAAATCGATTTTAAACTATATTTAAATTTTAAAATAAGTTTTAAATTGATTTTATAAAATATAAAATAAAATAATTTAAAATTTAAATTATATAATTAAATTTAAAATAGATTTAAACTGGTTATGTATAAATTTAATTTATAACTGATCTATTAGGTATATATATTTAATAATTAAATTGTAGAGAATATATATTTTTTATTAAATAAATTTAGAATACAACAGTATTTTACCTCGTTACGACTCTAAATTTTCATGTTTCTAATTCTTCATCATCAGCTTTGACTTTTTCAAGCGTTGTGCAATTACAGTATACCTTTATTGAGTAGACATCCAAATTTCCATGTGTCTATTCATTTTCTTATCACTTTCTTTTTAAATTATTTCTTTTCATTTTCTTTTTCAAAGTGTAAGGATAACATGTCTATAGGTTTATTTTATTAATTTAAAATTTTATTTGAACAAAATAGGCATATTTGATAAATGAGCTAATTTTAGGAGCTAGGTCTTTTTGGAAGTAGCTTGCAGTGTTTTTTAAAATGTTATGTTTAAACTTATAAACTCTTAGCTTTTTTTTTTTCATTTTAATTTTCGTTATCTTATTATAATTTTTATCCTTTTTTCTCACAAACCCCTCTCACACTCTGTCCTTGGATTATTTTAAAAAAATTCCATTATTTGTTTTAATTATAAAAAGTACTTGATTTTTAAAATAATATTTAAAATAATGCCGTGTAATTCATGTTATTGACATCCGGTAATGGGATTTTACTTGGTGGTGGTTATTCCAATCATAAATTGTTATATGACTAAGAATAATTAATTTTTGTAATATTTAATATATAAATTATATTTGTGATGTATTTTAATTTATTGATAATGTAAAAATATTTACACTTATAATACATTATAATTAAACTCTATTTTTAATTCAATCAGCTAATTAAAATTAAAATATTAATGTATTTTTTTCATTTTTAAAGTAAAATATTTGGTTTCTTTTGGAGATAGAAATGTGGTCAATTAGTTGGCTTTCAATTAACTGTTTTAAAATTTAATTAACTTATCTATTAATTTTTTCAAATATATCCTATTTATTTGAAGGTTTTTAAATGTGTCAAGGTTTTATTCAATTTTTAGAAGTTGGACACCAAAAATGCTTTGCACTTGCATTTGTCTACATTTTAATTTTAATATATAAATTCTTTATTTGAATCATTAAAAACTTAAATTATATAAACTACTGTATATTATTTTTATTTTGACTTATTTTTTAGTTTTCTATACAAGTATTTTGAATATAAACCGTAAATATAAAAGAATGAAGATATGTAACAAAAAAGTTATGCTTGTTTCACCTTTATAACTTGGTCAAAAACTATAGTTAATTAAAAAGTCTCTTTTAATAATTTAAAGTTCTTTTGAGTCTTTTTCAACCTCTCTTACCAAGAGTCATACAATCCACCTTTTTTACACTTTACTAGCAGTTTTAAAGATTTTTTCTTGCATATGATCAAACCGCCTTAGACATTTGATAAAATGGTTGAGTAAAATATAATAGTAGATAATATAACACATGACAAAATAGTTGACTAATAAGATAATACAAATTGAAAACTAGAAATAAAAAAAAATAAAAATAGGTTTAATATAATAAAAAAAATTTGCTTACCTTTCTAATTTTTATGTTGTTTTGCTATCGAGGCTATGACAGAGAAAAAACTAAAAATGACAAATAAAAATGAGAAAAAGAAACAAAATGATTAAAAGAGTCATCACTATAATTTTTTTAAAAAAACTTAAAAAAGTATGTTTAACTAAATTTTAGTTTGAGTCTAATTAAGAGTAGAGAATATGTTAGCTTCATGATATTCATAAAAATAGTTATTCTAAATTATACAAAGATAAAAGTTTCATTTCATTCCTAGATTAAAAATTATATTTTTTTTTAAAATAATGGAGCAAATAGTTTTAAAATAATTGTGTCGACAAGTTTTGATCTATGCCCTTAAGTATTGCCATTACAATATAGAAAATGACTAAGAGAAAGATATATATTTTATTTTTTAATTTTAATAAAAAATAAGATAAAATTTTTAATTTTATAATTGTATAATTTGTGAATAATAGAGTAATTTATACATTACTTTTATTAATTGTTGTATAAAAAAGTATTTGATTTTAAAATAAGAAAGAGTAAAAATATCTATTTTTTTAAATTGTGGAATAATTCATACACAATTTTTAATTTTATGTAAAAAATGAGATGAAAAATTTTATTAATAATTATATAATTTGTAAATAATAGAATAATTTATATATCACTATCATCAATTGTTATATAAAAACATATTTGATTTTAAAATAACTTTAAGAAAATATATTCTTTTTGTTAAAAAAAATTGAAAAATAGTTCACATCACAAATGTAACTAAATTAGTATCCTTACAATTTATAGCATGTGTATGATAAAGTAGTATAAACATCATTATTATAAATTATTACATAAATTAAATTGAATTAATTTAATAAAATAAAAAGATGAAAAAAAATTTAAAGACATTCATTTAATATTTTACTGAAAAATAAGGTAATAATAATAACAACAATTACTTATCCTTTTATTATTATTTGTTATTACGATTATTACTTAAATTATCAACTAATAAAATACAAAAAAATATATCTAAATATTTAAAAATAATTATATAAATTTTACCTTAATTAAAATTTACATTTATATTTTTTTCATGTATTACTCGCAGAATTATCTGATTTCATTTCTTTTACTACTTGTCTGGTGTCACTTAGTTTATTATAGTTTATAGTTTACATGTGCAAAACTTATTGTCATCCTAAATAATTTTTCAAAAATATCTTTTCTTAAGAGAGTGCTTCAGAATTATTTTTTTATATATGGTCTTTATAAATTATATATATATATATATATATATATATATGGTATTTTTTTTAAAAAAATTATAAAAGTATGAAATTTAAAAATTGTCAATTTGATGCAGATACAAAAATTTAAAAATAAAATATAAAAAAAGTAATAAAATTTAAAAAGTCATCAATAGCAATTTTTTAAAAAATATTAAAAATAATTAAATTTTCAAAAAGTACATCAAAAGTCGCACTGTCACTAACTTAAAAAAAATAATATTCTCATACTTTTACTAAAAATTCTATATTTTTTAAATTTTGAAAAAAAAAATTATACATTAAAAAAAAGCCAATTGTCATGCCATGACAAATTTGTCATGAAAAAAAGTCAATTATACATAAACCATCTAATGTTGCCACCTCCATCACAATGTGTCCACTCAAACATGATATAGATATCCACAAGTTCTAATTTTTCTCTTTATTCTCCTTTTTATATACACAAAGCTTGAGTCTTGCATAGATTCTCACCGATCTCATTAATCATATTCCACATTGTAGCTTTTGCTTCTTCTTGGATTTTTATTCTTTTTATCCTCTTTGTGTTTAGAACTTCCTTTTTCCTCCATTCTTTCTCCATCATGTCCTCTAAACTTAATTTTCTCTTACAAAAATGACATGTTTGAACCAATGAAGTGTTGGAAATAAATATGTATCCACAGTATTTAATTTATCACATGCTACATTCTATTTATAATAATAAAGTATTGTTTTTTATTTTATACTGTTTTGATATAATAGTTTATGTGATAAATTTTTTTATTAAAATTAAAAATTTATTATTATAATAGATATTATGAAAATGAGAAACATGTATCTCATGTAATTTAATTTAAATTATTCTTGACCCTATAATTATTATAAATAAGACATTAATAATTCAAATAAATTAATATACAAGTGATAGTATTTATTTGATAAATATTAATATATCTCATCTATTAATCTACACGATGTGAATTTAGTTATTGAATTGATTCAAATTAAGAATTTTTTATGATTAATATTAATTTATATTGTCAATAGAAACTTCTTAAAAAAATATACAAAATTTTATTTAACCTAAAATTATCTTAGTAAAGTCATTTGTTACATTTTAATTTTAGACACTCATTATCTTAGAGCAATAATTGAATAAATATTAAATATAATTAAATACTCATAGAATTAATGATAATTCAAGAAAAAATTTGTAACACCTATTTATTTTAATGTATTTCAAATAAAATATTTTTCACACTTTGAAGGAGAAAATAAAAATTTTGTTTCAAATTACTTCGAATACAATATTCTAATAAAGTATTTCAAAATAAATACTATAGAACCTATTTAATACATCACAAAATTTAAAATAATTTTTTAAGTCCTATAGCAATATTATCCATTCTATTCACTCAGCTTAGTGTGGATCGCCTTTATCACCTGAAAAATAAAATGTAAAGATGAGTCTTCTATACTATCACACCTACACATAGGGAAATAATGCATTAAATCTAAGTAAATCATGCATTAAACAAGCATCAATTAATTCTATAATGAAAGCAACTCAAAAGGGAAAGAATAACAGGAAATAACGAACCAAATGAGTACTAATAATGGCAATTTTATTGAAATACAAGACAATGATCAAAAAATGCAGCAACAAGTGACAAAAAAAAACAATAACAATGACCTTCGCTTGGAAGAGTGCCAATTGGGACAGAGAAATTGAACTAGAGAGAGAAAAGTTATAATTAGACCATCGACACACACTCTCTTTACAGTTAAGATATTTATACTAGTGGCTACCCCACACGAAATCCTTCAACCGTGTGCTCTCTTGCTTAGATCGCGTGCTTTTTCTCACCATGCCTTTTGTGCCCGTTGCCACGTGTCTTGCCTTGCTATTCTCACTTGGCCCTCTATGCTCCTCGTCTTTCTCAGCATTTTCAGGCCCATTCTTTACAAATTCCTTCTAACACACTACTACAACCAATCAAGCACACAAACGGTTACATTCACTACGCAATCAGCCCACATAATAATCATTACACAACAAGCATACAAAGGTGCGCTCACTGCATGTCAGTCACGCTTATTGTGTCACTGTGATCATAGTTTCCTAATGCCCTCAACCTTAGGGACTTACTCAGTTTCACACCATGGATGATCGCTAGTTAGCCCCTGCCTCACGGATACAACGTGTGTGATTACGGACCCCTTAGCAAAGGTATTGGTCAAAGACCAAGTCAAGAGAAGAGTGTGTGACCTGTGGTGCACTCACGCTCACTGTTAGTGTCACAACCACCCTTTTTTCTCTAAGGTATTTGTACCGCTCTCATCTTCCACACTCCCAGTGTATCGCTGTAACTATTTATAGTTCCAACCATTTCAAACACGTCATAATCACTATCAACATGCCATTCACACATATTCATCCACATTCTCAATTGTTTCATAGTATTCATTCTCAACTGATGGCACGTTCACACATATTTAACCACATTATACTCGATGTCTACCACATCATGCCTAGCACGAAATTTCCATCAAATAAACATATTCTCACGTTCTATCTCAATTACATTTCAAAACATGGCAATACAAACTAACATTAAACACAAAGAAATAGAGTAGAGTTCTCCTCTTATCTTGAAACGAAGACCCACTACGAAATTAATGGTAGAAGTGCTTCCTATACGAATTCTCGCCCTAAATACATGGAATAATCCATGAGAACTGAGAAGAACGAAGATTAAATAAAAATGAAACCCTAACTCATGAAACTTACCTCCAAAACATAATCTCAACCTTTAATTCAGGGCATACACAGCTTTGGAGGTAATTTAATTTATGAAATAGGGTGAGGGGTTGAGAGAATTGAAGGAGAGGTGAAGGGAAGAGTGGGAATTATGCGCTTCTCAAATCCTAAACCCCTCGAATATCCTAAGAGTCGCGATATTCTCACTACAGCGAAACATCTCTAGCTGCAGCTAGACATTTCTCGCTACAGCAAAAATATCAGACAAAACTGCACTTAATTTTTTGCATAATCTTGCTACTGCGAGACTAAACCTAGAAAACTATCTCTGTTGCCTTATCGCTATGACGAGAGTTCTCTCACTACAGCGAGAACGCCATAATAACCCCTTCATCACCTGCACCTTTCTTACTATAGCGAGAACTCTCTCGCTACAACAAGAATGCCCCTGCAACACAACCTCAACATATATTTCCAACTAATCCAGCCAAACCACAAGTCAACCTCAACATATATTTCCAACCAATCCAGCCTAACCACAAGTCAACATTCGCATTTAAATTACAATATACATATATACACATACACCTTTACTTATTCATACCATTAATCATAAATCAAAATGTACATCCAAATAATAATACACATACACCTATACTTATTCTTTTTAATAAATATTTATATTTTTTACTAGCACCAAAAATATTAATAATAAAACAACTTCATAATATAATTTAATTTTTATGATAACTAACTAAAATTCAAATATTGAAATTGCATCAATTAATTTAGTTTAAACAATAGAGAAGACTAAAAATTTAATTTTTAATTGTACTTACGTTGATGAACCGTAGCAAATATATTATATTAAGCAAAACGCTGCACTAACAACATGAAAAAAATAAAATTTATTTTTTTTCTCTTTTCTCTTATATTGCTAATTTTTTAATACCAATTGAGTCTTTATATTACTGAAAAAAAATTTATAATTCAAGAATAAGTGCATATTTTTTTTATCTAATCTATTATATTTTAAATATTAAACAAATTATATTTATTTCGCTGCAAGTGTTACACATGAAGCATCATGAATAAGAAAAAACAAACATGCCTACTACTGTTGTTTTACTTGACAGAGCACAATGAGTGAGTGAGAAGTATTACTGCTTGGAAACAAAAAATTTGCTAATTTTATGTAATTTTTCATTTTTTTAATTTTTTTTTTCAGATTTCCTTAAATGAAACTAGATTGGATGGCCAGCCCGTAGCCAGATAGAATCCAAAACCATAGTTAACATATTTCGATATTAACAAAAATATAAAATCAATCCACAAAATAAGCACATCCTTATGATATACATGAAGCATAAATTGACGAATGTTTGCAAATTTTTTTTAAAAAAATATTAAAAAGAGTTATTTAACAAAAGTTTAACATAATTTAATACATTTTTTATTTAGCCCTTTTTCTTAATTATTTTTCTAAATATATATGACAGCCACTTTCCTTTGGCATAGGAATCACAGAAGCTATATCGCAGTTCTTGTTCGTAGATAGCTATTGAACACATCATACTTTCACAATTACATTATATTTCATCAACAAAGTGCCACGAATCACATTTACATGCCACGTGGCGTGTTGAAAATCATCCCATATCCATTATTATACTTCAAATTTGAACACCACCGTATCTATGGTTTTGTACTATAAGCCCATTACTTTTATGAAGTATATTTTACAAAATTCTAAGTTCTTGTTAGCTTTTTTGCATATATATAATTAATTTGTTAATGTATTTTTAGTACATTTTGTTTATACTTTTAATTGTTACATTTTATCCAGAAAAATGTGATGATTACGTGTAACTTTAATTCAATTATTCGTGTAGTAGAAATAAAAAAAATTAAAGATAAATTAATCTGAAAATAAAATATAAAGAACTAATCTTTCATTCTATAAATAAACAACAATAGTGAGTTCATGAGTAGAGCTAGAAAATTTTCCATGTTGATAACAGTTTTATGCCTTTTCTCTTGGATTTTCACTTATTCTGTCTCTGAGATATGGCCCTTGAAGGTATATTAGGCAAGTTGAGGAGCTTTATTTCTTTCTTTCCATTCTTCTTCTTACTCTTTATCCTTGGCATCATAAAAGGTTCATTTTCTTTTCCCTCTTACTTCCTAAATCTGTATCTTTCTTTTATTTATTTTTCTATTTACTTAGTTAGACTTAGACAAATCAAGTAATAATCATACTTTCAAACCTTACAGAAGCTCTTTGCAAATATAAAATTTGATTTAAAAAAGGTCACTGGTTGCATTCATGACAAGGTGGTTCCTTTTTGGCAGCTGCACTGATAGGTCCAATTGCATTTACCATTATTGTAATTGGAAATTCATCTGTTATCATTGGACTTTGGAGTGCACATGTAGTCTGGACATATTACTGTGTGGCAAGGTTGTATTTTCTTTCCAAATTGCAACATTTTCTATTAAAATCTCTCTAATTTCTCTTCATTATGTTGATAACTTTGGCCTTTGACAACAGAACAAAGAGGTTTGGATTGGTCCTCAAGGTTGTGGTGCTCATGTGTTTGCCAGTTCCTGTGTTTCTCTGGCCAATAGTTGGTATTGTTGGAAGCATTTTAGGTGGAATTGGATATGGGTTTTTTGCTCCTCTTCTTTCAACTTTTGAGGCTGTGGGAGAGGGAGAGAGTGGTACACACAAATTTTACCATTGCTTCATTGTAAGTGTGAATTTCTTCCTATGTCTCTTTCTGTGCTCTTTTTGGCCAAGTGACTTTGCTTGTGGAGTTATCTTTGTTAGGAAAATTCATGGTGTATATAACACTTCATTGCATGAATTATTGGGATATTTTATGTGCATATATGAGACACATGAATAAGTTCTCTTAATTTCTTGAGCTAAATACTTTTCATCAGGTTCCCTCAATCTCGTTTATTGACTTAAAACCCTGGTCAGTTCAGTTCAATTTTCTCTTAAAATTTTGAAAACAGCATTATATTCAAAATGCATTCCATACTCAAGTTTGTTTAGTTTGAGAAAATGTTTCCTGTTATTCTATATTTGTAAATAATTACAAATATTTGCTTCATTTAATTAGTTATTTATATTACATTTTTGTAACGAAAACAGGAGAAAGAAAAACAGAATAGTTTCTTAAACAAAACAAGCTGTAAAAGTTGTGCTCGCATGGTCAATTTTAAAAGAACACCAAACCATTCATATGTTATTATGTTTATTAGTTGAGGGATGAATTAATTCCAGGTTTGGAAGTTACTGAACCCAACAACCTAATATTTGTTTTGAAAAATGCCATCTTGTGAATGTGATTTAGTTAATTTTCTTCTACTGTTGAGCAGAATGCAGGAAGCTTTAATGCCACTTAATTCTAATATCAGGATGGTTGTTGGTCAACAATTCAAAGAAGCTGCACTGTGGTTCAGGATGTCACAGATTTCTGCTTTCACTCCTACTTTTCATACATGGATGAACTAAGAGAAAAATTACCCCCTCATGAAAAGCCATTAGATATAAGGTAAGTTATTCCCCTCCACTTATCTCTTTGATACACAACAACAGTCTTGCAGACAAATTCAAATGTTTTCTTGCTAGATTGTCATTATTACCATGTTGCTTGTTGGTGATCATGGTTGGGGTGCCGTTTGATATGACTTTAATCACATCTATTGCTGTATGGAAGAGTCCATACATGCTCTTCAGAGGGTGGAAGAGACTATTGGAAGATTTGATTGGAAGAAAGGGACCCTTCCTAGAAACTGAATGTGTCCCATTTGCTGGCCTTGCTATCATTCTCTGGCCTTTGGCTGTTGTAATGGCTGTATTAGTATCATGCATTTTCAGCATTTTTCTTGGCCTATACAGTGGAGTTGTTGTCCATCAGGTCAGTAAGAGTTGTTTGTGAGTGTCTTTTGACCACTTATGCAAGCTTGAAGAGATTTATCATGCGAAGAATTTCTTTATTTTAGGAAGATTCAGTGCAGATGGGATTTTCCTACATTGTGTCTGTGGTTTCGCTTTTCGATGAATATGTAAATGATTTACTCTACCTGAGAGAAGGATCCTGCTTTCCCAGGTGCCATCGAATTTGCTTTGTTATAGTCACATCTTGCTCTTGTAGAAGTGCATTGGACATTGATCACTGATTCTGAGAAGTTCCTGTGACAGCCAGGCCAACATACCGTAGAAACATGAGTCATGATGCCATTGAGGGAAAAAACCTTGGAGGAGGTGATAAGAATTTGAAAAATAGGAAGGAGGGTTCACCAAATACGAAACATGACTTACAGCAATCCAGAAGCCTGAAATGGAGAATTCAGAAATACAGACCTATGCAGGTGATCCATGCTTATACCACTTAATATTAAGCTCTTTTCATATTTTTGTTACATCTTTTTGTTTTCCGTCATGAAGCCTTACATAAGTTGAAAACATGATGATGAAAGAAGATACTGTCAAAAATATTTGGCTTCCTCTCTTCTTTGTTTCTATTAGTTTCTATATATAGTACAAACATACTTACCCCTAAATTAGGAATTCTAAATATATACAAATAATAGATTGATTCTATTCCTAATTAATACAACGCATAAGAGGAAACAAGAATAGTAGCAAATAGGAATAACAGATTTCCTGATTAATATCTCCCCTCAAATTGATGCCGTTGATCAAGAAGCATCAATTTGCTAATGAGAAACTGGTGACGGGGACGAGGAACGGCTTTGGTAAATATATCTGCAAGCTGAAGTTGCGAAGTGACATGAGGAAGAGAAATAACATGATCATCAAGAGCTTCACGAATGGAGTGGCAATCCACCTCAATATGTTTAGTACGCTCATGAAAAATTGGATTTGCAGCAATTTGAATGGCACTAGTATTATTAGCATAAAGAGGGGTGGCATCATTCTGAGGGATGCCAAGTTCAGCCAACAAACCACGAAGCCAAATAATTTCAGAGGAAACAGTAGACATCGCTCGATATTCAGACTCAGTGGAGGACTTGGAAACACGGGCTTGCTTTTTACTCTTCCAAGAAATCAATGCAGGACCAAGGAACATGCACCAACCGGAGACGGACTTACGAGTATCGGGACAACCAGCCCAGTCGGCATCACTGTAGCCAAGCAAAGTAAGAGACGTACCAGCTGGAAAAAATAAACCCCGAGAAGGAGTGCCTTTCAGGTACCGAATAATGCGCCGAACAGCAGCCATGTGAAGATGATGAGGAGCGTGCATAAATTAACTAACTTGTTGTACGGCAAAGGAAATATCGGGACGAGTAATAGTCAAATAATTAAGACTACCCACCAATTGCCGATATAGCAAAGGATCAGGCAAAAGATCACCTTCAACACGATGATATTTGACATTAACTTCGAGAGGGGTGTCCACAGGGGCAGCAGACTGAAGACCAGCTAGAGAAATTAAGTCTTCAGCATATTTATGCTGATTAAGAAAAATACCCTTGGAGGTGGAAGAAACCTCAAGACCCAAGAAGTAATGAAGACAACCAAGATCCTTCATATGAAAGGAAGCCTGGAGCTGCTGTTTAAGTTGTTGTATGGATGCCTGATCAGACCCTGTAATGACCATGTCGTCAACATAAATAAGGAGAAGAACAATGCCGGCTGTTGTGTGATGAATGAATAAAGAGGAGTCATGTTGACTTTGTTTAAAAGAGAATCCAAGAAGAGTGGACCGAAATTTTTCAAACCATGCCCGCGGAGCTTGCTTTAAACCATATAAAGAACGGTTGAGCTTGCAGACACCTATAGAAGAGGAGAACAAGCCCAGAGGAGGTGTCATATAGATATTCTCTACTAAGTCACCATGAAGAAAGGCATTCTTCACATCCATTTGATGAAGGGACAATCCTTTGGAAGCTGCAATAGACAGGACAGTTCTAACAGTAGTCATTTTAGCAACAGTGGCAAATGTCTCATCATAGTCGACTCCATATTCTTGTTTGTTACCCGAAGCAACTAACCGGGCCTTGAAACGGTTCAGAGAGCCATCCGAATTCAACTTCACAGAGTACACTCATTTGCAACCAATGGGTTTAACATCAGGGGGACAAGGAACAATATCCCAAGTATAATTCTCCTGAAGCGCCTGCAACTCATCTTGCATTGCTTTAACCCAACGTGAGTCTTTAATAGCCTGTGAATAACATGTAGGAATAGAAATCCCAGATAACGTGGCAGTAAAAGAAGTAGGTTCAAACCCATACCAATCCGGTGGACGGTGAATGCGACTAGATCAACGAGGTGCTATTGGCGGGGGTCAGGCGATGGTTCAGTGTCGAGAGGGGGACAAACAGGCTTCCGTCTGACATACACATGGCCTGGTTTGAAGGTTCTACAAGAGGAGGAACTTCTGGAAATTGAGTGAAGGAGACAAAATCAGGAGAAATAGAGGGACGACTAGAGAAAAAATACTGATGGTCAAAGAAAACCACATTCCTAGAGATGCGTAGGCGCTGGATAGTGGTATCATAACACAAAAATCCTTTCTGAGTCAGGCGCCCGTGCCCAAAAAGAAAAGGGGAACAAGAACCAACAATCCAAGATGGAGAGGAACGAGAATGTCAAAACCCCAAGGCAAGACCCAAGGACCAAGAAGCAGGCACAAACCAGAAACCAGAAAGGTTCACGTCTCTGTCGACGAGACTCGTGATACCATGTCAAAAATATTTGGCTTCCTCTCTTCTTTGTTTCTATTAGTCTCTATATATAGTACAAACATACTTACCCCTAAATTAGGAATTCTAAATATATACAAATAATAGATTGATTCTATTCCTAATTAATACAACGCATAAGAGGAAACAAGAATAGTAACAAATAGGAATAACAGATTCCTTGATTAACAGATACAAGTAAAGGGAGCATAGTCCAAATTGTTTTAGCCTTTTAGGCATATTTTGATTATAGAAATTCAACAAATTTTCCTTTGTAGGTATGGGACTGGCTGTTCAAGTCATGTGAGGTGCATGGCAGGATACTCCTTCGTGATGGCCTGATAAGTGTCAAGGAAATTGAAGAATGCATTTTGAAAGGCAACTGCAAAAAGTTAGGCACCAAGTTGCCAGCTTGGTCATTGCTGCAATGTCTTCTAACCTCTGCAAAATCTAATTTCGATGGATTGGTGATCTGTAATGCTCTTGCTCAAACCTTTATTTCATTGCAAAACATAAACATGTTCATGCTTTCACATATGCTTTTGCAGCTGATGATGTAGTGCTCACAAGGATGAATGGACCAAAGGATAAAGTGTTTGAGTGGTTTATCGAACCTCTGCTGATCATGAAGGAGCAGCTGAAGAGCCTTAAGTTGGAAGAAACTGAAGAAACATGCTTGAAAGAACTGGTTATGAGATGCAAAAATGAATTACCAGAAGAGTGGGATACCACAGAATTCCCATCTAATGATAATGTTAGGAGAGCACAGTTGCAAGCCATAATTAGAAGGTACATGTGTAGATAACAACCAGTTTGAATAAACGTTTCAATCTTTCAATGAACTTTTAACTAGATTATTGTAGAAGGCAATATGAACAAATTATATTGTCACTCATGATAATTATATAGAACATTCATGTTCTTCTTAATGTGGAATGGAAAGGTAACTTAGCATTTCATTTCTTCAGGTTGCAGGGAATTGTGGTTTCCATGTCCAGAATACCAACTTTTAGAAGGAGATTCAAGAATCTAGTCAAGGCTTTGTATTTAGAAGCACTGCAGGCTGGTGCTTCAGCTAGTCATATAGGAGGCACTGTGATTACAAAGCACAGGGAGAAAGGGTCAATTCAAAACAAAGAAGACAATGCATGATGGACTTGGCAATAGTTGTTCTACATGTTACATAATAACAAATTGAGAGTATAGTATGTCATGCTTCAAGACCACAATTTTATTGTCACTTTTACATTTAATTTTCATAAACTATTTCAGGCTATTTGTTTTATTTTTTTTATTTTAAATATTTAATCATTACATTGACGTTATACTCATTGACTGTTATTGTCAATTAACTTTACTATAATTTTATATTTACATTAAAATTGAAATATGTTTTAAATTGGTAAATTTTAAAAGATGAATAAAAATTAGAGTTTATAGGGTAAAAAAAATTAAGGGAGTAAATTTAAATTGAAGAAAATTTAAATAAAAATACAAATTAAACCTAAAGACAAAAATTATAATTTTCTTTGATCTTATTTAAATCTGAATCAAATAAAATTATTAAAAATGATAAAAATACAATAAATTTTTTTATTTTCACTAAAAATTAAAAGAGAGTAATTTTTAAGGTTTAAAAATTATAAAATTTAAATACAGATTAACTTTATATATATATATATATATATATATATATATGAGAGAGAGAGAGAGAGAGAGAGAGAGAGAGAATTATACACATTAAAATTAAGATAATATATGCTTTTGAAATATATAAACTAAACTAAACTAAACTAATAATAATAATAAAGAAAATGTATAATTATTATTCAACTATTATATTAGTAAAAATTATATTCTATATTAAGTGATACACGTAATTTACGCTATTGTAATTTGATTTTACGCGCGTGAGTATGTGCATGCTCACGACGGTTATATAGTTAAACGTTTAAACTCTTCTTCTTAAATGTATTTTGCAGATATTTGATAGATGTAGCCTTTTATGTTCTTGTAATTATTACTTTATACAAGAAGAATTAAATATAAATTTATAAAGTTAAATATTTTTTCTCTAAATATAATTATTTGTATAAATTTTATAATTTTTAAATGTGATCTTTCTTCATTTATAAATATAATGTTTTGCATTATTTTTAGTTTAAATCTTAATTTTATAAAATAACATTTATTTTCATATAAATCCATAATAAAAAATAAAATAGATTGAACTTCTTTTACGGAATCAAAAATTAAAATAAAGATTTTATGAAGTCACTTGTCAAAATACAAATTTATGAATAAAAAAGAGATATTACTAGATTTTTGACTGGTTTTCAGGAGAACAAATCTAGGTGTCTACTCTTACCTTAACAATAATAAGAAAAGATTCCAGCATCAATTATCATATTAGATTGAATCAAATTATATATTGTTAAGTATATTAATTGTTATGTTGATCCTTAACAAAAAAAAAGTATATTATTTTAAATATGCCCAAACAGTGAGTTTATATATATAGAGAGAGAGAGAGGTAATTTTCAATTTACTTTTAAGAAACATAAAATAATTTTTTCTAAACTTTTATTTTCAAAATTTTATTATCAATGTATAAATTATTATATTATTTGCATACGAACATGTGATTTTTTTCAAAATTTGTATTTCTAATTAAAAAATGTTAATACTTCCTTTTAAATAAATTGAAAATATATTTTCAATTGTAATTATTAGTATAAACAAATTTTTATAATTTTTTATTCATATAATAATTTATAAAATATTATATCATCATATGCATATTATAAAAATTTATGAATATCAATGTAACTACATTATATCATGTGGGTTGTCATAACTAAACTTTATTTATTTTTTCTCTTCCCTGCAACAGTCGGAAAAGGTTCCATTTAATGGGTGAAAGGATTGTTGAAACTCAGAGAGGTTCGATCCTCTTTTCTTTCGATTAGATCTCTATTTGTGGCCTCTGAAGGAAGACTTTTTCTCCAAACAAAATCAAACTTTCGCGTCAATCGTTCTTTCTTCGCCACAAAATTCTGCCAAATGAACTGACTTTCAAATCACCAACACATTCCAGGCACATCCACCTGTCAAATCTTTCAACTCATATCTAAGCTTTTCCTGAATGTTCTGCATGGTTGTTGGTGTTGAATGAATCCTTCCTCAAATTTGGCAATTCCTCATCAATGGTATCTCCAACTCCATTATTCAATTCAATTCTCGTTGAAGTTGCCCATTCTTTTCATAATTCATCTCTTGAAGGGGTTTGAATTGGAAATTTGAATTCCTTATGAAGCATGCATTATGGCCATGCACATTTCCTTTAGATCACTATCAGTGTCAAACTCAAACCAAAGAGCATCACCACTACCTTTAGGGGAGAGAATATCAGAAGAGCCTCAACTTTTGCCTTATAAACCTGCTCAAAGCGCAGTCACATGCATCTACCAAGCCAAAATTGCAGGATGTTGGAGGAATGTGTCAGTGTTGTGGCGCAAAAACCTCATCAGCCACACACTAAAACTCAAGGTTGATAGCACAAGAGGTGAGTTCACATACACTTGTAAGATAGATGTTAAGCCTTGGTACTTTTGGAGGAAAAAAGGGTACAAATCTTTTGAGGTTGATGGCCACCAGATGGAAGCCTATTGGGACTTCCGGTCGGCTAAATTTGCCGGCGGCAGCCCCGAGCCGCGCAGCAACTACTATGTGGCGTTGGCATTGGATGAGGAGGTTGTGTTGCTGTTGGGAGACTACAAGAACAAAGCTTACAACAGAATGAAACTGAGGGCAGGCCTTGTTGAGGCAGTGCAATTTTTCAAGAGAGAAAACGTGTTTGCCAAGAAAAGTTTCTCAACCAAGGCAAGGTTTGATTGGAAGAAAAAAGAAAGTGACATTGTTGTGGAGAGCTCAACATTTGAGCTTAAAAAGCCTGAGATGAGGATAACCATTGATGGGATTGTGCTCATTCATGTTAAGAACTTGCAGTGGAAATTCAGAGGGAACCAAACTGTTATGGTTAACAACCAACCTGTGCAAGTTTATTGGGATGTTCATGATTGGCTTTTTAGTGGGTCCAGGTCAGGTCCTGGCCTATTCATTTTCAAGACAGGGCCTGTGGAAGCAGATAATGAAAAAGAGGAGAATGGTTTAGAATTTTGTGACAGTGATGATGGTAGCAGTGGCTATTATTCACCTAAGGGTCATGCTCCTTTTGAGTCTTGCTACGTACTATATGCACACAAACTTGAGTCATAGGGGTGAGACCAAATGTATAAATATGATATAGTGAGGGCAGAGAGTAGCAAGGTTGTATAGTTATTCTCTTCTCTTCTGTTTTCCTTCTTTTCTTGAATGTAATGTGTCACAACCAAGGGCCGACACAAAGGGGAAAAAAAATGAATGGTGAATGGATACAAGAGTCAAGAGAACATGAAAGAGATGGAAGAAGTTGTAACTAGAATTTTTAAAGAATTCTGAAAATTTTGAAAAATAATAATTTGTTTAACCAAATCTAAACATTAGCATTATGTTAGTAAATCAGTTACCCCAAGTTATATAAAAATTAAAGTTTTATTTCATTCTTAAATTTTAATATTTTATTTATTAGAAAAAAGAGAAAATAAAGAAAAAGAAATTTTAAAATAATTGGATCATACAAATTTTGATACATAATAGATCACCCTTTAAAGAATTAAAGTAAATTAACATAAAAAAGTTTATAGTTAACATTCATTTGAATTTTATTTTAAAATAGAATGTTTGTTTATGTATTTTATAATAAAAGTTTAAGAAAAATTCATACATTTGACTTTACGACATAAAAATCATAAAACAATTTTTACTTCATCATCAAAAGTTATTATACATATATTTTTTAATTTTATCATTATTTTTTAAAAATACATGATATAAATTTTAATTTTCACACACACACACACGTGCACCTGTCCATGTGTCTAAATTTAAAAAAAATTATTTATGTATATTATATGCAATAACAAAAGAATTAAACTAAATACTTTAAAAAATTATATAATAAAAATAATTCATATGAAAATCTATTGACATAATTTAAACATAAGGTGTTTAATGACAAGTTATGTCTTTAGACTTTTAAAATGTATAGTGATTTGAAAAGCAACATTAGAACCAAGAATTGCATTTTCAATTATTGAAGTAGAATACATGACACTAATGGAAGTTGTAAAGAATATAAATGATTGCATGGTTTGTTGAATAGTTGGGAGTTGAATGCAAAATTTCGAAAGTGCATTGTGATAATCAAATTGCAATACATTTGACCAAACCTTGTTTATCATGAAGAACTAAGCACATTGATGTTAGAATGTATTTTGTTAGAGAAATTATTGCCAATAGGCAAGTTGCAATACAGAAAATAGCCACTATAGATAATTCAACTAACATGATGACAAAGTATTTGCCTATAGAAAAAAAAAACTTAGATATTACTAAAATTGGTTAGATGTAAGCAAAGGTTATTGATGTCCTTGTAAACATTTTGCATGAAAACTAGGATAAAAAGTTGATTTGGTAAATAAGAGTGGAGATTGAGAATTGTCAATATTGTGACTTAAATTTACCAATATTACTAAGTTAATGGCAGTAAAATTATTAGATTTTTTAGAAGTGCTAAAATTTGTCTATTAAGCAAAATAATTTGTGGTGCAAATTGATGGAACTATAGGCAAGAATAAATGATGATAATTCAAGTAAATATTATAGAATCATTCTACCATAAGTTTCTATGGTCATCCTACCCACAAATGCAAGTTTTAATTGCAAGTAGAAATTCAACTTGGTAATACTCAGAGTTTGATCATAAAACTTACCAATTCACACGACTTCTTCTTTGCTTCATTGTGAACGGTCAAATGCGGCAAAATTTATGCTATAAAATGAAGTCTATGTCTAAGAACAAAGTGCGGACTTGCATGGGCTCCTTTCCTTTATATAGGCGTTAGTTTACCTTTAGGTTTGAGTTTTCATCATTACACTGACATGAGCTGCTAAGTTAATATCATGTAGTTAAGGGCCTGCCAGGTGCGATTTGATGTTTTTACTAGGTTTTGGGCAGTCAAACTATGTTTTTTTTTATCACAAAAGCTTAGGTGTTCAAATTATGTTTTAATTGATGGGACACGTCTTGTGGGCGCTTGTTTCCTCGTTAAGGAATCTTTAGCCATACTTTAAAGTGTTTGATGTTCCATAGAATTAATCATATAAGAGGACAATTTTATTGTTGATCTACCCACAATCAATTATAAAGGTGTCCAACCAATAGAGAATTCATTCTTACCAAGGTAATTAAAACTAAATATTGTGATTAATACCTTCATAATGACTAGATAAATTAGAGCATGAGTTGGCAATAAATGACATCATATTATTCTATTTTTGAAAGGGTATGCTTTGTAATACTAAACTAGCATATTGAGTCTTTTTTTTATAAGGTATTTCTTAAAATATATATTTTAATAATTTTTATTATAAGGTGTTTATAATTTTTATTAAGTTTATTATTTTTTTAATAAATAGAATCGGTGGAAAACAGTTAAAACCAACAAGTGTAATAAAATTAATGATGAAATTAAGTTCAACAATATAAATAAAAATATAATTTTTATATTATTATTTTTTAAAAATAAATAAATCTAACTACTTTTATTAATGAGTGTAAATTTGTTAATAATACCTTATAAAAAAATTTGAAAAAATACTTCAAGTATATAAAGACTTTATTAGTACTTGATGGATTAAATGTGCATATATAGCATTCTTGGGCTTTATGATCTAGTTCAGATATGATTTTGAAAACAGCACGATCATAATAATATTAATTTAAAACGATATTTATCTGGGTAAAAGTGCTGCGTCATTTATGAATATACATGCATAAGAAAGTTGAAAATTGGAAGTCAAGAGCAGTAGAGCAGAAAAAAAAATGTGAATACACAGAGGCTTTGGTTCGTTTTAAGTAACATCATCTTTTGATTGGTTTCCAAGGAGGTGGAGGAGGAGGGTTTTGTGGGCCAAGTGGTGGAATGGCTGAAAAAATGGTGTTCCTGTCAATAATGCCACTACCTGTGGTACTTGTTAAGGAAACTAGTGCAGCAACTAGTCCTGCATTTCCAGCTAAGGTTGGCTCAGTGTAGTTATAATTCTTTCTTGAATCATGGAATTGGTCAAAATGATTCGGCCCTCCAACCATTGCTCCTGTAATGGTGTTAGGATTTGGGTTAGGAGTGTCACGCCACTTCCAACCACCAGTGCATGAGTAATGTTTGTGATCATTTGGTGTTGATGCTCCTCGATGATGAACATGTCTCGGAAACTTCTTTCCATACCCCACTATGTAGCTCATTTTCATGGGGTTTTTACCCAGAATGTAATCAATCTGTTTCATGGGAATTAATATAGAAAATCACAATGATATAAAAGTTAGTGGTTTAAACAAAATAAGAAGGCTCCAAAATTTCATTGAAGATCATTAATTTCCATCTAATTTAGACCTCATTGTTTTTATAAAAAATTATTTTTCATAAATAATTACAAAAATGACACTAATTTTATGTTATTTATTGTTTTTAAGGATAATATATAAAGTAAGTGAAAACAAAGTACTCTCATATTTTTTGTTGTTTAAGGTTAACCAATGATAGTTAATGTATAATTTTATTAACAGTGACAAGGACACAATTTTTTATTACTCTTTTTAACATAATTTATCAAAAACTTAAAAAATAGTCAAAATTATTAAATTAAGAGTAAGATTCTTAAATATTTTATAATTTCTAATAAATTTTAGTCATTAATAAAAAGCGAGTTAAATAATGTGTTTCTAAGCACATTTTGATTAAAATAACCATATTTATGCTTCTCTGGAAAAAAAAAGTGAAAAAAAGGAGATTTGATTATATTAGTTAGTTGGGGTAATTGTCCGAAATATTTAATAAGGGAAGAGGTGAATAAAAAGTCTTAATTTCTAAAATAACAAAAGTTTTGAAACATTAGTAAAAAAAAAAAAAAAAAACTTAAGATATGAAATGCAAGGAGTAATATTGCTGTCATTATTTATAAAAAAAAAAAAAAAAAAATTTCTCAAAACTGAATGATTCATTCTTAGAGTTCATTGTTTCTTATAAAACAAAGTAAATGAACCAAAATGGAAATGAAGTGAATATGGTACCTGAGAGGTTGCAAATTTCTTCAGAGCAGATATTGGCAAGTAAGTAGAACCACAATACCATCCAGGGACACCAATCACTTGCATGTAATCAGCAAAAAGTGATGTCAAGAAAGCGGCATTAGCAACATATTGGAGAGATTGAGGTTGTCCATGGTTCAATTGGATCAATCCCCCTGCAAACATGCATATCATCATGTTGAGTAGTCACAATCATAATTTTGAGTCCAATTAAACAGACATCATCAATTGAATTGAGCGACCGAAGAGAAAGAGAATGATTCTTAATTAACTACCTCTAGTCCAGTTAAAGACTTTGAATTGATGAAGATAAGAGCACATGGTAAGACTAGTAACATTATGGTACATCTTCAACATGTCCTCATAGGGGTACCCAGGATTCAAAAACATCCTGAGCCGTGTCAGCAACAACATTGCAGCAGGTAACTTGTTATTCCAGCTCAAAACACTTAAATCAGGACGCAATAAATATGCCTTGGAATTCTTGAATATGGAAGGATTGGTAGCCAAGGAAATATAAGAAGTGTTTCCAGTGGCATAATACAACCAAGCAGCACCCCACATGTACTCATCATAGTAGCCAGTAGAGTTATAAAAAGGTTCAATATAAGCCTGCCCACGACTATATGTCCTCCTCTTACCACCATCTCTGGCAAAGTCAAAAACAGTTTTGGCACCCTTAATCAGTTTCTGAGAGTAGGCAACATCATCTTGGAAAACTATAGAGGCTGCTGCTAATGCTGCTGCCATTTCCCCTGCAAGATCAGGACCTTCATATATGGCTACGGTGCTGCGCAAATACTCCATGTCTTCTGGCCTTTGCCAACAGTAATGATCATCTGGTGTGCTAGAACCATTTAAACCCCCACCAACCTTAACATCAAGTGCACATCTGTTAGCACTCTATCTCCAAGTTTATCTCATGTGTAACCAAATTTCCTTTCTCTTCCTACCCTTGACTTACACCACAAGAAAGAGAAAGCAAATGACAAAAAATATGCATCTCTTTTTCCCCTTGGTTCATGGTAGAAAATTTTGCATGCATGACATAATCATGAATGAAATTAATATGAAAGTCCAGACTGAGCATTCATTTATTTTCTTTTCACCCATTTTAAGGGTGTACGTATCAAGAGTAACTCTCATGAACAGAAACAAATTACAAACTAACGAAGCATAAAATTTACAAAAATTAGATAATGAATGTGGTAAAACTACAAAAGTAGTGTTATATCAAAGGATGAAGATATGGAGAGAGAGAGATATTTTTATACTAGAATAAGAAGAGTAAATTTGAGTTCTACAGCTATATCTGGCCGATCAAGACTAAAGATTAATTAAAGTCACGTGAATTTTTTAAAGTATCATATAATATTTATGTTTAAATCTTAACCATTTATAATAAGATTTTAATGATTGAGATTTGTTGATTGTACAAAAAAATGAAAGAGAAGGAAAGTGAACAAGAAGACTAAGTTATATACCTGGGCATAAATTTTGTTAATTTTGGTAGCAGAATTATTGAAGGTCAAGAGCAAGTAATCGGTACCCCATTTGATGAGTTCTCGAGAATGTGCATACTCATTAATAGCCACATACTTTTGCTTATATTCGAGCACACTCCAACTGAGCATTGTCATAGCAAATGCCATGGGAAAATGGAACTTTGTGTTGTCTCCTGCATCATAGTAACCTCCAACCAATCCTCCTTTCACGTCAGTATCGTTTCCATCATTTAAACCTGAGTTCCCTCGCCATGGAATGCCATTGCTCTTGGCCAATCTCCCAGCTTCACCACCACAATACACCGTTCAAATTAAAACTTTAGTTTTTATTATTGTCCATAAGCATGAATAAATTTCTTCTAATTTAACTAGTTCACTTTTTAGTTAGAAGCTTCTAATTTGAACTTGCATGAAAAAGTTTTTATTAATTAAGTTTGTTTGATAAATACCACTAATTGCTTTTATTAAGTTAACACGGTTAAAGGATAAGTTGATAAAGAAAGTACAATACGTAAATAGTTTTGTATCTTTTACTATTAAGATTGTTAAAGGATAAGAATGATGAGCAAAGAATATAAACTAAAAGCTTAGAAAATTAAATTTCTCGTGTTAGTTGTTGATGATAGATAAAATTAAAACAGTCAAGTTTAAAAACTGAAAAATGCTAAAAAATGTAGAAAATAGAATGGATAAAGTTTTACGGAGAAATGAAGTAGTTTTAATTATTCATAATATATGGAAGATTAAAAAAAGAAAAAAAATCATAATTGTTTGAGTAAGGATAAGATATTAAAGAATCAAGTCTTTCTTTAAAAAAAAAAAACAGACATACATTATATGAAAAAGTATTTTGTATTTTCAATGAATAGAAGTATTAATAATATGTTCTTTCAAACATATTTTTTAACACACTTTATATTATTTCTTAAATTTTTCAAACTTTGAAAAAGCAATTTATGAAGTAAGGATAGTTTAACTTTCAACCAAAGTTGACTATTAAAGTCTTGTTTAATTAGGTGAATTGTAGAAAAGTCCCTATAAAAGAAAAAATAAATACTATAAAATATTAATAAAATTTCTTTTACAAGTTAAAGATAATTAATATTTTCAAACTTTAGATAAGTTAAATAAAAAAAAATTTAAGAGCTTTTAAAGAAAAATAAAGAAGTATAATTTATAAGAAAAGTTTTATTCATTTTTATACTAATTTTTTCCTATAAAAACTTCTAAAAAAATTTACCTCAACAAAACTTAAATAAGATTTGAATCTATATTTCATCTTATTGTCTAGAGTTTGTTATAAATTGAAAGATTTGTATCAATTTAAGCCTTTGTTTTATGGCCTGTAAATCAATAAAAGAGAAATACATTTTTTTAAGTTCTTCGCAAGGATAATTATTTATTTATTGATCAATTATAAAAAAAAAAAATGTTAAAAATAGTATCTTCAAAAGTGCATGTTTCTAATACATTTTTTTTAATGAAATTTTTTTTTTGTAATAGACTTAAAAATATTTTTATTCATCTTGATTTCCCTAAATTTTAAAATAATCTTGGTTATCATTTAATGGTGACATAATATATATATATATATATATATATATAATTAGAATTAATTTTCTCGGTATCATTACAATGCACAAAATTTTTTTTTAGCTAAAGAACTGTAAGTGGTGATTAGGTCACATTTGGCAATTACTTTACCAGGTCAAGAGATGAAGCGGTCAAATAATAGCGACATTCATTTGTGCCAAAAGCCGTCCGTTGATAAAATATTTTTGAATCAGTCAAATTTATCGGACGGCCACTTTTAATTCAAACAAACTGATCGATGTAATGAAAAGACGCATATTCGTACCCTTTCATGACGACCTCGATAATAATAATAATAATAATAATAATAATAATAAGTGCTTTATATGTTGACCTTTTATTTTATTTACTATTTCTACTTTTATCATATCATTTTATATATTGAGAAAGAAATATTACTTTTTAAAAACATCTGTTAAATAAAAGCTCATATTTCACCATCAATCATGATCGTTAAGTTATAACCAATTCAAATGCATGCGTATGAGTTTACATGCATGTCGAAATGCGACTAATCTTGGTATAAAATATACGAATCACTTTATTTCTACAAAATTATCCTTAAAATTATGTGAACTTATTATCTTAGTCCTTTAAACAATTTTTTGTCATTAGTTAAAAATTATGAAATTAATACGAAAATAACTGACACAATATCTTGTGAAAAGAATGGTAAGAAGAAAGAGATAAAATTAAAAAGCAAGAATAAGATAAGGAGATGAAGAACATACATTTTTGAGCATTGAAGAAGAGAAGTGCTTTGTGCAGGGCAAGGGTGTAGTTATCTGGTGGGGTAGGAGGAGAATGGTGTTTGGGCAAAGACTTGGAGATGATGATGGGAAGGGCAATGACACAGAAAGCCAAGAAAATGGAACCAAAAGTCCATTTCAATGCCCTATGGCTGCACACAATGAACCCAAAGTCCACATACTTAGTCTTCTTGGTCTTCTCAGCCCTTTCCAGAACCCAACTCTGAAGAGTTTCATCCAAATCTTGGCTTTGAGGATGGTACCTCTCAAGCAGTGCTGCCTTGTCCCACTCTGTGGTGCGGTTGGTCTCATAGCCTAAGACCTCTTCACCACTTGTGCTCATTTCAAAGGACCCTCCCCAATGATTTCTTGAATGCATATTGTAACTATGATCTTATGATATGACCATATATCTCTTCTTCTATATGGGGTAGTGATCTTGATTATGAATTATGATCCACCATCACACTAATCCAAACTATAATGCCAATATTCAAGACAGCTATTATATATATATATATATGTTTGTGTGGGTGTGAATTTGGAATGAATTTGAATATGTTTGAGAGAAGAGAGATTGCTTGAAGAATTAGAGAGATTCTTTCAATCAATAGAGAAAGAACATTCAAGTCATTATTTTTTCTATCAATTTGCGTGTTCTGACTTTTGAAATATAAAGTATTCGCGTATTACAAAAAATAATTAAATAAGTAAATGAAGAGAAGAATTATTATCATATGAATAATGCCAGTTGCCTAGATCCCACGTACACGTCCAGCTACACATCACCTAACACCACAAAAGCGAAGGCTCGGAAATTAACCACATAATAACATTGAGTTCGCATTGAAATTTCAACAAATATGAATTGGAAGTGTTTTTCATTTAATATAATTTTTTTAAGGTTAAAAGGAGAAAATAGTTAGTATAAAAAGTAAATAATTTTTTCATAAGTTAAAAACAACTTATGCTTCTCTATTTTTTAAATTTTTTTCTTATTTAACTCATAAATTTAACATATTAAAAAAGTTGTTTTCATTTTATACTATTTTTTTTCATTAATTTTTTTTTAAGTTTACCCAAAAGGAGCTTAAAAGAAAAAACAAATGCTCTTGTCTCCTACTCTAAGGTACTGACAAGAATAAAATTATTATTATTTAGAATATGTGGATTTTGGAAATTTTAAATAGATTACATGATAACTCCTAAAACAAGTAAGTTTGATGAGAAAAAAAATTCATGATATAAACACATCAAAATAAAATAAAAAATCCTCTAATTGAATCTTAATAGTTTATTAACATCAATTTTTATAGTTAATTTATAAAAACTAAAATTAAAAATTAAATTTTATTTATTTAAAATCAATTCTAAAAATTTATTAATGTGGATTGAATTAACTTATTTTAAGATTTGATTTTAGATTTATTTAAAAAGTATCTTAATTATAGTTTCACCTCATTTACGTCAATAAAAACTTAAATATTATTTGTGAAAATTGTAGTGTCTTAGATCTATTTGATGTTATATGAGTACAAGTTCAAAGAAGGTATGCTTAATTAAGTGTAAACAATGTCTTCACAAAGCTAGTACATGAGTTTTGAAGGAAACAAGCGAAGTAGGGCACCTATAAAGGTAGTCAAATACTCAAGTTTTATTAGCAAAGTAACGGTAAAAAAAATGTCACATAACTCGTCATGTAATAATATGTTACTATGTGTGAATGGTGCATACTCATAGTACGAGAACTAGCCTAACTAGTGGATGTAATTATCAATTCCTATAGATGACACTAATATGATATATTTCCACTAAGTCCATTAGAGGTAAGCTCAATCAAGTCTAAAAAATATTGTAACAAAGCTAATATGAGAGATTAAAGGAAGCATATGGGGTGGTGCATTGGTAAAGGCACTCTTAACACTTAAGTCAGTGTTTATACCAGTAGATTAATAATAAGAAATAGATCACATTTGTCATCAAGTAATATGTTATTGGTTATATAGTACTTGGAGTCCAAACGATGCATAGTCATGATACAATAGCAAATTTGCATGTTTGTAGTAAGCTTGTATAGATTGTTAAGTATGCAAACACAAATGTTTATTAGGGGTATGCAATTCATGCATTACTTTATAGGTTGTATTTTCATTTAAATCATACACAATCTTGCGTTTAGATTGAACTTTATTATGCATGTTATTTGTTTAATGTATTTTTCATATAAAGAAGTAGATTTTGGAGATAGAACTTGGGTAAATTAAATGTTGAAATTTAAAAAAATGAAAGTTAAGAATATTGAACCTTGAAATTGGAAGACAAGACTTAGACAACTGACTATACAACTTGTCTATGTCAAGGAACACACCAATGTTTGTAAAAATATTTTGTCTTAAACTTGAAGAAACAAAGTGAAAAGTACAGGGAATGTGAATTGTTTTTACTTAAAGAGGTAGTCTTGTAAATAATATTTGAAATTATATAACATCAAAAGCTTTTGAATTTGAGGTTAATTAAACTAGTATAAATCTTTATGTATTATATTCTATCTCTATACTTATGATTACTTTGCATCCCCTCCTCCCTCTTCTCCTTTCATTTTTTTATCTTGTTATTTTTACAAGTATAAAAAAAAGCCTTTTATATCAGTTAAAATCTATTTTTAATATTGGTTGATGAACCAGTATAAATACAGATGATGTAATAAGTGGAAAAATTTTACATCAGTATTTTACATCGTTTTTTAATTAACTAATGTAAAAATTGATCTTCTGTTGTTCATCAATGATGTAAGTGTTTATCTTACAATTCAGCAAACAAATTTTTCAGTAATGTCAATGTTTGTTAATATCAATAACATTAATGTTTATTTTTTTACATGTCAATATTTACTGAGTATTTAATCTTTGTTAAATTTATAAATGAAAAATTTGCAATGTTCATCAATATATAATGGTCATCTTCAATCTTATTCGATATATAGTATTTGTCATCAATCTTTTATTGATTTTTATTGTGTCTGTAAATGAAAAATATATAATATTTGTTAATAAAAAATATACAATATTTGTCAATAAAAAAGAAAATATAGAATGAAGTAAAATAAAATAATTGATATATCTAATAAGAGTTCGTGTTAATTAATAACGTAAAAAAATATAGAATAAAGTAAAAATCTTAATAGAAGCTAAAAAATGTAAGTAAGAATTCATGTTTGCTTATTCCAATTTATGTTATTTTACTGGTGTGCACCTCTAAAATATTTTATTTTGAATTGATTCTAGATTAGTTCTAGAAATAACTCATATAAAAAGTATTTTTTACATTGTTTATTTATGAAACCTATGTAGAGAGTACTTTATACATTAGTTATTTTTGGAATTGATATAAAAAACACTAGCAGGTGAAAATGAAATGTTTTATTTTGAATTAATTTTATATTAATTCTAAAAACAATTGATATAAAAAGTATTTTCTATATCGATTCAAAGAATAATCTATATAAAAAGTGCTTTTTACATCGATTGTTTTTAGAACCCATATAAAAAATTCTATAATTTTAGTTGTAAACTTTGAATGGACATAATTTTTTGCACAAAATTCAGATTTAGCACACAACTAATGAGTTTGCACAAAAAAAATTCAAAATTTTAATTTTTTTTATTTTTCTAATTTTTTTTTCTCCACTTTCTACGTCAGTTCAAAAATAACTAATGTAGAAAGTATTTTTTACATTAGTTATTTTCATAATCGATGTTAAAAAGTTTCTTTTAATTTCAAAATATTGTTGTACTCTTATTAAATCAACTAAGTAACTGATATAAAAGCTTACTGTAGAAAGTATTTTACTAATGCTCACATCTAATTATGCATGATCGTATTCTTAAAAGTAAAAATGATTATTCAATATTTAAAAGGTCTAAATATTTTAGTGACATATTTAGGAGACTTTTAAAATAATTTACAAATAATTTATAAAAAATATTTTTTATAAATTAATTTAAATTTATTTTTTAAAACTTTAAATAAATTTCATGAAAATGAAAATTTTAATTTATTTTAATAAATTCACAATTGAATTTATATCATAATTTTCACATGATAAATAATCATGAAATAAACATTTAAGTGAATTATTAATCCAATACACCCATAAAGCTTGTCGATCGAGTAACACCTTTAAGAAATAACGTAAAACATTTTACAGCCAGGGTTCATCGACCTTAAACACATTAAAATTTTAACACGTCTTGATTTATCATGACTCCATTTTCTTGTTAATTAAAATAAATATAGCAAATAATTATATTCCAGTGAAGACTTTGTAGCACTAACAGAGCGCGTCTACCAAATATCATTCTTTACTAAAAATTCATATTAATTATTAGTAATTATAAGTAATAATATGAATAGTAATAATATTCATTTAATAATATATATATATATATATATTAATATATACATATATAAATAGATATATATATATATATATATATTTATATATGTATTAATAATTGAGATTGACTTTATTTTCTATAAAATTAAATTTGTTGAATTTTACCATTATATACCACGTTGGACCAAGGTGGGAAAAAAATGTTATATAATATGCAGTACAAAAGATATAACCAACTCTTTATATAAATAATTATTTAATATTAAGTGACATTTCCTTTTATTTGATTTCATATAATATAAAAATAATTCAGAATAGTACTTTTTATTAAATGAAACTAATAATTTAATCTTCTAATTTTTTTTAAAATTTATTATTTTAACTTTATTTTTTTATCAAATTAGTCCTTTTTTATAATATTATTAAATTTTGCAAAAATTTTGTCAAAACTGTATTTTTAAATCGAGTGGTCTTATTGACCACAAAATATAAAAGAAATATTATGATAAAGTTTCATAATTGAAGCAAAATAGGTTTTGGAAAGTAACACGATACGATCACTTATTTTAGTTAATAAAATTATGCAAAGCTTTAATATATTAATTACAATTCAACGTCAGAAAAAATGTTTCAATCGATTTCTATATTTATTGAAAAATAAACGACCTTTAAAATTATGTTTTGATAAAAAGGTTGACTAATTTGTATCCAATAAAATAACCTGAATTTTTTATATGTTAGTTTCAATACAATATTTAGAAAAAAAATCAATTAATTTCAATATATTTGAAAAGAATTCAATTATTGTCTTTTATATTAAGAAAATATTTACATGTGAAACCATTAGTATAGTTGACAGTTGATTTTATGTTAAATATATAGATAAATAGTGAAATTAATATATTTGAAAATATAAATATTTTTTAATTTGAACTATCAATTTTAAAAAAATATAGAATAATTTTTTTAATTTATTACCATAGCAAGCATTCTTGTGAAATGTCGATATGATTTAATAGTTTTTCAAAAATATAATTAACATGAGATAAAAACAAAAGATACAAAACTAAATTAATAAATTAATTTAGTTTTTAACTGAAATGAATAATATTTATAATCTTAAAAATATAAATTTTGGCATATTAATTTGTTTTAACCTTATGATGCTCTGTCTAGAAAGTTTTGGTCGTGTTAGCCTCGTACCCATTAAAGGTTGTTATAAAAGGAATGTTCAATGCGGTCATGCACGCGTCTTCACTCACACACAGCTCATAAATCATAATCACATTCCTAATGACAGGTAACATCTCATTATATTGCATGTGAAAACATTTTTTTAATCAAGTCAATTTTATATTTTATTTATTTAAAATTGAAGACTAGCTAAACTAGATATCAGCATCAATATTAAATATTAATTATTAAATAGACATAGTTAAACAGTTATACATTAAAAGTAACACATAATTGATGTCATTTTAATTGTTATATTATGCATCTCTTTATAATTACATGCATCATACAATTTTGACAAACATAAACAATCACTAGCAAAGAAGTCAAACAACTCAAGGAAAGACTTCCATATCCTTCTCCCAATAATAAGAATTTCATTACTAATCTCTATTCTAATGAAAAAAACAAACAAACAATGTGAACACTCCTTTGGTGCATGCAACTAAATTTTCTAAAAATTCAATATAACAAATATTTAATTCCATGCATTAAAATATCTAGATTAACATAATGAAATAACAATAACTATTTTCTAATGCATTAAAAACTAACAATATAGGCACTATCAAACAAACGAAAAAATTATGCAAATTAAAAAACTATACTGATTAAAATGCTTTCTAAAATACTTAAATCATAATAATTAAAATAATAATATTATGTTAATACATAAAATCCAGTAGTAAAAGTCCATAAATCATGTATATACTATTGCCACCGGAGAGAGAGTGGAACCTTTTGCCTTAAATTCAAACATTCCAGTGCTCCGAAAGCTGCAGCCACCAGCCAACATTTTTTTAATCAATACCAAAACCAGCAATGTAAATCATATTTATTGACAAAAAGAAAAAAACAATGTCTCTCTTTGAACATGGGTTGCTGTTTTATTTTCTTGGTTTTAGCTTTTTACTCGGTCTCCGTTTTATTTTTATTTCCAGATTTCATAAGCTCAAAGTGATATACCGACCAAAAACAAACTCATTAGTTCATCTATTGTCAAATTAGGTGTCAAGCACCCAGCCCCCCTCAACCTGTACCAAAGATCAACAAAATAAATATGGGTTGATGAGTAAGTAGATTAATGGGTGTTGAGAACACAATGAATAATCAAGGGTAAAAATAAAAAAAGGAAAAAGATTGGAGATGAAGAATCATTATTGGAAATATGATAATTAGCAAGGTTTAAAGTGGAAGAGAGAAAGAAAATTGACAAAAAGGACTTAAAAGAAAGAAATATTTGCAACTAAGAAGGATACATGACAAAGGCAATGTTCTGTGAAGAGGAAAAATTATTAAAGCACTCTTTTGGATGCGAGTCTCTAAGCAACTAACATTACCTAAGTAATACATGTAGAATAAGAGTAGTTTGTAGAACAGGGTAATGTATGTGGAATGGGTCTTTAACCATTAAGCAATAAACTAGACCACAAACTTCTATTCCTTCTGTAGACATCAGGACAAGGCTACTTAAGAGTGAGATTGGCAAAAGTGCTCCTTTAAAATTAAAGACACGTCATTTTAGCCTCTCACTTGGTAGTTGTGAAATTTGACCTCAAATAGTTAGGGAACAAGAAAAGGAAGCGATAGGATTCTTATCACCGTTAATAATTGTTGCATTATGGGCAGAGAAAGGGGGAGATATATAAGGGAGAGGGCTAGAAAGTAAGTTTGGCACTTCAAAGGTTTTATGACCCTCCTCACAAAGTAGAGAAAAAGTATAGAGAAATTCCATAGAAAACTTCTTCTAAATAAATTTTCTTACAAGTGTGCTTACAAAGCATAAAAATCTAAAGCACGAAATAGAGACAAACAAAATAACTTCATTGCAAAGCATAAGAAAGCATATTTAGGTGAGTGTCTCCTGGTATGTCTAGGCGAAGTAATGATGCTCAAGCAAAGTTAAAAAAATAGTCTAGCAAACGGGAACTCACATGATATTTAACTTGAAGAGCTTTCAGTTGTGCTTTACTCTAATAAAGGTGTTATATGCCTTGAAAATGAGGTAGTGATTGTCCTTGAACATAGCTTGCATCTCTCAACTAGACCTTCCAGCACCTGTCAAACTTGCTCATGTACCATTGTATGATCATCTTAACACACATCAGCACAAATAAATGCAAAGGTGAGCTTATATAATCAACTGTCATAATTATAGAGTATGAAAATATATAAAAAAATATCTATACAACTTTCATAATTCTCAGCAAGTAGTACAACAATCTCAGCCAATTGATGTAACATATTCAGCCCATTCTCAGTCCATCTAATGCAACAATTTAATTCCAACTGGTTTCAGAGTTCATGTATTCCAAAATGAACTATTTTTGATCTAGGAGTGACCCATCCTAGCACCTAGATCCAGACATAGCACAACTCGACATTTCTATCATTACATGTCTAACCACCTAAACATGTGACTTACCTCCTGAATTATCAAAATCAGCATGATGCAGTACATCTATATATCTTTGTTCAGTCAATCTCAGCAGTTCAAACTTTTATCGCAGCTATATCCAGCATAAAGTATCAGCATTTACCAGCTAATTTTGGCACATATATTACAACATTCCAAACATAAGTAATTTCACAAAACAACAAAGAATCCATCACACACATTGAGCTCATTACATCCACCAACAACAATCAATCCACTCAGTCATACTTACCTTGGGTTATACCCTAAAGTTTGTTCATACACTAACTTATTCTCAGCTAAAACAAAATTATACATATGAATATCTCAACATCTAGTAAATTAATAAGGCCAGCTTAGGTAAGCTCCCCTTACATGGAATGAGTTTTCTTAGTACAAAGTCTTCATGAGTCCTAATGAGAGAAATGAAGTTCAAGGATCTCAAATCTCCTAGATCCGCACTAAGTAGATGTCCTCACTTGGATCAAGAAGAAGTTCGGCTTTGAGAAGGTTTTCTCTAAGGGAAGAAGGTGAAAGAATAAAGAAAAAATGAGAGGGGAAGGCTATCTGGTGAAAAATGAACGTTTTTCTGCGTTGTAGTCCCTTAAATACCCTTCTAGGCCGTGTGCTCTTACTTGAGCGAGCCATGCTCTTGCCTAGGTGAGAAAATTAGATAGTGGAATCACTCAGTTTTATGCTATTCTCGCTTGAGCGAGAAACATCTCACCTAAGCTAGCTACATTTCGCTTAAACAAGCAACATTCTTGCCTGAGCGAGAATGAGTCCAGAAAGCTCCCCATTTTTCCTATGACTCCTCGCCTGAGTGAAGGGACAGTTGGAAAGGTCTTATCCTATTTCGCTTGAGCGAGACTAATCTTGCTTGAGCAAGATCACTCTCGAATGCTCAATTCAGGATGACTCAATCTCGCTTGAGCGAGAACTACCTCGCATGAGCGAGACACCCTGGACCCAAAACTCCCAATCTCTCCCTCGAATAAGGCAATACAAGTCATCGACTATAATTCTTATATATTTACACACATAAAACACTTAATGATTGACCACAAACCCTCACTGCTAATTATATCTAACACAACAATCACTCAACACTGCAAATGCACAGCTCTTAATTAACAACTATGCAACTCAGACATACATAATCCAAACCATTTTGTACTATTACCAACATACAACATCGCAGTTAAATACAAAGGCATCATATTTAAATGACTACAACATCATCTTTAATATATATATATATATATATATATATATATATATATATATATAATACAAGCCTGACAAAGTACACTTGGAAATGCAAGGAACTTAAGTTCAACAACCCATGGTGACACCAAGGATATTGTCATTTAGTTTGGATGGCTTTCAACACAACAAAGAGTGAGCATAAAATCAGCTTGGTGAGATGGATAAAGGAGCATTTAAGAAGTAACCTATGTTAAACTTGATGATAGGTGTAATATTCTTATTTTATTTATACAATTTGTAAAATCACTTTTATATTGAAAGGAGATAACAAGATAAAATACACATATAATCATATTACGAAACTCATTAAATTTTTAAACTTTCATTTTATTACCCGGGGTTTACAAAATACACTGTCAGTAAAGCAATAAGAAATAAATAAATTTAGACAAAAAGTTGAAATAAAATACACGTACATTAGCTTCGTTAATATACAAGAGTTTAATAATTACAAAACATAATTTCAAAATACATTAGGACTTATTTACACCATTTACAATATCAAAATAAATTAGTTCTAATGAGCAGTCATCTCCACCTCCAAAATACTGAGGACGATCCTAGTCGTCATCTCCAAACCATCCCTTTATCTCAGTTAATTCTTTCAGGGACAGGTCCTCGTCCTGACTAAGATTACTCGTATCAACTACCACCTCAGTGTCAGTCGCTTGCACAAAGGTAAATCGAGTGAGTCTTCTTAAGTGGTCATGTACAAGTAATTTGCAGCACCTGGCGTCTATATCGTTCGTCGATATATGTACAGGCTGAGTGTGTGTCAAATTCTACCATGCATGGGATACCCAAAAGAAATACTATAATTTATGTTCATTTCTATAATAAATACATTACCTGATACATCATTATAATCTATTGTAAATTGATAATAACAAAACCGATGTCACTCCCTAAATACCAAATTTAACCTACTAAGCATATATCCTGCCTCTACCTTAATGTTTTTTTTAGGAGTGGTCATCATGCTTCCCTAAAATATTTAGTAAGGATGAGTCTCTTTTCACACTACTAAACATGATGAATAGTCATATCAAGTCCAAAATACATGAACAACATACCAATCAATCAAAAATAATAAATACATTTCATATACATACAACGATCGATAATGAACCAAAAAGGAATTTTGTGATTATAGACCTATACACATTACCAAAATAATAATATTAATTTTGTGATTATACCTTTGATTGAGTATTAAAAAGAAATTTTTAAAAATTTTTAAGAAAGTTTATTATTTTGAAAAAGACTTTAAGAGAAAATGAACCAAAAATAGAAAGCAACCATGAAAAGAATTTTTGGAACCTTGGACAGTTTTGAATAACTTGAACCATGAAAGAGACACGACATTCAAAGGAGAATTGGACCTAATTTGGAAGATTGAATCTATACACAAGAAGATACCATGATTGACCCTAACATTGATTTTAAAACTTCAAAATCCTTGTCCATATGGGTGGTAGGACCAAAGAATTATTATTTACTATGTTGAGACTTAAAAACTAAGTTAGAGAGCTAGAGAAAATGTACCATATAGCTGAGACTTACAATTCTTGGAAAAAAAGCTTTTTTCAAATAAAGCTTAGCGACTAAACTATAAATTTTTAAAATTAAGAGAATTTATTTTGAAATAAATTAAAGTGACATTTTATTTTGATAAAGGAACATATTACGAGTAGTTTCTCACTAGTTTCACTTAGATTGGATTAAAAATGAATTAATTGCAATTTTCTACTGTATTATTGTTAAAAGGTGAAATTTTGTGACCTACAAAGATAAATAACAATTTGTGTGAAAAATATTCCTACTAGTTTCATAATTTTTGGATCTGAAATGAGTTAGATATGAATTTGCTAACAATCTAATGAGTGTAAATTATTTCCTATGACTTATAGAGGAAGTTTGTCCTCTGTAAGGCAATCTATAAGTATTAAATCTATACAAATATTTTTCTTAAAGGTAAATTGTTAAAGGAGAATAATGTCACTAATTTCATAATTTTTGGATTTGAAACGAATAAGTTATGATTTTTCTAATAATCTAATACTATAACATGACACTCTGGTCTTGCAAACAGAAATTGGCTCAAATTAAAATTTGCAAATATTTGTTCTATGTTAGTATTATTTTTTTTTTCATGATTATAGACACTTAGAGGAGCATAACCTCATTGGCTTCATGATTTTTAGAGTTATAATAAATTAGTTGTGAATTTTTCAATAAACTAAGGTGTGAGAATGATATTTTATAAACAACAAAGAGATATTTTATAAACAGCATTGATATAATTCTAGATAACTCATGCATGTCGAATTCATTAATCATGTGATCTCAAAACGATTGTTCATGTAGTTCAAACTTTTGAAATTGAAATAAGAAGAATTATATTGAATTAATCAGAGACATTGTTCAATGATTATTCAAGGAATTCATATTAAAGACGTGTGTTCTTTAACTTGAATTCATGAATTGGTTTGAGATTGGTTTTAGAACCAATTTTATTTTGTGGAGTAGAAATTGTATGTCGATCGCTTTTTATTTATTGAATCTTTTTGTGTTTTAATCTCTTAATTATGTTCTTGTTTGCATTCAAAATGTCGCTCCCCCTCCCCTTCCCCCCTCCCCCTATTTTTTGTGTTTCATTTTTAGCATTTGTAATCAAAGTCCTCGAGAGAATGACCTAGGTTTGTCTCCTAGTTTATTGCATTTAATTTGTTTTTTATTGAACCAAGTACAATATCAATCATAGACTATCTTGACTAACACTTAAGCATCCATTGATTGGTATTTAATTTGTTTTTTATTAGACCAAGTACAACATCAATCATAGACTATCTTGACTAACACTCAAGCATCCATTGATTAGTATAAGTGTGAAATGTTATAAATGATAATTATGAAAATTGCAAAGTATAATATGTATGATGTACCTATGGCACTATTCGAACTATAGGCACAAAACTTCCAATATTCAACCATAAAATTATAGTGATGAAAAATTAATTACTCCATGGAGATAACATAAAAGACATTGAAATTCTTGATTGTTGATTTCTTGTATTTATTCATTAAGCATCTAGTATTTACCTTGTAAAATAATTTATGAATAATTATACTCATTATTTCCTTATTTTGTGTCTTGTAATTATATTATGAATGTAAAATGAATCTTAAAGGTGTACTTGTTGTCCTTAACTAGTGCATGGCATTCAATACGAGGGCTGGTAGATGAGAAATTGTTAATCAAACAATTTTCTTTACAACAAGCGTCATTTTTATTATTACCATTATTAATAATCCCAATATTGCCCCTATAGTCATGGCAGATGTAGTTAGGGTTGAAGTTCTCTTTCCTTATACTATGCAATGACCTATTTAGGATTGCATAACTAACCTCCTCCTGATGGACGAGCTGTAATACCTGAATTTAATTTCTAAAATGATTAATTTCGCAATAAATAGGAATAATAAAATTTTTATCAAAAGGGTTCCCAATACATAGTTCAATAAAGTATTTCAAATAAGGCTGGATTACAAATTTTGAATCAAATCATTGCTACAGGATTAATTTAAATACATCATAATTTCCAAAAATAAACTTTCTAAGTCCTATAACAGTTTTATTCATCCATTTACTGAGCTTGGTGCTTATCGTCTTGGTCATTTGAAAAATAAATATAAGGCTGAGTACTCTACACTATCAAACCCACACAAGCATAGAGACTCACCTTACATGTTTCTACACATTTCCAACATGATTCAAATCATTCATCAAACCACATAAATTCATACTTTTTCAAACATTTCAAACGTATCATTCCTCTCAACAAAACACACACATGTTTGCACATCAATTCATACACAAGTACGCTCACTGCACCTTCAATCATTTCATATACACGTGCGCTCACTGCATCTTCAATCATTTCATACACACGTGCACTCACTGCACGTCAGCCACGCTCATTGTGGCACTGTGATCACAGTTCTCTTATGCCCTCAACCTCAGGAACTTACTCAGTTTCACACCAAGAATGGTTGTCTGATAACCCCCACTCCACGAATACAACGTGTGTAATACTGGGCCCTCCAAGCAAAGGTGTTAGTCAGAGGGCGAGTTAGAAGGAAAGTGTGTGGCCTGTAATGCACCACGCTCATTATTGGTATCACCACTACCCTCTCTTCCCTAAGGTATTTCTACCGCCCCATCTTCCACACTCTCAATGTATCGTTGAATCATTCATAGTTTTTCTAACGTTTCAACCATAATCATATTCAACATGCCATTCATACACATCTGTCCACATCCTCAATTATTTCATAGTATTCATTCTTAATCAATGACATGTTCACACATATCAACTACATTATACTCAAACACACAATTTCCATTACAACCATATTGCAATTCACATCATTTGCATCACACGCATTATCTAACATCTACCACATTATAACTAATACGAAATTTCTACCAATGCTCACACTTTCCTACGCTCTAACTCAATCATAATCAATTGCATAACATTATAAACGAAATTTAAACACAAGAGATAGGGTAAAGTCTCTCATTACCTCAGAATGAGGACCCAAACATAAAATCAACGATGAAAGTGCACCCTAAACAGATTTTCATCTTAAATATAGGGAAACCCAATGAGAAATTGAGAAAATGGGACAAAGGGATGAAAATTAAAACCTTAGCCCACAAAACTCACCTCCAAGCATCCCAAACATGATTTCAACCTTCAATCTTGCACTCAAACAACTTTGGAGGCAATTTAATCGGTAAAATAGGATTGAGAGTAAAAAGAATCAAAGAGAGTTTGAAAAGAGAAGTGGGAAAATGAGTTTCCTAAACTCTAAAACCCTCAAATACCCTATGAGTTGCGATACTCTCGCTAACAAGACACCTCTCGTTGCAGCAAAAATCTCAGACGAATCTGCACTCTAGTTTTTGTAGAATCTCGCCACAGTTAGACCCTCTTGCTACAACGAGATTGCACCCAAAAATACACTCTCCTCTGTTGCCTTCTCGCTGCAGCAAGGAGGCTCTAGTTACAGTGAGAACGTAACAGATACACGCCCTTTGCTCAGGACTTTCTCGCTATAGTGAGAATACTCTTGCATCACACACTTAGCCTACATTTCAATCCAATCACAAGTCCACATTCATTTTTCAACCACAATACACACACACACATATATATATATACATCCACATGTATTTACACACATATACACATCACCACACAAGTCAAATGCACATTCAAAAAGTAATCCACATACTTATCAATAATTAAAATATCATTACAAAAATTCAGGGTGTTACACGAGTTGTTTAGAAAATCTCTATGTACATTATATGCTATAAGGTTTCTTGTAGACCTTACTTTCTCTTATCATGTATTATATTTGAATAATTAAGAGAATTAGAAGGTCTATAAAATATTTGTTACTATGAGATCTTGATATGTATAATACTAGTGTCTTTGCACATTCAATTCTATGGATTTTAGATTTACAACACATAGTAATACAAAGAAAATTAACATAAAATGATTAGATAGATAGAGATAAAACTATTATTGTAATAAATAATAAAGACATCTTATAAGTGGGGCAAAATCCATTTAAGCAAATTTGGATTACAAGGTCATGCTCATGCTAAAACTACAGAGGATTCGTATCTCTCCCTTACTTAGCATAATCATCCATTAACGATGAAGTTCACATAAATCAGGAGTTAATAAACAAGTTAGAAAATAGAAGGTGTTAGAAAAATTAACATAAAAATAGAAATTTTTTTACAAAAACCCATACAAGTTTAATAAAAAAGTTTTTAAAAATATCTAAATAATATCTTTTACTAATAAAAATTAATGTTTACTAATAAATAATATTTTATTTTTGAAATTTGAAAATGGACTCGACAAGCTGGCAGCTAAACAGGTTGACGAATTTAAAACCTCTAGCATGATCTATCATTTTCATCGCGCTAGGTGTGTTGGCTTATTTTATTTAATTAGAATAAAATATATGTATTTTATTAGTCTCAAAAAAATTTAAAGATAATAAAATATTTAAACATAGAAAATTTTTAATTATTTTGTATATAAAGAAATACTAAATAACACTAAAGATGTTGAAGTAAAATCTTTTGCATGCTTCAAAATTCTTTATTCAAATTTTAAAAAAAAAAGCATTGATAAATCCAGATTTTGTTGGATTTTTAGTTAGTTTTCTAGATTCTTTTTAATAGAAAAGTGTAGTTTAGAATATGAAAACCTCATAAAAAATATAATTGTTCAATAAATTAAATTTTTATTCTTAGTAACTCAAATTGTTTGGATTTAATAGAGTTCTTATGCAAAGTTTGTTGTTGAATTAATTTAACAGGAGATTTTAAGAAAAAGCACTTGAGTTAGAATCATTAAGTGGTCAATAGGTTAAGTATAGTCACTTTCAGTGCATAAGCTAAACATTTCAAAGGCCTAAAAGTCAATTAAGCCTAGGCATAATCACTTTTAGTGGTAAAAGTAAGCATTTCAGAGACTTTGAGAGTGAAATATAATGAGTCACTTTTACCATTAAAAGTGAGCATTACAAAGGGCTTTTAAGAGGGTATATGGTGTGCATAAGCATTATTTATGCTGAAAGAGAGTGTTACATAACTTCAAAATTGTAAAAATACCTTGCACGTAAGCACTATTATGCTAAAAGTGAGTGTTACAAAGCTTGAAATTGACATATATATTGCATGTAAGCACTATCTGTGCTAAAACTAAACATTCTAGTGTTAGCAATTTTTGGGTCACACATATATATTATATAATTAAATGTGTTAGGGCCATTATTTTATTAGCCAAAATATTTAAGTGGTCTAATTAATATAAAATTTATGGCTAAGGGCATATATGTCATGAAAGACTGATTGTGTAGATACCATTAGTAATATTATAATTTAATGAGGGGCTAAATTATAATTATCAGTTTTGGGATAACTGATGGAAGTTACTAAAATAAGGGGTTATGGTTCCCATTTGTAGAGCGCAATAACACACGTGAAAACACACGACTCTTTTCTCTTCATCCTCATCAGGAGAGAAATCCAAGAGGAACAAAATGCTCTCTACATTTGGAAGATTATCAAACCAATCTTGAATCTCATCACCTTGTTTGTTCCCAATGGCAAATTCAGGTACGCTTCTGCATTTATTTTTCATCATGATCTTGAGTATGGGATAGAAAGCATGTGATTAGGTTCATTGAATGAATTCCTACAGTTGGTATCAGAGCCTCCCATACTTGATTCATGTATGAATTTGGAAATTTTGAAATTAGGGTTCTAAATTGGAATTTTTTATTTTAATTGGATAATTGATTTGACGTTGTGCATCTAAGTTTGTTATTGTACTGTAATGTGCACCTAATTGCAATTTGAATTTTGCCGTAAAGCCGATTGAAATCATATTATAATAATAATATTATAACAAGAAATCGTGATTTTCTTTAATTGAAATTGTGTGCCGCCAATGCAAATGTTTTCGAATGTCTATTGATACTATTTAAATAGCGTGATTTTTAATTGGGAGTGCACCACATGTTTTCAATGTCCTGTGAATATGCCATATTTCTTTCCAATTGAAATCTGTGTGTGGTATGAATATTATAGTACATACGAACCAAAATAAGGCATCATGATTTAGCATTCTAAATGATCGTTTTATGAATATATCGTCTACGCTATCCATTGCAAATTCAGAGTCAAAATTGAAATTACTAGTCCAAATTGGCATTTGGGCATTACGGGTCAAGATTGGCAATAATGGTAATCACATTCCTCGGTTTGTGTGTATAAGTATTTGGCCATTACGAACAAAATTGAGTTTTGGTTTTCGTGCATATTCAACGTATCCAGATACATATATTGCTTGCCGTCTTTAAAAATTAACAATTTTTATGTAGTGATCAAAATTTTATTTTAAATTTAATATATTAATGTTCAAATTTTGGCTACTATTTAATATTTTAACTGAATTAATTGAATCAAGAAATCACCAAAGTGACATCTCCTGTGTAGATTATTCGTAAAAAATGTTAAATGTTAGTATGTATGTTTATCCATGCGAGTATTAATTGGCCTAAAGGAAGATTAATATTTGGCCGGATTGCATGCACACTTGTGATGGTAAACATGTGATAATTATGAGGTTTTGCTTGTGAATGATAAATCAATCCAAAGAGAGGTTTATTATTTGACATGTTTTATTATCAATGTTTGATCATTACAACAAGGGTACCACTAGCAATTAATATTACTATCCAAAGACTTAATATTGATGATGTACTAGGTATCTTGAGATGGGTTATGCCATTATTTGAACATATAGATTAATTTTTATTTCATTTTGTGTGAGCATAATTGTATTATTTGTTTTATTCTCATTTCAGCTACTATTGCTTCAATATCAGTCAATCTAAATTTGCTTCCAGTTCTCAATGGCACTAATTTTAAGGACTGGAAAGAGAACATTGAAATTGTTCTTGGCTGCATGGATCTAGACATTGCATTAAGGATTGAGAAACCCTCTTCTCCTACGGATTCTAGTACCTCTCAATAGAGGACAGATTATGAGAAGTGGGATCGCTCAAATCGCATGAGTCTTATGATCATTAAGCGCGGCATTCCTGAGGTCTTTAGGGGTACTGTTTCAGATGAAGTAACAAGTGCCAAAGAATTCCTTACTGAAATTGAGAAGCGCTTTGCAAAAAAGCGATAAGGCGGAAACAAGTACTCTTCTTCAGAACTTGATTTCCATGAAGTATCAGGGCAAAGGAAACGTTAGGGAATACATTATGGGCATGTCCAATATTGCTTCAAAACTTAGGGCACTAAAGCTTGAACTGTCGGAAGACTTGCTCATTCATTTAGTGCTGATTTCTCTTCCCTCACAGTTCAGTCAATTTAAGATATCTTATAACCGTCAAAAGGATAAATGGTCTCTTAATGAGCTCATATCATACTGTGTGCAAGAAGAGGAAAGGTTGAAGCAAGAAAAGACAGAAGGTGCTCATTTTGTAAGCACCTCTAAAGACAAGGGCAAAAGAAAAAGAACTGAGGATCTAAAGAATGAAGTTGTTAAGGGTCCAGCACAAAAGAAACAAAATCAGGGTGACAATTGTTTCTTTTGCAGTAAGTCTAGACATGTAAAGAAGAAATGTATCAAATATCATGCTTGGCGTGCAAGGAAAGGTATGTTTCTTACTTTGGTCTGTTCTGAGGTCAATTTAGCTTCAGTACCTAGAAACACTTGGTGGTTAGATTCAGGTGCCACTACTAACATCAGTGTTTCAATGCAGGGTTGCCTAAGCTACCGGAAGTCAATTGATTCTGAAAGATGGATATATGTTGGAGATGGCAAATCGGTGGAAGTGGAAGCTATAGGGCATTTTAGATTATTATTGTGTACTGGTTTTTATTTGGATTTGAAAGACACTTTTGTTGTACCGTCATTTAGACGGAATTTGGTTTCAGTTTCTTATTTGGACAAATCAGGTTATTTTTGTTCATTTGGAAACCGTATGGTTAGGTTGTTTTTTAATTCAGATATTGTTGGAACTGTTTCACTTTTAGCTTATGATAATCTATATTTACTCGATACTATAGCTTCTTATGGTGAATCCTTTAATGCGGAACTACGCAGTACTAAGCATAAAATTGACAATATTAACTCAGGAGCATTATGGCACAGGCGCCTAGGTCACATCTCTAAAAATAGAGTTGAACAACTTGTGTCAAATGGGATCTTAGATTCCATTGACTTCACAAACTTTGATGTTTGTGTTGAATGCGTTAAAGGTAAACAGACCAAATCAAAGAAATTAGGTGCGTATAGAGCTACGGACGTCTTAAAGTTGATACATATAGACATTTGTGGGCCATTTCCTACACCTTCTTGGAATGGTCAACAATATTTTACATCATTCATAGACGATTACTCTAGATATACATACCTATTTCTTATACATGAAAAGTCACAATCTCTAGATGTGTTCAAAACATTTAAAGCTGAAGTTGAGAATCAACTCAACAAAAGAATCAAGAGTGTCAGATCTGACCTTGGTGGTGAATACTATGGCAGATATGATGGTTCAAGTGAACAACGTCCAGGGCCTTTTGCCAAGTACCTAGAGGAATGTGGAATTGTCCCACAGTACACCATGCCAGGGTCACCTAGCATGAATGGTGTGGCTGAAAGATGAAACAGGACTCTTAAGGATATGGTAAGGAGTATGATCTGTCATTCTACCTTGCCAGAGTCACTCTGGGGAGAGGCACTAAAGACTGCAGCTTACGTTCTAAATAGAGTGCCAACAAAGGCAGCTGCCAAAACGCCTTATGAGCTTTGGACTGGGCGAAAGCCTAGTCTAAAACATTTTCATGTGTGGGGATGTCCAGCTGAGACAAGGCCTTATAGGCCGAATGAAAAGAAATTGGACTCCCGAACAGTGAGCAACTACTTCATTGGTTATTTTGAAAGATCCAAGGGCTATAAATTTTATGATCCCACACTAAAGACAATTTTAGAGACGGGAATTGCCACGTTCTTTGAGGATATTGAGTTTGGAGGGAAAAATAAGGTTAGGGACTTTGTCTTAGAGGAAGAATCAGTAACAATTCCAGAACCGATTCAAACAGTTGCTTTTGATAAAGCAAGTTCAGAACCTCCACAAGACATTGTTATTGAACCCCTTATTCAAGATGATTTGGTTGTTCATAAAGAACAAACTCAAGATCCTCAAGAACCTGTGCATCATGAGCCAATACCTTTGCGGAGATCCACTAGAGAAAGAAGAAATGCTATTCCAGATGATTACATAGTATTTCCTCAGGAATATGAGGAAAACAATGGTATGATGGAAGATGACCCAGTCAACTTTCGTCAAGCCATGCAAGGTTCTAACTCTGAAAAGTGGATTGAAGCAATGAAGGAGGAATATAAGTCCATGCAAGACAACAAGGTTTGGGAACTTGTCCCATTACCAGAAGGTGTGAAACCCATTGGTTGCAAATGGATATTTAAGACCAAAAGGGATTCCAAAGGTAATGTGGAGAGGTATAAGGCTCGTCTTGTAGCCAAGGGCTATACCCAAAAGGAAGGGATTGACTTTAAAGAGACTTTCTCTCCAGTTTCATCGAAAGACTCTTTTAGGACAATCATGGCTCTTATTGTACACTATGATTTAGAGCTTCATCAAATGGATGTCAAGACGGCGTTTCTCAATGGTAACATTGATGAGACAATTTATATGGTGCAACCAGAAAACTTTGTGTCAGGAGATCCAAAGAATATGGTTTGCAAACTGACAAAATCCATTTACGTGCTAAAACAGGCGTCTCGTTAATGGTATCACAAATTTCATCAAGTAATTCTATCATTTGGTTTCGAAATGAATCTTGTTGATGATTGTGTGTATCACAAATTTAGTGGGAGCAAGTACATTTTCCTGATCTTATATGTTGATGACATACTGCTTGCCACTAATGATATTGGCATGTTGCACGAAACCAAGAGATTTCTGTCTAGAAATTTTGAAATGAAAGATCTTGGTAATGCTTCCTTTATATTAGGAATTTAGATACACCGAGATCGATCTCGGGGTACTCTTAGATTATCACAAAGAAACTATATCGAAAAAGTACTTCAAAGATTTGGCATGCAAGAATGTAAAGCAGGAGATACTCCAGTTGCTAAGGGAGACAAGTTCAGTCTCAAACAGTGCCCAAAAGGAAATTTGGAAATTCAAGAAATGCAGAAGATTCCCTATGCATCAGCTGTAGGGAGTTTGATGTATGCCCAAGTATGTACGCGTCCAGATATAGCATACATAGTTGGGGTATTAGGCAGATATTTAAGCAATCCAGGAATGGATCATTGGAAAACAGCCAAAAGGGTTATGAGGTATTTGAAGAGAACGAAGAATTATATGCTCACATATAAGAGGTCAGACCAGTTGGAGATCACTGGGTATTCTGACTCGGATTTTGCAGGATGCCAAGATAGTTTGAGATCCACTTCAAGTTACATTTTCATGTTGGCTGGTGGTGCAGTTTCTTGGCGCAGTGTCAAGCAAACCATTACTGCTTCATCCACTATGGCAGCAGAATTTGTAGCATGCTATGAGTCATCAAATCATGGAATATGGCTGAGAAATTTTGTCACAGGGTTGCAAATTGTGGAAGGAATTGAAAGACCACTTAAGTTATATTGTGACAACAAATCAGCTGTATTGTATTCTAAGTATAAAAGGAGCTCGACCAAGTCAAAACACATTGACATCAAGTTCCTAGTTGTTAAGGAAAGGGTACAGAGTGGACAGATTTTCATAGAACACTTAGGGACAAACTCCATGATAGCAGATCCTCTTACTAAGGGACTTCCATCCAAGGTTTTTCATGAGCATGTTGCTCATATGGGTGTTCTAAAGTTTGAGGAATCTTTAATTTAGTGGGAGTTAGTCACTTTTATGTATTTTATGTTCTATGCTTGATTTTATGTATGCATACATTGACTTTTGGATATATTAATATATATGTTTTATCATTCAGTTATTACACTTTGTACATTAAGGTTATTGAATGATCTCATTAAGGTAAAGTAAGACCAGTTGAAAATAGACGTGTACAGGCCACCTTCACGCAATTTTCATTCTACTCATTTCATGATGAGTCTATGTCATTTGATTCTGTCAGCATTAGTAATCATTAATGGGTTTAGTTGTGATTGATACAATGAAAACTATTTTGGTTCTATATGCGGATGTAATCAATGGACGAGATTTTGGAATATGCTCAAGGCATGTAATGGCAAATTTTGAGCTCATAAAGTCTAACACATTTATAAGGATTGTAAGGATATATATATTTGTGACCAGTGGGAGATTGTTAGTAATTTTTGGGTCACACATATATATTATATAATTAAATGTGTTAGGGCCATTATTTTATTAGCCAAAATATTTAAGTGGTCTAATTAATATAAAATTTATGGCTAAGGGCATATATGTCATGAAAGACTGATTGTGTAGATACCATTAGTGATATTATAATTTAATGAGGGGCTAAATTATAATTATCAGTTTTGGGGTAACTGATGGAAGTTACTAAAATAAGGAGTTATGGTCCCCATTTGTAGAGCGCAGTAACACACGTGAAAACACACGACTCTTTTCTCTTCATCCCCATCAGGAGAGAAATCCAAGAGGAACAAAAGGCTCTCTACATTTGGAAGATTATCAAACCAATCTTGAATCTCATCACCTTGTTTGTTCCTAATGGCAAATTCAAGTACGCTTCCGCATTTATTTTTCATCATGATCTTGAGTATGGGATAGAAAGCATGTGATTAGGTTCATTGAATGAATTCCACATCCAGAGCTTAAGGTTGAGAGAAGACCTTGCACGTGAACATTTTTGTTACCAAAAGTGAAAGTTCCAGAAGCTTTCGTGAACTACACATAAACACTTTCAGCACAAAAAGTGTTCACTTCAGAAGCTATGATGAGGACATAAGCCACGCGTAAACACTTTCAGCACTAAAAGTTGTAACACCTTAATTTAATTTCCAAATAAATAAATTTTGTAATTAAATGGAAATAATAAAATTTTTCATTTGATAGTTCCAAATGCATAATTTCATTAAAATAAGGATGGATTACAAATTTGAATCAAATCATTGCTACAGGACTTAAATAATACATTATAATTTTAAAAGACTAAGTTTCTAAGTCCTATAGCAGTTTCTTCCATCCCTTCACTAAGTCTGGTGCTGATTGACTTGGTTACTTGAAAAATAAATGTAAGGGTGAGTACTCTACATTATCACACACAAGCACCAAGACTCACCTTACATATTTCACACATTTGCTAACATAGCTTAAATAAAGTATCAACAAACACAAGTAACACTTTTCCAACATTCCATCACATTGCATTAAAACACCTAATTTCCATCAACAACCCTATCACAATCAAATCACTCCATCACACACCTCATCCAATATTCATTACATCATGTCTAACACAGAATTTCTATCAAAACACACACATATTCCTCCATCTTATCTCAATCACATCGTCACACATGGCAAAATAAACGAATTTTAACAAAATGAGATAGGGTGGAATCTCGCCTTATCTTAGAATGGAGACCCATAACACAAATCAACGGTGAAAATATTTTCCACACCGATTTTTGTCCTAAACACATCGAAAACTCTATAAGAAATTGAAAGAACACAAGAGAAACCAAAACCAAAACCCTAACTCTTAGAACTTACCTCCAAGCGTCCCAAACACGATTTCAACCTTCAATCTTACTCTCAAACGTCTTTGAAGGCAATTTAATCAATGAAAATGGATTTGGGGTATTGGTCGCGATGTTCTCGCTACAGTGAGATATCTCTCGCTACAGCCAGCAACACCTCTCCTCACTATAGCGAAAATATCATAGGAAACTACACTTTGATTTCTGCAGAATCTCGCTACAACGAGATTGCAATCCAGAAATGTACCTCTCTCTTTTGCCTTCTCGCTACAATAAGAACACAACAGAATCACACCCTTCACCTGGGACCTTCTCGCTACAGCGAGAATGCCCCTGTAGCACACACTTAGCTTATTCTATCAATCAATCCAAACCAACCACAGTCAAACATTCTCAATACAGAATCAACATTATCACTCATACTCATATTCACATATTCATACACATCAAATACACATTCAAATAGAACTCCACAATTTATATTAATATTTAAAATATTATTACAAAATTTTGAGGCATTACAAAAGTGATTACGTCAAAAACACAAAAAACTTACAAATAGCCTTAAACTCATAGTTTAATGCAACTTTTCTCTTTTTTTTTTTCTTTTACATACTCTTCGAGACATAGAGAGAGATTTTAGGGCAAATTTCAAGGCTCAATTTTAGAGGAATCTGGCTTAGGACTTGGATTCATGGGGTTTTTCCTTATCTTTTCTTCTGCTTTTTCTTTCTCTTATTTTTTTATATTTATGTTCTGAATTTGTTTTGTTAGGGATTGATGGATCTTATTTTGAAATTGTATATTGATTATGGATATGAGTTCTAAGTTCTTGATTATATTGAACATTCATTTCTTTTCTTAATATAATTCTTGAATTATCTATTCAATTGAATTGAACTTAAAGATTTTACATCAATGGAAGTTGAATGAATATCTCATATCTAAATTGAATGTCAAGATTTATGATATCTTAGAAATAAGCGTTCATTATCCAGTGGTCTTTTAATTTCTCATGCTTAATGCAATGTTTGATTGATTTACACTTAAGGAATTAGGATAATTGATTAGATTTTAGGACTATTAAGTCAAGGAGTTGAACTTTGATTAACTTAGTGAAATTGATCATCAATCAATTAAGGAAGTTAGGAATTCATATCACATTCAGTTTTGTAATTGACAAATAGGTGATATTAACCCTAACCTCATATGATTAGTAATCTCATTTCTCAAACCTTCACTTTACTACTATTTCCTTTTATTTTATTGCACTTTTATGTTTTTGTCTCAAGCATTCAAACCTTATCAAATTTTGATTAATTCAAATAAATTTTAATATTGCGAGTTGGCAATTGATTGTATCAATCCCTGCAAACAATACTTGAAACTCATAATTTTGTATTTTATTACTTGCTACAACTATCTAGTACACTTACTAGATAGAAATTCTATGCAACATCCAAAAGAATTGTTAAAAGGAGCAATTGAATGGTCATAAAAAAGAGCATGTTAAAGACCATTTGAATGATCATCTGAAGTATTAACTAAAAAAAATATATAAACAATTATTTGTCCGAAGAAACATCTTTTGCGTAAGTAACAAATTTCAAAACATTTTTGTCAAAACTCATTCAAAATCATTGTCTAAGACATCTTTGTAACTAAAATAAACAACATACTATGAAAAAGCGAGATATAAAATTAGAAAAATATACATGGTTTAGAAGAATATACACAATTTGAAAACCATCTCAAGCTAAATGACACAATGATTTCATGCATTTAACATGCATTAGAACAAGAATATACTAAGTCTAAACATTCAACATCGTATAGACTCATAAATAGAAGAAGTTATGAATAAAAAAAAATATTTTATATTCTCTTGATTCAAAACCTTGCTTCTAAACTTTAGCATTAATTTGTGGTATATTAAATACTTGGTTCAAAATCAAAGTTTTATAAATGTTATCTCTACATATTCTAGTATATCTTTAGATAATATTAAAGTTATTATTTTTTGTTCTTTTGATAAGAAAAGCTTAAAAAAGGTTATTTAAAAAGAATACTTAAGAATTAAAACTTAAAAGAGGCTTAGTGTGAAGGAATACTTGGAGTTTTTGTCATTTGCATGTAAACCTTGTTGCTATAGTGTAAAATTTTGTTCCTTATGACAAATATTAAACATATTTCTCTAAGTTTGATAGTAAACTAGTATAAATTGTTGTGTTAATGATCTTTTCTTATTTTTTCAATAAGACTAAGGATTGTTAGGATATCATGTATCCTCTCTAAGTATATGCAATATTTGTTGATTGAATGCACATGAATGTGACAATTGCAAAATAACAATTCTCAAGTGAGCCTCACGTTTCAAAGCATTCAATCACATCAAAATTAGGAGTTTATATGTACTTCATTGGGCAAGCATGACAAGAGTAGTCATGTCTCTACATGTATCTATATGAATACTTCAATTAAAAAAACTCTCATTGTTACGAGTATTTGGAATATTCACATGGATACCTTTATAAAGAAAACAATTGTAATGAGTATGTATTAGTTGTTCGGTTTATTCTTTACGAGTCTGACCTACTTAAGTGATAATCTAATTTAACTAAAAGTATATTTTTCTGGCATTGTTAATCTTTATGTTTTGACTTTAAATAATATTACATATAAACATATTATATTTAATATCACAAATAGTGAACAAGGTCGAGCAATACATTACTTTTATAACCTATTTATATTGATAATATAAATATTTAAGTATTTTGTACTGTCCATATATTTAATTGAACATAAGGCATAAAATGTGTTTTCTCGTAAAATCCAACTTTGTTTCCTTTATACTTCAGCAATTTTTTTTTTAAAATATGTTATGTTTATTTTTTATTTAGCATGGTTACAAATTTCATAGTTTAAACAAGAGGCCTATAAATATTACTTTTGTTATAGAAGAGAGAAAAAAAATTCATCTAGATCACTTATACTCCTCTACATGACATAGTTGATGTTTGATGAGATTAAAATATAGAACTTCTCTTGTAGAAATAATTGGACTTCAAGTCAAAGGACCACGTGCATCATCATCACATTGAACTTGTCATAGTAGATTAATCTAACATATCATTACTCCTCTAATGTGTATCTTTGTGAGGATACGATATATTGTATGCATGATTAGTGAAATTTGATCATTAATTCGTTCAAATACTAGTGTCAACATATTATATTATCCTAATATTAATATTTTGTCTATAGATATTTAAAGAGTAGTATTAAAATAGATCTCATGATTAACTTATTTACTTGATATAATATAAAATTATATTTACTATTCAATAGACTCATTATATTCATTCGAAATAAATAAATTTTAAATATTTCAATCTTTTGAAATAAATAATTATGATATTAAGGATATGTGCATAACATAAAGGCTCGTAAAGATAAAAAGACAAATGATACAAATCATTTTTTATGTAAAAAAAAGGCTTTGCAAATGTACAAAATCTTGGAATAGTGAAATTTATTTAATGTAATGAATATTTAGTTTAGTAGTGTTTAACATAAATCTAAACATACTTACTATAAATTAGAGACACTTCCATGCACAAAGAAAAGAGCGTTAAGCAACAAAAAAGTCATATCACATAAGATTAAAAAATTATTCTTTTGTGTATATTTTTCTTTGTTACACAGAGAGAGCTGTTAGCTTGAAGAAGAATAAGTAAAGATTTTTGTTTGCCTAAAGAGATAGTTTGTGAAAAGATACTTGAAGTTTAATTGAGTTTAGTGAGATTTGAGGAAGAATAATTTGGGTAGGTAAGATACTTATGTATAAATCTTAGAAAAATAATGAAATTCTTGATTGAAGTCAAAGAGAAATGTAGTCCAATGTGTTTATGTGTACATATAGGCAAAATTAGAGTTTCTTTCCTTCAACTTTATTTTCATTTATTTTGGAAAAAAATTATTTGAATATGGTATAAAATTAAAAGAGTATAGAAATATGATGTAATTTGCAGTTTTACCAGAATATGGCATTACAAAAAACACTAATGGTGATTTATACATGAATAGAACCATAGCAGAGAGCTCAAATTGTAGTTTTAGGTTGTACAAAATTCTCTAAAAATGTCAATGGTGATTTTAATGGTGGTCAAGATTGGGCAAAAGTTGTCACGTCTAATCTCTGTCTGAGATTTGTAAACTCGCCAAAGGCATTTTTTGACCACTATTCACAATGCAAGGCACAAAAATGGAGCTAGGAAGATGCCTGACATGTGTAAACTCGCCAAAGGCACTTTTTGACCAACTATTTAGACTCCCATGCCCAAAAACGAAGACAGGAAGACCTCTAAACCCTGTAAACTCACCAATGGTGAGTTTTGACCTTTGTCCATCACACCATGTAGGGAGTTATAGCAAGGAAGACCCTATAAATCGCCAATGGCGATTTTTCCTCATTATATATACCCACCAAAACTGATATTGCATGCGCGGGAGAGGAATAAAAAATTGAAAAAGAAGAGGCTTTCTAGAGAAGAAAAAGAACGCTGAGAGAGAGAGTAGGAAACTAAAAAAAAAATAAAAAATAAAAAAATTCAAAAAATGGTTAAAGATTCAACCACTGATTCAAGAAAATATATCTTTGAGCAAATTCAGAATTTAAATGTAAATTTTTAATTTTATTTAATGTATTTTTAATGTGTATTTTAATATATATTTTATCATTAATGTATTATGTTAATTTTAAATTTTTTTATATATGATGTGAAACACGTTATATTATAATGTAATTTTACTGTGAAATTAGTTAATTAGGTTAATTTAGTAATAAATTATTTAAGTTCATTTTAAAATGATTAGGGTAATTTGTAATGAATTAATTAATTTCTAATTTGCATGCACAAAATATTTTAATAAAATCTGAGAATTAAAATATGGTTGGATATTTGTATTGAATTTCTACATTTTTTAATAATTATTCATTGCATTTTAAATAATTATAATTTAAATAGTAATTATTTTAAATTTATTTAAAATTTATTAAATATGTTTATTGTTAATAATGCGTTAATGTTAATATTTTTTTAAAATATAGTACTATAATGAATTTTGATTTTATAAGAATTATATTATTTTATAAATATTTTGTAGGATTATTTAATATAAATAATGTATTTTAATAATAGTTTTTTATATTATTTATAACAGGTAATAAGATCGCTATGCTCTCATCACTTGTCAATAACGCCTACAAGAACATAAATTATGAAAATTTTATGGCATGCTGGCTTTGATTAAATTTCTCAACTTTGTCAAATGCAAATAAACAGTTCACTTATAAATACACTTGTGGAATGTTGAAGGCCTAAAACACACATATTTCACCTAACTTATGGAGAATGCACAATTATATTAAAAGATGTTTATATGTTACTTCGACTTAACATAAATGGTGCAGTAGTGATTGGTTCTACAAATCCCTTAACTGTAGTAGTACAGGATATGTGTGAAAATTTAATAGGATGTCAACTTGATTCAAACGACATTGAAGGATTAGAAATTAGATTGAAGTGGCTATCCAATTCCTTGGTTGACTTCCTTTGAATTTTGACATTAGGTTACAACAACATGTTCGTCGGTATATTCTTTGCTTGTTGGGACATGTTCTGATGCCAAATAAAAGTAATTCAGTTGTACATGTAAAATTCTTGCAATTATTAGCAAATGTAAATGAAATTGGCAAATACAGTTGGGGATCAGCATGCTTGACCTCTCTTTATAAAAGGTTGGATTGTGCTTCTAGACATGATGCTAAAGGAATTTGTGGTTGCTTGATACTTCTGTAGGTGTGGGCATGAGATCGCCTCTGCTAGCTCCAATACTAGGAGAACCGATAATATTTACACTTGCTCTTAGATGGAGACACTTGTGATATCAAGCGAATACTCTATTTAAGAAGCTTCATAATATTAAATTAGCATTGGATCAAATGGATGTTCATGAGGTAAAGAGTTTTACTAAATCTTATTATTATGTTATATCATGATATATATACAAACCTTTCTTAATAGGGATTAACACTAATGAATTTTGTTTATTACAGTTTTTGTGTACATCATATGTGGATGATGAAATTGATACAGTAACTCTAGACGAAGTGAGGTGTGAAAGTGTGGTCAATTGTTAGTCCTCTTATATGTTTTGAAGTTATAGAGTGACATGCAACTAACTGTGTGATACGTTAATTTGGATATGCTCAACTTATTTCTCTTGAGCCCCAACAACTTGAAGGAGTCCATAACAGAGACCTACGTGGAGTAAAAGAACCAAAGGATTGGACAGTCATAAATCATGAGTGGGTGACAATGTGGGAGCATCAACATGAGTGTATTTTAGAAGGAGTCCACAATCAGAATTTATATTTTTCTAATGAATATTGGGCATGTAACATATTGTATGCAATGAATTGGCTATTATTACCCCCAAAGATGCAAGACCTAGCACTTCAACAACAACTATTGCCTATGGAGTTGTCACTTTCTAAGCATGAAGACACTCTTATGGATGCACCACCTATCCAGCCAAAAGATACTCCATCAGCTTCTATACAACCAAATCAAGAGTATTATTGGTCACCTAAAAGGAATGAGTGACAACATTTTCAATGGAATGAACAATCACCACAACCACAACAATGACATATGTCTATAGGTAGGGCAAATGTTGGATGTGGTCGAACAAGCAGGCAGAAAAGAGGTCGAAGGTTAGTTGATTGTAGTAGTACCAATGGATTTTCTCATAGATTTATTTCAACATATGATTTTGTGATAGATTCAACTTCACTTTCTCAAAGTAATCTGGCTCCAAACTTTGATTTAAATGAAGAACCAACTAGGGAAGATGTTTCTGTACATGAAGAGGATGTGTATAAACCAGAACCAGTGTATGATGTTTTACCTATGCAAAGGTCTATGCCAATTAACTCGTGGGATTTCACACCTCAAGCAAACGTAGATACCTAACCATCAGAAAATGCATTGGAGCTGAAACCCTAAGCAGATAGGGATGCAACAAATAAGGACGTAAACACTTAAGGATGCAAGTCAACCAAAAAAACGAAGGAGATTTCTTTCTCGCATGTTACGTCCTTTTACACATCCTCTTGATTGATATAATCCTTCATTAATAAAGAAGAAAAAGGAAAAAAGAGGATAGTAATTTCTGTATTAGTGGTGTCTGTAGTAATCAGTTGTAATTTATAAATTTCAAAATCATGCATGTTTGAGAACATATTTTAACTCCTATTGTAATGTTATTTATGTATTTAAATATTGTCACTATGTCTTTAAATTTAAATATAAGTTATTAAATTGTAAATGGTCACTGAATAGTAAATTAACACAATCGACTAAGTTAACAAATTACAAGATACCAATAACAACACATTAATATAAAAGAAATTGACGTTCATCATAATCAACAACAACATAACAACAAGCAAAACATCACTACTCCACATTATGAACTAGGGCCAAGAGTATTAGGACAATCGCTACAACTATAGTTTTTGCCTCAACAAAGACTATAAGGTGGTGGTCGCCTCCTTTGTTGCAAATCCATTTCGTTAAGAAAACGAGTTGATTTCAGACAACCTTTTAAAGTATGCTTTCCTCAATATTTGTGCCACTTCGATTCATTCCTGACAACCCCAAATTCCTTCTTGTATCGTATAGACTTCATTCACATAAACGCCAGTCAATATTTTGACTACAACAAGTAGCAAGGACGTGGCAACATGGATATCTATCAGTTTGTATATTTCCACAATCACAATAATTTTGTTTTAAATGAACTCTATATTCCTGACTGTTGAATAAATTCTGAACATGAAAAAGCCTAATTGCGTTTATCAAACTGAGTGCATGAAGGTTTCTTGAGCCATGCTCGTTTGATTGAAGATGACTTGTTATATTTTCTGATAACAAATGTCCATTATTCTTATGTGCATAAGCTTCACTCCCTTTACGTGCAAATAACTGTGCCAATCGGAAATACGTGGCTCTTATAAATGCTGTAATAGGCAAATTGCGAGCACCTTTCAATACAGAATTAATGCATTCAACGAGATTTGTCATCATATGATCCCGTCAATGTTCACCATCAAATGCTAAAACCCATTTTTCTTATGGAATTTCATTAAGCTAGTCTATATAAATTTGTCCGCGCTCCCCGTATTCACTCATAATGAATATTAAATTCATGCTCGGTTCTTGAGTAACCTATAAATAACAAATTCAAATTTCATAAGCATGAACAATATCATCTAAAAATAAGTACATTATATTATTTTAAATATGGAAATCAAGTTAATTACCTATACAAACAAGAAGTTTATGCAAGTTGGGAGCCTTGAATCTTCGCAAGAAATTTGTAGCAATGTTCCTAATACAATACATGTGAAATGCTCTTAGAAGTTTCTACTGGTCATTGCTTCTTTTTATTGCTGCTATAATTTACTCGTGACGATTAGAAATCATGCTAAAACCATCTTTGTTAACAACATATTTTCATAAATTTTCAAAAAATTCCACACATTTGTTGTCTCACCCTCAACAACAGCGAATGCAATTGGCAATATATTCTGATTTCCATCTTGTGTAACAGCCACTAGTAAAACTCCCTTATATTTGCCATATAATTGAGTCCCATCAACCTACACAACAACACAAGTGGCTTGTAATATTGAAATGCTCTAATGCAAGGACTAAAACTCAAAAACACTTGTCGTAGTATTTGAACATTGGAAACTATTTCATTATTGCGGTAAGCCTTTGTAACATCTAATTTTACAACAGATCCTTGAACAACATCACACATTGCAGCAAAGCCTAAATGAGGCTTCTCACTGATCAAATACTTTTTCGATTGCCTTTTATTTTACCAACCACGTTTTCTAATAACTTATCATGTACCCAAATTGAGACTAACGTTTTCAATCACTACTTTGAAGAAGGATCAAATTCTACCATTGACTTTATATATTTTGTAATTGTGTCTATATCCAACTTTCTGTGATCTTAAAAAATGTTCCAACACTACAAGTGTGTGGAACATTATATTTTCGAATTTTCCAAAAATACTTGTTCTTCTTGAAACTAGCTCGAAAAAGCCACCTGTAATCTAAGCCATACACATTTGCAATAAAAAGTATTTAGTTCTGACTCTAACACTTTGTCGTCCAATCCTTTTGATATACTGTAATACTTTAATCTTTTTATAACAACTTGTTTGTCATTGAATTGCCTTCCAACATACAATTCACCATCATCTATCTCTGTATTACCTACCAATAGAGAACATAACTAATTAACAAAACTAAAATTAATCTTACTGACATAATTACAAATTTCACATACCTAAGTTTTCATACTTTCGAAACTTAGAACCATTCATAGCATCAAGATTTAATTCACGCATGAAGGGTAGTTCCCTAAAAAGATGTTGCCCATCCTAATAGGGTTCCTTTTCATCAACATCATCATGAAGATCCTCATCGCTTTCCTTATCACTTTGATATTCTCCTTCAAAGTCGTAGTCATCACTTTCGCTGTTGTTTTGTTCCCAATCTATCTTTGTCTCTAGTAGCATGGCAAATTCTTCTTAAAGCTCATATTACTTTTGAAAACAACATACAACTCAATCGTACCACTTGGAGGATGACATTGCTGATGTATCTGAAACATTTGTTGAACATCATCATTGTTGGTTATTGGAATTGAATGATATTGCATAAAAATGCCAAATATTGACACTAGACATATATATATAACACTTTTTACCGTTTTTGGAAATAAAACTTCATGAACATATTGATAAAGCCAATACTTTAAACCTTCAAATGATTAATTATATAGAATATATACACATGTTGGCTTTTCGTATGCAAATGCCACACCTTCACTCATATTTGGTATAATCTCACCATTAAAATAAATTACAACAAACACACTCATTTTTTTTTTCTTTTCATAAACACACAAGCTTCACATATACTCTCTAAGAAGTGGTTTAAATGGTTCTAGGGGCGAGTTGCTATGAATAGAGATTTTAGTATTTATAGCCTCACTAATTAAAAATCGCCAATGGTATTTTATAACATATTTTGAAAATTTACATTGGTCAAAAGTTGTTATTGGCGAATTTTAAAAAGTTATAAAGTTTTTTCAAGAATAAAAGATCGTCATTGACGATTTTTACTAATCATATTTATTTTTCTTTTCCTAAACTCGCCAATGGCAACTTTATTTTATAAAATTTTATTTTTTTGAATTATAAAATTGTCAATGACGAGTTTACTTTATGAATTTTTTTTGTCTTAAAATTGCCATTGACATTTTTAGATGTACTATATTTAGGTAATTTTTATAAAAAAATGCCATATTTTAGTAATTTTATTAAAAAATTCATAATAAAAAAAATGACCCTCACTTTAGTCCTTTAACTTTTAAAAATATTTTAAATAGGTCACTTTTTGATAAAAATATTAACTTTATTAATATTTATTCTCTTTCTATTCACACATTATTTATTGTCTCCTTCCTTAAATCTTTAGTTGTAGCTTTCCCTTCCACCTCTTCCTCTTCTTCTTTCCCTTCTTGTCTATTTTTCTAACAAACACTCAACTTGCATTTTTGACTCTTCCAACCTTGTCACTATGCAGTTACTCCGAGTATAATCATACTTTTTCTCCTTCATCACCTCAAACGCTGCATCACTCTTAAGAATCATATTGTAGATCAATAGTAAATACGTCTTGAGTAAGCAAGAATGATAATATTTTTCTCATAGAGTCACAACGCTGCTTTGGAGTGACAACTGCTATTTACTACTATTCAAGATTTTGAAACAGAAGAAAAAAGAAACTAGGGGAAGAAAGAAAAAGATTAGAGAAAAAAATGAAAAGGAGAAAAAAGTAAAAAATAAAGTTAAACTTGAATATCTAAAAAAAATGATTCATAACATGATCAGTAGGCATGACAAAAAATATTAATAAAATTTATATTTTTAATTAAAAAAGATCTATTTAAAATAATTTTTAAAGTTTGAAGATCAAAATAAATAAAATAATATTATATATTAGAATAATAAAAGAAAATTTTTAGTATTCAATATTTTTAATGAAAGATATGTAGATAAATATTAAAAAATGTTAAAAATTAGTCATTAAATAATAAAATTTTAAAAAGTATAAATAAAAAAATAAGTGTGGTTAAATAACAAAATTTAAATTTATTAATTTTTTTATAAAAATAATACAAAATGAGTTTTGTTATTTTAAAGAATGAACTTAAATTTAATTTTTTATTTAACAGAATTTTAAAAATATAATAAAAAATGAGAGGAATGAAACTTTATTTTTTTATTTAATTATCATTAACCAATAAAACTTACTTTTTTATTTTTAGTTTTATTAGTTGGAAACTCGAAATCAGTTTCACATTTTCAATCTGCAGAGTTAACTAACTACCTAGGCATATAAAATATTTAAGTTTTATATATTTTTGATGAGTTAAATTTACATTTACTAAGTTTATCACCCAATTTCAAATGCCTCGGAGGAATCGCGCTTACAGACTTCTTTCCTTCTGACTAAACAAACAGAGGTTCAATTTCAAACGGCTAAAATTAAAACTGCATTTTCCCGCACAATGCTCCATTCGCTTCCATCCCCAATCTTTCTCTGAGCCAAACACACCATAGTCCATAGCAGCCACAGCGAGCGAGAGTTAGTGGAAGAAAAAGAAAGTAAAAGACCCAAACATCGACAATGGAGCCTTCGAAGAACAACACCCAAACCGAAGAAGACGACACAATCGCGCTGAAGAAGAAGAGGGCGCGTCGCGTGAGCTTCGCCGACAACGAGATCACCTCCGTACACGTCTTCCGCCGCGACGACGACGATTCCTCTTCCACCGATACCCCTGCCGACCCCTCCGTCTTAGGGTTTTTCCGCGACCTCGCCACTGACAGCGATGACGACGAGCGACCTCAGCTCGACGACGATGCCGACGCCGACGCCAGCAACTCCTTCCTCCGAGCAATCGGCTCCCCTTCCCCTGGAGGCAGCAGCACTGCCGACAATGGCGACGGTGACGCTGAGCCCTAACTCTTTTGTTCTCGTTTCCTCTAGGGACAGTACAGTTACTTAGACACTTTTGGTGCTGTTTTCCAAATCTAATTTCGTTTGAAAAATAGAATCAAAAGTACATAAGGAAGTTTTGTTGTTCCTTTAGTTCTTCGGCTTCTCTCCATCGTTGATAAATTTGTTGTGCTTGCTTGATGTATGCAGGGGATGAAGATTTTCATGGTCCGGTATCGGCCTGCTTCATCAGACCGGATCGGTTATCGGACTCCGGTGCCTCCGACGACGTCACGATGGACTCGACGGCGTTCTCGCTGCATTACCGGAGTCTTGCTCGGTCCGATTCTGGCGACATCAAGACTCGACAGTTCGGCCTCACGACTCCAAGCTCTCACGGAAGTTCCATGGATCTCACGGAGGGGAGGAAGCTGTGTGAAGTGCTTGCTGCAGATGTGGAAAGTGGTGGCAGGGACTCAAATGACATGAGCATCGAGGGAGAGCACGTACATAGTTATCATTACGACAGGCTCTCTCCTGCGTTGGATGCTATTTTGGCAGGAGGCAGCAAGGGTTCACCAAATGTGTCTGTTAAGGTGGCAGATTCTTCAATTGCCTCTCCAGTTAATCAGGTCCACCAAATCCAAGCTTTTGGATCTCCAATCAAGGTGGGAAATGTTTTATTTGATTATTTTGGTCTCATGACTGGTTTCGTTGTTTAATTTTTAAAAGCTTTTTTGTTGCACTTGAAAATTTTGTTGGTAAGGTGGGTAGTGACTAGTGAGATGGTGGATTTATTATTGCTGCATTGTCTGGTTCTATGTATTTTAATGGAGGTGTGCAGTGTGCATTGTTTATGATGAGACACTTTTGTGGCTATCCTTATATCTGCTATTGCAACTGTTGAATTACGTATAGGTGTAAGCTGTTTGTTATTTTCTTTTGCAGCAAATTGAGGAGTTTGCTAAAGATTCTACTGTACCCATTTGTAGACAATTGGGCTTTGCTAATGCTAATAGGGGAACCCCAGTAAAGGTGGATGAAGACAGAGGACAAGTGTTTGACTCCAATCGTAAATCTGATCAAGTAAATCAAAATCCAGTACATGGGTCTACGCCATTGTCATTTTCTGGAAGTAAACAATTATTTACAAGTTCTCCTGGTTCATCCAGATATGCTGGAAATATAATTCCACCTTTAGAGCAATCTGGTAAATTTGGTCCAGAGGTCTGTGTCACAAGTGATGCAACTCCATCTTCTGTGCATAAAAGCATTTCAAAGATGAAAATTCTTGAAACTACTCCTAGCATGTCAAGTCTCAAAGAAGGAATTGATATATTGAAAGGTAGATTGTCAAAATACTCTCCTGGATTTTCTCTTTCAAACAAGAAAGATAAAAATTGCAAGCAAGTTCAAAGTCGTAAAATTGCTTTAGAGAAAAAGCTGTTTAGTTTTACTCCAGAGAATAACATGCATAAAGGTGTGATTGACAGCAACGATTGTGGAATTCATTCGTTTAGAAATATTAGCAAATTAAGTCAAAATGAAGAGACTGTGGACACCAAAAATGATGAGGAAAATTTGAACTTGATTTCTGCTTATGCTTCTTACAATGATGATAATCCTATGTCTGTGGCAAAGGCAGCTTCTCCCTTACAGATGGCTCATTTAACAAGGGTGGTAGATGTGGACCAGGCAGATAGTGTAGTTGAGAAAAGAAAGGGTGAAAATCTAGTTGTTATGCATGATAAGCCTTTTTCTTTGCCTGTGAAGTTGTTTGACCAGAATTTATCACCATCTGTAGAATGTCAAAGTAATTGCCGCAGTGAGTTGAAACAGGTGGAAAAGCAGAATGATTCTGTTAGTAGTGGTTTAGGGCAAACTGTTGAATGCAACTCGCACCCAGTAGCCAACAAATTGGAGTTTTCCGGTCTTGGAAACAACAAACAGCCTAACTCACCTTTTGGAGTTGCACATGTCAACGGATTTGCTAAGGTAAAGAGAAAGAAATGACTCTGTTTTATTGTGGTGATCACTCATGGAATGATGGAAGAAAATGTGAAACCTTTGGATATCCTTATTCCTTTGGGGAACATCTGGAGTCATTTACTAAAATGATTGAATTAATATTCAAGATTGACTCTTAGTTTAGGTATTTAATTGGTCTCCTTGTGTGCTTAATCCTCTTTGGCATGACTTTCATGCTTTGTTTATTTTGGTGAAAAAGATTAAGTAAATAAAGAAAAGTGTAGGAAAAGAAAATTTTAATTTGTTTGGATCTTTTACATGGGGCCCATAAATTTATTTTCTCACACAAAATGGTGAGATTTTGGGTGGGCGAGTCATTTACTAAAATGATTGAAGTAATATTCAAGATTGACTCCTAGTTTAGGTACTTAATTGATCTCCTTGTGTGCTTAATCCTCTTTGGCATGACTTTCATGATTTGTTTGTTTTGGTGAAAAAGATTAAGTAGAGAAAGAGAAGTGTTGGAAAAGAAAGTTTTACGAGTTTGAATATTTTATGTGGGGCCCACCAGTTTATTTTTTCACATAAAATGGTGAGATTTTGGGTGGGAATGATGTGGTATTTATTTTTGATTGAAAATAATTTTTAAAATAATGTAAGATAATAAAAAAAATTTAAAAATATTAAATTAAAATAATTTTGCTTGTATATCTGTGACTCTAATTATGTTTCAGCATACTAGAGGTTTTCTGTAGTATCAATCTGTTAAACTTGTCATTATTATTGCTGTGCCCTACACTAAAATATGCTAAAATGTGTCTAATCTCAAGATCTCTACAGCATGCTTTTTTTGTTTTCCCTTAAGCTAATTATATTAACAATATATAGAAATTGTCTGTCTGTATTGTGTAATTTAAAATTTCCAAAATGTAGCTTGTCAACAAAAATTTTCATCCAGGTTCTTAGAAAGATTTTGTTTGGGCTTCATCTCTTATCATCATTAATGGTATGTTTGGTTTGAGGAAGCAGAGAGGAGGGGAGGAGAGATATTTTTTAATGTTATCTCGTTTTGCTAAAAAAATTGGAGCAGAGGGGAGGGGAAATTCGGGGGCTAAAATCCCTCCCTTACCATCATGCCTTCCCTCAAATATTGGGGGGATTTGGCAAGAGGGAAGTGGTTCATAATCTTTGAGTGTACTGACAAAATTATCCTTGAAGTTTTATTTACCCTCTCCTCCCCTCCATTAATACTTACAGGGGTATTATAGTATTACTATTCCCTCTCCTCCCCTTCAACGAGGGGACCCTCTCTCTACTTCCCCTCCTGTCCATTAAAATCCCTCCCCTCCCCTCTTCTCATTTGAACCAAACATAGGGTAAAATTTGCGAAAACAATTTCAGTATGCTGGTTATTTGTTCATAAAATTAAAATTGACTTTGGCAAAACATGTGCCTGAGATGTGTTAAAGTTGTCTCAGCAGAGCTCAAAATATTACCTCCTTAGAAGACAAGTTTTCTTTTCTTTTATGATGATATTGATCATGCCAGTTTCTTTGCTTCTTAATTGTTATTTATTTAACATTAATTTGGTGCTTCGGTAACTTAGAGTGCATCAGAGAGAACATCGGCTAACAGTCCTAATAGAATTCTAGTTCTAAGCACTCCAATCCGAAAAGTCACCAAATTGTCATCTCTGCAAGAACCTTCCGGTATACAAGACATTTCTCCTAATGACAACTCAGATGGTCATGGTCTTGATTACAGCTACCATCTGGAACACTTTGTAGCTCAGGGTCCTCTAACGAAATCAGGTATAGAGATTTCTTCTGGGAAGAAAAGAAAAGGTGTTGAGATACCAAGTGATGGAAACACTATAGATAAAATAGCGAGGATTCGCAGAAGTCCAGAGTTAGTTTTAGAGCAAACAGGTAGAAGTGAAAAAGAGAAGCTTGGAGATCAGACATGGAATGATTGGGATCATGTATGGCTACTGTTTTTTGTAGTATTGATTGTAATTTCATTTGTTTTTTTAGGCCTCTCAACTTCTCAATTATCTTGCAGATTCTTAAAAAATTCTTAGCCAGCACAAATCAGTTATTTTCTCCAGTGGTTGATGAGCTAAATTTGAGATTGGTATGTTCTACTATATGAATGTGGACTTAGAAAACAATAACATTCAAATCTAATTGCTGATTATTTTTTAGTTTTTATTGTTCACGTTAATTTGGTATAGATAGCTATTTAAATAAATAATTATTTTTCCCCTCGATGTTTAGATTGGCAGGCTGGAGGATACTTTGGTTCATCTGCAGAAAGCTAAGAAATTGAAGATTCTTTGTTCTGAAATTGATTCTCAGGTCTATTATATTGGGTTATCAAATTTAAAGCCCTTTTATGGTTAGATTATTTCATGAACAAGCTTACATTTTATGATGATCTGAACATATTACTTCCTCTAAAGACAATACGTAAGTCTGGCATTTCCTGTTTATTGACAAGGTTCTTGTTTTTCTTTCAGCACAAAATAACTGATCCTTTAAACATTTGTAGTGACAAAAGGTATTTTTAAGCTATTTGACTAAGCAACACTATGGAATGTGAATTATTGTATTTCATACATTTATGGATTGTGGGACTGTTTTGGATTAGGGATTGAAAATTGGTGATGTTAACTTGAAGCAATCTTTTGCAGAGTTGCAGAAACAAGAATATTGCTGTATAATTTAGCATATGAGAAGGCAAAACTACAATTAATGCATATGAAGCGTGAAAGATTACTGGTATTCTCTATTACATGTTACATTATAGAATTTAGCATTGCTTACAGTTGGTAATACAAACTTCCATTGTTCCTAGAAAAAGGTACAGCAGTTGAGCTCTGGGCTTCAAGAGTCTGAGGTGATAAAATTAAATCTTGTCCCATCTTCATCTAAGAGTGGGGCAATGGACACTCAAGCTGGTGATAGTGTTATGCATACAGCATTGTTTAGTTCCCATGGGAAATGTCAGGTATATTTAATTATATGTGTGTAAAGTTTTATTTAAATTGACCTGGCAGTGGGGACTGGGAACCAGAATTGAAACATGGTTGTTCTGAAAAAAAATACTCACCATGTGAGGACTGGGTTTACTGGTTATACACAGCGGGGTTATGTCTGATCCAGTTCTAGATGTCATTAAGAGAAGAGAGAATTAGATGTGAAATCCATGTCTATGGAACATAGTGGAGCTGAGTTACACACTTACACATATTACAATTGTCCTAATCACTATATTTCAAAGATTTTGTTATCGTACACTATGAACCTATACACGATTTACATGTTTCCATCTATTTCCATATTTGATTTGAATTGAGTCTAGTATTAATATAAAGTAGAGAAGAACCTGGACCATCAACATCACATTTAGGTATTGCCATTGCTTAGAAGCACCTGAGTGGGAAAAATAACATTAAGAATTTGACATGTGGAGTTAAGTTGGACAGATTTAATATTGGTATATGTTGAGAAAGAGAGAAACAAGAAGTATGCATGTCAATTTGGGCTAGGGACGGCCCGTTTAGCCCACTAAATTAGATGAGCTGGGCTTTGGTAGTCTGATCCAACCTGCATAATCTATCCCAAAATGGGTTGGGCTAGATTCGGGCCAGGTTGGCCCATCAGGCTAGCTCCTTTTTTTTTTAAAAAAAATTTCTTTTGCATTAGTGGACCACTGGACCTAAACCTGGTAGTAAGTTAGTAACACTAACTCTAATTTCATTCCTCCTCCTTGCTTGGCTCCTTCACTGCAGCCCCCCACGTCATTGACCCCAGCCTTGCCCCCCCCTCACCAGTCACCCAGTCACTCTTCTCTGTCGGTGCGGCGCCGGTCCCCACGTTTAGTCCTCCGTGCCACAGCCCCTGCCTCCCCGCTCCCCTGTGCCCCCCTCTGTCTTGGCAGTCCTGCAGCAACCTCTGTGCATAGCCGGCGCTGCCGTGCAGCCCCTCAGTCTGTGGCCCCCCTACCTCCCTCTATAGCAGGTTTGTGTTGAATTAACCTAGCCTGTGTTAAATCAACCTAGCCTGTACGATGCTTTCTTTCCCTCCTCATTTATTCCTTTGATCTTCATTGTTGTTTCCTATGTGTAGAACCTGCACTGTTACGCTGTTATGCTGCCACAATGCTTGTTGCCCCCAGCCCCACTGTGCATGTGAGTAACATACTGCAACATATATTTTTTTTTTGTTTGGTGTTCTGATTTGCTTGCTTTAATGTTCTGATTTACTTGCCTTGGTTTGCTATTTTTCTTTTTTTGTAACTGTTGTTGCTGTCAATATTGTGAAGATTAGGATCCTACCCAGGATCGGGAGAAGAGTAAAAGATTGTTAGTCGTAAGATCGTAAAATAGATTGTAAGATGCTACCAAACATACAACACTATACTTAAACATATACATAAGAATAGAAAATAACGGAGAAAAAAATTAACCTCTAAATCATATAATTTAACCAACAATTCATGACATTTTCTATATAAATATATAACAATAAAAACAAGGAAATAAATAAGTTTAAGCCTCTAACTCAATGCCTTAAAGTAACAAAACATTAAAGACCAAATAAAACTATAATTGAATAAAGAGAGATTTAGACAAAATAAAGAAAAAAGAACAAAATAGCTGGAAACTAAAACTAATAAAACACAAAAAGATTAGAATAGAAAAGGAGAAAATGACAATGAGAGGAGAACAACTTGCAGTGTGGGACAGTAACAAAACAAAGGAAGAATCAGAGACAAAAAATGTAGAACAAGGGTCAAAGAACAGTGGTTTGCCAAAAACATCAGAACCTAGCCGGAAAACACTAGTTGCTCACCAAAAAGCCACTAGAGAGCACTAAGTTGATGGGTCACACAATACTAGAGGAGTAGAGGGTCAGAAAAATGATGGTGCAAAAATGCAAAGAGCGATTGGTTTTTTTAAGCCCATTTAAAAAGCCATTTTTGTTTTGACCTAAAAACTCCAAAATACCCCTAATACATGGTTCTGCAACTTTAAAAAATTAGGACAATTTTCAGTTTTAAAAAAATCTCACTGTAGCGGCTAAGGCACGTGCAAAAAGCTGCAATTTCCACCACTATAGTGTTTGCAACTGTTGTCAAAATTGCTTGCTGACTCGTGGAATTGTGCAATTTTATGATCCTGAACCACCATGCTATGCTGGCTCGCAAGCAAGATCACAGATTTGTAAGATCGTGTGGAATCACCGTGCAAGATTGTAAAATCGGTAGACTTGCGCGATTCTGCCATGTCTGTTTTAGCCCATTTTCGTGTTTTGACCCGATTGCTTTATAGTTGTCAATAGCATGGTGGGGTTTGGCGGAGCAACCTTTGGCTGCTATAGACCTGCCATAATGGAGTGTTTTGTTGTTATGGCCATTGTAGCCTAATTTGCAGTGCAACAATGCTGCTACAGTAAAAATTCGAATTTCCCTTTCTATCCCAAGAATGCAGCAGTTTTTAGGGTGAAAAAGACTTTTATCTTTTTCAAATAAATGACCCTATTTTAAGTGTTTTTAAGGGTAAAATAGTCTTCTCATCAGCATACATTACCTAACCCATCTTTTCCTTCTCCCCTTCTCTCATCTTCATCCCTTTCTCTGTTTTTAGTGGGCATGTCCTAGTAGAGTTTTGAGTTGAGGGTGGCTCCCTTCCCTCATTTGTCTTTGTTTAGCTTCCCTGATATTTATACTATTTTATATGCATACATACAATTTTGTATTCGTGGTACAATCCTATGAGTTATGATCTTTGACCTCCTTTCTAATCCTACATAGAATCTCAATTTTGATGGAATGCAAAGAGCTCGAAATAGCGGCTGACCACTGTGACATGATGCAACACTAAGTACCCAACCCGAGAACAAAGGTTGGATCTAATCATAGATCCTACGATCTTAGGGAGAAAGATCATGATTCACCGTGATCTCAATAGGTTCCGATCTCACATGCGATTATGATTGCTGAGCCTCAAGAAGATTGTAGGATTGTAAGATCTTACGATCTTGATTGTGATTTTAACAACATTGGTAGTTGTCCCCAGCCCTTATTGTCACTGATTTCTGTTGCTTTTAATTTGTAGTAAATTTTAATTTATTTTCAGTTTTCATTCGTATGAAATGGACATAGAAGCCTCTAATAATCTTGCTTCTAGTGATAATGTGGAAATTTTGGAGAATATAAATGAAAAATTGCGTTCTACTGTATTTGGTACGAAAAAGGTTAAATCAACATTTGATTGTTGAAAATTTTCCACTAAGATAGAACTAGGTGATGATAGAATTGAAAGGGAAAAATGTAACAGTTGTGGAAATGAGTATGAATGTGGGGGGTAAAATACACATTGCATTGAGAGTTGAGACTTTATTTTGCTTTGTGAATTATGTTTTATGATTTGGACATTTTGATTTATAGTTATAGACTATTTATTTTGATTAAGACTTTGAAATTGTTGTGAATTATTACTTTATATTGGTTTGTGGATAAATGAATGATGGTTTATGATTTAAGTTTTTAAGTTGTTAAATTTCTGTTTTAGGATTATAAAGTTATAGTTCAATTATATTTTATAGATAATATCTACTTTTTTTTTTAAATTTTTTTGTTTTAATGTTTTTACAATTTTTGTTGATTTTTGAAAATGGGTTGATGGATCAGCCCAAAACCTACCTCTAAATGGGGTGAACTGCAATTTTTTGCTCACTTTAAAAAATGGGCTAGCCTTGTCTACTTTTAGGCTGTTGATGACGAGCAGGGGTAGACTGGCCTCTATTGTGTGAACCCCTAACCTAAAGACACAGGTTGTGTTAGAAAATTTAGGTTTAACTCACTCTCAAAAGTTCGCTCATAAGAGGATTATCCAAGCCTTTATAATGAGTATTTTAGCTCTATTCTTAGCCAATGTGAGACATCTTAACACACTCTCTCACACCCAGAACTGAATATCTGGTGTGTGAAGTTTACAGCACTGGACATCTAGGGGTTGCTTTACAGAATTGAATATCTATGAATAGCCCAACATTTCAACTGAATAGACTTTGATACCATATTTGAAAACTTGGGTTTAGCTTAATTCCAAAAGCTAGTTCATAGTAGAAGATTATCCAAGCACTTAAGACATCTTAACCGGATGGATTCATGTATTGAAGTACACAACAAAGCTTTCTATTTATAATAATTATGCGTAATAATTACATGATATTTTGTTATATAAAATATGCTATCTATGTAATTATTGTATTTACATAGTTATCTTATTTGCCTACATTAATCTCATCACTCACTTTTAAGTTCAAGCATATAAATCATATGATTGAGTTTGTTATAAATATAATTGATATGAGCTCCCGTTACCAAATCGAGTAACAATATCTCTAAACAAGATCTTTTCTCTAATGAAGTGACAATCTATCTCAATATATTTGGTCTTCTCTTGAAAAACTAGGTTTGAGGCAATACAAAGAGCATCTATGTGTTTTTTCTAAATTTCAATTCATTTAGTAGCTGTTTTGAGTCATTTGAACTCACAAGTGGCTGAAGCTATGACTCAAAATTCAGCTTTGCACTTGATTGTGGAACAATGTTTTGTTTCTTGCTTTTTCAAAAGATCAAGTTATCACGAATGAAAACACAATGCCCAGATGTTGATCTCCTATCTATCAAAGAGCTTGTCCAATCTACATCTGAGTATCTCACAATTTGAGTGTGTCATTTATCTTCATACAAAAGACCTTTCCTTGGATTTCCCTTGATATATTTTGTGATTCGAATAGTTGCATTCCAATAAAAGAAGTATAAAGATGAGTGACAGTGAGATAGTTTAATTTCCTAACAAGTAACAAGCCTTCTATATTTCTTTGAATCTGCAAGATGCTCCCTGTCTTGGTAGGAATTTGATATGAAGGTCCATAGGGTATCAATGAATTTGGTGCTTATCAACCTTGTCTCTTTTAAGATTTTCATGGCATGTTTCCCCTGAGAAATTACAATTCTATTTTTAGATTGAGCTACTTCTATCCTCAAGAAGTATTTTAAGTCGACTGAGATCTTTTGTCTAGAAGTGATGATAGAGATGTTTTCCTTGTGAAATCCCAAGGTGGTCATTACTTGTGATGACAGTGTTGTCTATAGAGATGATGAGGTAAACACATCTTGCTGTAGAGCGACGATAGAAGACAGGGTAATCAGCTTCACTTTGAGTCATATCAAATTGTTGAACTACAGTCCTAAACCTGCCAAGCCAGGCCTGATGAGATTGTATAAGACCATGCGTAAACTTTCGCAGTCGATAAACAAGTCCCGAAGATACCTCTTGAGCAATGGAACTAGGAGGTTGTTTCATAATAATTACATAATAATTACCTGTTATTCTGTTATCTAAAATCATGCTATCTACGTATTTATATAGTTACCTTATTTACATCCATTAATCCCAACAGCATAGATAAGAAATTAGTACACCGTCTTATGGGACACATTGCATTGCAACACAGAATATCATTTCACATAGGTCACATCATACAAGAATGTTTTTTTTTAAGAAACCTCAAATTTCTCTTCCTCCTTTCACACCTAAATGCCTGAAATCAATAATAAAAGAGCCAAACAAGTCTGGGCTTAACAAAAAATGGGGAATGAACTTGTTTTAATGAAAAACAATGATTGAGGAAGTTACTCTGATTCTCAGCAAATGGCCAGAAAAGTTGCCACAATAATAGGGAAAACTAATGTTAATTGAAGCAGGATGATAGTAGAGGACAACAATCAGTGACTTTGATTTGGTAGCTCAAAAGTCAAATATGCATGGGAGTAGGTCAGAATGGTTGCTACTATACTGAAATTATGCTGTTTGAATACGAAAAGGGGGGAAAACAAAGGGATCATATTCTGTATAAATTAGAATGCCCTAGATCATATTAATATTAATTAGTAGGAAACAAATCAAGAAACAAAATGAAGTTGGGTAGCAATTCCTAAAATTACTATGTCAATCAAATTAATAATTGATATCATAATATATGCTAAAGAATAAAGATCCAAGCGAAGTGATTAAGTGTGGATAGCTGTGTAGAGCAGTTGACCAGTGATCACACAAATGAATGGAGTGGCTGCCAAACTGAAGATAGCAGATACAAGGAAAATGATTTCTAATACACAAATAGTAGATGATGAAGCTTTAAAATTATTCAAAACTTAATCATGTATACTCAAATAGTGACAGCTTACAGACACAATCATTAATCCAATGCATAATTGATAATATTCCACTTTATTTGTAAGATACATGTATTTTCCCTTGCATGTTGTGCCTAGTTCCTATTCATAGTTTGATGGTGCAAATTGATCATAAAAGGTTCAACATATCATGCTATTGCATTTCATGGCAATATTGTGTTGTTCATTGGTAGGTTTCTTGCAAAAAAGTAATGGAAATGAAGCAGGAGCTTGAAACTTTGGATTCAAAGGCAAAATCCTTAAGAGAATTCTTGTATAGATACTGCAAGATGGATGGGGATCGAAGCTGTGCCAGCAGCATGAAATCTGTTTCTGGTTATTTGCAAAAGAGAATGACTTGCAAGTCTATATTCCAGAATTTGAAGGTCTTTTGATTAAAAGTGGTTCTTGTCATCTACATACACTAAAATTTTATTTTCTGAATTCTGACAGATGTCCTCTTTGTTTCTACTTTTTTCTTCCAGTTGTGGGATATTGAAGATTTTGAGCTTAGGGATGATTGTTACAGAGTTTTTCTCAACTATTGTGGTTATATAACTCAAAGGTTAGTTAATCTTGATCTGTTTCCATATTTTTGTGATTGGAGCTTTAGATATCTTTTATGGCATGACTAAATATGCTAGTTCCTACCTGTTTTAATGGAATGTAGGGTTGCAGTAAATACTGGTCTATCCAGCTTACTAATATCAAATAAGTTGAATGATGTGAATATTGGGAAGGTATTTTGTTTGACAATTGATCTGTTTTATGCAATATTCAATATTCATATCTTTTTCTTTTCTAATATGGTGCATCTCGTTTTCAGACCTTCCCAAACTTGGATGCTTTTTCTGCATTTGTGTTCGTCTTAAATCCTCATACTGCTAAGAAATGCACTGGTTTAATCAGTATGGCACGAGAAACACAGGTAACTTACTTTATTTCTTATGATGATATTTGTTATCACGCCTGTTTTATTTTTATTTCATATTTTCTATTTTGGAGGGATTACTACGTTTATTGTTATTAATAATGGTGATGACAGTCCACAATTAACTTTTATATTTTAAATCTGCTTGATATGGACCAGAAAATTTAATCTAATGATATGGATCATGGATGAGCTCTTGTGGTGAGATAGCCCTTCTTGTATCCTTGGTTGACAAGCCACAATTTAAATATGATATGACCAAGTATGATAGGTATTGTGGAAAGAAGAGCAGTAGCACGGGGAAAGCTTGGGATATCCATCTTTGGAGTATTTTTTGGGCTAGAGGTATCTGTAGGTTTGACCTGTAAACATAAAAATCTAAAACTAGATAAGAGGTAACTAAATCAAATATGCAAGAACATAGGTTCACATAGCAGGGAGTTGTGGTTGAGCGTTGAAATTGGGTGTTTGGTGGCAAACAGCCCAGAAAGTGTGTTGAAAATTACCAAAATCTTTGCGTTTTGTTTTTTGTTAGCATCTTAATATTCATTTTTCAAAGCATATCATATCATATCATATAGGATATAGGAGAGACAATGCACATAAGGAGATGCTGCACATAAGTAGGATATTTAGATTTTGATAGGAGTGTAGTAGTTAGTATGAATAGTTTGATGTTTATAAAATTCTGTTGGTTAAAGTTGTAAAGGTAGGGAATTAGCTTAAATAGGTAGAGAGGGTAGAAGAATGGGTATTCTGTTTGGTTATTTGAGAACTGAGTATTAGCTTTGTTGTAGTTGTAGAAAAGGAACACCCTTTGTGAAGCAGAAACCCTCAGAAAGAGAATTCTCTTCTCATTTTCTGTGTTTTTGACACAATCCAGAGGTACACAGCCAGAATTGACAGAAAGAGAACAGTGAAAAGCTAGAAGGAAATTGAGGATGTATTTATCTAATAAGGGAATTAATGTAGGAAGGACTAACTACTGCCCAATGTTGTTAAATGGCGGCCATGGCGACACCATGGTGGAATTTGGTGGCAGAAAGTAACCCAGCTGTTACAGCGTTAGCGTTTTATGGCATTTTTCCATGGCGGCGCCATAGCAGCCGTTACGCGCATGGCGGTAACAGCGGCCATGGTGGAAAAATTGTTGAAAAATGGCATTTTTTTCTAGAGGTTGATCTGCGCAAGAAAACCCTGAGATGACTTGTTAATAGCAGTGCTATCACGCCGGTGCAGTGCAGAGCAGCTGTCAGGCACCATTGCTGCCACGTTATAGGGCGTTTGTAACATCGCGGTGGTTGTACGTGGTTCGCGGCCAAAACAGGGAGAAGTCGCAGGTGCTACTGCGTGATTTTGGGGAAAGGAAGAAACTCTTTTATGTTTTTCTTAAAATGCACTATTTTGATTGTTTGTAAGGGTAGAAAGGTCATTTACCCTTGATACACCATATATTTCATCTTCCTCCACACTCTTTCTCTCCGCATGAAAAGTCAAAACCTCAATGTAGCAATTTCTCTCATCCTCACCAACTTACCCCCTCCATTTTGCCAAAAAATTTAACTAGTCTGGAGGGTCATCCACTCCATTTCGCTGGAAAAATCAGTTTTTCCAGTATGTCCTCTGCATTTCTGTTGAACGGAGAAATTAGCTTTTCTGACATCTATTTTGCTTTTCTGTTTGAGCTCTATTTTACTATTCATTGATCATTCTTGCTTTTCTGCTCAAGATCTGTTTTGCTATTCATCCTCTGTGGTGTTGTTCAAGCTCTGTTTAGCATTTTTTGTTTAATATAACATCCACGCTGCAATGTTTTTCTCTTTTACACTGTTACTGTTACTTGTAATGATGATGATGTAATCTTAAGAATTTCTTGAGCATTTATATTAAATATTATATATGCATATTATAATCTTTTTTATATATTTTATTATATCCGCCATAACTTTATGGCAGATTTTTTGGTGCCATCAGTCATTGATAACATTGTTATTGCCACACTGCAATGCTCCTACTGAAAAAGCAAGAGTCCTCCATTCGCAACAAACTTAATAATTCCTAAAAGATACCCCATTCTCACGTATTTAGTTTATTTGTTAACATTCTCCCACCGCCAGTAACTAACACTCCTTTGGCCTTCTCTCACCCTACCTCTATTGCTCCTAGTATAGACTTTTCAGACTTTGGGCCATGAAACGGTTGATGGACCCTTTTGGAACTACTCATGACACATTTTGGGTCCTAATAGTTTGCAATTCAATAAGACTACCCACCTAGAAGTCAAGACCGCATAATCAATCTAAAAGTAGAGTAGGGGCCAAATTCCTAGATTAAGGTCTTTATCAATACCCACTTTACAAGAAAGAAGAGCTTGAAAGATTAGTTAGTGAAATGTTAGTTGCTAGAATCATTAGACCTAGTGTCTGATTCCATATGCTAGCCCTATGATTTTGATAAGAAAGATGGAGGTTGGAGCCTCTGCATGGACTATCAAACCTTAAACAGAGTCACAATCTTGGATAAGTTCCCAATACTTGTCATTGATGAGCTGTTAGGATGGGTTAGGAGGGCCTTGTATGCTATTGAAGTGCATTAATTTCATCAAGCACGACTTGTCAACATCTAGATGGGATAAAGCTTCACCCAGAAATTTAGGGACAGACATAAATGACAGTAACATATTGCAAAGACAATGATAATTTAAAGTAACATAATGTGCAGAAGATTAGTTATAAACTGATTATATGCCTTCTAATTTCTTTGGCTAAGTGTTTTTTTATGCTTTCATAGGTTTTAAATATTAAAGAATAGCATAGGGTAAAACATTGTTGTTAAATGGCTGCCATGGCAGATTGTGGTGGCAGTTTTTAACCCTGCTGTTACACTACTTCCGTTTTATGGCATTTCTGCGTAGCGGCGCCATGGCAGCCGTTACACGCATGGCGGTAATGGCGGCCATGGGGGAAAACCTTGAAAAATAGCTCATCCTGCAGAATGTAGTAATTACGTTCTGTAATTTTTGCATTCCTTCGGCTCTCGAGTTGTCGGACAACTCTCGACTGCGCTATTGCAATTTCATAGCAATAGCTTGTCCCGTATGTTCTTCTAGCTCAAGGGTGGCAGTTTGCATGGTTTGGGCCCAAACTTGACTTGGTCCAGAGGCTGACCTGCGCAGGAAAATCTAAGATAAGTCCTTCTTCGTCACTCAAAAATACTTTTTCTTCATCTCAAATCTCTCTCTTCTCTGATCTTTCTCATCTCTGCTCGTCTCCGACGTCGTTCTACACATCTTCTCCGATCTTTGTCTTCTGCGATGTTGTTCTGCACTTATCTCAGATCTCTCTTTTCTTTGATTTGTTATTTGTTGTGCTGGGTGCCACTGTTCTGTTCTCTATCTCTGGTGACTTCAACTTCTATTTTCAGCAACTAGTCCTCCAAATGAGGCAAGGTAGCCACCCCAAACCAAAGACAGAGACGGCCCACTAAAAGAGAGAGAGAGGGAGATGGATATTGGAGAAGATAGTTCGAACAGAAGTGGAGAAAGAAAAAAGGGTTAGGAAAGTAGTGTGATAAGACTATTTTACCCTTAAAAAAACTTAAAACATAGGGCAAAAAGGGAATGCTAAATTTTTTTAAAAGGAAAGAGTCTTTTTACTCTTATAAAACCCTAAAAACTGTTTTAAAAAAAAGATAACATAACAAAAATTTTAAAAATGTTTATTTTGTGTTAAATTATGTTTGAAGCTACTTGTGTTTTGAGTTAATTTTTTTTCTTTTAATTTCTTATTACCTATATATAATATTTTTTATATATTTATTATATCCGCCATAATTCTGCCATAACCCGCCATGACATCCGCCATAATTTTATGACAATTTTTTGGGTTTCTGGCATGACCCACCATCCGCCATTGATAACATTGGGGCAAAATATGTTTCATCCTTGTAAAAATGCTAAATTTGGTTGTAAATCTTGTTAGTTTTGATCCTCAAAATTTAAAACTTTTGAAATGGTTTCTATTGCCATTTACCACTTACCCGAGACTTTATACATATCTAGACATGCTATGTCATATGCCACCGTACGATGGCTGCAGATGGGATATTATTAGATGCGTACCACATTGTCACTAAGTGGTAACGATGGTTGTTTTAAAAAATTTTAAAATTTATGAAGATCAAAACCAAATTTAGAGTGTTTCAACATGTTTTATAATTTAGGATTAAAACCAAATTTAGCCATATTTATAGGGATTAGAAACTTATTAATTGATGAATAGTATTTCTCGACATTCTGTTTGCTGTAGCTCACCTGCTATTCTATGCAGATAACAAGTTCACTACTAAGTAATTTGCTAGATGTGATTGAGGAGGTTCAATCAGCTCGGATAGAGATTAGAAATTTGGTCGAGGGAAAGTTCTATTCTTATTCAGGTAAACAATTGATTGGAAGCTGAGGCTACCTTGGATTTTCTGCCTTTAAATATTGATAATGATAAGGACAAACTGCAATTTCACGCTTAATTCATACTGCTTTTGCAGTTCAGCAGCTTGATTTACAGCTATCTTTCATTGACTTCTGTAACGGGGGGACGGTGAAAGTGACTCTCGATATGTCATGCTTACAATGGTAAACTCCTGCAACTTTTAATATCTCTTTAAATTTCCTTTTAAATTGTGTCCTGTGCAGTTGATCCTTACTTTCATATGTTTCATTGATTTTTTTTTTGTATATACATATGCTGCCGTTATTCTGTTAATTTTATAATAATAATAATAATAATAATTCACAGCAGAAATTTAATATTATCTGATTTTAATACTAGGCAAAATTAGTACTTTGGTCTAATAACTCTATGTTTTGTTTTGTTATAGCCCCCTAACCATTTTTTCTTTTTGTATTTCATTTTGATCTTATAATTTTTCTTTGTTTTGATTGTCTTCTAACCTTTTTTTTACTGTTTTATTTTGGTCCTTAATAACAAATAAAAATCTTCTCCGTCCTCCCCTTCCTCATAGACTAAGTTCTATCCACTCAGATTGTGGAGTCAAGTGATGGCAGAGACAATAGTGGTTCCAAGGGTAGACGTGAGTGACAGGTCGGGTTCATATTAGTTTTGTTGGTTGGTACATTACTGATTTTTGTGTTAGTTGACGCGGTAGAGACGATGGTGTTGGTTACATGGTGGAAGAAGAGAATGTTAAAAGGACCAATATGAAACAAAATGTTAGAAGATTAAGTAAAAAATGAAAAAATGGAGGATCTAGGTGAAATAAAAATAAGTTAGAAGATTAAATTAAAATAAAAAATAGTTAAGGGGACTAATTGAAAAAAAAAAAAAGTTTATAGACCAAATCGAAACAAAAGTAAGTTAAATAACTAAAGAACTAATTATGCCTTAATATTATTATGACATTTAAGTCTTATACCACCCTTTTGTAAGAACACGCTGATTGTTTTGACAAATGGTTTTTGAGCAGTGGAGCCTATCCTGTTGACGTTCTTCCATCTCAAATATTTGATTCTTATGACGGGGAACAAAAGTCTTTTCCTTCCTCACTTGCAGATGAAATAAGAACTGCAGCACAGAGTGTGAGAGTTGGGTATTCAAGAATTGTCAGGCTTTGTAGATGTATTTCTCAGGCTGTTCAGGCTTGCACTCAAAGCAGATGATCAGTAATTTTTGGTTGCCCTAATAGTTATCGCTGTTTTCAATTTTGGCTTGAGTTGATCGTTCATTAGAGCCTCTTGTATATTATCACTTGATGGCTTTACTATCAACAATTTAAGCTTTTTAACTACAAGTTAATTTGGTCTCTACAAACACCAATCAATTAATCCCTTATTAACACGTCAATTTCGTCTTTAAATTTGACAATTTGCTTCACATCAGGGTCGAAATTGATTGACGTGGATAATCAAACTTAGGATTAAATTGACTAATAATGCTAAAGTTAGGAATCTAATTGACATGTCTAATGATAAGACTTAATTGACTGGTACTCATAATTTTAGGGGCCGGGTCTAAACCAATGATCAATTATAATAGACTAGACTATTTTTTTAAATATTTAATTTCTTTAAAAATTGATCAATCTTAAGAAATATGCTAAAGAATGTATAGAAAAAAAAAAAATGCTATTTTCACTGTTTTGTTTACAACGCACTATCTGTTCAATGCTGTTATAGTAGTGTCTGAGACCAGTTTTTTTCTCATGCTTTCGGAGTTCTACTGTGTAAAAGTATCTTTCGGCCTTGAGTGTGTTTGAAATAACTGAAACATGACACTCGTTTTAAGTTTAATGTCAAAAACTAATTTAATTATAATTTTTTTTCAAAAATGCTTAAATTTCAAGTTATCTAACTTTTCTAAACATTTAATTTAATTTGGGGGAGAGGGGGTGGGTGTGTGGCAACTAGTATGAAGGTATTAGTTAAATTAAGAAATAAAATTTTATTAGTTCTTAAAATATATTGAAATTATGATAAAAGCCTATTATTATATTTTTTTTATTTTCATTCTTTAATGAGTATCATGGATATTGATTAATATTAACCTGTGAATTTTATAGAAAATTGTCATGTGTTTGAGGTTGAATTTGAATGAGGAGAGGAGCTTGATTTTTGGTCTAATCACAATATTTTACTAGAGTTAATTTTGTGAGAAGTGAGTTTCTTCTTTTATTTTCTTTACGTAATGAAACATAATTATGAAAAAAATATGGGATCCAATGTCAATCTTGGGCTTAAAGTTTTAAAGTAGCGGTACTTATTTGATTAAATTTGTATCATACTTTTGTTAATTGCACAAATTAATTTTTATAAATTTAATTCATTTTTGAAATAAAATTGTAAAAGTTGTTTTTAAATTTTTTGGAATTTAATTTTAGAAACAATTCCTTTTGAAAATAAAAATTTGAAAGCCATTTGTAAATTATTTCTAAAATTTAGTTCCTGATATATGTTAATCACATTTTTAAAATTTAAATTTTAAAAGTTAACAAAAAGGACTAGTGCAAATAATAAAAGTGTAATGCAAAAAGTAAATTTGTTTTAACAACCAAACCTCTACAAGAACATGGCAAATAAAACACTAAAAAGTTATATATTTATACTTGACAAACAAAGAAAATTAATCTTGTTGAGGGGTTGCCTTTTAAAAACCCCTTTACTCCGATTGCACTTCTTAATTGTTTAAATACTCTTAGTTTTTGTTTGGATGTTTGGAGGAGGAAAAAAAAGAGTTTGAAGGAAAAAGGAAAGAAAGAGAAGAGTGGAAGAAGGAGAGTTAAATTTCTCTTTTATTTGGATGTTTAATATTGAGAGAACAGAATGATGAAGGGAGGTAAAAGGAGAGTTAAACTTCTCCCTTATTTGAATGTTTAATATTGAAAGAGGAAGGTAATGAGGGTTTAATAATGTAAATGATATTATTGTCTTTTATATTTTTTATTCATTTTTTATCTTTTTTTTTTCAAAAAATACAAAAATTTAATATTTTTTCTCTCTAAAAGTTAATATTTTTTTTATAAAATCTAAAAAATAATTCTCACTTTAAAAATCAACATATTTTGAAAAAAAAAATAGAATTGTAAATGTGAAAGAGCATGTGAGAGAGAGAGAGAAAAGAGAGGGAACACTCAAAACCAACATTGAGAGGATTTTAAAGTTTAAAAAAACTCTCTAACTCTTCCCCTCTTAGAAAGGTTCAAATCTTATTAACTTCCCTTCCCTCCCTTCCTAAACTATAAAATACAAACATAGCCTTATAATATTAATTGTACTTTAGTATTTTATAGTTTAACATATGTGTAATTTTATTCTTTTTTGTTTTAAATATTCATGTTTAGTTTTTCTAATTTTCAAATGCTCAAATCAAATCTTTTATTTTAAAATTATATTCAATAATTAATAAAAATATAATAGAAATATGCCATTTTATTAATTTATACAAATAAAAATAAAAAAAATATAATAAAGTTTTGATTTTGAGTAGAGGACTTAAGTTGGGTATTTAAAAAATTAAAGAGAATAAATAATTAAAATTAAAAATATTAAAATTGTACATACATTAAAGTAGAGGAATTAAAAGCTTAATAAAGCTTATTTTCAAAAGAAAATTCCTTCAACTTCTTGCGTCATTTTCTTCTCCTTCAATAGCTCCACGTCTCCATTTCTATTCACAGTTTTTCACTGCTCCATCAACTTTATGATTGACATCGTGGTTGATTACATTACTCATCTTGGTAGCTTATTTATTGATTTGGTTCTTTGTAAGAATAACAATGGGTAAAGTATAGGTAGGGTATTATAATACCTATCCCCATACCCATGTGGATAATAATTTTAATCTCCATTGTAACGCTCTGAATTTTGTAATATTGATTGTTATTATGTATATGTAAATGTGAATGAATGTTGGAATATGCACTTGAGTGCGTGATGAGTATTGAATGGTGATATATATATGTGTGCGCGTATATGATAAATATGGATGCTAATTGTGTATCAAGATTGACTATATTGAACTGTTTGAAATAGGTTGAGTATAGGGTGCAAAGTGTTCTCGCTGTAGCGAGAGGGGTCTTGCTGGAGCGAGAGGTCCCTTGCTGCAGCGAGAGAGCGACAATTTAGGGTGCAACTCTAGGTGCAGTCTCGGTGTAGCGAAATTCTGCAGAAACTAGGATGCAATTTCCTCTGAGAATTTCACTGTAACAACAAGGGGTATTAATGCAGCGAGAGATGCCTCGCTGTAGCGAGAATGTCACAAGCAGAGGGGTATTTGAAGGGGTTAAGGTTTGAAAAATTCATTTCCCATTTCTCTCTTCAAAATCTCTTTGATTCTCTTAAAGCAAAACCCTATTTCATCGATTTAATTGCCTCCAAATCCATTCAAGAGCTAAATTGAAGGTTGCATTCATGTTGGGAACGCTTTGAGGTGAGTTTTAATGGTTAGGGTTTCGATTTCTCACGCTTATTCTCTGTTTTCTCAGTTTTCCTTGGTTGTCATGAGATTCTTCCATGCATTTAGGACTAAGTTCATGTGGGAATCCTTCTCATTGTTGATTTGGTGTGTGGGTTTTCATTTGAGGTAAGAGGGGACTCTACCCTATCTCATTGTGTTTTGAATTTATTTATTTTTTCCATGGATTACAATGTGGTTGAGATAGAATGTAGGAAGATGTATATTTAATGAGAATGGTTTGGTTGTGATTGTAATGTGATAAAAATCTTATGGGGAATATGATTTGATAGCGAGTGGATGAATTGATTATGATTATGTTCATAAATGTGAATGATTGGTCGTGATGAAATCGTGGTGGAAAGGTTGCGTGGAATATTGTGTGTTGAATGTTGACTATTGGGTGTGATGAAATGCATAATTAAGCATAGTGTGGATTATGCGAATGAATATGGGCCTGTGTGCCGTGTACGAATATGAATATCGTATGAAATTGAAGTGTGTGTGAATGAGGCATATTAAATGCGGTTGTGAATATGCTGTGAATGGTTCAACGATATATTAGAGGTGTGGAAGATGGGACGGTAGAAATACCTTGGGGAAGAGAGAGTGGTGGTGACACCAACAGTGAACATGGGTGCACCATAGGCCATACACTCTCCTCCTGACTAGACCTCTGACCAACACCTTTGCCGAGCGACTCGTGACCACACACGTGGTATCCGTGATGCGGGAGTAACCGGCAACCATTCATGGTGTGAAATTGTGATCATAGTGCCACGATAAGTGTGGCTACGTGCAGTGAAAGTATGTGTGTGTAAATGTTTTGGTGTTGTAAGTGTATCGGTATGAAATGCTTGAAAGTGTTGCTTATGATTGCCTATACTTGAGTAGAATATGTTAGAATACATGTGGGTGTGCAAGGTGAGTCTCTATGTTTTGTGTGTGTTGGATAGTGTAGAGTACTTACTCTTACATTTTTTTTTCAGGTGACCAAGATGATTAACACTGAGCTCAGTAAAGGAATGGGTGAAACAACTATAGAGTTTAGATTTTGTTTGAAATTACGATTGTAATTGAATTGGTCCTGTAGTAGTTATTGATATAAACTTGTAATCCTTTATCATTTTGAAAAACTTGATAAAACTCTGTATTGGAAAATTCTATTTAAATGAAATTTTAATTATTCCCATTTGCGAAATTTATTATTTTGAAAATTAAATTAAGGTGTTACACCAATACTTGTATCCTTTGAGTACCTCGCATACCTATACTCGTACCTATTACTCGCACTTGTTTAAGAAAAAAAAAACTTATAAAAAAAAAATATGCTTATATAACTTCACATAAATAGCATAATAATACAAAACTTCAATGCATAAATGCTGAACAAAATTCAAGCATAGATAGAAAATAAAAATTCAAAGATCATAAACTAAGTGTATCTTAATACAATATCTTTCTAAATTCAAGTACTTATTGATCATGACATACATGGAAGACCAACTTAGATTACTGATGAGCGAGTAATGGGTGTTAAGGTTGAGGCTGATTCTGGAGATCTTGAAGAGGATGAGGATCTGACTCCTAAGGAGCTAACTAAGATAACGGGCTGACATGACGATGATGACTAGGACTGAGTACTTAGTGTTTTGGATGTGGATAAAGACTATGACATCCTTAAATTTTAAGTCCAATATATGTAATAGTTTAAGTCAAAACTAATAAAATGAAATAAAATTTTCATTTTGTTATGCACGTATAATACATATATGAGAGGAAATTAAAACTTTTCCTATGAACAACTCCATTCATAAGTCAATTAATGTAATAAAATGAGAAAAAATAAATTGCAACTGAATAATTACATGGTACTGAAACATTTAAGAAATATAAGTGTATCAATATCATTTAAATATAGATAGTATAATAATTTACAGACATTTAATCAAAAAGCTATAGGACTTAGAGTGTTTAATTACATAATCAAAATAAAATAAGTCCTATGAGCAACCTGTATCCATACCATCACTTTACCAGCCTTCTATCTTAGCCATCTTTTCTAGTGTTAGGTCCTCGTCTCTCCAAGGTCTTCAGCCACAACCTCAACACTTGTAATCTATTCAAAAGTATAATGAGTAGGTCTCTCAAACCAGACGTGATCGTGGAAGGTGTAAACATTATCTACAACTCTTGGAGGCCTAACAATTCCTCGGTATAGATAAAGACTAAGGATATAGTGAAAACGTCTATTTACAAGGAAATAAAAAAGGACATTATAATTTATATTTATCTCTACAGTCCATACATTATCTGACTCCTCCCCATAGTCTATACAAAAATTAAAAATATTCTCTAAATACATAATTCATCCTACAATGTACAAGTGTCTTGGGGGTGCTTCATCCTTATTCCCTGAAATATTTGATAAGAATGAGCATATATTATATCATTGAACATAACTCAATCTTAATGACTAACATCACAACATAATCTTAATCACAAAATAAAAGAAACTTAATAATATCAATCACAAAACAATATATCAAAGATTCTCATGTAATCACATATACATAGATTTCATCATAATTCATTACATTTCTCTCATTCAATTAAACATTTCCAGTGCATTAAGAGCACAAATATATGATGCCTCCAAAATTTCTTTTCAAAATTAGTGTGTATACATACGCAAATGTTGCTCACCACCCTACGTTTTCCCCAATTTTCCATATTGTCTTGAACTCTATAACCCCAGTGTATCTTTGTAACTATTCACACTAGTTTCTTTCATCACTTTATACTCATCCTATATTACTGTTTCATATCATTCTCATCATTCAGCTATAAGATCGTGCTTAGTAAAACACTTCCAGATTAAGTCCATTGCACATTATGTTTTGAAAATATAGTTCTAATATTCAAAATCAGTCAATCATGCGTCATTAATCATTCACCACGATCACGTTATTCAACCACAAAATCATATTTATGCATAACATTTGCAGAGAAATTCCTTACATGAATCATAGAAATATAGCACAAACATCAAGATTAACCAATATACATCACCAATCTTCATCACAACGATAATATTATTCAAACATCTAATTTCACACAAGAAATATATTGTAATAGTACTAATATGAGTACAAATATTCGCTATGTTCTAAGGATAAAATAAAGCTCTCCTTACCTCAATGAGATGGTTTAATAAAAGATTGGTTTCCAAATCGAAATTTTAAAACAATCTCAACTATTATATTAATAATTCTTCTCAGCAAATTTATCAAACTGCTTGAACTCCAAATTAAAACTTTCATCAATATAATTACATAGAGTAAATAACTTTGAATAGAAAATATTCACGAATATCTTTACAATTCTTCAGTAAATAAATTAAACTCTTGAGAGCAATCCTCTTCCTACCATTCCTTGTAGATATGATCCTAGAATGAACAAACCTTTTTTACCTGAAAAATAGTTGTAAGGGTGAATACTTGCCCACTAAATCTTAAATTATAACATAAAGGAAACAATACATACAATAAGTCAAATACAATCCATTTTTAACAAATTCAGACATCATTTGACTAGTTAATATCTATTTCTCATTGTATAATACTATAGCTTATTTATTCAATTCATTCCACTTTATCATATTGATTTTAATATATTTCTAAATTTCTATTCAAGGCATTCTCTACTTCTTCTAGCATACACATGTAGTATAACTTCTATTATTCTTGAGAAATAGTTAATCCATTCACATCAGTTTCCTCCACACTTAACTTCTCAATTAAACATACAATCATAAGACATGAAGACATATCACTTTACACTTAGCCAAATATCATTCAATCCATAATTTCGTGCCACATTACTTTGCACTTAATCAGATATCATCACCCAATCCATAACTTTGTGCCATTTTATCCATTTCTCATCTGAATATTTCATCAATTCAACGGTACTCTAGGTACTCTCGGGCCCTTAAATCGTTGTCAACATATTCTCTCTTTAGTTACGAAGAACTTCTGCAGCATGAATAGTCGTTGGTGAGCCAAACCACATACAGATATAACGTGTGCATTCACAGCCTTCCAAACAAAGGTATAGTTAGAAGTTCGGTCAAGAAATGAGCTTGAGGCTTGTAAATGCTTCCCACTTTTACATCGTGTACACATCAGTGAACTACATTTACCACTCTCATTTCTCCCAGATTTCCACAATCAACTCCATACCCTATACCCTAGTGTATCCCTGAACTATCCATACCATATCTCAACTGTGACACATAACATTATATTGTTCTAATACATATGTAGCAACTACACTAATCGATGTATTACAACATTCGTTATAATCTCACCCCTTAATATACTACAACTCAAATATCATAATCGCATCAATTGGTGTATTTGTAACACATGTATTAGTATTCCATTTTTCATCCATCACATATATCATTGCTTTTCATATCACATAACTTCCAAAAATCAACTTCATACACTTTTGTTCACTGCTATCATTTTCATTCTTTTTTCTTATTATTAAATTCATCAAAACATATTCGGTAATTCATATCTATATCAACAAAATTCTGATTCATACAAATACATCTCTTCTTCTTAATATTCCCTAAACTTCATTACATTCATATAATTCTCAAATTCCTTTATTTCGGTATATCAATTGAAACTATATCACATCATCATGCAATTCAGTACATTTACCATACAATAACACATTAGCACCAATTTCACACAATTAGTATATTTATAATATTTCAGCAAAACATTGATAAAATAGTAACACCTTATCACAAAATACGCTAGGGTCGGACACCCTCGGACTCATCCCAAATCGTGTAGTCTCATAATACTAACTAAATATCATATTTCCTCAATTCCAATAGGGTCTTCTAACCTAGAGTTCAATATTCTCTATCTTCCATCACTTAACTCATATACTTCTAACAAACCCAATACTTTTCTCTATACCAAAAATATACTTTTACCATATGTTTTCATAAAAATCTCATGGATTATTATCAAAATAGGTTACTCAGATTCTTATGAACTTATTACGTATAAAAATAAGACTAAGGTTCGAGAATACTCCCCTTACCTAGAAAGGAGTCCAAACACTAAGTTCTTCGTGAACTCTAAGAGAAACTCCACGTTTTGGTCGATGAAACTTCTTAAGAACTAGAGTTCTTTCTAACGTCACAAAATATATTAGTATCAGAAATAGAAACTAGATTCAAAGGTCTGACTCCAGAAACTTACTCGGATTCAAGAAGAACAAATATTAGAGCTCCAATTTAGCAGAGATCCAAAAGTATTGATAGTTTTCTCTAGGATGGGAAAGGGAGAGAACATAGAGATATTAGAGGAAGAGAAGTGATTTTGGTGAGAAATAAAATTTCTGAATGTAGAAGTCCTTAAATACCCTTCAAACCCGCTCGATCTCGCTTAAGTGAGCAGTCTCTTGCTTGAGCGAGCTCTTCCTCGCGTGAGCGAGCTAATCAAACAATAGTTTTTCTGATATCATCGCTTGAGCGAGAGGTATTTTTTCCTGAGTAAGGACAGGTCCAGGAGTTTCAGATTTCTCTGGGACACCTCGCCTGAGCAATCCCTATCTCGCTTGGGCGAGCTGCTCTTCTCCTGGGTGAGCTTTCCTTCTCTCCTAAGCGATAAAACAGTTGAGGCGACTCTATCCTTCTTGCTTGGGCGAGGCTTACCTCGCTTGAGCGAGATTACTCCAGAACACCCAATCCTAAAATATCTGTCTCACTTGAGCGAGACATATCTCGCTTGAGCGAGAAGTCCTGCACCAAAATTCTTCCAGAAATCCTTTATACCCTCTTCTAAGTGCACTCTAATACTACTTACTATTGAACAAAACATAATTTACCAAAAATAAAAAGGTGTTACAGTTTTGCTGAGAATCATATAAGTTGTATAAATACTTCTGATAATCTCGTACTCTATATTTATGATTGTTGGTTATTTAAGCTCACCCTTGCATTTATTGTGTTGGTGTGTATGCTACGATGACCGTATAGTGGTAGGTGAGCAAATATGACAGATGATGCACCTACTTCTCATGCTGGAAGGTTTGGCTGAGGGATATTTGGAGTTTAGCATGCCCCTTTTTGGAAGAGTACTAGTCTTACTTATTTTGTTAGTCTAGGCTTTAGTGGCAAGTTTAGGCTACTTAGCCATAATTTTGAGACATGTAATTTTGTTTCTAATCTGTATTGGAGCTTTATACTGAGCAACTCTCATGTGAATATTATTATAGAATAATTATGTATGCATATGGTTATGATTCTGTAATGATGCCTTGAGGTCTTATTTTATCATTGAAATGATGAGTTTTTATTTTTGGTAATTATTGTGAAATGAGTCTCAGATCTTTCTAAGATATGAAAATTTTATAAATGGGTAAATTGTAGAATGCCATTGATCCTCTTAAGAAAAAGGGGGGTGGGGCTCGTGACATAATATAACTTGTAATTTCTTATACATTCACTTTCTCCTGCACTGTGATTATAGTCAAATATTGCCTCTCACATTCTATGAGGTCTTACACATATAAGTAATCCCATGCACGCAGATACAACATATACAATAATGGCCCCATAGCAAAAATATAGTCAAGAGTTTAGTCAAGAAATGAGTGTGAGACCTGTGATGCTTTTGCTTTAATCAGCTTATGCATAACCACTACAAATAACACCCATCACCCTCATTTTTTCCAGATTTTCCAAAGTATCTCTGAACTTTATACCCCATATATGTCTGTAACTATTTAATTTAACTCCTTTCACTACAATAGTTGATAGTACACTTGCCTCATTCCATTTCTCATCATTCAGCTAAACAAATTGTGCCTAAGGTCAAGCACATCCGGACTTAGGCCAAATCATGTATTTTTATTAAAAATACATTTTTGTCATTCAATATCACTCAAACATGCATTACCAACTTAACAAATATCAAAACTCTAATTTAAACATATATTTATGAAATAAATAAACACAATATTACACATTCATGTACACAAATTATATTCAACATTTTAACGGTGCGATAGAGCTTACCTTACCTCGATGAGAGGATTTACAAGAAGATTTGTGGAAGATATTATCCAAGGACCAAGTTCTTTTTATATATCTCAAAGTAGAGCACTTTTGAGAAGAGAGAAAATGGAGAAATAGAAGTGAGATTTAAAAGATTGAGCTCCAAGGAACTTACTTGGGAATCAAGTAGAATAGACATCCAGGCTCAGATTCAAAGATAGTTTGGAATTTAGGGAGAGTTTTCTCTTAGAAGGGAAGTGAGAGAATAGAGAAAAAAATGAGAGAAGTTTTCTTGGCTTACAATACAAGTTTCAAAACAGAAAAATTCCTTAAAACCTTTTTGAGTATGTGAATTCTCACTTGAGTGAGCAGACTCTTGCTGGAGCAAGACACTCTCTTGCTTAAACAAAATATTTTACATAGGTTTCTGATAATTTTGCCTGAGTAAGATGTCTTCCTGCCTAAACAAGAAGTAGTCTAGAGAGCTTCCACTTTTCCCTGTGCCTTCTTGCCTGAGTAAGAGTATAGGTGATATTATTCATTCTCGCCTAAGCAAGACTCATCTCGCATGAGCGAGATTGTCCTACCGTGAGTGGTCCAGGAAAACCAGTTTCACTTAAGCGAGGCATATGTCACCTGAGTTTGCAGCTTCCAAAAATTTAACTTCTATTTAAAAGTAAAATACAATAGTAAATAAAATAAGAGTGTTACACCCATCGAATATTTTACTTGTTGTCATTCCTAGTTCTTTAGTTTACTTATCCATTTTATATTAACATAAAAAAGGCATAAGAAAGGCATGGAGTTATGCAATTGAGTGCTTTAATTAAATTCCAAAATTTATTCTTTTAAAATTTAATTTCTTAAATTATGTAAGAGGATGCTACCCAAAATGAAATTTCAAAAGCATGATTAACAAGCTTCTAAAATTAAAGTTTTGAAATAGAAAAAATAAAAATAAAAAAATTTCAAATCCATTATGCTAGAACGCTTTAGAAAATTAAATTTCAAAACCAAGTCTAACAAGCTTCATAAACTAAATTTCAAACACAAGAATAACTAATTTCTAAAATTTGACTTTAAATTTTTTTATAAAAGGATGCGACCTAAAATTAATTTTTAGGAGCTTGATTAACAAGTTTTCAGAAGTTAGACTTTGAAAGTTTCCTATTATCTTAATTGTTAAATTTATTTATTTTTTCTTTGAAAGTTATACTTATACTCTTTGTAGGAAGTTGTTGATTATATTGGATGACATGTTGTCTTCATTATATTTATTAACAGTAAATCATTCATTCTCTCTCTCTTTCTTTTTTTCTCTATTAATGTTAAAAATTATCCTATTAATTTGTTTTCTTTTTTCTCTACTTACTTGTGTTTGGTCATGTAGATGTAGACTATTTGGTTAATACCAAATGTATAAATTCAAGATTCAATTTTGATTTGTGATAAAAATGAAGAAAAATCACAAAACAAATCAATTCTAAATTTTGATTTGAACGCAATAATAAATTAATTTTACTTTACAATAGAAAACTAAAAAAGAAATCAATTTTAAATTTCAAATTCGTGATCTACATCTTTACTTTGGAGAGCAGCTCCATGTAGAACTTCTCTCTAATATTACACTTATACTTTGGAGGGTGATTCTGCCACTTTCTAATCTTACACCTATACTAATTGTCATCACCACCACCATTATACGAAAATACTTACCATTAATTATCCTTATCTTTAACAATCATCATCTTTGATTATTCATTATTATTATTATTATTATCATAATTTATTACCACCTTCATTATTATTTCTTATGTTTACAATCACTTATTATTATAGTTATTTCTCTTATTGCTAATTATTCTAGTTCTCAAAAAATAGATAAAAAAAAATGTAATAAGTGATTAATATTAAATTTGATATTAAAATTTAAAAGTCAAAAACTAAAAAAAAATAAAACTAAAATCATAAAATTAAAATATACTTTTGGATTTTAAAAATTTAAAACTTAAAATTCAAAAAAAAAAATCATTTCTAATTCTAAACTTAAAATCTGGAACCAAGCCCCATATCTTTGGGATAGTAGATGTCACTTTGTTTTTTCATATACAACACTTATAAAACTTACAAAAATAAAATAAAATAATCCAGAATAGTTTTTGTTATTTGAGAGCTTCACATTTCTAAAAGATTAGGATCATGACAGTCAACGCTGCATAATTTCGGCAAAAAATCAGATGTTACATTTGTGTTATTCCATTTAATAAAAAAAATCTCGCTGGCATTTATGATTTAGAAGATAGGTCACCAGATCATGAATAGTAATAGAAACCTTTTTCAATTACTATCGATGCTAAATATGTAGATAGCGAAGTGGAGTTGTGGCTATTCTTGTCAGCGTCTCAGCGTGAGTATCTATCTATAAAGTAGATAAATGGCTTAGGTGTCTGTGTCCAATACCACACGAAGAATCTCTCTATTAGTTACAAAGATAAATGAAAAATATCATTTATTTTCACTACGTTATTTGACAGGTTAAATTATAAAAAAATATTTATTATGATACTTATAAAGTTAAAAATATAACATTTTTAAAAAAATTTAAAAATATTAATTTTTTAATTAAATTACTAATGTTATTATTTATTAATATAAAATTAATAATAATAATTATTTAACACGTAAGAGAAGATACTAAATATTTTTAATTATAAAAGTTACTGTAAATTTTATAAAATATATATTTTAACTTTTAGTATGCGAATGTTATTCTTAAAGTTTTCTTCTATCAGCAAAAATGAAACAGAGACACGTTAGCATGGTCTTCAATATGATGCAACTTTGGCATACCCACGTTAGACTGCCTTTTTGGATCGGAAAAGAAAACCAGTCAAATCAATCAAATTTCAAATTTTATTTTTTCAAAAAAAAAAACTATTAAAATTATCACATAAAATGAATTAAAAAAATTTCATTGAATTAGCCATTTAATCCCTATTTTACAATCAAAGCACGATTACCACTGATTAATTGAGATAAACAAAATCACAGATACAAGTTTTATTTATGTCAATTAAATCATAGCATAATATAGTGAGTGGTATGAAAGATGTTGTTATAGCCTTTACTTATCCCCCCAAAACCTATTAAATGCTACATCATATGCATACATGGCATGATGATAATGAAAGTGTTGGCAAAAAGAAAAGGGTTCCATAATGTGTGTTTCCATGTCAGGCATTATGGAGAAACACAAATAACCAAAAGCAGTCTCATGCTATATTATATATAATGTTACAAAAGTGCTGGCAAAAGAAAAAGGGTTTCTGTGATGTCTGCTTACATTACAAAGAAGGGCACTATGGACAAACACAATTAACCAAAAAGTATATCCCTCGTCTCATATGTGGCAACACCAGGAAAAATGTTAAAAAAGTTGGATCCAAGGGAACATAAAAATTGTCACAACTATGTGCATACTAACTGTACTGTACATGAAACTCTCTTCTATTTACCAAAAGTAAGATGTGTCATCTTCAGGCATTAAGGGAGTCCTGCAAAGGGGGCATGTAATGTTCCAATAGTCCAACCATTTCTCCAAGCACACTTTGTGGAAGAGGTGGCCACAAGACAAACGGTTTACCTCTGATTCTGGTTCAAACTGAGTGAGACACACAACAATCATGTTGAGGTTGTTTACAGCCACACATGCTACCAAACCTAAGTGTCGGTGTCCTGCTTCTGAACTCTTCAATGAAAGCCTCTGAGGGACTGAGGTGGAATTCAAATGATTCGGGTGGGTTTTGGGATATGTCTGGTGAAGGAGAAGAAACACGGATACCAACAATGTGTAGGATTGTCCTAACAATGCCTTTAAATATGGATATAGACAAGGCAGTGTTCATCAGAAGTACACATAAAACTCCTTCAGATGGTGCTGGGAGACTTGACAGGCCCATTTTGATCAGTTTTGAGAGTCTGTTTTGTATACCAAATCACTGACACAGACAGCAGAATTGCTATGTCAAATTCATCAACTGAAACTCTTTTAGTCTCTTCTTGATGTGTTACCTGCAAACACATCAAAGGATACTTTACCAAAACTGAAACAAAGTAAATAAGGTGTTTGACTAATCAATCACTGATTTAACATAGAGCAGGCTTAAATCCAGACTAAATAGCAGCTTTTCGTCACAATTTTTAAGCAAAAAAGTTTGGTTGGAAGAAAATGAAATAGTATTTTGTCAGAAACCCAGAATTCGGAATTGGAAATAGGAATACAATCTTATTGAACATGAATTCCACATAAAAGTTGTCATTTTTTACCAGGAAAAAAAAGCTACATATATAGAAAATCTGGGAGCAATTCTGTAGCCCGAGCCTAAATTAGAGGACCATCCCCCACAATCAAAATAACTAAAAGAAAGAATATGCAAGACAGGATCCCAGAAGACAGGTTCTAATTTGCTGCCAAAGGTTCCGAATAGCGAATTGAGAAAATCAGACTATTCTATAAGCACTGGAGTAGCTTCTTCATGAACAAGATCTACTACAAACAAAACTTTATGTAGTATGAAAAAATGGTTCAGAATTTTCTTCTGAACAAGGTTACATGAACAAAAATAAATAAATCAAAAGAAGACCAGAGAATCATGGAAAGATCATATATCCACAGAATATGATACTAATTCAGGATCTAGCATTTCATGGAATCATGTTGGATGACACAGGAGAAAAACATTAAACACCCAGAACAACAATTGAAAAAAAAATATTTTTGGAACTTACAGAGATAGAATTTGAGGGTTACTATCGTGTCTCATGAACTGGAAAGTGTATCTCATATTAGAGTTGATGCAACTGCTCTTGCTTTTCCCATTGCTTTATAGAGGAACCCCATACACAACTTCTCAAGGTGTCGATTATCTAATACTACCTCAGTCACTTAACCATGGTTAAAACTCCATGTTTTCCTTCAAAGATATTTAACCTTAGTTAACATTTAGTTGTGTGCGACATCACCTGGGTACCTGTTTTTTTCTTCGCCCATTTTACTTTTGTAACATCTTATATTTTATGTGTAGTGCTATTTGCGATTTTTCTTATTTATTTATTTATTCTATTTAAACAATAAGTATTATATAATTATATATTTATTCATGATTAACTAAAGATAATTCTATAGTTATTATAGGACTAATAAATAATGTGTATAACTATGTAGCTTAAATATAATAAAATGGACTGCACAGTAACATTAAAAAAATATTAAAGATTATGTAAATAAATGTAATACATATATAATTTTAGAATATGAATAAATATCAAATTAATTTATTTTAATATATATATTTATTAAATATACAAATTTTTATATGACTTTAATTTGTGTACTGTAAGTGTAAAAAAAATTACACTGTTAAATTAAAATAACGGATATGATTTTTATATTCATCACTATAAAAATCAACTATTCTTTCTAATATTATAAAAATTAACAATTTATGATTAGACATAAAAAATATTGTATTTAAATAAATCATTTTTATATTTATAAAATTTGATAACTAAAAAACAAATTAAAAGATTTGCATTTTTCATTATTTTATAACAATATAGAACTTATAAACAGATAATTATATAGAATATATTCATAACTTTTATGTTTAATCGTTGATTTATTTAAATTATTTGAATTATTTTTAACTTAAACATGCATTAAAATATTAATATTTTTAATAAATTATATGCATTGCATTATTAATACTTTCAAATTTTTAACCTTTGTATCACATTTATTTATGTTCTCAATTATATGCATTGCATTATTATTATATTCAATCAGTATTAGCCTTCATAGTAGATTCTAAATATTATTAAATATTTTTAAACATAGTAGATATCTAACTAAACATGTATTAAGTATTTACATGTTTAGTTTACCTTTTACGACTTTTAAATATACTCAGTTGATTATATATATTTTTTCAAATATAATTACATATTTTATTTCAGTCTTTTAGAGAATTAAAAACTTTTTATTGGTTTTAAAATTTTATTTTGAAAAGCTAAATTTATTTTGGAGATAATTATTTTATTTTATTTTCATTTTGTTAAATTTTTGAAAAAATGAATACAGAAGAAGATAAAACTTGCGATCATCTTCATAATTCTTTTTTTTAAGTACGTATAGTTATAAGTACCTTTTAAATTTAATGAATTTTTTAAATTATAACTAAATAAAAAGGTTTTGTTTCTAAAAAATTGAAACATAAATTCTTTGATAAACGAATGAATCTTTAAGTTGAAATAAACATAGATAAGATTTAGTTAATAAAAAATAAGATTAACTTTAAAATCTTTATATGTCATTTAAGTTATAAATATATTGATGATGCACGTGATTGAAAAAGAAAAAAAATGTAAAAAAGATATAAGAAATGAGTTGAATTGTGTGCTTTTTTTTTTAAAAGAAAAATTTGTATATTTCAACGTGAAGCTATCGTTATCTAATTATAATAGGCAATTGGTTTATCAAAAGTTATGAAATAAAGAGGTTCAAACAAAAAGAAAAAAGGTTGAATTTTTTTCAAAAAGAAAATTTTGTAAGATTTTTAAAGAAACTATTTTAAAACATATAAGAGATTAAAATTTTATTTGACTTTCATATTGAGGAGTGGAAGACAGAAGTTAGTGATCACTAATTTTATTTGAAAGTTAATTAAATATAAAAAGAGTTAGGAAGTTTCTCAAAACTCTTTTAACATTTTTTTAATTCTGCTATTTTAAAATGTTTTAGTAACTTATATAGCTAGATTTATCATTTATATTTCTATTTGTTAAATTAAATATTTAACATGGTTTAAAGCTAGAATAGTAAAAAATAAATAAATTTTATTTTTAAAAAAGATGTTAATTTTTAAAGTAAGAATTCTTTTAAAATTACACTTAATATTTATATTGTCTTACTTTTTAAGTAATAATCTTTGTGTGATCCTTAACCTGAGTCAAGGTTTATACACAAATACATCATGACCTACATTTTTTACACAACCCTCTTCAAGCTCAAATAAATCTTAAATATTTTTATATATTCTGCCTCTACAGGCAAACAAACATTTTTTAAATATTATCGTTCAATTTTTTTTAAGGCTATTATTCTTTTTATACGATAAAGAAAATTTATGCACTAAAAAAATTGAATGAATATTTTTACGTCGTTGTATGCACTAACTTGCATAGAAATGTATTAAGTTTAAAGTTACCAAAAGTTTACATTAGACATTGATTAATGTACTTTTAGTAAAAAAAATTAAGCATAGTAAATTCAAATCCGATTAGAACAAAATCTCAAACTTCAATTATTAAAATTTAATTAGAGAATCAATCATCAAACATTTATCTATTCAGGATTTAAATCCAAAAATAGAGAGAAAAAAATTGTAAAAAAATATGATGATGATGATAAAAAAGAAGTAGTAGAACAAGAGTTTGAAAAATAAAAGAGAAAAATAAGGATTTGTGTACTAAATATTAAAATTAGGAAAATAAATTCAAAAGTCTAGAAAGAGAGTGTGTGTAACATTCTTATTTTGTTTAATACAATAAGAAAATAGTATCGTAGATTAATAGGAAAAAATTTAAATTAACTCGTTTGTAGGCCAACCATGCATGGAAATATAAAATATCTCATTTACTTTACTTGAAACTTATAAAAACTTAAATGACAAAGTAATCGAAACTAATTTTTTTTTAAAAAAGAACATCAAAATAGCATTAAAATATATTGTTCTTATAAATTTATAAGAGTTTGATAATTACATAATATAAGTCAAAATACATTAGGACTTATCTATATTATTTACAAAATACAAAATATAATAAGTCCTAATGAGCAGTCTGTCAACCAAAATGACTAAAGACGATCCTAGTCGTCCCCATGCCATTCCTCGATTTCTGCAAAGTCTTTCGAATCAAGATCATCATCTTATCCAAGATAACAATCACCTGAGTCTGCAATGGCCTCTATGCCAGTAACTCGTTCAAAAGTTCATTGAGTTGGTCTTCTAAGATGATCGTGATCGGGGTATGTGAACAGGTAGGTCATAACTGCTGGAGTTCTAATTGTGTCTTGATAGAGGTACACACATAGGGTGTGATGGATCATATTGTTTACAGGAAAGTCTAAAGGTAAAATATAATATAGATCCATTTCCATCATAATTATATTCCTAGGTATATCATCTACATGTATAGCAAATTTGAAATAACAAGTCCTTTGATATTCATTAAATATAAAATTAAGCCTATTATGTACAAGATATCTATGAGTCTAATCCTCTCTCCGAGTGCTATCATTCTAGTTCCCTGAAAAGTTATGTAAGGATGAGCCTCTACCTACATTACTAAGCACACACTCACAATTAAACCACACAATACAAGTAAAGATAATATAGCAATCAATCATGTTACGAAATCATATTCAAAATACATGCATAAGTTATTAATTATTCAACTTATTACGTTTCTTCTCTACTAACACTCAGAGTTCTTACTTTACACTTTCACTGCCCTGGGATCTCTTGAAGTATTTCTTAACATAAATAGTTGTTGGATAGCCATAGCAACATGGATACAACGTGTGTCGATTCAGCCCCTCTTAGCAAAAGCACGATTAAGAGTTTAAGTCAGAAAAACAAGTGTGAGGCATGTGATGCTCTTACTCTCATTTGTTACACGCAAATCAAGAAGAGTATCCACTACCATAATTTCTCCAAGATTTCTCAATCGCCTCCATCTTCTACACCCTTACTGTACCTCTGAACTTTCTATACTTGTCCTTATCGTGTTCCTTTCTCATTTCATTTCTCTTTCCATATTGCTCATCTCATCTCTATATTTCTCATTATGGATATACTTTACTCATTAGTCATTATGGCCCAACTCAATATTTTTCTACTAACATACTATTCATCCTTTTATCTCTCTATTTTGCTCTAGTTCATTATTATATCATATCTCAATCAATCATTGCTGAGGGTTGGTCACCCTCAAACTTACTCCACAACATAACTGCACATACACTCAAAACAAAGATCATACACATCATCAAACACCACAAAAACATGCTTCAATCAAGTATATATTAAATTTCATGCATTACATCCCAACATTTTCATGAACACAAGTATACTACGTTCTTAGTAACAAGATAAGGCTCTCCTTACCTTGAAGTAGAAGTTTAGTGAAGAGTTTTTTAGAGATCTTCCTCAAAAGGTTGAGTTCTTCCTAAATATCATAAGAGATCCTATTTAGAGGAGGAAAAACAAAAAAATAACTAAAGGAATGGAGAATCAAGCTTCAAGAACTTATCAAGGAGTAAGAAAAGTGTACTCTCAAGCTTGGATCGGAAAAAGGTAGAAACTTTTCAAAGATTTTTTTTGAGGAAAAAAAGGAGAGAGGTCAAAGGAAGTGGAGAACACTTTACATCTTTTATCTTTCTTGTTTTTTTCTCCATTTTAGTATAAGACACAAGAATAAGAAGAAGAAAAAATATTTTTATCTTTTATAAATAAATGTAATGTTCTTTTTTATAAATATTTTACATTTACAATAAATTCTTTATATTTTAGGGCATATTTGATATAAAAATTTTAAATTAATAACATTTTATTTGAATAAACTTGCTTTTGAATCAATTTTTATATTCACTATTTTTTAAATCTTTATTGTTATTTATATTGACGTTACAAAGTTATATAGTCTTTATTAATTGTTTCGTTGTATTATTTTTATTGACACTTTTAGATTATTCATTTAATAGACATTTACATTATAACAAATAACATGCTTCAATGTGTCGATAAACACATGCTTCAGTGAGTCGATAAAAAAGAAAAAACCAATGCTTCAATGCTTTGTTGCCAAGAGCTTCCTTTTATGGGAAACATATCCAATGAGCTTGGATTGAAGGCAATTCTCCCTTGTCACGTGTTCCCAATGCTCACTTTCGACGGGCCCACATTGTAAACTCTCATAATTAATCTATGATATATACCATGAGTTTTCCTACGTCAATCAGTTATATTTTTATAAATATTTTATTTTGATATAATTTAATATATATTTATAAATTTGAAAATATTGATTACAAGGTATTTTAGATTTTAAGGTATTGCCAACTAGGTATTTGATGTTTAATAGTTGCTAATTGGTTATATTACGAAAGAAAATAAAATTTTATTTATTTATTTATTATGTAGATATTTGATTATCGTGTGAATTGGCAATTGATTTGTATCAAAGATACTAACAAATAGATTGATGATAAAAATAGACTTATGTAGTCATACTTCCTAAAGATAAAAGATAAATATAACGTTATTGATTGGTTAATAAGTTTAATATGTTAATGGTTAAAGTAATAAATATAGAGGCAATAAAATAACAAATTAATTGACACCTTTCTGAAAAAGAAGTGTTTAAAGAATGAGCATATAACATAGAAAGTGACAATAGCATATACCAATTAGCTGCTCATTACTCGTTAGATTTTTATTTTGAACGTACGTGATTGACCATCTTTGAGAAAATTGTTCCCGTGCTTTTGCAAGTTCCCTTTGGACTCTCGTAAATACAAAGGAGAAAGGGACCCAAAACCTCAATTATTATAAGACAACACCTCATAAATGCCTTTGGATACGTGTCATTTTCTAAATGATTCTTTGCCAAAATGTCTGATAGTAGTAGCCTTATTCAGCAGTTCTAATCAAGGACACTCTTGTACAAGTGGCACATTGGTGACACTTGTTTCTAAACTGGGACATTATCAGAGTTGGGAACCATAAGCAAAACGTCAAGTGATGTCGCTTTCATATTCAATGTATGCACGAACCCCTTTGTTGTATTTGCAAGATTCTTGTCCATTTCGTGAAACTGGGAAAGATCAGGTATGCGCAGAAACTTTGCCCAAGGCAGCAAAATAATGACATTCTTTTTATTAATGAACTTAATTCAATTAATTAATAATAAGGTTTGATTTTGATTTTTAGCATTGCTATAAGGAAAACACTCATTGAATCTAAAGATCCATTTAAGGTTATTGTTGAGGTACTCCCACTTTGATCTCACCTTAGATTATACTCTACCAATGACCCCAAAGACACACAGAGGTAGGTCCCCACAGGACTTGTTCTATCAGTTAGAACATCTTGTTATGGAATATACCATACAAAAGTAAATAATTAAATGAAACAACACTCCACCTAAGATGAATACCTATGATAGGCAGGAGATATTTACCATGAATACCTATATTTGGTAATTTTCTTGATATTTACGGGAAAAAATGTTATAATCTAACAAACTAGAATATATATGTGTCTATTTAATTTATTTAATTAATAAAAAATTTAAATTTTTAAAAATAATATCAATTTTTTGAATTTATTTCATTTATTTTATAAATTAGTGTAAGACATAATATCATTGACGAATAAAATTATTAGAGTAAAATTATTAATGTTCCAAGACTTTAGAGATATTTAATAATATCATATTGTAGATATAAAATATTTTTAGGTTAAGAATGGATAAAAAAATAAAAAATTAGTATGACTAGTCGTCACTTATATATCATCTAGTCATAATTTTTATGACAGATTATTGTGTCAACTCTTTCTTTTATATTTTTTTAAATATGTCATTAATCTCACAAGAACTTGAATTTTCACATTTGAATCTTTCATTTTTAATAAAGTTTTTGACTTTCACATTGAATCTAAAGCAATAAAATTTAATTTTAACTATTAGATTTTTGTCTTTCTCCACTAAAACACAAAATTGCACTTTTCCATCATTTAGTCTACCATTGATTAGCTACTCATATGGAAAAATTTCCCATTTTCTCTACACTTGGTTGTTCACTCTCTTCCCTCTTTGTCCATTATTTTTGTCACTTTTTTCCTACATTTTTATCGATTCCAACTCTTTCTCAAGCTCCTCTTTAGTTTGAGAAGTGGAAGCTTGAGAGTAGACTTGCTTGGAACTATTTTGAATGTCTTTAGAGAACTTAAGGGAGGACATCTTTCAAACATTGTTAGATGTCACCTTGGATCCAAGAGAATAACATTTTTGGAGCTCACATTTCTCTCTCTTTTCATCTCATCTTCATTCAAATCCTAAAAAGGTACAACGAGAATGGTGTTTTTCATATTTTGGTAGATTTCTTAGCTAGGAATGGAATTTTTACCTAAGAGATACTTGTGGGTGACCTTAAAAAATGATAATATGTGGTTTTGGAGGTGTTTTAAGACTTATTCACATTGGTTGGTGTGTGAAAATGGTGCAAGATAGGATTACTCATTTTATTGTGTAATTGTGTGTGAAAGAATAATGTGTGTCTTAGTGCTAGCATGGAGAAAATAGACTATAAAATGTATCAATGGTGTGGTGTGAAGAAAATCCATGAACGTGATGTCATTATACAAAAAAAAGTTTTTCTCAAAGTATATCATGTTGTCCATGTATTATAAGGGATAATGTGTCTTTTACTACTAAATTAAGGTAGCAAAGTATTCTATCATTGCATGTGGTTTTCCATAAAGAAAAGAATTGTAGTTTTGTACTTAAGATATTCATGAACTTTAAAAAATTACTTTTTAGAAAAAAATTTTACAAATTAAATACTTATGTAGTATACATATAATTTTTAAAAATAAATGCATACACTCGTGTTTGTCATTAGTTAAGTTACCTATTACATGTCTTTAGTGCTTGAATGAAAATATTAAGTTTTTGTATAGTCATTGATATGCTTATATGTTTAAGTACAAAAAGGTAGTTGGTTTTATGAAAAACAATAATTTAATGTAATAGCTAAGTACTAGGTACCTTTAGGCACTTTAAAATGTGATTTTGTAAAGAATGAATATCTTATAAGTATCATTATACATAAAAGACCTTGAAATATTGTAAGAAGATATAAATTGAATCCTATGATTATTGAAAAACATTGTGTGGTGAATTTTGCTTTGTGGCAAGTGAAGTTTTTTGAATAAGAATGATTTGAAGTCCTTAGGATGAAAATGATTTGAAGTCCTTAGGACTTCATCTTGGAGAGAAAGTTTAAGTATTAGTAGTTAAGACATGTATCATTTGTATAGAAATGATGTGATTGTGGAAGTTATAATTTGGTACAACTATGAGATGTTGGGTGTTCAAGTTTTAGGGTGAACCTTAGGAATGGTCTAGGAATGATGCTCCAATGGCATCAAATAATGCTGTAATGGTCAAGTGATAAGTCTATATTTTGGGATATTTTTATAACTTATTTTTATATGTCTAACCATTATTTGATAAAGGTTTTGTATTTATTTATTATTTGTTACAATTTAGTATAAAGAGGTTAACATTGCGTTATTGATGCTCTTTGTTCATGATTGGATGAAATTTTATAGAAAGTAGAGTCACACTTAATAGGAAGCATAACCTTGTTTCATAGCCAACTTGAAAGTGCCTTATGACCGCACTTACATGAATTCCTACTAATCTCAAATACATTTTTCTCTCCTCACTTTCTTCTCTTCCTATGATTATTTCTAATAATTTGATAGGTGTTATAGAGGAGAATTTGTTTAAGGTTTTATTGAAGAACAAAGGAGCCTTTTAGTGGAACATTGATGACATCAAGAGAACCCCGCTATATGTACACATCAAATTCACTTGGGGAAAAAGGTAGTTTGAGCTAATAGATTAAGAGGAAAGCTATACATTAATGCAGTAACCTCTAAGTGTCACACCTTGTTTCCAACCTAGCTCAACTTAATGTCAGGCTTGTGATGTTAAATAAGTGCTTGAAGGAGGCAACCTGCATTTTTATTTTAGTTCTCGTTTTATTTTATATTTACTTTATTAATTCTAGTATCTTTCATAATTTTGTTTTGTATTTACATAAATTTTGGGTAATTAAGTATGAGGGAGTGAGTTTTTGAACTCGCATACAAGTACAGGTGTGCTCCCATGAAGCACCACAATGCTTATTTCAACAAATTCAACATGCACATTTGTGCTTAACACTTAGCACGATCATTCTTCTCTTTTAGAAGCTTTGACGCCTAAGAGACCCTGTCCTACTCAGGATTCTTTCTCTAAAGCTACTATTCATCAGGGAGTTCCCTTCTTTTTGTTTAATTTTCTTTCTTTGCTTCTTAATATTGGGGGCAATGTTGCACTTTAAGTCTATATTTTAGGATGTTTTTATAGCTTATTTTTATATGTCTGGCTATTATTTGATAAATATTTTACACTAATTTATTTATTATTTGTTACAATTTAGTATAAAGAGGTTACCAATGTATTATTGATACTTTTTTGTTGCGATTGAATGGAATTTAATTAAAAGAAGGGCTACGTTCAACAAGAAGCACAACCTTACTTCATAGCCAGACTAGGAGTGCTTAATGACTATGCACAACTAGGGATGGAAATAGGCTAGACTAGGCTAGAGTTTGTATAAATAGGTCTGTCCTATTTAATAATTTTGAAGCTTAAGCCTGATCTATTATCTATCATAGACTTTTTATTAAGCATATCTTGACTTTTTTAAAAGTTTGTTTTAGTCTATTAGCTTTTTCAATAGCCTACTTCATATTGAGACCTTCACATAATAAATTATTTTATTGATTTCAATTGGAGAAGACATTTTGTTAACTTGAAAAAAAAGAAAAAAATAGTGAAAAAAGTTACATATAATATAAACAATTACACAAGAAGATGATGAATGAGACGAAGCATTGATAGACGTAATTGAGATAGCACAAATGCAAATTAGTGTTATGCATATAAGGTAGATCAAACAAAAATAATGAAAAAGACTATAGCAAACAAGGCTCTCTTTATTAGACGACATGTAGTAGACACACTTTTTTACTCCAATGAAAAAGATTAAGGTTTCTAATTTAAGATTTTATTTATTTTAAATTTAATATATTATTATAAATTTTATGAGTTTTAAATAGGCCATTCTAGTAGACCTAATAAATTTTTTCTTAAACTCAAGTCTAGCCTATTTAATTAATTAAGCCTTGTAAAAAGTTTAAATTAAGCCTATTACTTAAAGTCAAGTCGAGCTAGCTTTAAAAAGGCTAGGTCGTAGGCCTTTGTCAGACAATATGACTATTTTCATTCCTAGTGACTATTCACGATCTAGCTTTAAAAAGGCTAGGTCGTAGGCCTTTGTCAGACAATATGGCTATTTTCATTCCTAGTGACTATTCACGATCGTGCTGGAGACTATGCACAACCATACTTATAAACCTACAACTAAATTTGAATTTAAAATTTAAAATTTGGAATTTGAATTTAAATCTAAAATGTTAAAGTTGACATATCAGATATCTTTTAATAGATAAAATATATCTTTTAGAGGTCAAATCATTATTTTTCCTAAGATTTTACTATTTATTTATTTAAAGAGGTCTCACACACTTGAAGAAGACAATTTTCCTTTTGGAGACTTTGCTTTCGATACACTTTGACCTAGCTAACTTTTGACATCTATTCGAGCCTTTTAGGGAGCAAAAATTGTAACACCTTCTTTTCACTTATTTATTAATTGGTGAACTGTTTGATATTAGATAATGTTGCAATGTGTTTTAGGAATGATTTATGAGTGTTTGTTAGAGGTCTAGTGCAGGGCTCTCGCTTAAGTGAGACAGGGCTCACTCAAAACTATAAGATTTTAAGGCATTCTCGCTCAAGCGAGAATAGGATAAACTCATACCAACTATCCTCTTGCTTGGACGAGAGGTGATCTTGCTCATGTGAGCAGAGATCTCGCCCAAGCGAGATGAGTTGCTTAGGCGAGGATTTATAGGAAAAATGGCCAACTCTCTGGACGTCTTTTCGCTTAAGCGAGAATGACTCTCACTCAAGGAAGAATAGTAGAAAAAGCTTAAGGAAACCACTATCTAGTATTCTCGCTCAGGCGAAAAAGGTCTCGCTTAAGCGAGAGCAAACGAGAGTTGAGGGGTATTTAACGGATTCCAGCCCAGAAACTTGGATTGCAATCCAAGAAACATTTTCTAATTTTTTTTCTTTGAACTCCCTCTTCCTTTCTTCCAAAGAAACTCCTGTGAACTCTAAATTTGCTTCGAATCCAAGTTTGAATCTCCACTCTACGGAATCGCTTGTAATCTTAGAGCTCGACTATTCAATCTCACCTCTATTTTCTTTGATTTCTATCTTCTCAAAGGGTAGTCTCCTTTATAATGTGTAGGAAGACCTCAATCTTTTGAATGGAATTTTTCACTAATTTCTTCACAAAACAATCCATTCGAGGTAAGGAGTGCTCCATTCCATTGCTAAGAACATGATTTGTACTCATGAAATGTTATTGTGGGATTATTTGCTTGTAATTATATGTTTGAATGAAATATGTTTTTTTATATTTGATGATTTGAATGATATATATGTTGGACATATATGTATGTATGTTGTGGACTGAGTCTAGAGATAACTAATTTTCAGAGATGAATGATTAGTATATGATGTAAAATAGAAAGAGGAAAAGATGAACAAAATATTAGTGTGAAAGTATCAAGTTAGATTATGATGAGAAATCTAAAATGAAAAACGGTGATGAGAAAGGAAAGATGATAAGAATAAGTGTGGATAGTTCAGATATACACTGGAAGTGTGGAAGATGGAGGCGATTTTAGTAATCATGAGGAAATAAGGATGGTAGATGCTTTCCTTGATTTGCGCATATTAATGAGAGTAAGAGCACCATAGGCCTCATACTTATTTTCTGACCTAAGCTCTTGACCATGCTTTTGATAAAAAGAGTCAGGTCGGCACACGTTGTATCCGTGTAGTTGCGGCTGTCCAACAATTATTTATACTAAGGAAGACTTCAAGGGTTCCCAAGGGTAATGAAAGTTTAAAATGATAAATTTAAGAATAGTAGAGAAGAAAATAGAATAAATTCGTAATATTAATGATGGTTGTATGTACATGAAAATGAAATTGTATTGCAAATCATGTTTAATGATTAGAAAAAAAGTTCATCCTTACAAAACCTTTCAGGGAATAAAGATGACAGATCCGCAAAGACTCATTAGACTATCGGAGTTGCTTATTAGTAATAGACTAGACTATGTATGTAAGGAGTGGTAGCAGTTATGCCATTGTAGTTTTATTATAAATAGTAATGATGGCTCTAGTATTGTATTTACCTTAGAAATGACAATAGGATATGATGTACCTTTTGATTACTCTAGCAGCGGTAGGATCCATATAACACCTTGAATTTAATTTCTAAAATAAATAAATTTCGTAATAAGTAGGAATAAATAAAAATTTTCATTCAATTAATTGCCAACACATGGTTTCAATAAAGTCTTTCAAAATAAGGATAGATTACAAGTTTGAATCAAGTCAATGCTACATGACTAATTTAAATACATCAAGATTTTCAAAATAAATTTCTAAGTCCTATAGCAGTTTCATGCATCCTTTCACTGAGCCTAGTGTCGATCGTCTTGGTCACCTAAAAAATAAATATAAGGGTGAGTACTCTACACTATCACACACAAGCACAGAGACTCACCTCACCTTGCACATTTCATAACAATTACTAATATGATAAAATTACATTCAAACAAGCATCAATCCATTACTTTTAATAATGCTCACACATAATTGCACATCAATTCGCACATAGGTGTGCTCACTGCACCCTCAATCATTTCACCCAACACATGCACTCACTATGGCACTGTGATCACAGATTCCTGATTCCCTCAATCTCAGAGACTTACTCAGTTCACAGCATGGATGGTTGCCAGATAGCTCCCGCTCTACAAATACAACGTGTATGGTACTAAGTCCTCCAAGCAGAGGTGTTAGTCAAAGGCCGAGTCAGGAAGAAAGTGTGTGGCTTGTGGTGCACCCATGCTCACTATTAGTGTCACTACCACTCTCTCTTCCCTAAGGTATTTCTACCGCCCCCATCTTCTACACCGTAGTGTATCGTTGAACCATTTATAGCTTTCAACATATTCAAACACATTCACACTCACAATTCATCATGCCTTCCACACACACACACACACACACACATTTCATTTATCTGATATTATTCATTCTCAATCGAAGGCACAAACATCCACATAATATTCAACCGCACATTCTTCATCATAATCTCCATACAATCATTCATTTCATCACACACAATACTTACCACATCTACCACATTATACTCAAACATCAATCACACTATTTTTATTTTAACTTTACCACAATCAAGTCATTTCATCATACATTGTACACAAACACACAACATTTCCTTCACAATCAATACCCATCACTTCATTTTCATTAAAACACACACATTGCATTATATATCAATATAAACGGATTCAAGGCACAAAGAGATAGGGTAGAGTCCCCCTTACCTCAGATTAAAGACCCAACACAAAATCTACGATGAAAGTGCTCCCCACATGAACTTTCATCCTAAATATAGGGAAAACCCTATGAGAAACTAAGAAATCAACGAAAGGGATGAAAATTCAAAACCTTAATCCATAGAACTTACCTCCAAATGCTCCAAACACAACCTCGATCCTCAATCTTACACCCGAACGACTTTGGAGGCAAACGGTGAAATAGGGTTAGGAGTCGAGAGAATAAGAGAGAGTTTGAAGAGAGGGATGAGAAATGAGCTTCCCAAACCCTAAACCCCTCAAATATCCTTCTGATCGCAATACTCTTGCTACAGCAAAAATCTCAGAGGAAACTGCACTCTGGTTTTTGCAGAATCTCGCTACAGCGAGACTACAACTCATAAATGCACCTCTCTCTGTTACCTTCTAGCTACAACGAGAACACAACAGAATCACCCCTTTAAATACTATTTCCAGAATCTCAAATACTTTTTTCATTAAATACCAGGATGGTTCGCTCCTAAACTAGTAACTTGTAGGTTCCTTCTAGATTAATTAAGCTGTGAAACCAGTTAGAACTGAACAACATTAGATTAGATGGGCTGAGAGTTAGCTGAAATTGTTATATTACTTGTTGAGAATTATGAAAGTTGTACAATTACTTATATTATATTTTCATATCTTGTGATCATGATTGTTGATTTCTTAAGCTCACCCTTCATTTTTTGTCTATATTAGTGTGTTGTGTGCGTTGCGATGATCATACGGTGGTACATGAGCAGGTGTAACAGATAATATTTTCACTTCACATGTTGAGGGATAGACTGACTGAGAATTGATAGGAGTAATTGAAAATAATTGAAAATATTATAAATTTAAATCTGAGTTGTAAATAATTAAAAATATTGTAAATTTGTACTTTTAGCTACATACTGAGTAATTTTTATATATATTTATAAATTGCCAACAAATAAATATGGTTATAAATTATATGAGAATGCTATTGAAACTTTACTTTACCATTGAAGTGTTGAGTTTTAATTTTTCTCTAATTTATATTGAATTAAATATTTTGATTTATATATATATATATATTTAATATAATGTTATTAATTCTTTTGGAAAGTGGTTGTGACAGATTTAATTCTCGTGTAGACTATTTTTAATTTGTATAAAAGATACTAAAATTCTAAATTTATTTAAAGATGATTTAATATAATAATATTTATTAAACTTTAATTTTATATATCGGTCATACCAATTTTTATACTATTTAATAATTTTTATTAGATGATTTAATTTTAAAATTAACTATTAAATTAAAAGTTTATATACATTAAAGTAAAATATACATTTAAAATATAAAAAAAAATTCCTTATAGCATATTCATAAGTAACGTATGAATTGATTAATTAAAATTATATTTTATATTAACTTATTAACTTCGTAAGGTATTTGGTATTTTACATTTAAAATGATATTTGTTATGTTCCAAGTTTTTGTATTAGAGATGTTTATAAGGTATTTGATAAAATGCTATATTACTGAGAAATAATAAATTGTAGGGCTGAATCTGATGAAACAGTCATACAAAACAAATTTTCCTGTAAATTGCTAAAATAAAATTTTAATTAAAAATAATTAAAAAGATACCTAAATTATATTAATCGATAAATAAAAGTTTTCTTGAATATTGAGTGATTCAGAAGTAGCAAAAAGGTCAAGGTTGGATGAATGTCACTAATAAGTGGAGAGTGGAGTGGCATGAAATCACGCTACGCAAATGTCACGTGTCATTCCATCTGCAGCATCGTAGGTGTCAGTGTTGTATTTGATATATGACACGTGCCAAACTATTCTCACATGGTTACACCTTTTGCCCATGCCCTTGTTCGAGTGACAATTGCAACTCATGACCTTAAAAGGGTACGCCAAAACCTTATCACCTAAACCGTTTCCATTGTGTGTGTGTGTTGCATATTTCTTTGTCGCGTTTCGAGTGTAATGATGGAGATGAGCTGAGCTTGTATGAACATGGGTGCAATGCTCGTGTTTCATGATTCACAAATGTTTTTCGGTACTATTGGACACTTACCTTTTCAAAAATAACAAATGTGTCTAGCAAATTCATTAAACTCAAGTTTACCATTAGAAAAATAAAATATTTATGAAAATACTTTTATACCTGTGAATTATATTATTTTTATTTTAAAATTTCATTTTCTGTTTATATTTTTTATAATTTTACTTTTTATTAATATTTTTGTTAAATTTTTTTAATTTACAGTTTAGTTTTGAAATTTTTATCACTTAAATTTATAATTATTAATATATATTAAATATTAATATTTAATTAAAATATGATACTGTATAATAAAAATATCATTTTAAAATAAATTATATTTTAAAATTATTAATTTTATTAAATTCTTATATTTTAATACATAATATTAGTAGTTATAAGTTAAAATAATTAAAATATTTTTTAAAACAATTTTGTTATACATATAATTATTCTCAAAAATATAAAAAATTTATTTAATTATTAAATTTTATATTTAATATAAAATACCTTAGCTAATTTATTGAATTACACTTGAGTGAATATAACGAGTTGGACATGTTATTTTAATTTTTTATTATAAATAAGTTTAAGATTAATTCCTTAAATGTTTGTGAACACTAAAGTTAGATATCTCTCTAGAACTATAACACCCTCTTTTTCATTTAATTATTAATTGGTATATTGTTTAATATTATATAGTGTTACTAAAATTGTAATACCTTATATTTCTTTTCTCAATATATGATGAATTTTCATAAAAATTTAAATAATAAAGTAAATTTCTTTCAAAAACTCTCTAATGAGAAAGAACAATGAAATGATATAAGGTTCATAAAGTAAAATTTCACTAATTGATAAGTACTTTAGAAAAATAAAGATTCTAAAATTTTCATCTGTAACAACAAGAAATAGTAGTTTTACAACTGTTCCAAAAGAATGCTATAGAACTAAAAATATCTATTCATAACTTAAAATAACTAAGTCCTATAGCAGTTCTCATCCATCCATGTACTATGAGCCTGATACTACTCGTCTTGGTTTCCTAAAAATGTTGTGTAAGGGTGAGTCTCTATCCTATTATTCATACATAACACATATTCATCATATCACGATTAAAGAAAATATCATGGTATTACATATCACTGTGTCATATAAAGCAATTTCTCATCTCAACGCATAAACACATATTATATTCCACAGATTCACAATTTATTTTTCTTTTATCCACGCTTATCGTGTCTTGTGGCCACAGTTATCTGATGCCTCTATCTCGAGGTCTTACACATCTATATAAATAGTCGCTGAATGATCGAATGCAATACGGATACAACGCATGCAATAGATAGTCCCTTAGCAAAGGTAATAGTCAGGAGTCAAGTCAAGAAACGATTGTGCGGTCATGTGGTGCATTCGTATACAATATTCTGTGTACAACCCTGAATGTCACTCACCACCCTGTATTTTCCCAAGATATCCCATATCGTTTTCATCTTCTACCCCAGTGTATCTCTGTAACTATTTATATCATATCCTTTTCCATCTCATACTCTTTTGAGCAAATTCATATGTTCACATATGTCATTTTTCATGTTCACACATATTTTTCATTATATTTCCACATACTTTTCATCATATACATCAAACCATGGCATATTCATAATACACATCATTTTTTTACATGAACCACAATATATTTAAACATGAAGCATCCATCTATTTGTATATTTCATATCATAAAATCACAAAATCATATCAACCATCCTCAATATACCTCGTCATACACTGTTTAAACATAATAACACATTTTCACCATATATTCATCATAAAATCATATAAACAACTAATTATTCTCACTTTTCACCGATTATTTTTCACAAAACAAGGATTATTCCACGTATAATCACATATATGGCAAGATCTATGAGAATACAAGTAATAAACATAACAAAATGATAAAGTAGAGCCTCCTTACCTTAAGAGAAGGATTTCTCAAAGGTTTAACAAAAAATTTTGCTCTAAAATCAAAGTTTATCCTAAAAATCATAAGATACCTATAAGAAATTTGAGATGAAGAGAAATGAACAGTAAATCTAGATTCAAACTTAGAGAAACTTAGTTTGAATCGCTTAGAATGAACGTACGATCCCAGATCTGAAGAGAAATCCAAGTTTAGGAGGTTGAAGATAAGAAAAAATGGTAGTATATGGCTTTGGGTCTCTCTAGAACTTTTGAAACTAGTGAAAAAGATGAAAATTTCATGCAAGGCCCCCTATTTATAGGCAAAATCTCGAAAAAAAAATTGGGTACTGTTCACATCGCCTTATTATTCATCACTGGAAACATTGTTCACACCGATTTACTGTTCCCGCCGGAATCACTGTTCATTGCTGAAATTACTGTTCATGACCGACTTATTGTTCACTTTTTTTTTTAATTTTATTTTATTTCAAACTCCATCTAAATCTATTCTAATCAAACTTAATATCACATAATTCTTTAATTAATACTTAAAAATACTGGTGTTACAGTTGGAATGTGTTTGGGAATGATTTATGGGTGTTTTGGTAGATGTCTGGTGCAGGAGATCTCACTCAATCGAGATAGGTCTCGCTTAAGTAAGACTGAGCGCCCAGAACCACAAGATTTCAGGGCATTCTTGCTCAAGTGAGATGAGTCTCGCTCAAGCGAGAATGGGATAAACTCAGTCCAACTATTACCTTGCCCAAGTAAGAGTGATCTCGCTCAGCAGAGATCTCACCCAGGCGAGATGAGTCACTCAGGCAAGGACTCACAGGAAAAACATTAACTATGGGACCAAAACATTAAAAAAAAAAAAATGTATAATTTGTAAATATATGTCAACTGTAGAAACCAAATATATTATTTTTTCCTATTTATTAAAACACATTTTGGTTAAAATATATTTTTAAAATCACAAAACTTGTAGTACTATCGCTAATATTATTATTAGCAAACATATCGACTTTTTAGTAATATCAACACTACATACAAATTAGCCATGTTCTGTCATATTTATAACATATGTTTATATGAGAGTTTTAGAAAAAAAATGAGCAAAGAACATATTTTTTTAATTTTAAATTAAAATAATTCTATATATCACTTATAATAATAAATACATGATTAATACATTAAGTTCATTTTAAGATATCAATTTATATCTTTTATTTTAAATAAATAATAATTTTAAATATATATTTTTAAAATATGAAATTTATCTTCTCTATTTCCCTACAAAACTCCTCTAAGACACCCCTAAGAAAACGCAATCAACCAGTAAAATCATTAACCATTTGAATTTTATGTTCGGTGCTTGTGGGTTTTTCAATATTATATTCTTGAATTAGGTTATGTACAGGTGCAATAATTTATAAAAATTACAACTTTTTGTTAATTGAAACCACAAAGCTTATAAATTAAAAACATCGAACCGCAATGTACAATTACACGTTTTATTCATAGATGAAAGGAAAAAAGATTAAGAAAGGAAATAGGAAGGTAAGAGAGACTATAATAAAGAAAAGAGACAATCGTTTTGTTCACAAGAAAAAGAGGAAATAAATAAAAGAAAATACTAAAATAAAACTCTGAAGTTATAGACAAATTTATCCAAATAATTTTAAAACATTTCTCTCCTCTACATCTCCCAAATTTTGGAGAACTAAAATCAATTGAAGAGGAATTTTAGTCCTCTCTTTTCCCTCGAGAATTTGAACCAAAAGTATAAATTTTATACCAAAAACTTGTATCCATGTTTTATGATATCATGCATAGATTAGATATATCATGACAAAATCTTCAGATAGCCTCTTCCCCCTCAAATCTAACTCATGATAAAACCAAACACTGTTAAAAGTGCATCATAACCCAAAGACAATACTGAGTCACAAACAAAACTTGTATTGGTACATGTCCAATATGTCTGCTATCAGCATACATAGTATCCTATTCTATACATGAACCATTGAATTTACAATGTGTCTGATGACATCAGAACCGTTGGGCAATTATACATCTAACTGCATACATGTAGATTGTGTCCTATACATGTCAAAGCCAAGAGGCCACATATTTAAAATCTACAACTTAGTAATTTATCTGGAACTGTCAAATTAAGCCACTAATCATGCCATCCCAGGCACTTCTAATGTAACCAGTTGACAAACATGGAGTATGGTTGATGCCAAAGAACATAGACTTGAGAATTCTTAGAGAAGAATTATGCAGCAGAAAAATGCCAAGTTTGACAGAAAGGCAATCCAAACACATTGCCTGAAGGGGGCACTTTCTGATAATGCCATGCCAGCTGACATCACAAGTTAGCTGTGCCTCACAGTGAAGGACAAAGAACTGAGCTTACACTGTTGAACACAACCTTTTTCCTCCTTGAAGAACATCAAGGCCCCTGTGATAAAATATAGCTTGTCATTGCAGGGACAAAGAATGCATCAAATTTCATCCAATTTTCAGGTAATTTTTTTCTTTTGCAACTATATGACTGTTTGTTTCCTTTTATAAAACATGGTTAAAAGTTGTACACTCAGTAGCTTCTGGTCGTGCTCAAAGGGTCATAATCATAGACGTCGCCAGCTTTGACAAACCGGCCCTTCACCCGCCTTCTCACATCAGCCCTTGCCTTGCGAGAGGCATACCTTACTTTTTTGTCAAACCTAACAAGGTAATTACAATTAATGTTAAATCAACTAAAGAGTGAACATGAACCTAATAAGATAATAACACTTGATGTTAAGTCAACTACAGAGAAAACATGCTTTTAAGTTTCAAAATAAAACGAACCTTGCAGTGGGAAAGAGTTGTTTAGTTTGTAGGAAAAAAAATAAAGATTGCAACTCAATAATAACAAATGGAGATCAGAACAAAGATAATGATCATGGCCGTCATTACATTCATCTTGACAATTGCCATTATTTAACCAACATCTTCCCCCACTTATGAAAAAAATATTAAATTGAGGTGTCTATGCGATGAATGAAAAATATGGGGGAAGAATAATTTAATTTAAACAGTATTATTGTAATCACTTACTTCCGTGTCTTCTTCTTTTCCTTATAACGCATGACAGCATTACTGCGGTTAGCAGATTGCAGGGAATTCTCAGGACAAGGTGTAAGCCAAGGAGGTTCTCCCATGAGAAGCATTGAAGAAGCGCCACAGTCTTGATAGTCTCCGGCGCTACTCTCTCCAGTAATGCCAGAAAAAGAGAGATTTGATTGGGCTTGCTTTCCAGTAAAACAAAGAATCGGTTCAGTTTTAGTACTCAAAATTGAATCTGCAGATGCTGCATTGCTGCAAGCTGGCTGCATTGTGTTGACCAGTCCAACTGATGACCCCTGGACATAAAGTTAGATCTGAAAATAAGTATGTCACGAAAGAAATGTTAAACAACCCCCCACAAAAGAAATTAAATTGCACTGTCCAGTACCACTAACACATTGTAAGCATGCATCACGCAGAACAGTGAACATCTTATTCTTATCACTTTAATGTAAACAAAATATATGTAGCACTTCAAATAAATATTATACATTCAAGGAGTGTGAATACACCAACATTTTACTTCATTTCTTTAACATTATGCAAATTACAGACAACCATAATGCAAATTATATCGTTCTGTCCATTACGCATGCATCACACTGAACAGTGAACATATCATTCTTAACACTTGATTGTAAATTGTAAAAAAGATATATGTTGCACTTTGAAAGTATTATACATTCAAGGAGTGAGGATACACCAACATTTTATGTTATTTCTTTAACATTATGCAAATTACAGAAACCAGTATATAACATCAGGACTTTGATTCTTATTATCAAGGACCAACCCTCCTAAACACTTAATCTATTAGGTGGAGGCTCATGAATGATTTTGATATCTAACACATCCCTCACCCAGAAGCCCTTTGGGATTGAAGCACGTCCTGAAATTCAACTTTTATATTGAAAAATGGGGGTAGCGTGATTTGAATTCTGGACCGCTTGGCCTGTTGGTCATAAATGCTTTGATGCCATGTCAGGGACCAAATCTCCTAAAAGCTTAAGCTATTACTGGAGATAGATGAATGTCTAAAAGTTTGCATTATCAGTTTAAACAATTTTCAGAAAAATCATATAGTTTACAACATTGTGACGATTGAAAGAGAGAATTGTTGAGAGAAATTTTGTATACGGGCTTCATATTTGATATCCTAGTTATACTTTATAATAGTCCAACGACGGAGTAATCAAGGGAGTAAATGAGTTAATTAGAAGTTAACAATTGACCTAATGATCAGTAGCTATCTAATAGCCCAATCACCAGCTAATTAACATAATTACAGTTGATCAAGTGCTAACATTGTAACATAAATGCTGGCCTTTTAGCAGTGAGCAAATTTTGATAAGTGAAATCATTCAATCAACCCTACCAGCCAATCTTCCTTCAACATGAAACCCTTAGCTATTTCACTGCTTAATTACATGAGATGTATATTTAAGAATTTTATCCAGAAAAATCCTGTCCCAGGAAGACTGAGGAAAAAAAAGAAAAGAAAGAAAAAAGTTTTAAGGACCTAACACTGGGCATATATCCACAATAATTGCCAATCTTTCATCACCATTTTCAGAAGACCTAAGAATTAGATCCATGCCTCAAGCATAAGCATAATATCAATATTATTCAAACACTCAAGAATTTCCCATGCAAAGGCCTAGATAATACTAGTCAGAAAAGATATTTTCCTTTCTCATTCATCTATCTCCATTATTACCATCACCACTCCACTTAAATTTGATTGAAGGGTACTTAATTCACAATAATGACTTGGAACAAAAGACAGAAAGCAGAGCAGCTCAACACTGTCCAACAGCTTCAATTTGCAAAGCTGTATATGTATAATGCATTCATATTACAACACATTGTAGACCAAAAAATTCACATTCCAATGCAAATAGCTTAGAGTTGAAATAAAATAGACAAGGCAAACAAGCATAATAAGTAATAACTGACCCAAATATTTTATTACTTTATTTATAAAAGAATAATATTATGAAAAAGGAAGGGAAAGTGAAGGTCAGAACCAAAGCTACATAAAACAAGGAAAAGTGACTTAAATTATTGATCAAATAATAGACCAAAGCAAACTGAAAAAACAAAGGGGCATGCTCAGAATGCAAATTGCCTAAAAATCCCTGTTGGGACTGAAAATAGTCCCTATTTCTAAATCTTTATGATAACGGTTAAAATATTCAGAAGAACCAGATGATCAAGGAGAAAATAAATGCACACTTGTGAATACACAAGAACATCATTGCATGAACTATACAGGACATAACATGTGATGCTCAATAGTACAAATTAAAAAATCCATGATTATCACAGACAAAGGATGATGAGAGTTTAGCACCTCAGCAGCAACAGCATCCTGACAATTGGAATCTCCAGCAGACATGTCCTTTGTTCCAAACAAGCTATCAATTCCACCATTTTCAAAAAGCTCTTCCGAATGACTAAGGGCCACACCAAAAAGCTCTTCATAGTTCTCAAGATTTAGATCCACTTCATCCATGTTGAAGTCATCATACAGATTCTCATCTTCACATAGTGCAGGACATTTTGTAGCCGGACAGCATAACTAGTGATGAAATATGAGATATTAGCAAAATAATATGAAGAAATTGTCAGAGTTTTAATATAGAAAACTAAAGTTGTGTGAAATCGTTTAAGTAAACAAGACATACATTGGCAAAATAATACATACAATAGCCTTTAAACTAAGCTATCTACTGATGATAGAAATATAACTTCAAACTACCATTAAATCAGGAAAGCTTAATTTTCAGCAAAACCAAAATATAAATTAAGCTTAGACCAAAAACCAATAAAACAAATGAAGCATTAAATAAAGCAATAGTTATATAGAAAATGAAAAAATCAAAAATCTTGAGAATTCAACCAAAGGAATTATGATTCAGTGAGAAATTTTGCTATTATTCTCTGGTTTCTATATACAAACAAAATTTTAAAACCATCAAATAAATTCTTTCCCTTTACTGTTGTTAGAAAATCCATCATTACACCTAGTGTTGGTGATGTGATTCATGATGACAATGATGATGATGATGATGATGATGATGATAACATCCAGTTATACCTTTGGCAGACATTCATTGGCAGGTCCAGCTGGCTGGTCCAGAATACGAGGTTCCAAGCTTGACTCAGGCATTGAAGATGGACAAACCAAAGACTTGTCCAAAGCAGGTAGATCAGTAACTTGATCAGAATCAGACAAATCCTGGTTTTCTGGAGGAACCCAACCACTTTTGTTGTTGTTTTCATTAATACTCATTAAGCCTAGCTCTTGCTCACATGTAGATTCACTCATATGAGGGATATCCAACACAAATGACCATATTGAAGACAGTTCCACCGCTGAAGGGCAGCCAGAGTAGCAATTGATTGCTTGTCTCTTATGTGTTGAAGAAGAGGCAGAGGTGCCATGAACTAACCAATCACAATTCTGACAAAGCGAAATTTTCTCCTCAGCACACCTTACAAAGGCAGGTTGTGAATTGCATCTCTCACATAAAAGGGTCCGCGAATGACGCCTAGAAAGAGCATTAGCAGAATGAACATTCCGATCACATGACAAACATAAGCATGCAGCATCAGAGCGGCAGTACACCATGGACCTCTGGTCTCCACAAAAGTCACATATATAACCCATCTTTAGAATCACTTTTCTCTTGTTCCTTAACCTAAATTAAGGAATCTCAACCTAGTAACAGTTGTTGCAAAACTACAATATCTTCTGACAACAGAAGTTCCTCTTCCTTATTTGAAGATGCAGAAGCTGAATTCTGTCATATAAGCATACATTGTTAGACAATGTTACAATGAAAACAGAACTTTCATGCTGTAAATTCCCAGCTACCAATAAACAAATAAGTTAGCATTTTAATTAGAGCTGAGAATTATGAAAAACAAAAATGGGAAGACTACAGCCAATTCTCAAGAATAGTATATAGATGCAACCGCAAGTAATTTATAGGACCAAGATTATGAAAAGTGGTAGCCAAGACCAAAAAATTATGAAACAGTTCAAAGCAATGAAACATATATGTATGCCTCCATGCATGATGTATATTTAGATTTAAAAGATTAAAAGAAAACAAAAATAAATCCTATAAACAAAAAAGAAAAGGAGAAATAATAAGCTAAAAACTCAAAAAACTATTTTTACATCAGCACGAAATTATACAAAAGCAAGTGATTCTTTCAAAACAATAATTAAAAAAAAAAAAAACAACTGAGACAACATTACCTAATAATAACTGCTAAGAATAATTGCCAAAGCGACTTCAGATTTGAAAGTAAAAAACATTGCATACCTAAAATAAAAGTTACATAGCAAAATTACCTTTTCATTTCATCTCTAAACAAGGCCATTCCCATCAGTATAATCAACAACAATCGAATTCAAAGAATAAAAAATTATGGGATAAATTATAAGTGGTAGATCAATTATAAATAACCAAAAATAAACATCACTAACCCAGAATCATATACCCCACAAAGACTACAACTAAAAAAGCAAGAGAAACAAAGACAACAAGAATAACACATCTAATCCAATCACCACTTTCTTAAAATTCTGTCATAAGCACCCACAAAAAGTATCATGCCCAGAAAACACGAACTTCAAAATATATATATATATATATAAAGAAATTAAAAAGAAAAAATAACACAAAACAACTAAAAAAACGTGCGTTTTCATGAAAGATAAGAAAGCACTAGGCAAGAAAATTACCTTACGGCAAGGAAGGCAGAGAACAAGATCGGTAAGCAAAAGGGCTTTGCTTTTTCAGAAAAAAATATATGTAAATATTAAATAATCAATTTTTTATGGAAAACTTGAAAGCAAAGAACCCTAGGGAAGCAGCTGAACTTTTTCCAAGAGAACAACAGAGACACAGTGACTTTGCTCCTCTTTCTCGCTCTTACTTTTTTTTTTTTTTAATTTTTGTTTGTTTTCTCTCTCCTCTGTTCTGTTCTGCTCTGTTCTGTTCTGTTTAGAAGTTGCGATAGAAAGGAATAGGAAGATAGAAGGTAGATAGAGAGATGTGTGTAGATGAGATATGAGAAGAAGAATAATGCAAATGGTGTTCATAGAGGTAATGTGACATGAGCAAAGCTGATAAAAAGTGCAAACAAAAGAGTAAAAATATATAATGCAAGTGGGACCATGTCCTTTTCTTAGTGAAAGGAAAAGGTTAGGGCTTTCCTTTTTCTTGGTCTCTCACATGACAAAATATAATAATAATATAATAATAATATCATAATTGTAATATTCCCACTTTTTTCTTTTTCTGTGTTCCTGTGATTGTACAGTGACATTCTTGCTTTTGTTTTCTCAAGGAGTTCCTAATTACTATGTGAAGAATAATATTTAAGAAAATAAATTATATTTTTAAATATTTATATTGAAATATATTAAAAAAAAATAAAATTTGTTAACGAATCTGTTAAGAATTTGTTTGGTTAACATAATAATGTAAGTATTGATAGAATATGAGTGTTAGATAAAAAATATAATAAATAAAAATAAAATATATTGTATTATCTTATTATTAATTTAAATCTTCTTATAATTTATGCTTAAAAAATAGAATAAACATATATTATATTCTATTAATTGAATAAATATCTAAAATAAAATGAATATTTTATTCTATTTTATTATCTTATTTATTAAACATATTTTAAAGAAACTGATTATTATTTATTTTTCATTATTTTTCGTTTGATTATTATATTTGCATTACATAATAAAATTGTAGTCGTTGATGGTTAATGCCTATTGTGTATTGCATATGTAAAACGTGAATTTAATTTTTTTTAAAAATAAATGTTGTACTAATAATACTTTTACGTGACAAAAATCCCTTCAGACAAATAATGTCTTTATATATTTTAGTAAATAATTTTAAAAATATAAATTTTTAATAAAAAAAAAGGCCTTTTTTGTTATCCCTTTTTATTTACTAATTGTTTTTTGTTTTATTTTCTGAGTAGGTCTTTTCAGGTTCCGGCGGCAAGTCATCCATGGATTTGACAGTGGATAGTTGGTTTCCTGCCCCCAAAGCAATAACTTGCCAAATTATTATTTAATAATTATGTTTTATTATCTACTGCTTACTTTAATTAACATAATTTTTTTGAATTTTAAATGAGTGAAATTTAAAAGTCTAAATCACATGAAGTATTCGTAAATTATTTGAATTTTAAATGAGTGAAATTGTTCGCGAATTATTTGAATTTATTTATTTAATTGAATATATAAGTTTAAATTTAATTCTAAGCTCAATTTTATTTAGTTGATATTAATAAATTGTGAATAACTTGTAAATATATGTATATTTAAATAATTATAAATTTATTTATTGATTTATTTGAAAATTATATTTTTTATCATTATTATTATATGTGTATTAGAGCTTTATGCAAATAATACTTTTTATTTTTTATTTTAAATATTTTTGTGTAAATAAAATTATTTTATTCTATTAGCATAAAATATTTATTAAATACTAAATCAATAAAAAATTATTAAAAGTTATAAACGAAATTAATTATAAACAAGCTAATGAGGTAAAACTAAATTTTAAAATTGTTAAATTTTTAATTTAATTACCACTGTTTGTATTTTTGAAAATATAACTACACTAAATTTCAGTGAATAAAAACTCTAATATCTATAATATAAAATTCACACACTTAAATATGATAGAAAAATTTATTATTAAAAAAATTTTATGTAAGAACTCAAACTAGATTACTTGTTACTCAAATTAACCTCTATTAATAAATTAGTCTATTATCTGGTATTAAATTCATAACTTTTCAACATAAATTTAATATATGTTGATTTTAATTAAAAATATATAATTTTAAAGTTTTCAGTTTTCTTAACAAGCTATTAAGAGTTTGAAAAAAAAAACAATTAATTGTAAAACACGCACTCAGCATTATATTTAAAAAAATCTCTTAAACAATAAGGTAAAAAAAAAACATGATACTATCCAACAAATAAATAAAATAAAATAAAATAAAGTATGATGAATAAATAATAGACGCACCCATTAACTACTAACAAAACTCTTGTGTGGTCAATTTATATAATATTATTGTATAGGTTCTGATTATCCCATGTATCATGCACGTTTTCCTTTTTATTTTCATTATATAAAATGTTTTATATTGAAAAAATAGACTTACACATCAAATCTAATGGTCGGTTTCACGGTGATTATTAATTAATTTTATATAAAATCTGGAGCATTATTTGATCTAATCCAAAGTCTTCACGACTCAATTATTTTCTCAATTCCCCTTATCATTTATTATTAAAATAAATTTTAATATTTCGATTATAAAATTAAACAGGTCCTGTTTATTTTCTAGGTTTCACACCTTTCATTAAACGTCTACTTATATTACGCATATTATTAAAATAAAATTTTAAAATTATAATATTGTAACTAATTTTGTTTAAAATAAGAATACTCACGTGAAGTAGTTGCTTGATCTACTTTCGTACAAATTGCCCTCTACGACGAAGATTTATGCCTTGGAGCATTTTCTTTACACGTTTGCCTTAACGTATTTTCTATTTGAGGCACTTGAAAGGCATGTTTACCAACAAAACTCCACCATTCATTTTTAACACGTGTTTGCGGCTAACAAATAATATTATTAAATTAATATTTCGATAAACAGTGATGAGTGATGACTCACTCCTATTCTCTTATTCATGCCAATATATAAATTCTCTTTCTACGTATTATTATTTTACTAAAATTCATCTAAATCTTTTATAATTCAAAACTGAATTGTTGACTATCCATTCAACAGTTGCAATTGAATGACCGTCCCAAATTGTTGGCACCTAATCCGGCTCTATCCGGTCCACTGATTAACGATAGTCTCCGATAATAGTCAACTTTCTCAATAATTTTAACTTTAATTTAAAAATATTAAAAAATATATTCATGTCTGAACAGCAAGCAAAAAAGAAAATAAATAATATTAACCATATATTTTTTAACACATTTTTTATAACACTTTTTAATGTTAAAATTTATCAAAAATTATGAAAATCACATATGTTTCACTCTTTTTAAATTTTAAATTGATAATTTTTTATATATTTTTAATATTTAATTAATTTTAGTCAATAATAAAAAAATATGTTATTAATATTTTTAGTAAAATGAATTCGATTTAAATAATATATACTTAATATTTTTATATAAGATTTAAACTTTGTATATAAAAATTAAATTATTATTAAAACAACTAGCTTTATTATTGTGTAAGTCCTTCTACCTCAAGTGAAATTATTATTTTTACATAATACACGTAATTTAAATAAATAATAATAATTCTGTTACTTAAATTAAATGAAATGGGGAGTGGCATTAATTTGTAAATAGCATGTAATAGAAGAGGCTTTTGGTGAATTCACGGAAAAGTAACACCTTTTGTGACGGTGGGGTTGGATCTCACACGTCTTATCATTGTCGATTGAGTGGGCATTGTATGAATTTTAAATTAGCATTAAGTTCCAAAAATACCTTATCTGTACAAACAGTGTCTTAGGTTGGTTTTTTTTTTTTTTTTACTTTTTTTTGTCCTAATCGTGCTCTATCCACTACGTCCAACTCCAATTGCCACTTGTTGCCCACTGCTTTCCATTAGCTGTCGCTTCATTCATTTCCAAGCAGCAGTTTCTATATTTATTTATATATATATTTGCAGTAACTTAGATTTGATAAAATGATTGCATCTGCTGATATTATTTGAATACTGTAATTTAAAAAAAAACATGTTTCGTGTATATTTTTCGAAATATATAAAAATAAAAATAAATAATAAAATAAAAAATTTTAATTTTAATGATTAAGTTAATAAAATATATTAAAATATTTAGTATACTTTTTTATTTTAATATAATAATTTTAAACAGTATTATTATAACCTAATGAGATTAGAAATATTATTATAAAGAGAGAATGTGAATTAATTTTTAAGTATTAAAATCATTTTATTTTTCACTTGATAAAGTAATGGTGACTTTAATTTTTTTTTTTAGTTTTATTCGTGCATCTTATAAGTAAATTTATAATTAAATTTGTTCATATTTTCAACATAATTATGATGGATTATTTATTTTATAAACAAAACTCAAATGTAGTTATTTAGCACCAGTCTTTAGTTAAAAGTAAAATTTTATCTCAATAACTGATATAATAAAGGTTGATACTAATTTTCAAGATTAAATTTTAATTTTAATTAAAAATATAAAAAATATTTAAGGTATTACAGTCTCTTAAATAATCTCTCAAAAATATCAAAGTAACTATTTTTTTTTTTACCAAACTTTCAAGCATCAATTTCTTGTAATAATTTTTACAATCACATTGATTTATAGTTATAATATTTAAAGATAGTAAATCACTTTTTTTAATCTATTATGAATCATTATAACCTTCGTAACTTATTTTAATAATGACTTTTATTTTTGTTTTTATACATGATATTTTATTTTTCATTTTAATTTTTTAATAAACATATTTTTTTTATTGTTGTCTCTATGTAAAACATTCCTTTGTTTTGATCTCAATAATTTAATTTTATTTTTTGTATAACGACTAAAATGAAAAAATAAGGATTATAATAAAAAAAAATGAAAACAATATTTAAATACAAAATAACGAGATTATATGAATGTTAACCAGAGGGAAGATTTTAAAAATATTTTTTTATTTAAGAATTTATTTATAAATTATTTTGTATAGAAACCAAATTGTAAAAATAAGTTTTGTACATTTAAGCATGTGGCACCCTCCTTTTTTTACTCATTTATCATAATTAGTGTAAATTTGATTGTAATTGAGTGATTACACTAAAAACAGAAATTTTTATCTTAAAAAATTATTCGTAACGATAAATTAAAGGCATAATAAATGTTTAAAATTAGTTTGAGAGAGTTTTAGATATATTTTTTTTTTGCTATATTAAGGGGCTAAAAGCCCAACAGAAAGATATTACACAGGAAATTTATGAAATCCTATACCCAATAAATCATGCGAAAGAAAAGGGGAATGAAGCCACATCAAAATAACAAACTTGCAAGGACTTCTCCAAACCTAACTTGGCTAAACTATTGGCACATTGATTAGCCTCCCTACAAATGTGCCCTAATCTAATACATTTAATTTGACTCAACAAATTTTTGATATCTTGAATCACCTTAAACAGAGGGTGAGATGGCGATTGAATATGTTGGATCAGTCCAATATCTTGTTTGCAGTCACTTTCAATCCAAACCCATTGGAAATTATTTCTAACAACAAGAAATATTCCATAATATAACCCCTAAAGCTTCGCTTCAATTGGAGAGCACAGAATAATTTTTTTGCAAAAACCAGCTTAACCACTGGCCTGAGCTATCACAAATAAGGCCACCACAAGCAGCTCCTTCATACAATCTAGAAATTGCCTCATCCACATTTAGCTTCACTTGGCCAAGGGGAGGAGCCATCCATTTGATCTTCAACTGATTAAGAATCACTTGATGCATATTAATATAAGGGTCCTTGTAGCAGGAAATTAAAAAGTTAAAATCACAAATAATTTTATGAACAAGGCAGTTAGGTTGATTAGAAGTTTTTTGAAAACAAAAGTGTTCCTGTCCATCCATAAATTCCAAACAATGAGCCCAAAATTTTTCCCCCAATCCAAGAAAAGGCTATGATTATGATCAGATAAATTAAAAGATAACTAATCTAAGGTTCCTTTGCTAAAAAAAGGAACCCAATGTTTAGGGACCACAAAATGATCCCATACTGTCTTGGCATAAAAACAGTCCCTAAGGACATACATAATTATCTCAGGAGCTTCGCCACATCTAGGACACTCTAAAGAGTTTATCATATTTTGCTTCCACCTTTTCTTATTCATGAGAAGTTTCTCATGGGCCACTTTCTAGAGGAGGAATGTTGATTTATGAGTCTCATCCCTTCTAAACCAGCCTAAAAATGTCCTGGTTATACTTGGGAATGTGATCTAGATTGCATAACAGGGTGTAGGTCATCTTAATAGAAAAAGGTACTATTGCTGGTCTTATTCTAGTACACTAAATCAGGAACATTAGCTCTCTTAGGGGATCTATAAGGGCTATATCTGACAAATATGATCAGGGAGAATTGTTGACAGTTTCTCCCAATCCCAACTATTATTAGTAGAAAAGAAACCTATAGGAAGGTCTAGATTAGGGTTAGGCATAGGAAATTTAGAAAATCTAGCTAATTCTGGACATTGAGGAATCTAGTTATCAGACCAGAACTTGGTAGTTAATCCATTCCCTAGAGTCCAACTTAGACCTTGGTTAAAAATAGGCCAAACAGAGATTAAATCCTTCTACAAATGGAAAACTTGATGAATGTTACAAAGACTAGGGTTTTTCCCAATCCTAAACTTATACTTATTATACAAGACTTTGGCTCACAAAGCATTAGCAGATATAAACAACCTCCACCATATTTTCATAAGATAAGCTTTATTAAGGGTCCTAAGATCCCTAAAGCCAAGACCTTCTTTAATTTTGGGCCTACAAATTTTCTATCAACCTATAGGATGACTCTTATGTCCCCCTAAAGAACCCCATATGAAATGCTTACAAATGTTGTTAATGTCATTGCAAACAGAAGCAGGGATACTAGTAACTTGCATCACATAGGGGGAAATACTTATAAGACTGGCCTAGGCTAAAGTTACCCTCCCAGCTAGAGACAAATTCATTTTTTATAAGTTCAATTTTTCTTTATTTTATCAGTGAGAAAAGTAAAATGTTTTTTTTATTAGGTCTATTGTGGGTAACTGGGATACCCAGGTACTTGCCTAGTTGATTAGAAGGGTTTATGCCTAAAATTACACTAATTTCATGAATCAGATCAGACTTAGTATTTGTGAGAAAACTAGAAAAGATTTAGTTGAGTTAATTTTTAGCCCAGAAGTAGCACAAAACGAGTCAAGGGTATTCTTGATAATTAAGGCTTGTTGCAGATTGGTTTCAGCAACCAGGATAGTGTCATCTGCACAAAATAAATGAGAAATATCAAGCCCTTGATTACTAAAAGAAAAGGGAGTCCAAGTTTTATTTAAAATTTTTTCATTAATCAAGTAGGCAAGTCTCTCAATACAAAGAACAAACAGGTAGGGAGATAAAGGATCTCCTTGGCGGATACCTCGAGAAGGTTTAAAAGACTCAGAATACTATTATTCCAGTTGATAAAGAGGGTGGAGGAAGTTATGCAATAGTGAATAAGGGACACCAAATCTGGATGGAAACCAATTTTCCTAAGGGTGTCAGTGATAAAGTTCCATCTCAACCTATTATTGGCTTTTTCTAAGTCTAATTTAATGATCATGAACCTTTTTTTACCTTTCAGTCTATGCATGGAATGAGTTAATTCTTGAAGAATCAGGAAATTATCCACTCCCAATCTATCAGGAATGAAGCTGGACTGGTTAGGGAAAATAATATAATTTAGAGACCCTTTGATTCTATTAGCAATTATTTTAGTAATAATTTTGTAACTCACATTACAAAGAGATATAGGTCTAAAATTCTTAATGTACTCAGGGTTCTCAGATTTAGGAATAAGAGTTATCCCTGTTATATTAACAGTTGCAATCTTATGAGGGTTATTAAAGATATCCTTAACAAAATCAAAAATGAAAGGAGCAAGAAATTGCCACTATTTGTTTAAAAAAGATAACATGTAACCCATCAGTTCTAGGAGATTTAAGGTTAGCTATACTGAAAAAGGAAGCTTTTACTTCCTCTAAGGAGAGATTCGAGAGAAGGGTATCCCTGTCAGACTCCCTTAGGGGAGGGAAAGAGACCTGACAATTTAGAATACTAAAACTAGGATTAGGGTCATGATAAATATCTCTAAAGTAATTGAGGGTCATAGACTTAAGGTTGGCAGAATCATAAACCCAGTTACCTTGGTCATCCTTAAAAGTCTGAATTAAATTCTTTTTCCTGCGATGGACTGCAGCTCTATAGAAAAACTTAGTGTTCCTATCACCTAAGCAAATCTAGGTACTTCTATAATAGTGCATCCAGAAAAAATTCTCTTGGTCTAAGATTAGCTGGTACTCTTTCCAAAGAGAATTTAACAGATTAGATAGGAAAGGATTCTGGCCTGTTGATAATTTATTGTGGATCCCTTCAATCCTCCTAAATAGATGCTTTTTCTTATTAAAAATATTACCAAAAGTTTCTCTATTCCAATTCGAAATATTATTTTGAAACCTACTAATGATTTTAGTCCAAGAACTCCTTACATGATTATTAAAATCAGGGCAGGACAACTAGGGAGTAAGGAATTTGAAAGGTTTGTTATTTTTTATATTACTGTCCATGCATCTTATCTTGAGCCATATGCCCACATGATCAGACTTTGGGATAAGTGCATGAATTACAGAGCTATGTTGAAAAGCCAGATTCCAGGCCTCATTGGCAATAGCTCTATCAATTCTCTCTTTTAAATTGCCTTTATTCCAGGTAAAAGGATTACTCTTATAACCTAAATCAATTAACTCACACCTGTTAAGACACTCAACAAATTGCTTTGAGTGAAGGGGGTTAATTGGTTTGCCTCCCACTTTCTCAATATCATAAAGGGTTGAATTAAAATCCCCAGCCAGCATCCAAGGACACTAAACAAAAGAATTGAAATCCATTAATTCTTTCCAGCACTTAGGTCTCAATCTTTCATAGGGATTGGCATAAATTGAGGAAAGGATCCAGTCCTCACTGCCAAAGTTTTTAACTATTAGATGAATAACATATTTAGATATGGATAGGGTGGAAATCTTGACCCTATTAGTATTCCAAAAACACCAAATTCTTCTAGAATACCCAATAGCATCCATCTTCATTGACCTATCCAAATTAATTCTCTCTATAATCCTATCAACTTTATTTGAGCTAACTCTAGGTTCAAACAGAGTAAGAAAATCTAACTTGTAAATAGCAATTAGATCATGAATCATCTTGGAGAAAGATTTGTTACCATCCCCCCTATAATTCCAGAAAAGACAGTTCATCAAAAACTAGAGAAATTATACGGTTGCATCCTTAGGATGTTGATGGTTGACTAAACTGGATTCTAACTAATTAGATACCTTAGCAGGTTTCTTTGATACGGGAAAAGAGTCACTATTATTGTCACTCTCCTTATGGGAATCTAAGTTAGGTGGCCTATCACAAGGGTCACCCTTCTTGATATTTGGATGAAGCCAATTTATATCATAATTTAAGCCTAACAGGTCTTGAATAGAGTTCCCTGTGGGATTATTATGAGTTAAGTCATGCTCGATGTGTCTCATTAATTGCAAGATGTCATTTTTGTAGAAAAGATTAGTTTGTTAGGTAATGCTTTCTGGTTTTGCATTCTGGGAATAGACTTCCCTAATCCCCTCTGGTTTCTTAGGCTTAGGTCTAGTGATCTATTGGAGGTCTTGAGATTAAGTCCTATCTTGGATTCCCCTTTCAAATAATTAACTCTCAAACATAAATTAAATCCCTCTAACCCTCCCCTTTCCCTCACTTCTCCTTTCAAATCTAACTCCTATACAAAGCCTTAAATTAACATTTTCTTGGTATTTGGGGTACAATCCTTATGGGATAATATTTTGAGAACTTAATTTAAAACCTTTTATTACTTTTCGACAAATACACTTGCCTATAAACACCACCTTTGCCTTTTCCAGTGCATTTTCCATTACCACGTCCACTATTCCACCATTTATGATAGCCAATAATTTTGAAGCAAGAAGTAATATCATGTCCTTGCCTCCCACAATTTGTGCAGACACCTTTCTTAGAACATGTTCTAGTTCCATCCTAGTTAGAAGGACCACCATGGATAGTGAAAGCAACTGCCTCAATTAGTGCTTCATGCCCCTTCGTCATGGTCTTGTGATGTTCTTGCACCACCAAAGCATACACTTTGTTCAATAGAGGAAGCAAATCTTGAGCGATAACATTGGAACGAAGCGTTCCATACAAATCATCATCCAAGCCCATCAAGAATTGGTGAACCCATTCATCTTCTCATTCCTTGCTCAAATCGGCTGCCCATTTGCAGACACATTTGCCACACTAAAACTCTCTTATTATATATATAGACAACTCATCCCAAATCTTCTTTAGATGCCTATAGCATGCAGCAATATTCTACCCATTTTGGTCACAACACACCAGTTTTGACCGTAGTTGAAGAATCTGAGGTTCATTACTAATGAAAAATCGTTGGTGTAGATCATTTCATAAATCCTTTAATGTATTATAATAAGTAATATTAGAGCAAAGGGAAGGTTTGATAGATTGTATGATCTAGACTACAAGCATAGAGTTAACACTCCACCAATCCACGATGTTGCTTCCATTCGCCATTGGTTATGTCATAGTTCCATCCAAGAAATCCAGTTTGCGCTTTGTATGGAACGCATTACACATATTGATTTCCCATTCATGGTAATTATCTCCCTTCAAAATCACAAGGCAAATATTTATGCCGGGATGATCATAAGGGTGCAAATAGTATAGAGAGAGAAGTTTGTTTCTTCTCATTCTCGTCGTTGTAGTGTGGAGAGAGAGAAGTCCTCTTCTTCCCATTTTTGTCATTGCCATCTTATTCATCTATGGAAGAAAAATAAAAGAGAGTGTCATAGTAGTATTGGGAAGGGTTTATATTCCTAATCTGATACCATGAAGAAAGAGTATGAAATCAACTTTTTCTTTCACATTAATATTCAAAGGATTATATACAACATATTATCCTAATCATTTGCCTAAAGATCAAGTGCTAATTATGCATATGATGCGCTAACTATATACAAGAGATATTGTAAGAGCTAAATATGTTACTCCAAATTACATGAATATACAACTGAGATATAACTATTAATTTTCCCAATATTGTGCAACTCATCTCTAGGCTCAACAACTCTACCCTATCATTACTATTTACAAAAAAATATAAGACCCAATATGTTCTTAAAAGAGTGTGCCTTCACAAGGGACAATTTTGCAAAATAAAATTTATATTAACTCACTGAACTCCAAGACATATAAATCAAGAATAATTGTTATAATAGATTACTAGTATTTCATTAAGCATTACATACAATATAACAATAGCTCTCATAAACCAAGATCATCTAATATTTCAGTCTTTAATTTTTCAAGATTTATTTACATATTTAATAATGTATGCTTCATCTCTAAAGCTTATATTGGTGTAATAACTACTAAAATCAGTTATTCAACAAAAAAATACTCTATAATCCCTTTTCATGCTAACCTAATTTAGAATACCTTTCCTCTAACCATAAACAACTGGGTGAGTCCTTCACTAAGGTTCTTTCCAGTTTACCTTGAGAAGTAATTTGCCTACTAACGGAGGGAAAGAGTAGAAAATGCAACAAAGGTCAACGATGAAGGAAGAGCTTAGAAGATTGTAGTCAAACTAAACAAAGGCAACTGATTAGAATTTATGTTTGCAAAAGAGAGATCTTTTGTATCCATTGTTAATATTCTTAATTTAAAATATTTTTAAATTAGTTATTTACACAATTAATCTAAAATTTACAAATGATCTAATTAGAGTTGTTTGTGGTATAAAAAATTACCCTTCTTGATCAAAATATCATGGGTTGGGTTAAGTCAGTTTTGACATTTTTTTTCTTCACGTGACCCGAATTGACTTGACCATGGGATGGGTGGAGGAATCAAGTTAGCAACTAAAATTATGTGTATGATTGATAATATAATCTCAACATCTCAAATAACAAATTTATTCAAATAAAATGAGAAATCATTTATTTTAAGACATAGTATAGTACCAATAATTTAATATTCATCTAAAATAAGGAGTAAAAGTAATACAGAATAAAAAATAAACTTCAAGAACCTCTTATAAATTATACTAAAGATATTCAAATCACTGGGATCATTAGATTCAGATGGTGCAGTTGTAGTTATAATCACTAGAATAGGAACACTAGCACTTGTGGTAGTTGGATAAGGAGCACTACCCACTTAAGTCCCCATTGTTCCACCAATATCTTGTTCATGATGTTCATCTATACTTTCCCAATTTGTGTCGTATAAAATAATCATTCATAATGTTTATAATACTAGAGGTAGATTGTGTTGAAATAAATTAGAGGTAGGAATAAGAGCAGAACCAAAAAATTAGAAATTACAAACCTTAGAAAAGAGGATGAAGAATGTCAATTGAGTTTAAGGAAGAGTCAGAGGAGGATACGCTAACAAGATTGAGGATGAGGACGTAGGAATTAGGTGTAGAACAGCAAAGTCAATGTTGTGGTAGGCATAAGGTCACATGGACAAACGCAAAGTGGTAATGTCGATGTCATAACATAAGGTCACACTCCGACACAGAGTCGAGTTGTTGTGGAGCTTGAAATTAGAGGAGGCAACAAGTGGCATCCGCAACACCATAATAGAACATAGAAAAGGAAACCTAGAAATGTGAGATGAAGAAGTGAAGAATGAAAACTAGGAATTAGCGCTTCAGTTCACTCATTAGAATAAGAATTAAGGTTCTTGTTCTCTCTGAAAGATTAATAGTAATTGGGCTATCAACATCACGAGCACAAATGCAATAGGTCATTGGATTATTAATTTGGGTTAGATTTTAAGATTAATAACCTACAATCTAACCTATTGTCATAACCTCTTTTTAGAAGGGACCTATGACATACCTTAGGCACTTAAAAGGATTAAAATTTAACTCACCATGATTATGGAGAAATAAAAATTCATCATTTCAATAGCAGAGTAAACCTCAAAAAGGCCATTTTAATAAATCTCTGAATATACACATGTACAAAAGTTGCTCATTATAGAGCTCAAAATACAAACTCATAATTTGATTAATTACATTTCAACATCAAGCCTATAACTAAATAGTTTAGACTCATACTAAAACCTAGACTAACAAAAATAGAGCTACAGATCTCAAAATCTTCAACCTGAACCACTCCTTAGCCAGATCGTCCAGAATGGGAAGTGGACACTCTACTTGTCATTGCTGCTTGTGTACCACTGTACGTTCATCGCAACACACACGCCAACACAAACAGAATGCAAGGGTGAGCTTACACAACAAACAATCATAATCATAAAATTAATAGAAATGTAGTATATGTATATATAGTTTAATACACTGAAATACTCAGCAAAACAATACAGTCCTTATATTCAATCCATGCTTAGCAAAACAATACAGTCCTTATATTCAATCCATGCTTAGCAAAACAATACAGCCCTTATACTTACTCCATGGTCAGCAAAACAATACAATCCTTATACTTATTCTTAGCTCATCTAATGCACAGTCTAGTTCCAACTGGTTTCATAGCCTAAGTAATCTAGAAGGAACCTGAAATTTTTCGGTTTGGGAGTGACCCATCTCAATATCTGGATCCAGACAAAGCAAACCTTAGTCTTCCTATCGTTACATGTAATGCCCCAAATTTTGTAAATAATTTTTATCACTAATATATATATATATATATATATATATATATATATATATGAATTGCTATATGTTGGGCGTTTGGGTATGTGATAATGATGTGTATCGGATGATGGTAGAAATACATATGTGTGAGTATATGTGGATAAATATGTGAGTATGATGTGAATATTGAAATTTTTTTTTGGTTGAGATTGGACATGTTTGATTTGTGACAGGGCTGGACTATTTGGAAAATATAGGTTAGAGCGTGTTGCAGGGGCATTGTCGCTGAAGTAAGAAGGCCCTGGGAGAAGGGGGCAATTTTGTTGCATTCTTGCTGTAGTGAGAGGTTCCTCACTGTAGCGAGAAGGCAATAGAGAGGAGTGCATTTCTGGGTGCAGTCTCGCTGTAGCAAGAGTGTCTCGTTATAGCGAGATTTTACAGAAACCATAGTGTAGTTTCCTCTGAGATTTTTGTTGCAGAGAGAGAGTGTTGTTGCAGCAAGGGAACCTCGTTGCAGTGAGAATATCTGGCTATAGCGAGAATGTCACGACTAGAGGGGTATTTGAAGGGTTTAGGGTTTGGGGAAGTCATTTTCCACTTCTCCCTTCAAGCCCTCATTATATTCTCTTGATTCCCAACCCATTCTTACCAATTAAATTGCCTCCAAAGCCGTTCGTGAGTTGGAGTGAAGATTAAGATTATGTTTGGGATGCTTGGAGGTAAGTTCTAAGAGTTAGGGTTCCGGTTTTCCATCTTTCTCTCTTGTTCTTTCAATTTCTCATGGAGTTTTCCATGTATTTAGGATGAAACTCATATGGGGAGCACTTTCATCGTAGATTTTGTATTAGGTCTTCGATTTGAGGTAAGGGGGAACTCTACCCTATCTCATTTTGTTTTGAACCTGTTCCTTTGCTATATGTTATAATGTGGTTGAGATAGGATGTAGGAATATGTGTGTTTTGATGGATTTCTCATGCTGGACAAGACGTATTAGACATATGTTAATATTATATGTGTTGAAATGATTGGATTGTGAGTTTGGTTGTAACTAGAAATTATGTGTATGGAATGCAATGTGATTAAGTGTGGGCATATGTACCATGTGTGAACATGAATATTATGACGTGATTGAGAATGTGGGTGAAATGTGTGCAGATGTGCCATTGATTGATGTTGAATAGTATGAAATGATTGAAAGTGTAACATCTTTATTTCAAATTCAATACATATAAATAATTTTCCATTTCAATTCAATTTCAATATGAAATTCGGATACCAAAAATTTTTCCCGAAAGTAATTACTGCAATTTAATCAAATATTTCTATTTAAATCAATAGAATAGTGCAATAGCATAAAACTTCCAAAATTACCATAATCAAAAGTAAAGAAAAAAAAGGCTATACAGAAACTTCACAATACAGTATATTAATTTACAAACTGTATGTTTGAGTATTTAAAGATCAAAATAATAATTACAACACCAAACACTACAAAAAAGATCCCAGTGCAACCTCAGTTATACTCATCTCCAGCATTCCAACTCAATATCTCGGCTAGGTCCTCAGAGTCTAGGTCGTCATCAGATCCCAGATACCCATCGCCAGAGTCAGCTCTAACCTCTGTCCCCGTGACGCACTCAAAGGTCCAACGGGTAGGTCTTCCTAGAGAGTTATGGTCATGGTAAGTGTATAAGTAAGTAAGGGCTGCTGGGGTTCTAATTGTACCCCTATACATACATACACATAAGGTTTGGTGTATCCTACTTCTAGGGAAGTCAAATGGAATACTACAAGCAAAATCCATCTCTATCATGACATAACCCTAGGGTCATTCTCTACCAATACAACAAATTTAAAATGATTTACACGATGGTATTCATTAAATACGTAATTTAATTTAAAGTCTACAGAACTATCTACTAGCCTAACTCTTCCCTGCGGATTCATCATCCTGATTCCCTGAAATTATCAGTAAGGATAAGCACCTATCTTATCATTTAAAACATAATATTACTTTAAAGACTAACATACAACACAATCATGGTTATGGAATACAAGGAATCATAATAACATAAATCTCAAAGCAATATATTAGACATATACATATTCATAATTATTATGTTGCTCTCTTTTGGATACGCACATTTAGTGCACTATGATCACAATTATACGATGCCTTCAATAGTTCTTGAGGTATTAAACAACTAGGTAAATAGTCGTCGGTTAGCCCATGCATACGGATACAACGTATACAATAACGGGCCCCTTAGCAAAGGTATAGTTAGGAGTCTAGTCAGGAAACGAGTGTGAGGCCATGTGGCGCATTCGCTCTCATAAAGAATGTGTACACATGCGCGAATGTTGCTCACCACCCTACATTTTCTCCAGATTTTTTATCGTTTCCAAACTCTATACCCCTAGTGTATCTCTGTAACTATTCACACAAGAACCATTCAACTTCTTACACTTATCTCATACTCCCTTTCGTACTAAACTCATTATTCAAGTAAGAGATCGTGCTTAGTAAAGCACTTCTGAACTAAATTCCAAACAAACAGACTACTCAACCATATCATTAACACCCAAAATCAGCCAAACATATTTTTCATAATAATTCAGTGTCAATCAATCATAAGAATCATACTAGAACACATACATAAAGTACTCTCATGGTTACAAAATAATTATTATGCTTAAAATAACAAAATAGAGCCCTCCTTACCTTGAGATAAAGTTTTGAAAGAGATTTTGTGAAGGATTTTAGGTGAAAGGACCAAGATCTTCCTAGATATCACAAAAGAGAACATTTTGAGAAAGGAGAAACTTAGAAAATAGCCAAAAAGAGAAAACAAAGCTCTAAGAACTTGGAGTTGATTGATGAAGTTCCCAAGCTTGGATTTGAAAGAAAGTTGAGGTTTTGGAGAGATTTTCTAAGAAGCGAGGGTTAGGAGTCGAGAGAACAAGGGAGAGCTCGAAACTTGGATTATAATCCAAGTTTTCTAAATTGGAAACCCTTAAATACTCCTAGACTCGCGACATTCTCGCTACAGTGAGCCATTTCTCGCTGTAGCGAAAAAAACCAGATAAAATTGCACTTTGCTGTCTGTCATTCTAGCTACAACAAAAGCAATCTCGCTACAGCGAGAGAGCATCAGAATGCCTGATTTCTGGATGCTCCTTCTCACCACAGCAATAGATATCTCACTACAGTGAGATATCCTGCAACCTACATCATTTAAACTCTCTAAAATTCAAATAACTTCACAAATATAACCAACATTCAATATTATAATAATAAATATAAAAATGAGGATGTTACAGAAAGTGCATGGGATGGCATTTTGAATGTTAATGTGGTTGTGTTTGAATAAGTTGGAATGTTATGAATAGTTCAGCAATACACTGGAAGTGTGGAAGATGGAGGCGGTAGAAATACCTTAAGGAAGAGAGGGTGGTGGTGACACCAACAATGAGCGTGGGTGCACCACAGGCTTGTGACCGCACACGTTGTATTCGTGAAACGGAGGTTATTCGGCGACCATCCATGGTGTGAAACTAAGTCCCTGAGGTTGAAGGCATCAGGAATTTGTGATCACATTGCTACAGTGAGCACACATGAGTGTGAATTGTTTGATGGTGTAGTGAGCACACTTGAGTGTGAATGAAAATGAAATTATTGTTTTGTGTAGTGTGATGAATGATTTACATTATGATGAAAATGTGTGGAAATATGTCAGGTGATTCTCTATGCTTATGCATGCTCGATAGTGTAGAGTACTCACCCTTACATTTATTTTTTAGGGATCAAGACGATCAGCACCGAGCTTAGTGAAGGGATGGATGTAACTGCTATAGGACTTAAAATATTATTTTGAAATATGATGTATTAAATTGGTCCTGTGGCAGTCATTTGATATGAACTTTTAATCCTTTCCTTTATTTTGAAATACTTTGATGAAACCATGTGTTGGGAATTATTTAAATGAAAATTTTTGTCTTTCCCATTTTTGTGAAATTTATTTATTTGAAGATAAAAAAAATTAAGGCGTTACAATTTTAATATCAGAGCAGTTCATCCAAACCGGACTGGGGTATTAGGCTGAAGTGTCCAAGCTGAGTGTTGGTTTGTTTTGTTTGCCTAAATTATAAATGTTATTATTAATCTGACATGTAAGAATGTTGTTTGTTACATTGTTTGTTAGCTTAGATTAGAATAACTGGTAGAGGTAGAGGGGCTGGAATCACCAATGGCCTCCTAGAGCGGATGACCCAAGTTCTGGAGGCCTTGGTGCATAACCAAGATGCAAAATCGGCTGAGTACCGAGAGTTGTCTGCCTTCACTAGGCACAATCCTCCTAAGTTTGAGGGCAAGTTTAACCCTGAGGGACCCCAGAGGTGGCTGGCTGATGTGGAAAAGATCTTCCACGCGATGGGGTGCTGGGAGGAGCACAAGGTGACCTACGCCACATACATGCTATGTGGAGAGGCGAAAGACTGGTGGAGGTTTGCCAGTCATACTTTGCAACAGGAGGGTGGCTATGTCTAGTGGGAAGCATTCAAAGCAAGTTTCACAGGAAACTACTTTCCTCGGGACTTGACGAAGCAGAAGGCTCGAAAGTTCCTTGAGCTGAAGCAAGGGAGCATGACAGTGAGAGAATATGCTGCTAAGTTTTAAGAATTGATAAAGTACTGGCCTCACTATTATAATGAGGATAGGGAGGAAGACCTATGCGCTCAGTTTGAGCATGGGCTGAGGCCAGATATTTGAGCTGCAGTCAGCGTGTTCCAGCTGACCAACTTGCCCACTTTGGTGAGCAAGTGCAGAATCTTTGAAGCCAATTCAAGGGCAAGGCCATGGACACCAGGGGGAGTAGTCCAGTGAGATAGGATAGAAGACCCCCTAGGTTTTCGAAGGGACCATACTCAAGCTCCAGTCATTCTCAGTCTAGAGGGACTTCATCTCAGGAAAAGAGCAGTGGAAGTGGCTCAGGATCGGGCTCTTTTAAAGGGCCGATCAAATGCTTCAGGTGTGGAGGACCACACATAGTGAGATTTCAAACATTTCCAAATACCTATCTCAGACATAAACAGTTTTGTACCATTCATAAAACAACAGAGAACCCTATCACACATATTCTGTATTCTACCCTAAGGTTTGCCCATATATCAGCCTGTTCTTAGCTAAAGTAATATATATATATATATATATATATATATATATATATAATATCATAATATCTGAGTGAACAACGAAACCATTCAAAGTAAGCTCCCTTTACTTGGAATGGGTTTCTAAGATCATACTTCTCGTGAGTCCCAAAGAAAGATACAACGCCTAAGAAAGTCATATCCTCTTATGATTACAAAAGAGAAAGCTCTTGAGAAAATAAATCAAGAACCAAGGAGTGAAGACAGAGAACTAAGCTATGGAAACTCACCTAGATCTGGATGGAACAGATGTCCCCACTTGGATTGGGAAGAAGTTTGGCTTCGCGAAGGTTTTCTCTAATGGGAACAGGTGAGAGAACAGAGAGAAAAAGAGAGAGGAAGACTGTTTGGTGAGAAATAAATGTTTTATGTGTTGAGGTCCCTGAAATATCCTGTCTGGTCTGCGTGCTCTTGCTCTTCTCTCACCTAGGCAATAAAACTAAACAATTGAACTACTCAGTTTTATGCTATTCTTGCTTAAGCGAGAGGCATTTTTCCTGAGCGAGCTACATTTTCACCTAAGCGAGAAGCATTCTTGCATGGGCAAGAATAGGTCCAGAGAGTTTCCAATTTTTTTGCGACTCCTCATCTGAGCGAGATCACTTCTCGCTAGAGTGAGATTCATTCTCACGTGGGTGAGAGGATTGTTGAGGTAGTCTTATCCTATCTCGTTTGAATGACACTAATCTTGCTTAAGCGAGAAAGCTACACCCAAAACTCCTATCTCTCCCAGAATGAAGGCAAAACAATGAGGGCTTTACACCAAAAAGGTTATGCTATACTCTTACATTAAAACACACATAAAATACTTATTATCTAATAAAAAACCTCACCACTAGTCATATCAAACAAAGCAATCACACCACACTACAACTCACAACTTTTTATTGAGCAGTTACACGACTCTTATCATTATATTCTAACTTATAAAAATTCATATATATATATATATGTGTGTGTGTGTGTGACATCCATCTATCAAATCAACTTGTTAATTTTTAATTGGAATAGATTGGGTTGGTTGGGTTCATTGGGTCACTGAAACCATGAACACGCTTAAATCTAATAATTAATTGTCTGAATTTAAAAACTTTTGTTGCTTTATTTTTCAAAAGTTGGTTTATTTATAAGAAATCTAAAATCTAGTTGTACAATCACTAGTTTACATTAGTGAAAAAAATAAAAAATATTATTCACACATTGCAATTGACCACATGTTTCTTGTTTGGGTAATGAGAAATTTAATCTTTCAATAATGGAAATATCACAAACTTCTAAAAATTCTGTCTACCAAATTAGTGTTTTTTTAGGATTAAAAATATTCTTTTTAATCTTTTAAAATTTTTGTCATTACTTTAGTCAAAATTAATTTACTAAAATTGTAGATCATTTTCTTAGTATCTAATGCTGATTTGATCCATTCAGATACTGCCACATGTCAGTAATTAGTTTGACTACACTAGTATTATAGGCTAAATATAAAAAATTATACAATAATAGAGACTAAAAAAAAGCATTTGTAAGAATTAAAACTAAAAAATAAATAAAATGTAAGGACAAAAACATATTTAAACTTTTTTTAAATTAGACTAAATAAATATAAAAATCCGTTATTATTGTTATTATTTTGAGTTTGTAACTTGTCTATTTTAAGGTAAAGTCATGTAGCTTGTTCTCTATATTTGAATCAAAATTTCTTCACATTAATTTGATGCATAAAATATTGAAGTGAGATAGAGCATATCAAGACTATCAAATCAAGTGTCTTAGGAACATGATAGCAAGGACAAATTTAAAAGGAGTGAACCTATTTTTATTAGTTATAATTTCTAATAAAAAGGTTATAGTTAAGGACTAATTGACAACAAAATTTCATTTTCTACGTAAGAGAAAATGTATAGATTTCAAAGTTTAAAATTTTCTTATTTTTTTAATTTCTTCAATTACTTTTGCAAAATAAGATGATAAAATTTTATATTTTAAAATAATTATTTGATAATGAATGAAATTTTAAATAATAAAATCATTAAAAAATTAACATGACAACAATCTAAATATTTCAAAAATTAATTTAATAGTTGAAGTATTTATTAAAAGTATTAGTGGACTAAATTTTTAAAAGAGTTGCTTAACAACATATTTATTTTAGAAGACCAATGTGGTATTTTTCTTTTATTGATTTGACATAATATTTTCTAGAACTTTAAGTCGTTACATAGTTCTTGTACTTAATTGGCAGAGACATTCCTTAATTAGTTTTCCAGATAACAAAAGATTTGTTATTACAAACATATACACTATTTTTTTTTAACTTCAAGTAAATTCATAATTGGCAACAAATTTTCTATTTTTGCACAAGAGAAAATTTATGGGTTACAAAGTTAAAATTTTTCTAAATTTTTTTATCTCTTCATTTCTTTTTAAAAAATAATATGATAAAATTTTAGATTTTTTAAATAATTAGTTGATAATAAATAAATTTTTAAATAATAAATTTAATAATAAAATTATTAAAAATTAACATGACAAAAATTTATTTCAAATATTAATTTAATAGTTGAATTATTGTACTAAAGTTATTAGTAGACTAAATTTTTAAAAGACTTGCTTGATAACAGTTTCATTTTGGAAATATTTTCTAGAACTTTATGTTGTTACATCATTTTTGTACTTGGTTGGCATAGACATCCTTTAATTGGTTTTCCAGATAACAAGAGGTTGTTATTACAAACCAATACACTATTTTTTAAATTCAAGTAAATTCATGCTTGGTTAATGCAACTAAAAATGTATTTATTTAAACATGCCTATTGCTGAAGAAAATCAAAGGTATTAGTTTGATTAAATCACTAGCTTTGCCATATTTCTTCATCAAACTCAAAAATAATGGCAACATTAAAGGGAATGTTGGTTCTGTTTCTTAGTGCCCTTATGATATGTTCACTTTTTGCCCAAGACTCAGAGGAACGTCTGATTAATTATGGAGTAATGAGAGGGAATATTATTCCTGGATGCAGTAAGATGCATCCCATTTTTTGTAGAAGACCTACGGCTAACCCTTGGAAAAGAGGCTGCGAAGTAGAAACCCAATGTCGCCATTGATCAACATAAAATTCATACATTCTGTAAATACGATGAAATGAGTGTGAGAATGATTGTTCCACTTTCTTATAAAACCTTAATGCTGTTAAATATTATGAGATGTAATATTGATGATTATGTATCGTAAATTTTAAATAAAGTTAACTTTGATAAATAATTTTTTGTATTTTTATGAAAATGAAATTATAATAAATAAATTAAAATTACTTTTGATAAATAAATTATTAAAATCAATTTTTTAAATTTCTTAATTCTAAAGTCATGGACACTCCTTTATAGTAAAATAAAAAACATATTATTTAGTGTTCTATTAATGGGTTAGATATTAGTTTAAATAAATATTTATTTGATTAAAAACACAATAAAATATATTAATAACACAAAATATTATTTTTTTTTATAAAAAACTTTTATTCTTAATTTCTAAAATATAAGTTACAAATTGCCTAACAACTTAAGTTATTTTCCACAAGTCTCTTTTAGATTAATAACCTAAGTATTTTTATATCTGTTCTTTAGGTTATCATTGTTAAGAACAAATGTGTATGTCCAAGACCCAATTTATCATATACTTTATTTTAATTATAATAAAAAAAGTATTGTTTTCTTTCTTTATTTTATATACATTATTTTGATATAATAGTTTATTTGATAAAAGTTCTTGATTAAAATTAATGATTGTTATCATAATAGAGATTATGAAAATGAGAAACTATGTTTCTTATAATTTAATCTAATTTGTTCTTGATCATAAGATTATTATAAATAGCACATTAATAATTCGTATAGATCGATATATATGTGATAGTATTCATTGGATGAATATTAATAGATCTCATTTATTAATATATTTTAATTTTGGACACCTATTACTTTATAGCACTAGTTGAATAGATGTTGGATATAATTAAATACTTGTAGGATTAATGATAATTGAAGAAAGAATTCATCAACTCTAGGTAATGAGCTTGAGCTCTATTAAAATTAAGACATTGGGCAGGGTAATTGAATTAAAGAAGAAATGAGCTTTCTTAAGTCATTCATGATAAATTAACTTGTTAAAGTTTTGACAAATTATACTATACTCTAGAGTTAATTCAGAGTTGTAAGGATGGAAGAAAATGTTATATTATTTTTAATGGTTCTTGAAAGTAAAATATATTACTTCATACGAGGTTACACACTAACGAGTGTTTTAATCTTTGCAAAAGAAAGAATTTTCTTATTTGATAATTAAAATTGTAAAAATTTATTTTATCAAATAAATAATATTTTCTTTAAGTGAAATTTTATTATATTATTTGCTAGCACTAAGAATATTAATAATAAGACAACAACATAATATAAATTTGTTTGATAACCAATTAAAATTCAATTGTTGAAAGTGCATCTCTGTCAGTTCAAGCAATTGACATGGTTAATGTAGCATCCTAATTTTTCAATTGTATTTCTTGTTTCCAAAATGGAAGAATTTAAAAAACAAAAAGAATAAAAGAATATTCCTTTTAGATCAAGCAAAAATTTCTCACTCAAGCGAAAAAAAAAATCATATTTTCTTACCTATATTCTTGCTCAAATGAGAAATATGTCGCTCGAGCAAAAAATTACAATTGAAATGAGTGGCTTTCTATTGTGTTTCTGTTTGAGCAAAAACACTCGCTCAAGCAAAAATATTAGCAGAAAAGTAGCAATTTTTATCTGGTTTTCTCGCTTAAGCGAGAATGCTTGAGAAAAAGGAGTATTTAAGTGATTTTGGCCTTCTTAAAACACATATCTCAAAGCAAGAAACCATCCTTATCTCATTCTCTCACTTCCTTTTCTTAGAGAAAACACCTTTGAACTCCAAATCTCTTTCAAATCCGAACTTGAATATCTCTTTCCCTTGATTACAAGTAAGTTTCTTAGAGCTCAATCTTTTCAGTTCACTTCTATTTCTCCATTTTTGTCTCTTCTAAAAAGTGCTCCATTTTTGTCTCTTCTAAAAAGTGCTCCACTTTAAATATATAGGAAGATCTTTATCTTTGGACAATATCTTCCACCAAAACGTTGCATCTTCTTTCAAATCTCAAGGAGAACTTAGTCTTAGAAACATTATCTCTCATCTCTTTGATTTCGAGAGACCTATTTTTAGGTAAGAGAATTGATCCTAAATCCTAACTTTTATTTATATGTTTTTGTCTTAAAATTTAAATTTTCCTATTTTAGATAGTAGAGCTCTAATGTTTTCCTAAAAGTACAGTGTTAAAAATGTATTTTTAGGTGTGAAAAACTTATGATTTGTTTCCAAAACTACCTAACTAAATTTCATAGTAAAAGTTATGAATAAAACCTATTTTAAGAAGTTTCTACGATTTTGCTATTGATTATTATGTATGTACTATTGATATTGTGAATTATTATCGAGACAAAGAAAATGAAATGTAAGTTTTCGTATATGCCAGGCAATATAAATATAAGTAAAAATCTTTTCATGAATAAAATTATTTATCAAGTTTCCCAACATGATGATATTAGATAAGGTAAACCAAAAATTTACAAATTATGGTATATCAGAAACATTTACAAAATATGAATACTGAACCTGCATTTACATGTAATGAGTATAATAATTTACAAATTGTTCATCAAAATATGTGGGATTTAAAATAATAATTACATAACCAAGATAAACTAAGTCGCAAAGCAATTTTAAGTCATATCTAAAATACTGAGGACTAGGTACTAATCATCACCATGTCATCTCTCAATCTCCTCTAGATCCTCAGAATCTAGATCCTCGTCATCTTCAAGATAGAGATCACCAAAGTCAGCCGTGACCTCAACACCTGGGAGCCGCTCAAAAGTAACTTGGATCGGTCTTCCAAGATAATCATAGTAGTGGTAGGTGCACAAGTAAGTCATAGCTGTCGGAGTCCTAACCGTATCTCTATAAATATGTATACACAAGGTATGGTGGATCCTCTTATTTATAGAAAAGTCTAAGGGAATACTATAATACAATTCTTTTTCCAAAATATAAATATGGCAAGGTACATCATCACATTCTATGGCCAGCTTAAAATAACAAATTCTCTGATACTCATTAAATACATAATTTAGTATATACTATATAGAAATATCTATTAATCTAATTCTTTCCTAGGGTGTCATCATCTTAGTTCCTTGAAATTTTAATAAGGATGATCATTTATTCTACCATTTATAAACTATGTTACAAAAAATCATAGTTATAGCACAAAAGAAACCATAATCATTTCAACAACCAATTTATAAAAACTAATCATAGTCACAACACATAAATTTGTCATAAATTATTTACTTCTCTTGCTCAAACACGCACTTCTAGTGCACTGTGATCACAGAAAAATAATGTCTCAGCATTTCCTGAGGTCTTACTCAAGTAGGTAAATAGTTACCAGTTAGCCTGTGCACATGGATACAATGTATACAATAACAGGCCCCTTAGCAAAGATATAGTCAAGCGTCTAGTCAAGAAATGAGTGTAAGGCCATATGACCATTCGCTCTCAGAAAGAGTGTGTACACATACGCGAATGTCGCTCACTATCCTACGTTTCCCCCAGATTTCACATTGTCTCTGGATTCTATACTCCAGTGGATCTTTGTAACTATTCACACTAGATTCATACCATATTTCACACTCATACTCATCCTAAGAATCTCTTTCATTCTTCATTCATAAGATCGTGCTTCGTAAAGCACTATCGGACTAAGTCCATATCACTCATGGCATCTTAATATAGTTTCAATCATTTAATCATTCAGACCAATATCATCAACCTTTCATCATAGTCACAAAATTCTCATATACATATCTCAACATATAGTCTATATATTTCAAATCAATGAGTGCACTACCATATTTTATCATAACATTTCATGTAATCACAACATAATCACTTAAGCCAAATAACCAAACACACATATCAATAATTCTTCTTCAGAAATTCCATTATTCAAACATATAGTTTCATATGAGCACAAAATATACACTTTAATAAAATGGTAAAATAGAGCTCTTGTAACAGCCCAACAACTTATTCAGGATTGATGACTGTCCCCACAAACTAAGAACTTCCAGAAGGTCACGCATCCTATAATTTCTCCAAATTAAACACGCTTAACTTTGGAGTTCTTAAGTGATAGGCCACAAAAAGTAAATGCATTTTGTTGGTATAGGTAGTCCGAATCAATTCCTTTAAGCTATCCTAAACTATATACACAGTTTCTGGATCCTTCTCATTCCAATGTAAGTTCAATTCATCCATGTGCCTCTTACCGCTGGAAGTCGGACAAGGAACTGCTCCTTGTCCATGCCCATATTGCACCAGTGATCACTTCTTGCCCTCGCCTAAGGGACTAAGCTCGTCCAGGTGAGATCTCTACTCGCTTGACCAAGATCACTCTCGCCTAGGCAAGGTGACAGTTGGACTTAGTTTATCCCATTCTCGCTTGAGAGAGATTCATCTCGCTTGAGCGAGATTGCCCTGAAAACATGTGGTTCTAGGCGTTCAGTCTCGCTGAAGCGAGATTTGTCTCGCTTGAGCGAGACTACCTACACCAGAACTCTAATAAACACTCATTTATTCAATTCAAAATATAATCCAATACCACCCAATATTAAAATAATTATCAAGAAAATAAATAAATCAGAAGAGAGGTGTTACATTTGGAAACTTGTTTCACACTCCTCGTTCCAGTCAAAGTCTTTTCCTTTTCACATCAGCTTCATCAGAAGTAGTGCCATCTTAGAAAATCCTTCAATGAATTTTCTACAATAGTCGACCAATTCTAGGAAACTTCAAACTTTCGTCAAAGTCATAGGTTTCGACTATTTTTCTACAACCTCGACCTTTGTTAGATATACCATGATTCCTTTTTTTGATACTACATGTCCCAGAAATTGTATCTGTAATAGAAAGAATTCACACTTTGAGAACTTAGCATACAATTGCCTTTCACTTAGAATTTGTAGGATAATTCTCAAGTACTTAGCATACTCATCATGGCTCTTTGAATATATCAAGATGTCATATATGAATACCACCTCCAATTGGTCTAGATACTGATGGAAGATTTGATTCATATAATCCATGAATACCACTAGAGCATTAGTCTCACCAAAAGGCATAACTAAGTACTTGTATTGGCCGTAGCGAGTTCTAAATGCTATAACATCCTTGTTTCTATATCAGTTATAATTGCATGATTATGTTATATATATATGTGTGTGTGTGTGTGTGTGTATGTGTGTGTGTGATTAGATGTTGAAAAAGTTTTGAAGTGTTGGAACTATAAAGTTCTCGTTGTAGCGAAAGTAAGGCAGTAGATTGAAATACTAGGATGGAACATTCTGGATCATTCTCGTTGTAGCGAAGAGTGCAGAAAATAGATGCACATTTTGTTTGATATTTTTGCTGTACCCAGAGTCATCTTGCTACTCTCGCTGTAGACTCATTATAGTGAGCATGTTTCGAGTAGCGAGAAATGGCTCGTTATAGCAAGAACATCGTGATTCTAAGGGTATTTAAGGATTTTTTTTGCATGAAACTTCATAACTTTATCCATTTTCATATTTCCTCTTCCAACTCTCTGAACTCTCTCTTCCTGTACTCAGATTAAACCCCTTAAAACACCAATTTTTCTTTAAATCTAGGGTGGCTGTTAGTATCTTTCAATTGACTAATTTGTTGACCCTAGTTAGCAAATGTCAAATTTTTAAAGCAAATTCTAAAGGAAAGATGATAGAAACAAGAGTTGGATGTCTAATGAGGCAAGACCGGAGACCGCCAAGGTTCCTAAGAGGACCCTATTCCAGAGTCAATCAATCCCAATCAAGAGAGCCTACATCTCGTGGAAGCAGTAGTAGTGGCTCCAATGTTACAAAAGGGTCAGTTAAATGTTTCAGATGTGGAGGATCCTATGTTGTAACAAGCTGCCCACAACCACCAACTGCTTGTAGTATTTGTTGAAAGATGGGACGCTTCACAAATACATGCTAGTCTACCTCTTAACGGAGCGAAAGTGCAAGTGGAAGTAACAGAGAGGGACCAGTAGAGCGAAACTAATGACACTGGGCAAAGTGTTTGCTATGAGCAGAGCTGAGGCATCAAAATCAAATGAACTTATCAAAGGTAAATGTATCATAAAGGATAGACTCTTTGATGTTTTGTTTGATTCAAGTGCTACACATTCGTTTATCTTTGTGGATTGTATGAAATGTCTTGGCTTGATTGTATCTTCCATGCCACATGATGTCATTGTATCCACTCATATGGATAAGCTCGTAGTTACCTCTTCTGTGTGTTTAGGCTATTCCATAATGATTCATGGTAGCAATTTCAATATTGACTTGATCTGTTTACCACTTTTCCAACTGGATGTTGTTTTGGGAATGGACTAGTTATCCTCAAATCATGTCTTGTTGGACTTTAAAGAGAAAGCGTTGATTTTTTGTGCTAATACACCAGAGAATTCTAGACTCTTGAGTATGGGTGACTGGAGTAATGTAACCGATACTAAGACTTTCATGCTATTATTTTCACTCGAGGCTGAGAAAAATATAAAGGTTAAGAATATTCTAGTGGTGCGGGAATTCCTATAAGCTTTTCCAGATAATGTAGTTGAATTACCACCGAAAAGAGATATTGAGTTTGCAGTTGCTCATTTTGGGGGCAAAGCTAATTTTTGTAGCAACGTATTGAATATCACTAGTAGAATTAGCTTAGTTAAAGAAGCAAGTGAAAAACTTGTTATAGAAACGGTTTGTAAGATCGAGTGTGTCACCCTGGGGAGTACCAATACTTTTAGTGAAAAAGAAATATGGAAGTATGAGAATGTGTGTAGATTATTGTCACTTAAATAAAGTGACGATTAATAATAAGTATCATCTTCCTTGAATTGATGATCTGATGGATTAGTTAAGAGGAACCTCTGTATTTTCAAAGATTGATTTATGATCACATTAGAGTAAAGAATGAAGATATTCCTAAGACTGCCTTCAAGACTCGTTATGGTCACTATGAATACTTAGTTATGTCGTTTGGTGTAACTAATGCTCCAACAATATTTATGGACTATATGAATCAAATCTTTCATAAGTTCTTGGACAAGTTTGTGTTGGTATTTCTTGATGACATCTTAATTTACTCTAAGAATCATGAAGAATATGCTGAACACTTAAGGATCGTTCTGCGAATATTAAATGAGAGACAGTTGTATGTGAAGTTTTCAAAATGTGAATTATGGCTTTCCCAGATACAATTATTAGGACATGTGGTGTCAAAAGAGGGGATTATGGTAGACCCATCAAAAGTGGAGGCAGTAGCTTAATGGCCAAGACCTACTACTCTAACAAAAATTCATAGTTTTCTGAGATTAGCCGGTTATTATAGAAAGTTCATTGAAGGATTTTCTAAAATTAGCTTTCCCGTAACAAAACTAACAAGGAAGGGAAAATATTTTGACTGGAATAAAGAATGTGAAGTTGGCTTCTAGAAGTTAAAGGAAAAGTTAACATTAGCTCCTATACTAATCTTGCCAGACCCAGAATGTCAGAACAAGAACTTGGATGTGCTTTGATGCAGAATGGAAGGGTAGTTGCTTATGCTTCGAGACACTTATGTCCTCACAAAGTTAACTACACTACAAATGATTTGGAATTAGTTTTCGTGGTCTTCGCACTCAAGATATGGAGACATTATCTTTATGGTGCAAGGTTTTGAAGTCTTTAGTGATCATAAAAGTCTAAAGTATTTGTTTGATCAAAAGGATGTGGCAACGGAGGTGGAGAGAATTCTTAAAGGATTATGATTTTACATTATCATACCACCCAGGGAAAGCAAATGTAGCTGCAGATGCGTTAAGTAGAAAGTCCCTACATATTACAGGTATGATGGTGAAGGAGTGGGAATCGATTGAAAAGTTTTGAGATTTGAATTTGGCAGTGAAATTGTGACCTAATAGCCTTTACCTTGGGACTTTGAAGATCACCAACGATTTCCTGCTTTAAGTTCGGGCTATGCAACAAGAAGACTTATTTTTGCAAGAGATAATGAGACAAAAGAATGAAGGCAAGAACTTAGGATTTCATTATGATATAGGAGGATTGATAAGATTCAAAGATCGTGTATGTATTCCATAGAATGAAAAGCTGAAGCAAATGGTATTAGAAGAGGCCTATAAAAGTAAATTGAGTTTTCATCCATGAGTAACCAAGATATATCATGATCTTCGTAAAAGCTTCTGGTGGAACGAGATGAAGAGAGATGTGGCTGAGTATGTTGCAAAATGTATAACTTGTCAAAAGACAAAGAAAGAACATTAGCGGTTACCTGGGATGTTGCAACCATTGAAAATGCTAAATATAAATGGGATAGTATCTCTATAGATTTTGTATCTAGTCTACTAAGGACAAGGAGTAACCATGATGCAGTATGGTGATTGTGGATCGATTAATTAAGACTTTCCATTTTCTTCCTATCAACATGAGATACAAGTTAGAGAAACTAGCAGAAATATACATAAAAGAAATAGTTAGACTGCATGGGATGCCAATAAACATTGTGTCAGATAGAGACTCAAGGTTTACATCAAAGTTTTGGAAAAGTCTACAGAGAGCCTTGGGAACCAATTTAAAGCTTAGCTCGACATATCATTCGTAGACTGATAGAACAACAAGAAACTTGAGATGAATGTCTACCTTTAGTAGAATTCATATACAACAATAGTTATCACACTAGCACTGGAATGACACTATATGAAGCTTTATATTGAAGGAAATGTAGGACACCTTTGTGTTGGTATGAAGCGGGAGAAGCAATCCTATATGCGCCAGACTTGATTCAAAGGCATAATGACCAAATCAAATTGATTAGGGAGAAAATGAAGGCCGCACAAGATAGACAGAAAAGCGATTATGATAAGAGAAAGAAACCTTTAGAATTCTAAATAGATGACCATGTGTTTCTGAGAGTTTCACCTATTACTAGAGTTGGTAGAGCCTTGAAATCCAGAAAATAGCCTCCTGAATTCATTAGGCCATTTCAAATACTAAGTAGGATTGGTTCTATGACATATCAAGCTTTCTAACCTCTAAATTTCTCAAACTTACATCCTATTTCACAGGAAAAGAGTCAAGGAAGTTTCTTGGTTGCAATACAAGTTTCTGAGTTGGAATCCCATAAAAATCCCTCAATTATTGGGTGCTCTCACTTGAGCGAGCGAGTTCTCGTTTGAGCAAAACCATTCTCGCTTGGGTGAGAACACCAGACAGTGGTTTCTCAAAGCTTTTTCTGGTATTCTCGCTTGAGCGAGAGTCATTCTTGCTTAAGTAAGAAAGGGTCCAGAGCGTTAGTGATTTTTCCTATGAGTCCTCACTTGAGCGATTCATCTCGCCCGGGCGAGATTCCTTCTTGTCTGAGTGAGATCACGTCTCACCTGGGTGAGGGGACAATTGGGCCAAGTTTATCCTATTCTCGATTGTAGTCTCACTGTAGCCAGATTCTGCAAAAATTAGAGTGCAGAACCAGTTGAGATTTTCGCTGAAGCGAGAAGGGGTCTTGCTGTAACGAGAGTGTCACGACTCATAGGGTATTTGAAGTGTTTAGGATTTGAGAAATTCATTTCTCATTCCTCTTTTCAAAATCTCTTTGATTCTCTCAACCATCAACCCTATTTCACCAATTAAATTGTCCTAAAGCCATTTGGATGTAATATTGAAGGTTAAAATCGTGTTTGGAATGTTTAGAGGTAAGTTTTATGGGCTAGGGTTTTGGTTCTTCACCCCTTTCTTCATTTCTTGGTTTCTTATGGAGATTTTCCATGCATTTAGGATGAAGCACTGTGTGGGAAACGTTTTCTACCATTAGATTGTGTTGGGTCTTCATTTCGAAGTAAGGGGAGACTCTACCCTATCCCTTTGTATTTAGAATTCATTTATATTGCTATGTATTGGAATGTGATTGATGTTGAATAGTGTGTGTGATGAAACAATATAATTAATATGGGAACTTGATGAAAATTGGATGTTTGAATGTAATGTAATTGAATGAGGCCTAGGTGCCATATGTGAAAGTGAATATTATGATTTGATTGAGAATGTGGGTGAATGTATGTGTTGACATGCCATTGATTGATGTAGATAATATGAAATGGTTGGAAATATGTGGAAATGGCATGTTGATGTTGATTGTGATTGTGTTCGATTAGTTGCAAACTATGAATGGTTCAGCAATACACTAGGGGTACAGAAGATAGGGGCGGTAAAAATACCTTGGGGAAGAGAAGTTAATGGTGACACCAATAGTGAGTGTAGGTGCACCATAGACCACACACTCTCCTCCTGACTCAGCCTCTGATTAACACCTTTGCTTGGGGGGCTCAGTACCGCACACGTTGTATTCGTGGAGTGGGAGCTATCCAACGACCATCTATGGTGTGAACTGAGTAAGTCCTTGAGGTTGAGGGCATCAGGAATTTGTGATCACAGTACCACAGTGAGCATGGCTAACATACAGTGAGTGCAGGGTGTTTCATGTGAATTGTTTGATGGTACAGTGAGCGCACTAGTGTGTGAATGAGAATGGAATGATGAAATGATTACTTGTGTTTGTTGATGAATGACTTTATTTCTATTAGAAAACATATGAAATGGGTAAGGTGAGACTCTATGCTTGTGTGTGTGTGTGTGTGTGTGTGATAGTGTAGAGTACGCAACCTTACATTTATTTTTCAGGTAACGATGACGATCAGCACTGGGCTCAGTGAAGGGATGGATGAAACTGCTATAGGACTTAGAAAGTTATTTTGAAAACTCTGATGTATTTAAACTAGCCATATAACAATTATTTGATATAAACTTGTAATCTATCCTTATTTTGAAACACTTTATCGAACTATGTATTGGGAACCGTCAAAATGAAATTTTTATTATTCCCATTTTGTTGCGAAATTAATTTATTTGGAAAATTGAATTAAGGTGTTACAATAAACACTTACCGATCTTAATTCGAGTCATACTTTATGTCTATAGGTCACACAATATCATGTTTCAGTATCAATTTCTTAGAAAAATCATACCTTATTCATTTTAAATCTCAATGTTATGAAATCAATGAGGTTGTTCTCCTTTGTATATCTATTTTAAGGAAAAATACATGTTCAAACTTGAGACTCAGATTACTCTTTAGAGAACAAACTTTCACTACAAGTCACAGAAAATCACTTTTCACATAATAGTTTGTTAGAAAATTCATATCTAACTTATTTTGAATCCAAATATTATCGAAGGAGTGTGAAGATTTTAATATGTGTCTATTTTTATGAAAAAAAAACAATACCAATACATAATGCATAGTAAAGTAATAAATGTGTTCTTAAATCAAGTTTCAAGAATATCATCTTACAAAGATTATTTTCAATTATCAAGATTTTATTATTTAATTGTTTGAGCATAAGTAATACGTAGTAAAGTAAAATAAAACTATGAAAGAATTAAACAAGAAGGTAATTAAAAGATGAAGAAAATAGCTCAGCTTCTAAAAGGAAAACTATTCAAGAGAAACCTAGGGCTTTTGATTTCACGTTTGCACCTCTTTATGTTCACTTTTAGTTTGACCCAATCCCAATTTTTCTATCATCACCAATCACTCATACTAAAACTACTAATACTCAATGGTGATGCAACTTTAACATTTAATTTCTTTAATTATTACTCTTAGTGGTCATGCAAGGCAAAAAGAGAGTGAAAACATAAATAATCTATGAGTTTGTTAATTTAATAACCAATTGAAATAGAACAACTAAGTTTAGTCTTCTTAATTATTTGTTTTGCTTTATCCTATAATTAATTACATATAGTATAGTTGCCTACAATGCAATTAATTATGAGATGTTAAGAGTCATTAATTCCCAAGGTACAAATATACAAACATTATGGCAAAAACCAATCATGAAAGGAAACCACAATTGTCATTTAAACAAAAAGATCATATAAAGTATGCAAAGGATCCACCATAACCTAACTATTGTAAAGAAATTCATGTCTATTCATAAAAAAAATGCAAACTAAATGGATCATAAGGAAAAAGAAAGATGAGAAAAGTTCTTGTTCCTAAAAGCACTATTGATCACTTTCTCAAACTCTGGAAAGGTATCATACATCTTCACTAATGATCTCCACTCCCAAACAACTTTTGGAGTTGTTAAAGTCGGCTAGGAAAAGTGTCTGAGTATCAAAGTGTGTGAGACCTCTTTATATAAAGTGTAAAATCCGCAAAAGATCATGATTTGGCCTCTTAAAGCTATGTTTTATGACTAACATCGATATGATTTATCAATACAAAAATATATGATTTTATGTTGTTAGATTAAAATTCAAAATTCAAATTCAAAATTTTGAATTTGAAATTCAATTTTAGATCCATTCTCGTAAGCCATTTAAAACCTCCAAATCAGTTATACTAGGGAAGAAAAACGACTGTGCATAACCTTCAGCATGACTATGCATGGTCACGAAGCACCCTCAGGTTGGTTGTTAAGAAATGTCATGTTTTCTATTGCATGTGACCTGCTTTTTATCAAAATTTCTCCAATTGTGACCAAAATGCTTCCTCAATTCACTGGTGATCTTCGCATCCTAAACTGCAACAAATAATAGTAAAATAATTGTAAAACTCTCATTAAATATGGCCTAAGTAGATGAAAATATGCTCAAAATTTCACATCGACACAAATTGCCTATGCAAGTCACATAATTTTCTTTTCTCACAACAATTTAGTAGAAAAATAATGATTAATTTTTTTAATCCAAATTTAGTAAAACAAGTAGGAAATTGCTCCTAATATATTCCTTTATCTAAATAAAATGTCTATGTAATTTATTTCAAAATAATTCTTGGTAATTTTAGAAATTGCAATTTATCCCCTAAACTTTGTTTATTTTGTAAAACGGTTATTTTTCCAAAACTTGGTAGTTTTTAGTTCGTATAACACGTTTCCTCCAAACTTCTAAGTCACTTTCAGGTTTCAACATAGTAAAAATAGTTCCTTTTGTAATGACCTTTTTCTAATGATAAAAATGCCAATTTTTTTTATAACACCCAATTTAAATTGATTCTTACTCTTATCTTGGGAAATCATTCTCACACAGTCTATCACATGTATAGTCTAATCAAACAAAAATACTTTCAATAACAAGTAACTTGTCAAACTTTCCTTTTTGGTAGCCTTAGAGACTGACTTAACATTCAGACAAGGTATAAGGTGTCTCATACCACTTTATACCTTGTACTCTAAGGATCTAATATGTCTCATACAGTATTAGTTCAAAAGGTAAATGTGAAATCCTTAACTAGTATCATACCAATTTAGTGAAATCTAATATCAAATAATTACTCACCCGTTGACTCTAATCACCTTATATAACTTATGAAATTCTATACGTGCATAGGAATCCCTTTGTGCGACCATGATACAACTGACACAACTATATTTTTGAGTGTAGCAATCATGTTAATAGAATCTTGTTATTATCCTTGAGTACACCGATGCTTCTAGACACAACATCGAAGATTTGCAAAACAAAAATAAAGGACAGGGTGAGACTTTTCTAATGCCCATAAAAGCAAGACTATGATGCATGGGACTTATGCATATACTAACTTTTAGGTTGGCCTAAAATCATTTGTCATGCTCATACAACTCTTAGATTCATTCCTATCCTCGAAAGTTGTTGGGAGTTTCATTAGCCAGTCAAATATTTATATAATGGTAGGGACTCAAACCTCCAACTGCTACAACTAGCTTTACCAACGTGATATGTCTCAAGTGTAAGTAGGGATAAAAGAGCATTGCACATAGACTCACAGTCAAAGCCTTTCGCCAAGGTCACTCATAGGACTATTAGAGAGACTTAAAATCTAATTATCCCTTAGGTCGTCGTAGCGACCCTCTATACCATTCACCTCACATCACATTGTGATACATGTAACAGTCATATTTCTTTATTCAGTATAGATAATAATTTGTAATAAGAATAAAGTGAGTTTTTCTTTATATTTATAGCTTAAGAAATTGAATAAAGAGTCAAACTTAAATATGAAAAACTTGAAGGTATTAAAAAATTTCAAAGGAAACACTTTCTAGATTTTAAATTTATAATTAGAGTAAAACAAAAAATTTCATTTCAATAATTTACTTAATCCATAATGCATAATATAAGTTTGAAACATAAACAATATTGCTTCCCAGCAGAGTAAATCCCTATCTAAAATTAATGTACACTATGATTAAAATGGTTAACTATCAATATTACAGATATACTTCAAATTACTATTCACAATAGAATACCTAAGTATAATTACATAACCTTGTCAACTTAAAATATAAGCTTAATAAAATATTACAATCTTCAAATTACTCTAAACCCTAATAGAGCAATCCTTCCTTACTCGTCAATTCTGAAATAATTTAGTAAGAGTGAGTATTTTCTATCCCATTAAAATTTTTATTTTATGAATGAATCAAATAATCAAATGAGACAGAAAATATTATTTAACACAATATATATAAATAATAATAATTTATGTATTATTTCAACAAATCTTCAACAAGTCAAACACTAAGTCCAATCACATCCACAATACATGTATAATATATCAATGGGTGTGATTATAACACATATATTATAATCACATTAATCAATATGGTACAACACATATATTATAATTATACAATCATTATATTATAACCCATCTCTCATGATTTTATAATTATTGCCCCTGAAATCTCTTGAAATCTTCTATAAGTATAGATAGTTGTTGGTTAGCCACTACAACACGCATACAAAGTGTGCTAACTCGGCCTCTTTTAGCAAAAACGTTGTCATGAGTTTAGGCCAAAAAATGAGTGTGTTGCCTGTGGTGCTTTTAATCTCATTAATTATGCGCAATCAAAGAAAGCATCCACCACTTTTGTTTCCCCAAGTTTCCAAAATCGCCTCCTTCTTCACACCCCCAGTGTATCTCTATGACTATCTATACATATTCTCAGCATTTCTAATGACACTTTTTCATCATTTCTCATAACATTCACTAATAATGCATTTTTCTTCATTTCTTCTTCATTATTCGATTAAATAAAACATGTCTAATATTTCACATATACATAGTAAAATACATTTCATCATTTAAAATTAGTCAAACATTGCTCATTAATCATTTACAACAATTCTCTTTTTATAATTTTCTTTTATCATAACATGAATTCAGCCTTTTAAAACAAGCATTAACTTTCAAACAAAGATCCAAAATCATTGTAACATGTCATTCTAATATAAATAAATTGTCACAATCCCTTTTTTATAAGGGACCGAGAACATTATTTCTATACTACTTACTTATTTAAGATGGATAAATCTTTTGGCAAGTGTACCAAATTTTGATGTAGTATAAAAGATTATCGTATTCACAGGGAGTAGTGATACATAAGTAATTTTAGTTATCCCAATTAAAAGTAATAATCCCAAGTATTCACAAATTTACAACTACCATTCATGTGCTTTTGATTAATTGGTTTCATGAAAGCTTAGCAAGATAACAAAATATAAATTTACTACTATAATAAAAAGCAAGGATTGGATTTTATCTCACTAACTTTGTATCTTAGTCATAATATATTTTGCACAATTACCATGGTCTTACGATGCACTCCCTAGTATATTCACTCATTAGATTCCTCTCACTCGAGATTCTAAGATATATTTATTGGATGATAATGCCTTATCTAAACAATAAATAATCCAACATTACTAGCAAGAGTTATATGACATACAACAGATTAAAACCTATTTCTAGAGTCCTAACCTATTGCGTGTATTTACCCTAACTAGGTTCCAAGGTAGTTTCCTAACTTATCCCAGATTCCTAAATCATGAATCATTCCCTGTAGGGTAGAAGCAAGCATTAATATCAAAATAAATACACCCACTGCATGAAAAATGAGCAATTATATTAATGAACTAAAATACTCAGAAAGTTAAGATTACATCCAATCCCCTATAAAGTTCTAGCCACTCATAATGTACCAAACAATAAGAAAACACATGGAAAGAGAGTTAAAATTAGTTCTTCAATGGTGTAGTCGCTCTTCCATGCTTCCTTCCTTGCTCTTTGGCTCTCCATAATTCCTCCCAAAGGATCTCTCTCTTTTTCTCGTGCTTAGACTCTTTTAATTTACGACATTTAATGAATTCTCGCTTTAGCGAGGTTATTCTCGCTTAAGCGAGAACTCCACAGAGCCGCCTTTCAGTCCCAGTTGATGTCGCCCAAGCGAGATATCTCCTCACTCAAATGAGACTCTCGCTCAAGCGATGGTCATCTCGCTTAAGCGAGAACGTGGTAGAATGTAGGTCCTGTAGCTCGACGCCTTCGCTTAGGTGACTCGCACCTCGCTCGGGTGACCTAGAGTTTACTCAGGCAAGATTTGCTGGCCATGAGGACTTTGCTTCTTCCTTTTTCCATTTTCATTTCACCAAGCCTTGCCCCTAAATATTTAGCACAATAATAAAGGATCAAATACCTTAATGCAAAACTTAAGACAATGATTACTGAATTTAAGTGGCTAAACTTCAATTGGCATGTGATATAAATATATTGAATTAAAAAGGGAATTTAAGCATAAATATATTAGAAAGAAATCAAATAAGTGTTAAATTATATTCCCAAAATTACTACTAATTGACACTTATCATAGAACAACATAATATTACATTTGGTTCCTAATACTCAAAATACACAAAAATTATACTACATAACTTCCACAATGATTTGCTGAAAGTGGAAGCATTCACAGGCCACACACTCATTTCCTAATGAGACTCTAACTATACCTTTGCTAAAAGGGGTCATGGAAGCACACGTGTATCCGTGTTGTTGCGGCTAACTAGCAATTATCTGAGCTATGAAGTCCTCAAGGGATCCCAAGGTCATTGAATATGAAAGTGAAATAAATGTGACAGTGTGTTGTATATGAAGTAGTATAGATGTTGTATAATTATAATATATGCATTGTAACATGTCAGTTGATGTTGTTATGATATATGTGTTGTAATACATCGACAGGTGTGATTAGGATACATATATTGTGACATATTGATTGACGTGGTATAATACATGTATTATGACATGCAGATTAGTAGAAAGATGCATGTTATGAAAGTGGTAAATATGATTGATTGTTTGTCTTATGTGTACTCTTTTGTGATGGTAAATTGGATGATTTAAGTGTCATTGTTAATTTAATCTGTAACACCCTCATTTTGTAATTAATATTATTGCGATTAATGTTAGTTATTGGTGCATGTTATTTGAAATTAGAAGTGTTTAATTGATGTGAATTGTAGGATATCTTGCTATAGCGAGAATAAGGCAGTGAAAATATAACATTCTGGAGCTCTCTCGCTGTAGGTAGAATGACATACAGCAAAAGAAGAAAAGTTCTGGTTTTTTTGCTGTAGCGAGAAAGTTGCGAGTTTGAGAGATATTTAAAGAACTCTCGCCCTAAAATCTTTATTTTCAACCAAAGCACATATCCCTCTCCATCGTCTTTGTTCTCTCCCTCTCTCTTCTCAGTGAAAACCACCAATAACTCTGCATCTCCTTCAGATTTGAGCTCAAACATCTGTTCTTCTCAGATCTAAGTAAGTTTCTCGAAGCTTAGATCTCTATTTTATCATTTTTCTTTAGTTCTCTTCTCAGGTTAAGATCTCTACCTAAAAATTCTTAGGAAACCTTATCTTTTAAAATATCCCTCCATGGATACTGTAGAATCTCTCCATAGACCACTCAAAGAACTAGTTTGGAGGAACCGTTACTAGGTAAGGGGAGTACTCTCGAGCTTTAGTTTTATATACATATATAGTGATCTTAAGAGAATCTGAGTAACCTATTTTAGTAATAATTCATAATTTCTATGAAATCATACGGTGAAAATGTATTTTGATATAAAGAAAGGTTTTGGGTTTATTTTAAACTAATAAAATCAGATTTTTAGAGAAAAATATGGGCTTGAGTAGCATTAACAGGTTTTAGAACGAGTTACTTAAGATGTATATGAGTTAAGTAATAAAAGACACAAAATAATGAACTTTAGGTTAGAAGATTATATTGAGATTGTACGAGTTAGGCTGAGTCCGAAGGTGTCCGACCTTCGACATATTGTGCTGATTATATGGTGTAATATTGTGTGATAATTTTTGTGCTAAAATTGATGTATTGTATTGATTGTATGATGTAATATTGTATGATAACCTTGTATGTTGGACTGACACGATGCAATAAGTATAGATATGAATTGATAGCTGGAATGTATTTAGATTAAGTAAATTTACATGAATAATTGAAGTGTTGATTGATTTTGAAAGTATGTAATATATGAAAAAGAAAAAGGAATATGTTTGAGAAAGAATGAGATGCATGATTATGATGCGTGGGTCAAAGTAACTTAAAAGGGTGATTATGATATATATATTATAGATTACTGAAGGGTGTATTATAATATATATTGTGATCCATGATATTATATCAATTGTAACTCACGTATTATAACATACTGATTGATATAAAGTATATGGAAATGAGAAATGCTAAGAAAGAGAAATAGAATAAGTATAAATAGTCACAGAGATACACTGGGGGTGTGGAAGACGGGGGCGATTGAGAAATGTAGGAGAAATAAGGGTGGTGGATGTCTTCCCATGATTGTGCAAGAATTAATGAAAATAAAGAGAAAAGACACCACAGGCCTCACACTCATTTTCTGACCTAAACCCCTAACTACACATTTGCTAAAAGGGGCCGAGTTGGCACATGTGTATATCTGTGTTGCTGCGACTAACCAGCAGCTATCTATGCTACGAAGTTTTTAAGGGATCCTAGGGGCAATGAATATGAAAGTGTAATGAATGTGAAAGTATGATGAATATGATATAATATAGAAATTGTATGATTATAATATACGTACCATAACAGATCGATTTATGTTGTTATGATATGTGTGTTATAATACATCGACAAGTGTGACTGGGACACATGTATTGTGACATATTAATTGAAACGATATGATACACATATAATAACATACAGGTCAATATATAAATGTATGTATAGTGAGTGAATTGTTGTACATGCTCTGATTGATGGTTGCCTTATTGCATGTGCTTAGATATGATAAGTTTTAATATGAGTTGTTCACTATTAGTAATGAATTTGAATAGGATGTTAGGCAATAACTTTAGTTCTTTTAAGATAATTTATAATAAAAGAGACTTAGTGGGGTGGGAAATACTCACCCTTAATGATATTTTCAGGTAATGAAAGAAAGGAGATATAGATAGTTGATCCGTTCTAGGGTCATACTCGTCAAGGATTGTAGGAAAGGAACTGCTCAGATGTAATTAAACTAAATGTAATAGATGTATAAATCTTTTGATATATTTTATTTTATTGATGGACAAATTTGAATTTGAAAAATGTTATAAATTTGTTAATTTTATTAATCGATATTCCATTATTGTACCATTTTGGCAAAGTTGTACAAATTATTACCATTTATATATATATATATATATATATATATATATATATGATTATTTTGCTTAGTTAAACAAGAGATTTAGTGGGGCGGGAGATACTCACCCTTACTAATATTTTCAGGTAATGAAAGTGAAGAGACAAAGATATTTGGTCTGTCCTAGGATCATAATCTAAGGGTATTGGAAGGAAGGTTGCTCTGTAATGATTAGAATAATTTGTGAAAATTATAAAATTTTACTCTAATTGTATCTTATGTTGCCCAAGATTTGTAAATAGTTTTTAATGTCAGATTTTATAATTTATAATACTTGGGCGAATTTCGTTGTAATGAATATTTTGGAAATGTTCTTGGTGGATACTCTATATTATACGTGTTTAATATAGACCAAATAATTTGCTAGCTAGAGGTAAAGTTAAGTTTTATTCATTACCTTAAAGTTTCAAATTTTCTTCCCTTGGAAGTTCTATATCTTTTGGAATTTTATGAAACATTCACAAGGAGAAGATGCAAAATTTTGTCTTTATTCCTTTTTTTTTTTAAATTCATGAATAAGAACAAAAATATTTTCCCATTCACTATAAAAAATTATTTATTTTGAATGAAGAAAATGAGGATGTGACAGTTAGCATTTTGTTACTATGTATTAACGACTTCTGAGTCGAGGGACTTAAATACTCGACAAAGATGAAAGTCAGGGACTAATGTGACATTTTTAATTTTGCAAGAACTAAAATGCAAGACATAAACTCTGTTGGGGACTAAAATGAGGGTTCATTCTAAAAAAAATTATAAGCCAAATAGTTTCAACCTGACAATAAAGAAAAAAAAATATTAATTCTATGTCTCAAAAGTCCTAAACTAAATGCTAGATTAGTGGGAAATATAGACCTATATTTATATATATTCTTCAAAAAAAATTGTGTAATAATAACAAGAAGCAATAAAAAAAACTTCCATTTTCCCGTTTGTAAGTATCGAATGACATGTAATATTTTTTTTAAATGAATATTAAGTCTTTGCATGATAATAGCTTAAAATGTAAATTAGATGAATTTAAAGAGAATGTCTTGTCCAAAACTTCCTTTTAGATACCAGAGAATCTTGTTCACTACTTGTAAATATATTTTACAAGAATTGTGCATGATTTAACAAATAATGTTAGTAGTATATGCAATGTCAGGTTTAGGAGGTAAATTAGTTTTCTCAATATTTGTTGGTATTAGGCTTTGTTTAAAGTAAGACTCTCTCTCTCTCCTCTTATTCGATGGCTATACTTTATAGGTGCTTCACTAGCTTTGCATCCTAGTTTTCTAATCTCCTTAATAAAATCTATAATATATTTTCTCTGAGAGATAAAAATTTCTTGTTTTGAGTATATCACCTCAATTCTCATAAAGTACTTCAATCTTCCTAAATCCTTCATCTCAAACTAACTAGTTAGTTTCTCCTTCAATCTTTGTTTTTCAATTTATCATCACCTACAATGATCATATCATCCACACAAACTAGTAAAAAAAGTTAGTTTACCATCTTATAAGTGTTTTATGAAAATAATATGATCACCTTGACTTTACTTATATCCTAAGGACATCATAGCCTAAGTTGATCTCCCAAACCAAGCACAAGGAGGTTGCTTAAACCCATATAAAGCTTTCTTCAACCTACACACTTTGTTTCCACCATTAATGGTGCTAAATCCTGAGGTAATATCTATATATATTTCTTACTCTAAGTCTTTATGCAAGAATACATTTTTTTACATCAAACCAATAAAGGGATAGTTCTCATAATATTCATTTTTTTATTGGTGTAAATGTCTTCTCATAATCAATCTCAAAAGTCTGAGTGTATCCTTTTGTAACTAATCTAGCCTTGTATCGATCAAAGGTGCCATCTAATTGATATTTAATTATGTACATCTACTTGTGACCTACTGTTTTCTTATCCTTGAGTTGTTCTACAATCTCCCAAGTAGCACTCTTTTCTTAAGGATATTTAAAGAATCAACAATAAAGATAAAACTTTGATACTACATAAATAAATGTTTGACTGGGAAATATGATACCTAACACATGAATGCTTTTCTAAATGCAAAGCAATGAGCAAATCATATAGGTTAGACTCACGATTTTATAGAAATATCTAATGAGTCAAGATAAATAGTACTATAACTTACCCTTAGTTCAAACGACTAAAGTTGTTGTTGGATCAGGTCGAGTTTTCTACTCTTCTGATAAATATTTGTAATTGCTTTTGTTGGCAATGAGTCACTTCTTTCTTTGCTTAAGTCAAAGGAAAGAGGAGTTAATTCCTACATATGACAAGGATTAAGAGGAAGAAAAGACAAAGACTCATAAGGATGAGGACCAACAAACCTCATCAAGAGGAAGAAAAGACAAAGACTCACGAGGACCAACATATCAACTTCCTCATAACTCTCCTCTTAAAGTTTAGGATGGGAGTAAAATGACTATATTTCATTAAAGGTGACATCCATAAAAACATAGAGCTGATGACTCAAAGAGTGATAACACGAGGATCCAATTTGCCATGATGTTGATTGTGAACATGAACAAAGGCAATACAACTAGAGTCATTCAAAATGCGACTGGGCAACTTGTTGATTAAGCAAACAGTCATTGAAATTATTTATTCTCAATATGATTTTGGCACTGTCATATGAACTAGCAAAGTTATGGTAACTTCCAAGAGAAGATAATTATCTACATGTGACAACTCATGAAAAACTCATTTTTCTTCTAGAAATTGAGACAAATTTTGGTTCACATATTCTTGTCTAGTATCTATCTGTAAACATATAATTACTAGTCCAAATTGAGTTTGAACTAAGTGAAAAACATTCATAAATAATTTAATCACTTTTGTTTTATCTTTAATAAAAAAAACTTCAAGTAATGATAAGTCTGTAATTAGGCCCTATTTTACAGCCCATATATTCATATTTGACCTTTATTTTAATTGGAGTTTACACTAATTTATATATTAATTATGTAGATTGGTATAAAGATGCCGCAAATAGACTTTGGGTGCGTTTTGGGCCCAAATTGATAGAAGATTAGAGTTTCACAGCATTCAGCACGCCCAGACCCTTTCAACAAGCACATGAGTGCTTCGAGCCCATGCACAGTCGTGCTTAAGGCCTTGCATGACTGTGCTCATCTGCAAAAAGCCCAATTATGAAGAGTCTTTAGGGTTTTCAAACCCTATTAAAAGGACACTTTTTTGACAATGTTTTTATTTTGACTTTTGCTCTGGGATACGTTTCATCTCGTCTCTCTTGCATGGGATCTTTGGCATACTCTTGGCAGGACTTGGAGCTTTAAGCGACCATACTTGAAGACTGGGAACTAATCTCATTCTAGTTTGCTTTTCTCTATGACTTTGTTTATGACTGTTTTAGTTCTTTTCTTTAGCATGAGTAACTAAGTCCATAGTTAGGGTTATGGGAACTATCGTTCATGAATTTATGAGATTTTGATGTTTGAATTTAAATTTGATTTTCGTTTTGTGATTAAATTTTATCCTATTGCGCTTCTTTCTTAATCCCAAATTAATTATATTGTCAGACAACCATACCTCGGTTAATTAATAGATCTATAGGGTAAAATGAGACAAAGGATTAGGTAGATCAAACCAATCTTTCTCTTCTAATCATTATTAAATTAACAAGTTCATAGGTTCCTTAAGCTTTTTTAAATTGATGTTTTGCATGACCATTGAAGATATTAGTTTAGAGAAAAGAATATTAATATTGCATGACCATTGGATATTAATAATATTTGTATGAATGATTGATAATCACAAGGAAATCAAATTTAGAGTTAAATAGAAAAATAACATAAAAGATTGAATGAGAAAACTTATATACCCTAAGTTCTTCTCCGATAAGTTTAACCAAGACGTGCATTGTATTCCTTGCTCTTAGTTTTATAATTGATTTTATTCTTGTTGTGATTAATCTCGTATCTTTGAAGCTTAAACAATTGATTTAGAAATTTTTTAGTAATTGAAAATTAATCCTTGTGGGACGATATTTTGAGAACTTGATTTAAGAACCCTTTATTACTTCTCAATGGGTATACTTGCCCTCCGAACAAGTCACATGTGTGAAATTATCATAAAAATATACAAAGAATTTAGCACCATAAATATTAGCAATAGGAGCAAGTCTCCATAAATCAGAATGGATAAGATTGAAAGGTGAATTACTTTTTATAAAACTATTTAGAAAAGTAACATAATGGTGTTTAGTAAATTGACAGACATCATATTTAAAAGACTCAACTAATTCTTTCAAAAGCAATTGAAGAAACATACTCTTGAGCAAACTAAAAAGTAGATAATATAGACACATATGTTAAAGCCAAATTTGAAAAAAGTTATACAAGAAGAAGGCTGGTTACAAAAATTGACCTTCTTCCAAAATTGTCTTGAACTTTAGTTTTTATTAACAAAAAAAAATAAAATATAATCATTCTCATTCCTTGGCAACTTCCTAAGGCAACATCCTAAAAAACACAATGAGATTAAAAAAAATATTACTACACAATTTAAATCATGGTTAAGTTTATGAATGAATCACTCTATCATTCATATATTACATACATAACCATAAAATTAAAATTTTCATTCTATTTATTAAAAAAACTAAAAACAAAAAAAATATTTTTCTCCAAATTATTTGAATACCTTCAAAATGTTTGCTATCATTTTAACATACATTTCAATAATGTTTTTAATTTCAATTTTATACCCGAAAAAAAAATTTATTTTCAAAATTGCAATTCTGATTTCCTCGTTGCACTAAATAAAACATAGGAGCATAGATCAATATTTGTTAAGACCAATTATCTTAAAACTTATTTTTTTCTTATTTTCTCTTTAATAAATAGAACATAAAAATTTAGAATAAAATAGAAATTGATTATTGGATAATTTAGGGTAACTAATTTTATGTATGTTACGAGGTACTAATACATTTTCCATGTGTAATTAGACTCTTGATCTTAAATTTGATTAAACAAACTATTTTCAAAATTTTTTAAAGTTCTTTAAAAATTTTAGTGAAAATTCCTTGAATCATTGTTTCTCTCTTTCTCATTTTTGATTCGTCGTTTTTTCTTTTTCCCATCGCAACCCCGATTGTAATAATCATGTGAAATTGACCAAATACAAGACGATTTATATATACATACAATTTTTTAATATATTTTTCTTAGGACCTATCATTAATTTTTATCACACTCTTGCTTAATTACTTTATTATTTGGTATTAATATCTACTTTTCCTAATTTTCTCATATGATATATTAAAACCTTTTGTTTTTTATTTACATATTATGGATGATTATGCATTATTTTGTGTTTTATAAAATAAAATATACCACACCAACTACCAATGCCATCCACAAAGAAGTGTATAACACTATAAAAAGAAAGCATGATTCCACTATTATCCCTTGTTGATGAATAATGATTCATATCTCAAACTCATGCTAATCACTTTCAAAGTATCATAAAGAAGGAACAAATCATATCTTGGAGAATCCTTATTATTGAAGAAGGAGAATGTAGTGAAACTTGAGAAAATATTGAGAGGTGTAGTTAGAACTTGTGCTGTCAAACAAGTGAAAAAAAGTAACATATCTTGACCTGCAAGTTTTATGCCAACACAAAACAAATGGCATTTAATGGCCTAATCACTAAATCATTTGTTTGTAGGAAGAAAATACCATTTGACTTGAGCACCATCATTGAAGTTATCCTAACCACAACAGATATGAATAAGTATTTTCTATATTTTCATTTAGTTTCATAAACAAATAGATTTGATAAAATATTAAGGGTTCTATGTAGGCCTAGAGCTTATTGAGTCTTAAATACTTCTAGAAAATCTATAGAACTTACTATTAGTGATCTCAACTTCATTCCCAAAGCTTGGTGCAACTTTTTTATTAGCTCTCTTATGCTTGCCCCATAATAACTACCTATAACCATTTTATCACTCGTTCATCTAATCATATTCATCCACTTTTATTTTATTTTTCTTTCAATTTTATCACTTTGGTTTGATTATATAGTTATTACCCAACCCTACATATATTATAAAAAAACAATAAAGAGAAAAAAACTATGAAAGAGTAAAGTGAAGCTAAGTTGAGGCCTAATTCCAATTTATAGGAATACGTTCAAAATCTTATAATTTAAAAGGAATTATTGATCATTTTTATAAAGTTTATAATTCAAAAAACCTCCATGAAATATAATAAATGCACTTAAGTTATAAAATAAAATGTTTCAATTGAACTACATGCTAGGTTGAGACAAGAGGTAATAGACAAAGACATCAAAGTTGCTCTTAACTCTTTAGAGCATTAAAAGCACTTAGGTTTGATGGTTACAATGGTATATTTTTTTTAGCAACATTAGGATACAAATAAGTGTAGATGTTTGTGCAAAATACTAAGATTTTTTTTTTTAAAAGGAGTTATTAAGAAGATTAATAAAACTCTATTATCTTTTTAGCTCAAAGTTCTTTAGCTTAAATCTATAAATCATTTTAGGCTCATTAGTTGTTATAACTTCGTAGTTAAGCTGATCTCAAATATTATAGTTTTAAGAATGAAGGATTTCATGAATAACTTAATATCTCCCCTAATAGTGATAGAGTGCTTTTATGAAAGGGAGGCAAGTTTAAAATAATGTTAAAATAACTCATGAAATATTTCATACTTTAAAGAAAATAAGTGTTGTAGGCAAAAATAGGTGGGCACTTAAAATAGACATATGACAAGATTCTATTTGAACTAATGATGTCTTATTTAACTTATTTCAAAAGGCAATAATTAATGAGAAGGGTTGTTTAATTGGCATCATTTTACTCCTCTTTCTTATTACTATCTTTCAAAAAGCTTACCGTTGCTTTACTATTTTCAAAATTTATTTTGTAGTTTTTGATTAAGAATTAATTTAACTAAATTACGTTTTATTTTTTAAAGATTTGTTGATCTATACTTTAAAAATAAATTTATAAGAATCTTTGAGATACAACTATAGGATAATATATGTAAATATCTTGACCTAGCAAATCAAAAGTCAACACTCAATATATTAGAAAAGGATAACTACAAAATTAAAAGGATGAAAAAAAAACTACTTAATCAGGAAAGAAAGAAAACACTTCTTAAGGTAGTGCTGCAACCTCAATTTTATAACATAGCATTATTAAAATATAAATCTCAAATTTTATTAGTCCTTAAGTAGAGAATTCTTAATTTCCTTAAGCAAACTACGGGATATTAAAGAACCTTCCAAATAGAAAAAAGTAGCGTTTTACGCAGCACATCAGCCTTCGGGCTTAGACCCCTTGCTGGCCTAGTTGAATTCCAACCTTATTTATTTGGACCCAAAAAACCAAAAAATACGCGTTGGGACAACCTAAACATTAACCCTAGGTTCATTCTTCGCCTTCGTTCTGCTATTCCATCATTGCTTTTCCTCCACCTGCAGATCCCGATCTGCAACCATGGCTTCGAGAAAATCCGATAACCCTCACTCCGGCGACGGTGCCAGCCCGGGGTTCGTTCCTTTTTCTTCTTTCTTCATTTTCCTTTGTATTTCCCCCCGCTTTCGTTCTCATTTCCCATTTTGTTACAGGAAAATCTTCATCGGAGGGTTAGCCAAAGACACCACCCTAGGTCAGACACACCATACCCTTCCCTTTTATTTTTTTTAATTTTTTATTTCTTTTTATATACTGAACGATTCGGTTGGGTTCCGTTGCAGAGGCTTTCGTTAAGTACTTTGAAAAGTACGGAGAGATAACGGATTCCGTTATCATGAAGGACCGTCACACGGGTCGACCCAGGGGATTCGGTTTCATCACTTACGCGGATCCCTCTGTCGTTGACCAAGTCATTCAGGAGAACCACATCATCAACGGCAAACAGGTAGCGTTTTCTCTACTCTTTTTTTTTTTTTTTCGTTTTGTCGTTTTGGTTTGTTTATGTGATGGGTGAATCGTCGTTTTGCATTCCCTTGACAGGTTGAGATTAAAAGGACCATTCCCAAGGGTTCTTCACAGGCTAATGACTTCAAAACGAAGAAAATTTTCGTCGGTGGTATTCCAACATCAGTATCTGAAGGTTTGCTTTCTTTAATTTTATAATCACTATACTGTCTATTCTTTGTGTGTGTAGTTTTAGAATAATAGATTGAAAACTCTAATTCGAGAAATTCAGCTCCGGATCTGTTAGTTCCTTTTACAAGGTACAAAGGTCTCAAGTAAGAGTGTGTTTGGTTTTTTAAAAAATAGTTTCTTATTTTGAATAACTTCACGAGATAACATTTGAGAAATTTAGAGCATGTTCGATTTTCTTTTTAAAAATAAAATATAGTACAAATCAAACATGCTCTTAAGTCATTATTTCTTAAAAAATAATAGTTTCCAAACATGCACTCGGTCTCAAAAAATCACTAATGTTTGTCACATGAGTGTTTTAAGCACTTGACACTTTACTCCCTGAAAATGTCCGACATGATTAAGATTTGTGATTTTAAGGAATTGAGTCGGATGGATACTCCTTTTCTTTTTCCGGTTCTGTGAGCTTATTGTGATTTTTTGTTGCCTTTGGTGTATGGATTTCAGATGAGTTCAAGAGCTTTTTCTCAAATTATGGGAAGGTTGTGGAGCATGAGATTATTCGTGATCACACTACTAAGCGTTCTCGGGGCTTTGGGTTTATTGTTTTTGACAGTGAAAAGGTTGTGGATAATATGCTGGCAGATGGGAACATGATTGATATGGCTGGTACTCAGGTGAGTTCTTTTTGGTTTCTTAGGGTGTAATCTGGCAATGCTGCTTATGAAAAGAAGGGACCTGTTACAATGTTAAAGGATGTGGTTATGAACAAATTAATGATTGGTCTTCCTAGTGCTGTATGACAGTGTTGTGTCTTTTTCTTGTTAGTTTATTGATGTTGTTTGACTTATAGAGTGGGCTTACTACAGGTTTAATGTTTATCCACACAGGCCAGGCGAAATAATATTCTGCTTATGAATGAACCTAGGTTGACTCACTTCTTTGTTGTAGGTTGAGATCAAGAAGGCTGAACCAAAGAAATCCTCAAACCCAGCTTCTCTTCCTCCATTTGCTAGTGACTCTAGGGCACGTTCTTACAATGATGGTTTCGGTGGATTTGGCGATTCTTATGGAAGTTTTGGTGGTAGCAGTTATGGTCCTGCTTCTTATAGGTCACTTGGAGGTTTTGGTGGTAGGCTTGGTGATTATGGTGGGTATGGAGCTGGTGATGACTTTGGTGGTAGTTTTGGGGGTTATGGTGGTGGTGGTGCTGGTGGCTATGCTGGTTTTCGAGGAGAATCATCATTTGGCTACTCTAGTCGCTATGGATCGTACATGGGGGGCCTTGGTGGTGGATATGGTGGTGGAAGTGGTTTAGGTGCATATGGACGAGGCAGTGGGGGTTATGGAAGCTATGGTGGTCCAGCTGCTAGTGGGGGTTATGAATCAGGCGCTGGCACTGGTTATGGTGGAGCAGGAGGTGGACTCTATCCTAGTAGGGGAAGCTATGGTGGCAGTAGTCGTTACCATCCTTATGCAAGATAGTTTTATTACTAAGCTTTCCAGTAGAATGTGCATGCAGGTTTAAGCATTTTCTAGACACAAGGCACTTACTGCAGGTGGCCATTTTCTAGAAGCCAGAAGAACCTCTAGCATGTCTGTTTTAATCTATTGCTTAGACAACTGAAGGTAGAACATCATCAGTCTAGAGCTTTCTGAGCATCATCAATCTAGAGCTTCCCATCAGTTATCAGCCTACATGATTTTAGATAGGCACATATTATGCTTTTGTGATATTCAGATGTTTGCAAGTTAGATTGTCAATTCTGGACATGAAATTTAGTTAGAACTGCTGTGGAGTTGTGTGAATGTGTATTATTGTAGGTTATACTTGGTAGAATTTTGTTTGAAAGAGTTCTTGTTCTTGATCTTTCCATTAGTTATGCTTGGTTAGCCTATTATTGAAGATGTTGACATAACCTTTACAGGTTATACTAGTCACTACAGTTACTGATTTAGATCATATGTCATATGTGTGATAGTTCTCAAGTAGTGTCAACAGGCTTGTGAAATCTTTTTTCTTCCTAAAGGGTTGTTTTGATACATCCCTTGTTAGCAATCATAAATTGAAACATAGAAAAAGGCGGGACTATCCATCTGAACTTTTATTCTAAGACCTTTAGATTTAAGTGTTTAGCATTGGAGGATAGATATTATATATATATATATATAGAGGCTCCACGGGTAGATAAAACGAGATACTTCCCAATGTCAAATGGGCATTTTTTATATCTTGTGATAGTCTAAATTTGGACATTACAGGTTGCTTGTCTTTATTATTTTTATTTAAGGGTGATGCCACTAACTACTAGTCCAGCATTCTTCTTCATTTTCTTATAGCCTTGTCAATTCTTTTTGCCCGAGCGGTAGCCTGGAATGTGGTCAGCTTTAATGATGACTGACGAATCCGTTAAATTCCTTCTAAAGCCCTCATAGCATAAACCCTTTTTGTTGGTTCTTAAAATGAGTTGTGGAGTTTGAGGCTACTGCTACCGCGTGGTGCCTTTGGAAGCTGTATTGGCAGTCACGGATTGTGGTCTTTTTTGTTTGGGATGGGAGACTATTTTGTTTCATTTTTCCCTTTCAAATGTTTTGTAATCAAACTGCGGATATATGTGAAAACTCAGAAACTTTGTTGTATTGTTCTTAATCTTGGTATACAAATAGTGGAAACTTATTGAAAGAAAAATGCACAGCAATTCGGCACAGCAATTCGGTTTTTATTTTCAATTTTCAAACGGGCTCAAATTTTTATAGGACATCATTGTCTTTGTTGGGCTTTTAACATTATTAATTTCCACATCGATTCGTTTTTTTTTTTTTGTTGATATTTATTAATTTCTTTGTAAAAATTAGTAATCAAACTTTCTGAAGTTTTAATATGATCTTAATATATTTTTTGGATAGTAACGAAAGCATTTTTATTTTAAACGAGATCAAATTTCAATCTGTCAGTGAAATGTTTGTGCAAACTTAAGTGGTAGTAGTGGTTCATAAACAATGCCAAGTCTGAAATTTGATTTAGTCACGTACGGTTAAAACACGCTTTGTAGCAAGGTAGTAAGGCTTAGTTTGAGTGAACTTTTAGGAAATTAGTATAAAAATGAATAATTTTTTTATAAGTTTCAAATAACTTATTTTTTAAGATTTTAAAGAAGTTAGAGAGCTTTTATAGAAATTGTGAAAAAATGAAGTATAAATTATTTTAAATTTAAGAAAAATATTTTTTTCTATATTGATTTTTCCCTTATGATTTTTAAAAGTTTATCTAAGTAAAATATAATTAGTTTAAGTCTTAATTTTTGTTCAAGATAAGTTATTAGATTCTAAAAGTATCATTATTTTTATTTTAGTTCTTATAAAAATTTTATTTAGTTTTAGTTCTAATACAAAAAGGTAATTTTAGTATTTGATGGTTAAAGTTATGTCTTTTTTTTGTTAAATATATAATTTTTGTCAAAAATAAGGAATAAAATTGAATAAAAAATTTGAGTTAAAATTAGAAGGTATAATATGTTTAGGGACTAATAACTTATTTAAGTTTTATTTTTCTTTCAACCATATTTTATAGAATTATTTTCATATAAATCAAGAAGTGGATGAAATTCGGTTGATTTATGGTTTTGTATGGGTTAATCCTGAATTGGATAATGGAGTGACTGTGTTTAAAAAATATAATTGAACAGGGTAATGAAATCTGGGTTCAAAAAATGTAAGGTAAAATAATTTACATTCAAATTACAATTATAATGACAAGGAGAGTAAAAAAGTTAAATTGAAGAAAAAAAGAGAGAAAAAATTATCTAATCCAAGCAAAACCTATAAAAAATTTCTTTTAGTCAAATTAGTATGTTATTATTTTCGGTTAAATTAAAATGAAATTTTACTGAAAGAACGGAGGTTCTAGGAATTATTATAGGTGTTCGTTCGGAAGAATTAATGATTTTTTTTATTGAATGAAAATAAAAATAAATTTTTTAAAATATTTAATGATTTTTTAATTATTACAAGTTTTTAAATTAAATGTATGCCATGAGCTTCTTCTTTTTTAATTTATTTATTGAATAAACATTTGATTAAGCTACTTATTCAAATACATATAGATGGTAATTGCTGCCAAGATTCAAACCTTAAACCCAAATCCTTAATTGCAACCGGAGATTCATCGTTCACGTCACAAACGCAAACGCCAAACTTAGATTTAGCAGAAATTAACTTTACACCGATAAAAATAATTTGTATTCAAGGTTTGGAGCTAGGTTTTAATTAGCATTTTTACAGCCATAGTCTTAAAGAATTAATGTTTTATAAATGGATCGATAAGTGGATGAAAACATTTGTTTATGGTTTAACTAGTTTATCTTGAGTTTTTTTTTTTCATAAATAAAATTTTAGTTGACTTTTGTGTAATAGTAAAAATAATTTTAATCAATTTTTATTTTTAATCACTAAACTCCTGTGCATATTTCAGTCCATTGTAAAAGTTGATTATATTCAACTTTAATTATCTTGTAAGCTATGTAATATTTAATTGTAATAAACTTTAATGAAGACGAGAGAAGTCAATTATAATTTGACTTGAGTAAAGATAAGAAAAATTGATTATAATTAACTTTTGAAGGAGTTTAAAGTTGACTTTAATCAACTTATACCATGAAAGGTAAGAGAAAAAAGAAAAGAGGTGGAAGCAAATATTTTGAGACAAAGAAGACGGTCTAGTGTAGTTGCCATGAAAATAGATAATTATTTATACTAACTTAATTTTGTTGATCATATTGCAAGTAAACTGAAAGTGTAGGTAATTTTTTTTAATTATTTTATTATATTTTAATTATTTATTTAATTTAATGTGTCATTAATTCTTTAATTGTTTATTTATAAATATTTATAAATGTTAATTTAATTATTGTATATTTGATCATTTATTTGTTATATCTATATATATATATATATATATATATATATATATATTATAATGTAATATATGATGTATATTTATTTATTATATATACAACATATTATGTCTGTTATATATTTAATTAATTGTTTATTATAGAATTGTTAATGTATTAAATAGTAATATTTTTTTTATGTAATTTACTATTTATTGCAATAAATTAAATAATTATAGTTTTAGATAAGCAAATATTTAAATTGTAACTGGGTGAATTTTAATAAATTTAAATTTAGTAAGTATTAAATATAGTTGAAGAGTTTTAATTTAGTAATTTAATTTTTTTTATTGTGTAGAGACTTTATATATTAAGATAATCTTATTTTAGTATGTTTTTGATGTATGATTTACTTTTGATATAATTTTAATTTTATAAATTTTCCAATACTTTATTTCAATTAACAAAATTTAATGAATTAGATTCTAGTTTTTGTTAAATTTATTTTGTGAGGTAGTTAATTTAAGTTTAATTTTATTGTAATGTATTTATTTCAATTTCATATTGTATATGAAAAAATATTAAATAATATCTTGGTGTAATTTTTATTTATTTTATATTTAGTTTGCAGAAGTGAACATTGTGTGATATATAATATTTTTTTTTATCATATATGATACTCAAATTTTATAAATTATGCGTATAATATGTTTGTTCCTCCAAATTTGAGAATGGAATCATTTATCAAGTAGATTGATTTTTGACGTGTGCAAATGGTCCTATTATTTGATTATGATAGGATACTTACTGGTGCACTTATGAAGTATTAGAGGCCTAAGTCACTCATTCCATTTTCTGTACGAAGAATATATGATAGGATGTTGTGTCAATGGACTCCGTATGAGTGGGCTGCATTAGAGCATGGGAAAAATTTTATGATCGGGATATATGTGCATTGTATGCAGATTTATTTGGAGTAATTTTGAATGAGAGAGACATAAAAAGATTCTTTGTAAATCTACATTGGTTCACAAATATATTTGGAGCTATTTCTCAATGTTAATGACTACATTATTGTCCATTATACTAGAACGTACATATTAGTTCTATTTGGTGGAGTATTATTCTCAAATAAATCAGGATTTAGGATTCATATGAAGTCATTCCCTCTTATTGATTTTACTGGGACTGTAAACTATAGTTGGAGGTTTATCGTTTTAGGATCTCTTTAATGTGCGCTTTGTCGCTTGGTGAAATACAATGTCACTAAAATTAAGTTGTTTGCCTCTTTTACAACCTTGGACATGATACAAAATACCTTAATTGGCCCTTAGACATTATCATCCGCTCACTTTTTTCACTAGCTTTGAAGTACATATTTATGTGAATATTTATTTTTATTTTTATTTGTTTATGTACTTTTGACTTTTAATTTTATGTACTTGAGCTTAGCATAGTTACATGTGTCGAAAGATAGTACACAATAAATAAACAACAAATTTTCCTTACGAAAGTGGTGACATAAACAAATATTCATGAATAGATCTTAACATATTCATGGTAAGAAATAGACTAGTATATATTTAACTTAATAATATTACTCTTAGAACAAAACATAATGAACCAATTATGTTGGCTAGAGGATGGAGCATGCGAGCATATTTGTCTAGTGTGATTCTTACCTTTACACAATGCACAATGTTTTTCCTGACTCAGATTTGTCTCGTCTATTTGTTGTGAATCCTTGTGGAAACTGAATGACTCTAAAGAGTTCACTAAGTGATTTGGCCATATAGGAAGCCTAGTGTATAACAACCACATGTCTTCGTTAGAAATAAAAGAGAATTATACTTTATACATACTGAACAAAGACTCCATAGTGCTTCACAAACAAAAGAGGTGCATGACGACATGGATAGTGCAATTTTTGAAATTTCTCACAGTTACACCATCGCTTTGTTAAATGCACTCTGAATTTCCTTTGACGATGAGTTCCTATGCTATCTCATTCAAACATCAAGTGCTGTAAAGTATCATAGGTCACTCAAGTGGTACTCATGCTGCCAAGTGTAGCCTGTGCTCCTCAATTGCATTCAAAAGGGCCTTTAAAAATTTTTGGCAACTTGCAAGTTACATCTTTGCCTGTTGCTCTTTTGGATGAATAACTTAATAAGGCGATAATATGTTGACTTTACCATAAATGTAATGAAAAGATTGTGGTGCCTTTCATGACAACATTCATACATTTGGATAAATTAGTTTTCATGTGCCCAAAGCAATGACCCTCATCGACATACCAAGCCCATTTATCACGTGGTATATTGTTAACCCATGCACACATCGTGTGTGATCCATATGGCCTAATGCTTTAAATTAGTACAAAACAATTATGCTTAATCTTTGCATATGTTGCCTTCATTAGCAATCATTTTGCACCTTTATTCTTGAACTTTACAACGAATTTGATGCTATGTGTCATACACAGTATGCATGATAAACTAAAGGAGGATAAAACCCACTCCCTATCGCTTCTAAAGTTGCTTTGATAGGATGATGCTATCAGATATGACAAAAATGTCCTCTTGGTGGTGTCACATGTCGACTAACATTTCTCAAGAAAAAAAAAGCTATTTTTTTTTGTCTTTTCCTCTACCACAGCAAATGCAATTGGTATGATATTTGAGTTTCCATCTTGGACAATTGCCAAAAAAGATGTTCCAACATACTTGTCACTCAAATGTGTTCCATTGATTGAAATAAGTCTTTTGCAATATTTGAATGCCTCTATGCATGGTGGATAGGTCTAGGAAAGATGGTGGAACATAAAGTAACCATAATATGCGACATCACCAACATAGTATGGTCTAATTTGCATTTGAGCAATAGTACGTGACATATTAGACTGTAGGCCACCCAACCATTTAGGAAAGACACGTGTGCGGTCCTCTCAACTTTTGTACTTTCCATAACTGCAATTTTTTTGCGAAGTGACACATATACTTCAATTATAGTCAATTCCAAACTTCACATACTTGTAATGAAATTTTATATGGTCATACTCAAACTTTATAATGAACACTTCTTTGAATGTAGTAATATTTAACACCAAACAATGCCAAATATTTTGTTGCAAAATACTTGGCCGAGTGTCAAATCATTCTCTCTCCTTATGCTCAAACCTGAAGTAGACTCACTCACATTAGAATGAATTGCATCTAAATCAATTGTTAAGTAGTGATTGAAATGCTATCAAGGTTTAGATTGAGACTACAAAATCAAATGTTTACCCAAATTTTGCACATCAAATAACTTTTGATCTTCATCATAGTTTGTTGCATGATTCTATGTATTCACTACTTTAATACTTAATTTATTAAATAAAAATGTTATTAAACAGATATAACAAAGATTAATGAGTGAGACTAAAATACTAGTATTTAATAATTTGAAAATTATTTTTTAATAATTTTATAAATAATTGGCTGAATATCTATAGTTTTGAAGAGTGTTCCTGTTTGGGATACACTGGTCTTCTAGAGACGCATCTTCTGTGAAGTAAGATGATGTCCTTTCAAGTATCTATGGCTCTCCTCTGTATGACGTGAGGAGTGTACCTGCAAAAGGCATTCCAATGATAAAGTCAGGTGTTGATTTAGATAATAAATGCTATTGAATATTTAAAAGTAAATCTCTTACTTGTACTTCTTACTTTCCTTTTATAGGCAATATTTTGAGTTAATGGGCCTCATGACTCAGCTCTGTATTAAGCCTTTCTGTTTAAGTAATTAATTTAATGATTATTTATCTTGATCTTGTTCAAATATCCCTAATTTATTTTAGTCTGACATAGTGTTTGTCTTTACGCCCAAGGAACATTTGGATTCCTTGTTTTGTCATAGTGACCGAGTAGTATCTGTTCCATCCAGTACAAAGAGTAAAATGATTAATTAATAATAATTTGAAGTATTAAAAATTATTTTTTATTAATTTAAAATATTATAAGTCCATATCCATAACTTTGGAAACTAAACTAAAGAATGTCTTAGTTTCAAAACTAAAAAGTCAATATTCTTCAAGATGTTTGTGGAATGATAAAGCCCTTTTGATAATAATACTATATATTTTACGTGTAATGTATACTACTAATTTGGAAACCACTTGAAAAACGAGACTATAAAAATACATGCCACTTTTCTGGGAAAGAAAAATGTTATCCTATATGAAACATCTTTCTTACGTTTTTTTTTTTTTTTTTTTTTTTTTTTGAAGTATTGTCTTATGCTATTCTTAAATCTCTCATTCCAATGACAAGCACTTAGTCTTGTTGGTACGAGGTTGTGACAATGATGCTTTTTTACTGTGTAATAAAAAATATGTTTTTTTTTTTTCGTTCAAACCTCTTTATTCGCGCTTTTCTTTTTCTTCTTCTATAATTAATTTTTTCAATTGTGTAAAAGTTCAAAATTTAATTATATTGATTAAAATTATAATAGTTTTAAAATTTAGTTTATCTAAAATAGAAGATATCTTTAAGTTAATACAAGGTATCATTATTTAATATTAATTACAATACGTAGTATTAATATTTATAAAGAAAAATAAATATAAAATGAAACCAGATACTAACTGCAAGAGAAATTCATCTGACATATTAAGAAAAAAAAATCACTCTTAAAAGCATTTTCAATCAACAATGAATTTATATTTTAATCTCAATATTTTGTTGTGTTAATTTTACAAATGTCATTTCCCATGTAATGATCTCTTCAAAATTTAGAATCTTTCTGCTCATAATATTTTTTCAAACCTATCATTTTAAATTTCAAAATATTCTCAATATGGGTTTGCTTTTCTACTATTTATACTTGCTAATTAGTCTCTTTTAATATATCTGCGGTTGATCTTTTTACAAATACTAATATGCTTTTATGATATTGACATTTATGTTTACTGAGTATAGTTATAGTTATATTGAATTAAAATATAATTTATAGTTTTATATGAAAGTATTTTCATGTATGTATATGAATGTAGGAAGTTTATATTGAGATATAAATTTAAGTGATATTATTCTAATATTTAAATCAAATGGTATAAATTAGAGATTTAATTCAATATTGGACTACAATTTTTTACTTTCTCATAATTTTTTTTGATTTTTTTAATAATTATTTCATTGAAAATATTATAGTCTTTATAAATTTCTGCATATACATACTCAGATTCATATGTGAATGTTTAATTTATTAATTTTTATGTTTTTTAAATAAAAATGTGATTACTTTATGTATTCTTATTTTGAGAAATACCAGGGCTTTTTTATTTAAATAATACATTTTTAAAAACAAATTCTTAAAATAAGGTTTATGCTAAATTATTTCCGTGTCTGTGGCTTTTTTTTGCCAGATAGGCAGTAGTATCGCACATGCATAGACGATAGTAAATTTTTATTATTATTTTAATAAAGTATCGTTCCAACATTACCGATACTATACCAGACATAGACACTTGTCAACATCGCACGAGTATCGGACAAAGTGAAACGATAACATATTTTTATAATTATTTTAATATATTATCGTCGTCCAGCATTCGAAACTTATATTTTTTTAATCAATTTTAATATTATCGTTGCAGATTAACCGATACTCAATATTTCAAAAAGAACGAAAAATGACTTATAACTCAATTTTAGAGAGCGGTTCAGAATGAACCGCTCTCGTAACTCAATTTTAGAGAGCGGTTCATTTTGAACTGCTCTCGTAACTCATCTTTAGAGAGCGGTTCAATTTGAACCGCTCTCATAAGTCATTTTTTTTATTTAAATAATACTTTTATAAGGAACTGCTCTCGTGGCAGTGGTATCGGACTTTACTGGACGATAGTTTTGTCGCTGGTTAAATTGTATTAATTTATATTTAATACAATTTTATATTGTGTAAATTTTGTAATGAAAAATTTACTATATTGTAAATGTAGTTATTGTTGTAATTTTTAATTAAATTAAGAAATATTAATTTTATATTTAATACAATTTAACCAGCGACAAAACTATCATCCAGTAAAGTCCGATACCACTGCCACGAGAGCGGTTCCTTATAAAAGTATTATTTAAATAAAAAAAATGACTTATGAGAGCGATTCAAATTGAACTGCTCTCTAAAACAGAGTTATGAGAGCGGTTCAATTTGAACCGCTCTCTAAAGATGAGTTATGAGAGCGGTTCAAATTGAACCGCTCACTAAAGATGACTTATGAGAAGATGACTTATGAGAGCAGTTCAATTTGAACCGCTCTCTAAAATAGATTTATGAGAGCGGTTCAAAATGAACCGCTTTCTAAAATTGAGTTATGAGAGCGGTTCATTCTGAACCGCTCTCTAAAATTGAGTTATAAGTCATTTTTCGTTCTTTTTAAAATATTGAGTATCGGTTAATCTGCAATGATAGTATTAAAATTGATTAAAAAAATATGAGTTTCGAATGCTGGACGACGATAATATATTAAAATAATTATAAAAATATGTTATCGTTTCACTTTCTCCGATACTCAGCGATGTTGACAAGTGTCTGTGTCTGGTATAGTATCGGTAATGTTGGAACGATACTCTATTAAAATAATAATAAAAATTTACTATCGTCTATGCATGTGCGATACTATTGTCTATCTGGCAAATAAAAGCCCTAGACACGAAAATAGTTTAGCATAAACCTTATTTTAAGAATTTGTTTTTAAAAATGTATTATTTAAATAAAAAAGTCAAATACCAGATTGTACGAAAACGAAATACACGAAATCATTCCGACAATGACGTGGCATAATTTCTATTATTTTTATTTTTGAAATTATTATTTAACCAATCAAATAAATCTATTTTGATTCGTAACTTTCGTACTATACAGCATTACTGTTTTAGTTTATATACAATATGACTATATAAAGTGGCATATCACGATTACATGTTTTCACATTAAAGAGCGTTAGGGCCCAAATAAATATGGGAATTTTATAATTTAAAAATTATTGCTTTGGTTAGGTTATTAACTGATTAACTACTGCACCCAAAGATCTTTTTATTTAAATATGTACTTTTAGTTGCATAATTACGTAGATACGGTAATTTCAGCGTAAATATGGAAATATAGAATTTTAAAAATTGCTAATGAAATTTTATAAAAAAAATAATTTTGGTGATTTTTTTAAAATTGAAAGCAAGGAAGATTAATCATTTCACTGTGACATCGTTTTTTGTATATTATAAAATCTTTAAAAAACTTTTAAAAGAATATTCTTTAAAGAAATTTATGGACAAATCTTCGATTAAATTTCTATTTAATAACAGACAAGTAAGAATAGAAATATATTAAGTTAGGTTAGGCTTTGTATAAATAAGTTTGACTTAATTAATAATTTTAAAGTTTATGTTCGACCTATTATTTATTATAAATTTTTTATTAAGCGTGACTTGACTTTTTTAAAAGTCTATTTTGATCAATTAGCTTTTCTAATGATTTTCTTCATATTAAAACTTTTAATAAGTAATTAAGCTTCTTTATAAATAAGCTATTAAACAATCTAAATAGGTATGTCTTTATAAAGGTTATAAGACTTATATTTAAATAAGTTATAAAAAAAATGGTTCAACATTTTAAACATATATAGTAAAATTACATATTTTTATTTCACCAAAATACACAATCGATATAACATAAATGCAAATAAGCATTATACATAAATCAAACAATAGTAACGCATAATACTCAGCAAGTAGGACTCTCTCTCTCTTAGAAGGTATGTAATAGGGATACTTTTCAACTCCAACAAAAAGGATTAGGATTTATAATTTAATATTTTATTTATTTAAATTTAATTTATTTAATATGCTATTATATCATAATTTTGATATAAAATTATTTAATATTGTAAATTTTATGAATTTTAAATTAGCCATTCTAATAGACTTAATAAGCTTTTTCTTAAACTTAAACCATTACTACTTAATTAATTAAGCCATTTAAAAAGTTTAAATTAAGCTTATTACTTAAATAGGTCAAGTTGAACTAGGCCTTAAAAAGACTAAACCATAGATTCTTGTTGGACAATCTAACCTATTTCTATCCCTACCTGCAAGATAAGATAAGGGCTCTAAAAAATGCCATTGCCATATTTTTCATGTTATATAATCACTATGATATGCATGAGCATGTGTGAGAGAGAAAAGAGGATGGAGAAGAAAGAAAGAGTGATAGAGGCTTGAGAGGGAAAGTGTAGAGTTTTAAAACATTAGGTTTGAGAGAGAGAGAGGGAGGAAAAAATGTTTTGAAATTTATAAAAAAATTAGTTAGAAAAAGGGGCCAAAATAAATTTAAAATTTGAAACAAGAAATTAATAAAAAAAAATAGATAGAAATTTAATAATAGATCGTATCTTAGAAAATATGCATAATTTCAATGTAATTTTTTTTGTTTATATTATATTATTTAGACTTAAATATATAATTGATGTAACACCTTAATTTAATTTCTGATTAATAATTTCGCAAAATGAAAGTAATAAAAGTTTCATTTAATAAATGATCCCATTATAGAGTTTCATAAAATGTTTCCAAAACAATAAAGGATTACAATTTATATCAAAGACTGTTACATGACTAATTCAGTTACATCATAATTTCAAAATACAATCTACGTTCTATAGTAGTTCATCCTTCCTTCACTGAGTTCAGTGCTAATCGTCTTGGTCACCTGAAAAATAAATGTAAGGGTAAGTACTTTACACTATCCAACACACACAACTAACATAGAGTTTCACCATGCATATCTATAGGTATTCTAGCATATTTACTCACGTCTAGGTAATTACAAGCAACATTTCAAGCATTTCATTCCAGTTCATCACCGATGCACTTACGGCACCATAACAATTTACACATGTGCTATTATCACACCTAGTCACACTCACTGTGGCACTGTGATCACAGATTCACATCATGAATGGTCGCTGGTTACCCTCGCCTCACGGATACCGTGTAGGCAGTCATGGGTCGCTCAACAAAGGTAGTGGTCAGAGGTTTAGTCAGAAGGAGAGTGTGTGGCCTGTGGTGCACCCACGCTCACTGTTGGTGTCACTACTACTCTCTCTTTCCCAAGGTATTTCTACCATCCTCATCTTCCACACCTCCAGTATATCATTGAACTATTCACAGCATCATTATATTGACATTCAATATGCCCCATTCACACACACATTTTAACTACACACATTACTCATTCACAACACACGACACATAGACCCACATTCATTTGCACACACGGCACAAGTGCCCCCATTTATTTACAATACACGACATATAGGCCCATATTCATGTATACAACATTTCAATCATCAATCAAGGATATACAAACACACCTATTCACCCATATCGGGCTCAACCATTCTACTCATCACATTCAATATCAATTCCTCCAAAAAAATTCACTCATAATTAGCTTTCACATTATCAAAATCGCACCCACCACATATTATCCATCAAAATACACAATTCTACACATCCTATCTCAATCATATTACAAAAAACATAGCAATTAAATAGATTTTCAAGCAAATGAGATAGGGTAGAGTCTCTCTTTACCTCAAATGAAGATCCACACACCAAATCAACGAGGTAGGTGCTCCCTCACATGAACTTCGACCTAAACACATGGAAGAACCCCATGAAAATCAAAGAAAACCAAGAAATCAGAGGATAGGAATGAGAAACCTAAACACTAACCATTAAAACTCACCTTTAAGCGTTCCCTACACAAATCCAACCTTCAATCTTGCTCCCAAGCAGCTTGGAGGCAATTTAATCGGTGAAATAGGGTTTGAAAGTGAGAGAATTGAAGAAATCTTGAAGGGAAAGTGAGAAATAACCATTTCTCAAACCCTAACCCCTTTAAATCCTCTTCTGATCGTGATACTCTTATACAGTGAGATACTCTCGCTGTAATGAGGGGACCTCGCTGCAGCGACACCATCTCTCGCTACAGCGAAAAATATCTGAGAAAACTGCACCCTGGTTTCTACAGAATCTCGCTATAGCGAGACCTTTTTGACACAGTGAGACTGCACCCAAAAATGCACCCGAAACTACTACTTTGTCGCTACAGCGAGACACTCTCGCTACAGCGACAAGGCGACAGTTTCACGCCTTCTTCCTAGGGTCTTCTCACTACAGCGAGACACTTCTTGCTGCAGCGAGAAAACCCTGCACCAGGACACTTAGCCAAATTTCAGTCTAATTCCAGCATACACATGTATTCTCATCACCCTATATATATACATAATAATTAATAATAACCCACGAAAGTCTACGTAAACACTTATATTAATAATTAAACTATATTACAAAATTTAGAGCGTTACAACTCTCCCCTCATTTAAAGAATTTCGTCCCCAAAATTCAAACAAGCATACATACAAGTTACACAAACAATTCCGGGTATAACTCTCTCATTCTACTCTCCGTTTCCTATGTGACATCTCCCTCATCACTTGAGCTCTAAATCACCTTCACCAATGAGATCTCTTTACCTCTTAGTTGTTTAATACGGTGATCCGCTATCCTTACCGGATACACGTCATCTCTTACTTGAACCGGGTCAAGATCAATCACATGGGAAAGATCCGACACATATTGCCTGAGTTGTGATACATGGAACACCGGATGTATATTCGAGAGGTTTGGAGGCAATGCTATCCGGTATGCTGCAGGGCCAACTCTACTCAACACTTCAAATGGTCCATTAAACTTAGGAGATAGTTTCCGAGATTTCAGAGCTCTCCCAACTCTGGTCACAGGTGAGACCTTTAAAAACACATGGTCACCCACCTGGAACTCCAACGGTTTCCTCCTCTTATCATAGTAGCTCTCTGTTTGTCCTGTGCAACCTTCATTTTCTCTCTGATCATCTTGATCTGCTCATTCTGCTTCTAGATCATGTTTGGGGCACACAGAGTAGTCTCTCCATTCTCATACCAGCACAAAGGAGTCCTACATCTCTGTCCATACAGAGCCTCGAATGGTGCCATCCCAATACTAGCATGATAGCTGTTATTGTAAGTGAACTCCACCAATGGTAGGCATTCTTTCCAAGTCACTTGCTGCTCAAGCACACAAGCCCTCAGTAAGTTCTCTAAGGACTGGATAGTTCTTTCGGTCTAACCATCCGTCTGTGAGTGATACGCTGAACTAAGTTTCAACTTAGTGCCCAACACCCTCTACAGGCTCTCCAAAAACTTTGAGGTGAACCTCGGGTCTCTATCGAATACTACACTCGTCGGCACTCCATGCAACTTGATTATCTCTCACACATACAAGTTTGCCAACCTCTCTAACTTATACTTTATGTTAATCGGGAGAAAGTTTGTAACCTTAGTTAACTAATCCACTATCACCCAAATGACATCATGACTTTTCCTGGTCTTTGGCAATCCAGACACAAAGTCCATAGAAATACTGTCCCATTTTCACTCAGGAATCTCCAACAGTTGCAGCAACCCAGGTGGACGTTGGTGCTCTATCTTTGCCTTCTAGCAGGTCAGACATCTAGTCACATCTCTCTTCATTCCATTCCACCAAAAGCTCTTCCGGAGATTCTGATACATTTTGGTCCCACCGGGGGTGAAAATTCATCTTACTCTTATGCGCTTTCTCTAGTATCATTTGTTTCAACTCATCCACTTAGGGAATGTACACTCGGTTTTGAAACTTAATCACCCCGTTCTCAGCACAGTGGAACTCCAAATTCTTGCCCTCATTCTTTTGTCTCATCATATCTTGTAGGAAGGCATCTCCCTGCTGCGTATCTCAGACATACACTAAGAGGTCATTATAAATTGTCGTTGCTCCGAGATACAAACTTCCCAGCCTCACCTCTATGACCAAGTTCATGTCCTGAAATTCCTTAATCAGCTCCATCTCTTTTATCATCATTGCTACCACGTGCAATGACTTCCTGCTCAAAGCGTCGGCCACCACATTTGCCTTGCCAGGATGGTAAGACAAAGTGAAATCGTAGTCCTTGAAGATTTCCATCCATCTCCTCTGCCGCATGTTCAGCGGTCTATGATCAAATAGGTATTTCAAACTTTTGTAGTCATTGAACACTTCAAACCTTGCTCCATATAGGTAGTGCCTCCATACCTTAAGAGTAAAATCCATCGCCGCTAACTCCAAGTCATGACTTAGATAGTTGACTTTATGCAGGCGTAACTGTCTCAAGACATAGGCAGCCACTCGTCTGTCTTACATCAAAACACACCTAAGTCCTTGCCCGGACTCATCACAATACACATCAAACTTCCTCTTCGGGTCGGGTAGAACTAACACAGGCGCTGGCGTTAACCTTATTTTAAGCTCTAAGATACTAGCTTCACACCATTTAATTGTGACGCCTAAAAATAGAGAGATTTTTTTTTTAACAGGAGAAGCGAACAGATAAACACATTCTTTGAACTCACAACTAGCATATCACATTTCTGCTTAGAGGTTTATGGCCTTAAAATATAATAACAAAACCAAAGTAGAACAACAACAATACTCCATCATAACTGAATAACTTCATGCAATAGATAGGGAAATAGTTAGTAACAATCTCAGAGTAGTACAACCTGATAAGGTAAAATGACATAATTAAAGTGCATAAAATTAACATAGTTCAGAGATACATGGAATGAAACAGACTGACTCTCTAAGAGCAGTTCCCTAAGAAACAACAACAGACAAACTATCCTAATCAGTCAAGAGAAGAATAATCTTCCATAGGATCAGACTCCTCAGAAGAGGTGGGGGAAGAAGACGTAGCGGTAGCAGCGGCATTCCCTTCATCACTGTCCTCTATCCAGCCAGCAGTGCTAGGGGCCGAAAGAGAGGTAAGGAAGGGTGAACGGAGTGGTCGGAAGGTAGGGGACATATACGATGGTTTAGCCTCATATCTGACTGAGGATTCCACCACATGGACATCCCTCTCAGCAGGTGCAGGCGGGGAATCAAAATGCAGAGGGGGGAAAGGTATAGGTGCAGGCGAAGGTCTAGCACTAGGGCTACGAGGGTCAACACAAGTGGGTGAGGGTGAGGCGGATAGAGCGGGATAAGGTAGCTGTGTGTCTCCAGGAGGAATAGAGAAAACAATCTCAATAGGAGCTTCAGTCACGTACTCAGCAATCCATGAACCTCCACTATATCGTCCCTGAAGGGTGTAGGTATGACCACGAAAAATGCTCTGCTGGGCCACGGCGTCGAACACCCACATGTCTTCCTCAGAGGGAAGGACCAACACTCTCGTCCCGTTCCTGGCCATCTATAATGCATGGAAAGTAAAACAGAGACAATACAGCCAAGGGGTGAGTTCTCCAAACACGATTTAACATATAGTTGCCATACCCCAAGGAAGGTGGCGTTTCAGACACAAGCATATCAATTACTACAAGGCATAACAATTAATACATTCCACCATCATCATGAGATATACATAGAATATGATAACAATCATTAGCATGCAAGAGCAATTTCACAGTCAAAAACAATCCACTGCCTACTAATGATGCTCATGATGCATGGATGCAATTCCTACCCTCATCATACATCTCTAAAATTTCTCTTTTCTATGCACATGGTATGCATGGGGATCCCTTACTCTACTGCTAGCGACTTGCCCAGCTTTTAGTGTAGAGTTAACAATTTCATATCCAAGTCGTGTGGCGATCGGAGGACTCCATTCCCTGCATCACAATTTGCACAAAAAACATTTATTTCATTATTCCAAGAACACCCAAAACTGGTGCTGGCCTCAAACTGGGTTTATTCGGGAATGGACCTCAACGACCCTAGGATGTGGAGTCCTTGTCGGGCTTGGCTAAGGCTTGCAAGTAGGGTCACGACCCGGCCACAGAGAGCTCTGCTGCGCCATCTAGGTCGACTGTTCCCCCTTTTGCCACCCCCAATAGGTCTACTCGGGACCAAACTTCCAATACCTACAGCTGTGCCTCTGTTGTGCCATCAAGTCGTTCAAGAAAATGATATGATGCATGAAACATTTTTATGTTCACAGTTCCCATAAGCAGACAAGGCACATTCCATCATCTTATAATCTTTACCATCCAAGTTTCATGAAGTCCCACCATCCAAGCACAAGTTTTACCATCCTTCATCGTTAAAAACTAAAGGTGATTACAATTTAAAGCCATATCAATCACATTTTTCCAGCACTTGCATATAACCATATTCAGAACTTTCCTAACTTCAAAGCTTGGCTAAATTAAAACATACATTTCTTTTCTCACGAGGTCAATCACTCAAACTCACAAGCAACAACAATCATTCAACCAATTAAATTCAGCATGGGTTCAATCAATTAATTCAAGGTAAAATGCTTCCAATCTCTTTGGTTATACCTAGATAAAACAAGACATCAAGGCGCGAAAACACTAATCTTTTCCCTAAGAGTTAAATCTGTCCACCACTCACGTTTATTATTTTACTTAAGTTTTCTAACATACTAAAGTAGGAAAATCAACATACAAAGACTCTAACTCATTGTCCAAGTTTCATGATTTTATTTTATAAGAAATCAAGCTTTTAGGGACACAAGACCGAGGCATATACATGTGTTCTCCTTTCAAAAATTCGGTTGTTAAACACTTTAGTTCACACATTAGCCAAGGTTCAATCCAAGCATGACATCTCCAAATAATTTGCATCACTTATTGTCAAAACTGAAAATCATTCAAGTTTATTGGTCCTTTCTTTTTACAAGGTTAATGTCCATGGTCCATTCTCATGCTCCCAATTAATTTTAAAGTTCTAAAATATGAAATCCTTGCCTTTTTCCTCAAAACGTTCAAAACTGTCCAGCCTTATGAACCTCCTTATTACTTCCTTCTTTTTCAATCATCACACCACTAAATCAAGGGAAATTTTTGTGCAAAAACAAGGTTTCATCATCTAAGTGCAGTACATCAAATTTCCTAAGGGATGTCCAAACTTTCAAGAGTGAAACCGAAATACATAGGGCTGAAATTAACATGCAATGATGCAAAATTAACGTGTAAATCCGTGGTTTCTTGATTCCAAGGGTCAATCAATATTTGAACAAGAGATCAAGTCAAAAGGTATACAAATCCGAGACATGCAAGTGGAAAGAAACCACACGCACACATCAATGGTTCAAACTTTTAAGAGTGAATTCGTTAAGAGAAAGGTTCACTTTTTTTTTTTGAGAACTTAACATGCAAATTCAGATTTGGGGTATATTCAACATGCAGTCCAATGTATAGATTTTTCTAAGGACGAACAAGCAAAACAGCCAAGGAAAGACAAGGAAATCAACATGCACACTTCAAAGTCTCAACCTTTTTGTGAATCAAGTTGATTAAGAAAAAGTCCACTCTTTTTTTTTTCTAGGGGCTGGCCGAGACATGTAAATGGGAAGATAACACACTCTTTGAAGGGATTCAACATGCAAAAATCAGATTCAAGTCACTTCCACATGCAGTCCAAAATACAAGAGTTTATCAAGGAAAAACAAGCAAGAACATCAAATCGCAACATGCAAAATCAAGCAAGGTGAGAACTCCCCCTTGCCTTTGATTTTTGGACTTGAGATTGAAGAGAGAAGGGCTGGAAATGGTTGATCTTCAAGTGAAGCTTGCTGGACCGAAAAAAATAGTGGCAAGATTCTTCAAGTTCTCCCTCTAAAGTGGGTTCCTTCAACACGAAAATTAGAAAGAAAGGTAGAGGAAGGTGCTATGGTGTTAGGCTCCCCCAAATCAACGAAGTAAAGATGAAAAATGGCTTACCTCCTTGGTGTTGTGGTCTCGGTTTGAAGAAAGCAAGCAAGGAACAAGGTGAGTGCTTGGAGTCTCTCGGTTTTGGCCTTGAAAAGTTGAGAGAATGTGAGATTTTTGGGGAGGGAAGGTCTCGGTTTGAAGAGAGGATGGAGAGAATGAGAAAGTGGAAGGGTTTCAAAAGAGAGTGTGAGATAGTTTCTTGGTTTGGTGTAGCAAAAATGCAAATTCGGACCAAGTGTCCCCTTTTGCATGAAAGGTGAAAATGAAATGGCCAAGGGAATGGATTCACGGCCCTAGGCTCCTTGGATAAGGTTCTAAGGCTTCCAATTTTGCAATTGGCCAATTGAAGTAAAAGGATTGTTGCATGAAAAGGGGCTCACGGTTTTTTGTGCATGAATAGTGACTTTTAGAAAGGCTTGCAAGTAACACTTAGTGTATTTTGATAAGCAAGCTGCATGGAATGGTCTAGGCTGCATGCACACGGTTTTGGTGAGGCAAGTTCCAAGAATCGGCACAAAGTATCAAGGCTTAAAGCTTTGGACAACATGCATGCAAAATAATTGGCCGATGAGGAATTTGACGCAACTTGGTTGACATTTGAAAGGACATTTGACATGGTGGCAATTTCAAGGAAATCATGTTGGAATTTGTAAGACAAGACAAGAAAGTTCCGAAGTGACTTGGTCTAGGAATCGGGGAACAAGATCCATTGCATGCAATCTTAGTGGCCGAACTAGATTTTTGGGATCTTCAAGGGAATGATTACTAGATCTCGTGAAATTTCGTGCAAAATTATGACGGCTAAGTAATCGTTGAAAATTCAAAGTAATGATTACCAAATCTTACGTTTTCAAGAAAGATAATTATGATAAATATATTTATCAATTAATTATTATTATTATTTTTTGAATAATTCAAATAGAACGAAAATATACTTTCTGGACAGAATTATCAGTGGACACTTTAGACACTACTGTAGAGTAAATTAGTCCTGGATGATCTTGAAACCAAGTATTGCACGCAATTTTCCCTAAAATTCCAACTCTAAAATAAATCACTATTCTAAAAATTTTAATTTCCATCTACTCCTTCTGATACTAGAAAGTCAGAGACAGCGAGAAGTTCTAATCCAAGAGTTGCTAATTAATTCATGAAATTTGGGGCATTACAAGACTACCCCTCTTAGAAAAATTTTGTCCTCGAAATTTCTAACCTGAGTTGAACAGATGCGGGTAGGCTTTCTTCATATCGGCTTCTCTTTCCCACGTGGCATCTTCCACATTGTCAGCACTCCAATGCACTTTTACTAGAGAAATCTCCTTATTTCTGAGCTGCTTAGTTCTTCGGTCACTAATCCTAAAAGGTCCAACTTCGAATGTAAGGTTCTCTCTCAAAGAAATTTGGTCAGGCACTACCACATGTTAGGGGTCAAGAATGTATTTACGAAGCTGGGAGACATGAAAAACATCGTGAAGATTGGATAACTCTATAGGTAAAGCAATTTGGTAGGCTGACTTCCCAATTCTCTTCAATATTTGGTAGGGACCAATGAACTTAGGGTGGAGCTTTCGAGATTTCAGAGCCCTACCTATTCCCGTTGTTGGGCTCACTTTCAAAAATACGTGGTCACCTTCCTCAAATTCTAAGGGTCTCCTCCTCTTATCGTGATAACTCTTCTGTCGGTCTTGGGCTGCCTTCATTCTCCTATGGATTTCTTGGATTTTCTTTGAAGTCTCTTGAACTATGTCGGGCCCAATCAACAATTGTTCACCTTATTCAAACCAGCATAGAGGCGTTCGACACTGACGTCCATATAGTGCTTCAAAAGGTGCCATGCCGATGCTTGAGTGAAAGCTGTTGTTATACGTGAACTCAATCAAAGGAAGATGTTGTTCCCATTGACCTCCTTGCTCTAGCACACAGGCTCTTAAAAGATCTTCCAAAGTCTGGATAGTTCTTTCTGATTGTCCGTCAGTCTGAGGATGGTATGCAGAGCTAAGCTTCAATTTCGTTCCGAGAGCTTGATGAAGGCTTTGCCAAAATCTTGAAGTGAAGCGGGGGTCTCTATCCGACATTATACTTTCTGGTATTCCATGGAGCCGTACTATCTCCTTGATGTAATTTTGAGTCAGCCGTTCCAGGGAATGCTTCATGCTTATAGGCAGGAAGTGAGCTGATTTGGTAAGACGGTCGATGACGACCCAAATGGCGTCATTCCCATTTCTGGTTCTTGGGAACCCAGAAACGAAATCCATAGCAATGTCACTCAATTTCCACTCTAGAACGCTCAATGGTTGGAGTTGTCCTGCTGGCTTCTGATGTTCTATCTTTACCTTTTGGCATGTTAAGCATGATGCAACGTATTCTGCCACAGACTTCTTCATTCCTGGCCACCAGAAACTCTTCTTTAGGTCTCGATACATCTTAGTTGATCCAGGGTGAATACTAAGAGTGCTTTTATGGGCTTCATCCAAAATCATTTTCCTCAATTCGTCCTTGTCAGGAACACAAATTCTCTCCTTGTATCTAATCAGTCTAGTCTCGTCTTGTTGAAAGTGAGAGTCCTTTCCCTTTTTGAGTGCTTTTAGCCTTCCTGATAGCAGTTTGTCGTCGTGTTGCGCCGTCCTTAACTGGGTTAAGAACTCATTGGTGATCTTGAGGCTTCCAAGTATCACACTAACAAGAGTAATTTGAGTAGCCAGGTTAAGGTCTCTAAATGCTTCTAGTAGTTCCAGTTCCTTAATCATCAATGACGACGCATGAAGAGATTTGCGACTCAAAGCATCCGCTACTACATTTGCCTTGCCGGGGTGATATTGTAATTCAAAGTCGTAGTCTTTAAGAAATTCCATCCATCTTCTTTGGCGCATGTTTAGTTCCATTTGATCAAATAGGTATTTTAGACTCTTGTGATCACTAAATACTTCAAATTTTGCCCCATACAGGTAATGTTGCCATATCTTGAGCGCAAAAACTACCACTGCTAATTCAAGATCGTGGGTTGGGTAGTTCTTCTCATGTGGCCTCAATTGTCTAGATGCATAGGCTACCACTTTCCTATTTTGCATCAGCACACATCCAAGTCCTTGATGCGAAGCATCACAGTATACATCAAACTTCTCTTGTGGATCAGGAAGTACTAGAACAGGTGCAGAGGTTAAACGAGTCTTTAGCTCCTGAAAACTGTCTTCGCACTTATCATTCCATTCAAAAAGTTGGTCCTTGCGAGTCAGCCGAGTCAGCGGTGTAGCTATTTTGGAAAACCCCTCGATGAAACGTCGATAGTATCCAGCGAGTCCTAAGAAACTCTTGATCTCCGTTACCAACTTAGGCGGCTCCCACTTTAATACAGCCTCCACTTTTGATGGATCTACTGCGATTCCCTCCTTTGAAATTACATGCCCCAAGAATTGAACTTCCTCTAACCAGAACTCATACTTGGAAAGTTTCGCATAGAGCTGTTTGTCGTGTAATATCCCAAGAACAATCTTCAAATGCTCAGAGTGTTCTTCGTGGGTGCGAGAATACACCAAAATATCATCGATAAAAACCACTACAAATTGGTCCAAGAAAGGGTGGAAGACTCGATTCATGTAGTCCATAAATACCGCGGGCGCATTCGTTACCCCAAAAGGCATTACCTGATACTCGTAGTGTCCATACCGAGTCCTGAAAGCTGTTTTCGGAATGTCTTCTTCTTTAACTCCAATTTGATGGTAGCCCGATCTTAGATCTATCTTGGAGAACACTACAACTCCTTTCAATTGATCCATGAGATCATCAATTCGTGGCAGAGGGTACCTGTTCTTAATAGTAACCTTGTTCAATTGACGATAATCAATGCATAACCTCATACTCCCATCCTTTTTCTTCACAAGTAAGACTGGGCCCCCCAAGGTGAAACACTGGGTCAAACTAGCTGCTTGGCGAGCAATTCTTCTAGTTGATCCTTCAATTCTGACAACTCCGCTGGTGCCATTCTATAAGGCGCAATAGATATGGGACCAGCGCCAGGTATCAAGTCTATAGAAAACTCAATTTCTCTTACTGGGGGTAATCCAGGAATATCCTCTGGAAATACCTTGGGAAACTCACAAACCACTGGAATATCTTCCAATTTTCCTTCTCCTTTGGCTTCGACAGTGGCCAAAATAACATAGGCCTGCGCTCGTTCTACCAAGACTTCTTTATGGTTCCAAACACTAGACTCTGGACAACTTGATTCAGTCGGCCTAGGGAAATCAAAAACTAAAGTCTTCTTTTGGTAGTCCAAAAGGACGTGATTGGTAGAAAGCCAATCCATCTCCAAGATAACATCCAGGTCAAAAAGAGGTAAACATATCAAATTAACGAGAAAGTTCTTGCCCTCTATTTGGATTGGACAATGCAAGCAGACATGGGATGCAGTTACGGGATTACTAGCAGGAGTAGAGACAACAATATCACATTTCATAACAAGGATAGGTAATTTCAATTGCCTCACACGGGACTGAGAATTACTCGAGCCTGAGTATGGTCCTTTTGAGAATCTAAGGGGTCTTCTGTCTTGCCTCACTAGACCAGCTCTCCTAGTATCCATTATTTTATCCCTCGAGTTAGCTTCAAAGATTCTACTCTTGCTCACCAGAGTGGGCAAGTTTGTCAGCTGGAACACACTGATTGCAGCTCGGGTGTCTGGCCTCAGCCCGTGCTCAAACTGAGCACACAAGTCCTCCTCACCATCCCCATATTGGTAGTGAGGCCAGTACTTCATTAGCTCTTGAAACTTTGCTGCATATTCCCCATTATCATGCTTCCTTACTTCAGCTCAAGGAATTCACGGGCTTTTTGCTTCCTCATATCCCGGGGAAAGTAGTTCCCTAGAAAGATCGCCTTAAAGGTCTTCCATTGAATGTAACCACCCTCTTGTGGCAATGTTTGACCGGCAAACCTCCACCAGTCTTCCGCCTCTCCACACAGTAGGTAAGTGGTGTAGTTCACCTTATGTTCCTCACGGCACCCCATCGCATTGAAGACTTTCTCTACATTCGCCAACCATCTTTGGGCTCCCTCAGGGTTGAATCCTCCCTCAAACTTTGGAGGATCGTGGCTGGTGAAGGCAGACAATTCTCTATACTCAGTTGGCTCTCCGCCTTGGTTATGCACCAAGGTCTCCAGAATTTGAGCCATGCGCTCCATGAGATCACTAGTGTCTCTAGCTCCTCTACCTCTACCAGCCATGTTTACTCTAAGCTATAAAAATTCAGCAAACCACAATTCAAACTATCAGGTCAATGACAACATTTATAATTCAGGTAAGCAAAACAAATCAACACTTAACTTGAACGCTTCAGCTCGTTGCTCCAGTCTGATTTGGATGAACTGCTTTGATACCAAAATTGTAACACCTTAATTTAATTTCTGATTAATAATTTTGTAAAAATGGGAGTAATAAAAATTTCATTTAATAAACGATCCCATTATAGAGTTCCATAAAATGGTTCCAAAACAATAAAGGATTACAATTTATATCAAAGATAGCTATAAGACTAATTCAGTTACATCATAATTTCAAAATACAATCTAAGTCCTATAGCAGTTCATCCTTCCTTCACTGAGTTCGGTGCTGATCGTCTTGATCACCTGAAAAATAAATGTAAGGCTGAGTACTCTATACTATCCAACACACACAACTAACATAGAGTCTCACCATGCATATCTATAGGTATTCTAGCATAACTTTTATCTAATAATAATGTTAGAAAATATTACTACTACTATTCTTTTTTCTGATTATTTACAAGAAAATTTTCACTATTACAGAAGCTTGATTGGCCCTATCCAACGTATTTGGAAATTCAACCACGATTTGCCAATCAATTTTTTTTTCCCTTGAGCACATCGTATGTGTCAAAGCTTGACTTAATTGCATCAGTAGAAGTGGACATCCCAGATGATTGTCATTCAAGTGATCGGTGGGGAGTGGCTATATTTGTTGCCTTAGAAGCTCAAGTTCCACAAGATTTAAAGGAAATGCATGAAGATGCTGGTTTTGGCCCTTTTGGGCTCAAATTGATGCGCTTGTATTGGAGCTTTGACGTCAAAGATGGCCCCTCCTTATCGTTGTCCTCTTTTTCAACAGCAAATAATAACCTTTACCTATTTACAATGATTGTGAGTGGTGATTATATATACATTCAACGACATCACAGATGGAATAACAAGTTCAATCGATATCTCTTTAGCAAGCATAGAAAGCCAGAGTTTAAGGATAAAAATATGCTATGCTTTGAAGTAAAAGTGGAAGGGCGCAAGATAAGGAAGTGTGAGTGGTGTTTGTTGCACAAAGAAGATAGTCTTGAAGCCCTGCAAAACATCAACAATATTGAACTTGTTGACACAAAGAAACCTTCAGATTTTGAGCATTCTAGTGGTGTGAACAAATCGAGCATGGATGAAATTAAGGAAGAGGATTCTAATACTTCAAATGAGGAGAATATAGAGAGATCCAATGCTAACTTCTCATTGGTAAGTCACCTAGCTTCAAATACAAGCATGCAATTTTTAAATTTTGTTAAGAAATTAAACGAAAGGTCAGTATTTATAAGCTATTGGTTTATACATATGAGTAGGCTTTATCAGATGAAGTAAAACTAAGAGTCAACACTAACCAATTAGTTAGTTAATTTATCATTGTTGAGGCAAGGCTTACTTTCATTGCAAATCATGGTTGCATGGCGATTGCCTCTATCATGTTCTAGTTCTTCCTACAATTTTACTTGTGTAGTATAATTTCTGGAGTTTGCATGGAAAAGTACCATCCTGCAAGTGTGATTGAAAAGTAACAAGTATACCTAAAATTTGAGCCCTAATTTTTAAAAAACTTACATTCTCAGTCCCAAATGCTATTTATACGGATTTATTTTATACGACACATTTCTTTTTCTTAAAAAGAAAAGCATTAAATTTTTTGTCATGCTTTCTGTTATCTGAAAGTTAAATTATATCTTCACTTCAACAAGGTTAAATTTTTTTAACTAAATTACATAAATTAAGAAAAGTTGTGAAAAATAATTAATTTTTTTTCATAAATTAATTTCAAAATTCTAAGTTTATCCCTAGATAAAGTTATATTCTATTGTCATATTAATTGTTAAGAGGTTCCATCTTTATAAAAGAAAAATATGTAAAAAATAATGCTCTTAAAACTTGTTAAAATATTTTATATTAACGACTAACAAAGGATTTTTAAGAGAAATTTATACAAAGGACGGATTGAATGTATATTTATTTAATTTGTCTATCACTGTGTCTTGTTGCAGGGGAAAATGTGTCACAATATTATACACACACTTGGTTTTAGTGTGTTAGTTTTGTTGTCAATAAAAATAGGGGCTACCCTTTTCCTTTCACATGGGCAGGGTTTGGGCTACACCCTTAATGACAAATGAGGCCACCAACCTTCACATAGCAACACATAAGGCGACTGCTAAGGTATTGAAATCATGTTGGGTTTCTCAGAAAACGACAATTAAGGTCAATAAACAACAATTGCAATGCAACATCAATGTAAGGCAGAGATTGTCATTTCCAGTAAATCAGTCACCAAGGAGGTTCAGATTTTCTCATAGTCCCCTTCGTTCTTACTTGCCAATATGAGGAACTTTCTTCTCTTTTACAGTGAGTTCTTTTTTAGTAGTTTATGTTTATTTTAGATTTAATTGCACTCATAATTTTTATACTTTAACTTATGTGTGAATTAGTCTTTTTAATCTTAACTGTTCACGTTTAATCTTTCTATTTTTAAAATTATTTGAATTAAGTCTTTTATTATAAAATTTAATCTATTTATTAACAAAATAAATAGAAGGGTGGCATATTATTACTTTATATAATTAGTAAATAAAATAAAATAAAATACTATATAAAATATGATAAAATCCTTGTTTTAATTTTATTTAATTATTTTATAAACCATTTTCTTTAGAAATTTGTATAAATCAATGATATATTATATATTTGTTATATTTTTGTTAGTTATGTTGAATAGATTTTTTAGGTGAGAGACTTAGTTGAACAATTGAAAAATTATGAGGATTAAATTAAAAAATTAAAACTAAGGGAACCAAAATTACAAATAAACTAAAGTATGAGCACCAAAAGTGAAATTGTCTTTATTTTATTTAATTCCAAATGTAACCACTAAAAAAAACTCAGTTTAGAAATGGTTGTAAAATTTCACATTTGATTTTAGCTAATATAGATTTGTTGGATTAAATGAAAGTAACCAAAACCAAGGGAGGATATGTTCAAACTAAGTTATTAGTGAATCCAAGCAAATTGTTGAACAGGTAGCATGTGCCTCTGAAAGGTGATCAAGGAAGTATAATGAAAACAAATGCTGTTCAAAGTGGAAAAGCAACTAGTTTTGAGAAAAGATTGAAGAGGCCTAGGAAGTTCATGAAGATATAGTTTAGGAGGATTGATTGAAGAAGTCAAAAGAAGTTTATAAAAATTCAAGTTGAAGGAAGTCAAAATGCCAATCCAAGTTCAACTAGAATTTCAATTATTTTGTGTTACACATTTATGTTCGTTATTACCAACTCAAATAAATCGGAATGTGAAGTTCGACATTAAGGATAGCACAAGTGTGAAAATCCTATGACAGTGGTAGTTTTCTTTTTTTCTTTTTTTCTTTTTTTCTTTTTTTTCTTTTTTTCTTTTTTTCTTTTTTTTCTTTTTTTTTTTTTTGAGAAAAACTTAATCAGACAATTATTTATATGGTTTTTTAGTTATGGTATGAAATTCATAAATAAAAACTTAATTTAAATAATTAAAAAATTAAGATAAGTAATTGTGTTCAATTAAAACAAAAAAAAAATCATAATCATAAACAGACAACTTTTTATATGGTTTTTTATTTTGAATTTATTAAAATATGAATTTTTTTGACAAAATTACATTATATGATTTTATTTAAAATACCAATGGTGGTTTTTTTTGGTTATAGTAAAAAGTTGACATTGGTCATTTTGAAATAATAAAATAAATTTTTATACTTCTAAATTTGCCATTGGTAAAATTTAAAAAAAAATTGACAACTAAAATTTTCATTGGAGATTTTTAAAAAAACATAAAAAGCTTTTCTAACACTTAGAAGTCTGTTAGTAACCCTTTAACTTTTAAAATAAATAATATAAAAAATTGTCCTAGCTAGTATAAAATTGCTATTAGTAATTTAAAAAAAAATCATCATTAGTAATTTTTTATTGTTGAGCTTATAAATACTGCATTCTTCATTCATAACAAATACCAAATGAATTTTAAAAGTATTCTTTAGGAAGAAAATTAGTGTGATAATACTAATATATTTTAATTGTGAGATTTTTACAAACATGAGAAAAGGTGTGACATTTATATGTGAGAGGTTAACAAGTGTGTATATTTCATACAATGTATCATTTAAAGAACTAAAGTGTTGACTTCAATTTACGAAAATAGTGGAAAGTGTTATTCAAATGGCTACAAACTAAAGAGGAGGGAGGTGTGTAACACCCTTAATTTGTTTTGTTTTTATTGCATTTGTATGTTGATTGATTGTGCATGTGGCTTGGAATTAAAAGAATTTAAATTGTGATAGCTGGAGGGAATATAGCTTAAGCGAGATATATCTCACTCAAGCAAGATTGAACGTTCTAAACTAGGTAATTTTAGAGCACTCTCGCTCAAGTGTGATAAATCTTGTTAAGGCAAGAATGACCCTCGTTCAGGCGAGAATATAAAAAAAAACTATGAAAATTTCACTATCTAGCTTTTTCTCCAAGCGAGGATGACCTTGCTCAAGCAAAAGCACATGAACTTGATGGGTATTTAAGGAATTTCAACTCATAAAATTTGCATTATAATCCAAGTTATGAAATTCTAACTCTTTTCTCTGAACTCTCTCTTCCCTTCTTCTTAGAGAAAGCCCCTAAGCTCCGAACTCATCTCAAATCCGAATATGAATATCTGTTCCACTGAATCCATAGTAAGTATCTTGGAGCTTGACTTTTCAATCTCTTCTTTATTTTCTAAAGATCTCTTGATGAGAATTGAGAAGGAAAACAATAGAAGAACTTTTACAATCAAGAATCTTGAATCTCAATTACAGTGAAAAACTTAGAATTTGAAATTAATCTCAATATCTGAATAAAGCTCTCTCTTGACCTCCAAAATTAGAAAAATATGCTTTTAATTATGTTGATCAAATGAAGATCAGTCATATATACATATTACAATCTATTTCAAGGATTCCAGTTAGTTAAATTTGAATCTTACATTTGGTAACTAAATGGTAATCAATTATCATGTGCCTCTGTCTTTTACGACACGAAAAAACATATTCACTTGATAACATATTACCAAAAATTGGTAACAAATTACCAATGTGTTATGTGAAATATGATAACTTGATTAATAGAATTGGTAATCGATTATTATATGTCTCTGACTTTTAAGACATAAAACAAATTCACTTGATAACGGATTACCAATCTATTATGTGAGACATGAAAATCACATAACTAATTAATATGTTTAATAATTGATTACAATTGTTTTCAAAATAAATGGTAAATTATATAAATTTAGTAATCAATTATTGCCCAATTTTTAGTTAACAAAACCTTTAACAAATTTTATTGATAATGGATTACCAAATACTAGTAATAGATTACCCATCTATTCTATTACTTCACACATCATGCTTTATTATTTAAGACAACTTAATGAGCTTTAACATTTCAAGAAACTATATAAAAATATGAATTTTTCTTACCTTCTTTCTTTTAAAGACTTTCTTTTCAAATTGATCACTTTCTTTTCAAAAACTTAGAGAGCTTTAAACAAATTTAAAAAGTTTACAAATGCATACACAAATATACTAATAATCATAAGGTTAAATTTAATGATGTCTTCATCAAAACTTGTTCAGCTAGTAGCCGAGGAAGATGTTTTCTCACAATCCATTTTTTATAATGACAAATCATTCTATCCATTTCTTCAAAGAAAGATGTATTGAAGTTGTTGCTCTCTCAACATAACTCCCCCTTAATGAATGATCTTTTTCAGATTAATAGGTTTGGGGAAGAGGAGTTCTTTCTCTGATAATAGCCTTTGATAAAAGTCTGGAAAACAACTCCTATTCTCCCTTTTTTGGCATATCAAAAAGATTAAAATAGAAAAATGTAAAGGAACGCTAAGGAATATTAAGGTTACGGGGAGAAGAAGAACAAAGCATGACAATAACACATGCATATATAATAGAGTCATAAACACAAGTCAAAGACAAAATAAAGTCAGCACCTAGATAAAAGCATAAGAACATAATGTTGACTTATCTAAAGAAAAGAGAAAGTGTAGTAGTTATAGATATTAAAGATGGGTCATTTGAGCATCCAAGTTTGCCATTTACTGCCTATTTTCCTCACAAAAATCATTAAACGAAGTATGAAAGCCATTCAATTTATCAAGTATCAATTGCAAAGGGCTTTAATCAGTCTCATCTTGAGGATCAACAGAAGACTTATATTGCTAGTTACCATCCATACATTCAATGTGCATTCTTTTAATGTGTCTTTGTCAATAAGACTACTCGATTGCAAATCCATCACACCTTCCTCATTTAAATCCACATTAAGATAATCTATAATTCTAGAAATGAAAATAGTATATGGAAGATTGTTGTCAACTTTAGCTTTAATCATTTATTGTTGTATAATAAAAGGTCAGTTGCGAAAACCATTCTTAATCCCATAAATCAGTTGCTTGCATATCAACATTAGTGATTTGGGAGGAGTTGTAAGTATTGACCAATCTATTTAAGGTTTATACAACTGTGACCATCATCTATTCCTTAAATATTTTATTAATGTAATTAAAATCTTGAACATTTTATTACATACTTGCAGCTAAATAGACAATTCAAGTAGTAATGATCATATTTTCTGTTTTGTACTTCAGGGTCTTTCTTGATGCAATGATGAAAGCAATGAAAGAATGTACATAATTATCATCAGTTGTATGATTAAGCTTGTGGACTACCCTCATAAAATGATATCTGAGTTTAGCTATATAAGTTATTTATTGCTGAAATTTGTTGACTTGAGTTGTCTTATAAAGTAGTTTTATTTCCTGTGGAAAATGATCAACAATTGTACCAAATTAATTACCAAACTGCTCAATCTTATGAGTAAGTATAAGATTGACGTTAATAGTATATACATGACAATTAGTTGGTCCATTTTATTAGCTTCCCAATACCACACCTCAACAGATCAAGAAGGCATACTATAATTGCATGAAAACATGTCACTTAGACTTGATTGACAACAATTATCCCAAGACTACAAATTGTTACATGTTCACCAATAAAGCCTACACGGTTGGTTCCATTGAATTTCTTATATTTTAAGCTTTAGAGAAAGTGTTATTGAAGTTTTATCCCGTGCATTTATTGAAAATTGACTATTGCAGTGCAGGTGCTCAATGGTAAGTACTTAAATAATATGTTTTATCTTATAAAGTAGTTTTATTCACTGATAATGTCAAGTTTACTGTTAATCATGTTGTTATACAAGTTATATTTTCTTGGATGATAACCTACTTAATTTATTTGCTAAGATTTGAAAAATACTTTGACCAGTAAGTATTCTATCCATCTATTTGCTTTGAAAGAGTGTGTTTTTATTGTTTCCCATGCTCTCAATTTGCAAAAAAATACTAGAATTGAATTTTAACAAAACTGATTTTGAATAATCTAGTTTTAAGCTGGAAAACCAGTTTTAAGTTATCAATCTGGTTTCGAACAGGTTTTGAACCACTTCTTAAATAATTAAACAGACCTAATTTTCATAATGTTTCATTTTGTATGACTTTGGCTAATTTATTAAAAATAGAGAAAGTTATCTCTTATTTTGATAAGTAACTTATAATTTTTATGTTTATTAAATAATCTTTTGTTTGTCAACAGATAATTAATTATAAAAAATTAAGTTTTATATGTGTACTTTACACAATCTCATATAATTTTAAAAAAAACTAATTATATAAATTAAATTTTAAATCACACTTTATTTTTCTCCAAATTAGTTCAGAACTTATTTTAAAATTTGAAACCAAAGGTTTGATTCAAACCGGTTTTAAATGTGTTTTTTTTTTTTAAAATAAAATCAATATTAAATATGTTTCAGCTCATAAAAACTACAAATATAACATATTTGTTCCTGCATTTCAGGTATTGAAACGTTAAGAATTTAGGCTGAAATTTGTTATACAGAACATAAAAGGAATGAAAAAGGAGATAAGTTTATGAATGAGATAGACACAAGAATAAAAGTAAACACTACTTTAAGCATTGCTGACTTGGTAAGAAGGAATTGCAGCAGTAGGATCTATGAAACAATGGTGAAAGAATGAGTTGAAATCAAGAAATGAGAGAGCTTTCTAACATAGTGCAGTGAAGTTGCTTGCATTATGTATTTCTTCCATCCATGAGAATTTTTCTTCATGATTCTCTTCGTCCATCTTCTACTTTTTTACCTATGCGCTCGTTCATTTTCAAAAATATAATTGCATTACAAGATCATTGTTTTTATCGACTAAAAAATCGAATGCTTATTATATAACACTGCCCAAAATTTACTACTAAAGTAACACAAAAAATAATTCCAGACACACTTATGGTTCTATGTCAATTTTTCAAATAATTGTCGCATAAATGTCCCAAATAAATGCTCAGAAAACACTCTGGACGGAGGAAGAATGGAAACAGTCGAATCTAATAAAATAATGGCGACTATTTTACAATGAGTCACATAGTAATACATCTGCATAATGAAACTTTACAAACAATTTAATTTCCCTACTTATGTTAAGCTAAGGAATCCAGAACCCACCCAAAACAGTAGATAAATAAATAATAAACTCTTCTTCACAAATCCAAATCCTTAGAGTGTGTATTATCTTATCTTAATTTGTCATTCCTCTTCAGTATTCTGTGGGAAACTCACAGGTACCATAACCTGCACACAAAACAAACTCCACCTTATTAGTGAAACATTATAACACAATCAACACACAAGTTAGATAAAAAATTTAGAATACTTTCAAAAAACATTTTTTTATTAAAAGCATTATCCTGGTAAATACTTTTAAGAAAATTTGAAATATCAAAACATTTTTGTATTTTCATATAATAAACATTTTATTTTGAATAAATCTTAAATAGTATTTTTTAAAAGTTAATAAAAAAAATGAAAGGAATTTCATGGAATACTCACTAGGTTGCTGGGAGACCACGTAAGCCGCACCGTCGAAGTAGCAACTCCCACTCGCACGCCCCTTTTTCTGATAATAACTATTGAACGCGAACGAAGCATGAGCTACAAGCGTGTTAGGATCGTAACACGTGGCACCCATCTGAATCGGACGGCAATCAGCGCCCCCTTCTCCACATGCATAATCCAAACCCTTCTGCAGCTTCTCCTCTTGCGCGTGAGGGTTCGCCACGCACCACGCGCTCTTCCCGCCACCGCTCCTCTTGGAAACGCCGCCGGCGACCGGACCCCTTCCCGCCGGCGAGGCAGCCTTCATCCCCGCCAACGTAAACGGGACGTCGTAGACCTTCTTCATGTCGGGGTAAAACAGTCCAAAATTTCGCTCCGAGGTGGGTCCCACCTTGTGGTTTTCGTTGAAAAGCGCGAACAGATAAACGGTGAGATTGGCGTTGGGCCTTAAGGGGGTCCCACCGTTGGTGAGGATCTTTCTTACGAGGTTTCCGTTGAACGCAGCGGCGTTCTGTGGGGACGCACCCACCTCATCACTGTCTCCCTTAGAAGGCCAACCCGTTTCGCTCACAACGACCCTTACGTCGTCGTATTTGAGAGCAGATAGCGCCGCAAAAACAGCGTCGATTTGGGCGTCGAATAAATTGAAGTATCTCAACCCGTTACCCGGGTCCACGCTCCCCGGGTTCTCACGAAACAGAGCGTAGTCCAATGAGATGACGTCAGCGTTTGACTCGTAAGCGAAGAACGGGTACACATTGACCATAAGGTACGACGCCGTTTCTCTGATGAAGTTCAACATCGGTTTGAAAACGGGTTCCACGAGTTCAGGTCGGAAAGACCCAGACGACGACGGGTAGGAGGATCCGAGAGCCGTGAGTGCGATGGGGGAAGAGACCTTGATGAATCTTTCAAGGTTGTGTTTCACAAGGGCTTCGTGAATGTTCCGCATTGCAGGTACTAGGTACTTCGTCGTGTTGTGAGAGTCTACGAACACTTCGTTGCCCACTGCAATTGCTTCGATTTCGGTGCGAGGGTGGTAAACGACGACGTTTTTTTCCACCCATGATTCGGCGAACGAGCGTTTCTTGGCTGCCAGGTAGAGTTGCTCGTTGGGTAGATCCACTGTTACTTTGATCCCGGAGCCAGATAATGCCCGGAGCACAGCCGGGTCGGTGTCGTATAACTTGACCCGATCTACGCCCTGTAATTTTAGTAGCTTAACAACCTTAACCGCCGACGGAAGGTTGTCGGCCACGCGCCCGTAGTTCACTCCAATAGAACTAGCATCTGTAAGCAAATATGGTAACACAAAACAACCTTAACGTTGTAAACAATAGTAACAACAATAACAATAATAATAACAATGCGTTCTCATTACCTGAAAGAATGAGAATAGTGAAGAAGGAAAAGAGGATGGCAGAGACTATGAGACGATGCATGGTGGGTATGGAAGGTTAGAACAAATGCAAGGGAGTGATGGAGGGAGAGAGCTCTTTTATATGCATGATGAAGTGTTGTGAAAGGGACCCACATGTCTTCAATTGTGTAATAATGGAGAGGGAAAACGATCAACACATTGGGGATTTGGGTTTGATTGGTCCCACACAGTGGTCAGCGTCACGATGCCCAAGGAAACTCGACCGTTTTGTGTTTGGTACTGGTTGCCAGTGCAAGAGAAAGAAGGGAGATACTCTACATCGCAGGTTCAGCGTGCCACATGCGGTTTACTCGTGGATGAGATCCACGTGTCCCCAATGGCTTCGAGTCAATGTTGCAGTTACTATAAAAAGAAAGGCTGATTTGTGCAGGTGAGTTATGATTAGTGAACAGTGATTACTGAGTGGAATTTTGGTGGCAGCGACAGCGTCCCGTTTGGTTGGCTCCCAAAGTGCCTTTACTCAAATTTGAACGTTAGAATTAGATGCAGCTGGCATTCTGCCAAGCACTGGAAAATCAAACTTTTACCAAAAAATTATATTTATTAATTAACTCTTTTTTTGTGATTTTAAGAACATATAATACAAATTGATGTAAAAAATTATAACCTATATTAAAAAAATTATTAAAAGTTTTATCTTAGACAACTAAACTTTCATTTCATATAATTATGAATGGTCAGAACTCAGCGATTTAAAAGTTTTATTTAAAATTATATTACAATATATATATATATATATATATTAAATATTGTTTTAATTTTTTGAACCAATACCTTAAATATATTTTTATTTTAATTAATTAATGTTATATCTGTAAGTAACGTTTAAAAAGTAGAATTTCGTAAAAGCAATTTGTTTAGTCGGACAAGTTTGTACATCACCGTGCAACGTTCTAAATTTCACATGGAATATGTCGGATCGCAGTTTCATAACTCATAATCAAAAACTAATAAACGTTATTATTCTATTTGCTTTCATTATAAATTTAGACAAAAATAAGGCTTTTTCACATTTAATTTTTAGTTCAGTCTTAATGTAAAATTTTTTATACTATCAATCAATTATAATACACAGTGAATGCAACTTTTATGTTAATAATAAAAATTTATTATTATTTCTGATATAATTTATGATTAAATGATAGTGTAAAAAATCTTTATACTATCAGTATATTGAAATTAATTTTTTTCAATAAATCTATTGCCCAACATTTTTTTATATATAATTGTTGGAAAAAAAAGTATAGAATATATTTAACTAAAAAATGCATTTAGAGAAAAATGAGATTAAATATATAGAGTTTATTTTTGTAAGAACCTATAAGCATAACATCAGGTGATTCTAAACATCATCAATTTTTGAGGCACCATGTGGTGTTTCCTCTTAGTCCTGTAATTTCTCTTATCCTTCTGCTTATTCTGTAAGAATGTATATGCAAATTTCTCTGCTCAGTTTCTAGGCTGTTATATATATATATATATATATATATATATATATATATATATATATATATATATATGAGCTTTAAGGCAAAATTACCTGAATATGGTGCTATGAGAGAATGTCGGATGACATTTTTAGGGTAAAAAAATTAATTAGCAGATAAAATCACTAAAAATGATTTTTAAAATATTAAAATATTTTTTTAACATTTAAAAAAAATTAATAATGGTAATTTTTTAAAAAATATTTTTAATATATAAAACACATACTATTGCTCTCACTTAAAGTTCACAGACAACTTTTTAACTAGAAAAAATTATTAAAATTATTCTTACCATTAAAAAATGTCAATGATTGACATTTTAAAAAATTTGTCACTAACATTTTTTTAAAAGAAATCATCAATGATAGTTTTGAATCCTAATCTTTAAATGTATATTCCTCAATTATACAAATTGTAAGTGAAGAAATATTTTATTTTTTATTTTTATTGCCTTAGGTAAATAATAAAGTTAAGACTCCAAAAATAGGAGAAAAAACAAGTTATAAGTGTCTAATCTTGATTTTTGGCAGTTTTATGAATTACTAAACAATTTCAGTAAACAATGATGATGCTCAACAAATACTTTAGATACATCATGAATGTCATCCCCAACTCTTAGCATTGAGTTGTATGTTATTTTTAAAAAAGATTAAAAAAATATGCAAATACTATTCCAATCAGAAAGGTAGAATGAGATAGAGTATCGCAGAAAGTGATGCGACAATATTGAAGGAGAATATAGAAACAATGAAGATAGTAAAGATAAGAATGCAAATGATGAAGACCTCAATTAATCAAAAGCAGTGGTTAGGCAAGATTCATTTGGGGAGTCATCATTCATTTGTGTTTTAGATCTTAATGTGATGCATGTACCTGAATTTTTAGAATATACAAACTTAGGTACTTCAGGTTTATAATTATTTTTATTGGTAAGTATTTTATTTTTTTTTGTTTTAATCAGTTTATATTTATGTTTAATGATAGAGAAGTAGTTACATGAATAATTAAGCATTACAGTATATCAAAAAGAGTGAACTACAAAGTGTTTGAATCAAAATCAAATACATTTTATTGTAAATGTGTTTGCTATGACATAGGTTGTAGATACATTGTTTGCGCTAGTTTCAGAAAGGATAAGAATGTTTGAAAAAAATAATAAAGCATAATGAGTCACACAGTTATACTAGAACAAGGATTTCACATAATCATATAAAGTTAGATATAGATATAATTGCGCAATATATCAAGCCAATAGTAGAATCTAACATTTCTTTTAAGATAAAGCTAGGGATTTATGAGATTCAGTCTTGATACGAATACACCACAATATACTAGAAAGCATGGATCCCAAAGCAAAAGACACAAGGCAATCAAAGGACTTCATTCCCTACTGCAAATGGCACAAAACACAAAATATATCATTATCAACATTAATCGGATGCATCGCGTTAATTCAGGAATGGACCTCAACGACCACAGAAATGTGTGATCCTTGTTAGGTTGGCAAAGGTTTGCAATGGTCACGACCCGACCACAGTGAGCTAGGCTGCGTCCCCTAGGTTAACTGTTCTTGTTTTGCCACCCCCTATAGGTTAGCATGGGACCGAACCTCCAACACCACTGGCTGTGCCACTGTTCATTGCCTTCATGTTGTACAAATATGATGCATGTTGTAAAGCTTTCTTTTTCTTTGACAAGTTTTCTCGTTTAGTTATTTAGCCACCTCGAGGCTAATAACACAAAAAATATCAATAGCCAATCATGGCGAGGCTCCATGAGGTCAATATCACTAGCCAATCATAGGGCTTTCATCACAACAAAATTCTACGAGTTCACAAATATTTCATAAGTTCAACTGTCTATCTCATTCATGGACTCAAACATGTTCTCGTTTCTCATTACATCACCCTTTTAAATCAAATGCAACACCTTGGTAAACAATACCACATTGTAAATAAATGCACTCACTCTAGCTCCATTAATTAATTCACTCTCAATTAATAAGACCTTTACTCTCTTCTCTCTTCTATTATTAACCTTATCAAATTAAAGTCTACTTCAACACTCCCATTTTTCTAAGAATCTACCTTCTTTAACTTAGTTAATTTCCATTACTCAAACAAAGTATTACCATACTATCCAAAATCCATTTTAAGGATCCTAATTTTCATTTTAATATCTCAGTTGTCCTAAGTTATCATTTATTTCTAAGTGAATGAATTAATTTCCCAAAATCATATTGTTTTACCGCTCAATTTTTCTCTCTTCAACAAGGGTATTCACTTAAACTTAAACTCTATTATAATCCCACCTTGTTCTGACATGTTCAGCACATAAAGACATCCATCAAGACTACATAAACACTTTGTTCACCATTCTTTCCTCAAACAGTCCCAAGGCATAATGTCACACTCCAAAATTTACTTACTTTGAAGTTAATTACTAATTGTAGCAATTTTAAAAAAATTATAATTAGATCATATATATATAAAGTTAGGAATTAAAACACACTTAGTTGAATTTACTCAAAAAACAGACGAATAAAGGAAAAATCAAGTAACGAATTATAGTATAATCCAAAATTTATAATTTTATAAAATCTTAATTATGTATTACAAAATTTATAATCAATTGGGAGACAATAAAAATAGAAATTAAGAATAAGTTACAAAATTGGCCCAAGAAAAAGACCAAAATACCCCTAGAATAGGCGTAGAATGAAGACTTAAGTTGGATAAGGAAATGATAATGAAAAATTCTAAAATTTTCATGATAAATTATTAAGCCACATGAGGTTGTATTTGTTCAAGAACAAAATCCAAACCTCAAATATAAAATTCAAACTAATTTTTGCAAATTCAACACTCAAAATGGTGTGAAAAGGGTTAGACAAATGGGCCAAAACTTTCGATTTTGTAATCCTACCTTACCCAATTCAATTGGCACGTTTTTGGCACGAAAAAATATACTAAATTTGTCAATAATTGGGTAAGGGATCAGCTGAAGTGAAGTAAGCCATAAGAAAGAAGACTTGGTTTACTAAAATTCCTTGATGATGACATAGGGTCAATGGTTCAATCCCTAACCAAGGAGCCTAACCAAATGCCAACCAAACTCAGCCAAAAAAATAGTGTTATGTGAGGGGAAAAAAACTGAAATTAGAAACGAAGAACTAAAGACAACCTAAGAAAGAACACTTAGGCCAACTAGATGACATCACAAGGGTCCAAAATATCCACTTTGAACATGATTATTAGCGACCACTTTTCACCATAATAAAATTTGAATTTGGGGAAGGCTTCAACAACAAAGTTACTCCAGTTTAAATCCTCTAATGGTCGTGAACTCCCTGCCCTATAAAAACTAAGAAAAAAGATTAAAAACTATTTCTCAAATACAAGGCCTAAATTCACTTGTAAATGGAGCAAATTTGAAAACTTGGCCAAAATTCCTAAATCCAGCCAAATCAAACTCTTCTACACATCTGATCACATCCAACACATGCCAAAAATAAATCCCACCACTCAGCCATGTCATTCTCTAAGCCAACAAAGTAGGAAAAAACTCCAAAAACTTCAAAATTTAGCAAAAGAACTTCAAAATTTGAGGACCTTTTTGGACAAACTTAAAGTTGACTTGGAAGGGCAGTAAAGAGGCTCAAACCAGACCAAGAAAAAGAGGAGGAAGAGGAGATTAACACACCCTTGCAACCTCACCCAAAAAGACAAAGACAAAATCAAGTAAGGGAGGAGAGTATAGTTCATAAATTGGAGAAAATACATTTGCTAATTAATTTTGAGTCATGGAGAACCTTTAACCCTTTATATTGAATGAAAATTTTGTGGATCTAATTAATATATGAAAACAAAATTGATTTGAACAAGAAAATCTAAGAAAATCATTAAGAATAACGGAAACAAAAAATTCTACAGAAAAATCTTAACTAACTATAAGTAGGTATTTTGAGGGAATTTTATAGATGACTTTACTTGTTATGTGTTATTGTCATGATATTATGCTGATTATATTTGAATCCATGTCTTGAAATTGATTGAAGATTTTGTTAAAGTTTTTTGTAAATAATCAAGAGCTTTCTGTCAAAAATTGTCTAGTATTTCTGTAAATATTCTTTTGATGCATGATCTGAGTTCTAAGTTTTAGTTTGACTTTTATATGACATAAATACTCTAAACTTAGTAAAAATTTCATGAGGCTTTGGTAGAACATAAAAAGGGTTTCTCGTAAATTTTTAAGAAGATTTACGATTTTGGAATAGTTATAACTGTTTTTGTGTTTATTTTTATTTTTTAAAAATTTTTAAAAATCACGAAAATTTTCATAAGACATCAACTTATATTATTATAATATTCTTGATATTTTGGATTTATCTTGACTTGAAATAATATTTTAAATGTGTTTTTGAAAATTTTTAGTGAAAGGGAAAAATGAAAATAATTTAAAAATAAAAAATTACTAAGAAATAAAGTCTAGACTCTTGGACAGTTTTTGGAACCTCTAAAGTACAAAAGCATATGAATTTGACCAAGATATTGAATTAAATTTGAAGGATTGGACCTTTAAATGAGAAAATACTATGATTGGACTATAAATAGACTTCAAAAAGTTTAAAATAATTAATCATATGAGTAGTAGGACCAAAGGAATGTTTTTTAACCATATTGAAACTTGGATAATGACTTAGAGACAAGGAAAAAACGTGATGAACAACCTGACTTCTTCAAAATTTGGAAAAAGGACCTAATTGTAATTAGCATAAAGAAAAATGACTAAATCTTAAATAATGCAAAATATAAGACAAACTTAGAAAAATTATTTTTTTCTTTGTATTTTATTCATGTATATAGTTAAATTTTGAAAATATTTCCACTGGTTTTACTTTATTTTGATTTAAATTGAATTAATTATGAATTTTTTAAATTCTACTACATGAAAATAATATTCTAGGAACAATATGTCTTGATTCAATTTTGTTTTGATATTTGTTTGTGGTGTTATTTTATATTTATTTTTTTATGAAAATAGACTTCTTATTGGAATATTTATCACTGGTTTCACTTGATTTAGATTTGAAACAAAATAGATATGAATTTCTGAATATTATGATGTGTGTAAATGATTCCTGAGAATAGCTCACTTTAAGTTTCTTTCTTCACAAAATTCATGCATGATATGATTTTAGTTATATTTTTGTATAAAACTAGACTTCATAGGGAAACCATACTCATAGAGTTTACTCAAATTGAAGTTAAAACAAAATACTAATGATTTTCTAAATTTGTTGTTATATGAAATTAATGGTTTGTATATATTGCTGAGAAACTTGATTTCATTTTTAAGGATGTATATGGCGTTATTTTATTAGTATTTTTCATAAAAACAGATACTATTGAGAAAATATCCTCACTATTTTGATTAAATTTGGACTTGAAATAAAATATTTATAATTTTTATATTTAACAGATTCTGAGAAGTATGTTAATGTGAGTAATAGAAAATAATTAGGACTAGTTCTGAGATATGAAAGTGATGAATTTCTACTTGTATTTTTTGTGAAACTATATAACCAAAGAGAAATAATGCCACTAATTTCATGAATTTTGTTGGTGAATTGGATAATTTATGATTTTTCTAATATGCAGTTGCAGAATTATGTTAACCTATGACATGTACTAATAAATTAAAGCACGAATTAATGTCTGTAAACAATTTGAATTTGAAAGTATTTTCACTTTGAAATAGACATAATACTAAGGATAATACCACTGGTCTCATGTGTTTTGGAAGAGAATTGAATTTATTACAAATTTTACAATTTTTTGGATTCTAAAAGTGGCATCACGTGAATAGTAAAAAGAAACTAGGTTAAGTGTCACTTTCTGTGTAAAAATTATTTATGCGCATTTTTTTTTTGAAAAATGGACACTTAAAGAAAGAAAACTTAGGTGATTTTATGATTTTTGGATTTGTATTGAATTTTACAAATTGATGCATGAAATTTAGAAAAATCTGAAAATAGTCATGTCTGTAAAATGAATGATTATCTTGTTTTAAGGGATGAATGATTATGATAGGTATGTATCCAATGGACAGATTAATGGCTAGAATTCATTTTGTGATTATGAAATAATTCATAGGGACAGTGGTTGAAAATGTCAGGTATAGGCGAGGGACAAATAGTGTTGGTTTTACCATATGGGATAGTAAAGTGCCCAAGTCCTAGCAAGAAACCAAACCTAGCTAATTTATGTTGCAAGCAATGGAAAATATGTTAAACTATCCTAACATGCACTAGAGTATAACAAGATTGGTTAGAGTGTGAGCCGCTATGAATGACTAATAAGTCTGTAATTAGACCCCATTTTACAGCTCATATATTCATATTTGACCTTTATTTTATTTGGTACTCACACTACTTTATATATTAATTATGCAGTTTGGTATAAAGATGTCGCAAGTATACTTTGGGTATATTTTGGGCCCAAATTGATAGAAGATTAGAGTTTCGCAGCAATCAGCAACAAGCACGGGGTGCTTTGAGCCCATGCACTGTCGTACTTAAGGCCTTGCACAGCCATGCTTATCTGCGAGAAGCCCAATTATCTAGAGTCTTTAGGATTTTCAAACCCTATTTAAAGGAGATACCAGGCATCGTAAAGGACAACGTTTTTACATCTAGTCTTTGGCTTTCGGATACACCTCTCCTCTCGTCTCTCTTGCACGGGATCCTTAGCACATGCTTGGCGAGACTTGGAAGCGATCATACTTGAAGACCGGGAACACATCTCATACTCTAGTTTGCTATTTCTTTTGATTATGACTTTGTTTATAATTGTTTTAGTTCTTTTCTTTAGCGTGAGTAACTAAGTTCATAGCTAGGGTTATGAAAACTATTGTTCATGAATTTATGGATTTTTAATATTTGAATCTAAATTTAATTTCTGTTTTGTGATTAGATTTTATTCTATTGCGCTTCTTTCTTAATCCTAATTAATTATATCGTTAGACGACCGTACCTCGGTTAATTAATAGATCTATAGGGTAAAATGAGACAAAGGATTAGGTGGACCAAACTAATCTTTCTCTTCTAATCGTTATTAAATTAACAAGTTCATAGGTTCCTTAAGCTTTTTAAAATTGATGTCTTGCATGATCATTGGAGATGTTAATTTAGAGAAAAGAATATTAATATTGCATGACCATTGGGTATTAATAGTATTCGTATGAATGATTGGTAATTACAAAGAAATCAAATTTAGAGTTAAACAGAAGAATAACATAAAGGATTGAATGAGAAAACCCATATGCCTAGGTTCCTCTCTGATAAGTTTAACCAAGTCGAACATTGTACTCCTTACCCTTAGTTTTATAATTAATTTTATAAATTCTTATTTTAATTAATCTCATATCTTTGAAGCTTAAACAATTGAATTAGGAAATTCTTAGTAATTGAAAAACAATCCTTATGGGACGATATTTCGGAAACTTAATTTAAGAACTCTTTATTACTTCTCGATGGATACACTTGCCCTCCAAACAATGACCATAATAGATTTTGAGCACGGTTGCTCGATTCCCTATTTGAGATGTTGTACCTATGGCACTATCTAGATTGCGGGCACAAAACTCTCAATCTTCAACCCAAAAATTAAATGGATAATTAATTACTCCATGGAGGAAAGAATAATATAGATAAAATACTGTGAGATGTTTGTTTATGAGTTATGTAGTGGTTATCTTTATTAAGCAATTAGTATTGCCTTATGAAATAATTTATGAATGATATACTCACCCTTTCTTTGTTTGTGTCTATTAACTATGTTATGGATGTAGAATGAGTGCTGAGAATATCCCCATTCCTGAGCAGAACATGACTATTAGCATGGGATCAGGAACGTGGAGCCATAATAATGCTAATCAAACTATTATCTTTACGGGTTATGTGATACTAACTATTACTACCATTAACAACCCCATATTGCTCCCATAATTATGCAGAGTCCTGTTAAAGTTGAGATCCCCTACCCCATGTATTGTGCAACAGCTTACTTGGGCCTTCATGCTGATCCTCCTCCAGATAGATTAGATGACTAAAAGAGAGTGATCTACTCAAAAAGAAACAAAAATAGTAAAAAATGGGGTATATATAAATTATGAGTGCTTAAGATTTTTTCTATGGAGTAATTAATTATCTAATTAATTTTCTAGGTTGAAGATTAGGAGTTTTATGCCCGCAATCCAGATAGTGCCATAGGTACAACATCCCAAATAGGGAACCGAGCAATCATGCTTAAAATCTATTATGATCACTCATAACAGCTCATACTCTAATCAATCTTGGTATGTTCTAGTGCTTGTCAGGATAGTTTAGCATATTTCCCACTGCCTGCGGCACAAATTAGCTAGGTTTGGTCTCTTGCTAGGACTTGGATACCTTACTATCCCCTATGATAAAACCAACACTATTTGTCCCTCGCCTATACCTGGCATTTTTAATCATTGTCCCTATGAATTGTTTTATAATCACAAAATGAATTCTAACCATTAATTTGCCCATTGGATACATACCTATCGTAATCATTCATCCCTTAAAACAGGATAATCATTCATTTTATGGACATGGCTATTTCTAGATTTTTCCAGATTTCATGCATCAATTTGTAAAATTCATAACTAATTCAATACAAATCTAAAAATTATGAAATTACCTAGGTTTTCTTCCTTTAAGTGTCTACTTTTCAACAAAAATACGCACATAAATAATTTTTACACAGAAAGTAACACTAAACCTAGTTTCTTTCTACTGTTCACATGATGCCACTTTTAGAATCCAGTAAATTGTAAAATTTGTAATAAATTCAATTCTCTTCCAAAACACATGAGACTAGTGATATTGTTCTCTTTACTATGTCTATTTAGAAGTAAAAGTACTTTCAAATTCACACTGTTTACAGACATTAATTCATGCTTTAATTTATCAGTACATATCACAGGTTAGCATAATTCTGTAACTGAATATTAGAAAAATCATAAGTTATTCAATTCACCACCAAAATTCATGAAATCAATGGATTCTTTCACTTTGCTTATCTAGTTTCACAAAAAAGTACAAGTAGAAATTTATCACTTTCATATCTCAGAAATAGTCCTAATTATTCTCTGTTACTCACATTAACTCACTTCTCAGAATTAGTTAAATATAAAAATCATAAATATTTTATTTTAAGTCCAAAATTAATAAAACCAGTGAGGATATTTTTCCTATAGTATCTATTTTCATACAAAAACACTAATAAAATAACGACATATATATCCTTGAAAACGAAATCAAGTTTCTCAGCAATATGCATAAACCATTAATTTCATATAATGACAACTTTAGAAAATTATAAGTATTTTATTTTAAATCCAATTTGAGTAAATTTAGTGAGTATGGTTTCCTTATGAAGTCTAGTTTTGTACAAAAATATAAATAAAATCACATCATGCATGAATTTTAAGAAGAAAAGAACTTAAAAGTGAGTTGTTCTCAGGAATGATTTACACACATCATTATATTCAAAAATTCATATCTATTTTGTTTCAAATTGAAGAAGTCAAGTTGTCCAGCACATTTTTCCCTTACCTCTAAGTCACTATCCAAGTCTCAATATGGTCAATAACATTCCTTTGGTCCTACTACTCATTTGATTAAATTTTTTAAACTTTTTGAAGTCTATTTATGGTCCAATCATAGTATTTTCTCATTTAAAGGTCCAATACTTCAAATTTAATTTAATATCTTGGTCAAATTCATATGCTTCTTATACTTGAGAGGTTCCAAAAACTGTCCAAGAGTCCAGAGTTTACTTCTTAGTAATTTTTTTATTTTTAAATCATTTTCCTTTTACCCTTTCACTCAAAATCTTTAAAAATACATTTAAAATATTATTTTAAGTCAAGATAAATCTAAAATATCAACAATATTATAATAGACCCACAAAATTTTCATTCAATATAAAGGGTTAAGGGTTCCCCTTGACTCAAAATTAATCAGCAAAAGTATTCTCCAAATTTATGAACTATACTCCCCTTCCTTACTTGATTTTGTCTTTACCTTTTTGGGTGAGGTTGCAAGGGTATGTTGATCTTCTCTTCATCTTCTTTTTCTTGGTATGGTTTGACCCTCTTTAATGCCCTTCCAAGTCAGCTTTGAGTTTGTCTAAAAAGGTTCTTAAATGTTAAAGTTTTTTTGCTAAATTTGGTGGTGGGGTTATTTGGTATTTTTGGAGTTTTTCCTACTTTGTTGGCTTGGAGAGTGACATGGCTGAGTGGTGGGGTTTGTTTTTGGCATGTGTTGGATGTGATCAGGTGTGTAGAAGAGTTTGGTTTGGCTGGATTTAGAAATTTTGGCCAAGTCTTCAAATTTACTCCATTTACACGTGCATTTAAGCCTTGTATTTGAGGAATGTTTTTTATTTTTTTTTCCTTGGTTATTATGGGATAGAGAGTTCACGACCATTTAGAGGGGTTAAAATGGAGTAACTTTGCTGTTGGAGCTTTCTCCAAATTCAGATTTTATCATGGTAAAAAGTGGTCCCCAATAATCATGCTCAAAGTGGATATTTTGGACCCTTGTGATGTCATCTACTTGGCCTAAGTTTTCCTTCTTATTTTGCCTTTAGTTCTTAGTTTCTAATTTCAGATTTTCCCTCTCACATAACAATATTTTTGGCTGAGTTTGGTTGGCATTTGGTTAGGCTCCTTGGTTAGGGATTGAACCATTGACCCTATGTCATCATTAAGGAGTTTTAGTAAACCAAGTCTTCTTTCTTATTGGCTTCCTTCACTTCAGCTGATACTTTGCCCAATTATTGATGAATTTAGTTTAGTTTTCATGTCAAAACCATGCCAATTAGGTTGGATAAGATAGGATTACAAAATTGGAAGTTTTGGTCCATTTGCCTAGCCCTTTTCACACCACTTTGAGTGTTGAATTTGCAAAAATTAGTTTGAATTTTCTATTTGAGATTTGGATCTGGTTCTTGAACGAATAAAACTACATTTGGCCCTATAATTTTCCATAAAAATTTCAGAATTTTTCATTATCATTTCCTTATCCAACTTGAGTCTTCATTCTAGGCCTATTCTAGGGGTATTTTGGTCTTTTTGGTCAATTTTGTAAGTTATTTTTAATTTTCTATTTTTATTCTCTCCCAATTGATTTTAAATTTTGTAATATATAATTACAATGGTATAAAATTATTAAATTTTTTTTAAGTAATAATTCTTATTAAAATTGGATTACATTATAATTCATTACCTAATTTTTTTCCTTAATTCGTCTGTTTTTTTGGGTAAATTCATTAAGTTTGTTTTAATTTATAACTTTATATATATATGATCTAATTTTAATTTATTTAAATTGATACAATTAGTAATTAACTTAAAAATAAAGAAATTTTTGGGTTTGACATTTACTGAACAGATTGAATTTATTAGAGTCTCTAAGTTGGACATAATAACATAATAATTGGAATGAAACTGTTAACGAGGACGTCTCACATAAAATTTCTTAAACTTACACAAAATCTCCATCACAAAATAGCTGCACTTTAATTAAGTTCATCAATTACTTCTTGTTTCAAATGAATGATGCATGTGACAAATATTTTACTAACCTTTTACAACACATCACACTAAAAATAGCAACATATCACTTCTTTTCATTCACCCATCATTTCAATTTCAAGCAAACAGTATCATGAGAATCAAATATAGTCATACACAGTTTCCAAGTCACCAAAACCAAAAAAATACATAGTCTTTAGGTTACATCCATTCACATTTTTCAATTACATCAAATGCATGTTAAATTTAAATTTTCCAGCACCACTTCAAAGACAAAATTGAGACCATACACTAAGGTTTACACAATTTCAATCAACTAGATTTTTAGAAAAAATACATTCAAATAAGATCATGTACAACCCTACACAGATTTAGCAATCACAAAGCCAAAAGGTAACATTTTTCTTCTTGCATGCACTTTTACTTCCCAATTCCAAGATATGGTGAGACTTCAAGTTCTAACACTTTTTCAAAGACAAAGCCAAGAAGATCAAGCAAAATTCATGCTTTCCAATTTGAACAAACACTACCTTTGAGTCACACAGTTTTTCAAGAAGTTTCAAGGTACCAAAACAAAGAAACACTAAGTTTCAAAGCAAAAAATGAGACTGCACATGGATTTTCATCAAAGAAAAGGGAGAAAATAACATGCAAACACTTGGCTTTGCTTCACAGTTTCTTGAAGAGAAGGATGGAAGAATGTTTTGGTTGGAAGAAAATATGATGAAGATGAAAGAAAGATTTAGTTTTGGAGTTTTGGGGGTAGGAAGCTCTCGGTTTCCTTGAGAGAAAATGAGAGAAAGTGGCTTAGCTCTTGGATAAGGGGTTCTTAGTTTTTGGAGGGCAAAATGAGAGAAGAATGGGTTTTGTTTCTAAAATGAAATGTTGAAATGTCTAAGTGCCAAATGTCAAATGGTGTACATAGTTCCCTTTTTTTTGCAAGTTGAAATTGGAAAAGTTTACAAGTCAAGGTGCACACAGTTTTGACTATCCACTTTTCAAGAAATTGCACAAAATCTAGAAGTGAGATTTAGGTGTAGCCCATGCATGAAAAATTACCTTGCATGATTTTTGAATGGATAAGGCCAGATTTAGCAAAATTTAGTTAAATGATTAAGGTGGCTGCAATGATTAGAAAATTTCTTGCAATGATTAGAAAATCTCTTGCAATGATTAGAAATTCTCATGTTTTCCAAAGCCACTAATCATGATTTTCACTAAAATTCAGCAAAATAAAATTAAGCTTTGGATAAAATGTTATAAGTATGATTTTGGGCAGCCATAACCGAAAATGATCAAGCAATTTTGAGAAGTCTCAAGGTTGTCCAAATTATTGGCTTTCATAGAAATAGGTTATGGTCTTTTTTGCCAAATTTCTCTTTCCTCAAAATTTGGGTAACTAGATAACTTAGCTGATTTTGAAGTCAAATCAATAGCATGTAATGATTTTAAATTTCAAATAAGAAAAAAGTTGTAAAATCAAATCAAACTCAGAATAATCAAGAGATTTATAAAGAAATATATGCACTTAACAACTTATTTCAACACTAACAAGTTAGAATTTCAAAAAATAAATGAGCATTTAGAGCACAAGAGTTGTCTAACTAAGTTAACAAAATGAGAGGTGTTACCAAGCACACTTGTGCTCATTGTAAGCATGCCTGTGCTAGTGATATGAATAATTAAATTTGACATTCTTTTTGTTTGATTTTATGCAAAAAAGAGAGTTTTAGTGTTGATGGGTCTAGCTGCTGCTAGAGAGGCATAGGCTCTAACAAAGAACCACATGTAGAGCAAGAGTTTATGCCATTGGCCTATACCATCTGAGTTGATGCTAACTGGAGGCTCTGTTTGGAGAAGCTGAAAAAGTAACTCTTCCACTGCACCATATACATACATATATATATATATATATATATATATATATATATAAGACAGTTTATCTTCTTGACTCTATTTTTGATTTCTTTGACGACATTGGTATGAATGTCAATCCACGAAGGAGGATTCTTTTTAAGCCTATTATGTAGACCCTTAATAATATTATTTAGGTGTGGAATAAAATTACCTACATAATTAAGACATCCCCCGAAGTGGATCAAGGAAAAAAAAAATTCACTGAAAGGAAAGTAGGCAGTAGTAGGACTACTAAAATAAAGACAGATGTATGAATATATGCAGAAATGTAAATGTAAATTTAATGCATAGAAACTAGAACGGCGGTATAACCAACACAGATCTAGTAAAAGGAGAAGAGAAGAAAGCTGGACAATGGTAGTCCGAACAGAACCGGCTAAGAGGGAGAAGAGAGAAAAATAAGTTGAAACAGCAAAATTTTATTAAAAGATCTCAAGAGATAGGCTTACAAGGATAGTATCACTCAGAGCTTCTCTCTCTAGAACTTCTCTCTTAATTGCTAAATGAAAGGGTACCTCACAACATGGTCAAGGCCTCCTTATAAAGAAAAATTAAGATACTGTTTGTATAGTTCCGATAAGTAACTGGAACTGTTTCTATAGAATAGGTCATAATTCTTGTATGTCTATTCTGAAACAATCATCTTCATTTTGATAAAAGTCATCATCTTTGTTAGGATTAGAATCTTGTTTTGTAGAAGATTCAGCTTCATCTCGATTTAAAAGAAGAACTTTCAAGTTTTTTTTCATTTTATCTTTGGAATCACATCCTGATAGGAAGGCTGCAATTTTTGTTTTCTAATTCAAAAATTGAAAAGTTGCTGGATCTGCAAGCTTCAGGAGTTTTGGATTATTTCCAAAAAACTTGTTAACTCCTTGTGGTCCGGCATGTTCTGCATTGAATTGGTTCCACCATTTCACAAAAGCATGTTTATGAATTATGGGAAGAATGTCATCATTTTATGTTCTATTATACCTGTATTGCCATGAGAATACCCAGGCCATAGCAAATGCAGAGAAATACTTGAGATCTGCACTGATCCTGTTAGGAGCATATCTATTTTTGAATATTTCAAATCCTTCTTTTACGGAAGAGGGAAGGATAGCTTCTAATGGTCCAAAGAAGTCTCACCATTGAAGGAACCAGTTTGGAAAATTGTAATTTTGATTTTTCTTGAAATAAATCAACCAAGAGTGTCGATTGAGTTTATTTTGGAACCAGAAAGTCCTAGTCCAGGCATTAATGTAGTCCCAGTAATTGTATCCTACTGGATCAAAAGGTTGAGAAAATTTTTTGAATGAATTTGGATCTTTTCCAAAATTCTTTGGCGACAAAAATTTTAATATCTGTATTGTTGAATGGGTGATAATTGAAGGATCTTTTTGGTTCTTGTAATGTTTAATAGAGACAGAATCTAAATATATTAGGATGAAATCATAAAATTGTCTGGTTTTATTTAAGGCATGTGGTCTAAAATGAAAACCAGGAGGGAAAGCTTTGGTCATGGCTTTGTATGGATTTTTGTCCCAGAATTCAGGTTCCATTTGGATGACGGAGGAGAATTTTCCTTTTGCCATGTAATGGTTGGTATTTGAGGCTTTCGGTTTATCCTTTTGAAGGCTAATAGCTTTCTCTGTTTTATCAGGGAGACTTATTGTCTTTTGGGATTGACTGAAAGATTGGATAATGGTGTTTAGGTTTGCTAAATCAATTTCCATGTCTTCATCGGAGGCAATGTTAGCCTAAGATTTTTTTTGGTAGGCTGTTTAGGCTACCTTGTTGTATGGCTAGAAGTGTATTAATAGAAAAAGTATAGTCTGCTTTGGTTTGTTTAACACTTTTTGTTTGTGATTGGGAAGAATCAGCCTTGTTGGATGAGTCTTTTTTAGGAATCATAGACTGCTGAGTATATAACTCTACAATCTGGATGGCTTTCTGGTGGATGACCCAGTCGGAGTGGATGACTCTGAAGAATTGGAACAAGAGTCTGCCGTGACAGACTTTGATTTCGTTTTGTTAAGAGTCAGGGCAAGCCTAACTCTTCCTCCTCTGGACGAACCTCCCCTGGCAGGGGTTGTTACCTTTCTAGGCATTTTACTTATCCTGTAAATATTCATGGGTAAGGTAGTCAGGAAGAGAATTGGAAGTGCCTTTGAGATATTCTATATCAAAATCAAAAACACTTAAAATTGCTTACCATCTTGCAAAGATTTGTTTTGAGGCAAGATTTTTAACATCCTTTTGTAAGATTTCTTTAGCAGACTTGCAGTCTACTCTAATAAGAAATTTTTGATTTAATAAATCAGATTAAAATTTTGAAACACATAAAACAATTGCTAAAACTTCTTTTTTAACAGTTAAATAATTCTGTTGTGTAAAATTCCTATGTTTTGAAGTATATGCAATGATATGCTCATGTGACCCAATTTTTTGTTTAAGAATGCCACCATAACCTATGTCAGAGGCATCTGTTTCAACGATTTTAAAAGCTTGAGGAATAGGAAGATAAAGACAGTTTATCTTTCTGACTCTATTTTTGATTTCTTTGACGACATTGGTATGAATGTCAGTCCACGAAGGAGGATTCTTTTTAAGCCTATCATGTAGAGGCTTAATAATATTACTTATGTGTGGAATAAAATCACCTACATAATTAAGACATCCTAAAAACCTTTATAACTGGGTTTTATCTAAGATTCTATCAGGAAACTTGTCGACAAATTCAATAGATCTGCTGATAGGAATGATGGTTCCTTGATGAATTTTTTGACCAAGGAATCTAATATTGGTTTGAAAAAGATTGATTTTAGACTTGGAAATAGCAAGTCCATTATGTTTGATAACATTAATAAAAACATTTATGTGTTTAAAATGTTGATCAATAGAATGGGAGAAAATTAGGACATTATCAATATAGACAATGATAAATTTTGAATAAGGATTAAAAATGTCATTCATGATTTTTTGAAATTCTAAAGAGGCATTTTTTAGACCAAAGGGCATAACATTCCATTCGTAATGCCCAAAGGGGAAAGTGAAGGCAGTCTTATACCTATCACTTTCACAAACTTGGATTTGCCAAAATTCAGATTTCATATCGAATTTTGAAAAGATCTTAGCAGAGTTTAATCTGTTAAGGAGGTCTTTCTTGTTGGGAATAGGATGCCTAATCCACTGGAGGGCTTGGTTAAGGGGTTTATAGTTGATAACTAGTTTGCCAAAATTCAGATTTCATATCGAATTTTGAAAAGATCTTAGCAGAGTTTAATCTGTTAAGGAGGTCTTTCTTGTTGGGAATAGGATGCCTAATCCACTGGAGGGCTTGGTTAAGGGGTTTATAGTTGATAACTAGTCTGGGAGTACCCCTTTCTATTTCTACGGGTTTATTAACATAAAAAGCAAAATATGACCAAGGACTCTTACTTTTTCTAATAAGGTTTTTGTCTAAAAGATCTTTGATCTCTTTCTGACAATATTGAAGGAGTTCTTCATTCATTTGGATAGGCCTAGCCTTGGTGGGTATTTGGCTATCCTTAAATCCTGACTCATAAGGAAGACTAACAATATGTTTCTTCCTATTCTAGAATGCGCTAGGCAGGTCAGAGCATATAGAAGATTGGATGTTTTCTAAAAAAGATTGGATTTTCTTCTAAAGTGAAGGATTTTGTAATTGTTTTTCAATGTTGGCAAAAGAAACTTCCTCTTTCAGAAAGTTAATTTAATTAATTTTATTTTGAATAGAATTGATATTTTTAGTAAATGGTTTGCTAGAAAATTTGAAAGCTATTTGCTTCCCTAAATGATAAGTAGAAATTCCATCTTTTGAAATTTGTAATGGGAAGAGGGCTTTAATAAAAGGTGTACCCAAAATAACTTTATTTTTCAGATTTTTCACAAGGAGAAAGTTTATTTCAATCTTAAGCCCTTGATTTTCTATCATAGCTTTGGAAAGCTTATAATTAATTTTAAGCTTCAAACCACTAGCAGTACTGAGTTTTTCAGAAGTTTTTTCAAAATACTTTGTAGGGATTAAACCCTCTAAAATACAACTTGAATCAGCACCTGTATCAAAGAGGGCTAAAGTATCAAGAACAAAATCATCAATAATGATTCTGATATTAATGTAAATTTTTTGAATTTTGACCTTATTGATCAAACACATAAAGGTTTCTTCCAGATTACCAGAATCAACCTTTACAGAATCATTATCTTCAGGAAGTTCTTATTTCTCAATGTCAGATTCATCATCTAATTGGGAAAGAATAACTTGATGAATTTGTTGTTGCTATTTAATATCTCTAATCTCTTTCTTGAGGTTATTAATCTCAATCTGGAGATCCTGAATAGTGGTTGGTTTGATATTAGAATTCTTTTCTAATCTTTTAAAAATATTTGTTATATCAAATTTATTTGTAGTAAAATATTCTTTGGGTTTGGGTTTAGATTCTAAAACCTCTTTGAATTTGTTTAAAAATTCTTTTCTTTCTTGAAGGTTAGAAATAGAGCTAATTGCTTCAATAAGAAGATCTTGTTCTTTTGTCAAAACATTGATTTCTGGAGTATCATCACTATCAGAAGAAGAGATTTGATCATCGTTTTAGATCTGGTTGACATCCTCATCAGACTCTTTGACAGAATCTTCTTCAGAAGATTCAATAAGGAGATTGTTGATTTGGTCTTCTATAGAAGGTTCTAGGTTAAGATTGCTAATTTTCTTTTCCAGCCTACAGTATTTACTGATATGGCCAGGTTTACCACAGTTGTAACAAGTTACACCTGTTCTGGGCTTTTTGGGAATATTGCTGGGGATGACATTTTTCCCTTGTTTTTTGGAAGGAGGTTTCCTATTATTTTTTCTTTTGTAAGGCTTCCTATAGGTTTCAACAACCTCTTTTTTGTGAATCGGTTTTTTCTTTTTGGTGGAGCAAGATGGAAGACCAAATTGCTCACAGAAAGATCCTAACTCTTTCTTGTTTAGGGCTCTTTCTTTGGCAAGCTGCTTCTGGAGTTTATCTTTTTGACAAACTTTGATGCCATTATGGATAATAATAGCGGTAAGTTGACCATAGTCATAACTATCATAGTTAATTTCTCCATTAGGAGAATGACTCCGGAGTTTACTTCTAATAAGGTCTCCGAAAGATTTTGGAAGGCCATCAAGATATTTTTCTTTCCAATAGGCTTAGTTACAATCTTCCCTGGTTAAAACCCTAGACATAAAGGTGTCTTTGTATCATTTAAAGTCTTCTAAGGTTCTACAACGAAGATTGGAAAGAAATTCACCAGACCTTTCTCTCTATAGAGAAGGGTCTCCTAGAAAATGTTGGGAGATGGTATATAACAAGGTATATACTGCATCAGGGAGCTGTTCATTATCGCTGATAATGGTCTTTCCTTTGTCATCAATTTTTACTGCAGAGAGAATGTTTTCTCTATCAGCTTCAGTGAGATAATTATCCCACCAACCTTTGAGTTGACCAGTAAATCTTGCAACTAGAATGTAGACAATAGTGTCTTCAAGCATATTTTGATTAGTGAAATAGCCCATAGCGACAACTGACATGTTTTGGAGTTTGGCAATGATAATCCATCAATATTCCAAATATAAATATCATTAGAATTAAAACTTTGGATAAAATCTTGTTTATCTTCTAATATAAGATCAGGAGCAGTGGCTCTATTATAATAGAGTTTGGAGGAGTTTTTCCAGTTATTTACTGGATTGATGGCTAAAACAGAATCTATTTCAGAGTTTTGTTCTGAATCAGTCTTGGAGATGACATTAACAGTTTTGGCAAGGGATCTAATCCTAGGTTTGGCGCTAGATTCTTCTGAGGCTTGAGGAGTATCTAGGACAATAGTGAGCAAACTAGTGATTTTACTAAGGAGCTCATTCTGGTTGTCATCTATGGCTTTGGCCTTTTCTTTCTGTCTAAGCTCAAAGATTTTCTGTTTGGCTTTGGCACTAATCTTAAATGGCTTGAACAGAGGTTTTTCTAATTGAAGTTGGGAAGAAGAGGAAGTTATATCCTCTACTTTAGGTTTAACAGGATTAACAGAGATTTTTTCTCCTAAAACCTGGAGGTATTTGTTGGTATAATTGGCCTGTTCCATAAGGCCTTGAATATCATTAGGAGTGATGATTTTGTCAGGATTTTTGGTCTTGAAAGGAGTAGCAGTAACATGGTTACCGCTTTTAACTTTCAAGTTTAGTAACTGGTATTGAGTTGTAGGTGGCAGTTCACTTTGAACAATTTGTCCATCTTTGATTTGCCAAGATATAACATTAGCAGAAGAAGTACTAATAACATCCTCTTGCCAAGGATAATCAATATTATTATGAATGGTATAAGCATGATACCAATCGAAGAATGGGATGTTTTGCTTGACCTTTTCGAGAAATTGATAGAATTCCTCTGGGATATTGGACCTATTTTTTCCCTTATAATTTTGAAAGAACCACTCTCTTTGAGATTTCCAATCCTCAGAGTAGAAATCTTTCCTAAGGGTCTCTTTATTTATAATGAATTTATGAGATAACATTATAAGACTCATTAAGGGAAGAGTAAGTTGGAGATTGGATACTCTGGTTTTCTTCCTCTTTTTTAGAGGTTTGATAAACATTTCTAGGGATTCTAGAAGAGGTATCTAATCCTTGTAGGTTTATGGATGGATCATGGTTAATAGATCTAGGGATTTCAGATCTAGAAGTTTGAGATCTGTAAGAGAATGACCTCCTAGCAGAAGCAAAACTATTATGACTGCTATAAGCATCTACTCTGAAAGAGAAGGAGTTTCTCCTATCAAAGGTTATTTCAACCTTCCCAGAGTTGTCCTGAGAAATATTTTCAATTTGAGGAGCAGGCCTAGGGACACAAGGCGAAGCTTTATCTAAAACTCATTTTTCAGGAAGGGAAACTTCATCCCACTTGATTATTCTCGGGAGAGACACATTAGCCTTTGTCATATCAGTGATAAACAAAGTAGTCTCACCTTTTTGAAAAATTTACAAATTTTGGAAATTCTCTTACCATAGCCACCAGCTTCTTATGTTCTTTGTTTCTTTTGAATACAACATCGTCGAATTATTCTTACTGCCATTTAACCACACGAGACTTACTGCTACAGCCCTATTCAAAAGAACTAAGAGTTGTTGTACTTCCAGTAAAAGCTTTTCATAAAATAAGGAACTGTACAAAAGCAACATTTCAGAACCATTAGTTCGTGGCGTTGTTACAGACAGGGATGACCATAAATGGTCTCACCCGAAGGGCCTGTCAGTTGTCCAACCTATAAACCATGGTTGCAGAAATTTAAAGGAAATTTAAAGTCCAGATCCAGAAGAACATAGTTATAGATAATCAACAATTATATTCCTACTTCCCCATTAGGCTTTGATACCAGATAACCCGAAGTGGATCAAGTAAAAAGAATCTGTTGAATATATATATATATATATATATATATATATATATATAGAGAGAGAGAGAGAGAGAACATAGAGAGGTTAGGGTCAATAGATTGATTAGCGCATTAGGTTAGTAAAGAGTTGCCAACATTGAGGAGTATACATTCAAAGAGCCAATACTGGAGTTTCTTTCTTCAGTGAAGGCAACAAAGGTCTCATAACAGACAACCTAAATCACGGTTATCTACTAGCTAGGTAGCTGCATTATCTGATAATCATTAACAGCATTCAATGTCACCATGAGGTTTGAGACAAAAGATAAGATTGTAAGTACAAGAGAAAAATTTTCATATTCCATCCTAAAAGAATAGATGTCATTCTAATACAAATTTGAGTTAGAATTCAAAATGATAATTCACATAAAACACTTTGCCCGATTCTAATATAGGAAATGTATTAAACTTGCAATATATAGGAAAATTACTTTTGTAAGTCATTAAATTTCTTTCAGAATTTAATATTAAAAAATAACTTTATATTTTCTAAAAAAACATTTTGAATGTCATTTTAGTTTTCAAAAATCATTTAATATCTTTTAAAAATCAAATTCTAATAGTTATTTACAAATCACTGACAAAATATTGAAGTTGTTAAAATTCTACCAACAAAGTAGTATCTCTCACATCTGTCCGGAGTATCATATTTTCTCTCATAATTTTATTTTATTATACTTAAAATATCAGTAATTTTAAAGAAGTAATTATGTTTTCAGATAGACATTGAAGGACAAAGGTGAAAATGACCCCTAGAATCAATTGATATCCTGATTTTCAACTTTTTTGACTTTGATTAAGACTAAACTTGACAAAGCATTGAAAATAGAAAACTTGTTTAACAAAATATTTCTCTATTTGATAAAAATAACTAAAATAGGTAATCACTAATATAATGTTATTTTAATTATAAAATTTCACTTTAATTTCTTACATAACATCATTTAAATTAATTTTTTAAATTTTATATTTTATATTTTAATCTCTAAAATTAACAATCGTTAATTATATTAGTCTTTATTGTTAAAAAATATTAAAAGTGAGTAACAAAGTAATGATATATCACATTAAGTAACATGTGTTAGTTCATTATGAATACAAAATAACCTTATTTTATAATCTTTCAAAAATAATTTATTTTAGTCTATGACTTATAACATTTTTTGTCAATAAAGTCTCTTCTTCGTCTTCTGCTTTACCCTTCTTGCACGATGTCTTTTTTATTCGTTTGGCCACTCTTGTAATGGCATTCATGTTACAAAATTCCTTTGTCTCGAGTTTTGTCATTTGAATCATCAAATTCAAGCCTCGCTAAGAGATTTTACTGAATGTTTGGGACGAATTAAATGAGAAAGGAAGCACAATATGAAATAATTTTATTAAAGGTAAAGAATGATTTTTCATAATTGGAAGGGGAGCTTTAAAGGGGTTGAGGAGGCAACGAAATCTCTAAAATGTGGGATGTGGAGTAGGCAAAAGATTGAATTTGAAGGTGAGAACATGGAGAGAAAGAGAGAGAGAAAGAGTTGAGAGAGGATGTTTGGATTAACGAGAACTTAAACTTGTTAGGTTCTATTTGAAAAAGAAAAAAAATGAGATCTTGAGTTGAACGAAAGAGAAGTCTCTAAAAAATAAGGAAAAGTAATGTTAGTACAGTAAAAAAAAAAGGTGAAACAAATATTATAGAAGATGTTATGAAAAAAAGTAAAACAAAAACTTTATTATCTAAAAATATTAAAAGTCAAAGATAAAAATGATTTATTTTTAAAAAATTATAAAATAACGTTTTTTTTTACCATAGTCACATATTACTTAACGTTTGTTACCTAAATCATCTCTTAACAATAAGTACTAATATGATTAATAATTATTAATTTAAAAATTTAAAAATTAACTTTAATTAAGTTAAATATTTTAATAACTGAGTGAAAATTCACTCACTTTTTTAAACTATACTTTTTTTAAACATTACTTTTTAACTAATAACTATTTTTAATTTTGTCCCTATTGCTTTTTGAAAATTTCTCTTTTTAACCTTTTTAATTGCTAACACCAACCTTTATTTTTTTTTGCTATTCTTTTATATTCAACTTTTTAAACCACTTTTATCATTAAGTTTTATTAAAATATGACTAAATTATTCAATATTATTTTTTACAATAAAAGTTATCAAAATAATAATATAAATTCATTCATATTAAATTTTTAAATTTTAGACTAAAATTAATTGTCCTATTTATCATTTTATATTCATCAGCTAGTTGAATAATTAAATTTACCAAACACTTCCAATTCAATCAGCTAAATTTTCCAAACTAGGACTAAATCTAAACCGGGAAGGAAACATTTGAATCAAGTGCTGCTGATCCTAGCCAACAGAAATGTATATCATAAGTCAACCATGTAGCATGTCACTTCCACAAATGCACCTTCTAACTCCAAATTTCTAAGCGATTTTCAAATTTATTGCTGTGAACTGTACAAAATTTATGTACTTCAGAATTATTCAACTTTGAATATACATTGAAGGAAGTAATATACAGGATTCCTGTACATACAATATGTACATGTTATATCTTCAACTATGAAAATCATCAGAAAATAGAAAGTGAGAAAGTAAGTAACTAAGGGACCAAAAGAACGGGTAATACATTGAAACTGTTACAGGTAATCGTATCGAGTTTGCTGAAAATGCCGCGTTGATGTTAGGATTGTCAAAGTTGTTTTGCAATACAGAGTGCAGTCTCTCAAAATACTTGACATAATCAAATGTTCTTCTTTTCTTCTTCCTGCAAAAATTGAAGTCAATAAATAAGCTTTAAGGATTCACAAATGCATTCAATGATAGCATATTTCCATATAAAGCAGCATAAAAAGTACCAAAGAATAACATCAAAGACTGCACAAAATTGGAAAAACCAACATTTGCACAATCGGCATTTTGAAAGTCAAAAAAGAAAGATCTTACTTTAATTTCTGTAACCAACCAAATACAAGTAACATAGAGCAATGCTAAGACTTGAGGAGAAGCAACTACATTTCCCAGAAGCAAAATATTATAGATTTGTTCTATGCAATTCTAAATAATCCCATTTTAAAATCATTCAGTTAGTTTTTCTTCCTCTTAGTTATCAGGTGCCTTCTAAAATAAATATCACAACAGCATGGAACAAGAACTTCGAAAAATCACAAAGCTTCTTATCCACAATAAACAGCATTCTACTCTACTCAATTTGAGAGTTCTCACCACATCCAGAGGAAGACAAGTTTTGCTACTGCCTCGTGAATCTGCTTGCTGTGATCTTTGGCACTTTCGATATAATCTTTGGATAAACTCTTGTAGATGATTGTAGATGCTGCATATGATCATGCCAAGGCAAGGTTAGTGACAGATATTACTTGCTCGATTGGAACAGTGCAGAATGGCTGGTGTTCATAATAATTAGATGCATTTGAAGCAAAATTGTCAAAGAGTCAACCCAACATCTTAGCAGTATAATTTTATGATTCAAACAAAATAAGGAGCATCCTCCCAAGAAAAAGTGAAATTGCAATCCACCTATCCAAGACAATAGTAGTGTTTAGAAAAGCTCATACAAACTATCATAAATGCTGAATTTCAGCATATCATAGCAACTATATAATTACTATAGAACATATCTGCCAAAGTAGAAGATATTCATTGTAGTATTGCACCAACAACCAATAGAAAGGAAACTCAGGAAGTGGGTCTGCAAGGATTAATTAAGACTTGACATTTTGTGACAAGCAGCATACTAGGGACTATATTCATCATGTCCCACATTGGAAAAGTTGCAACAGAAAGAGGTAGATTTATAAATGCAAGGGGACCTAAGGTTAGGACCAAGTCTGCTTGCTATAAAAAGACAAGTTGAGCTTTAGGGAGGTGTTACCCAATCTTCAAAAATTTGTTAAGTACTTACAATGAAGCCAATTTTTAATATCTTAACCAGTTTGGAGGACAAGATAAGAGAATAGGATAGGATAACTTTTTCTATCCTATTTACTTTCAATCTTTATTTAACCAACATGATATGATAAGATAGATCCTGTGGAGGGAGTTTGGGTTAGAAATATATAGGATAAGATAACATAATATATTAAGTTTATTATTTTAGTATGCATCAAATACAAGATAAAATTCTATCATACTCTTATCTTGTTATATTCTTATCCAACTCTCATTATATCTTATCCTTTTTCTATTAAGTCCTGTCTACCAAACAACCCTTCAAGTGTTTTCTAATTACTTAAATTTACAAAAACACTTGTTTGATTATCTTTTTAAATCAAAACTAGTTAAAAGAACTGTTATATTTGAATAAAATGTTTCCTTATTATCCTTGCATTTTCTCTATTTATCTGAAATTTAAAAAAGATGATAAACTAAGTTTAACGAAAACTTTGTCATTTGATTTCAGCAACAAATACGGAAAGGGAGAGAAATTCCAAAACCACACCAGAAGTCCCACAAGGAAGAGAAAGGGTGTCCCCCAGAGGATGGGTCTCATTGAAAAACATCGAATTGCTATAAAACCAACTTACCAGCTATCCTCTATAATACAGATATTAAACTATACTAAAATTAACAACAGCCAGTGCAATTGCCAAGAAATTCCACTACAGATATTAAATTATCACAGCCAACATTTAGTTGAAATGATATCATTTCATTCTCTTACAGCTAAAAACAGAATATAAGCATACCTTAGTCGATGCCTATTGCAAGCTGTGAAAAAGGCAACAAACCCATACAATATGCTCTTGAGAGCACGGAAAATCTGGAAAAGGAAAAAGAAATCAACCGATCAGGATAGTCCTTAATGAAACCACCTACATCAGAAAAACCATTGATATACCCATCTTACAACCTGGGAAAAAAGGTCATTCCAAAGAGAGCGCAACATGGAAACTTCAGAGGCACTGACTGTTGCCTCAGAATATGATGCCAACTGGAAAATGCCACTAACAAATTGCCACGTGTTGCCAAGTGTATTAAAAATGCATGAATATACAAAAGCCACAAAACTGGATATTGCCAGGACAAGACGAACAGGAGCATATAGTAATTCCCAGAGAATCCAAAACAAAGGATATAAGACACAAGTAGCTGCAGTACATTAAAAAAAATGCAGACAATTAGTAAAAGAACTTGAATATTAGATGATAATTTATGTTGGCAAAGACAGATAAATTTAACAAATAACAGACAGTACAAGAAGGCCAAAACACATGATGACCTACCAATGCTTGAAACAACACTGAGGACAAACCACAATGGTAAAAACATCAGCTCCAATACATCTCCTACTAGATTGAAAGAAGTATCAACCGCGATCCAAATGACAGAAAAGATGCTTTCTGCTATTTCAAACAAAAACTTCAGGCTTGGGAGAAGAAACCCAAAAATCTCCACCAATGACTTTGCAAGAGGTCGAACAAGAACTGAAAAAAAGGATCGCATGGAATGTGAAATGGCAAGGAACCACCTAAGAGCCTTCTGGAAGTTATGTAGAAACAGCATTGTCCCCAAGTATTTGATCCTTGAGACCATCTCCCAATTTTCAATCCAATCAAAAAGTGGCCCACATATACGAGATGCAGTTGCCTTAAGAAGTGGAACATTTTTGTATAAATCGTAGAATCCAATGAGGACAGTGACAAATGAGATCAAAACATATAGAAGTCTTGCAAGTGGACACATCCAAGGACGATAAAGATTGCACAATACTGGATATGACTGAAGGAAGATGACCCAAGAAGGAAGACCAGCCTCCAATAATGTAAGCAATCTCAGATCAGACATTATAACTTCCTTTAGTTTAAATGGGAGGTCATGATCATCAAACCTGAACAACAGAAGAACATCGCTATATTGCACGCTTTCCACTCTATCATCAGAGACACAAGTAGAGCTCTGAGAATAATCCAATGAGTTATCAATTTCAGTTGCCGAGTAACCATCAACTTCAACTTCAGCACTCATGGAATTCATTAATTTGCGTCGCTTATTAGGTCCAGAAGGAGGTGTGTGTAGGATATCTGTTCTCTCTTCTGTATTATCAGAATAGACTTCTACATTGGTACCCAAACTATCTTCAACAGCTGGAATTCCACTGCAGACATTATCATCATCATCAATGGATACAGTCCCAGAAAAATCTTCACTAGCATCATAAAATATTTCCCCTGTTAAAATTGCAGACAGAGAAGCAATGTTCATTGAAAATTTATGTTGGTTCAGAATTTCAAGAATTACTGCAGCCTACTGTTCCCACCATGAACGATACAATAAACTATCAATCAGACTATGTTGGGAAATCTGAGAGACATAATGCAATGGTTTATAATAGAACGAAAAGGGTGGAACAGGAACGGAAAGGGTTACAAGTTTAAAAAACAGCAAAGCGCATGTTACTCTCATTGTACACATAGGAGAGGATATAATACTGTTTAAAAGCCTTTAAATACAAAGATAACTTGGGCACAATTCCTTAAGTACTTTTGGTACTGTTTTCCAATCAAAATTAGGATTTCACCTCAATAACCCATACAATAAGGTTGACATTTAAGGCTGCCGCAAGTTATTGAGGTGAAATACTAATTTTGATTGGAAAATAGAATGAAAGTACCTAAGAAACTGCACCTAAATTTTGTCCTAAATACAAATCTCTCTATTGCATTCCCCCACTCCCCTCCCCCCCCAAAATGGTTTGAGAGGGGATTAAGTGGGGATGAGGACCTTCCTTTCCCTTTGTTTTCTACTCTTCATAACACTCCAAACATGGTAATATCTCTGCCTATGCAAAGGGTCTTACTATCAATATAAACTCCTTGTTAAGTAAATTATATATAGCAATTTCTCTATCCGATATGTGAGTGCCTGTGTATAGAGATGCATGCATCTCTTCATACTTGTGTATTCCTAATCTTGCATTAAAACAAAATGCTACAGTACAGACATCATGGCTATCCTAAATTCAAATGTAATATGCTCACTAAGCATGAAAGCAATGATGAGATTCCCTACTACCACCTGAGACAGAATCCAGGTGCTCTTTCAAGAGCTGCTGTTCAGAAGGTGTTCCTGAAAACCATGAAGACATACAGCTTGCAGCTTGAGCTATGCTGTCAAATTCCCATCTTTTCATCAGTTTAGCTTCTATAGCCAGTGATGTATCAGTCTGCAAAACAAATGAAATAACTCAATAAATGATGGTGAAGACAGTAAACTGAGAAAATAAAAAGAAGCAAACAGATCCAGTACCTGAAGCTCATTATAGTAGTTGATACCACGAACATTTTTCCACACAACTTCAAATACAATAAAGCCATACAGAGTTCTATGCAATTCGCTGCCAAATTGTAAGGAATTCCTTAGATTTTTCACAGGCAGTAAAACTCTCTTCCTTGATAACATGACTGCATCAAGAAATGAGAACCATCTTTTAAATTTCTTTGGTTTATTTGTGCTTGATTGAGAACAAACTTCCGTGCCTTCCTTTCTCTCTCTTCGAGCTTTGGAATATACAAAGGGTGATAACCTTGACTGCAACTAAATAAAAAATGATATAGCTTTTTATTTTAAGAGAGTTGCAAATCACTTCAAATAATTAAGTGTGTTAAACAACCTTGGTAATCATCAATTGCCAAATGTGTGCTCCCCGTGACACAAGGTCAGTTAGCCATGGTCTATTGTCAACCAATATATACATTTTTTTACTATCATTTGCGAGGAAAAGGCTAAGATCTGCAAAGTAAGATTGCAAGTCTCTGCAAAATTCATCACAAAGATGAATTGGATCAGCTTGAGAAATACCAAAACACAAATATAACTTGCTAACCACTCTAAATACAGTAGATAATAACCAGCTGGGACGAAAACTCATTTGGTTAGTCAAAGAAATTTTTCAAAAAAGTTAATGAAAGCAATAACAGTTACTCTCCCAAATTTCCAATAGTCTTCCTCCACACACACCTCTTACAAGATGACAATCTACAAACAGGTAGAACAGAAAACTAAATAAAGGCCAAAGCAACCAATGTCACTGCTCCATTGCCTCTTGAGAAATCAGAAAGTACCCCTAATTCTTTGGTCAACCAGAAACCATACAACACCGTTCAATTCAAAACTTTTCAACTGATTTTAATCAATGCAGATCAATAAACAAGATAATTCAGAACATTACAAGAAAATTAACATACATAAATTAACATTAATACATTTGCGGATTATACAATCAATTTAAAAATAAATAGAAAAAAAAACGCATAACCCTGCACCAAGCTCATGATCATAAATGAACCAATAAACTAAAATAATTTTAACTTGACAATACAAAAATTTTCACATCTCAAGTTGTTCTAAAAATAATAATTAATTAAAAAGGAAATCAAAGAATAAAAATGCACGATCAAATAAAATCCAGCCCTTTCAACAAGAAAGGAAACAAATAAATAAATTCAGTCGACCATTAATTTCACAACAGCTCCCATTAACCATGTGATAGAAAACTCAATAAACCATTACCACACACAATTAAATAGAATGATAAAAAAGAAAAAGGAAAAGAAAACGTACCCAATTTGCAAACTCGTAAGAGGAAAAATGCAGCGTCCATCTTCACCTTTCCCCATCAAGAAAACCAACACCCTCAAACCCCTTGTAATCACTAGCACCTGCTCCAATTTCCCAAACCCAAAAGGAAAAAAAAAAAAAAAACATTATTCTCTACATGCATTCACACAATTCCACTTAAGAAAAAAATGGCGCAGAAAGAAAGAGGACCTGAGAAATGGGTGTTCCATAAAAACGGAGAAGAACGAAAGAGAATGAAGCAAGGAGCGAGTAACTTCATAACAAAGAATACAAAAGAGAATAAGAAAACACAAAGAACCCAAAGGGAGAGTTAAAGCGAGGGATAAGAGCGCATAAATGCGGGTTATAGAGAGAGAGAGTCTTGAACCCAAATTTGTGTTGGCGATGACGCCAATTTCAACTTGTTTCAGAGTAGAGAGAGAAAGAAAGGAGAAGCAGAGAGAGAAAGTAGTTGAACTCGTCAGGAACCAACACATACATTGTTTTTTTACTTTTTCTTTTTCTTGGGATGTTTTTGTTACAGTGTACGTTGTTAAAACCTTAAAATTAGAAAGTTGAGAAGAGGACGAGAATTTAGTGCTTGTGTTTGGATCAGATGGGTTTTCACAGCGCGCGTGTTATTCGGAGATATTTTGGAGTGATCACAATTAATTCCACTGTAAGCAAAGTTAATGCTAAGAAAAGCGTGAAATGATAATATATATTAAATTTATAAAAATACAATTAATATTTTTTAATGCTTTAATTCAACCAAATTAATATTTTAAAGTAATTTGTTTTAGCTTTAAAATAAAAATTATTTTTCTAACACACTTTTTAATATTTTTTCCCAGATATTTTCGTAAAAACAGCTGGAACATTTATTCTCGTATCTAGCTTTGCATTTCATTTTCAGATTGGCTATTACGAATATAAAAACATCATTTCAACTTTTATAAATGTAATTTTTATTTAAAATAATATATACTTAAGGCGGCGGCAGAAAATAAAATTAAATACATTAATTTTTAAAACTCGTTTTCAAATATCACTCCTTCGTTTAAGTTCTAGATCAAACGTTTCTACAAATGTAATTTTGAAACTTATTTTTAAATTGAATATCACATCAAATCACATTTTATTTCTACTGGGATTAATTATTACTGAGTTTTAAAGCATTATTCTAACCATAAATTGATTTATTTCAAATTACCTTTTATGGAAGTGTTCTTTTGTTTAATATGTTTTTTTAAAGTTAATTACATTAAATTGATTAAAATTTAAAGATTTTTTTTAGCATATATTCAAAAATACATAATGAAATTCCATTTTTAATGTGTTAATAATATTAAATTTAATGCATGGATAAAGCGGTGGTGGAGGGTAAGATGGTAAATTGATTCGTATTCGAGATAGAGAGAGAAGAATTTACTGTAACAGGGACACATAGGAAGCGTGAGCGCGAGGTTATGAAGTGGCAACGTGGCATGGCCATGGGCATTGTGGTGGGTCCCACAAGAATTTATTTTTGAGAAATTATTATCAACGTGGATTCAATTATTAAGAGGAGAATATTACTCACTTACATTATTTTGTTTTTTTCTATTAAATTTTGTGTGAGTTGTCCCTCTGAGTTTGAATCTCATAGAATTAAAATATTTGTGATATGGAATAGCATTAATAATTTATTTACATATTTTGACTGAGGTTGTTATTGAAATAAAAAGAATGTCAAATAAAAATATCATAAAATATTAAAAATTAAATAAATAAAATTTAAAATGAAAATTACAGTATATGTAACGTAACATTAAAAATTATTCGTATTTAACTTTATATTATATCTTTATTTATCAAAATATACTCTTTGTTGAATTTAAAATAAAATCAAATAAATGAGTTAAATTGATTGTCAATAACTAAATTTTATTAGTTTTGGTGTGATTGTCTGTTCATTAAATTTTTAGGGAGAATGGGTTAGACATTTTAAATATATTTAGAAGAGTTTAAATAGATCTCATAAAAATATTCATAATTATTTTAATTTATTTCAATAATTTTTTAGATTTATTTCACAAACTATTATGTAAAAATAATTTACTGAATAAATACTTAATTAAATTAAATTGTTTAATCAAACACATCCTTAATTTGTTTGGTGATATTCATGTTAAGTCAGAAAATTCAGTTCTATTTTTTTTCATTATTAACTTTTTGGAGATAAAATTAAATGTAATTAACTTAAATTAAAGGAAAATATTAACTATACATTTTTTATTATTTTATTTGTTATTAGAAAAAAATTTTAAAAATGAAAACAAAAATACTAGTCTTCTTTGTCAATAATCATGCACGATTCTTTACCCATTTTCATTATTTTGTCTTATATTACAAGGAATATATACATTCTGTTGAAGTGTCAAATGATAAATCTCCTTTTAAATATACCATGAATGATTCGTTTCCTCTCTATGAAGCTGGATTATCAAATGTTCGGTTCTTCTTATATTATGTATATATAGAAAAAAGATATTCTTTATTTAACTTCAAAATGGAAGACTCAGATTAAATGTGAAAATTTTTAAATTTATAAAAAAATTCTTCCCTAATATATATATATACACATAAAAGTATAATATTTTTCTTTCTTTGTTACTTAGCTTTTTTCTCTGTATCAAGTTCAAGTATCATGAATTTATAGCATCACCTATAAAGATTTTTTTTCTTTTATTCCTTCTTGCATCATAATTTAAAATATATTTAGCTTTTATCAAAATATTCTTAGAAAGTGTTTAGTACCTATCAATTTAGAACAACATTTTATACTCGATGATTGTGATTTATTTAATATTTTAAAAATTAAAAATTATTTATTTTTTTAAATATATCATAATTAACTCTCATTACTTATTATACATATTTAATATAAAATAAATTGTGATAATTATTTTACATGTAAAATGTCAAATAATACCCTTTTAATTTAGATAAGACAGGAAAAATTACCTTCCTGAAAATGCTAATTTTTTATGTTTTGTATTTTTTTTTCATGTTCACTTTTTATATTACAATTATATATATTTATATAATTTACGAATTGAAAATAAAAATCACAGAGGAATAACTTTTTTTATTTCCTTTTCTTTATTGACAAGTAGGCATTGCATCCTTCATATGATATTTTGCTTAATTGCACCATTGCAAATACTCTGTCACTGAGCAGTTGTATGTGGCATGAGACAAATACACACTTGCTTAAAGAGTTGTTTACTGTTTATTTACGTATTGATATTTTTAAACATATGTTTATAGTAAATAATAAAATTTATATATTATATTTTTATTAAATAACTGAATGTAATATATTAATCATATTTAATTAATAATTATTATAGTCAAATTTATATTAATAAATAATAAAATGAATAATTTATTTTAAAAATATATAAATATTTTTAAAATTTTAAAATATTAAAAAATTATGATAGTTAATTTAGGAAAAATATGCAATGTTGTCTTAAGTTTCTAGTTACTGAAGGGAATAATTCTATTATCCAAAGCATATGCCATCTTATGAAATCTAGCTGTAGGAGTGTGCGCCTCTCTTCCCGAAGCCGTGTCAACTTATAAAAAAATAAATAAATGCTCATGAGCTTATCCCATTTAATTTCTATTTATCCTTCTATTAATTTAGTTTTTATTTCATTTTATTAATATTTAAATTCAATTTAAATAATACAAGAATATTAAAAAAAATAAAATATCATATATATATACATATAATTATATTTTTAATTAAATATTAAAAATAATTTTATACTTTTATACTTTTATAATTTTAATTATTAATTAAAATTTATAAAAATTATGACTCTTAATTTAATTTTTTTCTTGTATTTTTATAATTTTTAATAAATTTAAATAATAACTAAAAATATATTAAAAAGTGTTTTAAATAATAAGTTATAAATGTTCCTCTAAAAGTTATGTTTAAAAAATATAACATATGACTCAATATTATTATAATTAGTATTTATAATATATTTATTAAGTATGTGAATTTTTAGACAATTAAAATTTAATAAAAAAATTTGCTGCTAAATAAAAATGTTTTTAATAAACTTAATATATAAAATGATATATTTTAAAATTAATTATTTTTGGTAACATTTAAAATAAAATTAACTGTAAAGTATACTATAACATAACAACATTAAAATAAAAATTTATAATATATATATATATATATATATAACTTATAAACTTAAATCATATTTAACTTATAATTATTGAATAATATAAAATTTAACTGAAAAAATTGATATGATAATAATAAATGAGATACATATAAAATAATAAACTTTTTGAAGTAAAACTTTAGAAATAAAATAATATTATGCGTTAAAATAAAATTGGATGTTTATTGAAGTATCAAATAATTTTTACATTTTATAAAATTTTGTATATTTATCAACTTATCAAAAACTCTTAACAAATAATTAGATTAATAAATCATTATCTATAAAATGTTATTAGTAGAGTAAGTTAAATAACTTACTCCTAAATCTAGAAAAAAAAGAAGAAAAAAAACTTACTCCAGAATAAGTGGAGTTCTTTCGAATTTTAATATCATTAAATATAATTAATAAGTAAAGCAATTCATGAAGATTAGTTTACATGTGAATTTAATTAAAAGGAAAAGATGTCATCAATGTTTAATTTCAACTCTAAAAGGCTAAAGTTAATAACATGTGAATTTTATTAAAAGTAAAAAATATTATTATTGTTTCATTTTAATTTTAAAGACTGAGAATAATAAAATGAAAAATAAAATAATTATGTTAACAGAATGATAATTTTTATAATTTTTTATATTTGGTTTAATATTTAAAAAAAATAAGAAAAGAAAGGAATCGAAATTTTAGGCAATGATCAAGAAAAATAGCTATAAACAAAAGATAATTCATATTTCCATCATTATCTATCTTACAATACTTATCTGATTTTATTTTCATATTTGATTGTCATTTGTTGTAACCTAACGTCATTACTTTCTACCTATGAATATCATACATTTTGAATTATAACCAACTTGCAAAACAAAGTGTTAGGATTAACTTGTAAAGAAGAAGAGAAAGAAAGAGTAGAATCATAGAAAATTCTTAAAAATTTCATAAAAACATGCAAATAGTTCTAATCATCACCATTTGAAGTTCCCTCCATATTATCAAGGTAAATCACATAAGAAGGATTATCGTATTCAAGGTAGTCAAATGTCTTCTCAAAATGTTCTGTCACCTCAAAATTTTCACACTTCTTACAATAAGTCAGTCTAGATAGAGATGACCTAATGTATTTACAAGCAGTTCTTATCTTACCAATCAAATAATCTAGTTCTTTCAACTATCATATACAATTAGGTTTAGGATACTGGCACAACACCTCATTTGTATGAATTCTTTATTTAACAAAGTACTACCAATAAAAAGCCTCAAATTTTTACTTAAATATGGTAGATCAACTTAGTACTAACATTGTCAATTGTAATAGTAAAATTTATAATAATTTCTCAAATTTTCAAACACTTTTCTAAGGCTTTATTAAGTCCCCTTATGACAAACAATCACTCCTCATTAATATAATGAGAAATAAGACATATGTAGTAAACATTTTGAGCAAATGTCCAAATATTAGTGGTTAATGAAACCATTTGTGTGTTGAGACAATATGGAGTTCAATTTAATTTTCTCTTCCCTATGCAACTATATGCAATCTCTATCAATAGTTACGTGACCAAGAATCTTAAATTTTGGTTGTGTAACACCTATAAAACCTTTAAATCCTAAAATTTCAATAAGTTTTGATGGTAGCTTATCCATCACAATCCTTAGAATCCAAGATAACAAAATTAAACTAAAGTTTTATCCAAAACATATATATTTTACTCATTGTGTCTCCTTTCTCCTCCACCACTTATTTCTTCTTAAGCTCTCATTTGGCTCTTACACCTTTTTGTCACATTTGTTACCTTCTTATCCTATCTTTGATCACTCTTCTATCTAACTTTTATTATTTTTTCATTCCAAACATTTTAAATAGTAATAATGATGAAAAAAAGACTTGACAAATTGTTAAGCATGAAAGAATCTCATTCTCATTATGTGATGAATAATTGATGATATAATAGTGTTTATACACATAGATATGAGAAGGGGAAAATATTTTCTAAAATTATACCAAACTCAAAGAATAAAACAATAAAAATACAAAGTGATTATCATGGACTAGCCAACAAGACAATTGATTTTGAATGGTGATATCCCTTCTCCCCTAATGGGATTATGAATAATAGAACTAACTTAGTAATACAAGGGTGGTAACTTTTGGGAAGAAAAACTTTGGTAAATACCTTTGCCAATTGAGCTTTAGAGGGAATGGAAGAATATAGATGAGACGTGTTTGAATTATTTCTCAAATGACATAATAGTCGTATTTTATATGTTTGATGTGGTCATAAAATGAAGGATTATAAGTCTAATAAATTATAGATCAATTGTCACAATAAATGAAAAATGAAGCAATAAAAGAATGTGAAAATTTGTGACTAAATAATGTAACCACTGAACTTCACAAGAAAGTGCTACTAGATCTTGATACTCAATGTTTGGATGAAGAGAAAAATGGTTAATTGCTTTTTCTTTTTTCAATGAAATGATGAAAGAGTAAAAAAAAAATAGAATAGCCAATGATAGATTTTTTAAACTTAAGATAACAATCCTAGTAAAAAAAGTAATTAGTGTAAGAGATAAAGATAATGTTGCAAATTTTTAAATTAATTCTCACCCTCATTCTCTTACTCTCTAGCTTAAGGCAACTTACTCTCTCTCTCTCTCTCTCTCTATATATATATATATATATATATATATATATATTAGCTTTCTATTTATTAAGTCACCTCTTAGAAACCTTTCTTTTATAAGACATTGAATGGGTTTTTTTTTGCAAAAATAAAGTAAAATTAAAAAATTACTAAAATATAACATTGATAAAATATATTCCTTATTTAGAATAATTTTTACTACAACACTTTAAGTATGTCCTTTATAGGAATGATACTTATTTTTTAATAATAAAATAATAAGTATCATCCACGACATGGACAATATTTATTTTTTATTATTAAGTAAGGTGCAATATCAAATCTGATAGTAGTGAGTCCAACCTTGTGGTTGAGAATAGAAAGTTGGGACCAAACACTTGACTATAACTTTATGGCATAACAAACTAGACCTCAGCAAACAAAATATCACATGCAAGCAAGTAAAAAGTTCAGTGAAAGCAATCTTCCACCAAACTTTACTTGTTTATATTTTTCAAACAAGCAATGTTCATAAAAATAGAGTTTCTAATTCTTTAACCTTTCAACGATCCTCTGTCAGCAAGTATCTTCATTCCTTTCTCACTTATATGATCAAGCCTTATGGGTAATAATTGTGTGACATCATCATATGAACTTTCAAAAGATAAAACAATAGCAATCCAAATTATTGTGCTTCCAAGCAATATATAGATCTCTTCTTGTAGATTTCTTTTCATCACCAGCATTGCATCTTTAGTAACTTTCAAGAAACCACCTTCTCCAACAAGCTTGTACCCTTAGTTGTCTATGCCACTCATTGAGATTAGGTTCCACCTAGTATTTTATTCATGTCATGCCTAAAATGTATGTTCAATATCATCATCCAATTTGATTTGGACCATTCCTTCACCTATAACTCCAATAATTCTATTGTTTCTTGATCTAACATTTCCTTCTCTCTTTTCATACAAGGAAAAAATGCTTATTAGGGATTATGTGAAATAATGCGCCATAATCCAAGATTTACTTGTTTCATGAGTCACTAGTTGTAACTATCAAGGTACAGTCAATATCACTTCAGAACTTTCAACAATTATAATAATAAAATTTCCTAATTTCTTCTTTTAGGACAATTTCTTCTAATATGTCTTGTCTGGTGATAATGAAAACACGTTAGGAATCGATGATTTTTTTTTTATTTATTCTTATTTTTCCTTTTTTATCCTCTTTTTTGGCTATACCCTTTCATCACAAACAACCTATCTGCAGGATTACCAGCATCATATCCATATGTTAATTTTCGTTGCTCCTTCATCATCAAAGCCTCTTTGACAACTTTGACTATAACAAAAGACCTACCATACATTATGGTATAACAAAAGTTATCATAAGACGAAGGTAATGAAATCAATAAGATCATAGCCTTTTCAATATCTTCAATTGTTATTTTAGTTGCTTGCACATTAGTGACATCCGATTGAAATCTTTAATTAGTTTTTCTCTAGAATACTTGAACATGCACAATCTCTTTCTTTAATAAAGTTGGCTTGACAAGGTCTTTACAAAATATTTTTCTTCACCTTCTGTGAATCTACCATCTTCTCTTTCATAACCTCTCGCAACATGTTATCTATTAGGCTTAGTTGAATTATACTCCATACTTTGTCCATTATCTCCCCACTCTCTCTTTTTTATTAAAAGATAATGTTTCTAGTAACTTGTCAACACCTTCCAACCCCTTTGTCAAACCTTGCTAGTCTAGCAATGCCTACCGCTTCAGCTTCCATGAGCTGAAGTCATTAGATTTGTCAAATTTATCTACCTTAAATTTTTGTATTGACATTTTGAATCTAGTGACTCTAATACCATTTGTTAAGAAACTAAAGTTAAATACACCCCAAATGTGAGAACAACTTAATGAATGTGAACAGAAGCATACTCAAAATAATTGTGAAAAATGACTGAATAATTCTTTCTACTAAATAAAAACTAAAATACAAGAAATTTTAGTGAGACTTTCTCCTATTACAATAGTATATTATAGAACACTAAAAAGTATACTCAAAATAATCAATGTTTAAATTCAAAATTACACATGAAATTTTCTCTCAAACTCTATTTTTCTCTCACCAATGAAACACTTAGTAATGTTTTATTTTTTATTTTTTGTTATATTTCTTTACAAAGATGCAACATGTCTCTATAATAAACTTGTGCATTCAATTTGCCACACCTTACATATCGAAGTTTGTGTACTCTAGAAACTTGAATGTGTGCATAGCTTTAAGATCTAAAACACGCATATTAGAGCCTCCCTATGTTAATGTTGACTCCCCCCTTAGTTTGAAAAGTGAAGCTCCTTATTATCTACATTCATCATCTACAGCATCAACATTGCTTTCAATTTTTTATTCAAACTCATTGTCATCACTTTTACTAAGATTTTATTCTCATTCTACTTCAAAGTCCTCGTCGTCACTTTGCTTATAAAAGCAAAGAATAACTTCTTTGAAAAAAACATTTAATTCTTTGTCAAGAATTGAGAGATTTTGTTGATGTTGATGGATCCAAAATATTTATTTAAGATCATTATCACTACTTCTTAGAATTATATGGTATTAACTGAAATCACCAAATAGTGATATTGGACACCTTTATGTAATTTTTTCACTATTTTTGTACTCTTAACTCGCCTTTACTTTTGAAAGAACATATTAAATAAAATATATAAATATGTAGTTATCTTGCATCTAAATGTCATACATTCATTTGTATTTGTAAGAATATCATTCCATTACAATATATGAATATATTTTTACTCATTTTTCTTTTTTAAAGATCAACTAAAATTCAAAACAATTGAAACTTTTTATAGATAAAAAAATGAACAAAAATTGAAATTTTATAGTTAAAGATTCAAAACTCGCTGTTAGTATCTTTTTTTTCTTGACAAAAGTTACTAAAAATGTCAATAATAAATTTTTAGTTACTCTAAAAAAATCATTTTAAAATTTAAAAATTATCAATAACCATTTTAAAGATAATAATTTATTTTTCAAGTAAAACTTTACGGTGAAATTTTTTTATTAACATAATATTATTTTAAAGCTTAAAAATAGCACTGACCATTTCTTATATTTAACAAAAATATGCCATATTCTTATATTTCGGCAAATATACCATATTTTTGGTAATTATATTAAAATTATTTATATATATATATATATATATATATAAGGCTATAATTTATCCTACAATATATGATTTGAAAATGGAGCCGCAGGGAAAAAGACAAAGGAATGTCACGTGGCAGAGAGCACCTTTAGCGCTGAAAACAGGGAAACATCACATTTGGAAAGTTCAATTGGACGGAAGTAACTTTTGATTGAAAGAAATAACAGAGAATAAGACCCATGCCATCCATGTGCTGGATATTATTCACAATCCTTGGGTTGTTTCTGAGTTTAGATTTATTAAAAAATCTATTTGATAAAAATAATAAAAATGCACAAAATTCAGTGCATTATTTTTATGAGATTTTCATGTGATAATACAAAATCAGTTTATTTAATCTCAATAAAATAGAAGCAGACATTATATTATTATTATTATTATTATTGTTGTTGCACTTTCTTTCACGATGGTCAGTGAATGATTAATCATCGTCATTGCTTAGATACTCTGCCTCTGTTGCAAAAAAACCTTTTAAGAATCACTGTGCACGTTAGTCCAAAATTCGACAGTTCAATCACACTACAGTACTCAAATCCTTTTTTATTATTTATTTCTAACTGTTTATTATATATAGTAAATCATAGACGCTAGGCTTGCTTGCTATATATAGCATTTTCATTAAAAAATAATAATATATAATACTGTTAATGTATTAAATTATGTAATTTTTAATAAAAATTTATTATATATTATTTATTATTCTATATAATATTACATAAAACTAACTAAATTAAAAGAAGTTTATAAAAAATTTAAAATAAACTCGCATTTTCTTTTTTATTTTAGTTAAATTTTTATTAAGAATATCACTCATTTAATGTAAGAAAATTTGTTTAAATTTTAAATAGATCACTATTTTTTTATATCGGTTATTTATTAATCGATCAATGTAAAATTTTGTTATAAAAAGTAATTTTTGAATAAGTGATTTCATCAAATTTTTTTATAAAATATATTTATTAAAAAATTAATATTTAAAATTATATATTTATATAAAAATAAATTATAATTTTTTAATTAACGTTCAAGACTTTTTTTATTAAAGAAAATTACAGGAAAGTTAAAATTTAATTTTTTTAACATGAAAATAAGAGTTAATTTTTTATACACTTTTATTTGATGAAATTTCACCTTTACTTTGAATTCCATGCCAAGATACGTATGAGGATGGCGATGCATTTGGATTCTCCTTTTAATTAACAAAGGATGAACGATGATTGATAGGGACTGTGACCCAATTAGGAGGACTTAAAATGTTTGGGGTTTCTATTTGAGGGTAACCCTCCATAATATAGATTTGAATTCTCTCCATTTGTGGAAGAAAATAGATATCCAATTCCATTTTTCGTTCAAGCAAAAATAGACTCGTTTTAAGAAAAATGCAGAAAATGACAAAATCTTTTATGAAAAATGAATTTAAGCAAATTTTGTGTATTTGAGGTTATGAAGACTGGGTATGAGAGAAAGAGAAGACTAAAGATATATGGAGATAAGAAGAGCGAGTGGTATAGGAATGATGGTAGAGGGAGAGGATGGTAGATAGTTGAATATAAAGGAAAGTGGGAGAGATAGGGTGAGAGTGAAAAGAGGAAGAAAGGAATTGAGCACGGGGTAAAGGAAAGAGAGAGTTGTGAGAGGAAGAAAGAGATTGAATATAAGAGAAAAAAGAAGAAGGTTAAACGTGGAGGTTAAAGAGTGTTAAATATGGAGGTTGGGGAGGGAGTGTTGGGCATGAAGAGAACAAGAAAAGAAGATTCAGAGAGAAAATATAAAATTCGCTTAAGTCAAAATAATTCACTTAAGCGAATTTACAAAAATTCGTTTAAGCAAATTTATAAAATTTAATGTCCAGTTTTTACCATAATTGAAGAGAATCCAGATCCCCACAATACAGGATATAAAGAAATAAATGTGTTTTTATATTTATTAAAAAATAGAACCATTCTGAATAATGATCTTTGTCATTTAAAGAAGAATGGTAATAATATACATAAAAAAGTTTAATATTTAATACGAGTAATATAAAAAGATATAAAATAAAATAATCATTTTGTTATTCCTTTTCAACCTTGCTAAATAACTGGTTTATTTCTCTATCTCTGAACAATGATATCACTTTTCTTTAACAAGCAAAGCAGCTAAGTTTACATCAAATTAAAAATATTTAAACATGAATTCGTGCATGTCATGCTTCATTCACATGCATTAAAATCTCATAGAAACATTAAAATAAAATTCAAATTTTAATTGATAAACAACGTCGACATAAATCGACAACTAAATAAATAAATAAATAAAATGAAAAACAATATTCCATTGGTGAAGCAGTATTCTAGGCAATATAGCTTGTAGTTTTAGAAAGGTTTGGTCTTGTAATGCATACTTTTAAAAGCAAAGATGGGTCATTGTTGATGTCAGGATCTCTTTACTTAGATTTTTTTTAGATTGTGTTTCATATTCTTAGTTGTTATAGGTGGCAATTATTATTTCTATTTTATAAATTGACTTAATAGTTAAAAGTAAAGAATTATATCGATTTTAATCTTTATGTGCATATTATTTATGTTTTATAAGTATAGGATGTTAGAAATTTTAGGTCATATATATATATATATATATATATATATATATATTAAATAATTAAATGTGTTAGGGCCATTATTTTATTAGCCAAAATATTAAGGTGGTCTAATTAATATAAAATTTATGCCTAAGGGCATAATTGTCATGAATAGTTATTGTGTAAATACCATCAATAATATTTTAATTTGATAAGGGGCCTGTAACACTTTAAATTTAATTTCAATAAATAATAAATTTTGTAAATTTTTGAAATAATAAAACTTTCATTTTTAACCCAAGTTTTATCAAACATTTCAAATAAAGAAAGGGGTTACAAATTACATCAAACAGTTTCTACAGGACTTATTCAAATACAACAGTTTTCAAAATAATATCCTAAGTCCTATAGCAGTTCCATCCACCTCTTCACTGAGTCCGGTGTTGATCGTATTGATAATCTGAAAAATGAATGTAAGGGTGAATACTCTACACTACCCAAAAACATATAGTCAATATAGAGTCTCACCTCCAGCACATTTTCAATACATTAAACAATTACAATTACAGGCAGCATTATCACATCATAAGTATAATACACAAAGTCATACATACGCACACCAGCCACCCTCACTGTAGCACTGTGATCATAGATTTCTCTTATGAATGGTCATTAGTTACCCCCACCTCACGGATACCACGTGGGCAGTCACGGGTCGCTCAACAAAGGTAATGGTCAGAGGTCTAGTCAGAAAGAAAGTGTATGGCATGTGGTGCACCCGTTCCACAGTCGGTGTCACCACCACTGTCTCATTTTCAAGGTATTTCTACCGTCCTCATCTTCCACACTCTAGTGTATCACTGAACCATTCATAGCACATTATAAAAGCGCTACACGCCCCATTTACATAGATTTCATTCACACACACGATATTCATGCTTACACATGGCACACAGCCCACATTGCATTCAAATACCTGGCACTAGGCCCACATTCATTTCACATTACATGACACATAGCCAATATTCATTTATATTACACGGCCCTCGGGCCCACATTTTGTTCACAATATTCATTCTATCATGTAACATCTAGCATACAATTCACATTCATCTATTTCGGGTAACACACACAATGTTCACATATCAATGCACATGGCCCAAATTACGTTTCTCAATCAACTCATTCTCTACACGTTTTCTACCTTCTAACTCAGCCACAACTCTATATTCAATCAATTACACATAAAAAAAGAGTAGGGTAGAGTCCTCCCTTACCTCAAATCGACGTTCCACACGCTAAATCCACCAAGAAGTGCTCCCCCTCACAGATTTCATCCTAAATACATAGAGAAACTCTATGAGACCCCAGGAGAAACCGCAAAAATAAAGAAAGGGAATGAAAATGAAAACCCTAACCATTAAAACTCACCTCCAAGCATTCCCCACACGGATTTAACCTTCATTCAAGCTCCCGAACGGCTTTGGAGGCAATGTAATCAGTAGAATAAAGTTTGGGAGTGAAGGGATCAGAGGAATTTCGAAGGAGAAGGGAGAAATGAAATCTCCCCGAACCCTAACCCCTTTAAATCCCTTCTGGTCGTGACACTCTCGCTACAGCGAGATATTCACCTTGCTGCAGCGACACGCCCTTACGCTGTAGCAAAAATCTCAGACAAAACTGCATCCTGGTTTCTGCAGAATCTCGCTATAACGAGACTGCACCCAGAAATATACCCCAAACTGTCGCTACAGCGAGACGTCTCTCGCTACAGCGAGAAGGCGATAATTTTGGTCCTTCCTCCTAAGACCCTCTCGCTACAACGAGAATCCTCTCGCTGCAGCGAGGACAGCCCAGAATTACACCTTGCACTCAGGCACTTAGCCCATTTTCAGTCCAACCAGTCCAATTCAATCAATCATACATCTACACATACATACATATGTTTACATATTCATACTCATTACACAGAAGAACACCATCATTACACATTCAATGCGAATTCACAATATTCATTTACACTTGTACACACATATATATGCATTTAAATTTATATAAATAACAATAATTAATATTACAAAATTTGGGGCGTTACAGGACCAAATTGAAAATATTAAAATTCTGAATGTAACTCACAGAAGTTACATAAATGGGTTATGGTCCCCATTTGTAAAGCAAGTTACAAAATGTATAATTTTCAGTTTTTTTTTTTTCTCTATCCCCATCAGAAGAGAAACCTAAAAAGGAAACCTAAGGTGCTCTACATTTGGAAGATCACATACCCACTGTCAATCTCATAACCTTCATCATTCCCAATGGCAAATTCAGTTACGCTTTCGTATTCTATTTTCATCATGAATTTGGGTATGGGTTCATAAAGATTAATCTATGATTGTGCTGTAATTTTGATTCTATATGGATAGTAACATGTGGTTAGGCACAATTATTGTTTGATAGAAAACTTTAATAATTGGTATTAGAACCGTCCATACTTAATTCGTGTATGATTTTAGAAATTTTGAAATTAGGGTTTCAAAATTGAGATTTAATTTAGGTTTCTATTCAGGTTTGTTATTGTACTATGATGTAATGATGCAAATGTTGCGCTATTATACATATTGAATATTGAACAAGCGCTATCATTATTGCGATGCTTCAATTTTATGCTATTATGCGTATTTGAAATTGCAATTTGAATAGTATTTGTATTGAATATTATGCTATCATGCTATTTGAAATTGCGTATTGGATTCTAATTTAAAATTGTACATCGATGATTTAAATGTTGTCCAGTGCATATTGATTCTATTTTTCATGATTGCGACTGTGTGATATTATGTCATTTGGATGCTATTATTGTAATATTATTATTATAATACTGTAATTCAGATACCATTGAAATCGTACAATTTTTTTTTAAGGATTTGGTATATCAATATTCAAATTTTTGTTATTATTTGTATATTGTATACAACAGTTTAGCATTTTAAATGAGCTAATTAAATCAAGAAATCACTAAAGTGACCCCTCTTGTGTAAATTGTTCATAAAAAATGCTAAATGTTTGTGTGTATGTTTATTCATGTGAGTATTAATTGCCCTAAAAGAAGATTAATACTTGGCCAAATTATGTGCACACTTATGATGGTAAACATGTGATAATTATGAGGTTTTACTTGTGAATGTTAAATCAATCCAAAGAGAGGTTTATTATTTGACATGTTCTATTGTCAATGTTTGACTATTACAACAAGGGTGCTACTAGCAATTAATATTATTGTCCAAAGACTTGATATTGATGATGCACTAGGTATATTGAGATGGGTTATGTCATTATTTGAATATATTGATGATTGAATTTTTTTTTATGTGAGCATAATTAAATTACCCGTTTTGTTCTTTTTTCAGCTACTATTGCTTCAATATCTGCTAATCTGAATTCAGTTCTGGTTCTTAATGGAACAAATTTTAAGGACTGGAAAGAGAACTTGGAAATTGTTCTTGGCTGCAGAGATCTTGACCTTGCATTAAGGATTGAGAAACTCACTTCTCCTACGGATTCTAGTGCCTCTGAAGAAAGGAAAGATTATGAGAAATGGGATCGCTCAAATCACATGAGTCTTATGATCATTAAGCGCTGCATTCCTAAGGTCTTTAGGGTTGCTATCTCTGAAGAGATAACAAGTGCCAAAGATTTCCTTGCTGAAATTGAAAAATGCTTTGCAAAAAATGATAAGGCAAAAACAAGTCCTCTTCTTTAGAGCTTGATTTCCATGAAGTATCAGGTCAAAGGAAATGTGAGAGAATACATAATGGGAATGTCAAATATTGCTTCAAAACTTAAGGCACTAAAGCTTAAACTGTCAGAAGACTTGCTCATACATTTAGTATTGATTTCTCTTCCTTCACAGTTTGGTTAGTTTAAGATATCTTATAACTGTCAAAAGGAGAAATGGTCTTTTAATGAGCTTATCTCATTCTGTGTGCACGAAGAGGAAAGGCTAAAGCAAGAAAGGATAAAAAGTGCTCATGTTGTAAGCACCTCTAAAGACAAGGGTAAAAGAAAGAAAACTAAGGATCTCAAGAATAAAGTTGCTAAGGATCCAGCACAAAAGAAACAAAATTAGGGTGGCAACTATTTCTCTTGCAGTAAGTCTGGACATGTAAAGAAATTTACCAAATATCATGCTTGGCATGCAAGGAAAGGTATGTTTCTTACTTTGGTCTGTTCTAAGGTCAATTTAGCTTCAGTACCTAGAAACACTTGGTGGTTAGATTTAGGTGTTACTACTAACATCAGTGTTTCAATGCAGTGTTGCCTAACCTACCGGAAGCCAATTGATTATGAAAGATGGATATATGTTGGAGATGACAAATTGGTAGAGGTGGAAGCTATAAGGCATTTTAGATTATTATTCTGTACTAGATTTTATTTGGATTTAAAAGACATTTTGTTGTACCTCATTTAGACGAAATTTGGTTTCAGTTTCTTATTTGGACAAGTTAGGTTATTTGTGTTCATTTGGAAATAATATATTCAGTTTGTCTTTTAATTCAAATATTGTTGGAACTGGTTCACTTTTGGCTTATGATAATCTATATTTGCTTGACACTGTAGCTACCTATAGTGAATCCTTAAATGCGGAATCATGTGGTACTATGCATAAAATTGACAATATTAACTCAGGAGCATTATGGCACAGGCGCCTAGGTCACATCTCTGAAAATAGAGTTGAATGACTTGTGTCAAATGGGATCTTGGATTCCATTGACTTCACAAACTTTGATGTTTGTGTTGAATGCGTTAAAGGTAAGCAAACTAAACCAAAGAAATTAGGTGCATATAGAACTACGAATGTCTTAGAGTTGATACATACAGACATTTGTGGGTCATTTCCTACACCCTCTTGGAATGGTCAGCAATATTTTATATCATTCATAGATGATTGCTCCAGATATGCATACATGTTTCTTATACATAAAAAGTACAATCTATGGATGTGTTCAAAACATTTAAAGTTGAAGTTGAAAATCAACTCAACAAAATAATCAAGAGTGTCATATTCGACCGTGGTGGTGAATACTATGGCAGATATGACGGTTCAAGTGAACAACATTTGGGGCTCTTTGCCAAGTACCTAGAGGAATGTGGAATTGTCCCATAGTACACCATGCCGGGGTCACCTAGTATGAATAGTGTGGTTGAAAGACGAAGCAGAACTCTTAAGGATATGGTAAGGAGCATGATTTGTCATTCTACCTTGCTAGAGTCACTAAAGACTGCAAATTATATTCTAAATAGAGTGCCAACAAAGGTAGCTGCCAAAATGCCTTATGAGCTTTGGACTGGGTGAAAGCCTAGTTTGAAACATTTTCATGTGTGGGGATGTCCAGCTGAAGCAAGGCCTTATAGGCTGAATGAAAAGAAATTGGACTCTTGAACAATAAGCAGCTACTTTATTGGTTATTCTAAAAGATTCAAGGGCTATAAATATTATGATCCCACACTAAAGACATTTTTTGAGATACGAACTGCCATGTTCTTTGAGGATATTGAGTTTGAGGGGAAGAATAAGGTTAAGGACTTTGTTTTAGAGAAAGAATCAGTAATAATTCCAGAACCGATTCAAACAGTTGTTTTTGATAAAGCAAGTTCGGAACCTTAACAAGACATTGTTATTGAACTCCTTACTCAAGATGATTTGGTCGGTCATGAAGAACAAACTCAAGATCCTCACGAACCTATGCTTTATGAGCCAGTACCTTTGCAGAGATCCACGAGAGAAAGGAGAAGTGCTATTCCAGATGATTATGTGGTATTTCTCCAGGAACATGAGGAAAATAATGGTATGATGGAAGATGATCCAATCAACTTTCGTCAAACCATGCAAGATTCCAACTCAGAAAAGTGGATTGAAGCAATGAATGAGGAGTATAAGTCTATGCAAGACAACAAGGTTTGGGAACTTGTCCAATTACCAGAAGATATGAAACCCATTGGTTGCAAATGGATATTTAAGACCAAGCAGGATTTCAAAGGTAATATGGAGAGGTATAAGGCTCATCTTGTGGCTAAGGGCTACACCCAAAAGGAAGGGATTGATTTTAAAGAGACTTTCTCTCCGATTTCATCGAAAGACTCTTTTAGAATAATCATGACTCTTGTTGCATATTATGATTTGGAGCTCCATCAAATGAATGTTAAGATGACATTTCTCAATGTCAACATTGATGAGACAATCTCTATGGTGCAACTAGAAAACTTTGTATTAGGAGACCTAAAGAATATGGTTTGCAAATTAACAAAATTCATTTATAGACTAAAACAAGCATCTCGTCAATGGTACCACAAATTTCATCAAGTTATTCTCTCATTTGGTTTTAAGATGAACCTTGTTGATGATTGTGTGTATCAAAAGTTCAGTGGGAGCAAGTATATTTTCTTGGTCTTATATGTTGATGACATACTGCTTGCCACTAATGATATAGGCATGTTTCACAAAACCAAGAGATTTTTGTCTAGAAACTTTGAAATGAAAGATCTTGGTGACGCCTCCTTTGTATTAGGAATTCAGATACACCGATATTGATCTTGGGCTACTCTTGGATTATCACAAAGGAACTATATCGAAAAATTACTTTAAAGATTTAGCATGCAGGAATGTAAAGCAGCGGATAGCCCTGTTGCTAAGGGAGACAAATTCAGTCTCAAACAGTGCCCAAAAAGAAATTTCAAAATTCAGGAAATGCAGAAGATTTCCTATGCATCAGTTGTAGGGAGTTTGATGAATGCCCAAGTATGTACACGTCTGGATATAGCATACATAGTTAGGGTATTAGGCATATATTTAAACAATCCAGGAATGGATAATTGGAAAGCAGCCAAAAGGGTTATGAGGTATTTGAAGAGAATAAATGATTATATGCTCACATACAAGAGGTCAAACCAGTTAGAGATTACTGAGTATTCTAACTCAGATTTTGTAGGGTGTCAAGATAGTTTGAGATCCACTTCAGTTTACATTTTCATGTTAGCTAGTGGTGCAGTTTCTTGGCATAGTGCCAAGCAAACTCTTACTACTTCATCCACTATGGCAACAAAATTTGTAGCATGCTATAAGGCATCAAATCATAGAATATGGCTGAGAAATTTTGTCATAGGAATGCAAATTGTGGAAGGAATTGAAAAACCACTTAAGTTATATTGTGACAATAAATTAGTTGTATTGTATTCTAATAACAATAGGAGCTCGACCAAGTCGAAGCACATTGACATCAAGTTCCTAGTTGTTAAGGAAAGGGTACAAAGTGGATAGATTTTCATAGAACACTTAGCGACAAACTCCATGATAGCAGATCCTCTTACTAAGGGACTTCCACCCAAGGTTTTTCATGAGCATGTTGCTCACATGGGTGTTTTACAATTTAAGGAATCTTTGGTTTAGTGGGAGTTAGTCACTTTTATGTATTTTATGTTCTATGTTTGATTTTATGTATGCATACATTAAGCTTATTAAATGATCTCATTGAGGTAAAGTAGGACCAGTTGAAAATAGATGTGTATAGGTCACCTTCACGTAATTTTCATGCTACACATTTTATGATGAGTCTATGCCATTTGATTCTGTCAGCATTAGTGATCATTCATGGGTTTAGTTGTGATTGATACAATGGAAAACGTTTTAGTTCTATGTGCTGATATAATCAATGGACGGGATTTTTGGAATATGCTCACAAGGCATGTAATGGCAATTTTTGAACTCATAAAGTCTAATACATTTATAAGGATTGTAAGGATATATATATGTGTGTGTGTGTGACCAGTGAGAGATTGTTAGCAATTTTGGGCATACATATATATATATATATATATATATATATATTACATAATTAAATGTATTAGGGCTATTATTTTATTAGCCAAAATATTAAAATGGTCTAATTAATATAAAGTTTATAACTAAGGGCATAATTGTCATGAATAGTTATTGTGTATATACCATAAGTAATATTAAAATTCTAAATGTAACTGACAGAAGTTACATAAATGGGTTATGGTCCCCATTTGTAGAGCAGGTTACAAAACGTGCAATTTTCAATTCTTTTTCTCTTTATCATATAAGAAGAGAAACCTAAGGTGCTCTATATTTGGAAGATCATATACACATTGTCAATCTCATAACCTTCGTCATTCCCAATGGCAAATTCAGGTACGTTTTCGCATTCTATTTTCATCATGAATTGGGATATGGGTTCATAAGGATTAATCTATGATTGTTCTGTAATTTTGATTCTATATGAATAGTAACATGTGGTTAAGCATAATTATTGTTTGATAGAAAACCCTAACACAGGAAAGAGTTTTGAATGCAAAATAATACAAGATATAAATATAATTTTTAAAAAATATTAAAATATAAATATGATAATTTATATTAAGTAGAATTTAATATTGTTATACAATATTAATCTAATTTTATTTTAATAATAATTTTTTTGAAACTAAAAACTCTAATAATTAACATTAGTTTATAAAAATATAAAAGAAAAATTGAAAGGAAGTTTTTGTATACAAAACTCTACCTAATAGGTCCAAGAGCTTAAGGACAATAAATTATAAATATTTTATTATAGTTTCTAATTTTATAAAAAAATAATTTTAGTATTTAACTTTATAAAATGTGTTTCTTTTTACTTTGGTGGGATATAGATCTCCTCCTCACTCCAACTAGACCATTCAGCTCTATTTTTGTTAAAACAAATTTGCTTCACTTAAGTAAAAATTGAAAATTTTTACTTCTTCTTCTCCTCTTCTAAAACCCCCTTCCCCAACTCTTGAACTCCTTCTCCTCTTTTAGTTTTCCTTGTCTCACAATTTTTTCTAAGAAATTAGAGTTAGGATTAATGAAGTAACACTGTTGTCCAATTTTGTATGAATTGAAATATATTCGAATTCATTTTAGTGTGAGTTTTTTTCATTTATTTTTTTCTTATTCATGACACAATATATAAATATATAAATAAGATAATTTAATTTCTGTCTCTATTTTTTTGTGTGCATATATATATATATATATATATATATATTAAATAAATAATTATACTTATGCAATTTTAAACTAAGGACACTTATTGCTTGAACATTACTTATATAAATAAAATTTTAAAAAATAAATCATTGTTCATTTTATACAAGAAATATTATCAAAATTATTACTTCTTTAATATGAAGTGTGTTGTAAGATATACGAGGAAAGTACACATTTTTTAAAGTATATTTTAAATTTTTAATTAAAATATTTAAAAATTATAAAAATGCACTTTTTATTCTTAATTTAATATTTTTTATACTTTTAAATTTTTTAATAAATTTTAATGATTTTAATAAATAATCATAAATACATTAAAAAATGACAAAGAATATATTGCTTAAATTTCTCAATATATATATATATATATATATATATATATATATATAATTATGTTACTTATAGTTATATGGAACTTTATTTTATAAATTATATATTAAATTTTTGTATTATTATGCTACTAATGTAAAGTTTTATAAAATATTTTTTTTATAAATGATTATATTATTGTATATAACATTGATTTATTTTTTGTATGATATACAGCATTGATGATTCATTGATTTTTTATAGTTTACACACTTTTGTTATGCATTTTTTTATTATTTAATAGCAACAAATGTTAATTGTCAAGTCATCTTCCACAAAGTTATGTTTTACTTTCTTTCTTTTATCGTGTTTTTTGCATAATGTGTGTTTAAAATATAAACAATCTTTTATTTATAGAACACTGCTAAAATACTCTATTAATTGTAGACTTTTATACATTTTTATATTTTTAGTATTATTTTTTAATAACAAACCTTACTTATGTGAATATCAAATAAAGTCAAAAAGTAGATACCAGTACTTGATTTTAAAATATTCAATTGAATTGAACTTTGAGATTTTACATTAGTGGAAGTTAAGTGATTTTCTCATATCTGAATTGAATGCAAAGGTTATTGATATCTTATGAATAAACACATTATCTTGTGATCGCTTAATTTCTCATTCTTAATGTAATGTTTGATTGATTTACACCTAAGAAATTAGGATAATTGATTATATATTACAGTCATTGAGTCAAGGAATTAAACTTTAATTAACCTAGTGAAATTGATCATCAATTAATTATGGAACTTACGAATTTAGATCATATTCCCTTTTATTTTCTACACTTTATTGCTTTGGTTCTCCAACGTTCAAAACTTCTTAGATTTTGATTAGCTGAAATAGTTTTTGATATTGTGAATTAGTAATTGAATGAATCAATCCCTCTAAATGATATTTAGAACTCAAAATTATAAATTTTATTACTTGCTACAATTACCTAGTATACTTGCTATAAGTGTGACATGAGGTAGTGAGCCAGCTCGTAAATGATATGCATGATGTGGAAAGGAGAGTGAGTGGGAGAATCAAAATAACTAACTCACATTTTAAGGTTGCAAATTGATTTCTTTCTAGTAAAGAATCTTGATAAAAGAATTTGCAAGAATTGTATAGTGATTCCAGGAGAAAGCATTACTATATAACATAGGATTTTAGTCCTTGATATTTGTTTCAAGATTGGTAAATAAAAACTCGACAAATTGTTAAAGTGGTAGCTACTTAAATGTGATAAACAATTGAACTTTAAGAAGCATTAGCAGAAGAAAGTAGCTAGAACGCTCATGGTAGTGCTAACATCTTTTGGGACAAGATGGCTATGAAGGTTAAAAGTTTTCATTACAACTTTGGGTGAATTTGGAGGCCTTAGGCTAGAAACAAGGAATCCTAGTGGTAGAATTAAAGTGTGCAAGTGAAGTGTTTTTGTTTTAAAACTTTTGCTTGAATATGATAATAATGAAATTAGGTAAGATATCACAATATAAGAAATGGAACAAGAAAATCAGTGAATAAAGTATGATCTAAGACTTTTAAGAAGTTCTACCAAGATCTTAGGACAAAGTATGGTGGAAAAAATATATATATAACTTTATCAAAAGTAGAGAAAGAAAATTTGGAGATTTGGACTAAGTTAATTGTATTAAAGATGAAAAAGGAAAAGTTTTTGCTACAAATCAAGATGTCAAAGGTAGATATGGGAAAACTTATATTTACAATCTTTTTAACAATGGACAAGGAGCAAATAAAAATATAAAAGGATTAGAAGTTTAATTGAATGATCTAAATTTGGCATATTATTGTAGACTTTGAGTTAGAGAAGTAAAATTAACTCTTAAGAGGATGGATAATGGTAAAATAGTTGATCTTGATAATATGTCTATTGAAGTTTAAAAATGTATGAGAAAACAAAGAATTAAGTGGCTTATTAGGATCTTTAATAAAAAATTTATATCTAAGAATTTGTAAGGTGAATAGAGGAAGAACACCTTAACTATGCAAGAACAAGGAAAATATCCAAATTGTGCAAACTAACTATTTTGTATGATAGTGAATATTAGACTTTAAGGATATATTAGGTAGTGAGCTTTTGGAGAGAAAGAAAGGGAAGGACATATTTTTAAATTTTAAATTAGAAAAATATATTATTTATGATGATAAGTACATTATTATTACATTAAGTTTATGTTAATAAATCAATATCTTTATGCCTTTTATTTAAAACAATATTTTTAAATATAAATTTTCCTCCCTCCAAAACTTTCTTTCTAAATAATCCCTGGAAGAACCAAAAAAAAGAGAGTAAGAATAACAAAAATGAGAATGTCAAGAAAGACAAATAATCACATGAGAAATGACATGATAAAAAATGATCTTATACATGAAAATATTAGAGTAATACCTATGATAAAAAATATGATTGAAAATAATTGAAAGTGGTTTGATTTTGTCACATGTAAAGAAGATTACTAGAAACGTTAGTAAGGAGAATAGATGATATAACTTTTATTTTACTAAGAAAGGAGAACAAGAAAAACCTTAGAAGAATTTTAGAAGAAATTATTAAAAGAGATTTATTGATAAATAATATTCATGACATGATAATTTTTTATTAAATTCAATAACATCATATGTCCATATGGTTGTTGTTGTAATTAATGTCTTAATTATTTATTATTTACATTGTTAGTAAATTTTTGCATTAATTCATATTAGGTTAGTCTACAACGTATATCAATTTTTTTTAATTATATTACAATGCAAAAGTCTCTTTATTTAAGTTTATATTCTTACTTCTACATTGTTAAAAATAACTTTTGTAATTTATGATCAAACTTTATTCATACATTTCCAATTGACACTTCAAATATAATAAATTAGGTAAACTCCTAATTTAGCTCCATAAATATACAGCAGGACTATAGTTAATTCTCAAAATTTTAAATTTTAGTTGTCATGGCTTAGTTTGTCCCATTTAAAAATAAGTCGCCAAAAACCAAAAAAATGAAAATAAAAAATGGTTAACCGACCATTGGATTAATGAGTTAGACTTCTAAAAATTAACAAAAAAATAACAATAAATTATAATAAATAATAAAAAATATTTTAAAAATATTTTATATTGATAAATTTTCATATTTAATTAATAAATATTTATTTTTAAAAATAAAAATGGGCACGATAGGCTAGTCTCTCTTAATTTGCATCACTAAATCCAAAACATTCAAATTAGCTTGCCAATTTTGATGAGTTAGACGAACCAACAAATGATTGCCAATTTTGGTGAGTTAGATGAACCAACAAATTAAGTTAAACATACTTTGACAACCGTAACTATCAATATTTTAGTCATTATTATTAAAAGTTATTAAAATTAAATAATAAAGTACTAATTTATTACATTAAATAACATGTGAAAAAACACAAAACATCATTTAGAATTTTTTTAAAAAAATAGTTTATTTTAACACATCATCTAATATGATAAACCATTCTATTACTTAATTTTAACATTTTTTAATGATAATAATTAAATTAATTATCAATTGTTTATTTTAACAAATATTGTTCAAAATTTTAATATTAGTGAAGAACATTAAAATTTTAGAAACTAAAAGTAAATACTTGCAATAATTTACTAAAAATTGTATAATAATCTATATGTTGAAAATCTATCATTTTGTTAGAATTTTAATAATATACTACATTAAAGCTTAATAACAATATTTATTTCTTTCATATTATATTTCAACAATATTTATTTTACATAGCATGAGTTTAACTAGGATGATCACGGAACATACACTAATTGTTAGCTAAAAGGATGCCAAACAAGTCGATTTAGCTACATCCTTGTCCACTTTTTTAAAATATTATGCCTTTTACTCATTGAATGGTCATCTTACAAAAGAGACGACAAAAATGATATAAAAAAGAGAAGAGTATATTGTTTTATGAGATTAAACTCACAAATTAACATTAATTTTTTTTTTTTGTTAACCTTAACACTTAAAGTTGAAGATAAACAGCTAATAATACTAAAATTTTATTAAAAGAAAAATATTTATTACATTTATACTTAAATCTAATAATTATGTACTTTTTTTATAAAAATTTTCTATTTGTGAATGCTTAAATTCGAATTGAGGTTAAAAAAACTTTTATAATAAAATATATACATAGAGAAGATTGACTAAATTTAATGGTTGACATATAAGTTATTGCTCATTAGTAGGAATTATATTTGCTTTTGCTTTTTTGCTTTTTCCACTTGGAAGAGAAAATAAAGAGAAAATTTGACTTTATTGAATCTACAGAGCATGGTCCCAAATGCTTTACAATCCTCTGTTGGACCAATGTTTTGCATGGTCAACAAAAAAATTGGGTGATGGTAAAGGAAGAATAGCATTTGTTAGTCATGAATTCTAAAATATGCAAATCCAATAAAACCTAATCTATCCTGGCTCTCAATTTTGCCCCAAATCATGAGTCATGTAGGTGGAAAGAACCGGTTGAGATTGAAAGGCAAAGTATAGAATTCTTCATTTCTGTTATCTCCTCTGAATGTTCTAAACTTCACCCACCACGGCATCCCTCTGTCTTTCTTCGACCTTTCCACCTCCAAAGTGTTGTCAAGGAACACTGCTACAATCAGACCTACCGTTGCCGGTGACGAAAATATGGTATTTAAGAATGCATTGAACTGCAATGTTGAATATTTAGCTTCAAGATCATTTATAGTAAATTAATAAGTCAAAGCAAATGATGATTAAATGTAACAGCTTGTAGCTATTAATGACAGTAATTTTACCATGGTATGAACACTCACCCATCCAGCGTTTGTATGAACAGGACCATGGTGTGACCCAGTCCAGTATTGATTGAAAAAGTGAGGAACAGATATTCCAAGAAACAATGTGAGCCCAGTGATAATAAGATTTCTCATAGAGTTCATGTTTGTGAACTGAAGAAATGATATGCCAACCGCAGCTGATGAAAATGGAAGAGTATTAGTGAATAGAGGTACTGGAACAGTACAAGCGAATGGAATCCCACTCAAGATTATGACATACCAACAAGGCCAAAGAGAACGCAGTATAATGCAGCAAATATTGGGAAGGGTATGGATGCAAACACAGCTCCAAACTTTCCTGCAGGTAAAAAATAAAGCAGAAGACCTCATGTAAGCGAAACTGTGATTTTTTCTCATTGCTAATTGACGCCATGGAAGTCAAAACAGCAGGTTTGATTGATCATTCATGTAATTTGCAACTGGATTGTTAAGTGTAGTCAGAAGTGTTTGAAATATCAATACCAACCTAAAGTGGAGAAGAATATCATAAAACCAGCAGAAATTTGAACAACCCTGCGACTTCCAACTCGGGTTAGGCCAAGGAGTCCCACATTTTCCCTAGAATAACCAGCCATGATGCTCATCAAGCTACCATAGAAAGATATAAAGATCATATACAAGAGTAACTTGGGGTTACAATCCACTGAAGGATACTTACACAGAAACAGTGGAACCCGTCCCTGTTCCATAAAGACCGTCAAGCAAGATACCAATCCCCTAGCAAAATAAACAAGATCAGCTCTCAGGCACATCTATATCTTTTATTAGTATTAATATATATGCTGATGTACTTCAAGTCACAGGATTGATATCTTAATACTATCCAAGCTAATGATCAAGTATAATCTGCAATTCCATAGTGACAAATAGGAACCACACTATTTGTGCCAACCACCAGTAACATACCTGCCAACCAATGCCTCGACTCAACACATAAGCAGGAGGTGGAGTGGCAATCGCCAAACGAGATGCTGCCTTGTATGCACCAGTTGACTGCAAGAGAAGTGCATGGTCAAGCAATTAGCCATTGTCAGAAATTCACCAAAGTATAGAAAGAAAGAGGTGTGTTCTTGTTATGATTGTAAATCCCCTTTTAAAGTATTATTCCGTCTCTTTTAAACATAGTTGGGAAAAATACTTTAGAACACCTTAAACAAGTTTCAAGATGAGAATGATGTTGCTACAGAAGCAATGAATATAATACACTGGTGAATATAACAAATTTGTGAATATAAGCCAGATGCAAACCAGAATAGCAGTTGTCTAGCCAGATTAGTGAGGAGTGGTAACAGAACATGATAACAGACAGATAGGAATGAAAATAAATACCTCCACCATTGATACAATAACTGCAGACATCATAGCAAATGAATGACCAGCAGAAAATGTGGGTGGACCCCATTGGAGAGGGTATGGGAACATGAACCTATTAGCATTTAAAAAAAATGAGAACTCACCAAAACTATAAAACAAATCAGACTATATCCAATTGGTATTTTAAGCTACCATGGGGCAGTAGATATCAGATTAGCTCGGTCTGTACGACAACTATTCTGTGTTATGGTCGGTTTATGCCGGTAAGCTCCACTGGCGGTCAAGATGATAGAATAGATCCAAACAATTGTGACACAAATCAAAACTGGAAAACGTTCAAAGATAGGAATGTCTCTAAATGGTCTCACATGCTTTAGATACTGCAATTTATGCCAAATTAGTTTCTCTAAAGGAAAAAAAATTAATAACTTGATAAACACCACTACAATCTGGTCATACTAAATCACTTACTTGTGACAACCCAACAACCAACAGCAGCATCGGTATACCAATTTCCACACAGTTTCCCAACTGTAACAGCAAGATAATAAAGAAAATTGTGTCAAATAGTATGGTTAATCAAAGGAATTTTCAGAAGAAAACATTATCCACACAACTAATATCAGCAGACAATTACGCAATAAAAATATTAAATACTCAAGAAAGGCAATCTAAAGGACTTTTAACCGAAAGAAAAGGAATAAGAAATCCACTCGATGAAGCCCTCAAATTGAGAAACTAATAGCAGAGATATCAAAACTTCAGCAAAGAAAATTTAACCACACATAAAAGAGCTCAGAACCTCAAACTGAATTTAGGATATGTTCATTAAATATTTTTTTGGTTCGCCTTTCAGAATATAATGTTTCTTCTAGATGAGATAATATGATAGACACTCAAATAGCCACGTCATTAGATCATTTTGTAAATGTTCACTAAAAAGATCACATGACAAATAAAATAGTGATTGAGCCACACCTACCGCAGGAAATCCTCGTTGAATTAACCCTAATCCAACCAATCCAACTACAGGTGCCATGCCAAGAGGACTGAAAAATCTGGAGAAATTTGCAAAATAGTAAATGCTTGAACATTGTTTCATGTTATCAATTTTCAAACATGTTGCATGCAACAAGAATACCTTGAGAAAAGTCCCCATACTTGGCTGTAACCCAGGACTATCTGAACACTTGAGGCTACAATTAGAGCTCCTTGTATAGCTCGCATTGTTTGTAAAAATCTCTGCAAACCAATCAGATTGCAAGATCTCTTTCAATACCCTACCAAATAAGAAAGTACTTTAAGAATATTTTTATGAGAACTTATATAATCTAATGGCAGATCCCCAAATTATTTTAGGTTGCCGATGTCATCTATCAAAACACAAGTTTGCATGTTAGTGCGAGTTAGACTTTAAACCAGAAAATTTAGTTAATTTTACACTAAAATCAAGTTTGAAGATTTGGGACATACCATGTATCATGATGGATAAATTCAGGAGATTCTACTATTAATCCACAACCTCATAATAAGGATTTAACAAATTGTTAAATGCTAACAATTAATTTTCCAGTTGATTAATAATTACTAATTATAACATCTGCAACTAAAATCCTCCTACTTTCCCTTTGCAATTATAGTGATTGAAGTTTGTCCAGAATATTAAATCCTGGCTTCTATGACATTTAAAGACAGTTGTTTCCCAAAAAGCATTAAGAGCAGATCCAGCACATATCCAGAATTCAAAAAAGAGAGAGAGGAGACAGAAAATATCAGTGCATTGATGTTTCTTGACCAGTTGTTAAATGCTATTGCTAAGAAAGAAAAAGACAATATTTAAATTTAGTTTTCTTATAAACACACAATAATGAAGAGAAGGAAGCAGGAAACTTACTTCATGAGGATCATTAATTCGTTGCAAGGAGGAGTCACTAATAATGTACGCAACTGGGATTACAAATGCAAATGAACCCCCAACTACTGCAGGGAGTCTTGTTCCAAAAAGTGCTTGGAGAAGTGTGTTAATACCAGCTACAAAAAGCAGGGTCTGTATTACTTGTGCCTTGTCACCCTGGTTGAAGAAGAAACCAAATCACTAACTGTCAAAAGCAACAAATGCTTCACACATGAATTGACCAAAATTTGAATATATAGACAAAAAGAGAATATAGTAAAAATGAACAAGTAATTGAAATTTAAAACCAAGTGTTACACTAAGACACCAAGAATTGGATGAATATTTTCATGATCCTGATAAGTTAATTGAACAACTACATGTCTGAGTGACTCTCTGAATGGAGTACATCTAAAATAATATAAACATTTACGGTAACAGAAAGGAAGTTGAAAGGATGAAATAACACAAGTACACAAATTCAACTTACAGAACTTCCTCCCATAGCTGGAACAAGCAATGAAGGGATCATAACACTTGTGCCCAGCATCAATATGTAATTTTGAAATGCTAGTAGGATAGTTTCAGCTGCAATACAAGGCATTCCTAGTGAGAGAAGGAAAGATAAATAAATAGCGTAAAGAGAAAATATTGCTATACAAGAATCTAGACCTTCACATTGTCCAAATATCCAATATTCTACTTTCCTATTTTTTGTCATAAATTTAACATATGTTCACTGTTGAGGCAGTTAAATTTTGACATAGATTGTATTAAATACAAAGCACCTGGACCTTAGAACTTTCTCAAAATGAAGACTAACAATGGCATGTAAAAGAACCTGCCGCAAACTTTAGATTATAAATATCACAATATACCCTCTTTAAGAGCCAGTTTGATTCTCGGTTCACAGGTTTGCAGAATGGAGAAACCAAAATCAATGGTTAAAATGGTGGCATGCATGAAATACAAGGCACGTTTGAGAGGAGTTTTTTCTGCTGCAGTCAAATTTTATTTTTTCAACTGCACAAACAGGCTCTAAATCATCCAAAACATTGGCATTGGCAATTGGTTTCTTTGCAATGAAGCAATATCACAATACCCAACATTGGAATTGAAATAGTGACGAAAATGTTGAAGGTCTGCTTCTCAAAATATAAAGTGGCATAACAGACTCACTTCTCATGATCACATAAGATGACCATTTAGTGATGCTAACACGTTGGTGATATATACATTGATAACATACAACTTATCATTTTGAAGACATGAAAGTCTACTAATCCATCTTCCTCATTATTCTCCTCATAGGACCACCATAAAACTTCAATCGATATTCTTCAACAAAGGACCAAAAGAAAGAAAAAAAAATACATTCTACTTTCTACCCTCAACAAGCAAAAAAAGATAAAGGTAAAACAGTTTGACACCACCTGCAAAATGGATCTCAATTCTCAAATCTAGTAAATAATGGGAAATGGTCCTTAGAGATAAAGACACAAAATTCTCTTGCACAAAATTGGTAGTCACCAACATAAACATAATTAATGGTGGGTCCTGCAACAGTAAGAATGAGTGTCTTTCTTCCTAATAAATTGTAATTGAGTAAAAGGAGAGGATGCAAATTCCCAGGACATTACTGCCTACAGGGCATTAATGATAAAGTCATGAAAAGTAAAATCATAAGCATTTTTCATTATAACAGGAGTGACTTGAATCACTTGATCCCTTAGTTCTTAGCTTTACACTGGCTTAAACCTGCCAACTAAAAAACAAGCTGACTTGAATTCCCATAACCCCATTAGTAAACTCGTGCCATTGATGACATGGACAAAGAACCCGAACCAATAGTAAAATAATAAAATAATTCAATGAATAAGGGTAAATTATAAATTAAAATATGTGGGACCATTACTTTAAGGACATTATCATTACGCAGGAAGTAGAAGAAGGTGCTACAAACTGACAGGGCTAAAGGGTAATAATGCCATGATTACTAGCTTTATTTTGCCAAGGTCATTACTGTTTCAAGGCGAAGGCAAAGAGAAATGATAATGAAATGCACGTCCACTAGAAAAAAAAAAAAAAGAAGAAAAAGAAGAATGTTATTTATAGCATACAATATATTTTTTTTCAAATAAAAAGTTAACCTCATGAGCAATCATAGCCAAACAGAAAGAACAAGTTCGAAAAAACAGAATCAAAAACAAAAACAAAAACAAAAACAAGCTAACAGAAAGTGCAAAGTCCACTCTATCTCAATAACATAAAACTTTGAACTTTAGTCTACAACATCGGAACCAACGTAACAACCTAGTCTTACAACACTTCTTAAAAAACATTCAGCAGCTAACAAGTAACAACCCGTACAGAAAACCCATCTCACAGCAGAGCATTAACACAAGAAAAGCAAAGAGCTTTATGTCATTTCTTCAATTCATTGGAGTTTGTTATATGGTAAAAGGAATCCACATGCTATTAAAGAAGTGCCAAAACATGCTCATGATGCTTCAAAACTGGAAAAAAAAAATTATTTTTTTCTGTTACTATAAGCTCAAAGTAAAATAGTGAACATGAAATGGCTTTCTTTTATTTTATCAGAGTGACAAAAGAGGGTCCAAAAGCACATTAGAACACAAAACAAAAAACATAAACAGCAAAAAAACTGCGGAATGAGGGGTGAAATAAGCAACTTTGAAAATAGAAAGGAACTCAGAAGTTCTTTGTGTGTGTGCATGTGTGTAGATTATGAAAATTTAAAAACAAACAAACCCAAATGAGGGAGATAGAGGAAAATGGTTACCCCATGGAGGATTAGAGTCTATGCAGTACTCAAGGTCCTGAAGCTGTTCCATAGGCGGATGAGTAATGTCAGCCATTGTTGAAGCTTTTTTTCACAAAGAACTTCAAGAAAGAAAGCAAACTGAGGAGAAAACCACAGATGAAAAACAAAAAGAAAAAAGGAGGAGGAAGAAGAAGAAGAATTCAGAACAAAGTAAAGTGCAGATATAAAGTGAACAACAAAAGCATGAATATTTAAAAAATAATAATAAATCAGAAAGAAAGGGATGTGTTTGTGTAACGCCCTCTTCTGTTCTGTCATCTATAAGTTTCATTTATTTTTTAATTTATTTTACCAATTTGAAACTGTTGATTTATAGAAATACCCCTTTAACTCATCAGACGTGGGGCCCACAAATTCCCAGCTAAGGTCAATGGAGCAATGAAGTTAAAGTGTAAGTCCTTATCGGGAAACACAGCAAAGCACATTTGAGGGTGTTATGAATGCTGGCTCTTTGACGTTAGTGTGAAGTAGAAGAACTATCTTATTTTGTAAGATGTTACTAATAATTTTTTATTTATAAAAACGTATATATTGTGTTATTAATAAATTTAAACAAATATTTAATATTTTTTATAAATTTTTTTTTAAAAAATTATAAAAAATATATATATTTATTATATTAAAATTATAAAAATATAATAAATATTTTTAATAAAACTTTATTACTATTAACTGTTTATCTTCAACTTTAAAAATTGAGATTAATAAAAAAAAATTAAATTAAGAGTCATGACTTTTTTATTATTTTAAAAATATAAAAATATTAATATTTTTTTAATTAAATTACTAGTTTTATTATCGATTACTATAAAATTATTGATCAAAATTATTTTATATGGATCAATTTTTAATTTTAGTTTCACTTCTTTTTTCATTTATTTTATGATAAAAATATATACAAAATTTATTTTTTATTATTAATACTCTGACTATCAAATTCTCTTAATTATTTGAATTACTATAAAAGTCTACCATGGATAATTAAAATGATATATTAAATCTATAAAGTAAAATTCATATACTTTTATTAATTTGATGAGTTATAAAATATTATTTTTTTAATTAACGTGTTGACATATTTTAAGGCATCCATGGGGATTAATGATGTGGACCCCAAATGGTACATTTTGTTGATGAAGTGTGCGCGTAAATTCCAATTCGTGTCAGAGGGATAGAAAGGGCAAAACCGTCAGACAGATTAGAAAGCCTCTTCTTGTGACGTTGTCGATCGTACATGTACAGCAGCAGCAACTCGGTACTTTTTAACCCCAAAACAAGTAAATTTTGCTAAACGTTAAATAAAGTTACTTTACATAAATTGGCTACGAAAAAATATATAATTATTATATTAAAATTATAAAAATATAATAAATATTTTTTAATAAAATTTTATTATTATTAACTATTTATTTTAACTGTAAAGATTAAAGTTAATAAAAATTAAAATTTAAAGATATTATAATTTTAAGTACATGTTTGATAATATATATCTATATATATATATATATATAAATTTAATATATAAATTATAACAAGTTAATATGAATTTTTTATTATTAAAGATAAATTTCAATATATTTTAAATTTTTAGAGTTGAATTTAAATAATTAATAATATTAAATTTTATTACTTTTTAAAATACTGAAATTCAATTCTACATGGTCGAGTTATATAAAGTTCAAAATTTAAGATTTGTTTTTAATTTTTTTAACTTATTTTAGTTATTTTTTTATAATTTATCAAAATAAATTACTTATAACTTACTAAAATAAATTTCATCATCAAATTTATTTATTAAATAAATGCTTAAATAAATATTATTTCTCAATACACTCTTAATATTATGGATCTTTTTTTATATGGAAAAAATAAAAAAATTATTAAAATATGGTGTTTTAAAAAAATTACAAGAACATGAAATTTTAAAAAAAAATTGTTAGTGGTAATTTTTTAAAAAAATATTTTATTATTTTTTCAAAAAATTATTATTTTTATTTTCAATATATTTTTAAAAAATTGTCAGTTGCTATTTTTAAAATTTAACAACTTTTCGATGTTCTATTATATCTACACTAAAAATTCTGAGCGATTTTAAATTTTATATTTTTATAATATTTTTTAAAATATCATATTTTAGTATATATAATTTTTAAATTCCATATATAACAAAAATTATTCCTAATATTATTTGTCATACGCTTGAATACAAAATAAAACAAAGTTTGAATCGATTTTCCTGATTTCCAAGGCGTGTTCGTGAAGGTTTTTTCAAAGACAAAAAATATTCACTTTTAATGGTTGTGAATGAACAGTTGTCGATTAAATTAGTGTAAAAAAATTAATTGAGTACAAATGTAATATATTTTTTTGTTTTGTTTTTTAATGATTTTTTTCATCATCATTGTGTTTTCACTGTGAATTCTTAAATGGATTTTTGAAATATTGCACAGATAATAAATTAGAAATAAAATTTTTTTATTAAAAATTATAAATTTAATGCAGTTTAATACTATTAAATGTTATAATATTTTGTAAAAATTTATCATATATAACTTTTTATTTATATAATATTGCACTAGTTAAAAATCCTTCTTAAATTATCAATAGACAATGAAATGCAAAAAGATTTACTTTTACTTAACTAAAAACATAATAAATAACTTAAAGTAGTGCGCCGGCTAAAAATGAAAAGATTAAAAAATTGTGAATAAAAATTTAAATAAAGTAGTAAAAAAAGGAAAATAATAAAATAATTTAGAATATATCTTTAATAAACGTTGTACACTTAATATTTATATATTTATGTAAGCAATTACTTAATTTAAACTTTTTAATCATATTTTAAGTCATTATGTAGGTAATAATAATTAGAAGTTTGTTTAAAATTCATAATTTATGATTAAGGCATCTGAGTTAATTTATTTTAAATTTATTAATCAATATTTATGATTTTTTAACAAATATAAGTATAACCCATTTTAAAATATTAGTACTAAAAATAGTAGTTATTTTTTTTTATTAAATTGAGTCATAATTTATACAAAGTTCCTTTATATGTTTCACCTATTCTAAAAATATTTATAATATTAAACAATCAAATTTGTATGTATATATTAAATGAATAAATATATCCAATTTTTTGAATAACAAAAATTTTACAATAAATAAGAGTATAAAAAATTCAATAATTAATATATTAAAAAAAGACTTTTATTTCTTTTCCAATATGTGCAGTAATAATTTTAGAATAAATTACTTTTTGAAAAGAGAAGTTTGCTGGCAGGTAAATATTTGAAGGGTATGACCCACTTTGTGTTAACTTTTTGTCAATCATGCGAAATAAGCATCAAAGGATCCTTATGGGCCCCAATTGCTTTGTAGACGTTTGCTTCAATCTATTATTTTGTAATCTATTGAACGCTCACGCGCCTTTATTTTTCTTAATTTGTTCACTGTTATCACTTTTCACTCATGTTCCATCTTGCATGCTAAATTCCATCCAAAATTTCTTAACCATATTCGTATAAGCTATCATTTTTCGCTTAAGCACAGATATAAAATAATCTATTATTTAAGTCTTATATTGGTTGGATGGGTTTGTTTTGTTGACTTAACTTTAAATAAAATAATTTGAGTTTCAAAATTACAAATGTGAATAATAAAGAAAGAAATGAAGTAAAGGCTACAAAGAAAGGTTTGAGTAGCACTTGCCATTATGGATTGGTTGACTGAAGTTTGAATCGAGGATAGGTGTAAGGAAATGTTAGTAATAAAAATAGATGGGAAGGTAAAATTATGAAGGGTGTTAATGGGCATTAAATGAATTAGCAGTGTGTTGATTTGGCACATTGAATGTACCAAACTCTTTTGAGATTGCTCTTTCTTTATGGGATGGTTCCTTTGTTCCTTTTTCCTTAGTGAGAGAATATGTGCTGCCCAAGTGGAAACCGCTGACAGTGGGGTTCCCTACTTTTTTATGAACTTTGATGGCTCAGGGAACCATTGGTAAAATCATTTTTTTTTACAATGTATAATAATTTTTATTAATCATTATATTATTTAATATACTTATATTGTTCAATATTATAATTTTTATTTGAAACTTATTCTCTGTTAATTTTTATTATGTTTTCAGATATACTTTTATATAGAAAGACAGGACACGACAGACGTCAACTAAGAGAAGTAAGGAAAGAGATTGCGGCTTCAAAGAAAATCGAACTTTTAAAAAAATAATCATTATTTTATAGAAATTCGTATTCTATGTGTTTACATTTTATTCGTGGTTTTTTTTACATAATACTCAAGTATGTTTAAATTAAAATAAATTTTTAAATAATTAATTTAAAAATATTATATTATTATTTTTAAAATTCAATAAATTTAAAAATAGTAAATATTATAATTATTCATAAGTATTATTTTATTATATTAAATAAAATTAAATAAAAATAATTTTTAAATTAAAATAAATACATTATATATATAATAATGAAACAGGATCTTAGATCTAATATAAGTTAACTCTTATACTTGATTTGAGATTTTTATTTAATTTTTATTTAATGAATTATAATTTATTAATTTACTAACAGTTAAATATAAATTAAATGAAAAATTCATGTTAAGTGTAAAAATATTTAAACTTATACTAATGTGAGAAAATCTTTCTCTATATATAATTTAGCATAATAAAAATAAATTAATTAACTTTTATATTATAAATAAAAGTCTATTATTTCATAAGTTAATTATTTTTGAAACTCCTCTTTTGAACAACTCAACACATATATTTTAAAATTAAATTTGTTTAAAAATAATTTGTAAATTTTAAATTTTACTCACATTTTTTGTTATTTTATTATAAATTTTAAATAATAAAATTGATAGATTAATTTTTGCTTGTTATTTTAAATTAATATTTACATTTTTTTTGTAAGTAACTATTTACATTCATAAAAATTATTTATTTATTTTTATTTAAATTGAAAATTTATTTTTTGAAGTCTTATCTTTAAATTTATGACTTAATATGCATTAATTATTAATATTTATTTAAATTTTTTGACTTATATGCTAAAAATATTTTATATATATATATATAATATAAAATTTTTAAATTATTAATTATATGATATTTTTAAAAAAATAGAATACCATAGAAAATGCATGGTTATTCAACTAGTTCTTAAAACTTTATCATCTTTGAAAATTCCTAAAGGTACTTAGTTAAAAAAATATATATACAGTAATTTTTTAGTGCACAGATATCTTTAAATTTAAATAATTTTTAATAAATAATAAAAAATATATTTTATTAATTTTTTTAAATTTAAAAATATTAAATCAGTTATTAATAAAAAATTATTTTATTAAATAAAAATAAATAAATAAATAACTTGAAAATTAATATTAAATTAAAAAATACATAATCTAGAAATAATTATTTAATCTGACAAACAAAGAACTAAATCTTAAAAAAAATTCTTTTAAAAATACTTGTAAAAACGTTTTAATTCAAGAATCAGTACTCAGACATTTTATTTATGTATAAAAGTTTATATACATACGTTTATTATATTTATCCCATTTCGTATCACATAATAAAAATAATATTACATATAAATAAATAAATAAAGTTATACGTGTACATTTTGATTTACACATTATTCTGATATATATGATAAGATCTTGATGATAAATATTTTAAAGATATAGATTAAAGAATTAATAAATAATATAATTTATTAAAAAAATTAAAATATATTAAAAATTACTGAGTATTACTACTATTTTTTTTTTTCTGTAGATTTACTTTCAACGATTGCCATTTAGCATGGTATTGGTTGAGTAAAAATAATATTCACAGGAAATATATGGGTTGTTTGGTTTTTAAAAATGCTGTTCTTTTGATTCTATTTTTTATGTTTAAATATTTATACAAGAAATATTAAATATATATATATATATATATTTAATTTTTTATATTTCATGTACAAATCTTAAAAAATAAGAAATGAGATAAAAATTAAATGAAAATTTTATAATGAAAAATAAAAATAGAGTGAAAAATAAAACGTTTCTACAAACTAAACAAGCCCTAACATAATACATAGTTTTTTCTACCGGTGAAATTCTAAAAAGTTACTTAAATTATAATTTTTTAATTTTTATATAAGTTCCATAACAATACATTTTTTTATTTAAATAATTTTTAGCTTCAATTCAACTTTTATTAATTTTGAATTTTTTGGTTTTTTATTTTAAAAATGATACTGAGATTTTTTTAAAAAAATTGTAGTTTAAGCAACAATTGCTTGAATAAAAATTAATTCTTTATTTAAAATGACATCAATTTTCAATGATAAATTAAAATAAATAATTATTAATTATATTAAAAGCTAGTTTAAAACTTGTGCAATCCATAGAATTTTTAGCAGATTTTAAAAATATAACATAGTTATGTTTTAATTTTTAAATTGTATAATAAGTTAATATTCAATTATCAAATAAATTTTATCGTCAATAAATAATATAAAGAAAAGAGTATTGTAAATACAAGTAAAGTTGTTAATTAAATTATAAGAGGTATTCTAAACTACACATCATTATTTAAATCATAAAAAATATGCAACAAACAATAGTTATTATATAATTTGTAAATGTAGCTGAGAAAATTGTCTTTATTAAAATTTAAGCAAATAGTCTTAACATGTAAAAAATTTATAAATCAGTCTTTGTATATATATTTATTTTTGATTTAGTCTCTGCCATTAAGTATAAAGTAAATGACGTTAAATAAGTAAGAGACTAAATTGAGAATAAATATAATATGAAGACTCATTTACAAATTTTTTACATGTAGAGACTTACAAAATTTTACATATAGGAAATAATTTACAAATCTGAGTCAAAAGTATTTTTATAAATTTGCGATATACCTTTAGTTTGTATCTTAATTTTGCGATTTACCTACACCTTCCCCTTCGCCTCCATCTCTAATTTCACATGGCCTCATACTCGTTTCTTGACTATACTCCTGACTATACCTTTGCTAAGTGGTTCGTTATTGTATACGTTGTATCCATATGTATGGGTTAACCGGTGACTATTTACCTAATTGTGTAAGACCTCAAGAACTGCTGGAGACATCGTATATCTATGATCACAGTGTACTGGAAGTGTGTATATGAAAAAAGGAAATATAATGATTTATAACAGAATATATGTGTATGTAATACATTGTTGTTGAAATTGATGTTATCTTTTGTTACATGGTTATAGTTATACTGCAATATTAGTCTTTAAATTAGTGTTATGTTTAAATTATAAAATAGAAACTCATCTTTACTAACATTTTCAGGGAACAAGGATGACGGAGCATCTGGAAAGAATTAGGCTAATAGATAGTTCGGTACATAATAGACTTAATTATATATTTAATAAATATAAGAGAACTTGTTATTTTAAGTTTGTTGTTCTTGTTGAAGATTTTCCTAGGACTTTTATCATGTTAGAGATGGATTTCTCTTATAGTATTCCTTTTGATTTTTCTATAGGTAGAATATACTATACCTTATGTATCCATATCTATAGAGGTATTGTTAGAACTCTAACAGCCTTCACATATCTATTTATATACAACGATTATGATCATCTCGGAAGACCGTCTAGATAGACTTTTGAGCGAGTTACTAGCACAAAAGTCACGATTGATTCAAGTGATCGTTATCTTGGATTAGACGATGATCTTGATTCTGAAGACCTAGCAAAGATTGGGAGCTAACATGGGAATGAGTAGTATCGAGTTCTCAGTATTGGAATATATTTTGGAGCTGCTCTATGATGATTCATATTTTGTACTCACATTTATGGCCTTATTGCATCTTCCAAAATATCTTTCCTTCTTTATTTATTTCATTTAGCATGTTTTTGCAATTCTTGCATTAAATTAGAGTTTTCATGAATACTTGTTATCTTTACTTTATATTTTATATTTTTGCTATTTCTGACCTTTGTCTACTATTTCGGTTATAACTTTTTCTGTAGATCTCCTTTTTGTTGATTCTTTTTGCAATAGATTCCTCGCTTCCTGAGCTTCAAGTTGGACATATGGATCATGCTGTTTAGAGTTTGGAGCTATTTTCTATTAATTTATGAAATTTATACTTAAAACATACTTTTTATATTTAGGATTTTAATTACTTGCGAAGGCCTTGGCCCATTTATTTTCATTTTCATTTAAGACTAGTATATATAGGGGTCAAAAGGTTGATTTTGTACCTCTCTTTCCTTTCCTTTTTCATAATTTTGTTTTCGTAGTTTCGTTTTTCTGTAAAGACTTTTTTTCACTTTTGAGAGAAAACCTTTTTCGTTTCATTCACTTGTCTCTTTTCAGATTCTACTATGTTCTCAATTATTATTTTCTCACGAATCATCTCATCACAAGTGTGGGTTGCAAAATCAATTGATCGCTCTGAGTTTTTCTTTTCACTTTCTTACAATTCTTGATTAAGATTGGTGCATGCATAATTCGATTGAATTTGGTTTTTATTCTTGAGTGTAAGATTGATTGATTGATTTCTTTTGCATTTGAGATTTAGGCAAATTCGGTATGATAATCCTAGTTTGCGTATGTGATTTGTGATTTTAATTTATGGTTTTAATTCTCATTTTTTTTCTCAATTTGTTTGGCTTTTCATTTTCCAATTCGTTTTGTTTTCAATTTGTTTTTGTTTTTGTTTTTGTTTTTTGGGTTAAATTAAATTCATTTTTAAATTTTAAATTCGTTTTTAGTTTTTAGATCTGTTTTCAAATTTTAAATTCATTTTCAATTTTTAGATTTGTTTTCAAATTTTAAATTCATTTTTAGTTTTCAAATTACTTTCATTCTTAATTCGTCTTTAAATCACAAAACTTTCAAATTAACCACTGTTGCATGTTTAAAATTGGAAACAAAATAGATTTGTGTCTTTGTGAGATGACCTAGGTTTGCTCTCTATATTACAAAATTATTTGCAAAATCTAGTTTTATTTGACACAATTACGACATGGTTATCACTCTAAGACTTAAATTGCTTTTTGTGATGTAATTATTTTGGTCATGTAAATATTATTTTAAGCACCTGTTTTAACAAATAGTTTGTAAATTATTATATAAAATATGTATAAATGCAGGCTTTGTACCAATGTTTATAAAAGTTTATTTCAAGTAATTATGATTTATGTTTACTGCTATTTATTTAATATTTCTTGGATTGGTAGACTTTGTAAACAACCTTATTCACAAATAGATATTTTATCTATTTATACTTACAATATTTGTCATATACGTAAAATTTATACATTATGCTAAGTTTGTATAAATAGAATAAGTAGCTTTTAAAATTTAAAAATTTAGGATGTTACAATTATTATTATTATTATAAAAAAAATTTTATATAAAAAATAGTTTTTTATAAAATAGGAAAAACTTTTCAAATTCTTTCTGTTTTATGTGATAATCATAATCTTATATTGATATAATTATTAAAACAAAAATAAAATTTTAATGAAACTAAAGAAATGACTAGACCATTGCTCTTAAGTTTAGTCAATAAATTTGAAAACTCTACTAACACCTCAAAAGCTCTCTGAAGATAGAAATTTTTACTAACCACTCAAAAACTTTAAAGGTAAAAATATTAACGAGGTTCTAAAGGTTTGAAAAACAATAGAAAAATATGAAAATTTTTTTCACTCATAACTATATATAAAAAATATATGAAAAAGAAAGAACTTAAAAAAACCATTAGAGTAGAAATATTCTAAAGAAATATATTTACCAAAAATATGATATAGTTTGTTATGAATATAAAAAATATAGTTACATCAAAATAGATTATTCAAACTTAACAACAAAAAGATTTCAAGAAGTTCATGTTTATATGATGAACAAGATAGATAGTGAATTAACAATGAGGCAAATCTTGAATTCTTTAAGTTGGAGTTAAACTAAAAACTTCTTTAAAATTTAAATATTCTTATCTTCTAATTAGAACTCAAAAAGAAAAATGACAAGTTTATTTTAAATTTAAATTAAAAAATGATAAATGAAAGAGTTGAAGGATAAAAACTTCAAGCTTACTAAATTTTTTTTAAAAAAAACTAATATCTCTTTTAAGGATTAATCGTCCAATGAAGTAAACAATTTCAAGAAAAGATTGACAAACTTCTTAAGGATTTGACTAATTTTGCCAATAATACTATAAAGTTAAGCTTGATAGAAAAAGCAAAGACATCTTAATAGCATATTTAGAATAGAAGTTTAGGATAAGAAGAAGAATTATAAGAAAAAGAATTCTTCTATTGTACTTGTTATATTGTCTTCTGGTCAATAACATTATAGACTAACAACAAAAGGACCTAACCAAATATATATGATAGGAGAAAGACATTTGTTTCTACTCCTTCAACTAATATAGATATTTTACTTCATGTCAAAGGAATGAAATATAGTCTACTTAACATAAGTCATTTTTTTAATAGTGAGTATTATATTTCCTTTGACAAAGAAAGATGTTTAGTCAGAAAATCATAATGGTGCACACTCTTTACTCTAACAAACACGACAATATGTATAAAATTGTCTTGAAAAATATAAATGATCATCATATAACATGTTTATTTTCAAAATACAGTGAAAAATAAATTTGACATAAAAGATTTAGGTATGTTAATTTAAAACATGTTTCAAAACCTTTGCAAGAAACATCCTCTAAAAATGTTGTTTTCCTTTAAAAATAATTTTAAAAAGAAACCAATTAAAAATTCTTTTAAGCTACATATTATTGTTTTTACTTCTAGAATTTTAGATCTATGACACATAAATTTACTAGGACTAATAACCACAAGTTTAGGAGGTAAAAATTATAGTTTTATCATCATTAATTATTGTACTTAGAATAATATAGGTTTACTTCTTAGCTTTTAGGGTTTAGGGTTTAGGGTTTACTTCTTAGAATAATATAGTTGTATAAAACTTAGTTGTTTGAGTATTTTGATGAATTTTACAAGAAAGTTCAAAATGGAAAAAATATTTTTATACAACTTCTACCAATAATATTTATAATAAAGTTAATTAAACATATTTATAATGAGTAACACAAACAATAAAAAAAATTCATAAAAAATCCGTAAAAGATAGAAAAAATAATTTCAAATTCTTAAGAGAGAAAAAAATAAGAGATAATGAAAAGGAGAAGTTCTAAGCCAACTCCCACGACATTTATTTATAAATTTTCAAATATATTAGGCATTAAAATCTTAGCATTAGAGTTTTTATGCTTGGAGATGTCAGTACATTGCATTTATGCATTATTAATGCATTGGAACACCCACACTTGACCCGATAATCAATAAAAATACATAATTTGTTTAATTCTCCAATAAATTGGATCAATATATTTAAATATTCAATAACTTAACCTAAAATCATAAACATTAATTATTTTGTAAATTTGGCTAAGAAATCATACAAATTGAGGTTAAATAATCTTTAAAAGAGTACTAAATCCATGCCAATGATAACTTGAATATGACTTTATCACAATCCTAAACTTGACTTTTTTCTTATTTTTAAACAAAATCAATATTTAAAAGTATGACGAAGACATAATTAAGTATTGCTCTAATTTTACACATAAAAAAGCTCATAAAAAAATTCATCTATCAAGTTGAATCAATTCATGATTCATTAAAAAAAATATAATCTTAAAGAATTCCAACTTGTTAATAAATTAAGATCAATTGCATCAAAGATTTTCAAAAGTATAGATACATGTAACAAAATAATTTTAACATTCAATAAATTTTATAGGAAATAAGTGTATCACTTAACTCACTCAAGTGTATAAAGGTTAAGTGTTTAACTCAAGTCACCAATTTTGCAAACATATACTATAACATGGAAATATTCTCCATATCAATCACTACATACATGCATAAATAACTCAAAATATTTTTATGAAAGTTATAAATGAAGCTAAAGTTATAAAGGTAGGACATATATGGATTCTAGTTGTTCTCTATATCCATCACTACTGAGTTTTGTTTAAATCTCTGTGAATGTTTAAATTGTGTTTGCATTTTTATATGAAAGTAGACTCTTAAAGGGGAAAAAAAACCCTCAGTGATATCATGATTTTTAATATTTGTAATGATTTAGTTATAAATTTTGCAAGTTAGTGCATGAAATCTAAAAAATTCAAAAAGTAGTCATGTTCATGGAAATGCTTGTTCTCTTGTTTTAGAGATGTGAAAATGTATTAGTTGGACAAGAGAATGATTGTAAATTTAATTGTGATTGTGAATATGAATTAATTTCACAAAGAAAATGGTTGAAGATTCTAGGTATAGGCATGGAACAAATATTGTTGGTATGACCATAAGAGATAGTTCAGTATTCAAGAATTACAGGGGACCAAACATAGTTAACTTGTGTCATAAGCAGTAAAAATTTTATTAATCTATCCTAACAAACACTATTGCATTCTATGATTGGTATGAGTATGGGTTGTAAGCAGTGACCGTAAAGGAATTGTGCACTAATATTTATGTCTCTATATAGGGAGAGGATGTCCCTATGGCACTAGTCGGATTGCAGATATAGAACTCCCAATCTTCAACCCAAAATTCATAAAGTTGGATAATTAATTAATTACTTTATGAAGAAAACACAAATAAAAGACATTGCAATGGTTGTGTAGTTTGTTGATTGATTGATTCATTATTTGGATGAATTCTTGTTCATTTAAGTATTAAGTATTGCCTTCTGATATGATTATGAATGTTTATACTTACCCTCTTTTTTTTGTGTTATGTCCATTAAATGTGCATGGATGAAAAATAAGTGGAGATGCATTCATTACCACTACGCGAACCTTGACATTTAGTATGAGATTGGGAGAATGAAACTCTAATGATGCTAATCAAATAATTATATTTATGAGTTTTATTATATTAACTATTAACTATAACTATTGTGAATAATTCTTATGTTACTCTAGCAGTATAGGGCCCAACTAGAGTTGAGCTGTCTTTTCCTCTTTACTATGTAGCAGACTACTTGGGTTTGATGATAACCCTCCTCTTAATGGATTAGGAGATTGAGAAAAAGAACAAGTGAAGAGGATAAACTTTCTCTCTCTCTCTCTCTCTCTCTCTCTATATATATATATATATATATATATATATATATAATGTGTTTAGGACTTTTCTTAATACCTTCTTTTCTTAACAATTGAGAAAGAACTATTATAGAATAGGGACGGGTCAACTTCTATGTTTTTTTTAAATATTGATAACTTAAAAGTTTACACCGTTTTATTGATAATATGTTGTTTGTGGTTGATAGCTATAACAATTTTTGTTTGTAGTTGCTTCATTTAATTGATGATAATGAGACACTTGAATAGATTAAGATTTTTCATAGAGTTCATATAGGATAAAAGTAATTTTCATCCATCAAAACATAGACTTCTTGTCTTTTCAGAAACTAGTTTTAACAATTTCCTTTTTTTTTAAAGAGAAATACTCTTACTTTTTGATATATATATATATATATATATATTTATTTATTTATTATTGTATTTTACTTTTTAAATAGAAGAAGTTAATTTTTGAAAGCTGAGGGGGTCTCGCTCAAGCGAATTGACTTTTCTAAACTAGGCGTTTCAAAGCATTCTCACTCAGGCAAGATGAGTGTTGCTCAAGCGAGAATGGATAATACCACTTCAATTGTCCTCTCACCTAAGCGAGAAGGTATCTCGCTCAAGCAAGAAGGCACGTGAAAAAGTGGGAGCTTTTTAGACCATGTCTCGCCCAGGCAAGAAGGGTGTCGCTCAAGCGAGAACCCGCTTGCTTAAGCGAGAAGTCCCGAACCAAAACCAAAAAGGTATTTAAGGAAATTCCTATTCTGAAACTTGCATTACAATCCAAGCAAATACTTTTAACTTTTCTCTTTGAACTCTCTCTTTCCTTTCTCAAAGAAACATCTCCTGAACCTCGAATTATCTTCGAATCTAAGCTCAAACATTTATTTTACTTGATTCTAAGTAAGTTCCTTAAATCTCAACCTTCTAAGCTCACTTTTATTTCTCCCTTCTCAAAAGTGCTCTACTTTGAAATATACAGGAAGAACTTGGTCTTTGGACGATATCTTCTATAAACCTTCCGATAAATTTTTATCAAGGTAAGGAGGCCTCTATCACATTGTTAAACTGTTGAATATAGTTTGTGCTCATGAATGTGTAATAATGTTTTATTTATGAAATATATGTTTAAATTAGAGTTTTGATATTTGTTAAAGTTGGTGATGCATGTTTGGTTGATAATGATGTGTTTCCTTTGAAATATCTGATTTAGACTGAGTTCAAATGTGCTTTACATTAGACACAATTTGTTTAGTTGAATAATGAAAAATAAAAGGAGGAAAGTGTTCTATCAGTTATTGTGGTAAAAGAAATTAGTGTAAATAGTTACAGAGATACATTGAGAGTATAGAATTTGGAGACGATTTAGAAAATCTAAGAAAAATGAAGATGATGAATGTTATTCGTACTGGTTATGCATAAACTAGTTAGAGCGAAAGCATCATAGGCCTTATAGTCATTTTTCACCTAGACTCTTGACTATGCTTTTGCTAAGGGGTTCGTTATTTTGTATATTGTATCTGTATGCATGGACTAACTGGTGACCATTTACCTATATGTGTAAGACCTCATGAAATGCTGGAGACAATGTTTGAATGTGATCATAGTGTATGAGGATGTGTGCATATGAGAAAGTGATAGAGAATGTTATATAATTAATGTGCATGAATTATGGTATCATTGATATGTGTTGTATTATATTTGATGCTATAGAGATTCATATTTGTATGTTGATTATGTTTTAGTAGTGAGGAACAAACTCATCCTCACTAACATTTTTAAGGAACAAGGATGATCACCTTCCAGAGACCTTTTAGATTAAGTGAATATACTATAGAAAGTAAATTAAATTATGTATTTAGAGAACAACAACGAGTCTACTACTATAAATTTGTAATAAATGGTGAAAATAGGTTCAATGGTGTTTACACTTTAGAGATTACGATGGGATATAATATTCATTTACTAGTGATAGAATACACCACACCTTTAGCTTATATATAGAGAGAGGAATAACTTGGATGCTGGATACTGTAAATTATGTATATATCTTCCACGACTATGATCACATGGGAAGACCAGTTACTTTTACTTGAGAGCATATCACTGGTACATAAGTCTTTGTATGCTAGAGATTTTTATGATGAAGATCTGACACTAGAAAAATTGGAAGAGATAGAGGGTTAGCTTAAGAATGATGACTAAGACCTTATTCTCAGGATTTTTAGTGTGGGAGTACAGTGCTCATTAGGACTTAGTATATTTTGATTTTGTAATTATGTAAATAAAGTTCTAATGTAATTTTTGGGTTATGGTTTCTAAGCATTAAACTTCTACATTTTGAGTGATATTCTATACATGTATTTTCTTACTATTCCAGTGCAATTTTACTTAGCAAGTTACAATGTGTTGACAAATATTTACTTGTATTTATCTTTTATCATTTTAATATCATTGAATTTTCATGAATTTAATAATATGAATAATAGTTTAAAAATTTTAGATGGAATTTCCATATCATAATTGCAAAGAAATTCATTTAAATTTCTAAATTTGATAAGATTTACAAATAAATGAATAATATATTAGAGCGTCACATCCCTAGAGATGTCAAGGAGATATGCTGACAAAAGTGGAAGGTAATTCTATGATTTTGTACTTTTGTTAAAATATATATGTTTATATTATTAATTGTGTTCTAAGTTCTATGTAAAAGACATTCTACATTATACTCGAGGATGAAATAGGCATATGAATAACTTGTGGTTGAATGATGTCATCCTCAGTGAGTTGTGGTGTTACTAGGCTAGTGACCTAAAGGTTGGAATGGGTTGAACAAAGACAAAATAGAAAGTCTAATCACTTCATACTAGTAGGCTGAGTTTTTGGTAAATCTTAAACCTTTTTAATATTAATATATTATTAAGTTAATTTATTATATTTGAATTGTGAAAAATACTACATTCTAATGAATTTATTGTACATATCTGTATAGGCGAAGGAGTTAAATTACTATTTAACCTAAGGGGAGTTGTTTAAGTAGACCCATGCTCGAAAAGGTGAGTCGTGAGGAGTGTCTAAAAAGGTTTAGGTTGATCATTGCTTTAAGGCCACCTATGTAAGATGAATTAAGATATATTTGTACTTGATTTTTATTATTTTCATTTGTCATAATTATTACTTACAATATTTTTTTTTTATTTTATTTTTTGTTTGTAGTGTGAGTTTATAAATTGGTGGGAGTAAACACAGACTTAGGTAATTGAGGCTGGCCTCAATGTTGATATCCTTCCTCCTCCAAGCAAGATGTATAGACTCTTGTGGTTGGTGGCCCTTATAAGGGTCACATGTATGGGATGAGTACTACCCAAATAGTAGATCTTCATCCTTTGCCATTGGATTGTAACTAAAGATGACGGCATAAGGGAGCATGTGCATTTCCTCAACCAAGAGCTATAGCAATAGACATAATTGATCTAGTAGCAACAAATACATATCCTTTAATAGTTCATGTAATAGGCATCTAGCCAAGTAGCTGTGGTGTAAGACTTGAGGGAGATGTGACAACTTAAGTTGTCCATGGAGGAGCACCAATAGTAGGAGAAGGAAAAAAAAAAAAAGAGAAGAAAGAGTAAGTTCAAGAGAATGTAGAAGAAGATCATTGTTGATGTCAAAGCCTTCTTTAGGGACATGTACGTTTTAGGATCTTTCGATTATGGAAAGAAGTTCCTTTAGATGCCTGTTTGACACATTTTTTAAGAATCTTCACCGTCAGATAATATGACTAACTCTAATGAGTTAGATAATGATGATGATATTGTCCCAGATGATGCTTACAATTAAGAGTTTAACTAGTTTTTATCTAACTTTTATTATTATTTTATTTTAATTTTTTAAAAAATTTATTACATTTTGTATATAGCTCATTATGACTATTGCTTTGTTTATTTGATTATTGTTTCATTAATTTCTTGCTTAATATCACTTACTTGATAATTAAATTATTATATAACAAATATAAAAGGTAGGTGATACCATATAATTTATACTTTAAGTAAGACATTTTAAAAAAATTATTACCAATTGGAACACCCATTGATAATTTATTATATTTTTTAAGTTAAATTATTTTAAAAAATTAAAATATTTATAAATAAATTTACAATAAATTTATGATTATTTTTAGGCTTAAATACAATTTTGATCACTATGAATATAATACATTTTGTGATAAGTTTTTACAAAATTTTTAGCTTTCTTTTTATTAAGTGTTGAGCTAGCTAATAGAGAACAACATTAATATTTTCACCTCATTGTCACATCAATTATTATGATATTTAATTTTTTAATATTTTATTATTTAAAATTAATATTTTAGATAAGTTATAAACATATTTTAAATTTTTTTACAAAAAATTCTTTATTTCTTTTCTTCTTGCCACCCCCTTCTTCCTCTCTCCTAAGACTTTAACTTTTGCAATGAAATTTGTGGCTATCTACGAGATCAAAATATTTTTCTTTCACCAGCTAATTCAAAATCCTATCTTCAAATGACACTAAAAGGTCTAATTTTTGCCACAAGAAATGGATTTTGCATAGGTAGAGTATTATTATGTTGATTTGGTAATTCCAAAGTCTTTACTTGATTTAAGCACCAAGCTAAGCTCAAAAGTCTGCTTTCATATTTTCAAGGATACGAAGCCAAATAATTTGTTGATAGAATCTAATGGACAACTGAAACTATCAAATTTTGGTTTAGCACAAATGTTTGGAAGCCCAGATCTAAGGTTCACGTATCAGGTTTGCTTCTTAATGTATAATGCCCAGATAGAATGTTTGTAATTTTGTACTTTCTATTGGTGGATTGAGTTTCTAGAATCTACACACAACACTTATGCTTTTTATACATAACAGGTTATTGCTCGGTGGTATAGAAGACATAATGTCATTCATTGTATTAATAATGTAATAATCAAGGATGTTTCTTTAGGTTTTTTTCATCAGTTTGTCTTTATCGTAAGCAGAGAACGCCGTTGAGGATGTAGAGTTTGCAGTTGTGAATTTTGCGGCCCATCGAGTAGGGCTGATCTGCATGAAGGTGGATGGAGTGACATCGTGAAACTGATAGGGCCCAAGATGAAGATGGGCCATGAAAAACTTTGGTCCAAGATGATTTTCTGGACTTAAGTTATAACAATATACAAGCTGTTGAGTTCACATAAAGTTAGTTATGGGCAATGAGTGCATGAATGGTTACATAGTGGTGAGAGAGAATTAGGGAGGGAATTTTGATATTTTTCTATTAGAATGGAGAGCCTTTGAATACTCTATAGGAGCCTTAGCTCTTGGCAGTGAAAGAATACTTTTTCTTCTGTAATTTTTCTTTTCCAACTAAATGATACAGATACTTGTTCTCTCTTTTAGTGTTTTGCCTACCATTTTGTTGATTTCTAATTACAATATGTATCAATTTGCTCTAATCTGCAGATCATCTCCGTGAAACATTGGTCGTTCCACCTTTTTCAGCGACTTCGGTACGTCTCCTTGTAAGTTCCGTAGGTCAGAACTCCCACTCTCAACCTCCTTCGAATTCTCCTTGTTTATTCTATCACCAGATTTCTCACTTCTGTTCGTCATTGATTCCTCACCCGTCTTTTTAATAAGAGTGAGATAAGCTTTGATTGGGTTTCTGCATTTTCCTTCCACGTGACTCCATCTTGATCGATGCCCTTATTTTGATTTTTTTTGTTTTTTGAAGCATTCACCGATCTGCTAAGTCGGACCAAATTGATACAGAACACGAGATTGATGATAGGGTGGGAAGGAAAACTAATAATGTTTTCAAAAAGACAATGAGAGAAGACTTACTTTTAGAATTTGTAAGAAGAAAAGGTTAGTGTATTTTGACAATAACATTAAGATAAATTAAGAATGGTGTGGTTAATAAAAAGAGAGGTCTGAAAAGAAACTACCTTACCTCAAATTACTTTTAACAACTCAAAGAAATCACTAAGTCACAAATAACGTATATAAAGTATGAATGCATAAAAAGATCAATATTTATTCAAAGCAGTTGAGTTTTCAATTTTTACTTCTCAAAAGTAATTTTTTAAACAAAGCATGTTCAAGTAAAATGAAGATAAATTAATTTTTAACTTAATTTTATATTTTAACATAATCTTTAAAATTAAGTAATGTAATTTTGATTTTTTATTTTTAAAATGAATTATTCAATTCTTATTTTTTTTTTTCAAAAAGCATATCTATCCTATCACTAATATCTAGGATAGAAATACATCAGATTGTCAAAAGACTTAACTTTTCTAAAGTATTTAAAGTATAGTTTAACTTGACTTATTGAAGTAATAGAATTAATTTAAATTTTTTAAAAGACTTAATTAATTAAAGTTAAACTTGAACTTAAAAATAAAAGTCTATTAAATCTATTAAAATGAAGTATTTAAAATTAAAATTTATAATAATATATTAAATAATTTTATATAAAAATTATAATATAATATTATTTTAAATTAATTAAATTTTAAAATGAATAAAATCTTAAATAAAAAATTATAATCCTTTTTGTTAAAACTTGAGAACGTCTTCACTATATAACTTTTAAGAGAGTCATCTTTGTTAAAATCATTTATGTTATTGTTATTTAATCTATTTTGTACATATATAACTTATTTACTTTTGCATTATCTTGATTACATCAATCATTAAATCGTCTCATATATAATCTTTTTGCATATTTAATTATAGTATATGTAATTCTTTTTCATTATTTTTTTCTTTCTTTTCTCTATTTTGAGATTAATAAAATATTTTCTCTAATTGAAAAGAATAAAATAATTTTATCTACTTTTGTTGCACTTATATTTATAAATGATCAATCATAATTAAATTCAATTAATAATATTCATAAAAAAAACTTGATGACCTGTTGAAGATTTTAATATAAAATAAACTATTAAAAAAGTTAATAGGCCAAATTAAATTTTTTTAAAAAAAGAGCAGACTAAACTTAATAAAAAACTTATAATAAATAAGTCAGATTTAAGTTTCAAAATTATTAAATAGATCATAACTATTTATGCAAAGACTAAATTAATCTAACCTATTTTCATCCCTATTAAACTAATACCACAACTCATCACCAGTATCACCACTAGCTCTAGATATTGCTATATCATAACTAATGTCATCACCACCATTTTCCTTGTCACTCTTTCTGGCAACCACCACCACAGCCTCCACTTCCAATTTAACCATCATCATCACCAAATGAAGTCAAAAGAAATGGTAAGTAATTTCGTTATTTTGTGGGGTTGTATTTTAAAATTTACTTTGAAATTTGAAAACTAAAAACCCAATTGCTTTGTGCAATTGTGATTGGTTTGTGTCAGGGCGAATCAACTCTGAAGGAACTAATTTCTAAGAATTAAAAAAGAAGTGGAGATTTTTAGCTAAAAAAAATAAACGAGACTAGACTTTATATTAACAAGTTGAATTAACAAATGATAACATCATATTTAGCCCCAAACCTAACAAAAATACATGACTCGAATCTATATCATTCCATCTCCTTGTCAGGTCCTATATACAAAGTGCAACATACAGAGATAACAATAAGTAAAACCCCAGCGAGGTGATCAAAAGACGGAGCCACGACTCTTGTCAAAGCAAGGCTGCAAAATTGAGCTAGCGCTGCCTGAAAAACAGAAAGGTGGGTCAGTATCAGTCCCCAGGACTGGTATGAAATTCCAATTCAAGTGCAAAAAGAAAAGAAATACAGCACAAAATTTAGTGACAAGTTACTTGATTAGTGACACTGGTGCATATAGGATATTTGACAGAAAATAGCCAATAAATCATCCAATAGTATTGAGGATGATGCTAAGACATTAATCATATCTTGTAAGATCACTATGATAGAGGAAAAAGCACTACATGCTCAAAACAAGTTTCATCATGTTTAACCAGGAAATGCCAAAAGGATACCAATGCATAAAATATATCGCGTCCACTGACAAAATCGAAGGAGGTCTTAGTAAGGATTAAGTTGACTAAAAACGTTGCTCCAAAACCAACACCTCGACATTTGTATACTGATATAGGCAATGTAAAATCCAGACGGACATCCAAGACATGCACAGAATCTAAAAGCAAAAATGATGGTTTCAACTTTCAACTTAAACTAAGTGTTGGTACCTAAGAAGAATAAAATTCCAAACAGACTTCTCTATAACCTTTGGGGCCGCCAGGGCCAAACTAAAACCTGTATACATCAATGGCACCAAAACAGTCTTATACATATTTCCATCCGACACTTTCCATGATCAGACTGAGTATAAAAAATGCAAAACATAGTGGTGCATATTTCTAGATGTCATTCATTTCTTGAAAAATCTTAATTTGACAATTGACATTTTATCTGGTGCCATGCATTTTAGTTCTCTTCCCGATTCCATTATAGGTACCAAGATAACAATCATGATTAATGACTGAAAATCAGGATAAGTGGATAATTAAGTGGCATGCTACATCCATGCTAATGTCAAAAAGCAAACTTTGCTGTTGATTTCCCAATTAGTTAGCATCTGAGACATATAGAAACTTAGTTGTTGAAGAATACCTCCAAGTACTGTATGTTGGCAACTTTACTAGTTCTCTCAAGTTGCAGTCCTCGTGCCAACAAGACCTGCAAAAGATTCATGCAAAATATCATAAAATAGTAAAGAGAATTGTGTTGCAGTTATATGAGAAATGTTACTAGATTGGAGAGAATATGAAGAATAAGGCAACTTCCAAGACAAGTGGAAGGAAATAAGAACAACGGCAAGAAGGAATAACATATCAATACAATAATAAACCGCTCTAATCTAACTCCACAACAGTACAACATAGCACTTTGAGTTAACCACTAGTTGAACACATAAAAGAAGCCAAAATGACTACTGTATCAGATAGACACACGGGCTCTAGTAGTGCTATTGCTGAGGGAGCTCAAGTTGATCAAGTTGTGGGTTATTCTCCAAGTGGGCCACCAAATAGGCCCAAGATTTGGATGAATAGTTAAATCTTGGTGATAGAAAGGGGTGCCAGGAGCTGCTTAGTAGAGGCATAAGATTAGTGTTACTAAGTCAGCAGTTGGTTAGAAATGCTATGGTTTTTAGCAAGGTAGGTAAGAGAGAACGAAGGGGCAAGAGATAGATAATGGGGAGTATGCAGAGCGCTTGGCTCTGGGGCCGTTGTGAGTCTTTTTTCCCTGCAAGAGCTGTTGGCTTCCGTTTTCAGTGGAATAAATAAAACTCATTTTCCAGAATAGTTCTTGTACCAATAATACTAGTACAGTAATACTTTACCTGATTATTAGTATAAATAGGAATTTTAATTGAAGGCATTGTTATACAATAGATCAATCATATTTTTAGGTGCTGCCAATCTGTCACCAAGGGTTTGTATAGGCTTTCCATTCTGTCAGCAGCATTTTGCAACAGCCTTGTCATTCTGTTAACATAGGCTGCACAACAGATTTTGTACTTTCAATTTTGAATATCCAGTGCACTTATGGCATAAAGAAATTTATCTTAACTATCAAACAAAGAAACAAAAAACTATTAGCCATCTTTTGCTATCTGTCTTCCCCAATCAAAATCCACAATTCTAACATAGTGTTAGAGCAGTACTACCCACTGTAACTAGTGTCCATGTTTCTGCAGAACTGGATGGAACTCTTTGTATAAGCTCCCTTTTGTTTCCCTTAACAGTATTTTGTGAGGATCCAATGGCAAGGTATGGGACTTGAGTCTCACATTGGAAGTATGAGATCCCAATGTAAGGTTTTATAAGGCCTTCAGCTCTACAATTACAACAATTAGCATTAGTGGTGTGGTTCTCCCAAGATTCTTATCGTTTGGTATTAAATCCTTCCACCATCTCTCTGCTACAAATGAGCAGTGCAAGTGGTGATGCCAACATTGCAATGTTTGCCAAGGACTAGTCAATGGGCCAGTGCACAGCCAACATCTATGGGCACTAGGGCAGCAGACTGGTGGGATGTTTAAGATTTAGGTTAGAAATAAGGCTAAAGAGCTCAATGCTACAGGTTTTAAACTTCGGTATACAGGAAAAGTCAAGGGAAAGAACATAGTATGCATAATTGTGAATAATACTTGGAAAAAAAACGTGATAGAAATTAAAAAATTGGAGATAGGATCATGTCTTTGAAGTTATTGGTTGCACAAGACACTATTAGTATTATTAGTACTTATGCTCCACAAGTTGGCTTGAAAGTCCTTCTGAAAGCAAAGTTTTGGGAGAATTTAAAGGGGTTGATCTAAGACATTCCACAAACCAAAAAGATTTTCGCAGGTGAAGACTTTATAATAAACATGTTGGTTATTAGACAAGACAATTTACAAGAGTTTATGGTGATTTTGATTTTTGAAGAGTTAAATGAAAAATGATGATTTATTCTTGATTTCTAAATGTCCTACAACTTTAACATTATGAACACTTGTTTTAAGAAAAGGGAAAAATAAACATCTTATCACTTTTCAGAGTGGAGTTTCAAGGTCACAAATCAATTTTTTCTTCGTAAGAAATCTAGACAAAAAAAATTGCAAGGATTGTAAATTGATGTAAGGTGAGAGGTTTACTACACAACATAGGGTCCAGGTCCTTCATGTTTGTTTTAAGACTGGTAAATAAACAATTCAACAAGTTATTGTTCCAAGAATTAAGTGATGACTACTTGAAGGTGAGAAATAGTTGGACTTTTAGAAGCAGCTAGTAGAAGTAGGTAGTTGGGTGACACAAGGTAGTACTAACATCATTTGGGACAAATGGCTATGAAGGTCGGGAAAGTTGACAAGAAAATTTTAAGTGAATTTAGAGATTTTGTACCAAAAGACAAGAAATCATGGTGGTGTAATGAAAATGTGTATGAATAGTTTAGAGAGAAGAGAATGTGTTCTAAAATTTTGCATACATTCGACAATGCTGAAAATTGGACAAGGTATCAAAATGTAAGAAATGAGACACGAAAAGCAATGAGTGAAACATGTTTTAAGGCTTTTGAAAGGTTTTATCAAGATCTTGAAACAAAGTATGGTAAAAGAAAGATATATAAGCTTGTCAAAACTAGAGAAAGAAAATTTAAAGATTCAAATGAAGTTAGATGTATTAAGGATGAAAAAGAAAAAATTTTAGTTTTGAATCAAGTCATCAAAGACAAATGAGAGAAATGTTTCTATTAACTTTTTAATAATGGAAAGGAGTAAATAGAAATATAGCAGAATTAGAAGTACAAGTGAATGATTTAAATTTAACATATTATCGTAGAATTCAAGTTTAAGTAAAAGAAGCTTTTAAGAGAATGGATAATGGTAAAGTGATTGATCCCAATAATATCTCTATAAAAGTTTGAAAAAATTTGAGAAAACAAGGACTTGAGTGGCTCACTAAGCTTTTTAATAAGATTTTGAAATCTAAGAGTATGTCAAATGAATGGAGGAAGAACATTTTGGTTCCCATGTACAAGAACAAGGGTAATATCCAAGTGCAAACAATAAATGGAATAAACTTAAGTCACACTATGAAGTTATGAGAAATGGTGATTAAACATAGAATATGAGAAGAAACTAAAATTGTAGGAAGATCTACAATAGCAGCTATATATTTTTTTATGAAGATGACATAAAAATATCACTACAAAGAAAAGGACTTACATATGATTTTTACAAGTCACATACAAAAGTTTATCCATAATTGCATGTTCTTTGCAGATGATATAGTGTTGGTTGAGAATTCAAAAGAAGAAGTTAATGTTAAACTTAGGTTATGAAGGGAGACTTTAGAATCTAAAGATTTTCACTTAAGTAGGAGTAAAACATACTATATGCATTGTAAGTTTATAAAAAAAAAAAAAAAGATGAGAATCATCCGATGAAAGTCAAAATTGAAGATGATATTATAAAAGTTTCCAAATTCAGGTATGAGAAAATTACTGAAGATATTACTCATAGAATACAAGTTTAGTGGTTGAAATCATAGTAGTCAATCTTGGATAGCTACAAAGAGCAGCTGACCCTAAAAATGTTATAGTAGGATAGCGGATAGCTGGATGACTGTTATTCCAAAGACAATCAAAACAAAGAAGGAAAATAGATCAAAGAGTATTCAATCATCAGAAAAAGTTTTAATGCAAATGGTCTTACTGAAAAATATCTCACTATCATCCGAAAAAGTTTACATCTCGTCAAAAATAGGTTGGGTTACACCAGAGATGAAAAAGACAACTGGAAAAATGTCTTTGCTTACATTAAAAATAAGTTGGGATTTGTTGGATATGAAGACGATTGGAACTTGATGAAAAATGGTGAATTGCACTAGAAAGTGACACTGGAGATGGAGGACAAAGCAAGAGAACTAGAGAACATAGATGGAGGTAGGGTTCTTGCTAAGATGGAGAAACATTCCAACTTTCAAAAATATAAAAGATGGGAGAAATCCCAAGACTGCCCCACTTAAAAGCATTCCAGCTTTCAGAAAGGGAGGGCAAACTTGCCCTTTTGCTCCTGTTTGACATATAAAAGGGGGTTGAAATCCTAAGATTACCCTCCTTAAAAAGTATTCCACATTTAAGAAAGGGAAGGCAAACATGCCCTTTTGCCATAGGATGAAATAGTGGCTGCGATTCGTGGCACGACAACAGCTCCATTGAAATGAGACGTGACAGCGATGGAATAGCGGCACCCAGTCACTCCACTCCATACCTCCACAATAGCAGCCACTATTGACTACTATGATTAAAATGAAGAAAGACATTAGGAGTTATTTGTGACTATAAAGTATCTATCAAACTGAAAGGAAAGTTTTACCATACTGCAATATGACCAGATATTTTATATGGTAGTGAATGTTAGGCCTTAAAAGAACAATACATGAAGAAAGTGAGAGACAGAAATAAAAATGTTAAGGTAGATGAGTAGTCACACAAGAAAGAACATGATAAGAAATGATAATATACAGGAGAATATTGAGTACCACCTACAGTGAAAAAGATGATTGAAATTTGTCTAAGCTAGGTCACATATAGAGAAAATCTTTGGAGGTACCAGTAAGGAGTGTCAATTGCATGACTTTTAGTTTGGTAAAGAATGGTCAAAAGAGACCCAAAGACAAATTTATTAAAAGAGATTTTTTCATTAAAAAAATTTTTGAATATTTGAATTTTGACCTAACTCAATGGATCCACTTAGCCAACCTTACCTAATGGGATATGGCTTGGTTGTTGTTGTTGTAGAAGATCACAGTTGTTTTGGTTAACAAAATACAAGAGTATTAAAAACTTGGGGCCACCCATTGCCTCCACCCTTGACATCAACCCTAGCCAACGTCCCTGCCCCACATATTGTCACATCACAAGGGTTCTATTGAACAACTTTGACCATTGACTGCTGACGTTGGGGATTGACCTCTGCCAGGTTTTTAGACCTTATAATGATTTTAGGCTTGTTTTTGCAGTTTATAGCTCTATTATCAATGGTGGATTGCGGGTTATGGAAAAAGTCAAAATGCTACCATAAAATTATGGCGGGATGCCATGACAAAAGCATGGTCAGCCATAATAAAATAATGTAAAATATATATATATATAATAAATGTTATCTACAAAAATATAGAAAAACACTGGAGGAAGGGGTTAAAACCAAAAAACTAACTACATATGTCAAAATCAAGAATCTAATTGATAGAAAATCATCAAATAATATCATATGCCTCCTAACAAGATCTCATAATAACATAATAGCCTAAGTCTCAAAGCACAAAAGTTAATACAAACAAAAGGCCATCAAGCCTCAAGTGAAACAAAGTGATTAAAAACAAGGAAAATGGAAAGACTAATTAAGGAATCTTGTTGGATTAATCTGATTAACTGCCCTTGAAGAATGTGAAGAAGCTTGTTGTTAGGTTATGTTAAGTAAAGCTTCTGGTCAAGCCAAGGCAACAGTATTTGAATAAAAAAAGGATGAAAAACAGAGAAGGAAAATGAAAGAGAAGGAAAGTTGAAACCAAAAAAATGGAGAGAGAGAGAGAGATTAGGGAAGAGAAATGTGGAGAAGGAAAAAGAAAAATAGAATGGAGGGTAAAATGAAAACAGCAACAAGATAACCTGCTCACTGGAAAATGAGGGTTGTTGGAGCTCATGGTCATTGGAAGTAGGGAAGGTGAGAGAAGGAGATAGGAGGTTGCTGTGAGAGAGAAAGACTTAGCTGAGACCTAATTCCTTTATGTTGGGTTAGTGTGAAACTAGGTCAAATCAGAAAACCTAATTTCTTTTTCTTTTTTTTTTTGGGGGGGGAGGGGGGAGATTCCCAAAATTTCACCATAGCCACCATAACCACTGTGATCGCCATGCAAATATTGGCTGCCATGGCCTGCCATTGCAAACCCACCATGAACAACCATATGTATGGCAGATTGTTAAGAATCCACCACAGTTTTCCGCCATGGTCGCCATTTGATAACACTGCTATAGCTTTGTTTGGATTGATTCATTAGTTGTGACTAAACATAAGTGCAATCTCTTCAATTAAAAGCTTGTCTATTTTTTGTATCACTTTAAATTTGAGTAAGTCTATATTAGGCCAAATTTTCTTTAAAAACACTCACTTAACCAAAAAAGTAAACAACAATCAGAAAAGAAAACAAATATCTATCATTACTTTGATAGCTCTAACATTTGATTATTTTATCCCCTACTAGAATTTCATTGCTATAACTTTTATTTGTAGTTAGGGTAATTTATCATTATCACTTTTGTGCTAGGTCTAAAGTCGATCCTTACATTTTACTTCTTGCAATTTTAACATTACAATTTGCTCCCTATGGAGTAATGATTGATAATTTGCATTTTGAATTGGATGGACTAAGAAATTTTTTGGATTCTTTGTTCACTTTGCTACCATGGAAAATTTTGACGGGCTATCAAGGCTACTTAGACACCTTTGAAACTAAATTTACTGAAATCCTTTCCTATATTAGGTACCAAATAAATGCCAACAACAATCAGCGAAGGAAAAGTGCTAATCTTGATCCAAACTATGAACAGTCTAATCAGCAAGGAAGTACAATCGTTGAAGTCCACATTGCCATCACAATGACGACTACTAAGTAACTAACTATGATGAAGTGTCAAATTATGAGCAGAATAACTGGAGAAGGAATACTAATTGCCATAATCAAACCCACTATCATGATAATGATCTAGAAGCCCTACAGAACTTCCAAGTTAGATCTGCCAAGCTACTTAGACCTTGATCATTTCTTAGATTGGCTTTTCCAGACTGAGGACTATTTTTCTTCCTATACTCATTCAACCCCTCTAAGGTTAAGTTAGTCACAACTAGGCTTAGAGAGTTAGCTCCGATAGAGAGTTGGGCCATTATGAAACAAAAATTGCAAGAAAATACTTCTTTACCTACCATAGGAGCCATCTTTTTGAGAAGCTCAACCTTACGTGTGATATTCAAGAGGAGGAATGGGCAAATGTTAACCATTTTGTTAACGGATTGTGAGATTCCATGAAGAGAAGTTGGCCTCTTACCCCTGTCTACCCACCATGAGACTTTTCATAAAGCTACGGGTTGAGCAATTTTCTCGAGCAACAGCTCCACAATGTTAGCACTTCATCTCACCCAAGCGCATATCCTCATCTCTCATAGTAATAGTGTGTCTTAGTCCTTCTAATCACCAACTGGTGGTCCCCTACCTCTAGGATCAATGATTGTGGTAAGACTCCTCTCAATTTGACTTGCCTAGCATCTGAGTGTTTCCATCATCTTGGGCAAGGACATAGGAAATATTAGTGTCCACACAAAGCTTGCCAATACTAAGGACCCATAGAAGGGTTACAGATAAGATGTTCCACATTGACTAGGAATAGAGTTAAAATACTCTTTATAAGAGTTAGGGTAGTCCTCTTCCTATGAGTTAGCTTTTGAGAATGAATTAGGTCTAAGTTTCTTAACATTTACGAACTAAGAGATTTTGAGGATGAGGTAGTGGTGTGATTTAATATATTTTTGAAAATGATGTTGATGATACTACTCCCATGGTAGTCAAAATCGAGATTTTACGTAGGATCGGAGAAGAGGTGAAAGATTGTAACTCGTAAGATCGTAACAAGGATCGTAAGATCCTAAAAAATTGTATGAATGCATATAAAATAGTATAAATATAAAAATGAAAGAAGCTAAACAAAGACAAATAAGGGAAGAGAACCACCTTTAACTCAAAATAGAAACAAGGACATGGTCATTAAAAACAGAGACAAAGAACAGAAGGAAAAGATGGATTAGGTAATGTATTCTAATGGAAAGACTCTTTTACCCTTAAAAAAACTTATAGCAAATCATTTTAAGGGCAAAAAGGGAAAGTCGACAATGGCTGCAAATACAGCTGCAATGGTTGCCACAACAAAATGCTCCGCTATAACAAGGTCGCTGGAGCAAATACAGTCATCGGAGGAAAAGCTATAGGGATCGCAAAGTAGAGGATCAGAGAAAAGGTTTTGGGATCACAGACAAAATCTTTTTCAAGGAAACTGAGTCACAGGTCATTGGGTTTGAAAACACAGGGGGATCGTCTGAGCACTGGTTTTACGTTCTTGCATGGTGATCCCACCCGATCTTGCTAAATCACGATCCTTGCACCAAGCTAGCACGGAGAGGGAGTTGGAGATCGTAAAATCATGCGATTTTACGTTTTGACACCCAATTTTGACTATCATGACTACTCCCCTTGCCTCATGCAAAACATCCAATCCAAGCCTGTACCACTAGATGATTGGAAACATACTACTAGCACTTCCTACTCCAATCTTCAAATGGGATGGATTCACTACAACCTGGTCACCGATGGTGGCAGCACCATGAATGTCATCTCTACCGTGGGCATTTCTAGATTAAGGATAAAACATGAGCACCATTAACTTTTTAAGGTAGCATGGGCTTATAAATGAGTTTAGATAAAGTTGGGTGCTGCCAAGTTCCACTCTCAATCAAGGCCAAGAGAACACATTGTTTCTGCTATCAGAGCAAAAATATCATATTGCTGCCCGCCCAACTTAACTCCAAGCAGTCAACCTACTCCAGAGGTGCAACAACAACAAAGTGAGTTGAAAAAGAACTTACATTTTCTACCACTACGGAGTTTGAGTTAGTGTGTTTGGAGTTTGATGCAGTATTAACAGTCATTCCTAGCTAGCAATAGAGTTCTCCAAAACCCTATTTCATGGGTCCTTTGAAGAATGTGATCAATTGATTGAGGACTTTAGGAATGTTATACCTAATGAGTTTCCTAAGGAATTGCCACCAATGAGGGACATTCAACATGCCATTGACTTAGTGTTGGCTGCCTCTTTAGTTAACATTTCCCAGTAGAGAATGAATCTGAAGAGCGTGAAGAGGTTAATAGGCAAGTTAAGGATCTTTTGAACTAGGGAATGATTCAGCCTTGTTAATAAGATTACAATATAGGTTCCCCATTCCTAGATTGGAGAATATGTTGGCCCAAACAGTAGACACCAGTTGGTTTTCCAAGATTGATTTACTCAATGGGTACCATCAGATATTTCATTATTATTTTGATTGGATTTTTATATTGCCCATCTTGGGATTAGGGTTTATGTGGCCTAAATATGCTCTCTTTAAATAGTTGATGGCTTTGAATCATAATTATTAATTAACATTTATTATCATTATCAGGCTGAGTTAGGGTAGAGAGTGCTTTAGGTTTTTATTCAGGAGAATGACTTGCCACATTAGCTAGGAATATGACTAGAATACTCCTTATCCTCTGGGTTTGAGGCCTTGGCTGGCTTTTGAGACTAAAATAGGTTTGGTTCATTTCTAAAAGTAGTTATAAAACAATCTTATCAAACCCTTTAAGTGCTACAATAAAATATGGCATGAAACTATGTGAGATATAAATTATTGTTTCACAAGTCACAAGAACAGAATAGAAGAGAAAACTTTTGGGAAGTGCTACAGATAGTAGAGTTTACTACAATGAGCAGAACCGTGTAGTAATTTAGAGCAAGATCAAAATCATTATATTAGTGTAGGCAGAAACAACATTATTATAAATGGCATGGTTTTATTCCACCTCTTTCTCTTATATGGCTAATGCTATAGAAACAAAGCTCATATATAGTCCTCATTTTATGTGTGGCATGAAAAGACCAATATTATTTAACATCACCAATTGTCTACACTATGACAATTTGTATTTATTACCTTTTTTTTAAAATAAAAGCAAACCATCATTAAACAGCTAAGAGTTTTACCTCAGCAAAGAAGGCCAGAATACTAAGTACAAGCATAAGTAAAATTGACTGGAATCCTGGTAGCACAAATTCCTGCACAAAGGAGATAAATTATTTATATGTACCAAAAAGTTTCCTATGTGAGATGGAATACAGTGAGTCAAATTATTTTATATTTACCAAAAACTTCCATATAAGTGAGATTCGATACAGTTGATCATTATTATTACTATCAATCTAGCATTTGGTAAAACGTGTAACATAATCACTCAAACAAACAAATATTTGATATCCAACTGGAACATAGCCTTGCAGGAAAAAGATTATTCATAAATCTATTAATGAAGGAACCTATTTTTCCCAATATGTTGAATGATGAACTCACAGAGAAAAGTAAATTTTCGATTTTAGGCAGTGGTGGTAAAGACTAAGTTGCTAGTAATCAAGGATTTATGAATTCAGCACAGGAATCTATTGAATGTATTATTATGGCAAACAAGTTTTGCACATAAAGCATGAAGAAGAATGATGTTGACTTTGATTAGGGCTTCAATTTGAATAGTATTTCATGTATATATATATGCTAATTTATGCTATTTTTGTTTATAAATATGTGATTAAATATATTTATGCATTTTAGTTGACTCTTACAATTTTTGTTGTGATCCATTGCTCCTACAATACAATACCCCCTTCCGTTCCAACGTTGAAACTCAATTTTGACAACCTTCTTATGGGCTGTCAGCAATCTGTTCTCCAGTCCTAACATGTTCTATGCATGAGTCTCAAGATATTTTCCCAAATGAAGTGGCAATTGGATTATGTGTATTTAGCTTTCATGTAAATGTGGGTCCAATGCATTGGGAAGGGCATTCCGGCTGTTCAGTCACAGCTGTGTAGTGAAGCTATCTTGAATCTGATATCATAAAGTAACTACAACAACAACAACAACCAAGCCTTATCTCACTAAGTGAGGTCAGCGACATGGATCACACGATACCATTGAGCTCAGTCAAAAACCAAATTTTCAGAAATCTGGTTGATCAAAAGGTTTCTTTTAATAACTTAGTCTAAGATTCTTTTGGATCTCCCTCAACCCCTCTTTATCAGACTAAAAGTCATGTAATTCACTTTTCTTACTAGCGCCACCTTAGATGATTTTTAGTCATCTATTCTACTTTAGATATTCCAATATTCTCTCGTATACTATCATTTTGTATTTTGTCCTTTCTCATGTGTCCACTCATCCACCTTAGCATTCTCATTTCTGTCACTCACTTTTTTCTCATGTTGTTCCTTTAAGGTCCAACATTCACTACTATAAAGGATAGATGATCAAATTGTGGTACGATAAAATTTTTCTTTCAGCTTGATAGGTACTTTATGGTCACAAATAACTCCCAATGCCGTTCTCCATTTTAACCACCCAGCATGTATTCTATGACTAACATCTTCATTAATTTCTCCATCATTTTGTATAATCAATACCAAGTACCTAAAACTAGGAACTTGTGGTATAATGTCATCTCCAAGTTTAACTTTCAACACATGATCCTCATCTTGTTTTTTGCTAAACCTACAATGCATGCACTCTACCTTACTTCTACTCAAGCAAAAATCCTTAGATTATAAAGTCTTCCTCCATAACTCAAGTTGCATTTGTGCTCAACTGATTTCACTCAATTAATTCAGTCAAACCTACTCAGCTGACAGGTGATTTAGCTTTTCTAGCACACCCAAAACCAAGGAAACAACCCCTAATAATTCGTAGTATGTTTGGGCCATTGCTAAATATTCACATTCTGCACTTGACCAAGCTACTTGTTTTGCTTCTTGATCTACCAAGAAATCAATTATCCTCCAAGGAAATATTAGGTCCCAAATGAATAAAGTTTATAGTAGGAGTTAGAAGGCCAAAATAGAAAGGCCTAATTCTGTTATTGAAAGGGAAATTAATTGACCAAGTAAGAGCTAGTTACAAAACTAAGAAGGAAATAAATAGGGAGGATTCTTTTAGAACTTTATAGTTTTGGTAGTAGAGGAGTGTTTGGAGAATCAAGGCTCATGAACTCCTGAGTTTGTTCCATACTGTTGTTTCTCCTTCCTGTCACACAAGACTCACTCCAAGAAAACATGAGTGAACTTCTATTTCTTTGTAGCACTTCCTTTTCTAAATTGTATATTCTTGCTATACCAGCATCTTACAACTGGTATTAGAGCTCCCTTTCCAGGGAGTTCTACATGTTCAGTACATGATAGGAGGCATGCCTGGACTGACTTGAACACAACTTGAAGTTGTTGGCAAAGCAAGCCCAAGAAGATTGGTTACAAGAACAGGACAGGGATGCATTCGAAAGATGGGTTAAACAGCAAGAGGAGGACAAGAGAACAAATGAGGAAGGATTAGAAGCTGCATGTAAGTCTCATGAAAGGAATGGACAACATGATATGGAAGTTGTTGCAGAAGCTCGCCGAGATGAGCCTTTGGAATAGGTTGAGCAAAAAAGATAGGCAACAAAGAGGAGGCGGCAAAGCATTGCGAATGTGCTATTGGAATGGTTCTCATCTTGAGCCCAAAGTGGATGCAAACCTTGGAGATGATAGATGGTGTAGACTTGAAACTGCTGTTTTTCTGGTGATGAAGCATATGATTGCATTATTCATGTGAAGAGATATTTCCAACATAAGGAAGTCTTGGAGAATGAGAACTTGCAGGTTGTGATGGAAGCAGTGGAGGGAAAGGAACTTTAGGACTCACAGGTAGGAGTTTTGTAACTATTAAGATGTCTCATGTTGGCTAAGAATAGAGCCGAAGTACTCTTTATAAGGGCTTGGATAGTCCTCTAAGAGCTAGCTTTTGGAAGTGAGTGAGGTAAAAGTTTCTTAATATGGTATTAGAGTCTATCCAGTCTGAATGTTGGGCTGGCTGTAAGAAGGGGGGGGAGTGTGCTAAGATGTCCCACATTAGCTAGGAATATAACCAGAGTACTCTTTATAAGGGCTTGAATAGTCCTCCTCCTAAGAGCTAGCTTTTGGAAGTGAGTTAAGCCCAAGTTTCCTAGTAGTAACTTAAACGAGAGGATTTTGAGACAGCTATTTTTAGAAGGTTCAGCAGCAATGATACATAATCACTTTGAAGTGTTGCTAGGATTGAAAGCAAAGAAATTTGGTGGGAGAGTATAGGGAGCAATTAGAGCTTGAGAGGTATACACTAAATATATATCAAAGAACAATATCTCTTTTGTCAAACAACTAAGGAAGAACAAAGTATGAACCAGATAGTAAAAATGAAATGCCCTAACTGTCAAGAATGAAGATTTTATTTTATCATATAAAAAAAATTTCAAGAGATAATTTTTTTTTTTTTAAATTGAGAAGTAAATTACAGAATTGTTTCAATCAACAATTAAATTGATATGATGTGTTAAAGTCAAATTTATGACCTAGAAATTTATTGATTGTTAAGTGTACAACTTGTGTTACTTATTTCAGTTAGTAAAATTAGTAATTTCTGTTATTAGCTGTTCCTGTTTGTTATTTCTGAGTTGTTTCAAATGCAAGTTTCAGTTAGTTAGTTATGAGTCAGTTATATCTTTTATTACTTTTCTGTTAGATGTCAATGATTGCTGTGCTTAACACTCCATATAAGAGAGTCTGATTTCGGCATTCAGAGGGTTATCAACAATATCAAATTCATTTCAGTTCTTTTCGGTTTCTATTTCTCTCTCTCTAAGATACTTAAACCTTGATATAAAAAGTTTTGATATTAAGAGGTAAATATATGATATACACAAGAAGTCATGCACATTAAGAGAGTAAGTTACAAAAAGAAATCCTTAAGCCTGGGCAACGGAAACTGGAATTTATAAAAGATAGAAGAATAAATCTCTTTATAAACAAGAGTTTAACGACACATAAAGTGGGTAATGGCCTTTGCATTTGTTTTACTTTTATGCAATGAATTTTAGCTTAGTCTTCCCCATTTGGCACTTTCTAATGCTTCTGTACTTCTTTACAATAACACCATGCTTCTTTTGATAATTTAAAGAATTTTTCTAACAACGAGCTCATTTGTCATTACTTCATATGCATCAGGATATATTTTGACAATATTTTTCCCAATCCCTTCTCGAATCTTGAGATAGGCACAAATTTCCAATTGCCCATTTTGCAAATCAAAGGTTTCTAAGGTCAGAGCTGCTCCTCAAAAGACTTGACAAATTATTGGAAGTTTTGAAAGTACCTAAAATCTGTGCTGATGATGTAAAATACTGAAGAAAAATAATCAAAAGATTTTGTATTGTTCTATTGCTGAAACCATTCAGAATGATTTCTAAACTCCCGATAAGTCCATAACAATTCAGGGAACATTAACCTAGGCCCAGTTTGGGTAAACTTTACAGTAAATACTTATAGGAGAAGAAAATAAGAAAACAAAATAAATCAAAATTATCCCAAAAGTTAAACTCAAGTTATACACCTCAGCTTTAGGAAAAGTTAAATGAAAGAGCTTCAGAAAAAGGTGAGGCACATAAGTTGATTTTAACAGACGAGAGAAGTTTAAATCATTTTACCTCTTTACTTCTCTTTTATAAGAACTTATTAATAAGTTTATCCAAATTGAGCCTTATTCAATTAATGAACGTTAATAGAAAATACAAGGACACTATTTTGCAAATGTAAATAAACTGACCAGTACCATCAGAAATAATCCAAATGAACAACTCTAGCCGATATAGAGGATTAATTATCATTTATCGTTTTTTTCTAAGTCCAAGGGCACATGTTAAGAAGTTAAGATTAGAAATTTTTGTTGAAAAAAAGAATATTCATTATCTCAAAATCATAAAACACATTCAATCCATCCTTTTTATAGTAATTCAAAACTTTTAATAAGGTGTAATTAATATTTCTTAACATGTGCCCAGGCACACACTAGAAAAACTGATTATTTATTAAGGTTATAGTGAATAATATTCTTGAAAATTTTATAGGTAGAAACCAGCAACAACAATAATAATAATTACAAATATTTAAGCAGCTTCTCAATAAATTTTCTAAACTTTTTGGTGTAGATTGAATTATCTTATTTTAGGATTTGCATTTTTAATTGGGGTTTTTAATACAGGATTATTCTAGATTGTGTTATCTTTAGTAATTTGGGATTATCTTACATTTTGTTATTTTTAGTAAATTAGAATTATCTTAGATTTTGTTATTTTAGTAATGTGAGACAATTTTAGATTTTGTCCTGATAGCAATTTAGAATTATTTTAGATTTTATTATTATTTTAAATTTGTTATAGGATTTTATATGGCTAAAAATAGGCTCCCTCTGTAAATAGTTGATGGGTTTTGAATAATAGTTAACTTCTATTCTTATTTTTTGTAAGTCAGGAAGTACTCGCCCTAGAACTGTACCTTTGGGGCTACAGTTCTGCATCACTTTTGTGTTTCTTTCATACATTGATTGAAAAAGTTACTTAATTGAAGCATGAACTAACCTCAAAGATATAAGTACATATACCCATCACAGGGCTAGCCAGTAAGCCAAATGAAAAGACAGTCAACCTGCAACAAAACAGAAATTCATATAATTAAGAGATACATTGACTCTCTAAAATACACTGCCAAAAATACGTTTGGATAATTTTGCTACTTTTCACATTTCTGCTCTAAGTTCTATGACTGTTTGGGTCTTTAAAAGTCAAGTCATCGTAATCATTTTACAAAACACAGCACACTGCCATTCTGTATCTTAGTTACAACCAATAGCTCTCATATATCTACTACTGTGATACAAATCCATTATATGCAATCTCAATTCATATTTGACCTATATGTATAATTTGTGAATTCTAAATCTTAAACTAGAGCACTTTTAGGAGCTTTCTCAAACAAGAGCACTTTTAAGAGTTAATTCTCATTTTCGTCATTCCAAGCTTTTTTCTTCAACAGTAAGCATTTATTTTTCAATTTAATATTAATTTAAAATTTGAAATTTTCATAATTTATTTTATAATTAAAAAAATTATCTTTATTTAACTTTATTTAATAAAATAAAACATTTATTATTATTAACATTTACTCTTTAAAATAGTCATGCAATATTTTTTTATTTATTTAAAAATTATTTTAATTTAATAACACTTGTGCAGTGTATAGGAATTTTACTAGTTAATAAAATGAAGCACCTAAAAAGTCAGGAACATATGACAATAAAATGTCAACTAAAAGAATTGTGAATGTTCAGATTAGAATCCGTCTTAAAAAGATAAAGCCAATTCTTTTATATAACAATACCTCAAGTAATATTTTTTGCTCCAAGAACATGTCTGCAGTATATTATTAAGTAACAATTCTATATTTGGGTAGACAATTTTATAATACTTTTTTCAACTTAAAAGTTAAAATATGTTGTGCTCACATAGAAATGAACTCCATTCTTCTTTCATATTCAGTCACTGTCATCTTTCAATACAATGAAAAAATATGTACAATAACAAGAAAGAAACTAACGAGTGGAAGGATAGCACACATAGCATGTATATTGATCCTATAATATCCAAGTGCCAATTGGACTAGTTACAAGGGCAAGGACTAAAGGTTCAAGGAGATACTTAGTGGGCTAATTCAAGGCATTTGGCAAGAAGCATGTCTGTGGAGGCCCAAAGAAGATCAGCCATGCACGTAATAAGACTGGTGAACCATTTCATGTTGTGAAATAACAATTTAGGGAATCCAGCCAACTAATTGGCGTGATTGGAGTACATTAAGTTTTCCTTGTGGTTAAGGCACAATTCAAATCTAATTAGGATTTGGTTATAATTTTAGTTTCTTGTTACTTAGAGATCACAAATTTTATGTATATTCCTTATCATTGAAGTTTTAAAAAAATCAGAAATTCCAAGAAAATAGAATCTTTAACACTATAAAAATAATATATAGGAGGGCTATATACAGAAGAAAGATGATAAAGACTAACGAAAGCATATCTAACACAGAAATATTCCATCCATTTGTCCTCCCAAAAGTCAATATAAGGACCATTAGCTACCTTTAATGAAAGCAAAATCTTTAAAGGATAAAAATGTGATATATTTCGATGAACTAAATGACAAGCCTGGACTGCTGTGCAGGCATCATACCCACGTACTTTGATATAAGCACCATACTACCAATAAATAGATTGTAAAGGGAATGGGTTCTAAAACAAAAGGACAGGGAAATACTAGGTAGACTTGTATATTCTACCTTATATTCTAACAAACAAGTATAAACCAAATCAAAATAAACAGGTATGAAGAAAACTGAGGTGCAAACATCCAGGAAAGTAACATTTTTTATCAATGAGAAAATCCAAGAGGAAATAAAATATATTCTTACAGTGGCTGATCTGAAGCCTTAGCTCCAGCCCTTATAAGGCAGTAACTAGTTCCACCAAGTATTGATGAAAAGATGCCGAATAGGATAGCAAATATATGACCTGTCTTAGCATATGCATTACTTGCTTCCTTAGCTTTGACTAACTGTCCTGGAAAATGGAAATTCTGAAATTAGGAAGAGTAATTAAAAGTATACCAATTATTCTTCCTGAACCAAGATGATGCAGGCTATAAATCCTCAGTCAGAAATGAGTAAAAATATCACAAGACCTCCTGTAACTAACAAGATGAAGTCCTGTTGGCCGTTTTCTTCTTTTTTATATGCATTATTTATTCTAAATTATGAGTAAACCTATTATAGTTAAAGGGAATATACCAGGAAAATTATGTAAATTAGCACATTTGCCTTGCATTGTACATTTATTATCAAATTAAAATAAAATTCTAAAATATTTTTAAATTTAAAACAAATAAATATTTCTATTAATAATAAATATCTTATTATGTTAAATAAGACAATATTAAAGAGATCAAATCTTTAAATTATAAAAAAAATTAAATTAAGAATGAATTAAAAATATGGAAAAAAAAAAACTAACAACTATAAACACTCTCATCTAAGTTGAGCTCCTAAAAACACTCAAGTATAAGAATTTGGAGTCAAATTATATAGAGGTACATGAAAAAAGAATAAAAAATGGAAACTACTGTTACCTTGTGTAGCAAGCATTTCTCGAAAGAAGAACAGTACACCAAAGAAACTACAAGCAAGACCTGAACAATAGGGAGCATTAAATAATTAATCTGTAAATACAGTTGATGATGAATCCATACTTTTATAATCATATGTCTTCTTGTACAAGTAATATGGAATTTAGGGTCTGTGACTTTGGAATTGTGATATAATTATTAAGAATTCTCTCATTAGTTTTTTCTTGTTTGAGACTTAAAATATCTTTATCACTAGTTGGCTTAGGATTTTATTTCCTAATGTAGGTTAGCTTTGCTTGAGTTTATAGATCAGCTTTCTTATCTAAGTAGAATGAGGTTTAATTGGGTGCCCTACATAAGGTATAGTATGCCTCTATGCCTACAGCTCCATTGTCAATTTGTCACTAGAACCATCCATAATAATTTTGAGCTTGTCATGTTTGCTGTCATGTTCTACATCATCCTGTATGCCACAATGGCTTGTATAAACAAAAAGATGACACCATTTATAAGATCTTAAATGGTAGTTACAATTAATAGAATAAAGTTAACAGTTCACTAACTGCTTCGGCTTCTAAACAGGATATAACTGCACAGAATTTAAGCAATATAAATGTCATTCATAATGTAGACAAGTAATTGAGTAAAAAATCATAATTTAAATTTTCTCCTAATTTAATTTTGAAATACAGGTGTTAGGATCTAATAGCAAGAGCTATAAGGGTCCCACATACAAAGTACGAGATTCTAGTGTTAGGCATATTAGGCCCTAGCATAGTGCAGCTGACTCCAAAACTGCTATAACGAGATAGCGGGTAGCAGGATGACCACTATTGGGAAGCTTTAAGATACATCTTAAATAGATTATTCTATACATGTATAAGCTGAAAAAAAATATTCAAATTAAAGACATATTCATAATTAATGATCAAAAGTATTTGAAAAAATATACATGCCAATAACAGCAAAATAAAGGAACCAAACAAGAAGAAATTGATACAGAGGCAAGGCTTTGTCAGGTTCCCTGTGGCTGATTGGAGGTCACCATTGCAGTATTAGACTTTTGGAGAGTTCAAGAACAGACAGATAGCAAAGAGAATGGGTAGGCCAATTGATAGATGGGATCTTTGCCAAATAACAAAGGATATACATAATCTCACCGGAGATGGCGAAAGTGACAACCTGGCCGGAAACGTTGTGCAACACCAGATTCTGGCCAGAATATGTCATGTGTTACTGTGAATCTTGTCAGACTGAGCAGGAAGCGCTGAAGATGATGATTGAGAGCGGAGAGTAACTAGGGTTCACTTTCTTTTTAGGCACACAAGAAGACCATGCTTGGCTCCCAGAACATCTAAATATGTACATGCGGGTGAAATTCCTCCCCAAAACAGGCAAAGCAGGCTTTATTCAGGCAAAGAGGATAGCAGCTAGGTCACGATTTTGCACAAAAGACCCGTTAATCACACCACACTGCCCACGAACTCAAGGTTGGACACTATGGGCATTCAGGGAGTGCTGGTGCTGCCATTGCACACAATTAACAACTATGGGCTTTAAACTCTCCAACTAATAAGAACTAGGAGCAACACTGTTTAAAGATGACCGGAATTTGGCCAAAAAAGGACATCAGGCACTGTTGCCCCCTTTAAAAGCCTTCAAATGTTAAGAAAACAAGGGTAAATTTGACATTTCTGTCATGCATCAACTAGCAGCAGCAATTTTCTGCAATTTTGGCCACAATTTATGCTGCACCAGCTGCTACACAAAATCGCAACGCTATGCACTGTGTTGCGGCGGGGAGCCACTCTGCTCTACTCCACCGCAATAGCGCCGCTATCATGGGTTATTGACTACCATGGTTGAAATATTGAGAAGGTTATAGAGATATCCCAGCAGATATTATATAAATGTGATTGAATTGATTTTATTCCTATTTATCTCAGATTTGATCTGCATTGATGTATATTTAGGAGGTTTGCTGTATATTATCTAATTAGGGTGATATCATTAGATTTAGTTTCATTCTTTCCTCTCTTTGATTTCTCCTTGTGTCAATATATTTGTGTACCCTCTGTACAATTTGAATCCATCAGAAATACATACATATTTCAGTCCCTTTGTGTAGTCTCAACTGTTCTTATCAAAGGTCAGTTTAAGAATAGAACTATTAAACCTTACCTGCAATATCAGCAATTTTTAATTTCTCACGCAAAAAAACCCTTGCCATAATTGAAGCCATAATAGGAGTTGTTGAATTCAATACAATAGCATAAGAGAAAGGCAACCTCTGAAAGCTGAAAAGGAACAGATTTTTTATTACAGTAGGTTTTTATAGTAGGTGTGCTATTCATGAAAACCTCAAGAAGCAAAATAATTCCAATGAACATAGAGAAAAATGAAAAAAAAAAGGCTAAAAAATGATGAAAGGAGTTGCATGTAAACTCATTTTGTTGATGCAAAAATTGGTGATGTCAAATTACAAAACAAGGTTAACTGAACTTAATGTGAAGAATATTGTATGCAAAAGAACACTAGTTGTCAGCATGGAGTTTCATATTTTAGGAGACAGAAAGATAATAAAGTATTACATTGATTTGTCTTTACATAGTTATTATTTACATGACAAGAATATGCAATACAAATCCCTATGCTCAAACCTTTATTGAATATCATACTAGCAAGTAGTGCAATCACTGTGCAAACCCAAAAGCTTCATAAACTATATTCTGTGTGAATAATTATCAATGTTAAAGATCACTATATTATCCAATATCCAATAATATTCTAAAAGTAAGATAAAATATTATAAAATAATGACATTTCACAAAAATAGAAAGATAAAGAATGAACAAGAAATGTCCAATAAAGAAAATATCATACCAAAATCACAAATGAAATGCTGAAAAAGATTAATGTTGAGAGGGAAAAAAGTGATTACTTACCAATATACAAAACTAGACATCGATATACAACCTGTAAGGGCCCTTAAAAGTAAAATGATTCTAACATGGGATGTTCCAAATAGTGGCTGTTCACTCCTTCTCAACCACAAATATGACAGTATCAAGATAATTGCACATCTTGTAAAAGCAGTCTCAAACAAAGGAATTGCCTGAACTGCCAAATCAAAATTGTTATTGCAAAAATTAAAATGAGCAACAACTATAACATAAAAAGAACAGAAGATAATTGTAGATCTTGAAAAAATAATCTTAAATGCAACTGAGTAGCCAAATAAGAAAAAGATAATAAAAGATTGATAGAATTGGAAGGTAAAACTATCATAGATAGTTTGTCAAAATTTTTAAGATGCAAAACTATTTACTGTAACGAGAGAGTTTTTGTGTTTGCATCCATTGTCTCCTTGACTATCCATATATTATACATACAAGAAAAGCACAAAGGAATAGAGAGAGTAATCTCCCAAAAAATGACTCAAAAGCTGTGTTTAAGGACTGATGTATGAACAATTTAGCTCAAAAAACAGTAGAAGGTTTTAATAAAATATTTGGCAAAAAAATCCAGTAGTTGTTTACAGGGTTTGAAATTGCAGGCAGCATCACATGATGTGGCTGCAACATCTCATCTGTAACTGTATCAGATTCTGATAGCAGATTGCATTGTTTGTAATTGACCGCAACAGTCTACAATAGGTACAACACAACAGTGACCACAACCACGATTTAAGACCATGGACATGGATCCATGCAGGGGGATTGGAGTAGTTTGAGGGAGATCTTAGGAAAAATAATTTATGACCACCATGCAGTGAAAACCAATGTTTGACATATATAGGATTTGTCAGACGAATATCAATACTGAAGAAAATGGAACGGAAAGGGGGGAAAATTTACAAGTTTACCTTCTCCCTCTCACTACCCAGAAAAAAATGATGAAAACAAGCTCAACATCATGGAAGTTGAATTCATAACATTTAACTCCTATCAGAATTACTAGCTAGTTGCAACTAAATTCGTTTTTCACTTGTTGTTTCCTTTATTCTGCAAATGCATAATGTGCAAGTAAAGAACACGGCATACTATGCAGATCAGCAGAACATTACCAGAAAAAATATTGGTCAGAACTCCCATTACAAAGTAAATGGTAGATGAGAGCGCCATACAAAGTAAACCAGAGTATCTGGACCCATTCCATACCCACAATGCAAACTGAATTAAAGGAGATGTCTCCGACTCAAGTAATCTGGTCACTTCATCCTGCAGCCACACACAAGTTACAGAATTAACTCTGCTTCATCAGCTTCCCTTTGCTTAAATTATCTTTTTTCTTTGACAGAAACACAAAAACCATCTTTTTTTCAATCTATAATTACAGACCATCATGAGAATCTGACGTAAACAGAAGTCATTTCAAAGCATTTGCTGTTTGATCCAGGTGTCTCACATATAATCCATCCACAGGTGACTAACTAAGGCAAACTTAGCTTGAGTTTGAGTTCTACCAAAGATTTCCGATTAACAGAAAATTCTAAATAGAGCAACACACCCATAGACAGAAATTTATAGTGTATATACATTTATAATCTTTAAACATATTCATAAAGGGTAAAATGTTATCATATAAAGAGCTGACCACAAACCGTGTCTTCATGTATACATTTCCTATGAAAAAGAGAAAGAGAAAGAGAAGAAAGAGAAGTACTCTGGGTTTTCTGCGAGGGTAAGAAGCCGTGAAGATGTTGATCTTGGGTCTCTCGGAATGGGAGAGGAGAGGGGCAATTTGGTCTTTATCATCAGAATCGGTATCGGCGTCGGCATCGGTAACAGCAGAAGAAGGTGCTGATGCATCGCACACAATGAGCTCAACCACGTGATCTGATGAAGCCTCGTTAGATTCAGAGGGTGGCGTTCCCATAGTGGCCTTTCGCACTCTCAAACGTAACAAACTCAAATCATTAAATTTTGGTGAATGAACGAAGAACAACAAAAAGAAGAAGAACTTGAAAGCGACTATGAAACGGTCAAGAGAGACCAAACAAAGGAGTGCTGTTAGCCCTCCCACCGTGCAACGCACGCCCTTATTACTTTTTACTATATTATATATTTTTATCTTACTTGTTTGAGTTTTTTCCCGTAAAATAACAAAAAAAAATAAAAAAATCTTCTGCCAATTTTTTTTTACACGAATAGACCTGTTTCTTTTTGCTATTAAGATGAATCTTGATATATTAGATAGTTTTTGGTTTTTTTTTTAATAAATAAATATTATTATTTAAATTATATTTATATATTATTATTTTGTTAAAACAAATATTTATAATATATTATTTTAATAAATATTTTATTAATTATATATAATAAAATAATTTTTATTATTTAAATTTTGTTTTTATTTTTATATTATTTAAAAATAAATAAAAATAGTAATAATATTAATTTTAAATGTTTATTAAAATTTATTTGATATATTTAAGATAATAAATAATATTATTATTTTTTATTATATTATTTAAGATAAATTTATTTTTTGAAAATGATATGAATATTATATTCTAAAATTATATTTTTGGTTATTTAATATTATATATTTATAAAATAAATAAAGTATTAAATAATAACCAGTTTATTTATTTATTATGATATATTAATATTTATTAAAATTTATACATAATTATTTATTTAAAAAATGTTATTAATATTAATAAATATAATTAAATAATATTATGTAGATATATTATATATATAATTATATATTGAATATAAATTACAAATACTAAAAATTTAAAAGATGCAATAACATTCATAAAATTAAAAATGACATTAAGAAAATTTTAAAATAATAACAACATAAATCAATGACAGGAACTAGAAGCTTGACCGATGTTTGGACATGTCTTCCTTGTGTGACCAAGGGTATGACAATAAGAACAATTTTTTGCCCGACTTTGTTGTTCTCTAATGTCCATCTCTGTTCTTATCTTACTGGACCTGGGTCGACCCTTTGAAGTTCTTTTTAGTTCTAGATTTGGACACAAAGTTGGGCCCGTGTAAGTTGGCCAATAGTCTTCATGTCTGAGTTCTCCAAATTGACTTTCGTATGCCCTAGAAACTTGTTGTAAGGTATACACAGGAAATATGTAGATGTCAAAGTTGTGGTATGTGTGTAAGCATGAAGCAATTACATGCGAGCATGGGATGTGAACTTTTTGAAACTTGTCACAATCACACCACATTTCATCTAACCGTATTGTAAATCTTCCTACAAGTCGAATTTCTGTCGGATGTTGCGTTTCTTCGATTAAAAATCTAGTGTTTGTTCTGTCAAAGGTGATGACTTTATGAGTGTTCGCCTTTGACTGTGCATCTTGAATTGCTTTAGTTGCAACCTCCGAGTACATATGTCCAGCATTAATCATTGCATCTACTTCCTTGCTTCTGTCAATAAAGAACTTATCGCAATGGGTGTATGTTGCCATGATCATGGAGCAAATTGGTAAGTTTCTGGTTTTCTTTAAGACCGAATTGATTGACTCTGCTAGGTTTGTTGTCATGTGTCCCCATCGTCGTCCGTTGTCCCATGTCAGTGTCCATTTTTTCTTGGGATGTTGTCCAACCATTGTGCAGCTTCAGGATTATTATCTTTTACTATGTTGTAATAGTAAAAGAATCTCGGTTCAGTCATCCCATATGCTGGAAACAAGATTACAAATTAAATTAATATAACTAGCTAAGCAATTGTATAAAATATTAATGATAATATAGACTATGTAAAAAATTAAAATTACCCATATTGACGACATCTTTCTTCAGTGTAGCATTTTTGAATCGTCGCATGAAGTTTTATGCAATGTGTCTAATGCAATAGACATAGACAGAATTGTTTTCTGTCCAACCACTTCCATTTCTGAAGTATGCACTTCTTATGGCCTCGTGACAATTCGAAATGAGGCATAACCCCTCTTACGAGGTTACGTACCTCCTTAAGTTTTTTTAAAAAAAGAACCATGCATCGCTAGTTTCACCTTCAACCACAACAAAGGCAATGAGAATTATGTTGTTGCGGCCGTCTTGTGCAACTGCCACTAATAAAGTCCCTTTTTATTTGCCAGTCAAAAATGTTCCATTCACTTGAACAATTGGTTTGCAGAAGGCAAAACCATCAATGCATGCCTTGAAGATCCAAAACAACCTCTTGAAGAACACATTCCCCGCGTCAAGCAAGCCACCATTGTATGCCGGTTGTGTACTCAATTTCCATATGAAGCCTAGAACATACAGTTGCATTGCAAGCAACTGTCTAGGTAACTTATGGTAAGACTCCTCCCAATTTTCGAAGATATTTTCAATGGCATGTTGTTTCCCCAACCATCCTTTTCTACAGCTGATTGTATAACCCATTGTGGACTTTATGTGGGCTAAGATGGTTGCGATAGGTGTGGATGGATCAGTCTCAATAATTTCACGAATGGTTTGAGAAATCATTCGTGATCCCAACTTGTTGTGATCCTGTGAAATGATTGGGGAAGCACATGTGTGGCACCCTTCAAGCTTTATTATTTCCCAGTGTTGCTCTTTGGTGCGCAATATAGCGCGACATCTCCAAGCACAGTCATTGTGAATGCATTCAACGACAAGCTTAGTTGTGCTTGACATTTTCACCGTGTAAGTGCAATGATTGACAATGTGAAATCTATTTATGGCGTCTTGGACTTGTTCTTTTGTTGAGAAGCGTTGGCCAACAAAGTTCTAAACGGATACACTACAATTTCACGATCAAGAACATGGCCAAACTCAGAGTCATGTTCTTGTATTTGACTGGGAATGTTTAGAAAATGTGGAGGTTGGTTGTATAATGGTAATGATTGTGATAGTGGAATATTTGGAAGTGGGAGGGAGTCTTCTTCATCATCTTGTTGTTGAGATAGGATTTCATCTTCGTCCTCGCTAAAAGGATCAAATACTTCGATTGGGAGACCCACAACAGCATATTCTTCAAGAGGCTAAGAGGGTAGGGTTTGCTCAAATAGTTTGGAGGGTAGGGTTTAATTGGAGGTGTTTTGATGCCTGACAAAACAGGCAACAAAGTACATCTTATGTATTTAGCTTTATTAACTAATCTTAGAAGAACAAGATGATATAGTTGGGGTTCTAGTTGTTTAGCTATGTTATACAGGGAAATGTGCAGAGCCACGGAAGTTGGTAGCAAAACAATGGGTGGTTGCTCATCACTGTTAATGTCCTGAGCATGGTATCGCATGCCATATATTGCGTCAATTTCTAGTAATCCACCAACATACCCTCTCATGTGCAGATGGAGCGGGGGTAGAGTACTAAACTTTCGAAATAAACCTCACAATGATGTTGTGGGGTACAAATCAATGTTTAATCACATTCAAGCTAATCAGGTAACTCGTCATATTTATTTTCTTATCTTTTACACATCATCTTAAGTAATAAAGTTAAATATATTTGTAGTTTTTATGGGCGCCATATCAAGACTTGTAGACATCAATACCCATGGAAGCATATAGAGATGTCCAACTGTGGACTTCATGTACCGCCATCCTTTGTTTTGCAATTGTTGAATGACACTAAACAGATAGAGTCAAATTACAGTTTCGTCTAATCCAAGAAGTCTCTTCTCCACCGAATAATTTGAATGACCTCCACAAAATTGACATGAGAAGAAGACATGATGAAAATTGAGTTACAAAACATGCTCAATGGATCAAAATATGGAACAACAGACGTGAGCTGACAATAATAGGTCATCCAATTTAAGGCCTATTGTGTCACACACAAGAATACATGGAATGATACATTGCTAATTCTATCTATTTTCTATATGTGCCACAACTACTACAAGATTCAAGGACGAGCGACCAACAACAAAGGATTACCAACACATTTGAAATGGCCACACCGTCATACCACGAGACTGCATCAATTCCTCTGAACATTACGCCAGAAGCAAACATAATTAACAGAAAACATTTGTTTGCAACAACATCAGAGGATTTTTTTACAAACTTATTTGGAGTTGATTTTACAACTTCATATTCAGTACAAACTTACATGCAGTCTCTTTACCAACTAGATTTTGCTAATGAACCTGGTAATTCATCAAATGCATTCCAACAACTAGACCTTCGTGATGATCCAAATCCTCCACAAGTTCATCTTGAAATTCCAGAGCAACAACCACAACAATGAAACTCACTACGTCACAGACGTCGCCCTCATTGTGAAATTGACCACCATTACGGAGATAATTAATTATTAATGTTGTTATGAATTTATTATCATTTTTATTAATGTACTTTGTCTTCATCAATGTTACCTTAATAATATGAAAATGTTAATTTCAAAATATTTGTCTCAACTATAAATAATTAAATTATAATTTAATATTTTATTTACTTTTTAAAAATAAATTTTTTATTCTCAAATAAAATTTATTCAAAATTATAATAGTATAATTTTATAGTTTAGGATATTAAAAATTATAATATTAAATAATAACATTTTTAAACAAATAATTTAATTAAAATAAAATTTATATTCAAAATATCATTTTATCATACTAATATTTAAAATTTTAAGTCAAAATTACATATTTAAATTAATAAATAAATAAAATAATATTTAATATATTTTTTTAATTTTGAAAAATATATTTAGTATTCTTTAAGTATAAATTATTTAAACATTAACATTATTATGTAAAATAATATACTTATTATTTAAATATTTTAAATAGTTTTTAAAAATTAACTAAAATAATTTATTTATTATTTAATTATTTTTTAAAAATTTAGTTATTTTTACTTTCTAAAAATATTATTTATTATCTTAAATATGTCAAATAAATTTTAATAAATATTTAAAATTAATATTATTACTATTTTTATTTATTTTAAAATAATATAAAAATAAAAACAAAATTCAAATAATAAAATTTATTTTAATATATATAACTAATAAAATATTTATAAATATTTATTAGAATAATATATTATAAATATTTATTTTAACAAAATAATAATATAAATATAATTTAAATAATAATATTTATTTATTAAAAAAACCAAAGCTATCTCAAAATTCAGTTCAACTGAATTCTGAATAGCAAAAAGAAACAGGTCTATTCGTGAAAAAAAAATGACAAAGAGTCTATATCAGGATTTTTATTTTATTTTTTGTTATTTTATGTTAAAAAAACTCACTTGTTTTTCTCAATAATTGAATTTACTTACAATTTTAATTGTTTTGATTTTTACTCCTTATATTTAATTTTTTAATTATTCAAAAGATTAGGTGAAAATTATGTATTATATAATTTATAAATAAGTTAGCAAAATGTATTATAATAAATTTTAAAAGTTACAGTATTTATAATTTAATTTTTAGCTTAAAAGTTTTTAAGTATTAAATATTTAAAATAAATTTTATAAAAATATTTTTTAAAGTAAATATATTTTAAAAATGTAATTGTAACAGTTAACAAAATAATTTTTTAATTATATAAAACTCAAATTTATTCTCTTAAAATCACTTTTTTTAATCTTTGTTTTTAGCATTTCATTTATTTTTATAGCAACTAGTTTAATAGATTCAAAGGATATAGTTAAAATTTAAGTAATAAAAGTTTGAAATGGATATTCAAGACAACATATCAAATAGAATCAAATAATTCTGACTTGATGATGTTATAAAAGTTTTGTTTAGTTCCTTCTTATCATACTTCAATTTTTTTGTATTTTTTTTCTCAAATAGCATGTAAACATGTTTCTCAAATCTAATAATCTAAATAATTATATTTTCATTGTACTGTCTCACTTTGAATTGTAATATTTATAAATAGAACTAATTAAAGTTGTAAACATCATATACTCATTTCAATTCTCTTAGAAATAAACAATTTGGTTAGATTTGAATAGGGATAATGACTAGAGAGACATGGTTGATCGGTTAAAAACGTAGGAAAATCATTTTATGTAATTTTTACTTAAGCTAAAGCTAATTTTACATAATGATAAATATACAAATTTTGTCAATAGTCGCTTAAGCCATGTTTTTTAGCTTAAGCTAAGTCAATTTCACTTAAGTCATAATAATTTAGCTTAAACAAAAATATGATACTCAATCTTCGTTTAAGTTAGACTTTATTCTTTAAACGAATATTAGAATATCTTGTCTGACTTAAGTGAATTAATGATTGCTTAAGTAATATTCATCCAATGAGCTATTTTTATCCTGTAATTTTTGCTTAAGCGAGAAAAATATGACTCAAGGAAATTTGCAGAAATTACGTGAAGTGTGACCAATGTACAAGGAAGGCATAGGAAATATTTAAAATTATATTGAACAATCTATCAATGTAAAAAATGATTTTCATAATGAGTTGAGACTATGAGAGTAAATATAAAAATTTTAATTATAAAAATTATAAACTTCATATATAAGGATTGCAAAGAACCCTAAAGATCTAAAATGTCATTTAACATTCTATTAAATTAAAAATTATTTTTAATTATAAAGTAAAATTGCATTAGTGCATATGAATGCAAACATTCTTAAAATCATCGAATACATACAAGCTTTATTTAAAAAAAATAAAAAAATCGGCTATCAATACAATATATGAAGATATAAAATAACAAGCGTTGCAAGGTTTAAAGATCAATTTTACACATTTTTGCATAGGATTAAATCATAAATATATGAAAAATGATATTCTTAAGTTACACAACAAAGATCTAAACCATTTATTTTATTTAAAATACATCTAACAATTTAAAGAAGTTCACTCACTCTTGCATCACTTACTTGCTAATTCATGTTAGATTGAGCCAAAAGATTATTAATAAAAAAATTAAACCCTCATTTTAGTTCTCAAAAGATTTTGAGTCTAGCATTTTAGTCTTTAAAAAATTTAATATGACATGTTAGTCTTCAACTTCCTTTTCCATCATTCATTTTAGTTTCTAATTTCAGATTCTGTTGAGAAACAGTAATAGAAAACTGAGTTGTCACGTTAAGTGACATGTTAGAAGCATAGTTGGCACTCCATGATGTTATTTTAGAAAATTAACCTGGCAAGTCCTTTACAAATGTAAAAAATGGCATTGTTCTGCGAAATTGTGAAGTGTACTATTTGTCCAAATATAATTACAAATTTCCTCATTTGTTTTGGAGAAGAACCCCTAAATGTATACATAGAATCTCACCTAAATTCGTTTTCATAGTTGTATTTGGCAGTACAATATTTGTAGATTGAACTTTAAATGGATGAAAAATTCATGCAAGCTTAGAAAGACCATCTCTATGATCAAAGTTTTCATTTCATTTTATTGTGTGGTGTAAATTGGTTGTTGACTCTGAATGGATAGAGAACTTTTTGCCGGTAAAATTGACAAAGCTAGTATCTTGTTCAGACTTTAATATTTGTTGCTTGAGGCTTAAAAGTACTTGATTTTCTATTTGGTTTTCTTTTCCATTGGCTTACTTCATTTTAGCTGATTGCTTGCCCAATTATTGATAAATTGGTTCCCCTTTTCATGCCAAAGTTTGTCAATTGAGTTGTGTAAGATAAGATCACAAAATTGAAAGTTTTGCCCTATTTTTCTAGCCTTTTCACACTACTTTGAGTGCTGAATTTGGAAAAATTAGTTTGAATTTTCTAGTTGAGGTTTGGGTCTAGTTCTTCAACGACTATTACCTCATTCAGTCAAATAATTTAGCATAAAAATTTCAAAAATTTTCATGTTCATTTCCTTGTCCAATTTGAGTTATCATTCTAAGCCTATTCTAGAGGTATTTTGGTCTTTTTGACTAATTTTGCAACTTATATTTGATTTTCTATTTTTATTTCCTCTCAATTGATTATAAATTTTGTAATCCTTATTTTATATGGTCTAAAATTATATAAAAATTTTGGATAATTAATCTTTATTAAAATTGAATTACCCTATAATTATGTTACTCGATTTTTCCTTAATTCATCTCTTTTTTGCGTAAATTTTGCTAAGTATGTTTTAGTTTCTAACTTTTCATATATGATCTAATATTAATTTATTTAAATTGATACAATTAGTAATTAATTTAGAAGTAGTGAAATTTTGAGGTGTTACACTTTGCTCATTTAATGCTATATTTGAGCAACGATGCAATGATTTTATCTTATTTAACACTATGTTTGAGCTATACAATGCATTACTTTTATGTAAAGACTTAATTCTAATACAATATCAATGTGAGTGATTTATGTATATATTTCAACAAGTTTTATATTAGTTGCCAAAAGTCTAACACAACCATCCTACCTAACCTTTGAACTGCCTGAGACCACAAGCAAAATTTATGAGACCATATGAGACATTATTAGTATTTTTTAAGCTTAAATGTAATTTTAAATTTTTTATACTTTGTGAGATTTTTATTTAATTTTTTAAAAATATGTGAGAAATTTTGAATAAACTAAATTTTTTTGTGCACTGCATAATTATATTTAAATATTTTTAAATAAATTATTAAAATAAATTATATGACTCTTGTTTAATTTAAATTTTTTATAAATTTAAAAATAAATAAATATCATAATTAATAACAATAAATATTTTATTACATTAAATAAATTACAATAATAAAAATTAAAAATGTAATTTAATATTAAATTTAAAGAAGAAAAAAAGAAAAATATATAATGTACAAAAAAACTCTCGACATAATAAAAAATAATTAATTCTTAAGACTTTGTTTGAGAGTTTAGAAGGAGAAAAAGTAAAAAAAAAGAGTTTAAGAATTAAAAGAGAAGGTAAGAGACAAAGAAAGAAGGTTAAGAAAAATCTTTTAAGTTAGAAGAACTTAAAATTATAAGTTTAAGAAGGTTAAGAGAGTTTATAAAAAATTTATCTCTTATTTGAAAACTATCAAACAAGGACTACCATCAAATAACTTTTCTCTTTCCCTTCCTCTCCTTTCAAAACAAAACAACAAATGAAAACTAACTCAAAAAAAGTCTAAATGCACTCCCATTTCAGAATATTTTGAAAATTACTTTTGTTGATAAAAAATAATCTAAAAAATACTCTTGTTGAAGAAATAATACTCAAATTATATGTTGAATTCTTTGTTCCAAGAATTTATAATCTTTAATTTATAATATGTACATGCATTTAGAAATGCATTTAGAAGCAAATACTAGTAAGCTTTTCTGTGTACTACATAAATATATTTAAATTTAAATAATTTTGTTGAAAAAAATTTAAAAGTTTATCACACAAAACTAATAATAAATATTTACAATATTAAATATGACTAAAGTAAAGAGATAATTTTTTTAAATTGAAAAACAAGCTATGGTAATTTTCAAAACATGAAAAATTAACAAGTTTGTATACACTATTAATCTCTTAACGGAAGTGAAGAGAAAGAATATATTTACCTAAAATAATAATGTGATATTGCATTATTAATAAATGCATTATTTATGTTTTTTATTTATTTATTGAAATATCTCATTTACATTGTTATAAAGCTAATTAATATGTTAACATTTTTTATAATCATCGAATATGATAATTATAACACTCTTTTTTTGTTATTTGTCTAATTACTTCATTTAGTAAAAACACAATAATTACTAGAAAATTGCTTTTAAGAGAATAAAAATTGAGTAATATAAATATTATTAGTATTATTATTGAATACATTATTTAAGTTTTTTATTTTTTTATTGGAATATCTTATTTGCACTATTGTAAAACTAATTAACATGTCAATACTATGTTCTTTGTCAACCGTGTTTATACTAAGAAGTGAATTTTATTTAAAGCTAAGTAATTGATTTTTGAAAAGTATTAAGAAAATTTAGTAAATATATTTAACTTTAAACCAAATCCTTGGTCAGAAAGGATAAATGACACTAAAAATTAATGAATATGAAACCAATTTGTTCAATGTCAAACTGTTTATAAATGCACTCACCTAAGTCTATTTAAAATATTATCAATGATCTTGATTGGAATAAAAACTAATTTCTTATTCCACATGAGAGACTTAAAGACAAACTTAGTTGATATATATGCCACATTTAAAGCAATAAAACTTAGTTCTACTCCCATTTGACTAGAAGTGACATAAAACTAACTCTAAGAAGAAGAGATAGACTGCATTCTAATCGAAGCCTATCACTATTTTGCATCTCTGAACTCATAAAATCAACTGCAAGAAGATCAAGAAGTGCCATATAAATTAAAATTCCAGATGATGCTGCATTGAAGATTCCTTCCACAATTAGGGCAGTGGAACTGCTTTCATCATCAATATTAGTGATTTCTCTACCAATTCCAATTCCCACGTGTTGAGATTGATGAAAATAGTACATCTTGAAAATCTCACATTAAGGTATGTTGCAAAAAGTCCCACATCGCTTAGGATGAACAAAGGAGTAGGTGAATAAAGCTATATAATGAACCTGAGTCCATGGTATCAAGGCACCCTAGTTAGAAACACTTTAAGTTTGTATTTGACTTTTCTTATACTCTTGTATTAGAGTGTTATAAGATTTAGTTTAATTACTTGCTTTGGAGAGTGTGGGTGTAATTGGGACTAAGGAGAATAGTCTATGTGTTATAAAATTTTCATATAGTACCATTCTCTGGTTGTACTTTTATTCTTTTCTAACACCACGAGAGTAGTTAAAGCAAAAAACAACCCCATGATTATGACAGATATCAAAAGTGTTTTCCTAAGTATACGTATGATGTTGTGATTTTTTCAATAAAAAATTAAATTAAAGTAATTTTAAAAACTCTGACCAATTATAGTTTAGTATCACGACCATAATTTTAATTAGAGATGTCTATTTGTTCCCTACCCTATAAGCCTCTCACACAATCCACTCTAGAGCCTCATAAACAGTGGGCTTAATATATAAACAAAATGTGGGTTAGAGTTAGGGTTAAAGGTGAACCCACACTTTTTAAAAAGTAATTAATAAATATTATACTATTTTTCTAAATAAAAGGCACATGTGTTATTTATCATTTTTATTAATATTTTATTTAAAATTAATAAAAATATATTTTAAAAATAAAAAATTCTATTAATCTATGATCAACCAAAATTTAAAATTATAAATATTTATTAATTTTTGCTAAGTTTACAAGTTACTTTTCTGCATAAATGAATATTGCAATATTAAGTATCATTTGTCTACAATTTTTATGATGAGAATAGTATACTTATTTTTCAACACATTAAATTTTATTTAAATAAATTATTTCAAGCATTTTTATAATATATGACTTAACAAATATAGTTACTGTTATTTTTTTTATTGTTAGTTTTGTGTTTTTATTATGACTTTAAAAATATTCATGGAACACATGATCTTCTTAAAATAATTTTGTCAAAATAAATAAATAAACACATTTTTATAGAATAATTAATAAATATTTTTTAATAAAAGATACATGTTTGTTTATTATTTTTATTAAATTATTTTATTTAAATTATATTTTAAATATAAAAATATATTTTTAAAAAAATATTTTTTTATCAATTCTGTCTAATCAAATTATTTCACTTTAAAAATAAATTATATTAAATTAAGATAAGTCAAATTTTAAAATTTCAAACATTTATTAATTTTTACTAAGTTCATTAATTACTTTTCTGCATTTATGAATTTGGTAATATTAAGTATCACATATTTATAATTTTCACGATGACAATATTATATTTATATTTTTTTAACACATTAAATTTTATTTAAATAAAGCATTTCAAACATTTTGATAATTTAATAACAAATGACTTAATAAATTTAACTAATATTATTTTTTGTGATTAATTTTATATTTTTCATTGTGACTTTAAAATTATATATTAAACATGTGATGTTCTTAAGATAATTTTATAAAAATAAATAAATAAAATATAATAGTATAAAAAGATTAAAACATGACAAATTTTATGATTAATACTCAAATAAAATTATAAAATAATATGTTAAAAAATTTTATAATTAATAATTTTTTAAAAACTAGTTAGTCCATGGATTAGACCTAACCCACTTAATTTCATGAGTTTTTGGGCCCTATGTGCTTTTTCATATTGTGGGCTTTTTGGTCTAATGGGCCTTTTGGTCCTGGTCTACATGATTAGGGCTAAATTAATTAGGACTAATCTATTTGACACCTCTAATTTTAATGACAAGTAAGTTTGATAAATTATATATATATTACCTTAACTATAGAACTTTCAAGTCCCATGCCTTAAAAATATTATTATTGTAAAAGAAAATCAACATTTATTATTTTGAACATAAGAAGCTCCATTTAATAATTCATCATTTTGTATCTTATGATTAAAAATTAAAAAATTAAGTACTTAAAGCAAGAAATATTATGTAAAATAAGAAAACAAAAGTGTATCTAATACTAACCTTGTTTTTTATCTCTTTAGAAAAAAAAACAAACTTTTGATTACTGTATAGCAGAATTTAAAATAATTATAAATTAAAAAGTTTATCAAATAATTTATCAAAATAATTTTAAATATATTTATTTTTAAGTGTTAACATAGAATCGTAGAATATGTTTATTTAGTTAGTTTAAATACTCAAATCAAAATTAATTAGTACTTCACGGCAATTAAAATTAAAAATTTATACTATCATCTGACTCTTCATTTTCTAAGTCCATGTCCTCATCTTCTTTCATAGAGTGTTGTTGAAATTAAGCAGTGATATAGTATCAACCATAAGGGTCCCCATGGCAAGGCACGTAGCCACAAACCCAATGAAGGGAAAGTCACCCCATGGATGCTCACTCAAACATAGTGAATTGAGGTTCTCAAAAGCATTAGGCAGCACTTGAATGAACCCTGTCGCCAATATCACTCCCGCAACAAAGACTTTGATAATGAAGAAAATGTCGTTCTCAGGACTCAAAACTGGTAATTAATTACAAATAGCTACTAAATATATTTTTAATCTGAATTTGAACGTTTACCTAATTCAATCGAATAATCTAATTGAACTAGATCACTGATTAAATCAAATTATCATTTAACCTAATCACGATTGAATCCTAATTTGAATTTTAACCACAGAAAAGTTAATCACGATTGCAATACACAAATATGAGATTAGATAAAAAGAGAACAAACTCAGAGTAATTTGGCTCAGAACTCAAATCGGATGTACAATGTTTGGATTCTGCGGATTGAACGGGAGGTTTAATCTTTCATCAAAGCACTTAACCCACACGAAAATGAGAGAATTTTAAAGAAAGTAAAAAATAAGGATTCTTATTTCGGCTAAATCTCAAAAACTTAAAAGTGTTTAATCGCACCCCCTAATTAAAAACCTTGTTAGTCTATTTATAGGTTCTGATTAGGGTAAATTAAGTGGCAAAAATTTGGGCCTCAATAATATTTAAAAGCCCAAATAGAATTATTAAATAACAAAGGTCCAAATGCAATCTTGGAATAATATTCAACAAATCTGTCCTAACTTCAAAAAATCATAAAAAATTGAAAACAACTCCAAATCCAGTGATCCATTTATGCATTTTGAAGTCTTGGATGTGTAGAATCTAGTGCAACTAGAATAAGAAAAAAACAATATCTGTAGAAAAAGTTATGGCCAAAAGAGTAGTCAAAGGTCAAAATAACCGAAAATACAAAATTAAAGCATTTATTTGTATCAAGTCCAAATTATTCAAATAACTAGAAAATGATAAAAAATCTAAAAATAAAGCATATGAAAAGTGTTTATAAATCAAAATAAAACTATAAATGTAAACTTAAAATATATTACATCAAATTCCCCTACACATAAGACTTTGCACTTTGGGACAAATCATAAAATCAAACAATGGGAAACCAAAAACAAACTAAGCTATGTACAAAGCCAACCAAATTCAAATATCATGGCTGGTACAATGGAAATCAATCCTCACACTTCAAATTGACAAATGAACTTTATCAAATCAAGTGAATGAACCATAAGAAATGGAATCATCATGGATTCGGATCCTCTGCAGTCTTGGCGAGAACTGTAGGGCGCAGTGCATTTTTGCTTAAGCGAAATTTGTGGGCCATTCGCTTAAGCGGGAAGAAAGGCTTAAGTTAATGGTGAAAAGGCTTAAAAGCGCGCCCAAGCCAACCACAATACACATGAACCATGTCTCGCTTAAGCCCCTAAATTTGCTTAAGCGATTTGCATTTAGCTTAAGCCTTACCAAGCGAAAAAAATTAAACCTAAGCGAAAATGGACCGGAGAGGGATGCATTTGAATCACCCTTTTTGCTTTAGCGGATTGTAAATCGCTTAAGCTATTATAGAATCGCTTAAGCCTTGACCAGCGGTTTTAATTGATATTAAGCGAATTTGAGGCAGAGAGCCATTATTTCAGGCATACGAAATGGCTTAAGCGAAAATGAATTGGCTTAAGCGAATAGTGGCAGGGCTTAAGCCCAAGTTTGAATTTCTCAGCGAATATAAAACCTCTTAAGCGAATATATCAGAATTTAAAAAAATTATGCAGACACAACAACATGCAACAAAATGGCTTAAGCGAAGATTAATTGGCTTAAGCGAATGGTAGCTGGGCTTGAGCCAAAAATTTAATTTTCCAGCGTGCCAATATTCGCTTAAGCGAATAAATAAGAAAATGCAAACATTTTGCAGAAACAGACAGCATGCAAGGGGGCTAAATATACTGGATTACATCTGTTCATACATCTTCCACCAAAAACAGTTTATAAATACAAATTTAGCTTAGAAGCAAAAGAACTTTTGCCAATTGCGAAATTAAATTTGATCAAGGATTGAAGTATTGGTATCATCAAGTTGTTCCTACAAAATTAAAAGAGATGTAAGACACATAATGAACAAGAATGGATGACAAAAAAAAAGAATGGATGGAAGTTGATTAGTCTTACCTTCAACAAATCTATGAAACTTAATTGATTGACTAATGTTTTAGGGGGATTATAATATGGAGGTGTTGAACAATGTACTTGAAATGAATCACAGAGCATTGGTTGATATTCCTTAAACATTTAAGGACAGTAAAATTTATGATATGGTTATAACAAGAAAGTTAAAATAAATGCATTAATCGACAATAAAAGTCATTATAAGAAAGTACCTAGATGCTGATTGACCTAAAGTTGGACTTTTGTTCTTCTTTTTTGCTTATAGCTCAACCCAACTTTTGAATCTTTTACACCATTTCCTCTTGGTAGTAGGTCTATGCTTGAATCCCCTAGGTTGTATACCATGAATATTGACCTTATCAACACCATTATTGTTATTGTTGTCATTATCTTGTGGTTGTAAGTGAAGCTTTGTGATTTGACTGATTAAAGTATTAATATTATCATCCACTAATTGACAATATTCTTGTGAACTATAAACCTCAGAGGCTAACCTAATCATTTTACATGCTAGGTGTCGATATCTGCGTCTAGTACTCAGTTTAGGATCTCCTTCCACTGGTATTCCTTTTACGTTGTGAGTAATACCACAACGTCCTTGTGTTGTCCATCTCTTTAGTATGTTTTTGTCAGGAATAACCTTTACATCATTGGCTTCAAACACTTTCAAAGCATGACAACAAAGTATATCAAATGTTTCAAACTTTTTACAAGAGCAATTGATAGTAGTTGAAGAATGATCAAATATAACTGTCCATGATCTTTGTTGATTGACTTTAGTAATTACATATTCAATCAAAGGAGGAGTTTCAATCCTTTGCGATATGCAATAAGCTAAGAATTGAGCAAACTCTTGTAGAAATAAATTATACACTACATGTGTGTAAACCTTGGCCATTTGTATTAGTATTGGTGATACCTCATATTGCAACATGGCTAGTGTTCCTGTTTGAGAAACGATTGTCTTCAAACCTCTAATCAGGCGTCCTTCTGACGATTGTTGATATGGAGGGTACCTGCAAAAGGCACTCCGATGGTAAAGTCAGGATTCGGTTCTGAGCAATAAATGTTATTTAATGATGAGAAGTCAACCTCTTACCTGTATTTCCTACCTTCCTTTTATAGGCATTCTATTGGGCTGATGGGCCTGAGTCAACCTTTATACTGTGGCCCATTTTCCTGGTTTAAATAATACTTTGATTATTACCCTTAATTGGATTATTTACCTTTTAATCCTGACGAGGGGTACTCGGTCTAGTATGCCGAATAGGTACTCGGTTTCCTTTTCTTATAGGTGGGACCGAGTTGATTCCTTTTCCAGTACACTAGCCCCACAAGCCCGGCGAGTTTCAAAGCAAGGGCTTTTTAAATGCTAATGGTAATGTTGCAATAGGTAGTCGGTCAAGGTGTTTCTGACTATACCGAGAGAGTCATTCGGTTAGGGTAAGTTACAATATATCGAGGGGGGTATCCGGTCTCGAGTGATGGTAACATTTAAACAATGTGTTAGGTTTTATACTAAGAGGTAATCGGTTTAGTAACAAAGCGATACAGGCCGAGATTATAATATAAATAATAAATTTGCGAAGGAATATTCTAGAATGTTGGTTTTTAGGGTTTGTCAGAGGGTATATGAAATGAAAGAGTGCTCCATCCAATCCGTTGATCTGGAAGGGATCTGACGGTTCGAAACGAAAGGGCGTCTCTTCATTTGTCCGACATCAGTCCCTTATAAATATGTGGTGGTCCCTGCATCCCTTTCTTACTCTTTTGCTCTGTGCCGAAACCTGCATACCGTTGCTCCAAACCGACGAGTGTTCAGAGATCTTAGGCTTTTCTTCCCTACCGACTACTTGTAAGGTGCATTTCATTTTTTCACTTCTTTTCTTTCATGGCTGATCGTATTGAGTGGGAGGATTCCCTATCGGATGCCTCAGGGCCGAGTACTATTGAGGTGGACATTATGAACGGAACTGAGGGGAGTGGCGAGGTTTCGTTTATTTCAAATAGGAGGGCTGAAGAGGCACAGGTCAGGGAATGCAGCAACGAAGCCGAGACGTCAGCGTCAAGTGATACTGACGCTCCTGAACCCTTACCGAGTACTAGTCCTCCTAGGGAAAGGCAAGTGTTTCCTCCTTGTACGATACCTGGTTATGAGTGGGTGCACGGTGAGGTGGCCGCATACTTTTCTCGTTTTAAAAGAAATAAAAGTCTTCAACTCTTTGTAGATAATTGTTATATTTCTTTAGGGAGGCTTGTGACCCGTATCCTATACACCTTGACCCCTGTAAAGGGGACGAGGGCGAGAACCCAGACTTTGTTTTCCTGGGAGGTGTCGGAATGGCCGACACTTTCTTCATGTATGAGTACATGTTTAGGGAATTAGGTATCAGGCTACCCTTCGACGATTTCCAAATGGGGGTTTTGAGGGTATTGAATGTAGCGCCAACACAACTACACCCGAACGGGTGGGCGGCAATTCAAGCCTTTAGGATACTTTGTAAATTCCATTACATAGAGCCTAGTGTAGGTCTTTTTCTTCATTTTTTTTGTACACGTCCATCTGACCTAGCGAGGTGGGTATCTCTAATAAGGCAACCCGAGTTGCCTTTATTTAAGCCATATGCTTCGTCTTTTAAGGGTTTCAAAACCCGTTTCTTCAAGGTAACTGTGGACCCTGTAGGTAAAAACTATTTTTATGATAGCGAGAATAATCCTCTCTTCCCTTTTCACTGGACTCGGGTGCCGCGTTGATACGACACATTCCCTGAGGACATGTTATCGGCTAGGGAGCTGTCGGATTTGCAATTCCTGAAGTCCCTTCCCTGGGACCTTCCTGCCCGACATGTAATCCTCATGCTCAAGTCTCCGCGTCCTCGCTGGGATATGGAGGGTATGTGTCATTTCGTTTCTAACTTGTATTTGGAATTGAGCTATATTGATTTGACTTGCTATTGTTAATGCAGGCTTACTGGCTCAGCGAGGTGTTGACGTGCCGACCTTCCGGCGCAATCTGAAGCAAAGAATGCCGAAGGGAACGCCTGTTGAGGAGCATCGCCATCCTCAAATTGATCAACTTCCCAAGGTGCCAGAACCTCGCCCTCCTCCCCAAGATGTTGTTCCGGCTGAAGGCCCTTCCAAGAAACGCAAGGACAAGGGTAAAGGCAAGGAACCCGATAGGGAGAGAAAGAGAAGGCATGCCCATTCGGGTGAGCCTGGCGGCGCATAAGGGGCTCAGAAGCAAACCCGAGTGGTGGCTGCTGCGGAAGGAAGCAGTTCCTCCTCCCCTGTGGTTCCCTTGGACATGCTGGCCGAGGGCTTCCTGGTGAGCGGGACACATGCCGGCCAGCTCACTACTCCCAACCTGTTATTTGATGCAGGGAAAGAATTGGTTGACAGTCTGGACTATGAATCACTATGGCGCTACTACGCAGAACTTCATGTACGGTCAACAGCGATGCTCTGAAAGCTAGTTGGGGATCCTATTATCGAAGTTAAGAAGTTAAAGGCTGCCTATTCGGCTTCTGAGGAAGCTTTGGCAGAGAGTTGAGAGATTCAAGCCAGTCTGGACGAGACCGTTCAATCCCTGTAAGGTCAGGTTAACCAATATAAAGAACACTTTCGGATAATGGAAGACTGGGTGCATGCAGCCGAGGAGGCGGCGAGGATCAAGGAGGAGGAAATGGAGGCGTTAAGGGAAAAGTCCTGTCAAATAGAGGAGGCTTTACGGGCCAAATCTGCTAAGATGGAAGAAGCCTTGGCGCTGGAAAAGCAAAAGGCTGAAACCGAGATGAGAACCTTTGCCGAGAAGTGTTCTCAGCAAGTATCTTACAAACATGAAGCCGGTTTTAACCATGCTATTCGCCAGTGTCATGGGTTCTGTCTAGTACCGGCAGACTTTCATTTTGACATTACGAAGGACTTTTTTGGCGGGAGGTTCATTCCTTACACCGAGGTTGATGACGATGTGGAGCCTAACGCTGAAGTGCCTAGACGCATCATTGAGGATGCTGCTAATCCTGAGGCAGTCGGTCCCGATGCAGCGGAAAGGGAAGAAAGTTAGATTATTTGTCTTCTGTACTCATGGGTCATTAGTGCCCAAATTTTGTAATTAGTCATTTTGAATAGAATTTTGTCTCTCTTTCTCTTATGCTTTGTATCTTGGTCATATAACTTGCACTAATATACGATATGCTTAATATAATCGTCCTTAGCCGAGTAGGGGACACGAGAGGTAATTAAACTAATTCATCTTTAGGTATTTAAAAAAGTTTTTAAGTTTTAATGGTGATTCAACCTTAGTTAGCGGAGTAGGAGTACTCGGGAGGTAAAATTTAAATAATTCGTCTTTTGCCGAGTAGGGTTAATCGGTTGGGGAAAATTCAACCTTAACCAAGGGATAACTGGGAGGGACTTGTAATCCGTTCATTTTGACTGAGTGGGGGTACTCGGGATGGAGATAATTCGACCTTGGCCAAGTGACACTTGGGAGGGAAATATAATTGATTCATCCTTAACCGAATGGGGGTACTCGGGAGGGAACTAATTCAACCTTTGCCAAGTGACACTTGGGTAAGAAATATAATTGATTCATCCTTAACCAAGTGGGGGTACTCAGGAGGGAAATATATCAACCTTAGCCAAGTGAAACTTGGGAGGGAAATATAATTGATTCATCCTTAACCGAGTGGGGGTACTCGGGAGGGAACTAATTCAACCTTTGCCAAGTGAAACTTGGGAGGGAAATATAATTGATTCATCCTTAACTGAGTGGGGGTACTCGGGAGGGAAATATATCAACCTCAGCCAAGTGAAACCTGGGAGGGAAATATAATTGATTCATCCTTGACCGAGTGGGGGTACTCGGGAGGGAAATAATTCAATGGCGCTTGAAAGATATTCAGTGCATAAAAAACCGTATAGGCGAAAAAAAAGAAGAATTTTATTGATAAGGTGCCTCGTTAAAAACCTTCCCAGGAAAACCCCTTTTCACTTTCTTTTAAGAGGATAAAACCTGGGATAGGAAAAGAGTACACCTGTGTATGTATTACAAGGTTTTAACTATAATAATGCTTCAAATGTGTGACATTCCATGTCCTCGGTATTAATTTTCCTTCCAATGTTTCCAACTTGTATGCTCTATTATTTAATCTTGCCGTTACCCGAAAGGGGCCTTCCCAATTAGCTGCCAACTTCCCTTCTCGCCGATCTTTGCGTGCGTCTTCGGTTACTCGCCATACTAGGTCGTTTTTATAAAATTGTCGTGGACTGATTTTGGAGTTGAATTTTCTAGCCATCATTCTTTTACTAGCCTCGGTCATAATGGCGGCGTGGTCATGTATTTCATCTATTAAGTCCAGGTTGACGGCCAGAGCCTCTTCATTAGCTGATTCCTTGAAATTCTCCCTCCTGAATGAGGGCTCTCCAATTTCTACTGGCACCATGGCATCAGTTCCATAGGTAAGCCGAAATGGGGTTTCTTTTGTTGTGGTTTGCGGCGTGCACCGATAAGCCCATAATATCTCAGGCAGTTTCTCTGCCCACTCTCCCTTTGCCGAACCCAACCTCCTTTTTAATTCATGTAAGATCACTTTGTTTGCGGCCTCGGCCTGGCCATTCGTCTGAGGATGTTCAACAGATGTAACTCTGTGTTTGATATGCAGGCCTTCCAGAAACTCTTTGAATCGACGATCTGTAAATTGAAGCCCATTATCTGTAATTAGTGCATGAGGGAGGCCGAACCGTGTAATGATGTTTTTCCAAGTGAATTTCTGGACGTTGTTGGCCGTGATGGTGGCTAGGGGTTCGGCCTCAATCCATTTGGTGAAATAGTCCACGGCGACGAGGAGAAATTTACATTGCCCTTTTGCTAAAGGGAAAGGACCGAGGAGGTCTATTCCCCAAATAGCGAAGGGCCAGGGAGAGCTAATGTGGCGAAGAGTATCGGCGTGTTGGTGCAGGTGAGGACCGTGTTGTTGACAGGGAATGCATTCTTTTACAAATAAATGACAATCTTGAGTTATCGTTGGCCAGTAGTATCCGGCTCTGAGTACTTTCGCTGCCATAGTTCGTCCGCCCGAATGGGTTCCACAAATACCTTCATGGATTTCTCTCATGACGTAGTTAGCTTGATCGTCGTCTAGGCATTTAAGCATGGGGGTTGAAATTCCTTTTCAATACAATTCTTTACCGAGAAGAAGGTATTTGGCTGCATGTGCTTTTATTTTTTTAGCTGAAGCTGTATCCTCTGGTAAGCTGCCATCAGTGAGGTACCGGATGAGAGGGGTCATCCAATTATGAGATGAATTTTCTATGTCCATGCATTCTTGTTTGGCGACACTAGGTTGGGTGATTTGTTGGTGAACCACGCTCTGCAACTGCCCTGGTTTCCGTTGGCTAGCCAGCTTAGCTAGCCTGTCGGCTCGTGCGTTCATGTTTCTTGGTGTGTATCGAATACATACCTCCTCAAACTCGGCTTTTATTTTCTTGAATTCCTCGTAATATTTAAGCATGACCGAGTCCCTGATCTGATAGGTATCGTTAACTTGTTCGGTTACAATTTTTGAATCACTCCAAGCAGTAATGCGTTTAACCCCCATCTCCTTTGCTAGCTGAGACCGGCGAGTAAAGCTTCATATTCGGCTTGATTGTTGAATGCCTTAAATCCAAACCGGATAGACTGTTCAATGGCGAATGCATTCGGTCCTTCAAGAATGACCCCCGCTCCACTGCCTAATTGATTTGATGATCCATCAACGTGCAAATTCCACATGTCTGGAGTGGTATTATGTTGTGTAGTGAACTCATTGATGAAGTCGGCTAACACTTGGGCTTTAAAGGGGCGTCGGTTCTCGAAATGGATATCAAATTGAGATAATTCAATTGTCCATGCCACCAACCGGCCAGCCAACTCTGGTTTCCTCAAAATTTTGGCCATCGGACAATCTGTACGTACCACCATCTGATGGCTCTGAAAGTAGTGTCTTAACCGACGAGCTGTGTGGACTAAGGCAAGTACCACTTTCTCCATTAATTGATACCGGGATTCAGGACCTTGGAGTGTCCTGCTAACGAAATATACGGGGTTCGGTTCAGGTGTTTCTTGAAGTAAAACCGAACTGATGGCGTGATCGGACATAGCCAAATAAACAATCATTTCCTGATTTGGTGTTGTTTTAATCAACACAGGTGGCGCTGCCAGCACATGTTTGTATTGTACAAAGGCGTCCTCACATTCATTGGACCAAGCGAATTTTTGAGATTTCTTCAACAATTCAATGAAAGGCCGAGACCTTTCTGCCATTATTGGCAAGAATCTAGCAAGGGCTGCAATCCGCCCGGCCAGTCGTTGCACGTCCTTGACAATGCGAGGGCTGGCCATGTCGATGATGGCTCTACATTTGTCGGGGTTTGCCTCAATCCCCCTTTCAGACAACATGAAACCCAAGAATTTACCGCCAGCTACACCAAATGTACATTTTTCAGGATTGAACCTCATTCCATGCTTTCTGGCTTCTCCAAATACCTCCTCTAAGTGGTCAAGATGTTGCTTCAATGCGAGGGATTTAATTACCATGTCGTCTACATACACCTCCATGCATTTACCCACTTGTTTTTCAAAAATTTTGTTCATGAGTCGCTGGTATGTTGCTCCTGCATTCTTCAAACCAAACGGCATCACTCGATAACAAAAATTTGCAGAATTTGTGATGAATGTTGTTTTTTCCTCATCCGAGGGATACATTCGTATTTGATTATACCCAGAATAAGCATCCAAAAAGCTCAGTATTTTGTGACCGGCTGCACCATCGACCAAGGTATCAATGTTTGGTAGGGGGTATGCGTCTTTTGGGCATGCTTTATTGAGGTCCGTGAAGTCCATGCACATTCGCCATTTGCCGTTGGCTTTTTTAACCATGACGATGTTGGCTAACCATGTTGAATACCTGACTTCTCAGATAAAGCCAGCCTGTATTAGTTTTCTGGTTTCTTCTTTTACTGCCTTTGCTCTATCACCACCAATTTTTCTCTTCTTTTGAGCTACCGGTTTGGCCCCTTTGTAGACCGATAAGTGGTGACACAGAAATGCTGGATCAATGCCAGGCATATCCGAGGCTGTCCAAGCAAACAAATCGGCGTTATCTAATAGCATCCTTTGGAGGATTTGCTTTTCTTGTACATTCAAACAGATCCCTAAATACGCAACTTGTTCTGGCTTTGCTCCTAGTTGGAAGGGTTGTTTGTTTTCATTGGGCTCGACTCGATATTCCTCATCCACTCTAGGATCGAGTTCAACATCCAACTCTTCTCCCAACCGAGGGGATACAATATTGACATCTCGGTTATTCCCATGAAAGGGCTTAAGGCGTAAACTTGCAAAGTAGCATTCCCTGGCTATTTTTTTATCAGCATGGACGGTAACAATTCGGCCTTTTTCAGATGGAAATTTCATGGCCAAGTGTGGAGTGGACACTATGGCCTTCAATTTGTTCAGGGATGGTCTGCCGAGTAGTATATTATAAGATGTGTTCGCATGTACTACAAGATAAGTGACTCTTATGTGTTTTCCCTCATGCTCTGATCCAAACGAGGTATACAAGTCAATACACCCCTTGGTCTCTACTCGTTCCCCAGAAAAACCGACCAACGATTCGTGATATTCTTTGAGCTCTTGTTCTGAGATGCCTAATTACTTGAATGTATTCCAGTATAGGATATCGGTCGAGCTCCCTTGGTCAATTAGTGTTTTTCGAACAGTGCAGTTAAGAATGTCTACACTAATTACCATGGGATCATCCTGCACCGGATCGACTCCTTGAAAGTCGTCGTCAGTGAACGTAATAGGCGGGATCCAGATTTTGCTGCCTAATGAAACATTATTAACCGAACGGACATGTCGAAGATGCCTCTTTCTAGCCGAATGGGTAGGTCCTCCACCAGCAAACCCTCCGGCTATGGTGTTAATGACCCTTTTCGGATACTTCTCTTGTTCAAATCTTCTAGCTGGGGGTTCTCTGGACCTGCTCCTGTGTGGTTCAAATTTTTTGTCGTCAGATCTCTTTGGTGATTCAGGGTGACGGTCTCTTCCTTTGTTAGGTTGCTTTATGGGATCTGTCTGTACAAAATCTTTTAAGTATCCACCTTTAATTAATTCTTCAATTTTGTCTCTCAGTGCTATACACTCCTCGGTAGTGTGACCCCTGTTCTGATGGTATCGGCAAGACTTACTTTTATCTTCCCGAGGAGAAGTGTTGGCACGTCTAGGCATTCTCAATATTTCTGTGGCCAACGCTTGATCAAGTACTCTGGACCGATTAGTGTTGAGCGTTGTGTAGGAAGGATACTTAGGTCCTCGAGGTGGTCGTTCAAGTTCATTTCTTCTGTCGTTTCCCTGCCTTGCTTTAAAAGTCTCCCTCCTTTCTGTATTTTTTGCGTTAGATCCTTGATCCATCTGTACCTGGTTCCGGTATTCAGATAATTCTTCCATCTGCATATACTTCGTAGCCCGACTCCTTAACTCGTCTAGGTCAATTAGGGGTTTTTTACAGAGGCTATTAACGAAGGGTCTTGGCTTCAACGCTGTTGTGAGGTGGTGCATAGCCACTGCTGGTTCCAAGTTATGAATTGAAAGAGTCACTTTGCCAAAGCGTTCCATGAACGCTCTAAGTGATTCTCCTTTCTCTTGGCGAATATTGACTAGGGCCAAGGATGTTAAAGGATGAGGTCGGCTTGTGGCAAACTGCAAGTTGAAATGTCTTGTGAGAGTTGCAAAAGAGTCGATGGAGAAAGGGGGGAGTCGGGTGAACCAACTGAGTGCAGGTCCTCGGAGTGAAGTAGGAAAAATTCTACACCATAAGGCGTCGTTTTCTGTGTACAGACCGACCTGTGTTGTAAAGACATCCACGTGTTCTTCGGGGTCAGATGTGCCATCGTATTTGTCTATTGCCAACCCTCTCTAATTATTGGGCAGCTTAGCTTCCAGAATGTGGTGAATGAACGGGCTCCGGTTCACAAGATCGTCCCGGTCATTTCTGGCTACCGATTGATATACCTGTCTTAATTTCTCTTGCAGCGCTGAAGATTCCCCTTGATCTTGGATGACGGGTGTAGTTAGGGAGGGGACATGTGTCCTTATCTCTTCCCTTAGGCTGGCATTTTCCCTTCTTAGGGCTGAGAGTTCCAGTGCATCTCTTTCGCGCTCCTTCTTCATCTCCATCATTTCTGCCTTAAGCTGCCTCAGTACAGCTAGAATGCTTTCCTCTGTTCCTCCCTGCAACACCACTTCAGGTACTGGTTCCTCTGGTGTGACGCCCTCCATTTGTTGCCTAGAGGTTCCTTCCTGCTGGCTTCTCGTCATTACCATGCTTAATCCTGAAAAATGAAGTTAATCGGGCCCTACGGTGGGCGCCAAAATATTCCTGCTTGAGAAACGACTGTCTTCAAACCTCTGATCAGGCGTCCTTCTGACGATTGCTGATATGGAGGGTACCTGCAAAAGGCACTTCGATGGTAAAGTCAAGATTCGGTTCTGAGCAATAAATGTTATTTAATGATGAGAAGTCAACCTCTTACCTGTATTTCCTACCTTCCTTTTATAGGCATTCTATTGGGCTGATGGGCCTGAGTCAGCCTTTATACTGTGGCCCATTTTCCTGGTTTAAATAATACTTTGATTATTACCCTTAATTGGATTATTTACCTTTTAATCCTGACGAGGGGTACCCGGTCTAGTATGCCGAATAGGTACTCGGTTTCCTTTTCCTATAGGTGGGACTGAGTTGATTCCTTTTCCAGTACAGCTAGTTTGTGACAAGAGTCATACTCACACTTGAGCTTGTTGTAACGTTTGTCTTCAACCACCCGTTCAAAGTGTTCAAAGAATTACTTGATGTCAACACCAGGGTTCATACATGCCTTGAAGTCAGAATTTAAACTTTCACTTAACTGAGTGCTATGCATTCCAAGGGTTAAATAATCCTTGAGATAACATGATGCCCATTTCTCCTTTATAGCATACAGTGAAGTAATCCAAGTATGTTCTTGAACATTGTATTCTGTAATCAACCTTATCCAAGCCTTCTCAAAGTCATATATGCATCGTTTCAAATCTCTTAATAAATGACTCCCTCCTTTCATCAAATTCCCCAAATGCTTTATTCCATTTTGTATTACGTGCCACGTACATAAAGCATGACGTGTCTCAGGCATTACTTGGACAAGTGCCTTTGCCATTGCTTGGTCTTGGTCTGTAAAAAAAGTTTGAGGTTTTTTTGTTGTTGTGTGCTTCCAAGAATGTCTCGAACAACCATTGAAATGATTCCGCTGTTTCATCATACAATAAGGCTGCTCCAAAGATAACAATGCCTCTGTAATGGTTAAAACTGGAAAACAATGCTAGAGGTTTATTAGCTCGATTGGTGCAATATGTAGTGTCTAGTGATACAACTTCACCAAAAAACCCATAATCAATTACCATCTTTGCAACCGCCCAAAAAACATTTGTGATTTGCTCCTCTGCATCCATTTGGTACGCATGAAAAAAAGATGGGTTGTCTAGTAATTGTTGCTGAAAATATTGCATTCGACAACCGACTTCTCCGTATACCATTTCCCTTTGTCTCTTTGCCTTCAAGTAATTTTTTGCGTCTAGGCGAGTATACCCAACATTAGCTTGGTGTCCGACAAGTGTGCTCATTAGTTGAAGTGACGCCTTTTGTCGCAATCTGGATGCCTCAAGCATGTGTGTTGTTTCTGGCAATTGTAACGGGTGATTATGCTTTTCAACAAACTGATGAATGAAATATTTATTATTGTTTGCCAAAGACAATGCTATTCTTGTAGTGGATCCCTTTTATCTTCTTTTCGATGCCCCTCTTTGCAACAAACATATCTGCAACCCGTAATGACACCATCTCTCTTTCGCTTGTTAAAGTATTGTTTCCTCACTCCAAATCCTGTTAGCCTTCCATATTCACACCAAAATTTCCATACTTGTTCAAGACTCTCAAACTCTAATCCGACACTTGGTTTCGTTGGGACATCCATCTTTGTGACTATCTCTATACTCCAATAACATAATAATAAAGATGAGCTATATTCATTTTTGTAATCATATGCATTAAAAACATTATGGAGTAAAGGTGTACCTTATTTACGCCTTATCTCTTTGAAAATGATATTTGTCAAAAAGTTTCCCAAAATGGCGAGCAAATGATATGAACTTGTCAAAAAAACCCCTCACCATTGAACTTCCTTTATCAAAGCTTCTAAGAATATCATCTACTCAGTGTTTCATCATTTTCAACATTAAGGAAAGCCTCTTTCTTAAGAAATACGTCAATACACTATATTTGGCGCCAATTTTTCTACAAAACTCGCTTAAGCCTTCCACATTCGCTTAAGCGAGACTTCGCTAAGTAATTCGCTTAAGTGAGACTTATCGCTTAAGTGAATTCTCGCTTAAGCGAAATATCCGCTTAAGCGAAATCTGCGACTATTGGTTTTGCATAAGATTGAATCTCCTCCTTTCCTTTCATTTTTGCACTTTAACTCTCTGCTACTCGCTTAAGCTGAGCAAACCTCTGTCTTGTATTCCACAGCTTCAAAGCCTTCAGAAAATTGTTTCCTCAGGTACAAACCTAAACCCTAAACCATTGTATCTCTCCTATTACTCTGTTTCATTTACATTTCTTCCATTGCATTATGGGGTCTTCCCCTTCGTGTTATTTGTGAACTTTTGCATGGGTTTATAACCTCTGTTTCATTTATATTATAAGAGATGCATTTTTTAACTTTTATTTTGATGTTGGGCTAATTGAAAATATTTTTGCTAGATAAAATGTCACTTTGACCTTACCTTGATGTCTGTCTGTATTTTTTGCTTAAGCAAAAATGAGTCGCTTAAGCGAATAAATGTGAATGAGAAAACAAAGGGTGACATAATTTCGCTTAAGCGAGACTACAGGCTTAAGCGGGTTTTACTGAAATTTCTGTTCTGGTTTCGATTGCAGGATGGCACCAAAAAAATCCATTCTTCAAAGAAAGAGGCAGACACCAAAAGTTGGCCAAACTTCACAACAACATGATGAACCTATTGATCAACATGAACATTCGTCACCTCAAACTCAAACACAAACACAAACAGAAGTCATATCATGGGATAGATATAGGTTCAAAACCAGGGCCAAGGATCAAAGATTTCTTGACTTACAGGCTAGGGAATTGCTACCTGAGAGAAAGATAGCTTTACAAGAAGGAGAGTATGAAGAATTTATGCAAGAGGTTAGGAGAAGAAAATGCGAATTCTTGGCAAATCTCCCCAACCAAATTAATGAGGTAATCGTCAAAGAGTTTTATGCAAATGCTTGGCCATTGATACCAAGAAGGTCAAAAAGAAGGTCTTGGGTTCGAAGGCACCCAGTTGCTTATGACAAAGATGCAATTTCAGCCTTGTTACGCAACCCTTTGACCTTGGAAGAAGGGAAGCTATGCCAATACCAGCAACGCCGAAAGTGATTCTCAGGTTTTTTGGATCATAGGGTAGCTGAGACCTTATGCATCCTTGGAAAATCATATGAAACAAATACTACTAGGAAGCCAATGAGGTTCAAAAGACAATCTCTGAATACTTTGGCTCAAATCTGGACATCATTTCTCTTTGCTAACATTGTCCCAACCACACACAACTCAGATCTTCGGATGCCTTGAGCATATCTCATATACAGTATCATGCAAGGGATATCCGTTGACATAATAGCAATCATTTCAGATGAGCTGCACCAATTTGTTATTTCCAATACCTCCTCTACTGCATCAGCAACAAAACCTTTGGGATTTCCAACACTCATCACTGCTTTATGTGCTTCCCAAAGCATTATCATTCTAGAGAGCGCCGCTCAAACTATCAGTTTGAAGAAACCAATCAATTCCCAGTTCATCAGAAATTATTGCACCAATCAATTAGAACAGCCTGCAGGACCTTCCTCTCAACCCTCCTCATCTGTACCACTTACATCATAACCAACACAACCATTCATGCCTGACATGCCACAAATGGATTCAAGTGTCCTATGTCATCTAACCCACATAGAGCAATAATTGGCAGCAACCAATCGCGCTTACACTCAGTTGAATGAGTCGTTCTACAAGTTAGTCCTTTTCTTATTTAATATTTTAATATATCTAATCAATTATGCAACCATGCCTGATTTTCTCTTTCCACAGGTTCACTCTACATCAACATCATGGTGAGCCATCTGCTTTTCCATGGCCAACACCAGAGCTTTTTGCAGCGACTGTATCGTGGCTTGGAGACAACCCTACCTTTTTAGCTCAAGAAAAAACTCCAGAAGATCATGTATCACATCCAGATGAAGGAGCCAATGAGGACATTGACGATCATCAAGAGGGAGATGTACAACAAAATCAAAACTTAGGGAAAGAATGGGACATGATGAGGGAGATAGGCCACAACCAATGCAAGAGGAGGACAATGTAGAAGACCCATGATTAGAATTAGGATTTTATTGTAATGGATATAAATGACTAAACATTTTCTGTTATGTAATAGACTTTATTTTTACTTTCCCAATGCTGAATTCTATACTTTTTCATTAATGGATTTTAATATTTGTTCACAATCATGCCAAAGTCATTATAAACTATTTTTGGTGGAAGATGTATGTTGAAGAACAAATGTAATCTAGTGTATTTATCCCCCTTGCATGCTGTCTGTTTTTGCAAATATTGATGCGTTGGAAAATTAAATTTTTGGCTCAAGCCCTGCTACCATTTGCTTAAGCCAATTAATCTTCGCTTAAGCCATTTTGTTGCATGTTGCTGTGTCTACATAATTTTTTAAAATTATGATATATTCACTTAAGCTCACATATTCGCTTAAGCGGTTTTATATTCGCTGAGAAATTCAAATTTGGGCTCAAGTCCTGCCACTATTCGCTTAAGCCAATTCATTTTTGCTTAAGCCATTTTGTATGCCTGAAATAATGGCTCTCTGCCTCAAATTCGCTTAATATCAATTAAAATCGCTGGTCAAGGCTTAAGCGACTCTATAATAGCTTAAGCGATTTACAATCCGCTGAAGCGAAAAGGGTGGTTCAAATGCATCCCTCTCTAGTCCATTTTCACTTAGGTTTAATTTTTTTTCGCTTGGTAGGGCTTAAGCTAAATGCAAATCGCTTAAGCGAATTTAGGGACTTAAGCGAGACATGGTTCATGTGTGTTGTGGTTGGCTTGGGTGCGCTTTTAAGCCTTTTCACCATTAGCTTAAGCCTTTCTTCCCGCTTAAGCGAATGGCCCACCAATTTCGCTTAAGCGAAAAAATCCGCTTAAGCGAAAACACACTGCGCCCTGCAGTTCCTGCCAAGACTGTAGAGGATCCGGATCCAAATCATCACATGACATACTTTCAATTACTTAAGTGTATAAGGTAAAGTGTCTCACTCAAATGCACAACATGAAGCATGATCAACCATAAGCTTGCCCATTGCCTACTTCTTCACTAGAATTCACATATACACACAAAAATCAAGAGAACTTTGCTAGGTTATAAAAAGGAGGTAAGGTGAAGGTGAAAAAATTACAAAGGTAAACAAGCTAAAACTAAAGAGGATATAAGAATAATGAGAAATAAATTTAAAGAAAATAAGTATGAAAGGATTACTTTTGCTAGCTATCAAATGCTTCTTTTCCTTTTTACTACTTACTTTTCTTTTTCTTTCTTTTTCTCTCTCTCTCTTTTTTTTTTAACTTTTTTTTTACTCTCCTCTTATTTTTTTTATTTACTGATTTTTTTATTTTTTACTTTTTACATTTTCTAAGAGAATCTCTTCCACACTTATTTTTATGATCATTCCTAAAATAATTCTAAAGTTCTTGTATCCCCTTAAGTTAGGTCATGTTATTGTACCCAATAACTCACCCGACACAAAAACATTTGTTTCATGTTCCCAACGTGAGGAGGACCCCTCTCTTTCTCGTATATACTCTGCCTTTTTTTCTCTCTGCAAAATCTACTCCGCAACATGTTCACCAAAAATGTGGGTTTCTTATTGATTGCATTATTGGAATTCTGGGTTTTAAAATAAATTATGGGCACCCTTTTGCGGTGTTTATTATGGATTATGTTTTAATAGAAGGTATGATCAAACTGTGAATTTTGCGAGTTTAGGCTTTACATAGTTTCTACACAATTACATACATCAGAGAAGCGATTGAAGAATGGGAATAAAACAACAAAATTTAATTTTACACTGACTAGATGTAAAGGGAAATACGGTTGCAGAGCTACAAACTCAAGTTCATGCCGTTTAGATGTAGACATATTACATTATTAAGGATCCCCAGGCTGAAATGTGAAACCAGTGTGGTCTAAAACCATGTGGTTCCAGTCACTTATTTTGCAACACAAATGCATTTTTCTCATAAATTATTAGGTTTTGACAGATGACATGAGTGGCTGGAACCACATGGTGCCAGACCACAATAATTTTTCCAGTGTCCTAACATGCTTAACCACAAAACAAATCTCCTGTCCTGTATACATGGATTGGTGTCTCATAAGATTCATCGTTGCTTCAAGCTTCTGGGTTTAAGGATCGTTCAATTTCTTCTAAAGAGCGCCCCTTAGTTTCTACTAAGAAGTAATAGGCAAATGCAGCAGCTAACAAGGAAACTGCTCCAAAGATGGCATATACGGGTGCAACTCCAAATTTTTCGACTAACTCAAGGAAGAATAATCCAACCACAAAATTGCAAACCTGGATATAAAGGACAATAATTAAAATTTGTAACCAGGAAAGTTCCAGCACAAGTAGTTAACTAAAAAGTGACATGAAAGAGAGCTTCCAATAGAGGAAAAAGCATTCAATGCCCACCCAATGGGTAGAAAAACTGAACCCCATGATCTTCCCTCGTGTTCTGGTGCTGCTAAGCTCTGGTATGATGATGCCAGTTACCGGGCCAGCTCCAACTGCGAAAGAGAATATATACCTGTAAAATTGTACAAAGGGAAAATACGCATTATACATGTGCCAATTTTCCAGAGAATATAGAATACTGGAAACTATCTCAGAAGTCAGAACATCCTCAAGTTATTATCTATGCTCTTGTTAATAAATAATGAAGGAATTAGAAATAATAACATCCTAAAAGTAAATATATTGATGAAAGCTTTGGCGACATTGTTGAATTTGAAATAAGAAAAAAAAAAAAACAAGATATTCCAATGCCAAGCAGGTTAGTTAATTGCATACTGCCACGGCAGTGTGCGTTGTGTGAGGTGGCAGCTACAGGACCATATTGTTGAGTTTTTCTGTTTGATTTCTGATTCATAACCTACCAATCAGTCTTTGTTGAATGTGTTTTTGGTGCTCTGATCACTATTGTTTTTCTCATTGCATAGACTTCTCTTTTTATTATTATTAATTATGATGCATTTAACTTTGGGTGATTTTTTTTTTTTTGGAGTATTTATGTGTTATATAAAATTATTTATCTTATACTGTAGTCTTTGGTACAGCAGCCATCCCTCCCTCTAAAGCATTTTTGGGGTTGACTTTGCTACCCTTCGGTTTAGGATTAATAACCAGGTGTTAAATATGTATGTTAATTAGAAAAATTAGTATCTTTGTAATTATGGTAATTAGATAACTATATATTTTATAATCATTGCTGATATTATTATTAGCAATATAAATATTTAGTCCGTTGTGTAGTTGAGACACGAATTCAATCAATACTCTCTCTCTTTCCTCTCTCTTAACATGGTATCTTGAACCTAGCAAAAAGGTAATCTTAAATTCGTGCATACTTGGTGTGGGCTAACTTCCCATTGGTGATTTTTTTTTTTTTTTTTCTAGAAATGATGCTTCAGTTGTGATTTCCGGTCTTCCCCCCAAACAAGATCATCATCCATTGTCAGCAACCATCTTTCTCTAATGGCTAAAATGACTTATGTTTGTTTATTCTTATCCATGGCTACCATACACCATTGGCCTCTATATCAACTTGACATGAAGAATGTTTTTCATAGTGGTCTTAATGAGAAAATTCATATGAAACAACCTCTCGGATTTGTTACTCAAGGGATTGTTTAGGATTAGTTTGTCATCTACGAACATTCTTGTATGGCCTTAAACAATCTTCAAGAGCAAGGCTTGGTAGATTTACCTCTATTGTCCAATTGTTTGAGATGTCTCAAAGTGAAGTTGATAATTCAATTTTTTATTGACATTCAACCATAGCATGCATTTATTTAATTGTTTATATTAACAACATTGTTATTATTGGCAGTGATCACCATAGCATTACACAATGGAAGAACAATCTATGTAACCAATTTTAGACAATAGATCTTTGTAGACTTCAATACTTCTTGAGAATAAAGGTGGTGTAATCTAACAACAATGTTGTAATTTCCCAGAGAAAGTATGCATTGGATATATTAAAAGAAACAAGTTTGGTAAGTGCTAGATCTATGGATACTCCTATGGATCTATAGAGAGAAAGTGTATGAATGTTGTGTGTCACATATAGGGTACAATAGAATCAATCATAAATACAAAAGAATAAAAATAATTCTCTAATTTACAGTTACTTATAACGGGATATCTAATCATATCCCTTGTTTTGTGATATTTTTTGTTAATAGATCCTAATTCCAAACTTATAAATACAATAGAATAAAAATAATTCTCTAATTTACAGTGATTTATAACTGAATATCTAATCATATCCCTTATTTTGTGATTTTTTTGTTAATAGATCCTAATTCCAAACTTTTGCCAAGTAAAGAGGAGCATCTTTTTGATCCTGGAAGGTAAAGGAGATTGGTGGAAAAGCTAAACTATTTCATTGTTACTCGTCTAAACATCTTTTTTAATGTCAATTTGGTAAGTCAATTCCTTAACTCACCTTGTGAAGAATATTGGGATGCTTTGATTCACATCTTAAAATATATCAAAAGAGTCCAGGAAAAGGTCTCTTGTATAAAAACAATGGTCACGCTCAAATGGCAGGGTACTCTGATGCAGGTTATGCATGTTCTTATGACAGGAAATCTATTTCTAACTACTGTGTTCTAATTAGAGGTAAAATAATTTTTTAGAAGAGTAAAAAGCAAAATGTGATTTCTCTTTTTAGTGTAGAAGCAAAATATTGACCCATGGTCTCACCCACATATGTACTTATTTGGCTAAAACAACTTAAAAATATGAGATTTGAAGAGGTCACACAAATGAAACTTATTTGTGATAATCAAATAGCCTTGCATATTGCCTTAAATCCGATTTTCCCATAAAGAACGAATCACATTAAGATAGATTGTTCATTTGTGAGAAGATCCTACTTTGGAGTCATCATCATAAGTTTCGTGATTGGCAAATGTACTCAAAGTCTTTAAGAGGTCCACCTATTAAGTAAATATATAACAAACTTGGTGCATATGATTTATATACTCCAGCTTCAGGGAGAGTGTTAAATAAGAGTAAAATGTTAACCAGGGAAATTAGTATCTTTGTAATTATGATAATTAGGCAACTGTATATTTTGTAATCATTGTTGATATTATTATTATTAATATAAATATTCACTCTTTTATGTAGTTGAAATACACGGATTCCATCAATGCTCTTTCGATTTCTTCTCTCTTAACACTATGGTTCCAAATTCAATCATAACAGAAGCCATTCATAGAATTATGCTAATGGCACAGCTATCATGCAGAGCCAATTAGATGCAAATTAACTATTCAAAGTCAAACCATATCTATTTAACCAAGTCCAGTAAAATTTTAAACACCACTTTCTTCAAACAAATGATAGCCAAGCTAATGAACACATTCAGAAATAAGAATTTGGGGAGAGTGAGAAAAGCATGTCAATCTCAACAAGCATTTAGTAATTGTCACCTATGTTTCAATTGGAGATGAAAAAGCTAGGTTGCTGTCACAGAAGGCACATGGCACTAGATTCTCAGCACCAGCAAATAAATGCTTACATTATAGTTCCCAGTATTGATAAGTTGTTGCTGAGTTGCTCATCCAATGGAAAGATGACAGCATAGACCACGAGAAACATTGAAATTGCCTACAAAGAAACAGAATCAAAAGTCATCAGTAATAATATAGTGAGAAAAGGCTACTTAACTAGCAACAAGATCTAAATGAAGTCAGTGTACGCCTGTTCATGCATGATAGAAACTTTAAGTATGCTTACATTATTTATTATGCACACAATCTTTGTCTATTACAGATTAGGAGCATGAATTAGTCCAGGAAGGGGAATATACACTGCGTAAAAGTGAAATAACAGAAAAATAGAGAACAGAGAAATAGAAAAACAACTGTCTCCTTTCCTCGTATCATTTTATTACCTCTAAGACAGTCCCCCGCTCTTTCTGATGCACAATCAAAGATTTTTTTGGGTCAAATATTGTATATATATATATGTGTGTGTGTAAAACAAGATCTTCTCATACTAGTGTAAATCTAAAAACTCTTACACTCAATTTGAACTTTTCACTTATTGTATTAGAACCAACTCTTTTTTACTCACGCTGTAGTATGGCCAGTAATGACAACATGTACTCTTCCCCTCCTAGCAAATTACTTCTTACTACTCTGCCAGATGTTGCTCATGTAAGTTCTTTGCTTCTCCAAGATGAAGCCCAAAGGACACATACATCCCCCATTGCCTTCTGAATGAATTGCCCTCCAAACCCACCCAGCACATGTTTCTGCAGATTACACTTCTCATGCTTTTTTAGCAAAATCAACACCTTCTCACAATTGTCCCCGATGCACACATTGTGGCACCCTTTGCCACACTGAAAACAAGTCCTATAAACATCATGGATATCCACTAGCACATCATTATTACTGCAAGGGTAACACTCATGAGCAGTCTTCCACATCATCCACCTGTGTTGCTCCTCATTCCAACAGTGTGGCAGAAGACCCCTTATCAACATAATCCTTACATCATCATCTTCAGCTATTGTGGGAGGGAAACAGGCCCAAAGCCAATCTCACAGGTATCTCTTTATTCTACCCTTTACATGCCTAATCAATGGGTCATTGCTACTAGCGCCAAAGATCATGTTTCTTTCACTCTTTCCTCCTTTCTTCAGTAACCCCTTCCTTTCCTTCTTCTCTCCACACAACTATTTGTGTACCTAATGGTAATTCAGTTCCTATTCATGACATTGGTACTGTACCACTTACATCACACTGATAGAACTGGACCAAAGAGATTAGAACAGAAGAAAAAGAAAAGAAAAGAGACAAAATCCAAGAAAGAATCATATGTATTATTAAGAAATGACTCTTGCTGAGGAATTGATACCCCTACACTAGTGTAGAATGCTTTACAACAAATCCTGTCCCTATTAGGTATTCGAGAGCCTGATCTCTCCTAGTATAATCCAAGTGATTAACTAAGATGTCTCCCACTTCCCTCTCTTTCTCCTATTTACTCTCCACTTGTGACAGTCGGTTAGTTATCAGTTATTCTATCAGTTATTCTGTTGCTGATCTGGGGCTGGCCCACCTTTCTTTTTCCTTACATACACCTTCCTAATTAGAAGTCTAACACACACACATCATTCTTATAGATGTATTATTTGTCTCCTCATTCAAATTCAATATTTTATCAGTGTCAAAGCTCACCCAATCTTTGAACTGTATTGTCCTTTTTTATCCTAATCATTGTGTATTTTAGGACCATTTGACAAAGAAGGAGGTTGGTCGAGGCCATGAAAAGGATGGACTTTTACTTCCTTCGATGCATCTACCACTGCAGTTGCCCTTCTTGGCATGCTTGATTTGGCCATCCTTCACCAAATGCCCTGAAATATTTAGCTCTTGTTCTTGGTTTTAACAAAGACTCATGTGACCATTGTGAAATCTATCATTTGTCTAAACAAACAAGACATTCTTTTCCTTTGCGTATGTCCACTACTAACTCTTTGTTTGATTTAATTCATGCTGATATTTGGAGAAAATATGCTACACCTACTTAAAATGGTCATTGTTAGATTATTGTTGACAACTTTTCTCGAGTTACATGGAATTATCTCATGTACAAATTGGATGCATATTCTTTGTCAATCCATTTCTTGACTAATGTTCACAATCAATTTAATACATGTGTCAAAAATCTATCCAATCTTATAATGGTACTGAATTCACCAACCATTCCTATTAGAAACTACTTCCTCTGGCATTCTACAACAATTTTCTTGTCCTGGCAGTCCCCAACAAAATGGCATTGTCAAACGTAAACACCTCCATCTTCTTAATGTTGCAAGATGTTTTCAACCTGGTCTTCCAATTTCTTTTGGGGAGATAGCATCCTCACTGCCATTCATTTAATCAACTGCACCGGATTTCATGGCCTCTCACCCAATTTCATTCACCTATGTACATTTGATTGCTTATGTTGCACATCTACTTCTCATGGTGTTAGCGTTAAGAGACAAAATTCAGGAAGAATTAAAGAAGGAAAAGAACTTTTATTAATTACTTGAAGAACTAGGATTACAAAAATTCCCCCAAAGCGACAGCTCCTCCCAGAGAATGAAATTCTCCCTTCTCTTATTCAAAAGCCAAAATCTAATAACCAAAACTGACTGCTTAAATAAAGAATAGTTAAACTTATCTAATCCTTATCTCTTGAAACAAACAAAATGTTAGACCACAGGATACAAATAGAACATTAAAAGTGTATTATAGGAAGAAGGGTAAAAATAGAAATTGAAACTATTCTATCCTTTGACCTATTAGTTAGGTTTTTGGTAGTAGTTAGTTAATTGGTTAATTTGTTTTACATCAGTTTGGTATAAATAAGTCCTTTGTTAGGTAGGAGTAGATAGAAATTGAGTAAATAGAAAAAACTGAACAGATTCCAGTGTGAAAGGAGTAGCCTCCTTTGTGTAATCTTTTTTTTATAATCAATAAACTTCAAGGACGAATAATGCCCTTTTCCCCTCTGACATTTCCGAGAACCTAACACAAAAGCTAATCCTTATCTCTTCTAACAAACTATCCCAACTCATCTTGTTCAAAATCCTAACTAACTTCCTATTAAGCCTTTTAAGCCCTTTTTACTAATTATTGGCTTTCTTCTTATGGGAATTAACCCGCCAAACAATACCCTTCATCGGACTTGTATCAAAGAGGCCTTCATTGCAGGTTTTGGTCCCATCAATACCACCCCTTGAACTTTCACTCTTACCCTCAAGAGTGAGTGAAGGAAACTGACTCTTGATGACCAATGCCTCTTCCCAAGTAGCTTCCTCAGCAATGAACACCTATTTCTGCCGTTGACCACCTTGGGTAACAACTCGAGTAGCCAGAACAGCTTTTGGCTCCGCAACTTCTGCTGTTATTAACTCCTTTGGTAAGGTGGCAGACACAATCTTTTGTCCTATGACCTTATTAAGCTGCGAAATGTGGAAAACCGGATGGACCTTTAAAGACGCTGGGAGAGAGCATGTAGGATACTTCTCCTACATGCTGCAAAATCTGGAAGGGCCCGAAATACCTTGTGGAGAGCTTTTGATTGATCCTATGGATCATAGATTGTTGCCTATGGGGCCTCAATTTGAGGAAAACCCACTCCCCAACTTCTAGCTTCATCCCCCTCCAGTGGCTGTCTGCAAAAAACTTCATATGCTGCTGGGCCCATTCTAAATGGAAGCGCAATTGTCGTAAGGCCTTGTCTCGGTCTCGTAGATCACATGCCATGGTCTCAACCCGCACCTATCCTTCAATCAGTCTAGGAACCACCGAAGGCTTCCTCCCATATACTACTTCGAAAGAAGTGGTCCCAACTGATGAGTGATAAGTTATGTTATACCATAGTTTAGCCCAAGGGACCTAATAGGTCCAATTTTTGGGCTATTCCAATGCAAAACAGCAGAGATATGTTTTCAAACATCAGTTTACTACCTTGGTTTGTCCGTCCGTTTGTAGGTAGTAAGTTAAACTCATACGCAGCTGTGTTCCTTGCAACGCAAATAGCTCTTTCCAAATAGTGCTCACAAATATTGGATCACGGTCCCTACATATTGATGCCGGCAGCCCATCTAGTCGAACCACCACTACGAAAAAGATTTCAGCTACCCTTCTAGCCGTGTATGATCCACACAACCAGTACTGCATCAGCACCCAATGACCGAGGTAATCCGACTACAAAAGCAAGGAAATGCCCTCCCACACTTGAGAGGAAATTGGGAGGGGTTAGAGTAATCTGCTAGGAGTTGCAGCCTCATACTTATTTCTTTGACAAATCTCACATTCATGGACAAATTTCTGCACACACTTCTTCATACCGACACAACAAAGATTTGTTGTTAAGCTCAAAATTCATGCAGCAGTTGGGAAATCAAGGAAGAAGAAGCTGGAATTACCAAACCCCTTTTGTATTTCAAGACTCCTCCTACCAATGAGTGCCTGGGTTTGGCATCCGGATCCCCCTTCAAAGCAATGACAACTTGCTGCAGATGAGAGTCCTGTAAAATCTTGTCTTGCAAATCTTGTTGCTGCTCCCATACTGGAAAAGACGCAATTGTAGTAAGTTCCCCATCTTCAAGCCGCCTTGACAATGCATTCGCAGCCTTGTTGGTGGATCCTGGTTTATAAATGATTTCGAAATGGTAGCCCATCAATTTTGTAAGGCAGCACTGTTGATCGGCTGAAACTACATGTTGTTGTAGGATATATTTAAGACTCTTTTGGTTTGTAAGCACAAGGAATTCCCTCCCTAATAGATAGTGCCTCCAGTGTTGGATAGCAAGGACAATTGCCATCAACTCATTTTCGTAAACCAACTTGGACAAATTTAATGCAATAGAGATTTACTAAAGAAAGCAATGGGCTTCTACTGTTGCATCAACATTGCTCCAATTCCTCTACCTGAAGCGTCACATTCTACTTCGAATTTTTCCTCAAAGTTTGGCAAGGTTAAAATAGGGGCTGCGGTGATAGCGGTCTTTAGGTCTTGAAAAGCCTTCTCGGCCTCAGTTTCCCATCTAAAGCCATCTTTGCAGGTCAACTTTGTTAAGGGCCTTGCCATATGCCCGTAATTCCAGATGAACTTATAATAGTATCCCAAAGTCCCAAGAAACTGTGTACCCCTTTAACACTCCAAGGGATAGGCCAATCTAAGACACTTCGGACCTTGCAAGGATTAACACGCACCCCTATAGCCGACACGTGGCCCAAATACTCAACCTGCGTCCTTTCAAAGCAACATTTCTTCCTATCAGTGACAAACTGATTAGCCTGCAAGGTCTAAAGGACCAAGGTCAGATGCTTCAAGTGTGAGTTCTAGTCCTTACTATACACCAATACATCGTCAAAGAATATCAAAATGAACTTTCACAGAAATGGCCTACAGATCAAGTTCATTGTTGACTAGAACATAGTAAGAGCGTTCATCTCGCACATGGTTTGCTACCTCTTCCCAAGCCTTGCTTAAGGCTGGCTTTACTCAATCCAAAGCTGACTATTCCATTTTCACATTTACTCATGACTCATCACCATTTTCCTTCTTTATATTGATGATATTGTAATTACAAGAGATGATTTGCTAGTTGTTCCACTTCTCAAGCAATATCTTTCTAACCAGTTCCACATCAAAGATTTAGGACCATTAAAATATTTCTTGGGTATCGGACTGGCATGCTCACAGGCTGGCATTTTCTTAATCAACGAAAATATGCACTAGAAATTCTTCAAGACAATGGCCAGTAAACCAGCTAAAACCCCATTGGATTACAATGACATCTTGGCTGCTGATGTTGGTAATCTTTTACCTAATCCTGCTTCAAATAGACTACTACTTGCTAGACTTCTATACCTTGCAGTCACCCATTTGGACATCACTTATGCAGTAAACTTATTGTCAAAATTTATGTCCTCTCTTCATGACACACATTGGGAGGCTGCACTTAGAGTGGTGAGATACTTCAAATCTGCCCTTGATTATGGTACCTACTCTCACTGCACAATTATGCTTGCATGCTTACTGTGATGCAGATTGGGCTTCTTGCCCCACGTCTAGAAATCAACCTTTAGTAAACGTATTTATTTTTGGGGTCCAAGTCTTCTTTCTAGGTAAAACAAGAAGCAATCCACTGTTTTGTGCCCCTCAACCAAAGCCAAAGGTCAAACTATGGCTAGTATTGTTAGTGAACTCACATACCACACACTCTTCTCTATGAGTTAGGTCTTCCATCACATCCTGCAATGTTATATTGTGACAATCTAGCTGCCCTCAATATAGCAAACACTCCCGTTTTTCATAAAAGACAAAACACGTTTGTTAAGAAACTTGAGCCTAACTCACTCCTAAAAGCTAGCTCATAGGAGAAAGATTGCCCTAACTCTTATAAGAAGTATTCTGGTTCTATTCCTAACTAATGTGGAACATCTTAACACACTCCCTTTATGCCCAGGACTGGACATCTGGTGTGTGAAATTTGCAGGACTGAACACCTGCATGGATGGACCCAACAAGACTAGACATCTGTGGGTAGTTCAATGTTCAAATTGAATAGGCTCTGATATCATGTTAAGAAATTTGGGCCTAACTCACTCCCAAAAGCTAGCTCATAGGAGGAGGACTACCCTAACCCTTATAAGAAGTATTCTATAGTTCTATTCCTAACCAATGTGGGACATCTTAACAATGTTGAAATTGATTGTCATTTCATTCAGGATATTCAAGGTCAACTTCAAACAACTTTTGTTCCCTCCCACCAACAACTAGCAGATGTCTTCACCAAAGCCCTTCTTCCAACTTCACACACGCAAAGATATGATATCACTGTAATATTATCTTGTATCTTTGTCAAATATTGTATATAGATTAATTTAGGATACTTACCTAGGATAGAAAATACTTGCCTAGTTTCTAGAGATTTAATCTCCCGGCATTATGTAATTGACCAAATCCCACTTGTATATATATATATATATATATATATATATTATGATTGAATAGAACACAGCCAAATATTTTTGCTTTTTTTTCATGCCTTTTTTTTCTCTCCTATTCATCAATATTCACTAGTTAGTTATGCTTTTCAGTATGAATATTCCCTTAGTTTCCCATTCTATCCAACCGAGTCACGCACTAGTGTTGATCCTCTATTTCCCATCCCCTTCCTACATGCACATTAGTAATAGGGATCTATCCACATTCACTTGGTGATGACTGGATGTCTTTTTCTGACATATAATTTACCTAGCATGAAGTTATGAACATGTACACACTCACCATTCCTAAGTAGCTTCCTACAAGAAGTTTCTGTCTCCCTTCCCTGTCGATTAAGTATAAAGCACAAAGTGCACCTGAAGAAGGACAACAGATTAGAACAATCTGAATCAAATTCCTAGAAGAAATTTAGAGATAAAATGAAAAGTAGTGCAGACTGCAAACCTGTAAAGTTAGTAAGCCCAACAAACAAGCTTGCTAAAGCACTGCTTTCAACACCAACATCTTGAAAGGTCAGTGATGAAAAATAAAGAACCCCATTTATGCCTGCAAACTGCTGAAGTACAAAAAGAGTACCTCCAATAAAGGCAGCTGCAATCATACAAGAAAATCCACTATGAGTTTTATACTTAAAGTTGCATGTGCAAGTAATTATTATAAATTACATGTTTATCAAAGAAGTTCTATTTTATGGAGCTAAATTCATTCCCTTATCCAGCTGAAACTATTACTTTAATGTACTTGTATTTTTCTCCTGACCTGGTAATTAATCAATTAGGATGGGAAAATAATAGTTTTCCATGCACAGAATGCTGTCTATTGTAAGAAACAGCCAAAACCACCTTGACACAACCTCTAGAATGTGGTTCCTCCAAGATCTCTGACCATCTGCTGTCCAAATCACTACCATCATTCTTGCTGACAGACTGAAATTCTTTAATTGCACTATCAACTTCAGCTTCTCCCCAAAGCTCACTTACTACTTTTTTAGCATCATTTATTCTCCCAGCCTGAGCAGAAATATTAAAGCTTCACGAACAGTGGAAAAGCTTAAAATTATCAATTAAGTAATCAATAAACTCCTACCTTGCAAAGCCAGCGCGGACTATCAACAGCAAACTGCATACCAAGTGCAACAAGAAAACCTGGGATGCTTGCAATATACAGCATTGTCCTCCACCTGAAATATGTATTTGTTGGTTCCAAGTAGGCATTATTCAGAAAGCAATTTTCTGTTTTCAAACACTATAAACATACAATTGAAGGAAGAATGGATATCACTTTATGATTTGAGTGCAAGTTTGACTTCAGTTAAGCTTAGAAAGGTGTGTTCCTGTTACATTAAGGGTCTGTTTGGCATATAGAATTGGAATTAGTTCAGAATCATAATTTCTATGAGTGGGTTATGCAAAGAACTAGAGCATAAATTATAATTTAAAGATGAATACAAATTCTATTTTGACACCTCTAATAATTAGAGGCAGTCATGGCTATGGTTACATTGGATGTGAGTAAAAAAATTTAATGCACATGATAGTGACAACGGTTGGGTAAAGAGATGGTGACAGCAGGTGAAATAGGTGAAGAAGTGATGGTGGTGGTGGTGACAATGCCGGTGACGAGTGTAAAGGTGATTGGTGGTGGAGGTGGCCTTGGAAATTGGTGGTGAAAGGGGGGGGTTTGATATCGGAAGAGGTGACAACAAGAATAGTGGTTGTGAGATGAGGACATGGTGGCACAGTAGTGGGTGGTGGTGAGGCTGTGGCAGCAGTAGTGGTGGTGAAAGCAGCAATCAGTGGTAGTGATGGTAGAAACAATGGTGGTGGTAGCAATTGTTGCAATGGTGGTAAGAGTAGCAGAGGTGGAAGCAGTGGCCACAACAATGGTAGTGGCATTGGTAGTAGTGGCAAAACTAGAGAGCAGATATACTCAATGTTGGTGAGGTTAGGAATTGTAATTTAGTGGATACAGATTAGAAATTGAGAAATGCTAGTTTAGTTATACTAGAATTTCATGGAATTCCGCCTTAAAATTGTGATCCAATTCTAAAAGGATTTATAAATGTCATTATTAGAATTCCAAGTATTAATTACAATTTCAAAACCCAATTCCATGTGTCAAACAGAAGTTGGCATGGGCATGCGAAGCTCTTTGCATGGCTGTGCACAATGCTTTGGGCCCCTACATGAATCAAGTCTAATCATTTTCTATAAATAGGAAGCCAAGTTAGTCATTAGACACATCATTCTTATGACCTGTTTTACTTACAGTTCTAGTTTTCTCTTTTGCCGCGCTTCTCTTTCTCCCAATGTACTTCGAGGCACACCCTTAGATCTAGTTCATTTTTGCAACATGGATTGGAGTTGATTGATGTTTGATCAACATTGCTTTTATTTCCGGTTCCTGCTTTTCTTTTCTTTTACTCTTTTAATTGATTCAATGTTTTGGTTTAAAGTATGGATGGAAAACCCTAGCGAATGTGAATTTTCTGATCATTTTATGTTCTTATAGTGAATGTTTCTCTTTTTTCAATTATGTTTATCCTATTGGCTCATTTGGTGTGGATGGATTAAATCATATGCATATTATCTAATTTGTGAAAGAAGAGCAAAGGAACTACTCTTAACCAACGGATAGATAGATAAAGAGAATCATGAGTTTTAGACGGTCAATCTAGAATCTTGGATTTTCAATCAGTTATTGGGTTAAGAAACCCATTGAATCTTAATGCTTTTTTATATCTATATTTGACATGATCATTGGAGATAAAGCCTTTAGGAAAATATTAAGAATATTGCATGATCATTAGGTATTGATGGAATCAAAATAGGTGATTGATAATTAGTTAAAGAATTATAAAAACCATAAAAGAGGTAAGATAAGAACAAGGTAAAACCACCTAGTTATAAACCCTAGTTCTAATAAATCTAAATTTGTATTTATATAAGTGCTAGAGTCTACAGGATTCTTTCTCCACTTCTCTTTCTTTTTCTTCTCCTTCTCTTACACTCTTGCTTGCACAACAATCCTTACTAATTAGGGATCAATAGTCTTTGTGGGACAATAAATCAAGGTCTTAAATGCCCCATTTATTACTCATCAATGGTACGTTTACCCATTGTTGCGAAACACAAACAACACGTTTTTAGAATTTGCAAAACAAGTCTGCAAGTTTGTGGCCGGACATTATATCCTAGAAGTCCAATTTGAGATGACAGAAAATATGAGCATAAGCTACATTCTTGGCTCTTACATTTTAACACTAATCCATGAAAATTTAACAAAGCAGAGAAAAGACACACATATGACACAATACAAATACAAAAAAATCATTCTTGAAAAGAAAAATAGAAACAATACTGCAAATATATGAATAAATTACTAAAACAATATATATTTACACACATTAAAACAGGACAAAAGAAAAGATTATCCCAGAAAATTAATTGCAGTGTTTAAACTAGTCATTAAAGAACATTCACACAAGCAAAGTCATAATACAAATAGTTAAAAGCCTTCAGTCAATAGAAGTGACAAGGTTCTCACACCAATAGACAATTTGAGTGGAAAAGCTCAAGAAACCTAAAACTTATTCATCCAAAAACACCTGCCATCCTTGTTTAACATACACCATATCTTCCAAATTTCCAAGTAAAACCATATGTTTACATTAGACAACCACACAAACACAAGTGAAAATTGTAAGTTAAATACCGATTCCATGAATCTACAAGGAAGAAAATACAAAGAAACTCACCAATGTGGATCATTCTCAGCAGCTATTCCAAGAAATAGTGAAGCAATAATGCCAAGACAAGTGCCAATTTGACATAAGGACCCTAAGGCACCCCTATATTTTGTTGGAGCTACCTATACCACATATGTTAGCAAAGATACACGAGTGAGAAGGACTTGCTATGGCTGTCTTAAAATGTCTTTCCTCCACAGTCCATGCACACGCACACACACATATATATAAATAGTAACTATATCATGTTTGAACTACTTTCTTTTGAAGTATGAATACTTCTACATGGAAGGGGCCCTTTAAGTATATCATGTTTTATTTCCATTAGAACCAATAAATAAACACCACTTATCAAAAACATCACATGGATTTGGTATATGGTGTAGAGTTTAGACCATAGAGGTCAGCTAAGTCAACCCTGTACTGTTGGAGATATGAGAAAACAATTCTGCTAAAAGCTAAAGTTGATATCAACATGTACCTCAGATATATATATTGGAACAAGAACAGTATTCACACCTATACCAAGCCCAACAAGAAACCTTCCACCAATTATCTCGTTTAAGGAGTGGGCTTGTGCACTGTCACAAATAGAACAGGTATGTTAACAATATCTGCTCACAAAACAACTATAATTTCAAATCAAAATGCTTGCAATATGTGGACAATATATATTGATGATCAAGAAAATGGAAAAGCCAATAATTTTAAAACCATAATTGAGCACATTGAATAGGTCAAAGTCAAATCCTATTAAAAAAAAAAGTAATTCTTTGAAGATTGGAGATTTCATGGAAGGTAAAAACAAGAAAAACTAATGATTTTAAAAGAAATGCAAATGAATTAGTAGTCAAAATCATATTATGAGAAGCTTTTGCTATCTAGAAACTTTACTCAGATAGTTATGGGATAAACAGCATGTTTGGTTATACATTTTTAGGAGAATGAATGTGCATTTACGCATGGATGACATGGAACTAGACATGTACTTTGTCAGTTAGGAGGTTTCATTTTCAAAATCTACACATGAAAGCTAGACAAGATTCACAAGAAGAATAAGATGCTATCGATACACTACCTTATTATTGCCCCAAGGATCAAGGGTATGCTGTCAATTTGAAATGTGAGCCGACAACCAAGTTTATCTACCAAAGAACCGGTGCTTATGCTCCCAATAAATGCACCAGCAATAAATATGCTGACCACGAGTCCCTCAACGAATGAGTTTCCCTCAAAACCAAGCTCTCGGGCAATGGAAACAATAGGACCATTCATGACCCTGCAAAATATGCAATCCAGTTGCAAATAGTTCACAAGAGACTATAAAAAAACCAAATCATCATGTTTTAAAAGTTGATCAAGTTGTACTCAATTAATCATATAAAAGAATCACACATAATTCCTTCAGTATAATCTGTCAATACTAATCATCATTTTTTGCTTTATGAAATGGAATACCATCCTGGCTTTTACTTTCGCAAGCTCAATGAAACACATTCAACAACTTTATTAACTTCAACTATAATTATTGAACTGTTTAATTCTAATCCTCTGTCAATGGAAACTTTTGCATCACCAAATCAACTCCTGCCACATCACAAAGAATTTGATCTTTCATCACCATTAATTACAATCACAAACCACATGACATGATACTGCCGAAACCACATTAGACCCTGATTATAGTAAACTAAATTCAAAAAATTAAGATCATGTACTTCAGTACAGTAAAACATCAAACTTGTCTGTATCTTTAAAGTAGCTTCTGAAAATTTAAAATAAAATAATAAAAATATTAATGTTGATAATTATATCTCAAAGATATAAATCACATAAGAAAATTCAACACTAATAGATCATGTGAGAAAATAGAGAGTTTTTGTAAAATTAAAAATTCGAAACATTGTAATAAATTACAAAGATTGAAAGATGTAGAATTGAAAATTTTATAATTATTATTTTTTACAACTTTAATATATATATATATATACGTGTCTTTTTGAATAATTTTTTTCTATTTTTAGATATTAAAATAAGCCTGCTGAATTAAAAAAACTCATTTATTTAATTAATATCTATTGTTACTAAAATCCTTAAATAAAACTTCCGGCATCTAAAATAGAGGAGTATTGAATAATCTATTTAATATATAGTTTTTATTAATATACTAAAATTTATTAGAATTAAAAAAATACGAATAAAAAATTTATTAAATTAAAAATAATTTTTTTCATTTTTAATTAATTTTAAAGAACGTGTCTAAAAAAGGTGTATTTATATTTAAAGGAAAGAGCCCGTCACAAATTCATCAAAGAATTTTATCTTCAGTCGAACCTCACTTCCCCATCAAAGAAAATGCCACGTGGCACAAAGAAAAATTTCAAAACATGGAGAGAGAGAGAGAACAAAGAAAGAAGAAAATGGCATGGAAAGAGAAACTGACCCAATGTGATACCCAAAAATGAAATTGGAAATTGAAGCAACAAAAACGTGAGGAAAAGCACGCAACCATCCCGAATCAAAATCTCCGCCTCCGCCGCCGTTTTGACGCAGCGAAACATTCTCTATTCGTTCGTCATCGCCATCGTTGTGAGTCTGTGACTCGGGAAGCTCGTTCTCGAGGGCTGAAACTTTGAGCTTAGAAAGGCGAAAGGAGCATTTGAGTGGTTTTGGCTTCGTTTTGGCTTTGGAGAAGGAAACGAGTTTGGGAATGGGGTCATGAGCAGAGACGATCGCTGCTGAGACAAACCGAATCGAATTCATTCTTCCAAATTGAAAAATAATTGGGGAAAGGATACACTCTTTTATTTCTAATAATAAAAATAATGGATACTGCGTCTATCTATGCCAATGGAACTCAGTCATTATTGATGATTTTTTATTTTTTTTTTGTCCACCGGGTTAGCCCAACCGACTCATTTAGATTGCCCTGTTGAAACTATGAACTTTAGTGAGCAGACTTAACTACGTTTGGATTTTTATAAAAGATATGTTTAAAATAAGTAAAGTTTGTTTTTATTTTTCTAATTTTTAAGGTTTAGTCTGCATCATAGGTTTAAAATGTTTAAATTTAACATTTAAAACTTAGTCCTCCGTGTTAGGATTCATTTACAAGGTATAAGATTTGAGTTATATATTGGAAGTACGGAATTTTAATGTAGGATTTACAACTTTGTGTACTCTCCAACTACAATTAACTCCTTTAAAATTGTTATCAATTGGTATTTGTTTATGGTAAATTTCGCAATTAGTAAATAAATAAATTCAGATAAGCAATATGGGAATTGAATCTTATATTCTTTTCTAGGTTGTTTTAAGTTTGTTCTTAAACATATAAATGTTGTAGCAAAAGTTGTGAAACTAGAATAGAAAGTAATAGAAGCAGAATTTCAATTACTAATAGATCTTTTTTTTTTTGCAGGTGACTTGGATACTTGGCTTTGTGATAACCGGACACCGGAGGAATGGAGTATTGTTTTTGGGATGACTATCTATGAACTTTGGCAAAGGAGAAATGATTTTGTTTTTTAAGATAAGAAGCATTCTATAGAGAAAACTATATTTGTAATTAGGAATAAAGCTAAGGAGGTTTCTAGTTGTTGTGCAATGAAGACTTCGACAAGAACAATAGTTATAGATGGTAGCCACAATGGAATTAGATGGTGATGCCCACTAGAGAGATGGGTCAAGCTGAATTGTGATGGGTCTCTCTATCCTTAGACAAATCTTGCCACATGTTGAGGTGTTCTCAGAGATCAATCGGGGGTCTTCTGCTTCGCGTACGCCTTTAAACTGGGTTCTTGTTGGGTATCTTACATGGATTGGATATTGTCATAAGACAGGGTTATAATCATATTGTGATTGAAACTAACTCCCTTCTTGCTGTTAAGATCCTCGATAAAGGATGTTATCCTTGTCACCCATGTGCACCCATAGTTACAAGGATTAGACAAAAAAACACATGCTATCATCTGTGTTTGGACTCATATCTACTGTGAAGCTAACTTCGTCGCAGATGCCTTAGCTAAACATGCCCATAACATGAGTTTTGATTCTAAGATTTTTCATGTTGTCCCATATTTCCTTTACATTCCTTTGTTACCTGATTCTTCATCAACCCTTTTTTATAGGAGGATGTAGTTATTTTCCTTGTTTTGGGCTTTAGCCCCTTTCTTTCATAAAAAAAAAAAAAAAAAAAAAAAAGAAGCAGAATTACAACATGAGAGATTAAAGCAATAAAGATTACAGAAATTAACTAGAATTGAATTGAATTAAAATATTAAATGTAAATGTACAAATTTGACTATGATAAATATAGGTCCATTGATTTCTATGTCGCTGGCTCTAACTGGTGCATAGAATTTTGGCTTACTGAGATTTTGGATAGTGTGTGTAAAAATTGTAATCCTTATAACTTAAAATCTCACTACTAAAAATGTAAATTACAGACAAAAAAAGTCTACTTGTATTACAAACGGCTTTATAAAACCAAATAAATAAATAAAATTATTTTTTGGGAAGATCCATCTATAAATCCGTTTGTAAAATTTGTTAACGGCCTGCCATTTGGTGTGTAACATTATAGATAAAAATTATAGATATAGAAAAATTCAACTGTAATTTGAAACACAAAAAATATTGAGCAAGAATTATAGATGGAAAAATTCATCTATATTTTGAAACATATTTCTGATTTTTCATATAGTTTTTTATGGATGGATTTTTTTGTTTGTAATTGCATTAAACGCAATTATAGATAGAAAAATATGTTTGTAACTAAGATTTTAAAATGTTGCGTTTTATTAAAGCAGTTATACATAGAAAAATATGTTTGCAATATGTAAAATAAATGAAAATTGTGTCTTTTCTTCTTCTTCTCACTTTGCATTTTTTCCTTTCTCTTTTTGATTTTTGCCCCTCTCTCTCTACCATCTAGAGTTCTTTGCCTTTTGTGAGTGAAGCATCAATTTAGAAAATAAATTGCATCATTGTATTTCTAGTATGATACTCTAACTTTTAATTGGTTTAATTTTTTTATGTAGAATAGAGACATGATTTTTAAGAAAAATTTCTAGGACCAGAGATTGTATAACTAGAAAATGACCGTAGATGTTCTTCCCCAAACCTTATTATTGTTTGCTATAGGATTATTTGTGATTGTGGATAATGTAGAATTTGCATGTTGTGGAGTTATAAGGGGATGTGCTCTAGAACGATTTCATGATTGTGATGTATATGCTTATGATTTATTAATTAATATTTTTTTTAATATAATATATAGATATGTGTGACTTATTTTTGCATTAGGTGTTAACATACGCAAGAAAATATTTATACATTAGGAAAGATTCTGGAAAAATTTACATTAAAAATCTGTGTAATGTAAAATAAAAGATGTTCACATAGTATATGTGTTTGTGCTTGAAGAGGTGGAAGACATGATTTGCTACCAATTCCATGCTCTTAATGAAGAGCTCTAGAAGCAAAACGAGGAGATGTAGAAGAGCAAGGAGAGTACACGAAAGAAGACGTGAGCCAAGAAAATGAAGAAGATAGAGAAAAATGTGACATTAAGGGTGCAGAGGAAGGTGCAGCAGTAGATGGATGCATACTTTGAGCTTATGAGAATAAGTAGCTTCAAACATCTTCTTCCCCCTCTACCAGCTCCAACACTATTAGTATTTGGACCAATGCGACATTCATCATCCTTCTCCTCTATAGATGAGGACGACGTTACTCTTGACAATTACTCGTGATAGATATTGCTATTTTATTTTTCACGTTATAACTTTAGGTGTTTAATTCTTGAATTGTAATGACATTTTAATATTACATTTTTGAATTTTAAATTTTGATTTTCTAATTTTCATTATGTTTTAAATTATTATGATTATTAAAAATAGTGAGGAATAATTATATAAGTAAATAAAAGAAAAAAATAAATTAAAAATTACAAATGAATTTTTCTAGCTGTAAATTTGTCTGTAATTTACAAATGGATTTGAAAATCTGTTTGTATTGATTTACTGACAAGGAATATAACATCCTATATTTTATTTAATATGATAAGAAAATAATTTTAGAGTTTAGTAGGGAATATTTAGATTAAACTCGTTGCAAGTCAAATATAACGTGCGAAAATTTTGAAACATTTATATCTTCTAAATATTGTAAATGAGTCTTAATGTATTTTGATATATATTTTGCTAATATCAACCTCTTGTAAACTCTTTAGAACAATATATATATATATATATATATATCCACTAAAAGACTGAAAAAGATACTAGTCGTTCCTATGTCATCCCTTTATTGCAGCAAGGTCTTCAGAATTGAATCATCATCCAATCTGAGATAACGATCACCTAAATCCACAGTGGCCTACCTGCCAGTAATTCACTTCAAAAGTCCATCAAGTTAGTCTTCCGAGGTGATTGTAATCATGATATATGAACAGGTAAGTCACAGCTGCTGGAGTTCTAACTGTGCCTTGATAAAAGTACATACACAGGGTATGGTGGATTCTATTATTTACAAGAAAATTAAAAGGTATACTATAAAATAGTTACATTTCTAGCATAATAATGTTACGAGGTATATTATCAACATGTAAGGCCAACTTAAAATAACAAAATCTATGGTATTCATTAAATACATAATTTAATCTACACTATACAAAACTATCTATGAGCCTAATGCTCTCTCTGGGTGTTGTCATCCTGGTCCCCTGAAAGATTTATGTAAGGATGAGTCTCTATTCTTATTATCAAGCATACATTCACAATTACATCAAATAATGCAAGCAAAGGTAATACAATAATCAATCTTGTTCATATATATATGCAATGATCATTAGTTATCCAACTTATTACATTTTCTTTCTATTAACACTCAGAGTTCTCATTTCACATTTTCACTGCCCCTGGAATCCTTCAAAGTTTTCTTTAGCATAGATAATTGCTAGATAACCGTAGCTACACAGATACAACGTGTGCTAACCTGACACCTTTTAGCAAAAGCGTAATTAGGAGTTTAAGTCAGGAAATAAGTGTGAGGCATGTGGTGCTTTTATTCTCATGTGTTATGCCTAATTCAAGAAGATCATCCATTACCCTCATTTCTCTAAGATTTCTCAATCGCCTCCGTCTTCTACACTTCTAGTGTACCTCTGAACTATCAATACTTGTCCTTATCATATTCCTTCCTTTTTTCATTTCTCTTTTCATACTTTCCATCTCGTTTCTATATTTCTCATTATAGATTTACTCTTCTTATTAGTCATTATGGCCTAAACTCATTATTTACTATAACCTGAACTCATTATCTGTTTACTATAATGTTATTCATCCCTTCATTTCTCAATTTTATCCAAGTTCATTACTACATCATATATCAATCAATTATTACTAAGGGTTGGGCACCTTCAAACTCAGTCCACAACATACACGCATATACACTCAAAACAAGGATCATATACACCATCAACACCACAAAACATACTTCAAACATAACAAAAACATGTTCTCATCCAACATATACTCAAAATCATGCATTTCATCGTAACACTTTTATGAACACAAACATATCACTTTCTTAGTAACAAGATAGAGCTCTCCTTACCTTGAAATGGAAGTTTAGGAAAGGGTTTGTGAGGAATATTGTTAAAAACGTTGGATTCTTCCTAAATATCACAAGAGGTCCTATTTAGTGGAGGAAAAATGTAACACCCCAAAATTTCACCTCTTCCATGTGTGCATGTATTTATATTTAGGAACTCTCTTTCTTTGTTTTAGTTACTTATCCTTGGCGGTTGTCTCAACGTTGGTGAATATCATTATTTATCTAAGATATTCCACCGTAATGACAATGCATGAAGCCCTTCCACGACAACTCAATTTTTATTTTACTTCGAATTTTAACAATGGTTATGTGTATATGCATCTAGTTTAACGTGTGACCAAAATTTTACCCTTTCCACACAGACTATAGCCTCAATAAACGACCATAAATTTTGTAAAAGGTGGGTGCATTGCTATTCTAAAGGACCACACACGTTCTAGGATGAAAAGTTACGACCTTGAGACCTTTAGTTGTTGAATCACCCCATGAACTTACCATTAAACATTCCCCATTATTTGTGTGTGAATGTATAGCATGACCAAGGGATCCCTAATTCTCATTTTGTTCCTGCATGATATAAATTTAAGTGGCCATTTGCTCATGCTGCACGTGTACCCCACTACCAATACTCCTCGGTTTGGCTGAACGTCTTGCACTAACATTAGCACACAATAGGAATTAGACATTAATTCTGTCCCGAATCCTATTAAAATGTAGTGCAGATTTTTGCCATAAATGCTCCTTTCATTTAGTCATGAAACGTGTCCCTCCCTTCACTCTTGTATCCGTCACCTAGAATCCTTCAATCTAATCGTAAATTAACCACTCCACTACACACTTCATTCGTAATCATGACCAGCCACTCCTCTTGACATTCACATTAAGTTTAAGTGGCTTAGAAATTTGCAATGGACTATTTATTGTCTTGTCCAATTAAGACTTACCTACATCACACTCTCAGAAGCTCTCCTTAATGCAAAGGAACCACTAAAGGGAAAAAAAAAAATCTAACTTTAGGAAAGTTCTGCTCGCAAACAAAAAGTGAAGTATGTGTATAATGGCAAGAATATAGCCCTCGATCCCTTAAACACTTAGTTACAAAATATTGACTCTTCTTTCTTTTCTTGCACTTCCCCGTCTCCCTGCACCTTTTTTTCTTATTTTGTTACTCCAAAAGACTGCACCAAGGCCTGCAACTAGCTGAACCACAGTTCTCATCACACAACATCTCCTCCTCTTCCAAAAAGAAAGAAAATCTTTGTTAGCAGGTAAAGGGGAGTCCATGTCGCTTGATGTAGTGAGAATAATCTGTTGCATGTGATTGAGTTTTGCTTGTTGCTGTGAATGATAAGTGGAAGGGATCATCTAACATGAGAAACCTGAATTTGGATTCTAAAAATATCAGATATTCTTTTTTTAACTCATGCATGCAAAAGTATAATGTGGACATTTTAATTGGAAAATAAACCTGCCAACTAACTGAATATAACCTTGATGAGAGTACGGGTGACGTTGTTTTATGTGATAGGAAGTGACTATTAGTCTAGTGTATGAGTATCATGCGTTTTTGCTTGAGAATTCTTGTTCTTTTGTAAGATCTAGTGTGGTTGTGTAGGCGATAAGTAAATTAAATAAAGAGTAGGCCTATAAAGGAAGTGGAGCCGAGACCAGTAAAAATGGGAGGAATTAGTGGCATCTTAAATTGCATATAACCCAATTCGATTCTAAGTTTAATTGCTACTGTATAAAAAAAATTAATTAAAAATTATTTTGTGACTGCACGTTATTCTTAGATCCTGATTAAATTACGAAGTAATATCTATTAGTATACACTTAGGGACAAATGGTGTAGATATCGTGAGAATATATATTGCGCGTTGACAGCATTTTGATTCTACATGAATTGTGATATATCTATATACACATATAAGCTTATTATCGCTGCAATATTCTATATAGTGATGTCCGTAATATATATATATATATATATATATATATATATATATATATATATATTATATTTTCTTGTCTTTTACGGAAGAACCATTTAGAAGGGACTATTAAACAATTCACCATATAGATAGATCAAGTGAATTGATTAAGTTAGAAATAGATAAAGGAGTCAAGTATGAAAGGAAGAGAGAAATAAGACATTTTAGGCCATAATAACCATACTTTATTTCATAACTTAATTAAATTCTACAAATACTGGAACAGTAGAGCTTTTAATAAGACGTAAAAGAATACATATAAATCTGAGAACTTCTAGCAAAATTATCTATTACGGAACAAGTCATGTATAAATAAACCTTGGTGAAATAAACAATAATAGTTACGAATGAATAAAATTCAAATAATAGGACTACAACTAAGAAATTCCATTGACATCTAGGATTCGAAGGATCAAATTTCATAGGACTAAGGGACCTCAATAGGGAATCTATGGGAGAAGACTAACTGGAAATGTCTCTCTAAAGAAGAGCGAAGTGTGATGTGTGTTTGTTGTATTGATTGAATTCAATTTCCAAAACAAACTCTAAGGTATTCAGAAAGTACAAGCATAATAAAATCATACATCATGCATATAAGGAAAAGTAGAATAAAGGCTATAGTTGGCACAACTATGAAATGATTGTGTTAGGTTCAATGGTGAATTTTGGGGGTAGTAAAGGGGATGACCCAATGGTACAGAGTAGCTCACTGCGATTGGGTCATGTTGTCAACAAACCCTTGCCAAGCCTGGCGTGAACATCTGTTACCAAGATTGCAGTAGGCCCATTCCTGAACGACACTTGCGAAGTGTAGGGTTGACCATTATTGCAAAATTTTGATGTGCTGGATGTGATAGTAGGGAATGGAGTCCTCCGAACGCCTTGAGATTGAAAGTGAATTAAATAGAAATTGGTACATGGGATCCCCATGCATTGCATGACAACAAGAAATTATCATAAACGAAGAAGTAATCTTCATAATTTACCTGCATCATGTTTTGTCTTATTTCAAATGTAGCATTGATTTTTTGATAGACTTACTTTTAATAAAGTATTTCTTTTACATGTATTTTATTTACTTTGATTGAAATTATGGACTCACCCTTTCTTTTCTCCTTTGTTTTCTTCTTTGTGGTGTGTGTTTGTTTGTTCGGTGTATTGTGTGAATTGTGTGTATATGGGTTTTGACATGATGAAGGTGTTAGTGCTTCCAATCGAGGATGACTTGTGGATCTATGATGATACCACCTAGCAGACGATCTACCAAGGATTCGCCAAGATGACCATTGGATCATTTATTGAGGTGGGTTGGGAGACCCGCTGTATTACAGATATGCCCGTCGAGATTGTCTTTCCTTTACCTTTGTATGCTACCAATATACCGTTTCCTCTTATTCCACCTATGACTGCCCCTGCTCCGATGGACACTGATATCCCCGTTCCTTTATCTATCCCAAACAGTACCTCCCGAATCTCATATACATTGACCCTCTTCTCCTCCTCCCATTGAGCCTGACTGTGTTGATGTTCAGGTAATTGAGTCATCCCTTAGACCTTGCCCTTCTACTCCACCCCGCTGATTGCCACCCATTGACGAGGCCAGACTCTCATACTATAGTCTCTCACCACCCTTGTCCTCTCCACTCTCTCGCATACCTCCACCTACTCCTGGCTGACTAAAAGATGTAGACGAGGACCTGTCCAGTCTGCCTTTCGACCCGGATGCTATCCTCTCCACCTTGCCTGACTCCAATCCTTCAGAGGAGTACACTCCTCTGGACTGATAGTGTCTTATGTATATATATATATATATATGTTCTCTTTTGTATGTTGGGGCTGTTTTGGGAAGGGTCTTGGGTATAGTAGTTCTTTTACTCTTTTTGCATACTTATCTTAATGATGTGCTCCAAGTATTGTTAATGTTGTAAACTTTCATTTAGCTCTTTAGTTATGGTGTGTTATATGTGGCTATTGGACTTTTCCAAACAGTAACCTGGAAACACCTTTAAGATGTTATATCCTATTTAATATTAATCTTATTTTTACTAATTGGCCCTTTACCGTTATTAATTATCTAAATCGTATATGCTAATTATTATATGCCCTTATGTGTGAGAGATTCTACGCTCGAATGCCATGTCTTTAGATATACACTCACCGTACTTGAGTTTGTGATGTTAGGATGTCACAAAAAACATGAAAATAATCAAAGAAATGGATAACCAAGCTTCAAGAACTTACCAAGGAGCAAGAAAAGTGAACTCTCAAACTTGGATCGAAGAAAGATTAGAGCTTTTCAAGAATTTTTTGAAAAAATAAGGAGAGATCAGAGGAAGTGGAGAAGGGTCGTAACTTCGATTATAATCCAAATTTCTCAATTTGGAGACCTTTGAATACCCATTAAACACGACATTCTTGCTATAGTGAGAATGTCTGTCATTGTAGTTACAGCGATAGCTCCTCGCTACAGCGAGAGCATCTTTGCTACAGCAAAGGAGTGTCAGATAGCCTAATTCTAGATGCTTATTTCTTGCTACAGCGAGAAATTTTACAACTCACACACCTAAAACTCTTCTAATTTCCAATAACGTGCATTAACAATTCATATAAAATACACAATTAATAAATAACAAAAATAGGAGTGTTACAAGAAAATTATAGACAAGTCGAACCTGTTTGTAAATCTAAAATATGTCGATAACCTTTAAAAAATTTATCTGTAAATCTAAAATCTGTCGATAACCTTTGAAAATTTTTCTGTAATTAGCGTGTTTTTAGTATTTTATACATAAATTAGACTTAACTACTTCTCTTCCCGCTTGAGTGCCTTTCTCAACCGCTTTTCAATTGTTTCTTTATAACCACTCCTACTTTCTCACACGCAATTTGTTTCACATGTTTGGATTCTCAACCATTGATAATTGCTAACAACTCCTAAAAACTGCTTTCAAGATTGACACTTTTCCATATAATTTTTCATCTTTTGTACTTCCCTTTATTAGTTGGACTTGTAAAAGTTTCCACCTTACAAAATCTTTATTCTTCAATGAGTTTATGAGAAATGTAAGTCAAAACACCTTCATTCTTCGACAACTTTATGAGAAATGTAAGTTGAAACACCTCCTTTTTTACCATTTTGGTATCTTTCAGTCTTGAATAAAAATCCTATCAAAAAACTCCTTGAAGTGTTTAATATCTCCGACTAAAAATAAGGTTCTTCCAAAAAAAATTTGTTGAAGACAACATTTTTGGACTTTTAAACTAATGTTTTATGGGTCCCTTTTTTGGATAAAATTGATTGAAATGTAAAGTCCCATCACTACATCAATTTCAGTTGAGAGCATGGTAATTTTCAAGAAATATTCGTATACCTCTTCTTTTTTTGTGAAAAGAAAACAATTTATCCTAAGTTTGGCCAAGGACTATGCTTTGTACCTTAGAATTTTTTTTTTTATATTTTTTTTGCCAAACAGTATTAAAACTTTTTATGTGGTGATGCAGACATTGCAGTGTTTATCCTAGGACTAGTGCAAAGCCAGCCCTGTATTTTGATATGCTTTTAAAGCATATATATTTATCTGTGACTATTATTTTATTAGGATTTTGCACCAATTACTATACTAATTGTGCAATTTAGCATAAGAAGACAGTAATTAAATTTTTAGTGCATTTTAGGCTTAAATTGGATGGAAAATAAGGCTTCGCTGCATCTAGCATGCCTATACCCTAATAGTCGGGAGTGCTTCAACCATAGCATGGTTGTGCATATTGTTTTGCATAGATATGTTTACTTGTGAGAAGTCTAACTTTAAAGAAATATTAGGGTTTTAAAACTTTATCAAAGGAACCTCATGGACAGCACTAAAGGATCTCTTTCACATCTTTAACACCATTAATCTTAGTTTTAGTCAATCGCTGATGACTATAACTGTTTTAGTTTGCTATTATATTAAGTCTAGCTAAACCCATAACTAGAGTTATGGTAAATTCTTTGCATGACTTTATGAGATCTTTGTGATTAATGATAATTTTATATTTTCTTTCTTAATTAGTGTTTATCTTATTGTGCTATATTTGTATGTTCAGAATTGATAACTCTTAAACATATCATAATTAATTGAATTGTAAACGACCGTACCATATATAATTAATAGATTTATAAGGTAAAACGAGACAAAGAATTAGCTAGGTGGACTAAGCTTATTTTTTATCTTTCAATCGTTATTAAATTAATAGTTTGTAGGCTCTTTATATTTTTTCTTCCTCTTACCTTGCATAATTATTAGAAGTAATAGCTTAGGGAAAAAAATTATTATTGCATGACTATTCAGTGTTAATAGATTTAGTATAAGTAGTTAACTATCATAAGAAAATCGTAATTAGAATTAATTGAAAAAGGAACATAAAGAAGTGTAAAAAGTGAAATCATATGCCCTAATTTCTTCTCGATTAGTTTATCGTTATAAGTTGTGCTATTTTTAATTATTTCTTAATTACTTTTATATTTAATTCATATCCCTTAAATTCAAATAATTAAATGCTATTAAGTTCAATTCAAATAATCTATGCAACTTCAACATCTCTTGGTCAACGTAATTTAAAAGAAAGAATAGCTTATTCCTCAGTATCTCATATAGATTTTAAGAAATTCTTAATAATTAAAAATAATATTTGTAGAACGGTATTTTAAAAACTTATTTTAGAACTTCTTTATTATTTTTTTATGTGTACACTTACCTATGAGCATATTTAAAATAAATTTAAAAAATATTTATTCAAGAAAACAAATTAATTTTTTTCAAATTAATTATTTTTAAAGTTTATATAGTTAAGTTAATAAAAATTACAAAATGTATGGTAATATTTTTTATGATATTAAATTTTTTAAAACCAAGTTAATAAGTATATTAAATTTAGTAACATAATAAATTTAGTAAAATAATAAAGTAAAAAATTAGTATATTATATTATGTATAACGGGTAAAATAACTTTTGATGATGTTATAGTTTGTTAATATAAACTCGAGAAAAGTAATTTTTTAAATATTATACTATATTTAGTAACATAACATAATTATAGGAAAGAATATTAAAATGATTTACTGAGTAAATTATATTTAGTTGAATAAATAAAAAATAATATTAATGTTATGTTAATTAAAATGAAATATAAGTTAGCATAATACTGCAATAATATTATACTAAAATTAATGTTATTATATTTTATTTAAGTATTATTTGATTATATTTAAAAAATTTATATTTTATATTATGTTTAATTATGGAATTTTAAAATAGAATAATATTTAAGTGACTGTTGTAGATTGTAATTCTAATATTATATCAAAAAATATTTATTAAACTCAGTAAGCCTATTATATTTAGTAACTAAAAGAATATATAATATAAATTAAGTTAGTATAATATGTAGTATGATAATTAGTAATTTAATACGAACGTGACATGTTATTATATTTAATTTAGTATATATATTGTAATAGTTTATAATTTGTATTTATATTATTACAATATAATATTTTTTAGGCTTAATTTTTATAAAAAAATAAATTTTATTAAAATGTGTTAATTTTTTATACCACTTATTTAATTTTAATTTTGTAAAATTGACTTCTATATTTTAACTAAATAATGATGATTGAATCACTTTTTAAATATAATTAGAAAAAATAAATTTAATTTATAAAATTAAATAAAAGAGAAGAGAGTAAAAAACTGGAGTTGAGAATAAATATTGCAAACTGATTCTCAAAAATGTTGTATTTACTTAATCTTCTAATTAGATAATAAAAATTACTCTTTCATAGATGGAAGAACATGAAAATTCAAAGTTAAGTGAAAAGAGGAGAAGATGAAAAAAGAAAACTAAATTGTATGTTCTTTCTCTTTTTTCCCTTTTAATAAGTTTAAAATTTAAAATTGAAAAAATAATTTAAAAGTATTTTTTAAAATTCATCATAACTAATATTATGCTTTATTTGTAGTATTTTTTTTATTTCCTTCAAACATTAAACCTTTTACTTCTCTATAAAATTTTATATTTTGAATACATAATTACAATAATTTGACTTATAGTTTAACTACTATTTAATTAAAATATATTAATGATTAAGTCTATTTTGATAAATTAATTTAACTAAATAAAAACATTTAAAAAATTACATACAATAATATTTCATCATGTTAACTAAAAATAATAAAAAGAATGTACAACTAAAATAATAATAACAAAAAATAAATCTTAAAATCAAAATAGTTAGCATATATGAGCCAGATAAACTTTACTAACGACAAACTAAATGTGTAAACTTAAAGCCTGCTCATGCTTTAGCATCTCTTGCTTTTCTCTCTTGTTGACAATTGTTGGCTCGAGGCAGCTGTGTGGTGCGTGATGCAGTTGCTATGTTATGTCTTGATTTAATCAGTTTTATAATCAAAGTTTTCCTCATTAAAAAAAATGGAAAACTAAAGTACTAACTTATAACTACAATTTTGGAAAGCTTAGTATAAACTTGAATGTTGCACTTTCTGTGATATTAGACTTTATTTCGAGATCTTTATAGGTTAATATGAATAAAAACATGAGAATTTTTTATATACAGGGTTAGGTACATGGGCAATTAATCTTTTGTACAGTTTCCTGTAATCACACTTGTTTGCCATTATTATGTTGTTCTCTTTATAAATTTGAACCAATGATTATAATGTTTTTCTTTTCATTGTCGACTTTGATATAATTGTAATGTTGGTAGTGCATGTTGCCTATAATCTTGAGTTGATTGGCCTAATTAAGAATCATCATGAGTTTCTTGTTTGTAACCCAGCATTTCCTCCCCAATCAAACTTTGGGTATATGGGAAGTTTTCACCTTTCTAAAATTCCAGGTTGACTACAAATTTCTTCACAAGAATTTAAAGTAAGAATCATGTTAATGTCACAAATAAGAAAAACCCATTTGAAAGAGTTTACATAAATAAATTATGATTTTTATATTTTAATTCATTTTACTAAATTTTATTATTAAACTAATATTATAAGTTCTTATATAATAAAAAATTATTAAAAAACATTTAATCAAGTTATATCCAGACACAATAAAGTTACCTTTGTTAGCGGGAGGAGATGTATCAATTTCTGTGTAAGTAATTTAGAATATGTTTGTTTTTCATTTTAAAAAAGAGTTTTTTTTAAATTAAAAAATAAATGTAATTTTTACTTTGAAAAAAATTAAACAATCATACTCTTATATTAACATTGAAGAAATTTATATTCATGTGACTTAGAATGGTTTTATACTTTCATATATTAAACAATAAATTATAAACGTAGATTAATTACCATTTAATCAGTAATTATCTACTTTGTTAATCTACATTTAATTTGATTAGGTCATTTTACCTCTTTTAAGACACGTTACGAATGTTACCTATAACTTAAAGATAACTAAAGTAACAATATGTGTATATTAGGAATAGATGGCAACTGTAAGCAAGAACACCAATTTTATTTTATTTTATTTTTTTACATTTTTCAATTATGCTTATTTCATTAATTTAATTACATTGTTGATATTACTGAATATGAGGATAACTCATGTAGTTTTTTTTAATTTAATCAGTAATTTTAAATTTGAATTAATTGAATGGATCGACAAACTTGTGACACAGCTTAGATAAAAGAAAAAAGGTTGTGATTTATATTATCAGTGTTATCACACCTTTTTTTTCTATGCTTTCTTTTGAAACAAAATTCTCATGTTAGCCTTGTTGACCAACGTTTACTCATTATAATTTTATTTGGAAAGCTACGATGCCATTTCAGCTGATAATGAAAAGAATGTAAACAGTGTTGCTTATACTTTTCATAATATTTTTTAAAACCCTAATGATGATGGCAAATGATTGCTACAATTAGCTGTAAGAATACCGATATGATAAGTAGTTTTAGATTGTGTGCCTCTCAACAGCTGTAGTATTTTATAATCGTGCCAATGAATAGAGGACATGCATGAAATTGGGAAAGTTCTGAGAGTCAAAATAATGTAAACATGAAAAAGAAAAGGGTGTTATCATCGTCAAATTATTAGAAAGTGCCACTTCATTTTGGTTCCAAAATCTTATCCCAAAGACAGAATGAGACATAGTGAAGAGAGAGAGTGGCAATGAACTTGAACATCATGTGCTGCCACGCACACCATACCCTGCTTCTTTCTAGTAAAATAGTAATTTTCAACTTCTAGTTTTTGCTAGCACCGAGGCATGCTCTAAACGTAATCCCCTAATAGCAGGTGCATCGCTTTTGATGCAATATAGTGACCAAACTTTACCCTTAAAGGAGTCATTTTTGGTTCAATATAAAACCTGTTCACAATGATGAACTAGGAGCATTTATGGCGCCAACATAGCAACCCTTCCCGAAGAACCCAGTCAGATCACGAAGTTTCTAATTCTTTACCATTCAGCTATGCAACTCTGACCATTTTAAATATATTAGGCCCTCAAATCCAATCTTCTGAATTAAATTAATCTTTCAGAATATAGGCATTTGGTTACATATACTTACAAGCAACACAAGCAACTATTAAGAGGTATGTATATATGAATTTAAGATAATAAAGAAAATATTATTTTAATTAGTATAATTTAAATTTAATTTAAAATATATTATACATCTCAACATAAAAAATATATATTATACATGTATTTAATTTTTATTCATGATAAAAAATATATTTTATCCCTTAAAATGTACTTTTTATTTAGTGGAACCACGTTCTAAATACATATATAATAATATATAATTTTGGTCTCAATATATAACATTAACTTTTAATTTGGTCTCTAAATAAAAAAATGTTGTAGATTTGTTTGAAGATTATCCTTGATGATTTTCCTATGTTCGGGTAAGAACAATAGAGGCGTGGTTTCTTTAAATAGGTAGATGAACCCATGTTTGAATGTGCAAGAGAGACAATGCAAAGGCAATAGACATTTGTTGTAAAATTGAAGAAAAAAGTTAGAAAGTACAAGTTTATTTGTTTGGATTTATCATGTTGCACAGTAATATTAGGAATAATGACTTTTTGGACCAGGATAACAAGCGTTTGATGTATGTGAGTGGGTAGATTGTTCATAAAAGTTGATGTAATTGTGGGTGAGAGTTTAGGTTTAAATGCTTTTTTGGTCTTTATACATGACACTATTTTTTAATTTGATCCCTAAACCTTATACATTTTTAAAATATGTATCATGTATAACAAAATGTATTTAAATCTAGAGTATGAAACACGGGGAATTAAACATATAGAAAACTTTTCAGCATTACATTTATTAGAAAACCAAAAATCAAAATGAAAAAAGACATTAATCATTAGATTTAGGTCTCTGACTATTGAAACTCTTGCTTCCCTTTGCACACAACAACTTAGTGTTAAGTGTGAGTTATGCCATTTGTATGGAGCTTTGGAAACTATAAATTTTGGTCTAAACTCAGTTAGTATAATTATTGTAGATGATGAATATACAAATCCAATTGATGTAGCAGGTTGAGAATTCACAACTGAATGTGATACAATTGATAGGTTGACAATTTTTACAGCAAAGTTTCAGGCCTTTTTTTGGACTTTTAGGAGGTGTTAAGTTTTGAAGTAGATATAACCATACATTCAACACTTTGAACATGGAAGTACGCTGTTTCATTATCTTATAAGGTTAAGCAAACTCATACCTTTCTATCCTTTTAAGTTTTTTTAATCTCCATATCAGTTCACAGTTATATGTTATATTCCATAACACGTTTGTTCTCTTGTTTATTAAGGCTTTGTTTGATAGTTTGGAGAGGGAGAAAAGAAAAGAGTTTGAAGAAGAAAGGAGGGAGGAGAAGAGAATTAAACTCCTCCCTTATTTAGATGTTTAACATGGAGAGAGGAAGGTGACAGTAGGTTAATAATGTAACTGACATTATTATCTTTTATACTTTTTATTTATATTTTTTATTTTTTCAAAAACTAAAAAAATTAAATATTTTTATCCCTCTAAAATTAATATTTTAAAACTTATATTTCTATTTTTTATAATTTTTTTAAAAATATTACTCTAAAAAATAATATATTTTGAAAAAAATAATTTATTGTTATTCTTTTCTTTAATTTTTCAAAAAATACATAAATTATATATTTTCCCCCTCCAAATAATATTTTTAAAATTTATATTTTATTTTTTATATATTTTTTAAAAAAATTCAATCTAAAAACTAACATTTTTTTTAAAAAATAATTAACTCCTAAACAAATTAAATAAATAACATTTTTAGAAAAATCTCTTAATCCTCTCCCTCCAAATTAATTAACTCTAACCTCTCCTTTTCTCTCTCAAAAATAACTTCCAAACAAAACTTGAGTGAATTATTGATTTGTAGCATTTCGCACAAGTGTATAATAGCATTTATCAACAAATTTCATATGATCTTAAGTGTTGAAAAATATGGCTACAACTGCATACTTGTTAAATAAAAATAAAATTAGACTAGATATAATTTTGGTCTAAACTCAGCTAGTATAATTATTGTAGATGATGAATATACAAATCCAATTGATGTAGCAGGTTGAGAATTTACAACTGAATATGATACAATTGATAGATTGACGTTTCCTACAACAAAGTTTTAAGTCCTTTCTGAACTTTTAGGAGGTGTTAAGTTTTGAAGTAGATATAGCCATACATTCCACACTTTGAACATGGAAGTACATTGTTTCATTATCTTATAAGGTTAGACAAGTTCATATTTTTCCCTTCTTCTAAGTTTTTTTTTATTTCTATATTAGTTCATAGTTGGATGTTATGTTCCATGACACATTTGTTCTCTGCTTATTAAGGCTTTGTTTAAGAGTTTGAAGGAGGAGAAAAGGAAAAGACTTGAAAGGGAAGGGGAATTAAACATCTCCCTTATTTAGATATTTAATATGGAGAGAGGAAGGTAATAGGAGGTTAATAATATAACTGACATTATTATCTTTTATACCTTTTTTTTATTTTTTTATTTTTTTAAAAAATAAAAAAATAAAATAATTTTCTCCCTCTAAAAATTAATATTTTTAAAAATTATATTTATATTTTTTACAAATTTTTAAAAAATATCATTCTAAAAACTAATATATTTTAAAAAAAATTAATTTATTGTTATTCTTTTCTTTAATTTTTTTAAAAAAATACATAAATTATATATTTTTCTCCCTCCAAATAATATTTTAAAATTTATATTTCTATTTTTTATATATTTTAAAAGTTCTCAGTCTAAAAACTAATATTTAAAAAAAAAATTGTAATTTTTTCCTTTAAAATTAACATCACACTTTTTTTTAGAAGGGATTAAGAAATACACCAAGAGTAAATTAGTCATTTTAAAAATCTATTAAAAAAACTCCTTAATGGAAAACTCATAAAATTAAGTTTAAGAGTGTTTTAGAGGATTTAGAAAAACCTCTTAACCCTCCTCTCTAAATTAATTAACTCCTAAACAAAAATTAAACCCTACTAACTCCTCCCCTTTCTCTCGTAAATATAACTTCCAAACAAAGCTTGAGTGAATTATTGATTTGTAGCATTTCGCACAAGTGTATAATATCATTTATCAAAAAATTGCATATGATCTTAATTGTTGGAAAATATGGCTACAACTGCATGCTTGTTAAATAAAAATAAAAATAGACTAGATAATAATGTTGAAATTGAAGTGTTGGATATGATAGAATGCATATTACATACATGAAATTCTTTTAAGTCTCCATAACTTGCATAAACAAGTTCTTTCTTATAAGTCCACTTGAAACTATTTAAGATAATTTTACACTTTAAATTTTATCCTTTTATTCTAGTCTTTACTCTTATGTTTCATAACCATCACTTCTTTCTTTATCATGTCTTTTCCTTGATTTTGTGCATAACTTACCTTTTTCTTTAGACTTTTCTATCAACTTTTTATTTTTCTTGCCAAACTTGACATTCATTATTCTCATATCTATTCTAGTATTTTCTTCTCAACAAATATGTTTATAGGTTCTTTGTCATGTTATGGTCCTTTCATCATTATTTTCCTTAGAATTTGTCTCATTGATATTATCACACTCTTCCCTTGCAGGTGTTAACCAAACTTTTTCATATTTGTTGCAAGACCAAACAAACAAAATTTAAATATTTTTAATGACAAATTGATCTTTTTATTAACTAAAAACCATCAAAATAATGCAAACTATTTATACATTATATGGAGTCATAGTAATTTAAATTGAAGAATTATATGCTTAGATATTCTTACTTGTGTTTGAAGAAGATGTCATTGTAAGATTGCACACAATTGCAAGATATAACTTTGCCTAGGTTGTCTTTTATGTCTTCAAGTAATCATATTTTTGGTGTTGGAATTTCATTTGCCACTTATAACATCTTTTCATGGCATGGCTTAAAATGAAAATACTTTTTTTTTTATAAAAGGATGAATCTATAAACTTTTTTCATCTAAAAACCAAATAAAAAATTATTGTCATGTATATAAAGACAAAAAAAAAATTGTATTTAAACCAAAAATTATATGTAATCTTATAAAAATAAAATATTTTCTTAATGTTTACCATTGGTTCACTACAAATACTATAGGAATGTTGATAAATACATTTTTTATTATGCTATTCATCCAAGTTTTATATTGAAAAATATGAAGAAGTAAAAGACAAAAAATATTATAAATACAAGATTTTATTTTATACTTCCCATAATAAAATAGGTGTACTTGGAGCTTTGGTAGTTAGTTGTGTGTCAAATAGGAGTTTGCAAATTTCTGTCACAAAATTATAAAGACGAGAGTTTTTAATTTTGTTTGTCCAAAAATTTTTGATGAGAAGTTTGTAAATTTATTTGATAAAAATAAAATTATATTAATAATTTGTGGACATAGACAAAAAAAAAATGTCAAATCACATTAAGTTGTAAATTTTACTTTTGTTTTTTGTTTTTAATTTAGATGCTTCTAGAAATAAAACAGAGATAACTTTTCTCTCTCTTCATGGTATTATTAGATCTGTGTCTAATCATGTTAAAAGAAGATTTTGGATAAAGATGAAAAAAAATAAAAGGGAAACAAAAAAAAAATTATTTTTTTTATAATTTGAAGTGAAAATATATTAGTTAATGAATTATACACATAGAAAAAAAAAAGGTTATTAACAAAGTGAAAAATTGTGAGACTTTAGATAAAGAGAAAGATAAGAGAAAATTTGTGTTGTTAGACTATTCATATAAGTTTCACATTGAAAAATTTATAAAAAAATATTATAAATAGAAGAATTTATTTTACGTTTATTCACTGAAATAACATATAGTCCTTTGACTTTATAATTTTATTGATAAAAAATTATAAATTAAAAAAAATATTTTAGGAGTTTATTGATGTAAAATAAAAAGTATCAAACCACGGTAAATTTGTGTAATTTTTTTTTCTCTTTTTACCTAAATACTTCCAAACATAAAGCATGTAGAAAGCTTTGTTCTGCTTCCAATAATTCCAAGGTAACTACAAAGGTAAATCCATCCTAAATAATCATACATTTTTTTTTTCTTGTTTAGAAAGTTAAATAAACTCTGATATATAGGATTTGACGGTATAGCAGAAGTATTCGTATTTCGTAAAAGTGTATAACAATAGGTATCCGACAAAGTTGCAAGACACTAGACATTTTGAACAACCGTTGTTCCTTGCAATAAATAGAGAGGGAATGGCATCTTTGAAATCCCAGTGGAGTAATTCTTCCACGTAGCAGTGTGCATTTTCCTTATTTTTCAAATGTGACACATCAATATCATCATAACTCATAAGCATTTGAAAATTCAAGCTCGCTGGAAGAAATACAAAGTGGTCTTGCGTTTCACATTCTCTACTGAGACTCTCCTAAGCTATCAGACCATAGGCACAACACAAGGTTTTCACTTTTCAAAATTCGAAGACAATTCAAATCACTGCTGAACCGTGGTGTCTTGAAGTGTGGCCTCACTTTTTCCAATTCCCTTCACTCCTAAAGAGTTTTTGTTTAGGAGGGAAGGGACAATGGAGAAAGAGAGACACCATTTTGGAGGTTTCAAACGTCAAAGATTTGTACAACATTGTTACCTTTTTCTCTTCATATTCTTCTTTACCCTTTTCACAAAATCTGTGTCTCAAGCCTTTGATTATGCTGATGCACTCTCAAAGAGCCTACTTTACTTTGAAGCGCAACGCTCTGGGAGACTACCATATAACCAGCGTGTCTCATGGCGTGACCATTCTGGTCTCATAGATGGTCTCGAACAAGGGGTGAGTGAATCCAAATTTCTTACATGAGAGCGTTTGAGTTGATAAATGTTGAACACTATATTTTAATTTTGGGTTTCGAGACAGGTGGACTTGGTTGGAGGGTACTATGATGCAGGTGATCATGTGAAGTTTGGATTACCAATGGCATTTACAGTGACTATGCTATCATGGGGTGCCATAGAGTTTCGGCAACAAATTGAGGATGCTGGTGAACTAGAACACACAATGGAAGCAATAAAATGGGGAACTGATTACTTCATCAAAGCTCACACTAGTCCACATGTGTTGTGGGCAGAGGTAGTTAGTTACCTGCTTTTCCTAGTGACATTCATACAATTAAGAAAAATCCTCAAAGTTTTGTCTTCCACTTAGGTGGGTGATGGAGACACTGACCATTACTGTTGGCAACGCCCTGAGGACATGACAACTTCAAGACAAGCATTTAAGATTGATGAGGAAAATCCAGGTTCAGATCTGGCTGGAGAAACCGCTGCAGCTATGGCAGCTGCCTCCATTCTCTTCAGGAACACTAACCCACATTACTCTCACCTGCTTCTACACCATGCTCAGCAGGTAAACTCTAGTGTGCTTAATTTTGGCTATTCACCATCTAGTACTTGTTCTTAGTGGGTTACTTTTAAATAGGAACCATAGTAATGTTTCCATGTCATGTACATTAAAGTTTGAGACCAGTATAGGATGCAAAAACTAAGGAAGTTTGACAGTCTCCATGTCAAGTACATTTAGGTTTGAGTGATCAGTAAAGGATGCAAGACTTATGATATGTTTGAATGAATATCTTAAGTATTTAATCAATTAAAATAACTTAATAACTTATATATTTAAATGAAATTATTCACAGTATAGGAAGGCTCATCAAAAGAATTATATAAATTTAATTATGAATTTTTTAAATAAGTTATAAAAGTTATAAAAAAAGTATATTTTTCTAAATGGTCCTTAAATATGCAGAAAAAAATTTAAACACAATCTAACCAAAAAATCAGTCATCTGACTTTAAAAACAATAGTGGGATATGAAAAGTGGTAAAAACTAGACATTTATTAGAAAAATAACAATGTTGCTGGATATAAAGTAGTTGTGCATATGTAGATTTTTGAGTTTTCGTTTATTAATTGAAAGCAATATTTGGTGTGTGTACAAAGCAGTTATTTGAGTTTGGGGAGAAGTACAGAGGAAAATATGATGGGAGTGTTGGAGCAGTGAAGAACTACTATGCGTCGGTGAGTGGATACATGGATGAGTTGTTGTGGGCAGCCATGTGGTTGTACAAAGCCACCGACAAGAAAGAGTATTTTCACTACGTTATTTCCAAAGCTCATACCTTTGGGGGCATTGGTTGGGCCATCACAGAGTTTAGCTGGGATGTTAAATATGCTGGCCTCCAAGTCTTGGCCTCAAAGGTAAAAACTATAATAAAAATTTCAGTTCCACTGTTTCACTATAAAAGATTCAACATTATATATCTTTTTTATGTTTAACTTATTCCCTTTTGTCATTTTTATACATGTTACTTAAAAATACATTTTAAATATGGATTCTTTTAATTTTAATCTTTAAGACTGAATGTAAGTATTTGAATATAATAACTTTTTATTATATAATAAGTTTTTTTAATTTTTAATAAATTTTAACCAAAGAGTGTGTTAAAAATATGGTTCAACACTCTTGTAGAAATAAAATATATGAATAACATTGTTCTACTCACAAAATATTGTGCCAAAAAGTTTCCTTCAATCACTCTTTTCTTGTCTCGTTTCTCGTTTCTCAATAAGCATTGAAATAGATCAAACAAAAATTGTCCATAGCGCTTTTTCCTTTTATTTGTTTTTCAAACATGTTTCTTGTTTTCTATTTCTTTAACATTGTTTGCATTTCGCTTTTCTGTCTAACCTGATTTCAAAATTGAAATGATGGGTTGACGATTAATTCTTGTTACTTTTACTTTACTTTTAAAAGTAATCAATCGAGTAGGCAATATTTTAACCTAGATTTTCTGAGAGTTGAAAATTTGAAGTGTGTGCAATTGCAATGCCATGTGCAGCTTATGCAGTCTATCACCCCACAATTAAAGTTGGCACTGATGAGCCTCATGGTTATGCCACAAGTTAACTTTCTGTGCTGTGAACAGGGATTGTACTATGTTGCAACACCATCTCAGTTATCTATCACTTTATTTCTGGATTTGGATTTCCTTTCACTAAAGTATGGGGATATGCTTTGTAAAGTATAACAAAAACAATTTTTGCTCAATTTGTTTTTCTTTTTTCTTTTTTTTTTGGGGGGGGGGGGGGCGGACTTTTAGTTATCTGTTTTATTTTGTACATTTAAAGTTATAAAAAATATTATATAAAGTGCTGCATATGATATTAAATTCTTAATTATTCTAATAATAGAATTAAAAGTTTAAAATGATAATTAATTGATAGTTGAAAAATTAGTAATTAAAATTTTATCTTCTTTATTAATTATATATATCATTATAAATTTAATTATTATTATAAATTAGTTATTATCATCACTTTATACCATACCTTCTTCCTAAAGTATACCCTGCATCCTAGAGAAATGAAACTTGTTTGTTGAGAAATAAAGGTAGGTAATACAATAATGTCATATGTAGATTTCACCTATATATGTGCATAGGCTGTCAAAAAAGGTAATAATGGAATGCACTGATTGAATATTTGATTGATATGGTCTCAACCCTTCAACTCATGTGGGAATAGATTGCAGTTGTGTGCCCCACTTTCATAGCAGTGGGCAGGGAAAGCATACTTCATTTGTTTTCTTCCAGAAATCAGTTGGACAGCCAAAACTGCATGTTTTGGAGACTTGGATAGAGTTGGAGTGTCCACTGGATTTACTTTACCTTATTTGCTCAAAGGCTATATATGCATGTTAAGAAGTAGGAAGTGCCAAAGTTCATACATAACCTTGCTAGTAAATAGTAATGCACAATGATTGATGGTGGATGGAAACATCAGCACTACACATGGTTCACATGCCTTACCTTGACCCACCCTTTATGTTTTTGTCTGACTAACGTGCCTATCAAAACATTATTGTTAGTGTGTAATACTGTAGCTAGCTAAATGGGATCATATGATATAAAGTGTGTGGTTAGTGAGTCCAATATATAGCTTTATGAAGATATTGATCTTTTATTGGTGGAAATATTTTTGTTTTATGAGATGGGTCATTCAATATTTTGGGTCTAAGATAATTTTTAGGTTCCTGCGGTTGTTATTACTGTTTCTGCTATGATATTGTTGAAATTGTAAAGTGATCACAATATTTGTTTTTTTTAATGGTTATGTAAATGATGAAAATATGATCAATAAATAAAAGAAGAAAATGATTTAGTGTCTTATTGTTTAAACATAAAAATATAATTTTGTAATCGTATTTTTTTCTTTTCAGAAATTACTAGTTTTAATCTTAAGAAGAATTTTTTTTTTTAAGTTTATGCTTGTTTCGAAAATACTTACATAATTATTATAATTTTTTTAGAACTTGTTTTTCAATCAAACAAATTAAATACTATTTCATGAAAACTAAACTCAAAGAAATTGACCCTAAAGGTTTAGTACTAAGGGTGTGTTTTAGCTTTTTAATAAACTCTTTTTACTTGAGGGATTATGGCATGAGTTTAATCATGAAACTTCTTAGAATAAACTTATTTTGATGAGTTTTACCAAAAAAGCTTATGGACGTTGTAAACTATAATTTTAGAAGCTCTGTATAAGATTTTCAAACACCCCCTAAAATATTAAATAGCTAACAAGACAAGCCTGAGTTTACTAATTATTGTAGGAATGAGCAGAAGTTGTGTTAGAATATCTAAAGAGAAAAGAAAAATTTAGAGTTAAACTAACAGCAACAAACAAAAAAGAAAAGTAAATAAGAAAGGTTATGATCTATATACTACATATGGTAGAGCTGTTTTACTAATTATTTGTGATTGTAACACAGTTGTATCTTTTGCAGTTTTTGATGAAAGAAAAACACAAGAAGCATGCTGATATACTTGAAAAATACAGATCAAAAGCAGAGTACTACATATGTTCATGTCTCAACAAAAACAATGGAAGTAATGTGCAACGAACACCAGCAGGATTACTCTATGTAAGAGAATGGAACAACATGCAATACGTTTCAACAGCAGCATTTGTGCTCACAGTGTATTCTGACTTACTCCAAACCGAGAATCGAAAGCTCAATTGCCATGGTGAGATAGTGACCCATGAAGAGATTCTCAATTTTGCTAAGTCACAAGTTGATTACATTTTGGGCTTAAACCCACATAACATAAGCTACTTGGTGGGGTATGGGCATAGATACCCCAAAAGGGTGCATCATAGAGGGGCATCCATTGTGTCATATAGAGAGAATAAAGGGTTCATAGGGTGCACACAAGGGTATGATAATTGGTACAACACCCAGCAACCAAATCCTAACATTCTGGTTGGGGCTTTGGTTGGAGGGCCTGATTTACAGGACAATTTTGAGGATCAAAGGAACAATTATATGCAGACTGAGGCTTGCACATATAACACTGCACCATTAGTTGCTGTGTTTGCAAAACTCTTGCAAACAGACAAGAAAAGGTTGGTTCATCTTTCTGATTCACCATTGGCTGCTTCCTTTTAAATATTAAGAATAATAGTATATTTTTGCCAAAAGGTGATTTTTCTTTTTTATAGCTTTTTCTTCGTATTCAGTGATGTTTTGGTTAACTGAAATGTGCCAGTTATGGCCTCAAATGTATTTTCTTTATAAACAAATCTTTTGATAATTGTTGATAGTACAGTAAGTTATTGTTTATCCAATTTCTTATTCATTTGTACCAGCCAACGTAATGAAATCAACATCCTCTTCAGTGTCTTTAGTGCTCTAGTTAAGAGATTAAAAATAAAAAAAAATGCTTCATTAAAAATATAAAAATTTGCTTATTTTTATAATTTTTAGAATATTTTAATGAATTTTTAATTTTTTAATTAATATCATTAGACCATGCTTAATAAGACTCCTATTATTAAAATTGTATTGAGGACAATTTAAAAATTGATCGTGTGAAAGATTAATTAAAAATCGGTTAAAATTGAATAAGAACTAATATAGAAAATTAGTTTCTTCAGTTACTTTTATTTGTGCATGTAATATGTAATATAATTTTTTATACTAATTTAAATTTTTACTTAACTTTTTTTTGTGCTATATAACTTATTTTTTTTAATAATCTTATACTAATTTATTATTTAATATATTACATAAATTTAAAGCATATTTTATTATTATTGTGAATTCAACCCTAATTTAATTGACGTGCCATTATGTATGAAAATGGGATTAATGATGGAGTCATTGATTGGTCTTAGTTGATTAAGTTGATTAATTTTATTCAAGTATTCTTAGTTTTAGTCTTGTGAATAAAAATAAATAAATATTGATAAAGCTTTATTTTCTTAAACACGATGGCTTGATTTGTTTCTAAGTAATCAAATCTCAAAGTAAATAAGATACATGTCCAATAAGAGAAGTGCATTTGAATAAAGATATTATTTTAGTGTGAGGGGTAAATAATGTTTAACCAGAGACAAAATAAAATAAAGATTTTTTTTTATGTAAAATTTTTCAAGTCCTATATGTAGTGACTCACATTGACCTTAAGTCTTAATCTGTAAAAAGAAATAAGTGAGTTAAAAGTTAGAGTTAGAGGCGGTCAATTCACTGTTTTGGAAAATAATTAATAAATATTATACTATTTTTATAGTAAAATTCACATGCCTTTGTTTATAATTTTTTATTAAATTATTTTATTTAAAATTAGTTAAAAATTATATTTTAAATATAAAAAATATTTTAAAAATTAAATTTTTTTATCAAATTAAATTTTTTTATCAAATTAAAATGGACTAAAATTTAAATTTGTAAATATTTATTAATTTTTATTAAGTTCATAATTACTTTTCTGCATTCATGAATTTTACAATATTAAGTATTATGTGTTTATAATTTTTATTATAATAGTGTTGCATTTATTTTTTAACACATAAAATTTTATTTAAATAAATAATTTTGAGCATTTACATCATAAATAACTTAACAAATTTAGCTAACTTATTTTTAGAAATTTTGTGTCTTGTAACTTTAAAAACATTTATTATATATGTGATGTTCCTATAATAATTTTTTATAAATAAATAAATAAATAAACACTTTTTTTAGAGAGTAATTAATAAATATTATACTATTTGTTAATAAAATAGACATGTTTTGTTTATCATTTTTATTAAATTATTTTATTTAAAATTAATTAAAAACTATTTTTAAGTATAAAATGTATTTTAAAAATATCAATTCAATATCAAATTAGGTTTTTTCACTTTAAAAATATATTTTATCAAACTAAGATGATTTAAAATTTTAATTTGTAAATATTCATCAATTTTTTCTACGTTCTTAAGGTACTTTTCTATGTTCATAAATTTTACAATATTAAATATTACATGTCTATGATTTTCATTATAATGTTGTTGTATTTATTTTTTTAACACATTAAATTTTTTTAAATAAATAATTTTAAGTATTTTGATAATAACTAACTTAACAAATTTAGTTAATGTTACTTTTTAAATTCAATATTCATGATTACGAAGATAATATAAAATAATTTAAAATTAAATTAGTTAATCTTATATTTTATAAAAAAATTATTAAGATGTATAAATGTTTAAATTTGACCATTTTATGTATAAATAATGAGTGAGTCTACTACTGGAGATTTTTTGGATACATAAGGACTCGAACACAAGACCTTGTTTAAAGATTACCGAACCACTTGTCACTTAAACCAACCTTCATTAATTCATTTAATAAATTTTTATACAAAGTAAAATTGACTTTTTCATGAATCATATTATATCAATATTTATAATTATGTATATTAAATTTTTCATAATTTAAATATTTGTTGGATGCTATTCAAAATTTGATGTTTACTTTAGTTTAAAAATATATTATTCGTTAAAATAAAGTAATGCGATAAATTGTCTATTATTTTTATTTTTTCTCAAAATCTTATAAAATTAATATACTTATAAGAATATTAAACTAATAATTGAATTAATAATCTTGCATTTCATAAAAAATTATTAAATAATTTAATTTTAGAAACTAGAGTTAACAATATAAATTGTTTTAATAAATTTACAATTGATATAATGTTTGACATACAGCATATTTATTGTTAATATTGTTAATAATATCATTCTCAATATAAAAAATTATATTATTAGTAAGAAAATTATTTTTCATCATATTGTATAATTTCTTTTAATAACTTTCATCGCTGACAAAAGCACATTCTGTGGTAATAATTGACAAATGAAAAATTAAAGCAAATAGTAACATTTCTTCATCTAAAGAAGAAAAGTTGAATTTTTTTAGCCTCATTATTTAATTTCTTATTCAATAGTAAATATATATATATATATATATATATATATTTTATTGTTTGAGTAAATATTATAATTAAAGTTTAAATATATTTTTTATTGTGAAAATTTTAAAAGATTTATTTTTTTTTAATTTTAGTCCATGATATTTTTTTAAAACAATATATGGCCTTCTTTATCAATTCACCCATGGATCACTAACCCCCTTCTCATCCCATGTCATTTTAATTGGTTGATTTAAGCTATTAACATTTGTGCTCTCCCTTAGTAGTAGTGTGGTCCTTGATGAATTACAACTAAGCGGCAGAGAATATTCTAACTATTCGTAGCATACGGAAATGCCTTAAGTTAATATAAATTTAACTTTAATATAATTTTTATTCTTATTTCACAAATTTTTAGTTTTAATTTTTGTAGTAATTTTTTTGTCTTTAAATTTTTACAGAATTTTATTTTTAATTCTTGTAATTGATTTGATCCATTAAAAGACTATTTATTATATGTCAATTTTTTTTTTGTTAAACTATATCATCAAAAGATAATAAAACAAAAGATTTACACAAATATATAGAAAAATATTTAAGTCTATAAATGTAATGCAAAATTAAAAAAATATCCTATTCAATAACAATACCCTAGCAACTTTCCTTTTTGAGATTGTTCTAGTCTCGTTTCCCTGTCCTCATGAAAAGAACTTTCTAATGCACTTTTTAGGTCTTTGATTAGACTTAAAATCACCAAGTTATACTTAAAATTGTAAGTAAATATAAATTTTAAATTTCTTACACACATCTCTTTGTTTTGCCAATTTTAACCACCCTAACAACTCTATTTGCCATACTTAGGTGTATTTCTAGATTATTCATAGTCTAAGCTCCACACTTTGCGGCTTGTCAATTGAACTCTGATTCACCAAGATATACACAAAATGGTGAGATACACAATGTTAAAAGTTACATTGAAGAAGTCTACATTTTTCACTATGTATGCAATCTTTTTTGCATGTTTCATCTAGTAAACTTTCACATTTTTAACTTGGTTTTATCCCTTCAAATATTACACTTTCTTAGCTTTCTATAACCACTTTCAGAGTAGGATTTTGACCACAAATCAATGAGATATGTAATTTTTATTGAAGTTGTCTCAAAATCACATTTTTTTTATAAAACTGACAAAAGTCTTCTTTTTGAATTAATTGTATATGATTTTATTGACATACATTATATCTTTGTGTTCCTTATGACATAACATTTCCATCAAGTCATCTTGTGCAGAATTTGGAGTCCTTTTGATTATTCAACAATATGCATGAACTAAGTGTCTCAAATTTGTTAAGTATTCAGTGATAACAGAAATATAGTTTTGTATAAATGTTATTTTGTACCTTTTTCATACATGAAAAATTATTTTCAGTTGATTCCTATAATCCTTAGGATGTTAACTTTCAAATCCCTTCTGCGGAATTCAATTTGGAGGTCATTTCTCCTATTTTTGGTCAAAAACTCACAATCTGCCCATTGCAAAATTCTACAAAAACTATTTTTTTGAAAGAGCATGCAACAACAACTTTATCTTAATTTTTGAAAAAATCTATATGTGGAAAACCTTTCTTAATTTGTATACTAACTCACCAACTAACACTCCAATAATTGTAAATGCTTTAATTTTGGACTTTGCTTAAGCACAACTACCTTATTCTTGTTCTTGGGTAAATTTGAGTCTCACAATTGCATGGTGGTTACTTGACATTATTCCTTGCACTGTTACCTTTCCAAAGAGCTATCTTAAGCTCAATTTAGACACTATATCACTCAATTATACTCTATTTGGTATGTGTACTAAAATATGAAATTGAAAATTAAGTACCTTACAGTACTAATTTTGTTTCTAACTAATTAAAATTGGTTAAATTAGTTAAAAACATCCTCTAATGGTCTTTATGTCTGTATCCTTGAAAAATAAACATTTCAGTACCTCACATGTTTCATTCAGATTCCAAATGCTTGAGTTACGAGACCAATTGCAAGAACTGTTCAAAAAAGGATGATTGTTGGCTCTATTAAGAGAGATGTGAGTCAAATCAAGGGAGATTGAAAGTAGAGTATCTTTTTCTCATGAAATTGAGTTACTCTCTAAGGTGAAGAGGAGAAAGTTTCATGACTTGGGTTAAGAGTTGAAGGAAGGATAGAAATATATTTGGTAAAACTGTAAATGTTGTGTATGGTTGAAAACTCTTCAGAATTTCACTCTTGAAAATTCCTCACTCTCTTGAGTATGTAGACATGTATTTAAAAATGAGATTGATATATTTGTTTGTGTTGTTGTGGTGCATATATATGTATGAAATTGTGTGATTGAATGCTAAGGTAAGTGAAATTCTATAGTAAGGTTTAAGCTCCTACCTAGACTTAGCAAATACCAAAGGGAATGTTGTGTTTTATAACACAATATTAAGTACACCAAAAACTAATAGAATGAACTATGCTATAAATAGGCATGTATGTTCTATCACCTACGAAAATTAAACAAAATTATACTCTATAAATATCTAGACATTTGATTATTGATAATTTAGAAGAAAAAAAAAACCTCTTAATTCGACAATTACTTAGACAATCTAATGAATTGCTAAGTTTTATGACTTCAAGTCATGCTAATTAATAATATTAATCTACAATTTTAGTCAAAACAAAAAATTGATAATAAGCAAGTTTTATAAGATGAATACTTTTATTTATCTATCATCAAAATAAGTGGATTGTCACCTTCTACATTTGCAGAATCCAATAGTTTCTAGAACCAAGTCCAATTGTCCTTATTTTTCACTTCCAATGCTGCAAAAGCTAGAAGGAAAATTTTATTATTTCCATCCGATGATACAACTAATAGCATCATCCCACCGTATGAACCCTTTAAGTAGCATCCAATCTTACCTATGAAATGTCTACACCCTCTCATAAAACCCGGTTTCATTGCCTCCAAACACAAGAAAAACCTTTTAAAAATAGGATTATCTAATATGCTAACCCTTTCAACATGTAAGGTTGTAACTGACCTTGGATCAGCTCGTTCACAAATATTGTACTTCTAGTGTACTTCACTTCTACAAATAGTAATATACTCTTTCTGCTTTTTTAAAACCCACTTTCTAAGTTTTTGAAATTTGAATATTTCCATTAGCCTCAAAATAAAGTGAATTACAATCTTTAATTTCAACTCCCCCCCCCCCCCCCAAATGAAAAAATAATTGAGTATAAGTCCACATTGAAGCACAAAAATGATCATTGACTTAAAATTCTCTATTGATATTGAAACCGTTAACCTCGTGAACTTTTTTTTTTTTAAATTTTGGGTGAGTTGAATTAAGGTATGAACCTTTGTAAAATTACTAATGACAAGTTTTGATCATGATAAGTCTCTGCATGCAGGTCAAGCATGGAATAGAAAAAACTGAGAACCCTAAAATTGTCAATGACAACTTTTGCGCTATATATATGACCTGGAAACCTTGTGTTGCATTGATCCAAGTCAAAAATTGAACCGGGATTTAAAACTATAGGCAACTCTACTGTCTTGGTGATAGCTTAAATTCAACAAGTAAATGATTAGATTAAATGTCTATTGCTCACCAATTCTAACTGCAAGTGCACGACAAATGGATCTTCAGGGCGCAGCTGGGATCTTGGGTTGAAATCAACATGATATTGCATGGTGTAATATTAGTATATGAATTTCTGGGATGAACCCAGCCATCAAAAACCACAGTGCCAGCATGCAACCCTTTGTATTCCGATTTTATAAATTACACGCTATTGGAAATTAAAGATGGGACGATAGGAGTATCTGAAAAGCTGCGACAATAGCAGTATCGGTCGTCTCCCATAAATAGCTTATTAAAATAATAATAAAAATATTATATCACAATATACTATCAATCTATGTTATTCGATACAATTTGGTTTCAACACGTGTTAAATTTTTAGATAGTATTGACTATTTTGAAATCACAAGTCTATTTAAATACTAATAGAATTTATTATCGTTTATGTATAACTGATACTTGGATTAATATGGTAAAAAAAATATTAAAAAAATACTATTTTAAAAAATTATTTTTGAAAGGTATTATTTAAATAAAAAATTTTAAATAGGGATATCATTAAGTGTTTAATTTTAAAATTGAATCCGACTTTATTTATTTATATTAACTCTTATTTTTCACTCATTTATATATGAGGGTCAATTTTTTCCTATTATGATTTTTTATTATGAAATTACTAGAATGACTTTTTTTTTTTACAATGTCAATGGCAATTTTACATGTTAGTTAATTAGTTATGTATAAAAGTCATTTTGATAATTTTAAGGAAACAAAAATAATAATTTTTCACAACTAAAAATTTCTATTGGCAAGATTTGAAAAAAAAAAACACACTAAGAATCATCATTGGTAACCTTTAACTGTCAGAAAAATTTAATGTTTAAAAGTTACCGATAGTAACCTTTGAACTATGAAAATTATTTAAAAAAATGTTGCTCAGTAATAAATTGCCAATAACAATTTTTAATTAGTGAGACTATAAATACTACAAATTTCATTGGTAGCAAGTCACTGTTGAAAGCTTTTCAAGCACTTCTTAGTCCTATATTGTTGAATCTTGTGTTTGCAAGAAGATAAAAAGAATATGATAATTATAGTTTATTTTAATGGTGAGATTGTAGCTAGTACGAGTAAAAGTGTGACATTTACATGCGAGAAACCAACATGTTTGTATATTCCATATAATGTATTATTTGAAAATTTAAAGTATTGGCTTCGTCAATGTATTAAAGTCTCATTTAAAAAATAATGGAAAATATTATGTATTAACGTCCATTCTCGATATTTAGAGGTTTTATACAATATCATACAATTCTAATAACTAACAATGATGATTTTCAACAAATATTTTAGATATATTAGCAACATCATCCTCCAAGTGGTACCATTGAGTTGTATGTTGTTTTTAAAAATAATGAAGTTCAAGAAGAATATGGAAGCACCATACTAGACACAAAGATATAACGGGAATACAATACTGAAGGTGATGACAATGACTTTGAAGGAAAATATAAAAGCGATGAGGACTTTGATGATGATGTTGATGGTAAGGAGCCCTATCTGGTTGGATAACATCCATTTGGGAGGCCAACTTTCATGCATAATTTAGATCTTGATGCTATGAATGCTAGAGTATGCAAAATTAGGTATGTGAAATTTATAATTATGTTAGTGAATTGAATTTTAGTTCTATTGATTATTGTATGTTCGCTATTGGTAGGTGACATTGAAATAGATGGTGAATTGTATGTTGAAAGACAATTCAATGACAAAGAAGCTGTTATACAAACAATAAAGCATTATAATATACTAAAAGGAGCGAACTACAAAGTGTTTAAGTTAGAACTAAATATATTTTATTGCAAATGTGTAAGGTATGATTACAGGTGACTTTTTTGAGCTAGTTTTAGGAAGAATGAGCAGCCACTTAGTTTCGACAGGCACAATTATTTGCACATAAAAGGAGTGAGGCTTATGCACAAAAAAATGTTGGACATTTTTTCTCTGAAAACATTACAAGTCATCTTCAATCAAGCAAGCATGACTTAAGAAACCTTCATGTCACTTAATTTGATCGACAAAATGATGTTTCTCATGTTTAAGATTTATTCAATAGGCCAGAATATAGAATTCATCTAAGACAAAATTATTGTGATTGTGAAAACATGTAGACTGATAGATATCCATGTCTTCACGTGATTGCTGCTTATTGTAGTCAAAACATTGACTGACGTGCTTATGTGAATGAAGTCTATACGATCAATGAAGTACACAAAGTCTACAGGAAGAAATTTAGGGTTGTCGAGAATGAATCCAAGTGGCACATATATTGAGGTCTCAAACTTTGTCCTAATCTCGCCTTCAAGTGTACTTTAAAAGGACATCTAAAATCAACTCATTTTCTTAATGAAATGGATATGCGACAAATGAGGTGACCACCACGTTGTACTCTTTGTTGAGGTGAAAACCATAGTCGTAGGCGTTGTCCTAATGCTCCTGGCCCTAATTCAGAGTCTGGAGTAGTGATGCTTTACTAGTTGTTGTTCTTCTTTAACATTAACATGACTATCTTTTATACTAATGTGTTATTATTGGTATGTTGTAATTTGTTTAATTACTAAATGTTATTAATTTAATATTAAATATTTTATTTTTATTTACCTAAAATTATTTTGTTAAAAAAATGACATCACTAATGTTCAAATAAATAAGAATACATTCAATAAAACAAGAATATATTTTAATTTCATCCTTAATTAAATACTTTATTAATAACACTAAAATAGGAGTTACTAAATCCTAAATATGCAAGCATATTTAAAAAAATATAGAAATTACTAATATAGAAAATACTAGTACAAAAATGAATAATACAAAAATTACTATTACAGAAATTACTAATACAAAAATTAAACTATATATTACTAATAAGATTATCCTCCTTTTTCCTTTTATCTTGATAAATGAAGAACTATATCAATTAGGAGCATATGTAAAGGAATGTAACATGCGAAAAAAAAATCATGTTCGTCTTTCTAGTTTACTTGCATCTTCTCCTAAACATTGAGTGTCTTTGTCCTCATTTGTTGCATCCCTATCTGTTATAGGTTCAGGCTCCAATGCATGCATGGATGGTTGGGTATCTATGTAATCCTATTGCATCAAATCTCACAAGCTGATTGGTATTGACCATTGCACTAGATTAATATCATATATTGGTATCATAAGTTGTGGTCAAAACACATCCTTTTGATCTACAAAAACATCTTCTATAGTTGCTTCCTTATTTAGGTCAAAGTTAGGAGGCAAATTGCTCTAGGAAGGAAAAGCTTCATCTACCACAAAATCATATGTTGAAATAAATCCATAAGAAATTCCATTGGTACTACTGCAGTTAAATAACCTTCGACCTCGTTCCTCCCTGCTTCTTCGACCACAACTATCTCTTTTACTTACAAACATACGTCCTTGTTGTGGTTGTGGTAGTTGTCACTCATTCCTTTGCGATGACCAATAATACTCTTGATTTGGTTGTACAAAAGTTGGTGGAATCCCTTATAGCTGGATAGGTGGTGCATTCATGGGAATCTCTTCATGCTCAGAAAGTGTTGGTTCCATAAGCAACGTTTCTTGTTGAGGTGCTGAGTCTTTCATATGTGAGGATAACTAGTCAATTCATTGCATACAATGTGTACCATGCTAATGTTCATTAGAAGGATAGAAATTCTGAGACTGAACTCTTGCTAAGATATGTTCATTTCAATGCTTCTACATTATCACCCAATCATGATGGATGAGTGTCTAATTCTTTGGTTTTCTTACTTCACATAAGTCTCTATTATGGACTCCCTTAAGTTGTTGGTGCTGAAGAGGAATAGGCTGAGCATATCCAAATTGACGCATTACACGATTAGTTTCATGTCACTCTATAACTTCAAAACATATCAAAGGACTAACAACTGACCACACTAATCATTCATATCTCACTTCATCTAAAATTATTGAATCAATTTCATCATCCACAAAAATAGCAATAATAAACAAAATGATATTAGAGTTATAAGCATTAAGAAAAGTTTTTTTTGTAGAGATTTATCTAACACATTAATAAGAATTAGTAAATATCTTTACCTTATGAATACCCATTTAATCCAATGCTAATATGATATTTCCAAGATTCTTAAACGGAGTATTTGCTGGATATCGGAAGTGTCTCCATCTAAGAGCAAATGAAAAATATTATTGGTTCACCCGATATTAGAGTCAACCATGGCAAGCAATGTCATGTCCACTTGCAAAAGTATCAAGCAATCACAATTTTTTTTAGCATCATGTCTAGAATCACAATCCAACCATCTATAAAGAAATGTCAAGCATGTTAATCCCCAACTATAATTGTCAATTTGATTCGCATCTATTAACAACTGTAAGAATTTTGCATATACCACTAAATTACTTTTAGAACATGTCCCAACAAACAAAATATACCCACGACCATGTTGTTGTAACCTAATTTCAAAATTAATAGGAAGTCAACTAAGGTGTTGTAATAACCACTTTAATCTAATTTATGATCCTTTAATGATATTTGAATCAGGTCGACCTGCTTTTAAACTTTCACACATTTCCTGTACTACTATAGTAAAAGGATTTGTAGAACTAATTATTGTTACATCATTAATCTGAAGTCCAAGTAACATAGAAATATATTCTAATGTAATTATGCACTCTCCACAAAGTAAGTGAAATATATGTGTTTTAGGCCTCACAAGTGAACCATTTATTTGCATCTAACAAAGTTAAAAAATTCAATCAAAGCCAAGATGCCGTAAAATTTCAATGATTTTTGTCCTAAGTGACGAGAATATAATAATCTCATTATCTATTATAAATCATTTTAAAAAATTACTATATTCTTAAATAAAATACAATAATACCAATAATTTTTTAAACAACAATGCACATTCAAATTTGTATTAATAAATAAATCTAAAAAATACTTGGAATATTAATTTCTAAATTCATTAAATATGTTAAATTAATAATTAATTAAATTTACATTTATCAAAATACACTTCTTATATTAAATTATATACCCACTTCTTATATTAATTATTTAATTTATAAACTCAAATTTAAAATTTATCTAATTAATTCTTTTACAATTACTAATTACTAATTATTTATCTAATTGGTTAATTTAAAATATTATCTTCATGGAAATTTTAAATATTTTGATAACATAATTAACAAAATAATTAGATTAACCAAAAATTATAAATAAACACGCTAAATAATTTTTAAAAAATTTATAATAATTACTATTCAAAATATAATTATTCAAAGTTGCTATAAATAATTATTAGGGAACCTTAAAATTTGACTATTTTATTATAATATTACATTTATGTTATATACAATAACTTTTAATACCTTTTAAAATAAATGATAATATTTTACAAAAACTCAAATTACCAAATATAGAACATTATATTATTTTTAATGCAAAAATTAATAAATTTCGTAATTAATTAATTTAAAATAATGCTCATAAATTTTTTAAACAATGATCTGCATGCAAATTAGAAATTACCAATTAATTAATTAATTACTTTAATATATACACTACTTATATTAAATTATAATTTTATTACACGTTAATATATTACATGCATATTTATAAAATACAATTCCAATATAATAATTATAATGTCAACAAAAATATATTTCTTTAATCACAATATTTTGATAACATATTTAACAAAATAATTAGATTAACCCAAAATTAGAAATAAACATACTTAATAACTTTAAAAATCATAATAATTACTATTCAAAATATAATTATTTAAATTGCTATAAATAATTATTAGAGAACGTTAAAACTTAACTATTTTTATTATAATATTACATTTATATTTAGAGCATTATATTATTTTTAATACAAATATTAATAAATTTCATAATTAATTAATTTACAATAATGCTCATAATTTTTTTAAAAAAATAATCTACATGCATCCAACACAAGGTTTCCAGGTCATATATATAGCGCAAAAGTTGTCATTGACAATTTTAGGATTCTCAGTTTTTTCTATTCCATGCTTGACCTGCATGCAGAGACCTATCATGATCAAAACTTGTCATTAGTGATTTTACAAAGGTTCATACCTTAATTCAACTCACCCAAAATTAAAAAAAAAAGTTCACGAGGTTAACGGTTGGTTGGGAAGCTAAATTATCTTACTGTCACTCGTCTAGACATCTCTTATGCAGTCAGTGTGGTAAGTCAATTTCTTAATTCTCCTTGTGAAGGACATTGGGACACATTGATTCGCATCTTAAAATATATCAAAGGAGCCCCATGAAAAGGACTCATGTATGAGGACAAGGTTTATGCTTAGATTGTAAGTTACTTTGATGCAGATTGGCCAAGTTGTCTTGTTAATAGAAGATCTATTTCTGGTTATTGCATTCTTATTAGAGAGAATTTAATTTCTTGGAATAGCAAGAAGCAAAGTGTAGTTGTCCGCTCAAGTGCGGAAGCAGAATATCGAGTCATGGCTTTAGTCACATACGAACTTATCTGGCTGAAACTTCTTCTCAAAGAACTGAAATTTGGAGAGATTACACAAATGACACTTATTTGTGATAACCAAGCAGCCTTGCATATTGCCTCAAATCGAGTATTACATGAAAGGATGAAGCACATTGAGATCGATTGCCACTTTTGAGAAGATCTTATCGGGGGACATCACCACAAGCTTTGTTAATTCAAATGATCAATTGACAGATGTTTTTACTAAGTCTTGAGAGGTACTCGAATTAGTTACATATGTGATAAGCTTGGTGCATATGATCTATATGCTCAAGCTAGAGGGGGAGTGTTAAAAATATATAATATGAAAACATATAATTATAGTAATGTTGTAATTAGGAAAATGATATTCCTGTAATTATGGAATATCTCTGTAATATCTCTTATATCAATGCTCCCAGTATAAATATATGCTCCGTTGTGTAGTTGAGACACACGGATTCATGATGAATCCATATTTTTACTAGTATTTTACTATAGTTTTAATCCATTTGATAAGGAAAATGTGTTGAAAAAAGCAAAAAAATTCATAAAATAGAATGATTGAAGAATTTCTTTAAATACATAGTTAGTTTAGCATCTATGAATTTTCTGTGTAGAAATTAATAATTGAAGTGTGTTTTTGTAGAAAATTCTGAGCAAAGTTCATGAAGCTGGAAGATCAATGGAGAAATAGCAGAAAAGTAGCAAGTCTGGACTCAAAGAACATAGCTTATGGAGTTTAAGCTAGGCGTGATTACTCTTGTCAACGAATGTGAGTGATTCATAGCTTAAATGAGAAGTTGAGTGTGGGCATGATCACTATTATCACTGAAAGTGCATGTTCTAGAAAAGTTCAATCTCAGCAAAGTTGTGCGTTACCACTTTTGTCAGTAAAAGTGGATGTTTCGGAGAAGCTCCATACATGACGAGTTGTGCGTTACTACTCTCGCCAACAAAAGTGAATGTTCCAGAGAGCCCTCAACTAGAGAAGTTGCGCGTGGCCACTTTTACTCATAAAAGTGAACACGCACTACCACTCGACATCCTGCGTTGCAACTCTTACCAGCGAAAGTAATAGTTCCAGTCTTCTAGAATCACATGAGCTTCTGCGTTACCACTCTTATGAAGCAAAGTGACAACGCCCAGAGTCAGAAATCTTATAAATACCAGATCAAGCTCAGATTTCGGGGTCTTTTGCTCATTTTCTGTTTTTCACTTCATTTCTTCGTTGAGAGAGAGTCAGAGAGAGGATTGGGGACGAACATCAAGCTCCAAGAAGAGGGATCGAATTGGGGATTGTTGAAGATGGATCTTCTGCGTTCTTCTCCTTCTTCTTTTTCTTTCTCTTTCTTTGCTACAATGTTTGCTTAATTCTTTGTAGTTAGGAGTTTATGGACCTTGAATTGATGTATTGATTCGCTTCTTGCTTCTAAAATTTGAGTTATTGGATTAATTAAATTGTTAATTCTGCTATCATTGCAATCTTTGAATGGAAATTCGTATGATTAATCAAAGAGGAACATTTGCCAATGGAAGTTGGATTTGCTTTTCTGATCTGAATTAGCAACCAGAATTAGGAATTTCTTAGGGATAAGGGAACTTAATTCTGCAATCTTATGGTTCTAATTCTTAATGCAACTTGAAATTGAATCTCACATAAGGGATTAAGAGGATTTAGTTGATCGTTAGGGTCAATGAGTTAAAAGATTAACCTTTGACTAGTTATATGTGAAACTAATTGTCAATTAACCAATTGCTTGAATGTTCAGAGGCATAATTAAATTGATATTGACATTCTTGTAAAATAAATTCCTAACTATCATTCATCCATTCCTAATCTCAACATCAAATTCTGTACTCTGTTTTCTGCAAGATCTTTACCTTTTAATTGTTTTTGTTTCTTGATTTCTGAATGTTACAACTCTTGCAAGTTCTTATATGTCAACTAGTTATTATTTTGTGAATTGATAATTGAATTCCTAATTCCTTGTGGAGACGATACTTGGATCTTAAATTTATTCATTACTTGCTGCAATTCTTAGTGCACTTGCTAGTGTTTAGAATTGTAACAACAATTCACTCAATGCTTCTTCATTTTCTTTTCTCTTAACAGAATCTAAATGAATAGTTGGGCCAAGTTGGAGCTAAATTTGATGATGCTGATGATGATCCTTAAATTTAGATGATTTGGAGATTCCTACTTTTGATGATGACCTTGATGAAGTTGGAGATAAAGAAAATGAAGAGCAAACAGAAGATGATTATTACGATCAAAACTTGAATAACTTGATAGAATAAGGAAGATAAATGATGGACACTTTGACTAGTTTCTTGTGCTTTATTACTACTTTTGAGTTTTATGTGTAATTGACTTGAAAACATATTTATTGTCATTAATGTTTAAGTTGTGATTGTTTTTTTTTAATTTAAGACAATTTGTTCCTTATTTATCTTATTTGAGGTGTATATATATGTTTAAATATAGTTTTATATGTTAAGTAGGATCTTACAATCCGTGTTAGGATCCAATAAAATACATGTTTTTCTCTCCCTTCCAATCCTAAGTAGGATTTCGATTTTGACTACCTTGCTGTTAACAAATACCTTCAATGATGCCCTATAGATGTTAAAACACAAATAACATAACAAAAGAGAAAATCAATGATGGATGCAAGGGACTAAACTAAAGTTTTGTCAGGACAAAAAAAAAAAAAAACAAAACTCTATGAGAACAAAAATAAAATGAGCAAGTCATTCAGGAGTACAAGGAAAAATAGCATTGCAACTTGTTAATATACAAAGTTACCATTGGTATAACCAACATAATTTTCTTCTTGACAATGAATAGGATATCTCTAACTTTGTCAAGCATTTTTCATTAACCCGTTTTGTCTTATTTTTACAATTTGAATTATTCCCTTTTAAAATGGCTTGCTACCATTTTTCTCTTGGGTCCACCTACATAATTTCTACATAAGCAACTCATGGAATCAAAAGTCCAAACCTTTATCTCATTCGAAGCATTTTCTCCTGAAAATTCTATATATTTCTTATGCAACTAACTTAGAATATGCATCTAGTAGAGAAAAAAAAAAGTAATAAATAGAAAACAAAAGATGGCACTAAAAAACTCAATATACACTTTTATATAAAAGGAAATGATTCAACTCACGATACATAAATCCTTCTCGCGTAGAACCAAATGTAAGTGAAATCATTGCTTCCCTACAAATACTATCTCAATCTAAGCATATCTCCTGTTTGCAACATTTTAAGTCCTAGAACACATGGGAATGGAGAGAAATATGCAGTGGAGATGATGAGATAAAGTTAGATGAAGAGAAATTTCAAAAGCACAAAGTTTCAAAATGAGAAGAGATGTATAATAATGGAGAGAAATGTGTTTTGTGCATAGATTTTCTCAAGGACATATAAAGAGATGTATCATTGTTAAAGACAAGGTCCTATGTATTAAATAACTATAACACTTTCAAGGATCTAAAAGCACAATAAATATAACCGAGAAACCTTTAATTACCAGTCACGTAGATGCACCACATAAATCGCTAACTCACGGTAATCAAACCTAAAAAAAAAAAAAAAAACCGATCTAACCTAAAACCACAATATCAATTTAGTTTAATTCAGTTTAAATAGTATTATTTTTATGACAATTTTATATAACTTTTAAAACAAAGATTGAATCAAACCGAATTGCAAACATCCTTGCTGTCAGAGTCATGAGTAGTTTGGATAGGGGAATTAGGTATGGATTGGAAAGTCTCTTTCAATTTTAGTCCAACACAATTTTCAACTCGCGGTTACCATAGTACTAGTCATTGATTATTGGCAGATGTTGCCACGCTTAGTTCATTACTGATTAATGGCGGATGTTAATTATATCGTTGTTAATTAACTACACTATTTTGGGATAAGTTTTTGCATACCTTGCCCCGCAAGGACTAATATTATTCTAAGGCAAATCTTCAATTAGTAGAAGATGCCAAAAGAACCTTTGGACGTTATCATTAGCAAGTACTCAATTTGGGAAATGAACCATACCAAATACATTACATGCATCTATCCCTTTATGATCATTCTTTCATTATCATTATGCTAAGAAAATGTCTTACTTAAATGCCTAGCTCAAAGTTGACACTACAAACATCAAAGCACGAAGCCTAATCTGTCGTATTGCTGTAACTTCTCCAATTATCAATACAGTGATGACCTGTCACATGACTACAATCCATATTTATGAAATTGACTAAGCAACCTTCTTCATCTTGTAAATTCCATTCTCTACTAATTGCATATCTTGACAGCGAACAAAAATTTTGTAGCCATCAGCTAAGAATTAATAAGATAACATTGTTACGTACATGAATTTCATAAGGAAAATTAAATTTAGTGCCTGTTTAAGTGTCCAATGTCTGAGAGACGAGGAACTACAACAGGTACACCACGTGCCTTCTCAAGAGCAAAATTTATCCTCAATGGTCTACCTAACAGTGCCTGCAAAGAAAATATCACTCTCAAAAGCAACTTCAATAGGCAACGATATAATAATGTATTCTTGATGCCTCTTACCTTTCCATCCATTGCATCCTTAGCACACTTGGCATCATCATCATTTGAAAAGATGACAAATCCAAAGCCTCTAGACCTACCACTGTCTTTATCATACACTATCCTCACTACAAAAAATGAATCCTGTTATTTTAGAATATAATTGAGACTAACAGAATCAAAGTGATATTTTACTTCGAATGAAAATGAATCGATAAAAGGAAAATATCAGATGCTGGTAAAAGTACAAGTGGTGCTAAACGTGTTTCCAAACTACGTTTATGGCAACTACAAGCTCTCAACGACCATATGCAATGCCCAACAAATGCGTATGGTTCAAACAATACTGAACTGGATTTATTTTGCTACAGGTTTCCAAATCATAGGTGATTCCAAAATTAGGACACATAATAACTGTAGCAACTACTTATGTTTTTGTGATTGTTTCTTGAAGTTCTTGGCCATATTTTTCTAAATATAATGTAGCATTTCTTTGAAATTCTAACCCAACTAGATAAATAACAGTAGAAGATCTCAGTTTACCCATGAAACATCAACCAGACTCGATACTGGAATATTGAATGTAAAGTCCCCCAAACCGCTTTCTTCATATCAGTGAAGGAATTACTCCAACTCTTCCTCTGCAAATCCAATTGATAGTTATTGATATCATTCACAAACCCTAAAGGCTACAGAAGTCTTTAATATTTGGTTCACACCCTTATGGTCTTCCAATCCTTTCTGTCTTTTCTTTTCTAGGATTTTTTCATGTCCTACCCAACTGAATCCTCAAACCTCTGTTAAAATATTCAGAGATATATTCTACATTACTAAGGAAAAAAAAATCACAACAGCATTCAGAATTTTATTTACAGAATCAAATTCAAATAACAAATTTGAGACATTTTTTTTCCTCCAATTCTGTCAAAAAGCCATAACCGCTTAACTCAGGCTCATCATCTTCTAGAACTTGATCACCAAAGACATTTGTATTTCTTTCTCTTATAGCAGCAATCATGAGCTACCAATAATTGTAAGTTAATTTTCACCACTGATTGATGAGAGTAGCAGAAATTTCACGATTGGAAATAAGAGAACAACCTTCAACATACAATAAAGTTTTACATCAAACATAATCTCAAACTAATCCTCTAGTAGAAGGTGCTTAGCTTTCTTGCTTCCTAATTCCATCACACATTTTGCTGCCATTAACACATTAAGCTGGCAGACATGAATTTTGGTGCCAATGTCAAATGTAAGAGAAATATTCATTGGACAAAACTTAGGCGTTGTTCTTCAATTAAAATGTGAGTTTCACCTCAAGAATGTGTGCCAACCTTTAATGCTGACTTTCATTGCGTGGGTTACTGAGATAAAATTCCTATTTTTATTGCAGAACACCACCAAAAACACCTATGATATTGTCCTTATGTTTTGTCTACATCCACTTAGTTTTGACCAAAAAGGTGTGGTAATTTGGTGTCAATTGCTTTCTGCAACAAATAACAATCTTATTGTTCCATTCACTTAAGCAAATGCAAACTCACAGTAGACCAGCTGAATGACATGACTGTATGTTAAATTTGTGACTTGAAAACAATAAGACTGACCAAATATAAGCGTGACAAAAAACCATGAGGCTAATCTAATCCAACCATTTAAGAATGCAAGAGTCAAAAGGTACAATAGAAAGAAGGAACAAATACAAATAGAATCAAGAATTCAAAGGTGTTAGCGTGTGTTAGTTGCTAATAAAAAAGCTTGTGTATCTGACTAGTTTTCTGTTAAAAATAACTCTTGCTGTCAAGTCAGTTGTAATGATTAGGATCAGTGAACACTATATATATATATATATATATATATATATTTGTATCACTCAGATTTAGTTTCCAATAATATTCAGAAAAGGTTAATCTCTTTGGGTCTCTCTTTCTTTCTCTATCCTCTCTTTACAACATGCTATCATGAGCTTCAAGATCCTGATTCATGGCATTTCTTAGCAATCCTTTCATTACCGCTGACACTAGTGCTCCACCATTGGCGTTTTCCAATGCTTCAATTACATTCTCGCACACCATATCCTTGTGCATCTTGATTAGAAGAACTTTCTTCTCTGGAAGCAGCAAGTTGAGGCCATGAGTAACGCTCATCACCTTCATCAATTTGTAGTTAATCCTAAGATTCCACCATGAAGTGAAGAAGATCAAAACATTGGGAAACTTTACGAGACCTACCAACAATGGGAGCAATAAGATCAGTTGCTCTTCTCATGGCTTCTTTCATCTCTGTCTGAAACCACTCTCACTAATGTTGTTAGTTGCACATAAACATGTCAACTATGCGATGAGATTCATGAATTCTTTCATTTTCATACCCATGCTAAGGCACGACAATTGTGTTGAGAATATATCATAATGATTATGATTTATCGTAAATATTTATTCTCATTATTTGTTATTATTATCTTTACGATTATTAGAAGATATTCTAGGATATTCTCCTGTGCAAATATTAAGATTAGACTCCTATATACATATAAATAGTAGTGTATTAAAACAAAATAGAATTTCAGTACTTTCAAGTAATTGTGATCTAAACTCCACTATACAAAAAAAGGTACTCGATCTATTTCAGAATATTTTACTTTGAATCAAAACCATTTTTTACTCTTTGGTAGCAATTTGAGACACTGTTTTGCCACGAGCATTGATACAATTTTGGATAGTCCTCATAAAGATTACAATGTTTTTGTGACTTCTATCACTGGTCATCTAGAACCATACACTATAAATGAACTCAAAGCCCTAATTCTTGCTCATGAGATGCATTCTCTGTAAATGTGGCACACACTAGTACTGGTCCTAATTCTAGTAGTATGCCTAACAACAACATTGCCAATTTCTCTTTGGCTTTGAATTCTTCCTTTTGGCCTCGTTCAAATTTTACTTGAGGCTATGGCAAAGGCAATTGTGGTACAGGACAATTGAGGTTGTGGATGGAACCATTTTTCTCGTTACCATGTTGCTTGCCAAGTTTGTTACAAGTCTAGGGATGATGCCCTATCATGCTTTCATCAATTTGATCAGACTTATGTTCCTTATCAAACATCATCTTTCCAATATTATAGAACTTCTTGGTAATTCTGCTAATAATGTTATGCCTCCTGCTCCTACTATTCCTTATACATCTAGTGTTGTTCCAGCACCTGGTACCAATCTTCCAACTGACTTACCCTGTTCTTCAATCTCTAAGTCAAAATCCACTCTTCCAATGTAGACTTGTTCTAAATCAGGAATCTACAATCCTTGCCTTCATCCTACTCTTCTATTAACACATATATAAAACCAACCTATGGCTATCTTAATCAGTACAAAGCTCATCTAGTTGCATCGGGTTTCCATCAACAGTATAGTTTTGACAATATTGAAACATTTTCACCTGTTGTCAAGCCTGTAACAGTCTGAGTTATGTTTACTCTTGCCTTAACAAATAACTGGATCATTCAACAACTTGATATCAATAATGCTTTTCTCAATGGGCAATTAGGTGAAAAAGTATATATGGTTCAACCTCCAGGATTTGCAGCTGTTGATAAGACAGTGGTGTGAATCATTATATGGCCTAAAACAGACTCCTAGAGCATGGTTTGAGAAACTTACTAACACTCTTCACAGTCTTGGCTATAATAAGTGCAAATGTGACTCACCTTTGTTCATTCTCTTGAATTCTACTCACCGCATCTATATCCTAGCTTATATGGATGATATTCTAATAATAAGGAACTCTCCAAGCTTGATTCAGCATCAAATATAATGAAGCTCAACTCAACATTTGCTCTAAAAATAGTAAATGAATGTTGACTATTTTTGGGGCATTTAAGTCAAGCGTCTAGTTCTATTTTACTGTCTCAATCAATATATGTGCATGATCTGTTAGCCAAAGCCAACATGTTTACTGCTAAAGGCATTAGTACACATGGTTGAGGGGATCAAAACTATCCAAGTTTGGGTGAGACTGTTTAGAAGATCCTAGTCTATATAGGTCCATTATTGGTGCTCTTCAATATGTTATAGTCACCAAACTTGAAATCAGTTGTAGTGTTAACAAGGCCTGTCAATTTCTCTCTCAACCCCTTGGTGGTCATTGGAAACTAGTTAAGCAAATACTAAGATATCTTCAAGGACAATTACTTTTGGCCTACTCTTTCAACCTGCTTCTTGGTCAAATCAACTTGCAATTTGAGCCTTCTGTGATGCTGATTGGGCAGTTGATCCTGATGATCGACATTCAACCTCTGGATCTTGCATTTATTTTGAACCCAATCTAGTTTCCTGGTGGTCTCAAAAGCAAAACTTAGTTGCTCGTTCCAGCACCAGAGCTGAGTATCATAGTCTAGCTGCTACAATGGAAAAAAATCTTTGGCTTCAGTCCTTGATTCAAGAACTTCAAATTACTATACCAATTCCAGTTGTGTATTGTGATAATCTTTGTGCAGTTTCTCTTGCTCACAATCCTATTTTTCATTCGTGAAGAATACAAGAGTTCAAAAAACCAAGAGGCTAATCTAAACCAACCATTTAAGAATATAAGAGTCAAAAGGTACAAATACAAATAGAATCAAGAATTCAAAGATGTTAGTGTATGTTAGTTAAGCTGATAATAAAGCTTGTGAAACTGACTAGTTTTCAGTTAAAACTAAATCTTGCTGTTATGAGTGCTGTAATGATTAGGATCAGTGAACACTATATATACATCTCTCTTTGTATCACTCAGATTGAGTTTTCATTAATATTCAAAAAAGGTGGTCTCTTTCTCTCTCTATCCTCTCTTCTTCAACAGAAGACATTACAATTGTGGCCATATCAGTTGCACTTGCCCACAATTTTCCACAGTTTTGGTAATCTCAAAGCAATCACACAACCACGATAGAAAAAAACAATTTTTAAAACCTTCAAAATAATGATATCTAAGTTCCACAATTTTCTACAGTTTTGGGAATCTGAAAGCAATCACACAACCAAGATAGAATTCTAAACAATTTTTAAAACCTTGAAAATAATGATATCTAAGTCCCATAAGCACCAAAAGGAGGTAGAAACAGCATCATATTTCAGTCAACCGTCCGGTATAAATTGGCTATTAAATTTGATATCTAACCAAATTACACTTTTACACAATTACTAGTTCCAATTTCTTAACAATATTTCATTGAGACAAAACGTCGAACATTTGGATGGGTATCAGAAACAATTGAAAAGACAACGACTCAGAAAAACATTGAGGCTTGCATTACCTTCAGTGACGTTTCCGAAGGAAGAGAAAGCATCTTTGAGAGACTTCTCATCCACTGACCATGACAACCCTGAACCACCATCAATGTCAATAAACGGTGAAGAATGGGCATAAAACGAGAAGCGCAGAGAGAGAGAGCGAGAGAGATAGAGAGAGAGAGAGACCTCCCACAAAGAGCTTGTTGGAGGAAGGAGAAGAGGGTGGAGAACAGTAGAATCTCCATTGAGGAGGAGGAACGCGGAACTTGGTAGAAATGGTGGTTGCTAAATACGCCAGAGGCTTGTTCATGTCCCCAAATCCAAGTCCACATGCGTCTTTGCTTGCATTTAGAGTCGGGTTTAGCATATAAAAGAGGGATTATAATTGGTATTTTTTATGAGAAAAAAGAAAAAAAAAACAAAAATATGAGATTTTAAAAAAATTACAAAAATTTCAACAATCTTCAATGTCATTCTTTTTTTGTTAAAATTGTATCTTTTGATATTTAAAAAAAAAATTTTTAAAAAATTGTCATTAAAATTTTGGAAAGAATCTTCAAGTAGTGTATATATACATTTTTTAATATTTTTTATTTTTTTAATATTTTTCTCACTCTCGGTTATCTATGTTTCCTTTCACACAATTTTTAAATTTTTTTACTTAAAAATACTTTTCTATAATTATTATACAGGTGTTTAACACAAAAACTTTGTTCTATTCCAAGTAAATTCCTAAAATCACACATCAAATAATTATCTTGCATATTAGTTTAAAAAATATGTACTTTGTTAAAAATATGAAACATGATGCATTGGTCATCCATTTTGCTAAAAATAAAAGTCAATATCTTGCATACCTCCCAAAAATTTGAAATCAAACCACTCCAAGAACCACTTTCTCTTTGTTTTCTCCGTCTATAACTACAATTACTATTATGGATAAGTTATCTATATCGTCTTCCACGTAAACTTTTGAATTATTTACCTAAAAATATCTTTTTATAATTACTAGATAAGAATCTAACATTAAACATTTGTTCAACTCCATATAATAATTGCTTAATGACTAATAGTAATTTCTTAAAACTACACACCAAGTAACTATCTTAACATATAATAGTTATAACTTATGCTGATTAGACATAAAGGTCAATGTCTTGCGCACTCTCACACCCCTAAAATTAGAAACTAGTTGCTGCATAACCACTACCTCTTTGTTTTCTCCTTGCATAACTATAACTACTATTGACAACATTTGGTTATTAGGATTCTTCACTATAGCAGTCAAAATTTATCCACCATTATATCCTTTTAGAAAGCAATCATCTAATCCTATGATTGGTGTATACTTAAGAAAACTCTCCTTCTTCAATTTTCACTTAAAATAATTAGGCTTTTGTTTTCTAAATTTTGTGTTTTTAAGCGTTTTCTTCTAGCAATTCTTCCATTTCACATGATTTAATTGTTCTTCAATCTTCACTTAAAGCAATTAGATTTTATTTTCTAAATTTCAATCTTGAAACATCATAAAAATTCTATGAATTTAACCAAGAAATTTGCATTTAAGTGAATTTATTCTTCCTTTCAATCATTAAACAAAAACTAAGCAATTATGTACTAATTCTTAATTATTTTCAATTATTTTATTCTAAATTTCTACATGACAAACTCTAAATCTACTACAAGTATAGATTCATTATTATCTTTTGTAGGCTTTTTGTGAAGGATTTTAGCACCATTACTAGGGATGAGAATTGGCCAGGTTAGGCTAGGGTTTCGATATGTAGGTCTGACCCATTTAATAATTTTGAAATCTGAGTCTGACTTAATATTTATCATAGGTATTTTATTAAACTTAGTCTGACATTTTTAATGCAACACCCTTTTTTCTTAATTATTTTATTTGTTATTAATTATTATTAGATTTTTGTTTCAAATTTAAAAAGTATAAATGTTGGTAACCGTAGAGAGTCTTGCTCAGGCTAGACTGAATTTTCTTGATTAGGAATTTTAAAGCATTTTTGCTAAGGTAAGATGAGTCTCGCCCATGCAAGATCGGATAATGTTGCTCAAACTTTCCTTTCGCGCAAACCGGAAGTCACAGAAAAAATGAAGAGCTCTCTAGACCCATTCTTGCTTAGACGAGAATACCCTTGCTCAGGGAAGAATGTAACATCCTCAAATTCTTATTTAAAGATAAGTAAATGTTTATAGCACAAAGAAAAATAACAGAATTATATTGTGTTTTATAAATTTAAAAATAAAATAAAAACTAAACTTACATTTCTGTTAAGAAATTTTATAGGGTTTAAAAGTGCTTAAAACTTCCAAAGTAATAGTTTCAAAGTTTTAAAGTGATGAATAAAATTTTGATTTATATCTAACAATTATTTGATTCGTATCATATACATATAAGTTTAAAATACCATTAAAAATATTTTCAAGTTATTCATTACAACAAATTTTTTCAAAGTATTATAAATTCTAAAATCTAACATTTAAAATTATTTACAAAACTTGGTCAACATAAAATGTAATTAGAATAAAGTACTACAATTTCTCAAATTATTTTAGTTCCTACAAAGCAGTCTTCCTTCCAATAACACTAAACTATGATCCTAGAACGGATCAATCATCTTTATTCCCTCCTCATCCACTTTCCTGAAAATTGTTAATAAGGGTGAGTATTTCTCGCCCCACTAAATCTCTTATTCGATAGAAGAAAGATATATATATATATATATATATATATATAATACTGAAAATATTATCTAATATACACTGGATTAACAATAACACTCAAATCATACAAATCATCATCACAACGGAGCACACACATAACAACCAATCAATCATCTTTGCAAATATTTATAACATGCATTTTTACACTAATTTGTATGTTATAACACATGTATTATACTACATCAATCAATATGTCACAATACATGTGTCATAACCGCACCTGTCGATGTATCACAAAACATATATCATAACAACATTAACTGATATGTTATAATGCATGTATTATAATCATACAATTTCTATACTACTTCATATTTATCACATTTTCACATTTATTACACTTTCATATTTATTGCCCTTGGGATCCCTTGAGGACTTCATAGCATACATAGTTGTTGGTTAGCCGCAGCAACATGGATACACATGTGCCAACTCAGACCTTTTTAGCAAAGATATAATCAGGGGTTTAGGGTAGGAAATGAGTGTGAGACTTGTGGTGTCTTTTCTATCAATTTTTGTTAATTTTACGCAATCATGGAAAAGCATCCACCACCCTCATTTTTCTCAGATTTTCACAATTGCCCCTATCTTTCACACTCCCAGTGTATTTCTATGACTATCTATACTTATTCTCAGCATTTCTCATGTCATTCTCTTTCTTTTCCAAATCCTTTTCATAGATCAACATATCATAATACATAAGTCTTGATCATATAACATAATGTATTACAATACATGTATATTAGTACACCTTTTGATGTACTACAATACCTGTATCATAATCACATCCATCAATCTATTTTAGATCACGTATTATAATCACATCTCTCACAAATCCACCATCATGTCATATCATTCCATTTTATACATAAAAGGCTTTCTTCATTTAAGAATGTCAAACACTTTTCATCATTAATATAATTTCACCCATTTTGACATACCTCAGCTATCAAACAACATCTATATTTATTATATCATTTAATACAAAAATACCATCAAACAAGTTCACACAATGTGCCGAAGGCCAGACACCTCCGAACTCAGCCTGATTGTACAATCCAACATACACATTTTCTCAGTAATAACAAAGTATGGCATTACCCAATATTCACTATAAGTCTATTATTCTAAAAATGTCAAATAGTAATCTTAACTATCTTCGAACAATGTTCACTAGTAAAATCCTTATTCCTCAAAATAGTTTTGTTTAGATTTTTTAATACAATTTATATTTATATAGTTATGAAAATAATCAAGGGATTTTTCATGTCTAGCTCTCTATTCTTACACTTTACATTTTAATAAAATATTAGGGTTCTAGGGTTCTACAGGAAAACTTAGTGTTTTCAAATCAAAATACCAAAGAGGGGGTTAGGATTTGGGATCAACTCCCTTTACCTTGAAATGGGTCTCTAAGATCAAGTTTTCCTAGAGATCCAAGGAAGAGGCACTATGTCCCGAGAGAGGATATCACCTTAAAGGTTGAGGTTTCCTTAAATATAAAAAAGTATAAAACTTTAGATCAGATAGAATTGAGAAACAAGAATGAAGTTGAAGAATCAAGCTCCAAAAAACTTACTTGGATCTGAACGATTGAACTTCCAAGCCCGAATTCGAAAAAAGATTGAAGTTTAGAGGAGGATTTCTGAGAAGAGAGTGTGAGAGATCGGAGAGAATAGAGGAGGGATTGAAACTTTGGATTGTAATCCAAGTTTTCTAGGTTAAAAGCCCTTAAATATCCCTTAATTCGTGATATTTACACTACAACGAGCTCTTCTCTCACTGTGCGAAAAAAACAAACAAAATTTTTCTTTGTTGTTTGTCATTCTAGCTGCAATGAAAGAATTTTGGCTATAGTGAGAGTACGTCAGAGAGTCTGATTCTGGATGCTCTTGATATATTAGTCTTTTTAATAATCTATTTCGTATTAAGATCTTTAATAAGACATTAAGCATCTATATAAATAAGCTATCAAACCATCAATAGGCATGTCTCTGAAAAGGACATAAATCTTATATTTAAACCCACAAAAAAATAGTTCAACACCTTGAATATTTATAATAAAATTATATATTCTTATTTATCACTTTCAAAATTTCATATAAATAAGTAAATTACTAAATATACAATGAACACTATTGAATGAACATCAATCTATAAATCATTAAGTAAATCTAGTAGTATAAAGTTTCACACCTTAAATCAATAAACGCAATACATCGAAATAAGTTTCAGACCTAAAATTAGTAAATACAACAAACAAAAATTTAAAATACACAAATAACAATATTATTCCAAAGTAAATCATAAAGATATTAATGAAAAACATGTATGAAACCAACAAACAGGAAGCAACAAATATCTCATCCTTCATGTTGTTCATCAACGTTTAAAATAAAGAAAAAATATTTTTAGAATAAAAATGCTTTGAATATAGTTTTTATAATTATTCTTTAAAAAGGTTATCTAAAACTTATTTTACTATCACCTATTCGTATAAAAGAAATTAAATCCAAGTTGAAAGTTTGTAGCGCTAAGTTGTCATAGAGAGAGAGAAAAAGTTCTATGCTTCTTTACTAAGGTTTTCTTAACTCTATTTCTCTTTTTCTTCAAGCATCATCATGGTCATCTAAATGCATTCTTAAGGGTTATTCCCTTAACCCTTCTCAGTTTCAAAAAAAGAATCTTTCTATGGAGCATGTGGAGTACAAAAATGCTCCACAGAGGATATAAATATGGACCATTATTAAGAGTCTAGTAGTGTGTAGTTTTTAGTTAATTTTAATCTTCTTTTCTTTTTCTTTAACTTCTTACTTTTCATTTTTCCTCCAAAATTATTAGAATTCTAGTTTTTAAAATTTTCTTACCTTACTACTATTTTGGTGAAAATTGCTAAAGTTTGGATATTCATTGCAGGTTATTCAGCGTCAAGGCACAAACCTATGTATGCCAGGGCACCACTCAAGTGTGACAATGTGCTTTCTAGTCATCTTATGCCGAGGTGCAAGCTTGTGTGCGCTAAGGCGCTTATCACGATTAGCTAATGAAGTTGTAGGACTTTCGGCGCCTAAGCGCAGACATTTATGTACCAAGACGCAAACTTACTGATGTGGACAAAAATACATATTGTGTAAGATAAAAGAGATTAGGAGACATATTGTAGTGAAGGCAGAGTTTTTTGTGAGAGAGAACCAAGGGGCAACTCTTTCAGAACAAGAAGATTGGAGAGAAAGATTGGAGAAGATTCGCAAAATCATTTTCTTCTCAAGAACATGGCTAAGGGAACCTCTCCTTCTTTTCTTATGATTTTCATTTCTGTGATGGATTGCTAAACATTTTATAGTTAGGGTTAATGGATCCCTTTGGGATTGTGATGTAATTAAATTCTTAACTCTATTTTAAGCTTCTTTTGATGTTAACTTGTAAATTTGTTCTTAACACTTGGTATGAACTAGCTAATCATGCTTTGTTTTAATGAACCTTCTTGACATTGGAAAATGGAATGAGTGGTTGTGCTTCTTGACTTACTTGCCTCATCATTTAATTTACTCGAAATAGAAATTATTGGGTGTGTGATCTTTTGATTTTCTTGTACTCTAAAACCTTAGACTCATACATTTAGAATTAAGGAATTAATCTTTGTGTATGAGTACAAGAGAATTTATATACCAAGGAATTGGATATGAATTAATTTAGTGGAAACTTTTCCTAACATCTTCAGAGCTTGAACTAGTAGGGGTGTTTATCACATGAATAATAGGTGAAGTTTAATCCTAACTATCTTGTCATTGAATTTTCTCATCTTATTTTAGATTTTGTTGTTTATTTACTTGCAAAGTGAATTAAATCAATTTGTATTTTAGAGTCCCTTTAAATCATAATCGCATTTAATTAGTTCAATTTAGTGAATGAATACATGTTTGCATCAATCTCTGTGGGAACGATACTTTACTTTCACTATATTACTTGTACGATTCAGTGCACTTGCTGAAAGGCGTTGTCAAGTTTTGAGCGACGTTGCTGGGGATTGAGAGTTAAACACTCTTGAAAGTAGCTAATAGAACCACTTTGGATGCATTTTTATCTTATGGTTGTTTTTTTTGTTTGATCTTTATCTAAGTTTGTTTTACTTTGTGTTGTATGCGAGGTACAGCTGATCCAAATTCACTTCTCTTTGATCAAGAAATTGGAAAAATAGCTAAGAGGAATAGAAAAATAGTTAGAGCAAGGAAGAAGAATCGAATAGAAGCTTCATCAAGGCATATTGTGGCTGATAACAACATAATCCACCTCGGAGGACTTTGGGGCAATATGCCATCCCTATTGTTGAGGGGTGTGCCTCTATTATTGTGAATCCACCAATTCAAGCTCGCACAATTGGTGCAGAACCAATATGGAGAAGATCCACTAGAAGATCCTAATTTGAACATTTCTAATTTCCTACAATTATGGAACACTATCAAAATGCAAGGTGCAAGTGATGATGCAGTGAGGCTGCACTTATTTCCTTTTTCCTTAAGAGATAGGGCTAAGCTTTGGCTTCAATCTCAACCTCAAGGGAGTATTTCAACATAGGATGAGTTAGGGACTAAGTTTTTATCTTAATACTTCCCACTTTCCAAGTTTTCAAAGATGAGAAATGAAATCATCTCTGTCACTCATCAAGACTTAGAGTCATTGTATAAAGCTTGGGAGAGGTTCAAAGATCTATTAAGGTGATGCCCACATCATGCTACTTTTGAGTGGTTACAACTTTAGACTTTCTGTAATGGATTGACCCTAGCTACAAGAACTATGATAGATGTAGCAGTTGGTGGATCTTTGAATAATAAGACAAGTGAAGAGGTGAAGGAATTATTGAGACTATGGCATCAAATAGTTATCATACTCACAAGGAGAGGAATTTGCCCAAAAGAGGAATCCTAGAGTTAGATGCTATGCAAACTTTGTTGGCTCTAAACTCAACTATGTCTAATCAATTAGCCCAACTCAAAAAGTTAGCATAATGAGATAAAAATTGGAGTGGTTGTTAATGTTCAACAATTAACATGTGATTTTTGTGGAGGTAATCATCCTAATGGACAATATGAAGTTCCCTTAGATAGTCAAGGGGGACATGAGCAAGTGAACTACATGAACAACTATTAGAGATATGCAACTAACTCTTACTCCAACAATTATAATCAAGGAATTAAGAAGCAACCTAATTTTTTTAATGGGAATCAAGAAGCTCAAAGGGGATCTTCATCATTTAATCCCCCATATAGCCAATCTACTCAAGGCCAACCATCACCATTGGATCTTGCATTAGAGAGGTTGACCAATCACACTTCATCTTTTGTGCAACAAGCTTCTGATTTCATGATTGAAACAAGAACAAACTTAAAAAATCAAGATGCAAGCATAAGAAATCTTGAAGTTCAAATTATGCTAGCGTTCTAAGCAAATAGCATAAACTTTTATGGGGCCATTTTCAGGCAATACAATAGTTAACCGAAAGAAAGACTACAAGGCAATAACTTTAAGGAGTGGTAAAGATGTAGACCTTAGGCCTAAAGTGAGACGATATGATGATGAGTTGAAAAGAAAAGAAGAGAAGGTAGGTGAAGAAAAGGACAATGAGCATGTTGTTGGAGAAGAAGTTAAAGATTCCTTAACACTTGAAAAAGAAAAATATGATGAAGCAGTGGTGAAAGAAGGAAGGCAACAGAAAGAGAGACTTATAGATGAGAAGTCACACTGGAAAAAGACTAAGAAACAACTCTTGGAGGAGTATGAGAAGTCATAAGAGATTCCATCATTTGTGAAGCTCCCTTATCAACCTTATGAGAAGAAAAAGGAGAAGGAAAAATAATTCGCTAAGTTTCTTGATATATTTAAAAAGCTGCAAATTAACATTCCTTTTGCAGAGGCTTTAGAGAAAATGCCTTCCCTATGCTAAATTTATGAAGGAATTTCTATCAAAGAAGAGAAGGTTGCAAGAAGATGAAACCGTGGCATTAACAGAAGAATGTAGTGCTATTTTGCAGGAGAAACTTCCACCTAAACTTAAAGATCTTGGAAGCTTTAGTATCCCATTTACTATTGGAAGTATAACCATTGGTAAGGCTTTATGTGATTTAGGAGCTAGTATCAATCTGATACCACTATCCATTATGAAGAAGCTTGGTATTGATGAAGTTAAGTCAACTACAGTTTCTCTCCAATTGGCAGACCGATCAATTAAACATCTTTATGGAGTGGTGGAGGAAGTATTAGTCAAAGTGGATAAATTCATTTTTCCAGTGGATTTCATAGTGTTGGACATGGATGAGGATACGGAAGTACCTCTCATTCTTGGAAAACCATTTTTAGCAATTGGAAGAGCTCTCATTGAGGTTGAACAAGGAGAGTTAATGTTGAGAGTGTAAGATGAAAATGTCACCTTCAATGTTTTTGAAGCTATGAAACATTTGGATGATAAGGAGCATTGTTAGCGCATTGATGTTGTTGATAATTTGGCTGTGAGAAATTTAAGACAAGCTGCCTATGACAATTCTCTTGAGATGCAAATGACCTTGACATAGAAGAGTGTTTGCTTAATTTGGAAGCGTTGCCTATTGACACCTTCTCAAATAGGCAAAGTGAGGAGTTGAAAAATGATATAGATGCACAGTTGGAGAAGCCAAAAATTGAGTTGAAAGAACTTCCCTCAAATTTCAAGTATGCCTTTCTAGATGAAAATGACACTAATTTTGTTATAATTAGTGACTAGTTAACACATTTAGAGGAAGAAAAATTGCTCCGTGTGCTTAGAAAGCATTAAGAAGCCATTGGTTGGAAATTTTTTTTTACTTGAAAGGGATAAGTCCAGTATTTTGTATGCACAAAATCATGTTGGAAGACAATTACAAGATAGTGGTATAGCCTCAAAGGATATTAAATCCTACAATGAAGGAGGTCGTGAAGAAAGAAGTTTTAAAGTTGCTTGAGGCCGGTATGATCTACCCAATTTCTGATAGTGCTTGGGTGAGCCTAGTATAAGTTGTACCTATGAAAGGTGGTATGATTGTGGTATGTAATGATAACAATGAGCTCATTCCCACTCGCACAGTGACTGATTGGAGGATGTGTATTGATTATCGAAGGTTAAATCAAGCCACAAGAACAGATCATTTTCCACTTCATTTCATGGATCAAATGCTTGGGAGACTAGCTGGCCATGCCTACTACTGCTTTCTTGACGGGTATTCTGGGTATAATTAGATCACGGTAGATCCTGAAGACCAAGAGAAAATAATATTCATATGTCTTTTTGGAGTTTTTGCATACCAGAGGATGCCATTTGGACTATGCAATACACCGGCAACATTTCAAAGGTGTATGCTTTCTATGTTCTCTAATATGATTGAAAAATTTATAGAGGTCTTTATGGATGATTTTTCAGTTTTTGGTTCATCTTTTAATACTTGCTTGACTAATTTCTTTGGTTTTGAAGAGATGTATTGGGACTAATTTGGTCCTTAAATGGGAGAAAGGCCATTTCATGGTCTGGGAAGGCATTGTGCTTGGTCATAAGATTTCTAGCAAAGGCATTGAAATGGACAAAGCCAAAGTAGATGTCATTGGAAAATTACCTTCACCTATGAATGTTAAGGGAATTAGAAATTTTTTATGCAGAATTTTATAAGTGGTTTATTAAAGATTTCTCTAAGATTGCTAAATCTTTGTGTGTTCTATTAAATAAAGATGTGTATTTTGATTTCAATGAAAAGTGTTTGCATGTATTCAATACTTTAAAGAAGAAATTAATTTCTACTCCCATTATTTCTGCACCTGATTGGAACTTGAAATTTGAACTCATGTGTAATGCAAGCGACTATGCAGTAGGGGCTGTTTTAAGGCAAAGAAAAAGGAAAATTTTTCATGTCATTTACTATGCTAATAAAGTTTTGAATGAAGCCCAACTAAATTATGCCACTATTGAAAAAGAGTTGCTTGTAGTTGATTTTGCCTTTGACAAGTTTAGATCATATCTTATTGGTTCTAAAGATGTCGTATATACTGATCATGCTGCATTAAAATATTTATTCAAAAAGGTTGATGCAAAACCAAGACTAATAAGATGGATTCTCTTGTTGCAGGAATTTGACTTAGAAATAAAAGACAAAAAAGGCAAAGAGAATGTGCTGACTGATCATTTGTCAAGGATAGGAGATAGAAGTGTCATTGTAAAGGAAAAGGAGATAATGGAGGAATTTCTAGATGAAAAGCTTTTGATGATCAAAGAAAGGCCATGGTTTGCAGATATAGAAAATTTTAAGGCAACAAATGTCATGCCCCAAGATCTTACATGGTAACAAAGAAAGAAATTTCTGCATGATGCTAATCATTTTTTGTGGCATGATCCCTTCTTGTTCAAGATTTGCCCAGATGGATTACTCAGAAGATGTGTGCCCATGGAAGAAGTTGATAGCATTCTATGAAATTGCCATAGCTCAGCATATGGAGGTCGTTATAACGGGGAAAGAACAGTCACCAAGGTGCTTCAAAGTAGATTTTATTGGCCTACACTATTCAAGGATGCTCACTAATTTGCAATGGCTTCTGACAATTGTTAAAGAGTGAGGAATATTTGAAAAGAAATGAAATGCCCCTAACTAATATATGAGAAGTTGAATTGTTTGATGTTTGGGGAATCGACTTCTTGGGCCTATTTCTATCTTCCTTCTCTTATGTGTATATCCTAGTGGCAGTAGATTATGTCTCTTGTTGGATGGAAGCCATTCTAACATCAACCAATGATTCAAAAGTGGTAGTGTCATTCATCAAAAGGAATATTTTTCAAGGTTTGGAGTTCCTCGAGCTTTAATTAGTGATGGAGAAAGTCATTCTTGTAATTCAAAGTTGGAGAATGTGCTCAAGAAGTACAATGTTCATCATAAAATTACAACTCCATACCACTCTCAAACAAGTGGTTAAGTTGAAGTGTCCAGTAGAGAAATCAAGCGCATACTTGAAAAAATAGTGAATAATTCAAGGAAAGATTGGTCTAAGAAGTTAAAAGACACCTTATGGGCTTATAGAACTGCTTTCAAGACACCTATTGGACTGTCACCATATCAGCTTGTGTATGGGAAAGCATGCCCTTGCCATTAGAGATGGAACACAAGGCTTTTTGGGCATTGAAATTCCTTATTTTTTATTATCAAGCTGTTGGTGAGAAAAGATTCATTCAAGTTAATGAACTTGATGAAATGAGGCTCAATGCTTATGAGAATGCAAGAACATACAGGGAAAGGACCAAAACTTATCATGATAAAAATATTGTACGTACGAGTTTTGAGCCAGGTCAATTAGTCTTACTCTTTAACTCAAGACTTCGCTTATTTCCTGGAAAGCTAAAGTCTAGATGGTCTGGATCTTTTATGATAAAGAAAGTTTCCCCATTTGGTGCTATTGAATTGCAAGATCCTGAATTGGGAAGAACTTTTAAGGTTATGGGCCAAAGGTTGAAACTATATCTTGGAGGAGGTGTAGATAGGCAAAGATCTTCTATATCCCTTTCATCTCCACCATAAAAGCTAGTTTTGTCAAGCGAAGGACAGTAAACAAGCCCTCTATGGGAGACAACCCATAAGTTTTCTATATCTTTTTCTTTTGTTTAGTGTAGTTCATTTAGCTTGTTTCTAGTACTATGCATAATAAACACATTTTTGCATAATTGATGCATTTAGCATTGCATTTGTACATATGACATGTTTAGCTCATTATTTTGGTTTAGAGTTTATTTATGCAATGCATATTTTACTGTGTTAAACAATATTTTAGTTGCTTAGCATTATTGTTTGCATACATAGATAATTTTTAGTTACATCATGAATGATAAGTTTTAGAGTGAACAATTTTACAGCATAAATTGCATCTGCAGTTTATAGTTTTGCTACTCTGTTCAGCGCTAAAGCACACAAGTCTCAATGCCTTGGTACAGCTCAAGAATGAAGAAGTAGCTCTCAGGACATTTTGTGCGTAAGCACCAACTTCTTCGCGCCAAGGCTCTCTTTTCTATTGGAAGTAAAGTTCTCTGGATGTTTTGGGCTCAAGCGCAACATAGGAGCAAACAAAAAAAAAGGAAAAAAAAAAAAACCCTCGCTGTTTCAAAATCATAACTTTTCAATTTCAGTTTATATTTTTCCAAACACTTTTCTTCCCATCAATTCTCTTCTTATCTTTGTTTTGTTAGAACCCCACTGTGTTGTCAAGGTTTTGTGGGAATCCCCAATCACCATTGCATCTCTTATTCCCTCTTATTCCCTTTTTCCTTCTTCCACATTTCATCAACATCTCATAATGCCTCCAAAAAAAAAAAAAAAAAAAGTTGTAGATTCTATATCGAGAGAAAAAGGGAAAAATAATCGTAACCATAAAAAGGCCCAACAATCTCAAACAAATCTACTTGGAGAATTCGATTCATACAAATTCATCTAATCTGTCCATGAGAATCGGTTCAACACCTATACAATGATGCAACGATTTTTTTGAGAAAGGAGATTTTTGTTGGGACTAGAGACGTATCCTAAGATTAGGGTAGAGATAAAAAGAACAACTTGGCAACAACTAGTAACTCCACGAGGTAATGCTTGTAAAGTTTTGTTTAGAGAGTTATACGCTAATGCATTTATTCTAGAACCCCGACCTAAACTTATATAGTACAAATCTTTTGTGAGGGGCTATACCTTCTCTGATGACATAGACTCTGATGATGATGAATACAATGTTATGTTAGAATCAGATTGGGATAAGCAGGAAGTGTTGAGGGAAATTTGTTTACCAAGTGCTAAATGGAAAAGGAGAGGAAAATCAGCAAATGAAATATGTCTTTGGAAGGTTGCTCTAAAGTCCATTTCAAGAATTTGGTGCAATTTTTTGTAAGACAAGTTGTTGCCTGTATCCAACAATAGTGCCGTCACTAGAACCAGAGCACTTTTGTTGTATTGCATAATGAGTGTGGGAAGATTGATAGCTTCTAACATTCATCAGCTTGCTCAAGAAAAGAAAAAGAAAAACTTGGGGTATCCACAACTTCTCACTTCCATCATTAAAGCTGCAAGAGTGTTACAACCAATCATTGAGGTTTTAAAGCCAGAAAACTCCCTTACTAGAAAGTCAATTGATAATACTTTAGAGGGTATACTTGAAGAATTTGTCCAACTAATTGAAAAGGGTAAACCAATTTCATGTTCTATGCAACCTATTAAGGAAACAGTATACTACCCACAGTCTTATGAAATCAATAGCAAGGAACCTTAATATTCCACATATACTTATTCCACATCTTCCTCCTTTGGATGAAATGGAACTTGCCTTTTTGATGCTGGAAGAGAATCAAACAATGATAAGAATAGGACTGATGAGGAATCTAAAGTGGAAAGCACTTAAGAGTCAGGAAGTGAAGATATTGAAAATTTTGAAAATTCAAATGAAGAGAATTCAGTGTAGTTCAGAGGCATAGTTGTTTTTAATTAGAGTTTGTTTTATCATTTTTTTTTTGTTTTGTTCTTTATTTAAGACTATTGTTCATGTTATGTGTTTTATGTTCTGATGTGTTTGGTTGATTGTGATTTTTAATTTTCCAAAATTATGTTATGACATATTTGTAACCTTGGCTTTATGAGTTTGGCAAGGGACGAACAAAGGACACTATTGATGGTGACCTCAAAAGTTCTAGAATTGATTTGATGCACCATTACAAAGAGATAGGGGAGTATTTATTGTCTTAAAATATATCCTAAGATTGTGTTAATGTGATTATCTATGTCATTGGTCATTTGTTTGTTTATTTGTTTTTCATTGCTCTTTTAGCTCAGCTCATAATATGTGAGATTATTTTAGTTTGAGGACTTATACCAAATTTTAGTTGCTCTGGCAAATTCTTGAAATATGTTGATGAAAAAGTATTCTGCTAAAGAGTATTAGTGCATCTCTTTTCTAAATAGAAAATGTTTTGGAAGTAGCTCATGTGCAAATTTTTATGCTTTTTTAAAATTGATGTGTTGAAAATTAATAAAAGAAAAAGATATTATATGGATATAGTGGGGGCTCTACTCCACTGCTTGCAATGTCTTGATTAACCAAGGAGTGGGGCTAATCACCTAAATCACTTGAGTGAAAGAGCATTGTTAAGTAAGAGTAAGTCATTGAAGCTTAATCAGTTGAATGTGGGATTAGGCAATGTTCTTTCACCACATCCTGGAACCCCTGTCCAAAAAAAAAATAAAAAAGAAAAATGAAAAAAGTAAGGAACAAAAAAGAAAAAGAAATTATTCATGTTCAGTTTCAGTAACCAACTTCAATTTAATCATTGATTTTTAAGGGTTGTATAAAGGTTTGCATTTGTACTTACTTTTGGATTTACTTGATTTGCATAAATGCACTATTTGATTTGGCTTGATACTTATAATCTACTTATAATTGTTCTCTTATTAAGATTTTCTCACTATTTATTTGAGCTGCTTTTTGAAATTGTATGTTTGTTAGTTGTCTGTGTTTGCTTGGGGACAAGAAAACAGCTAAGTGTGGGCGAGTTTGTTAAGAGTCTACTAATGTGTAGTTTTTAGTTAATTTTAATCTTCTTTTCTTCTTCTTTAACTTCTTATTTTTCAATTTTTTTTCCAAATTTATTAGTATTCTAGCTTTTCAAATTTTCTTACCTTACTACTAGTTTGGTGAAAATTGGTAAAGTTTGGATATTCATTGCAGGTTATTCAGCGCTAAGGCACAGACCTATGTGTGCCAGGGCACCACTCAAGTGTGACAATGTGCTCTTAGGTCATCTTATGCCGAGGTGCAAGCTTGTGTGCACTAAGGCTCTTATCACGATTAGCTAATGAAGTTGTAGGACTTTCGGTGCCCAAGTGCAGACATTTATGTACCAAGACGCAAACTTACTGATGTGGACAAGAATACATATTGTGTAAGATAAAAGGGATTGGGAGACACATTGTAGTGGAGGCAGGGTTTTTTATGAGAAAGAACCAAGGGGCAACTCTTTTAGGACAAGAAGACCAGACCCATACTTGGGTCATTGGAGAGAAAGATTGGAGAAGATTTCCAAACTCATTTTCTTCTCAAGAACATGGCTAAGGGAGCCTCTCTTTCTTTTCTTGTGTTTTGCAGTGATTGATTGTTAAACATTTTGTAGTTAGGGTTGATATATCCCTTTGGGATTGTGATATAATTAGATTCTTAACTTTATTTTAAGCTTCTTTTGATGTTAGCTTGTAAATTTGTTCTTAATGCTTGGTATGAACTAGCTAATCATGGTTTGTTTTGATGAACCTTCTTGACATTGGAAAATGTAATAAGTGGTTGTGCTTCATGATTTACTTGCCTCATCATCTAATTTTCTAGAAATAGAAATTATTGGGTGTATGATCTTTTGATTTTCTTATGCTCTAAAACCTTAGACTCATACATTTGGAATTAAAGAATTAGTCTTTGTGTATGAGTTCAAGAGAATTTGTGTACCAAGGAATTTGATATGAATTAATTTAGTGGAAACTTTTCCTAACATCTTCAGAGCTTGAACTAGTAGGGGAGTTTAGTTTATCACATGAATTATGGGTGAAGTCTAATCTTAACTATCTTGTCATTAGATTTTCTCATCTTATTTTAGATTTTGTTGTTTATTTACTTGCAAAGTGAATAAAATTTGTATTTTAGAGTCCCTTTCAATCCTAATCGCATTCAATTAGTTCAATTTAGTGAATCAATACCTGTTTTCATCAATCTCTGCGAGAACAATACTTTACTTTCACTATATTTCTTGTACAATTCAGTGCACTTGTTGAAGGCGTTGTCAACCATCAAATAGACATTGTGTCTCTCATGGAAGCTTTGATGTCACACATGCTAGAATATAAAGCTAAAGTTATTGCATCTAAGGATATAAATATGGTTTTAGGGATGATGAAATAGTTAGATCTATTTTAGAGGAGTTTAATATTCCTGTAGATAGTGTTGGATTTAGTCTAGATAGTAATATCACTTAGAATCTTTGTCCTGAACTTAAAATTCCTCTCAAGGGTTAGAAGCTATAGAGCTCTCCCTGGAAATTTATCCTTTTAGTGTAACTTCTAGGTAAATCTATCAGCTTTAATTTCTTTAATAAAAAACTAGGAACTATTTAGGAGAAAAATGGTCAACTTAAAATACTGGATCTAAACAATTATTAACCATGGTTAATCTTGGACCATTTGATGATTTTTGGTTAGTCTTATACCATTATCTTCTTGTTCAGATGTGGACGCCTTTATTTATGCATATAAACCATAACCTAAGGCAAATTGCACTCTAGGTACATATACTTGATTTATCCCTAAAATTATATAATGAAAAGTTCTTATGGCAAGTTGGGGCCTATTTGGGCTCTATGTTAAAAATAGATCCTCATACCTCCTTAATATCTAGAGGCAAATTTGCAAGAATTTGTGTTGAGCTGATCTGAATAAGCAATTAGTTTCTTCTTTTAAAGTTTTAGGCCAAGATATTATGGTTGAATATAGGGGACTGCACCTCATATGTTTTGATTGTGAAAGGTATTTGGCATAGAGTGGATTCATGCATTGATAATCCTAAAATTAATCAAGGAAATAAAGACTCTAAACCTGATACAAATACTTCATTAACAAATAATAGGAACGAAAATCCCTTCCTTAAGGATAATTTAGCGGTAAACTCTCAAAATGGTCAAAAGGATGAGCTAGGGGAGGAAAAGGGTAAATTTGGGCCTTGGATGCTAGCCAAAAAACTCCTCAAGAAGAAATATGGACAATCAAGATTCATAGGTTTGATAAATCCATATTTTACTGGAATTTTAGTTAATTTTTTGGTAGCTTTTTAATAGAAAATTGTAGTAGGAAGGTTAAAAACTCATAAAAAATGATAATTATTCAAATAAGTTTAATTTTGTTTAAAGTAAATCAAATTGTTTAGATTTAATAGAATTTTTATGTAATTTTATTGTTGAAATAAATTTGTAGGAAATTTTGAGCCTAGGCACATGAGTGAAAGACATTTAGAGGTCAATATGGAGGAATGTGATCACTTTGAACCCAAAATGTTAACACTTCAGAGGGTTAGAAGATAAATTAAGTGAATCGTAGACACTTTTGTCAGCAGGAGTGAAGACTTCAAAGGATAAGAGACATCAATACACTGCACGTCACTACTTTGAGAAACAAAAGTAGTCATTTTGTAGGCTTTGAGAAGGAGTACATGGTCGCTTTTGGAATTAAAAGTGACAACTACAAAAGTTATTTGGAGGGACCCTAGTGCACGTAACCACTTTTAGTAGTGAAAGTAATGACTTTGAAGGATGTTTGGATAGAAAAGCATGTGCCTAAACATGCTCAAGACCAAAAGTGGATGTTCCAAAAGTCTACCATGAGAAATACTGATGCGCGTTAACACTTTGTCCACCAAAAGTGGTTACGTGCAAGCCTATTTGTAGAAATTAAGCTGCACGTGGTTAGTTTTAGAGCCAAGAGTGAACATTCTAGAGAGGGTGTTATGCAGAAACTATGCGTGTAATCAATTTTCCCACTAAAAGTGATTATGCAAAAAATGCGGGAAAAATTATAAATAGCTCCAAACTCATATTTTAAGTAGCTTTTTCTTAGTTTTTTCTTTTTCACACCTTAGGACAGTCAGAGAGAGAAGATTAGGGGCGATTCCAATTTTTAAATCTTGAGGGATCAAGTTAGGATTGGAATCATGAAGATTATCTTCAACTTTTTTCCTTCTACTCATTCTTTCTCTCATTCCTTTGTAATGTTGTTCTAATTCTTCTTTGTTAGGGATTCTTAGATACGAATTTGGTGGATGCGGTTGCAGGAGGTTCTTTGAACACTAAATCTTTAAAAGAGGCACAAAGGATTATTAAGATGATGACTTTTTTTATGTATCAAAATTTTAACTCAAGACATTCTAGAAAAAATAGTGGATATGAAGCTAAAACTATAGAGACTTTGCTTGCACAAAATCAATTATTTTCTAAGCAAATTGCAACTTTAACTTAGCAGATCAGTAACTTACAAGCTAGAAATATTTCAAACACTTAACTGATCTGTGATTTTTGTGGAGGCAACCATGCTAATGGTGCATGTGATGTACCTACACCAGAACCACAAGAGCAGGTCAACTACATAACAGTCTGTTCCTCAATAATCTTTTCCCCCTGATTTTCAATATCCAACCAACAAAAATCAACAATTTACAAATAGAATCCTTAAAACTCTACTGTGAAGAATACTAACTCATCTATTCCTTTTTCAAGTGGAAGAACTTCACAACAGCATCAATTTTTTTAAGGCAATTCTTCTACTCAACCTCAAAGAACTCAGAATTCTTCAAAATCTATGACTGAGAGAATGAATAAGATGGAAGAGACTATGCTGCAGTTTATGAAGGTCACTCAAACTAGCCTTAAAAATCAAAAAGCTTCTATGAAGAAGTTAGAAACTCAGATTGGGCAGTTAGCTGAACAATTAGAAAATAGAGATGAGGGAAGATTTCCTAGCAACACAATGATTAATCCTAAAGAGTAGTGTCAAGCCATAACAATAAGAAATGAAGTTGTGGTAGCTAGCCCAAAGCCTGTAGAGAACAGGGTTAACAATCCAGCAGAGGAAAGAAGAGTATAGGAAGATTTGCAGCAAGAGAATTTAAAATTGTTAAAAAGAGAACATTCAGAAAATGAAGTTCCTCTTAATTCTGAGAGAAAAACAAAGAAGAAGCTTTTCAAGGAAGCTTGTAGACCAATTGACACAGAGAAATACAAAAGGCTACCTTATCCTCAAAGAGTGCAGAATCCTAAACAAGCAGAGCAATTTGAGAGATTTGTAAATGTATTCAAGAAGCTGTAGATTAATATCCTTTTTGCGAAAGCATTGGAACAAATGTCATCTTATGCCAAGTTCATGAAGGAGCTATTGTCTAAGAAAAGTAAGTTGGAACATGACAAGACAATACCGTTAACTGAAGAATGCAGTGCTATTCTTAAAAGAAAACTTCCTCAAAAACTCAAAGATCCAAGATCTTTTAACATCCTTTGTGAAATTGGAAAATGCACTGTGGGAAAAGCTTTATGTGATCTAAGGGCAAGCATTAATCTCATACCCTTAGCTATCATGAAGAAGTTGGGAATAGAAGAAGTGAAACCAATCAACATTACACTACAATTAGCTGATAGATCTTATACATATCCATATGCAGTTGTAGAAGACTTATTGGTTAAGGTTGACAAATTTATTTTTCCTGCAGATTTTGTCATTTTAGATATGGAAGTGGATGCAAATATACCATTAATTCTGGGTAGACGATTTCTTGCAACTGGAAGAGCTCTTATTGATGTGCAAAAAAGAGAACTCATGCTTAGAGTGCAGGATGAAAATGTGATATTTAACATGTATGAGAGTTGATGTACTAGATTCTCTTGTTACTCCTTATCATTTTGATAAATTTGATGAAATTTTCATGTTGAGAGAAACTATAATTGCAAGTAATTTTCAATCTGTTATGAACAAAGAACATCTCATGGAATATATGCAACAATTGGAGATTCATTTGATGATTGCTTATCTAATTTGTCTACTATTTTGTAGAGGTGTCAAGACACTAATTTGGTGTTGAATTGAGAAAAATGCCACTTTATGGTTCAAGAAGGCATAGTGCTTGGCCATTAGATATTTGTGAAAGGGATGGAGGTTGACCAAACTAAAATAGAAGTGATTAGTAAATTACTTCCACCTATGAATGTAAAAGGAATTAGGAGTTTTTTAGGCCATGCAGGGTTCTATACGAGGTTTATTAAGTATTTTTCTAAAATTGTTAAGCCTCTTAGTGACTTGCTTGTAAAAGATGCAGAATTTGTATTTAATCAATCATGTTTGCATGCTTTCTCTACTTTAAAAGAAAATTTGACTTTTGCTCTAATACTTGTGAAACCTGATTGGACTCTACTTTTAAGTTAATGTGTGATGCAAGTGATAATGCAGTGGGTGTTGTATTAAGACAGAAAAAGATAAAAAGCTACATGTGATTTACTATGCTAGTAAAGTTCTAAATTTTGCATAGATAAACTACACAACCACTGAAAAGGAACTGCTAGTTATAGTATTTGCTTTCAATAAGTTTAGATCTTATTTGGTAGGTTCTAAGGTTGTAGTATATACTGACCATGCTGCTTTAAGATACTTGCTTTCTAAACAAGATACTAAACCAAGATTGCTAAGATGGATTCTTCTGCTCCAAGAATTTGAATTGGAAATCAAGGACAAGAAAGAGAAAGATAATGGTGTTGCAAACATTAATGAGGAGTTTCCTAATGAAAAATTGCTAGCTATGGAGGAATTACCTTGGTTTGTAGATATAATAAACTTTAAGGCCACTCAGCACATCTCAAAGAGAATGAGTTGGTAACAAAGAAAGAAATTCCTTCATGACAGCAAATTCTACATTTGGGAGGATCCTTATATGTTCAAAATTGGAGTAGATGGTCTATTAAGAAGAGAAAAGAAGGTAAGGAAGAACTCCATGAATCCAAGTCTCAAGCCTGATTCCTTTAGATTTGAGCCTTGAAATTCACCCTTAATCCTCTCTCTCTCAAACTCTCTAAGAGTTTAGAAATGAAAAATTATGAAATTATAAGTTTCTTTCTATTTATAACTTTTTCGCGCTTATGGCGTAATCACTTTTGGTGCCAAGAGTGTTTATATCTAGCTTGTTAGCTAATTGATGCCTCAGGAACGCTTACATTCTGCATTGAGAATGATTACGAGCAACCCTTTTTTTCTTGATAATATTTTGGAACACGCACTTTTTGCACTAAAAGTGTTTATGCACAAGTTCACAGCTTCTGAAGTGACTACTCTTGGTGTAAAAAGTAGCTATGTGCATGGTATTTCTACAATATAACTTCTGGAGTGACCACTTTTAGTCCCAAAAGTGGCTATACGCACGACAACTTTCTGAAATAAGCTTGCGCATAGCCACTTTATGCCCCTAAAGTGTCTACACGCACAACCTTTCTTCCCAAAAGCTTTCAAAGTGGCTACTTTCATCATAAAAAGCAGTTACACGCACCATGCTCTCGCTTCAACACCTATGTAGTGTCTACTTTTAACCCTAAAAGTGGCTACTTTCACTAGGAATTCCCTTTCAAAGCCTCTGAAGTGCCTACTTTTGACACAAAAAGTAACTACGTGCATCATACTTCACTTCATAAAAGTCTGAAATGTTTACTTTTTGTGCTTAAAGTAGCTACACCTAGTTCTGAATTGAATTCAGACTTCCAAAGTGTCCACTTTATGCACCCAGAGTGATTACATTAGACTCCTTTGATCACTTAAAGCTTCCAATTCATGTGTTTTCCTTAGTATATCTTGCAAAACCAATTCAATCAACAAAATTTGTATAAAAACACTATTAAAATCAAACAAATTGAGTCAATAAAAGTAAAAAAAAATTAAATTTATTGAACAATTATATTTTTTTATGTAATTTTCATCTTGCAATTTACTCTTCTCTATTAAAAAGATCCTAGAAACTAACTAAAAACCTAACAAAATGTGAATTTAGCAATGGTCATCACTAGATACTTCATTGATGTAGAGTAGAAACTTCAAAAGAAAGTGTTGAGTTTTGTAAAAGTTCCTACTCCAAGGCATGTGGCTGATGCAATTCTTAAATGCTTGAAAGCACGGGGAATTGAAAACATTTTTTTCTACTTCCAATTGAAAATGCATCTTATAAAGATTCATGTTTAAGAAGTTTTAACGATAATTTGTCAATAAATAATAAACTATTTCTTGGTAGTGCACTGTTATGTGTTAGATGTTGCGCACATATATAAAATATATTAATACAAGATGGTTTTAGTAAGATTAAGGATGTGATTTATAATATTCATAGAAGTGTAAAGTATATCAATTACAATGATGCAATGTTAAAGGCCTTTTGTGACATTAAACAAAAGGGGTTGAAAGATAAAAAGTTTATACTTGATTTTCCAACAAGATGGAATTCCACATTTCAAATATTTTTAATGATATTGAAGTTAAAGATTGCATTTCTATCTTATAAGGAGAAAGCGTCACATTATGACTACAAACCTTCAAATGCAAATTGGGATAAGGTTAAGAAAACTTGTCAGTTTGTAGAAGTATTATATCTAGCCACTCATGTAATTTCAGGTAGTGAATATCCCACTGCCAATTTGTACCTTATAGAAGTTTGGAGGGTAAAACAAGAAATTAATGATGTAGTACATAGGCACCCATTCATACTTAAAGCAAAAAATTGTCCTTATTGTTTGAAAAAATTAAATGCATGCAAAAAGGCCTAAAAAATAAAAAGGAAAGAGACTCTCTAATAAGTCTAGGAAAACTGCCTATTTGAGAGTCACGATGTGATTCCTTAGGTGCAACAACTTCTGGTGTTGTAACACAGTCGTGCTAAACCATGTGCACACCCATGCTTATAAAGTAGAACTCTTTTTCTTTAGCTACGACTGCATGCCCGACAATGCATGCCACTAAGCACAGGAGTGCTTATGAATCAAAGCTCAAAATGTGTACGTAGTATTGTTCAACTCAGATCTTTTGAGCTCCTAGTATGCTTATTCTTCATCCTAAGAAGAACAATAAACAAAATAAATGTAAAATAAATAAAGAAAGGTAATAACTTGAAATGAAATATGTTAGTTGCCTCTTGTGAGGCTTGTTTAATGTCATGAGCCTAACGATCCTATTAGACTATGGTAGGAAGAAGGCATGAATCCTAGAGGTACTCCCTTGATATGTAGTTGTCTTCTTGACAGCTTCTCCTCCATAACACCCTTAGATTGCTTGTTCCTTTCCCTTCTTCTTGGAGTTCCATGCTGCACTGAATTGAAAGATGAAGATGTAATATTCACAATGCTTATAAAGTTACAAGACTCTTGGCAAAAAAGATAGTTTAAAAAATTGAAAACTTGAAAAACGACTTCCTCATCATCTAGCCTCAAGGTAAGCTTTCCTTCTTGAACATCTATGATGGCCCTTACAGTAGACAAGAAAGATCTTCATAGGATGATGGGTACATCATCATGCTTTTCCATGTCAAGCACCCTAAGATTAGCAGGAAATATGAACTCTCCAACCTTCACAAGCACATTTTCCACTATGTTTTTATGGTATGTGATTGATGATATGATTTTCGTTTGTATAAAGATTTGTCACCAATCTCATCAAAATATGCAAAATTTTTATGTAGTCTAGGATGCAAGCCTAGATTGTCTCCAATAAATTTGGTTGGTAACATACATTGAACATATTATAAACATTTACTTTCAAAGCAATTAAAAAAAAGGGGAGTTTTGTGTGATTCCAATTTTAATGTAAAGGCAAGTGATGAAATTAATGAGTTCAATCAATGAAATGTACCAATCCTTAGTTCATTCATATGATTCTATCCCTATTCCTCTCAAGATTCAATACTTTTCCTCTTCCTCTGAATTAGATTAACTCAACAAGCGAGAATTAACCTTAAAATCCCATACGAATTTAAGCAAATTTAATGGACTCCAACTCTTTTTCCCAAGATTACGCAACCTTCAAAATTAAATTAGGATTAAGTAAACCAAGTTAAGAATTTCATTAAAATGAAGTAGGGTTAATTAAGCAATGTCCCCCTCATTGAACCATTAATTCAATTCAAAGAGTTGGTAAATATAAATTCATGAAGGAAAGAGAATTATATTGACATTCATACCCAGGAATTCAAGAATCCATGAACTCACTAAGGATTACAAGAAACTTTAGCCCTTTATGAGGATGGGTCTTACAAATTTAAGATGAAAACAGAGGGAAATCAATGACATCAATGTAAAAATTAAAGGAAAGATGAAGAAGAAATGTGAATCAAACCCTAGGATTGGTCCTTGACTGTCACCCAAAGATGACCTAAGCTTTGCAAGTGTTTCCCAAAATGGCAAAAGAATCTTAAAGTGTGTAAAAGTTCCATACCCTAATTTCTAAAGTTCTATTTATAATGCAGAGATTTTTGCCCATAGTAACTACTATGGTTTCATAGTGATAACACGCAGTACTCCCACAGTAGCTACTATAGTTTCATAGTGGTTACGCACAGGTCACCATACTGTTGACTCTCTCTGGAGTGTTTACTATGGGTTCATAGTAGCTACGCGCAAAATTGGGTGACTTTGGCCTTCTCTGGAGTTTTCACTTTAGAATCAGAGTGATCACTTTGGTCTGCCCTAGAGTGTCTACTATGGAGCCAAAGTAGCTATGCGTATCACCTCTTCAAATTGGGGTCTCTATAGTGTCTACTATGGAATCAGAGTGATCCCTTTGGTCAGTCCTTCTGGATCTAGCTTGTTGTACTGTCCACTATGGAATCCAAAGTGGTCACTTTCAACTCAAACTTTCTCAAATGCTAAAAATCCATAGAATAAGTCTATAAATTCTTGCACAATTATTCAAATGATTAAAATTACAAATTATATCTATGTAAATCAATGTAAATTAACAAAAAATTAAGCAACCTATGATATTTGACCAAAATGGTGTTTCTATGTTATTTACACTTCCTAAGTCTATTTTTTCAATTAAAAAACACTAAAAAGATATGTAAAAATTCAATAAAATGTGGATTCATCAGTGATCAACCTATCTGCCAGCTGTAGTGACACAAAGGTTAATTTAGGGTTATGCATTCTAAAAAAACAAAATAAGGCATAAGGTTAATATTGTCTCCTAAATCACATAAGGCTTTATCAATATGAGTTTTTTTAATGGTGCAAGGGATAGTAAAACTTCTTGAACCCTTAAGCTTGGGCGAGAGCTTTTTAGGAACTATAGCTAAACACTCTTCAGTTACATTTGTAATCTCACGCTTTTTTAGCCTCCTTTTGTTGCTCAAGATTTCTTTCAAGAATTTGACATACTTTGCCATTTTGGATATCGCATCAACAAAAGGAAGATTGATGTGTACTTTGCCCAAAATATCTAAGAACTTGTCAAACTCTAGGTCATAAAGGGGTTGGCCTTGTAGTCATTGTGGGAAATGTATTCTAGGCTCATAGGGACTTGGCTACAGAAGAGGTTCTTCTTTATTCTCTTTTTCAGGCTCTGCACTTGAAGCATGACCTTGCATGTCTGGCTGCACATCTGTGCTTATTATATCCTTATGGGCGTGCTTATCTAAGCATGATTGTGCTTAATTAGGAGCAAGGGCGCGCTTATTAGAATGCAAGGGCATGCACATGCCTCTATTCTGTGATTCTTGCACTTTCTTCTCACTTTTTAGAGTAATGACGTTGCATTGCTCCCTTGGATTAGGTTTTGACTGAGTTAGTAATATTCCCAACGTTCTTTGACTTAGAAGATGAGTAATTTGTTCCAATTGTGATTCAATCTTTAAAGACTGTCCTATCATCTCTGATTTGATCTCTACAAACCTTTTATCATATCTTTCAATATGTTGCTTCAACTTAGATTTAAACTCTGTCATCCTCTTATTAGAATAATGCACATACTACATCATTGCCTCTTGGAAGTTGGATTGAGATCTAAGGGTCTTCTTCCCCTTAGTCTTGCTCTTTGATTTTGTATATGGGGAGGGTGATAAATATTTGAATTTTAGCTTCCAAAATCATTCCCCCAAGAGTTAGAAGGGTTGTTTTGCCATCCTAAGTTATAATTATTGCCTATAAAATTAGTTTCCTCTTTGATTTTAGTAACTAGATAGTGGTTCTTATCGTGGCCTAAGGAGCCGCAGTACTCATATAAAGAAGCTATTGATGGTTTTGTTTATTATTCTTGTACTCTCATTAAAGAATCCCCTTACTTAGTCAAAGCTTCTAGCTGAGTTGTTAAAGAATTTTTGATCTCTGCTAGATATACTAGAGCAGTCTCATTCTTTTCGCTTGTGAAAAGGTTAGTTGTGTGCCACTAAAAACTAGCAAAAGCCATCTCGTCTACCAATTTATATGTCTTATCTTGTTCTTTTCTCATTAGGACTTCTCTAGCTACCACATCAAATATGGCCTTGTTGGGGAATGATATACCACTATAAAAGATTTGTATCTCTCTCTACATAGAAAAATTATGAAGAGGACACTTCCTTAGAAGTTCTCCAAATCGCTCCCACACATTAAATAGGGATCCAAACTCATACTGCTGAAAACTAAAAATTTCTGCCATAAGCTTAGCAAATCTAGATGGGGGAAAATATTTTTCCTAGAAATTATTGAGTCAAATCCTTCTGTATTGTGATGGAGTCTATTGGGAGTATGTCGAACCATGCATTCACCTTTTTCATGATAGAAAATAGGAAAAGGTAAAGCCTAATAACATCATTGGTGACCTTGTTATATTTTATGGTGTTTGTAAGTTGGAGGAACTTTGTTAGATGGAAGTTGGGGTTTTCATTAGGCATTCCTTCAAATTGTGGAGAGTTCTGAACCATAGTAATCAAAGTCAGCTTTAGCTCAAAATTATTGGCCTCCATATTAGGGGCTACGATGCTTCTAGAAGCACCTCCAACAGTGGGTGTAATGTAATCTTGAATTGATCTCCTTTCCTCTACCATTTTTTGCTTTCTTAACTCTTTGTTTTGTCTTTGCATAGTCCTTTCAATCTCTAAGATCAAATAAGCAAGTTGTAAAATACTTAGAACTAATGAACATACAATAAAGAAAATTTTATAGAATAAATAAAATAAAACACAATAAAATAATGAAAATAAACAAAACAAAATTAAAATAAATAAAAACAATAATTGCTCAAATCAATTAAATATGATATTTTCTTAATATTAAAAAAACAATCATTGACAATGGTGCTAAAAACTTGTTCGTGGGCAAATATACAAGCTGAAAAGTAATAAAGAATTCTAGAATAAGTTCCTGAAATATCATTCCACAAGGACTATTTCCAGTTACCAAGAATTTCTTAATTCAATTGTTTGAACTTAAAGGATGCAAACTTAAATAAAAACAAGGATTCAATTATAAAAGCAACAAAATTAAAATTACACAATTTCTAATAATAAACTAATCAAGAAGAACTTAGGACGTATGGTTTCATCTTTACACTTCTCTATGTTCACTTTGAGATTAATTCCAATTTTGGTTTCTTTATGATTGCCAACCACTCATTCTAAATCTATTCACACCCAATGTTAACATTCTTTTTTCTAAATTATCACCCTTAATGATCATGCAAGGCAAAAGGAAGAGAAAGTATAAAGAGCCTATGAACTGTTAATTTAACAACGATTGAAAGAGAAGAACTAATCTTGGTCAACCTATTTCTTTGTCTCATTTTACCCTATAGATCCCTTAACTATATGTGGTATGATCATCTACAATATGATTAATTATAGTATGTTTAAGAGTTATCAATTCTGAAATACAAATATAGTGCAATAAGGTAAATACCAATCCAAAACGGGAACACGAAATTATTATAAATCATAAAGATCCTATAGAGTCATGCAAAGAATTTACTATAACCCTAACTATAGATTTAGTTAGACATAATATAAAAGAGAACCAAAATAAACAAATCTATAGAACTCGAAGAGTAAATGCAAATTAGAGAAGTCTCCAATAGAGAAGAGACGAGAAGAGCTCTTCATCCAAGACACGTTCTCGAAGCTCCAATAGTCATCAGTGACTAGCCAATACCAAGATTGGGGATATGAAAAAGATGTGTAAAAGTCGTGGAAGGGGTGAGATTAAAATTGGATGTGAAAGATATGAAGAAGATGATTAAGTCGTTGCTTTGAGGTTTCTTTAATAGTTCCAAAACCCCTTTCCCAAAGCAAGTAGGGGAGTACTTTGACCATATACACTCTTGATCCAAGACACTTCCCGAAGCTCTAATGGTCATCAACAACATGCCAATACAAAGATTGAGGATGTTAAAGAGATGTGTAAAAGTCGTGGAAGGGGTGAGATGAAAATCAAATGTGAAAGATATGAAAAAGATGATTAAGTCACTGCTTATGAGGTTTCTTTAATAAAGTTTAAAAAAAAAACCCTTTTCTCAAAGCAAGCATGGCTGTGCAAGGCTATATGCACAACTGTGCATATGGTCAAAGCACTCCCGTGCTGACTATTAGGGTCTAGGCATGTTGGGTGTCGCAAAGCCTATTTTCTAACCAAGTTAGACCCAAAATGTCCTAAACCCAAATATGGCCTTCTCACATTAATCTGCATAACAATAATAGAAATTAGTGTTAAAACCTGATAAAATAATGGTCACACATAAATATATAAGCTATAAAAATATGCCAAAATATAAACTTATTAAGTAACTCTTATCTTCTTCGACATACTCCAATATCCCATCACTATTCTAAAGACATAACTTTTGATGGAGTGATGAAGGTACGACACCGAGTCAATGGATCCATTGTCTTCCTAGTAATAAGTTATAACTAGCCTTTGAGGAGATCACCACAAAAAGAGTTGCTCGAGAAGCTTTTCCAACCCTTAGGTTAACAACAATGACATCTTTTAAGTTTAAGGTTACCCTTCATAATCTGTTAAAACCATGTTGTGAGGTAGCAAGTCCACTTTAGTCTTCCTAATCTTTTTCAACAAAAAACTAGGTATAAGGTTAATTGTTGCGCCAAAATCAATTAACACCTTATTCACTCAAAACTCATCATTTATCTGAGCGGACACATACAACAGCTTTATGTGGCTCTTCATTTTCCTTGTAGGTTTCTTGAAAGTAGTAGATGATCTCTCAATAATACCTTCTTCTATCAGATAACAATAACCAAGAAGGGCTTGAAGCACCCCCGTGCTTGTTTAAAGGGGCTGGGCATGCTGACTGCTGTAAAGCTCTAATCTTCTATCAATTTGGGCCCAAAATGCACCTAAAATATACTTGCGGCCTCTTTATACAAAACTGCACAATTAATAAATAAATTAGTGTAAAACTCAAATAAAATAAAGATCGAATATGAATATATGGGCTATAAAAGAGAGCCTAATTACAGACTTATCAACTCCCCCATACTTATCTGTTTGCTTGTCCTCAAGCAAAGTGCTAGTTAAGAGAATAACATAATAACTTAAAATAAAATACCGCACAAGGAACCCGAGATAAAGAAGATAAAGAGAGCAACAAAAGTAATATCACTGAGCATAAGAAATCAAAAGGATTCCCAATTAGAATATTATATTTCCATACTTTTCACTCAAACATCAAACTAAGGTACTCTATGTTGCTCTCTCACTAAGGTACAAAATGAGATATCACTCAGTTCTCCTAAAGAAACGTGTACTACCATAGGCTTGACTATAAACTGACTCTCCACTAAATAAATTAAATGCAAGTCAAAATCATGAGGTCTTCAGGTTATAATGTGGCCAAAGGGTTATAATAATTGAGGTGAGATAAATGAAAGAAAGGGAATATACAAAGGGGTAATAAATTATAACAATTGCAACATCTCCTAAGCTTACAAATGAAGCTCTTGGAGTAATTTTTATTTTTTTTATATGTAAACAATATATTTACTCCTTTTTCCTTTCAATCATACATAACCCTTTTTCTTTTCTTTTTCTTCTATTTTTTTTCTATTTTTTTTCCATACTTTTTTCTTTCTTTTTGCACATGAGAGATGTAGAGAAGAATTTATCAAACAATTCAACAACTCAATTGCTCCATTCATAAACTCAAGGTCATTGAAACATTCTATAAATTTAACACAAGGGACCAAGAAAATCAATAAAGTTCAAAGTGGACAACTAGTTGTATCTCAAACATGCGGAAAGCCAAGAATAAAAATTCTATTATGCCTCAATCACATTAAAACATGCAATTAAAAATAGAAGTCTTAAGTCAGTTACAAGTCAAGTTCTAGAGTACAAATCCTAAGGAGATAATCACACAAAACAATGAGGAAAGGGGTACAATTAATTAAATTAAAATAAAAATCTCCTTTAAGGCTCAAAACTCACATCTGTGGGTTAAATTTTAATGTAGAGCATAAAAGTAAAGAACTTAGCTAATTATTAGCTTCCAAATGAAAGTATAATGCCAATAATAATCACTCAACATGCTCTTCTATCTAGAAAAATTGGGTTCCATGAGAGAAAAGTTTTAGATTATCATAAAAAAAATTAGAATAGACACTTTACTTAAGAACACGCAATAAAAATTATATAATTAGGAACCACTCCCCCATACTTAAAGCGAAACATTGTCCTCAATGTTTGAAAGCAATCAAATAAAAAGCATGCAAAGAGGGCTATTAGATAAAAAGGAAAGAAGTTCCCTGATGATTCTTGGTGCGATAGCTTCGGGTGAGGGAGCACGGCCATGTTGAAATCTTAAGCACGCCCTTGCTATTTAATGCATGGCCGTGTATGGTATGAGCACAGGCGTGCTTTCAGATTAGAGCTCAAAAGTGTGTGCAAGAACAATCAACTCAGTTCTTGCAGTCTTTCAATATGCTTATTCTTTATTCTGCAAATAAAAGAACAGTAGAAAAATTAAAATAAACAAAAATAAAATAAAATAAAAGACACAGGTTGCCTCCTGGGAGCGCTTGTTTAACGTCACGAGCCTGACGTTCCTGTTAAATCATGGTGGGAAAAAGGTATGAGTCTCAAAGGTGACTCCCTTGCTATGCAATTGTCTCCCCAGCAGCTTTGCCTCCCCAACATTGGATGGTTTAAGCTTTTGTCTTTTCTTCTTCTTATATTGCTTCCTCCTTGGCCTTCTTCTTGTGGTTCCATGCTTCCCATAAATTGAAGGAGGAGAAGCAACATTGACAGTGCTCACAAAGTGATAGGACTCTTGGAACTTGAAAGAATTGAAAACTTGAAATACAACTTCTTCATCATCTAGCCTCAGTGTGAGCTTCCCTTCTTGTATGTCTATGATGGCTCTAGCAGTAGCCAAGAATGGTCTCCCTAATATGATGGGGACATCATCATTTTCCTCCATGTCAAGTACCACGAAATCAGCTGGAAATATAAACTCTCCAACTTTTACAAGTACGTTCTCCATTATGCCTTTGGGGTATGTGATCAACGTATCTGCCAGCTGAAGTGACATGGAGGTCGGCTTAGGTTTATGCATTCCAAGCTTCTTGAAAACAAAATAAGGCATAAGATTAATACTTGCTCCTAAATCACATAAAGCCTTATCAATATGAGTTTTTCCAATTGTTCAAGGAATAGTAAAACTCCCTGGGTCCTTAAGCTTAGGTGGAAGCTTTTTAAGGACTATAGCTAAGCACTCCTAGGTGAGCTTCACAGTTTCATGTGCTTTCAGCTTTCTTTTATTGGTCAAAATCTCCTTTAAAAATTTAGCATATTTGGGCATTTTAGAGATAGCATCAATGAAAGGCATATTTATGTGAACTTTGCCCAATAAGTCTAAGAACTTGTGGAACTCTTCATCATAAGGAGGGTGACCTTGCAGCCTCTGTGAGAAAGGTATCTTAGGCTCATAGGGCCTTGGTGGAACAAGAGGTTTTTCTTTTTCAGGCTCCTCGCTTGAAGCACGGCCTTGCTCATGGTGATGCACAGCCGTGCTTTGATCACTGTCATGGGCATGCATGTGTAAGCATGGTCGTACTTCTATTTCAGCAGGGGCATGCTCATCAGTAAGCACGGGCGTGCATGTAGAATCAGCATGGGCGTGCTTCTCAACAAGCTTGGGCGTGCATGTGCCTCTGTTCTGCGATTCTTGTAATTTCTTTTCACTTCTAAGAGTGATGGCATTGCATTTCTCCCTTGGATTAGGCTCAGGCTGAGATGGCAGTGTTCCCATCACTCTTTGACTCAGAAGGTTCGTAATCTGCTCCAATTGTGCACTCATTTTAGAAGAGCTGGCTTATATTTCAGATTTAACCTCTGCGAACCTCTTATCAGTTCTCTCAATATGTTGGTCCAACTTGAATTCAAGCTTTGTCATCCTCTTATCAGAGTAATGCACATATTGCATCATCTGATCTTGAAAGTTAGACTGAGATCTGGGGGCTTCTTTCCCTTCTGGTCTTGCTCCTTGATTTTGCATATGGGGAGGGCGATAAACACTTGAATTTTGACTTCCAAAGCCATTCCCCCATGAGTTAGGAGGATTACTCCTCCACCCTGAACTGTGATTATCCATGAAGTTTGCCTCCTCTTGCTTAAATTCTAGGCTTGCAGGAGCTCTTACAGACTGGTCTTGGACCTTCATTAAAGATTCTAGTTGCTTTGCAAGGGCTGCCATTTGGTTAATTAGTGGATTACTGCTCTCTACTTGGTGGACTGGGGCAGTCTCTTTCCTCTTGATGTCATAAGAGTCAGCAGTGTGCCACTGAAAGCTAGAAGATGTCATCTCATCTATGAGCTTATATGCATAATCTGGATCTTTTCTTATGAGGGACCCTTCTGCTGCGGCATCAATTGTAGCCCTAGTGGTGATTGATAGGCCACTGTAAAAGATTTGCACCTGTCTCCATGTCAAAAAATCATGATGAGGACATCTCTGTGTCATGTAATCTTGAATTGATCTCCTTCCTTCTGTCATTCTTTGCTCTCTCACTTCTTTTATTTGTCTACGCGTTGTTCTCTCAATCTCTGGATCAAATAAACAAGCTGTAGAGCACTTAGAACGAGTGAGCATACATTAAAAAAAATGTGAAATAAAAAAAAATTAAAATAAAATAAATAGGAAAATTATAAAAAAAAATTAACAATAAACAAAACAAAATAAAATATAACACAAATTGCTTAAATCAATTAAATTTGAGATTTTCTTAATATTGAAAAAACAATCCCTGGCAACGGCGCCAAAAACTTGTTCGGAGGGCAAGTGTACCCATCGAGAAGTAATAAGGGGTTCTTAAATTAAGTTCCCGAAATATCGTCCCATAAGGATTGATTTTCAATTACTAAGAATTTCTTAATTCAATTGTTTAAGCTTCAAAGATACGAGATTAATTAAAAACAAGAATTTATAAAATCAATTATAAAACTAAGAGCAAGGAATACAATGCACGTCTTGGTTAAACTTATCAGAGAGGAACCTAGGGCATATGGGTGTTCTCATTCAATCCTTTATGTTATTTTTCTATTTAGATCTAAATCCAATTTCTTGGTAATTACTAATCATTCATACTAATACTATTAATATCCACTGGTCATGCAATATTAATATTCTTTTCTCTAAATTAATATCCCCGATGGTCATGCAAGACATCAATTAAAGAAAGCCTAAGGAGCCTATGAACTTGTTAATTTAATAACGATTAGAAGAGAAAGATTGGTTTGATCCACCTAATCCTTTGTCTCGTTTTACCCTATAGATCTATTAATTAATCGAGGTACGGTCGCCTGATGATATAATTAATTAAGATTAAGAAAGAAGCGCAATAGGATAAAAGCTAATCACATAGCGGAAATCAAATTCAGATTCAAACATCAAAATTCCATAAATTCATAAATAATAGTTCCCATAGCCCTAGCTATGAACTAAGTTACTCATACTAAAGAAAAGAAGTAAAACAATCATGAACAAAGCCATAAAGAAAAGAAATAGAAAACTAGAGTGTGAGATGTGTTCCCGGTCTTCAAGTACGATCGCTCGAAGCTTCAAGTTTCGCCAAACATGTGCCAAGAATCCCGTGCAAGAGAGACGAGATGGAAGATGTATCCTACAGCAAAAGCCAAGATGTAAAAACGGTGTGTAAAGATGGTGTGTAAAGGATGTCTTCAATAGTGCATCAGGTCTTGCTTTAATAGGGTTTGAAAACCCTAAAAACTCTTCATTATTGGGCTTTCTGCAGATGAGCATGGCCGTGCAAGGCCTTAAGCACGACCATGCATGGGCTTGAAGCACCCCCGTGCTTGTTTAAAGGGGCTGGGCGTGCTGACTGCTGTAAAGCTCTAATCTTCTATCAATTTGGGTCCAAAATGCATCCAAAATATACTTGCGGCCTCTTTATACAAAACTGTACAATTAATAAATAAATTAGTGTAAATCCCAAATAAAATAAAGATCGAATATAAATATATGGGCTATAAAAGAGGGCCTAATTACAGACTTATCAGTTATCGTCAAGTTCATCATTAGCACAAAAGTCTTCTTCATTCCTTTTTCCTATACCTTCAGTGAATTCAGTAGATAATACCAAAATAACTCCACCAATGTCTCAAACATTATCATCAAATCCTGACTCAAAAATGTTAGTTATCAAGTCATCATCTGGATCATGGTATTCTTCCATAGGAGCTTTCTTCCTAAATTTATCTTTTTTTAATGATACATTCTTTTGAATTATTCTCATTAGAGCATTATGATGAATATTCCTCATAAAAAAAAACCTCTTGTTGAGCCTTATATTCAACTTTTCAATTCCTTTGGGCTCTTCTTCATTAGGTCTTTGTCATTGGGAATTTATAGTATGGTCATACTCAAGAATGAAAGAATGAAAGTAGCCTCCAAATTGATGAAGGTTTCAAATTGTGAATTACCACCCATTTGAACCATTTGCCATTTTTTGCAATTTTGACTCGAATTAAGAATTATCTTTACCCATCTATTCTGAGGCAAATTTGTAGGTCACAAAAAGGTTTTACCACTTTCAGCAGAAGATACACTTTTTCTTGGAGTTTTAGGTCACACTATTATTCTGAATTTTAGGCCCTTTTCCAACTTCAACAACATCTTGATAATGTTTCATGATCTCTAACTTCTCAAATACTTTTGTTGTCACTTCATCAAAAATGGCATTGTACCTAGGGCACAACATGACCTCACTATCAACATCCTTTTTCTTAACAAGAATTCGAGAAGGGTACCCCAAACTTTCAAGAATATTTTAGTGATCCCTTTGTCAAAATCTTCCAAACCATATAAAATGTGTCCTTCTTCTCAAAATTATCAATGACCATCTTGAGTACATCCTTCTTACTGACCTCATCCACATCAACTACTATTATATCAATGGGTTCTTTAAGTGTGTTCTTTACACGATCATTAACTTATCGTCATAAGAAAGACAAAAATAAAAACAAAATATGTAGAACAGGAATTGCAAAAGAACAATAAAGAAAAAGCAATAAAGATTTAAAAAGAACAGCTAAAATTGAATTGAATTATAAAATGTAAAATGTACAACTTTAACAATCAACACAAGATTGTTGATCTTTTGGTTGTCGGGTCTAACTAATGTGTAGAACATTACCTTGCAAAAATTTTGAGTGAGTGTTTACGTGAAAAGTTGTAACTCTTAAATGAAATTCTATTTATAGATTATTAGAGAAAAAATAATTGTCTAAACTACGTGAAATGAAAATACAACTACCTAAAGCATTTTCTTCATAATTGCTCTTTGTGTGTCCTCCACGCCCTTTGCCATGTGCGATGATCTCCAAACTCATGTTAACCACTCCAAACTTATTTGATATTTTTGAAATATTTTCCTTATCTTTTGAAACACCTTTGTCACTGTAAATATGAACTTAAACTCTAGTAATACTTCATCTATCTTTGAAGTAAATCAACTTCCGACAAATTTCTAGTAAAACATGTCAAAACACTTTTCTTGAAACAATTTTGGCACATGACTCTTTATATTATAAAATCTATCAAATTTTCTCATTACGTTATCTTTTCGACTAAAAGTTAGGTTCTTTAGATTATCCTTATCAAAATTTAATGCTTTTTATTCTCCTTTATTTCACAACAATTTATTGAAAAGTAGAATCTTATTATAACACCAATTTTAGTTGAAATGTATACTTCAATTACAAAGTGACAATCTTTTTTAGAAGAAGGATCAAACTTTTTCCTTATATTTTTATATTTTTCAAGAAAAATAGGTAAAACATCCTTTAGCCATATAACAACTTCTTTGTTTAAACATATGTCATTATAACTTAAAAAAAAATTCTTTTTTCCAAACAAAAAAGATATACTATACTTGGACAAAATTTTATTTAAAAATATAAAATAATAGATAACATAAAAAATAATTTATTAATAATTTATTTATTATCATAAATATTATATAATTTTATTAATTTTAAAATATAAAAGTTATTGTCTCCTTCCCTTCTTCTAAAACTCTCCTCTCAAATAAGACCAAATAACAACAGGAATAACATTAGGGTTGTATTAGCACTAGTCACCTTAGTCTTTGGCCTCTTCATCATTATTTTCTCATTATTAACTCCTTTAACCATTACCTAATTACCTAAAAGAAGATGAAGAATTTAGACCTTTCATTTTTATTTTTAAAATTTAACAAAATTAATAAAATATGAGAAATAAAATAACCATTAAATGATAAATGCAAGAATTTTGAATCCAGAATTGGGGTCTCCTTGAAAAATTCTCACCTTATCTTCTTACCTTGTGTCTATTTCCTGTGTAGAATCAAAAGGAATGAGAAATGAACATTATTATCTTTATTGGAGAAGAATATGTTCCCAATACTCCTCTTGTTACCAGTTACACATGGCAACACTCTTTATCAAGCCATCAGCATATGCCCAACAAATACACAACACTCACCAATTGACACAGTAGCATTGGAATTGCAACTCACTTTCATCACATGCATGGTGCCTTTCCGCCTCCTCACTCGGCAATTTGTCAACATACACGCACATTTTCCCTTCCACACGCGTAACGCAATAGAATTCATAAGATTCGATGGACATTGCAAGCTTTATTTCTTCTCATGGATATAAAAGTTTGAGCATAAGAATAACTATAAAAGTAATAAAATTGATTATTTTGTAAAATCGAAATACATGAAAAATATTTTTTAAAAAGAGACAATTTTAACCAATCTAATTGTTAGTTTGAAGATCTTTACAAGTAGATTAGCTTTATAAAATTTTTATAAAAAAATAAAATAATGATAGAAATTTTTATCAACCTAAAAGAAAAGTTTTATTACATAATTATATGATTAATTATTTTATATGACAGTGAATATTAAATATTAAAAAAATAACACGATAAAAAAAAGTGAATTTAAGTAAAATATTAATTTGGGTAACAATACGAGGAAAGATAAAATAAAAAATAATTGTATACATTATAATATTGAAGTAACACTTAAATTGAGAATGATGATTGAAAAAATTATTTAAAATAATTTGGTTAACATATATATAAAAAAGGACATGAGAATTAGTGAAAAGATTTGAGGACATGAACTATAGTTTGATAAAAAGAGGTAAAAAAAGACATAAAAGAACTTTAGATAAAATATTAAATGAGATCTTATAATACATAATATTTCTAAAAATTTAATTTTCATCAAATTCTATGGCATTAGAGTGATTCATCAAGTTAATCTCACCCAGTGTAGTAAGAATTCTGTTGTTTTTTTTTATATACATTTAATTCTAAACAAAAATGTTACATTGTATGATTTTCTCTTTCTCTTGTATGTTTTAATGCATGGAAAATTTCGAAGTCACCCTTATTTTTTAGAAAAATATATGTTGGTTAATTTTAATGAGTCAATATCAGTTAATTACTAGCATTAAATTTGTTGGCACTTACAATATTTAATAACTTTTTATACCCTCTAAAGTTGATCAATCTATTTGAATCATCTAATATCATTTTTATAATCACGTATATCTAATTTTATATAATTTGAACATTTATAAGTATGTTATTCAAAATTTGATATTTATTTATATATTAAAAATATATTACATGTTGAAATAAATTAATGCAAAGAAATATTTATTTATTTTAATTTTATATAAAATTTTATAAAACTGTTCTATTTAATAAAAGCATCAAAACTAATGGTTAGATTGATTAATCTTGTATTTAATAAAAAAATCTTAAATAAAATATTCTTTAACATCATATAAAAAATAATTTCAACTCAATTTTAATTAAAAAAGAAAACTAAAACTTTTTAGTAAAAAAATTACTACTACCGAACTATCATAGTTAGAGCGACCTCTTCAATTCCAAAGAATTAAAAAGTTATAACAAATAAATTAACTTTCATTAATTTAAGTTTAAAATTAATATTATGCTAAAAAAGTATGAAATATATATCGTCAAGATGTTACGACTAACTTATCTTGAAATTATGTTATAATCAATAAGTTCTTATGACTTAATTAACTCTTAAATTTTAATATTTTTGAAAAAATAAGTTGTACAAGTAAAACAATTACGAAGTCACCACAATTATAGTAAATTTGAAAACAAAACAGTGTAATAACAAAATGTTCAGGCTTACACATTAAAATAATAAAATATTAAAATATAAAATAAAAGATTAAGATTACTAAATTATCACAGTATGTGCATATAAACATACAAAGATGACAGGGCTAAATTAAAATTTATATATAAAAATATTATATTTATATACTAAGTTAAATTTCAAATCAAAACTCATTAAATTACTAAAATTTAAAATTAAATAAATTATATTGATAAACGATATAAAAGTAATACAAATTTATATATATATATATATATATATATATATATATATATATTATATTATTAAGCACGTGCATTAAATTTCACGCGCATCCCCAAATCTAAGCTTAAAGATCCACTTATTGTCATTTCCTTAGATTTTATTTGGAAGTTTAGAAGAAGAAGAAAAGAAAGAGTTTGAAAGGAGGAGGAAAGAGCTTAATCCCTCCTTTTTTTAGATGTTTAATATTGTGAAAGTAGGGTGATATTATGAGATTTAATTATATAAATAATTTTAAAATTAATATTTTTATTTTTTAAAAAAAATATCACTTGAAAAACTAACTTTTTTTTTTTAAAAAAAAAGTTAAAATCTTATTTGTAAAATAGTATGAAAGAATAAGAGAAAAAAAACTTTTAAAATGAGAAAACTCAAAAAATAAGCTTTTTGAAGCTTTAGAAAAATTTCGGAAACCTTCTCCTCATAATAACTTCCAAATAAGATTAAACCTCTTCTAATCTCTTCCCTCCCCTCTCTTTTTAAACCTAACTTCCAAACATAACTTTAAGAGATTTATAAAACTGACTTAATAAGTAATAAATTATTTTTTAAAAGAAATTTAAGTGACGCTAATTTTACATATTTGATTTTAAACAAGTTTTTTCTTTTACATTTTGATTCATTTATGCTTTGTTTGGGAGTTTGGAGGAAAAGGGAGGGGAAGGAGAAAGATTTGAAGGGAAAAAGAGGTTAAACCCCTTCCTTGTTTAAATGTTTAATATTAAGAGGGGAAAACGATGATGATTTTAATTATATAAATGATTATATTTTATATCTTTATTTATTTTTTTTATTTTTACAAAAAAAATATTTTTCTTTTTCTAAAAATTAATATTTTTACAATTACTATTTTTATTTTTTATAAATGTTTTTAAAAAATCATCACTTGAAAAATTAACATTCTTTTAAACAAAATTAGAATTTATGAAAGAGTACTAGAGAGTGGGAGAGAGAAAACTCCAAAATAAAAGAACTCAAAAAACAAAGGTTAGAAAGATTTATAAAAACTCTCAAAACATTCTCCTTCTAACTAAACAATTCTCAAACAATGATTAAAAAATTATATATATAATTATTTTTATAAACTATTCATAATAAATTTTAAAAGTAATGATATATATACATATAATTTTTTGAAAAAATAATACTGCTCAATTTTTGTTTTATTTCTTTTCAGTGAATCAGTCATTTTATCACTTTTTTTTCTATATATTTCTCAAAATGATAACAAAAATTTTCTAAATATTTCGTATAAATTAAATAGTACTTATTTTGATATTGAATTGAAAAATAAGATTCTTGCTTCCTGTTGTTTTCATCGTTCATGGATCACAGCACATCGGCAACAACTATTATTGAAGGATTTCCACACAGAGAACTGAAAACTGACACAAAGAGGAAGAACAACGGTGAGATAAAAAGGAACGAGTTTAGAGAATAAATAGAAGGCCAGCAAGCATATATGCAAAGTGAGTGGGAGAAACAATAATGGAATAAATAGTCGTTTCAATTCTGGTTGATGAAGAAGCACGCCACTTGTCGTCGATGCAGCGTTTTTTAAAAAGTTTATTTTAGCATGGGTAAAGGACGAATCTTACGATACTAGCTGTTGTCCTTCGTAAATACATTCTTTTTAATATTTTTTTATAAAATATTACGAATAATTTAATATAAGATTAAGTATTTTAATTATTGAATTATTTTATATTATTTATATATTTTTATGATTATAAATATTACAGTTTATTTAATTTTGACATAAGTGTATTATTTAAAAATTATTTGATTATATTTGAGATAAACAGTCTTTTAGTACGTCCTTGTATAAGATTTTTTTAATTTAATTATTATAGATAAAGGTTTTATATTTTTTTTTCTTATACAAAGATTTATTTTTAATTTCATTTTTATTGTTATAATACGTTATAATAACTTTAACTCTTTTTTCTATACGATAAATAATAATCAACGTAGTAGATTTAAATTGTCTTTTAGTTTTTATGTACAATTTTTTTTTAATTTAATTCCTATAAGTAAAAAAATTATATATTAGTTTTTATATAAAAAGTTATTGTCAATTTGGTCCTTATTGATATGGTGATATTTTTTATATTAATATCAAGTGATATTTTCACATTATATATTTTAAATTGTTTAAGTAAAATGATGTTTTATATCTTGTTTCGTACTTTTTCACATCTAGCTTTGTGTTTTGATTTATCTATATATAAGTATTATCTCTAGTATTTTTTATATCTATGTATTATGCAACATCCCTCCTAAATTCAACTAATTCCCCATAGTAATATACATAATATTTTAAATAAAACTTAATGAAAATTTATATGATCTAAATAGGTTTGGAAAGTTTCATAATCATGAAAATATAAACTAATAAAGTTCACAAATTTTAAAACCATATTCATATAAATTTTATTCATAGTACTAATAAATTGTTCTCAGTAACTTGAAATTTCTAGATAAAACTAAATACATATTAAAATTTAAAACAATAAATATTTTGTATTCTAGTACAATTTCAATCAGATGTACAAAAGAATTTTTTAAAATATTGTAAACTCTAAATAGAAACTTTGTAACATAATTACATTTCTCAATTTACATTATTCTTAACAGAGTTATCTTCTTCCATTACAATCTCGTACAAGTATGATCCTAGAACGAATCTACCCTCATCTACTTTTTCTTTACCTGAAAAATGTTTGTAAGGGTGAGTATCTCTCACCCCACTAAAATTCTCATTTCATAAAATAAAATAAAAAATAATGCAGAAACATTTCTAATACAACATATAACAAATAGACATATTTAATTCTTAACAGTTTTAACCAGACAAAATTATTTGTATCCATCATTCATCATTTAATCAAACAAAAGTCATCCATTCATATTATTCCATATTTAATCAGTCATCATCATCCAATCCATAACTTTGTGCCACTTTATCCATTCAAGTCTTAACATCTCATCAATTAACAGTACTCTAGGTACTCTTAGGTCCTTAAATCGCTGCCAATGTACTCTCCTTAGTTACAAAGAACTTACACAATATGGCTAGTCGCTGGTCAGCTAAACCACACACAAATACAATGTGTGCGTTCGCAATCTTCTAGGCAAAGGTATAGTTAGGAGTTCGGTCAAGAAATGAGTGTAAGACCTGTAAATGCATCCCACTTATATATCCTCTACACATCAGTGAACCACATTTACCACTCTCATTTCCCTCATATTTCCATAATCAACTCCAGACCCTATACCCCAGTGTATCTCTAAACTATTCATGCAGTATCTCAACAGTGGCACATCAAGTTATACTATTCTAATACATATTACAAACACACTAATCGATGTATTCTAATACATCTGCGTTATAATCTCACCCAACAATGTATTACAACGCATATATGATAATCGCTCCAATTGGTGTATTTGTGACACACGTACTAGTATCCCTTATTCTTTTCTCCACACATATTCATCACTTTTTCATATCACACAATTCCCTTCTTTTGATAACATATAAAATCTCCAATTTACATACTTGATCTCATTCATCATTTTCAATTTCACAATTTTCCTTCCTCACATAATCAATTTCATACTTTCTTAGAGATTCTCAATTATGCATATAATCACAAGGCAAGCACATATCATCACAAGTCCAATACATTCATCATGTTTTGTCATTTCAGCATATATTCACAAAATAATAACATATTATCACATAATTCTATACAATATGCCAAGGGTCAGACACCCTCAGACTCAGCCCAAATTGTGTAATTCAGAATATGTTGTCAGAGATCACATTCTCTTGGTCTTAATAGAATTTTCTAGCCTAAAGTTCAGCATATTCCACTTTTTCACCATTGAACACATATTAAAAATATAGTGACTTATCAATAAAATTGTTAAACTCATTCTTACTCATGACTATTTAAGATAAACTTCATCTCAAGTGATTTTAAACGGATCAAAACCTCTTTTATACCAAAAATTCATTTCAACTTATATAGTTTTAAAAAAACTTTATGGATTTACTTTTTACAATAAAATAGCCTCCTTCTCCCAAGATTAATAAACACATTTAGAGTTCTTCTTAACATCGCAAGGTAGATTACTATTATTTAAAAGAAAGAGTAGAGAAATGGGAACAAGATTCAAGGAGTGAGCTCTGGAAACTTACTAAGATTCGAGTGGAATGGACGTTTGAGCTCATATCCGAGGGAGATCCAGAGCTATTGAAGCTTTTCTATGGAAAGAGAGAGCAATAGAACGAAGAGGATAGAGAAAGAAAGATGATTTGGTTGAAAATGAAATTTTTAGGATGAAAGTTCTTTAAATATCTTTCAAACTCGCGATTTTCTTGCTATAACGAGCAACTCTCAGTACAGTGAAAATATTAGACACTATTCTTCCTCGCTACACCGAGAGAATCTTCGCTGCAGTGAGAAATTTTAGCTACAGCAAGAATGTTGTTAGGTCATCCTTGTCCACTTCTTGCTATAGTGAGAGGGCTCTAGTGAGGTTGATTCTTTATGTGTAATTATTATTCTATTTGAATTGTGTTGTGTATGCTTAAAGTGTATGAAATTTCATATGTTGGAATTTGATAGAAAGGTTGTATGATTATCGGATAAGGAGTAGTATGTTCACAGGTGTTGTGTGATGATGTTATTAAATGTAATGTGCAAAGAGAGTTGGAGAATGATTGTGAAATGTGTTATGGATAGGATAATTTAGTGAGTTCTGAGTGCAGGGTGTCTCGCTCAGGTGAGGTAATTCTCTCTCAAGCGAGACTGGGTCACGCTGAATCAGGCATTCTAGAGCGTTCTTGCTCAAGCGAGAAAGGATAGGATCACCCCAACTGTCCTTTTGCCTAGGCGAGAAGATATCTCGCTCAGGCAAGGAGTGACCTCGCTTAGGCGTAAGCAGCTCGCTCAAGCGAGGAGTCGTAGAAAAAAATGGGTAGCTTTCCTAGACCAATCTCGCTCAGGCGAGAATGCTGCTCCCTCAGAGGGATTTACGGCTCGCTCAGGAGAGATATCCCTCGCTTAAGCGAGAATAGCAGAAATATGAGAGATTCCACTGTTTGGTTTGCTCGCCTAAGCGAGAATTAGCTCGCTCAAGCAAGAGGCACGCGGACCTAAGTGGGTATTTAAGGAGCGCCAGCACTGAGAAATGTTCATGTTCTTATCAGACAGCCTTCCACTCTCATTTTCTCTATGTTCTCACCATCGTACCTTAGAGAAAACCTTCTCAAGGCCGAATTTTTTTTCCGATCCAAGTGGGAACCTCTGTATAATGTAGAACTAGTGAGAAAATATAAACCCGTGAGTTTCCTTTGGATCTCACATGGAGTTTAATCTAAGAAAAACTCATTCTAGGTAAAAGGAGCTTACCTGAGTTGGCTTTATTTTTTTAGTAAATGTTGAATGATGTATGTATTTAATTTCATTTTAGCCAAGAATAAGTTATTGTAGAGTAAACCTTAAGCTAGAGCCCTGAGTATTATGACTGAGTGGATCTCTCTGTTGGCTGATGAATGCTTGAAAAGCTGTGACATTATGTGTTGAGGATGTTAATATATGCCAAAAGGTTTTATTATGCTGTGAATTGTTTAGTTTATAACGAATATATATATATATATATATGTGTGTGTGTGTGTGTGTGTGGTTGAAGCTGAGAATATATGTATAGTTGTGCTGTATCCTTTGATTATTATCATTCTATAGCCAAGTTACATGTTTAGGTGGTTAGACATATAACGAAATAGATATGCTAAGTTGTGTTAATTTGATGAGGACTGCTTGAATTATTTAAATATCCCTAATATTTCCATGTTTTATGGTTATGTCCATTGATTACGTAAGCTTGTAACATCCTCATTTCATTTTTTAGAAAATTATATTTTTTTTATTAATGTTAAGAAATATTAGAATGCATTTAGATGTAGTTTGGAGGATTTTTAAAGGAGTTTTGGTGCAGGAAATCTTGCTTAGGCGAGGTAAATCTCGCCCATGCGAGATTAAGCGTGCAGGAATACCTTACTACAGGGCTATCTCGCTTAAGTGAGATGATTCTCGCTCAAGCGAGATAGGATAAATGTTGTCCAACTGTCACCTCGCATAGGATAAATGGCATGCTCTCTGGACACTCTCTCGCTCAGGCAAGATGGAGCCCGCTCAAGTGAGCATATCAGAAAAGAGGGTGTAAGACCACTGTCTGTATATCTTGCTCAGGCGACAGAGTCGTCGCTCAAGCAAGAATGCGCGGGGTTGAGGGGTATTTAAGAGATTTCTCACATGAGAAATTCATTCTATTTCAAACTCACATAATTCTCTCAAGTTTTCTCTGAACTCTCTCTTCCTTTTACCTAGATAAAAGCCTCATAAAACTTCGTTTTCTCTTCAAAGTCGAATTTGCTATTCTTGTGGAAAATGAGCCTAGAACTTTTGTTATGTTAGAATTGGAGTACTTTTATAGCATTCCTTTTGATTTTCCTAGAAGTAGAATACACCAGACCCTATGTGTATATATGTATAGAGATACTGTTAGGAGTCTAGTAGCCCTCATGTACCTATTTACCTACCATGACCATGACTCCCTTGGAAGACCATCTAGATGGACTTTTGAGCGCATTACTAACACATAGGTTAGAGCTGATTCAGGTGATCACTACCTGGGATCAGATGAGGATCTAGATTTGGAAGACTTAGATGAGATAGAGAGTTGGGATGCTAGAGATGAGTAGGACCGATCTTCAGTAGTTAGTTTTGAGAAAGACTACTCAGGGACTTATATTTGTTTATGTAATGTAAATATGATGGTTATGAATATGTTGTTTGTAACGTCCTTATTTCAAATTCAGTATATATAAATAATTTTCCATTTCAATTCAATTTCAATATGAAATTCTGATACCATAAAATTTTCCCAAAAGTAATTACTACAATTTAATCAAATATTTCCATTTAAATCAATAGAATAATGCAATAGCATAAAAACTTCCAAAATTACCATAATCAAAAGTAAAGAAAATGGCTATACATAAACTTCATAATACAGTATATTAATTTACAAACTGTATGTTTGAGTATTTAAAGATCAAAATAGTAATTACAACACCAAACACTACAAAAAGGATCCCAGAGCAGCCTCAGTTATACTCATCTCCAGCATTCCAACTCTCTATCTCAGCTAGGTCCTCAGAGTCTAGGTCGTCATCAGATCCCAGATACCCATCGCTAGAGTCAGCTCTGACCTTTGTCCCCGTGACGCGCTCAAAGGTCCAATGGGTAGGTCTTCCTAGAGAGTCGTGGTCATGGTAAGTGTATAAGTAAGTAAGGGCTGCTAGGGTTCTAACTGTACCCCTATACATATATACACATAAGGTTTAGTGTATCCTACTCCTAGGGAAGTCGAATGGAATACTACAAGCAAAATCCATCTCTATCATAACATAAATCTCAAAGCAATGTATTAGACATACACATATTCATAATTATTATGTTGCTCTCTTTCGGATACGCACATTCAGTGCACTATAATCACAATTATACGATGTCTCCAGCAATTCTTGAGGTCTTACACAACTAGGTAAATAGTCGCCGGTTAGTCCATGCATACGGATACAACGTATACAATAATAGGCCCCTTAGTAAAGGTATAGTCAAGAGTCTAGTCAGGAAACAAGTGTGAGGCCATGTGGCGCATTCATTCTCAGAAAGAATGTGTACATATGCACGAATGTCGCTCACCACCCTACATTTCCCCAAGATTTTCTATCGTCTCTGGACACTATACCCCAGTGTATCTCTGTAACTATTCACACTAGAACCATTCAGCTTCTTACACTTATCTTATACTCCCTTTCGTACTAAACTCATTATTCAAGTAAGAGATCGTGCTTAGTAAATCACTTCCGAACTAAATTCCAAAGAAACGGACTACTCAAACATATCATTAACACCCAAAATCAGCCAAACATATTTTTTATAATAATTCAATGTCAAGCAATCATAAGAATCATACTAAAACACATACATAAAGTATTCTCATGGTTACAAAATAATTATTATGCTTAAAATAACAAAATAGAGCCCTCCTTACCTTGAGACGAAGTTTTGAAAGAGATTTTGTGAAGGGTTTTACGTGAAAGGGCCAAGATCTTCCTAGATATCACAAAAGAGAACATTTTGAGAAAGGAGAAACTTAGAAAACACCCAAAAAAAGAAAACAAAGCTCCAAGAACTTAGTTGGAGTTGATTGATGAAGTTCCCAAGCTTGGATTTGAAAGAAAGTTGAGGTTTTGGATAAATTTTCTGAGAAGAGAGGGTTAGGGGTCGAGAGAACAAGGGAGAGCTCGAAACTTGGATTGTAATCCAAGTTTTCTAACTTGGAAACCCTTAAATACCCCTAGACTCGCGACATTCTCGCTACAACGAGCCCTTCTCTCGCTGTAGCAAAAAAACAGACAAAATTACACTTTGTTGTTTGTCATTCTAGCTACAGCGAGAACTACAGCGAGAGCTCCTTGCTATAGTAAGAGAATTCTAGCTACAACGAGAGAGCATCAGAATGCCTGATTTCTGGATGCTCTTTCTCGCCACAGCTAGAGATATCTTGCTACAGCGAGATATCCTGCAACCTACATCATTTAAACTCCCTAAAATTCAAATAACTTCACAAATATAACCAACATTCAATGCGATAATAATAAATATAAAAACAAGGATGTTACATTGTTTAAGTCCCTCCATTTTGACATATAGTTTGTAAAAATTTGATGTTAATGTATGTACTTTATATATTCAGGTTTCTCATGAAGATTACTAAGTTTCATTTGTGATATTTATTTACTTTTTCCAATATTTATTATTGTTGTTATATAAGTATTGCAAGATTTTAAGATTTTCATTTACACACAGAACTAAAGGAAAATATTTAGTAATTTGATATAATAAATTCATTGAATTATGAGATAAAGATGTATTACTTTAAAATGATTAAGAATAATTTATACATTATACGGATTTTGAGATAAGGATGTTACAAAGCTCACCCTTCCAATTGTTGTTGTTGGTGTGTGTGTACTGCGATGATTGTACGATAGTATGAGAGTATACGTGCCAGGAAATACATCCACTTCTCGGGCTGAAGGGTTTGACTGAGGAATTTTGAAGCTACCACCCTTCTCTTTTGGGAAAGAATGTAGCTTTAGTCATTTTGTTAGTCTAGGTTTTAGTGATAGGTCTACACTATTTTACTACAGTCTTCAGAAATATAATTACTATTTATGGATTTGTATTTTGAGCTCTATGTAGAGCAACTCCTGTAAATATGTACATGCTTACACAATTTTTAGATTGTATGGAAAAGGCCTTCTGATTTTGTCATCATGTTGAATGTCAAAATTAAATTTTTAGAAATTTACCTCTTGCCTTATAATTATTTTATTTTATAAATAAATCAGTTCTGGGATCAGTAATACATGTTCACCGATCCTTTATGAAAAGGGAGTTGTGGCAGATATCTTGTAACTCACATCAATTAAATACTCCTAATTTTAAACAACATGTACAACCAACTAACATAAATTACAATAATAATAATTAAGAAAATGAAGGGGTTACATATTACTATTTATATGCTCCATCATATATATATATATATATATATATATATATATATATATATATATCATCATAATCATCATCTCCTCTCTTATCATTATCTCAAATATCTACTATGTATCCTTGGTACATTTGTAAGAAAATCAAAATCTTTCTTTAAATCATCACTAACATTATCATTTTTATTCATTTCTATGACCAAATGTTGACTATCTTAAAAATATAACATTGAGAAAAGGAGGATAAGAGAAGGGATGAAAATTATTATAAGAAAATGATATAGTAGATAAGTAGTGATATTTAAGATGAAAATATTAGGAATGGTACTCACGTAAGGATGAAGACATAAAGTCTTCTTGGGATGGTTCTTACATGAGTTCAAAGCAAAGAGGCGGTATCTTGTATAATGAAGTTTGATGTCATGGATTGAAAATATATGAAGTAGAATATGAAATTTCTTTGAAGAATTCATAATATTCCTTTGAAGATGATGAAAAATTGTCACTTGACACTGATATGAAAAAATTATGTATAGATGAATTTGGAGATAAATTTATGAGATTGATAAAAAATAAATAAATTTACCTACAAGAACTAAATTACAAAAAAGAGTCTTGTGTAGGATTAAAAGATCATTTATCCTATTATAGTTTACAATTATAATACTTATTAAAATAAAGTAATGTGATAAATACCTATAAATTTTGTTTGCGTATAAATTTTTTTAAAGTTGATCTATTTGATAAATTTTTTTATACCAACAATTGAATTGATCAATCTTGAATTTAATAAAAAATTATCGTTAAAATATTTTACATTGGTTAGGAATAAAATTAGAATACTTTGGGTAGTTCTCCTCCTATGAGCTAACTTTTAGGAGTGAGTTAGGTTCAAGTTTCTTAACATGATTTCAGAGCCTATTTAGTTTAAATGTTGGACTGCTCACATATGTCTTCACGCACTAGATGTTTAGTTCTGGGCGTAAGGAAGGTATTATATGTTAGGTTAGAGATTTATTATTGAGTAATCTATAATATTTTATACTTATTCAATGTTAATTGAAGGATTATTTGGTACTGGAATAGATTTAGATGGAGTTTGAAATTATTTAAAAAAAAAAAAAAAAGTGAACAGTACCGTATGAACAGTAAAACCGCCTATGAACAGTGCAAACCGCGTACAAACCGTGTATAAACAGTGCAAACCGCGTATGAACAGTGAAAACCGTGTATGTACAGTGACTGCTGACGTCATCAGTGACTTCATCATGACGTCATGGCTGACGTCACATACGCGTACAGTACGCGTGCACAGTCTTTTCCGCGTGAATAGTGCCCTGAACAGTGTTTTCGGCGTGAACAGTGTTTCCGGCGATGAACAGTAAATTCTGGCGGTGAACAGTAATTTTTGAAAATTTTCTATAAAAAGGGGGCTTCACACGAAATTTTCATTTCTTCACCCCTATCCAAGGTTTTCAAAGATTCTAAGGCCAAAAACTACCATTTCTCTCATACTAAACCTTCCTAAACTTAAATTTCTCGCCAGATCTGAGATTCTACGTCTATTCTGAAGGATTTGAAGTAAATTTCTTTAAGTTTGAAGCTAGATTTACCGTTTGTTTCTCTTCTCCTTCTCTTTCTCATAGAAGTTCATGGTGTTCTTAGGAGAAACTTCGTTCTAAAGCTGAATCTTCGGTGAATCTTGCATTAAAACAAGTAATATTCGGTAGATCTAGTGTGAATCATCTTTCTGAGGTAAGGGGAGTTTACTTTAACCTATGAACTACGTTTTGAATGGTTTAATATGCTATTTTAAGATGTTTTGATATGATTTTTGTTAGATCTATTGAATAAAAGCTATTTTCTAGTTGTAACTGCTGTTAATTGATTTAAAATGCTGAGATTTTGGCTGATCTATCTTAAACTTGCCTTAGCTGAGCTGTTAAAATAATTTTGCCGGTGTGCATCATGCTGAGATATATGTTTTGCATCATTATAGAGCCGAGTTACATGTTTAGGTGGGTAGATGTGTAACGGTAAGTTCATGCTGAGCTGCTGTGCTGTGCTGTCTGGATCCAGATACCGGAATGGGTCGCTCCTGGACCGGCTCGGTTCCTTCTGGATTACTTAGGCTGTGAAACCAGTTGGAAACCGTTTTCATGCTGTGCATTAGATGGGCTGGAAATGCATGGGATTATTGCTGTGAGAAATATTTTGCTCTATATATATGATTTTATTTTAAGTTTGGTAAGCTCACCCTTGCATTTCTTTCTATGTCGTTGTGTGCGTGTGTACTGCGATGATCGTACGGTGGTACGTGAGCAGATGTAGCAGGTGTTGCATCTACTTCACAGGCTGCGGGGCCAGTGGAGAAATGATAGAAGCTGAAGTCGAGTAATATTGCATCTAAGTCCTTTTTCCTTATATTTTAAGACCTCATGTAGAGGGAGCTACGTAGTATAATTTTGGGTATTTTTGAATATTATGAACTAAATGTAATATTATGTTGTTCTGTTGGATATTTGTTGTAAGAAACTCTGTTTTATTTTGAATGAGAAGAGAATTTCATAATTATATTTTCTATACTTTATTTCAAATAAGTTTGTGATGTAGAAACAATGTTCTCGGTTCCTTATAAAAGGGGTCGTGACATTATAAATATTTAAAATTTTAAATTTATAAACTAATTGTCTTAAGATGAATTTATCGAGGAATTGTAAGATTATTAAATTTCCACCATTCTTTTAAGTACCGTCAACTGTCGAACCACATATAATTCAAGTTCCATTTTTCGAATACTTTTTTCCAGTCACTTTTTGCAGTGTTTGGTGGTGATTCTAACCCTTCAAAACTACTTCCCAATTAAAATTTACTTGTTTCCTTGTCTCTCTTTAGCTTCTTTATTTTGCTCAATTATAACATGTTTATTTCAACTTAATTTCAAAAGAATGATTATTTTTTTAAAAAAAATTCTTTTTAAAGGTAAAATAAATGGTAATTATTTCTTTATTAAAATCAATTAAACCAAACATATCCAATAAGGACATTCTCACCAATTCCACTAGCTAGTAGCTATATATAGTTTCCACTGTTGTTGTTCTTGTGAATCATGATCATAGCACATCAACAGTATCCGTTATTGGAGGAATTCCTTGACGCACTCAGTGAAAACTAACACAAAGACGAAGACCAACAGTGATACAAAAGGAAACGTGTTTAGTGAATAAAGGACAATTAAGGACAACGAAGTATATATGCGACATGCGTGAAAGTAATTGAAACGACAGAGGAACATGTATGCATGGGTTCTTTCAACTTCGAATAAGTTCAATTGGTATCAAAGCAGATCAAAGTTTATTGTGCATGCATGATAAGAGAGAATCAGTACTTGTCTTCGCGGTGGAAAATAAAGTAATTAACAAATTTTGATAAAACTACCAAAATTAAAATTACATAAATTTGATATACATGAAGAAAATAATACAAGATAATTCAATAATTAAATTGATAAATTTAATTTTAGGCATGAAATGTATGAGTTTGATGGAGAATGTGAAGCTGGCAAGATTGATGGCACTCATAGAGGACACAAACCCCTTTTTCTCAAATTTTTTTCTCCATTCTAATGCATTTGAGATATTCCATCACAGAAATAATTGAAATTGTATTGCTTGTAGTGATTTTGAGTTTCAAAGTGTTCAGTAGATTCAAAGTATTTACAAAAATTAGAAGTGTAACAACAAAAACTTGATGTATCAATAAAATCAGAAAAAAGAAAGTGCTACTCAATTTAGGAGAGATCAAGAAATAAAATACAATACATATAACTTAAGGAAAACATGACTTCTCTTATTAAAAAATTAAGTTAAAGAATATTTAAGAACTTTACCATGTAATTGTTAGATCACTTAGCTCTTTCTTAGAACTTCTTGTTCAATTCCCACATTGATCTTCATTGACAATGTCGTATCAAGGAAAAGCTAAAAGATAAGAGAAATGTAACGCCCCGAATTTTGTAATATTAATTATTGATAATTATATAAATATAAATGTATTTTTATGGTGTATTTTAGATATATGTTTTGGATGCGTATATATATATATATATGTGTGTGTGTGTGTGTGTGTGTGTGCATGATTGGATAGGCTAAAAATAAGCTAAGTGCCTAGGTGCAGGGCATGATACTGGCCTGTTTTCGCTGCAGCGAGATAATTCTCGCTGTAGCGAGAGGGCCCTGGGAGTAAGGACCAGAACTATCGCCTTCTCGCTATAGCGAGAGACGTCTTGCTGTAGCGAGAGAGAGACAGTTTGTGGTGCATTTTTTGGTGCAATCTTGCTGTAGTGAGAGGGTCTCACTGTAGCGAGACTCTGTAGAAACCAGAGTGCAGTTTTTTCTAGTTTTTTCGCTGTAGTGAGAGGGCGTGTTGTAGCGAGGTCCTCTCGCTGCAGCGAGAATATCTGGCTGTAGCGATAATGTCGCGACCAGAAAAGAATTTAAAGGAGGTTAAGGTTTGGGGAGAGTTATTTCTCCCTCTCCCTTCAATCCTCTCGTTCCCAAAGCCCTTTTCCACCGATTAATTGCCTCCAAAGCCGTTCGGGATCTTGATTGAAGGTTGAATCCATGTGGGGAATGTTTGGAGGTGAGTTTTAACGGTTAGGGTTTTCGTTTTTCCTTCCCTCTCTCCGTTCTTGATGATTTTCGGGGTTCTCATAGAGTTTCTCCATGTGTTTAGGCCAAAATTTATGTAGAGAGCACGTCCATGATCGAATCTGAGTGTGGGTCTTCAATCCGAGGTAAGGGAAGACTCAACCCTATCTCAATGTGTTGTAATTCTGGTATGTTTTGTTAATTAATGCTATGTGGCTGAGATAGAGAGTAGAAATTATGTGTTTGATGGAAATTGATATGCAATGTGATGTGTGATAGAATAATTGGACCCCGTAAGGGTGATTGTGTGTGATGAAATGCCATTGATTGATGAATTAATGAGATTATGAATAAATGAAGGCTATGTGCCGTATGTTGTGAAACGAATGTGGGCCTAGTGTAGTGTATTTGAATAAAATGTGGGCTATATGCTATGTACTGTGAATTGAATATAGGCTTTGTGCCATGTGCAAGCATAAATATTGTGTATGTGAATGAAATGTATGAGAATGGGGCGTGTAGCGCCGTTGTAATGTGCTGTGAATGGTTCAACGATACAGTGAGGGTGTGGGAGATGAGGACGGTAGAAATACCTTGGAAAAGAAGGAGTGGTGGTGACACCGACTGCAGAACGGGTGCACCACGGGCCACACACTCTCTTCCTGACTAGACCTCTGACCATTACCTTTGCTGAGCGACCCGTGACTGCCCACGTGGTATCCGTGAGGCGGGAGTAACCGACGACCATTTATGGTGTAAAATATGTGATCACAGTGCTGTAGTGAATGTGGCTGGTGTGCATATGCATGGGTATATGAATTATACTTATGAATGTGACATGTTGCTTGTGATTGTGTTGGTTTAATGTATTGGAAATGTTCTGGAGGTGAGACCCTACGTTTATTGTGTATTTTTGGGTAGTGTAAAGTACTTACCCTTACATTCATTTTTCAGGTAATCAAGACGATTAGCACCGGACTCAGTGAAAAGGACAGATGGAACTGCTATAGGACTAGGATTTTAATTTGAATCGGTCCTGTAGTGACTTGATAGAAATTGTAACTCCCTGTCCTTATTTTAAAATATTTGATAAAACCAAGGGTTGAAAACCTTATTTAAAATAAAATTTATTTTATTTTAAATTTATGAAATTATGATTTATTGAAATTAAATCCAAGGTGTTACAAGAAATGAAGTTGAGGTGTGCTTATTGAGAGAGAAAGAGAACCTTGAAATTCCACAATATCAATCACTACAAAAAAGAAGTCCCCTTTTTCTTTTAATTTTTGTTTTTTATAGATCAAAGTTGTTAATGAAGTGGGCCCTGGTTCAATATATAAAAATAAAAATATATTTTCATTTTAATTCATTTTTTTTATTTTATTATATATGGTTCTATCAAACAAAATTTATCAGAAATTTATATTACTTTCAATATCTTGATAATTAATTATTATTGTTTATATTGTTTATGTTCCTCTATCGCTTCAATTACTTTTAACTTCGAATAAGTCTAATTGATATCAAAGTTGATCAAAGCTACCACGTTGCGAAGGAAGAACAGTAGCCATTTAATGTGTATGCGTGATAAGAGGGAATTAATACTTGTCCCTCTCGTTGGAAAATAAAGTAATGAACAAATTTACTTTATTTAATATTTGTTGATAAATTTAAAGTTTATAGTATTTTTTTCAATGCATTTTATATTTAATGAAACTCTATATTACAAATAAAAGTAGTTTACGGGTAAGTGAAACATTAAGTAGAAATTTCTTTTTAAAATTAAACTTAACTAAAAATGATGTATGAATTATATCTCTATTATTGTAATTTGTTAAATTTTTAACTTTTTTTATGTTAATTTTATTATAAATTTTGAAGATAAAAGTTATTATTTTTCTTTTACTTTATATAAAATGTATATTTTTTATGAATAATTTTGTTTACATTTTTTAAAAAAAAAATTACCTTATATTTTATAGTTATAGAGTTGAGTTAAAATAATTTTTAAAAATAAGTTATCGTTAAAAATAATTTTATTATATACATATATAAATATTCAAAAAAATTATATAATTTTATTCTTTAATTATTAAAATATATATTTATTTTAAAATAAAATTTGTACATTGCACATTCTACTGACAAGTATTTTATAATGTTTAAGATTTAATTTGTTTAAAAGAATATACCTTGCGCTGAGTTAAATTATTCATAAATTAATTGAGTTTGGCTCATTAAATACTTATTCAAGCTTATTTATTTATTTAAATGAATAAATTTATGTTCCCAATTAGACTGAATTTTGGAACAAATCAAATCAAGCTTTGTAAACTTAGTGTATATATATATATAAATTTTCTGAACATGTACTTTAAACAAATGATCTTATTTTTTTAAAAAAAGAATCTACTATTTTTATAATAAATAAAATTTATTTAAATTAAGTTCGAAAAAAAATCATAGATTATAATAAGCTAACAAAGTAAGTTCAAGTTTTAAAATTGTTAATAAAATTATATTCAAGCTTTGAATTCACTATGTTTATATAAATAGCACCAAACCTTAAAACATTTTTTTAAAATTTTCACAGGAGAAATTTAAAGTGATTTACATACTTAGCTTCTACATAAAAAATATTCGTAGTATAAATAGCCATACACTAGTGTGTCTGCGTGTAAGCTAAAATAAGCCAAAATAATCAAATCAAGCGAGTTTCTCAAAAAAAAAGTGAAGTAATTTTCTTTTCCTTTCTCCCCCTATCCCTCTTCTTATTTCCCACCCTTGCTTCCAACACATATATACATTTGCCAAACAGAGCACACTATACATAGAAGTGATCCCAAACACAAGCTATAGTGATCAATGGGAAACAGTAACACCTCTTCGGTGGCAGTAAACACATCGGTGGACGCGCGTAAAGGCGAGAAAAACGGAGAACTTTTCGAGAAGAAGGCTGTGACATACAACGTAGGATCCAGAGCCGCCAAAGTTACGGTCAAGAAGATCATGGAACGCGACAACGAGCGCGCCCGAAGATTCATCATCAAAGTCGTGGATAATGACAGATTGGGACTTCAACCATGGTTCTATAATATGCCATATAGATTTAAAATGTTAGTGGAAATAACATCAAACCAACTTCTTCAGGTAGGTTACGCAATGGCGAATGTCGTAAATGGTAAGGATTTTTTAGATAACATGCAGTGGAACCTCTTCCTCTCTTTGGCAGGATTTGATCTCAAGCGTTTAGATAATATATATGGAGAAGACGCGATTAAGAAAACAAATGTGACCACAGAAATGGGTGAGATCGTTGAAACATCCCTTAACCAATATCGAGTTAAACGTCGCGAAAAACAACGGGGTCTTGTGGTGATTCAGCGAAAGAAAAAGGGTGGGAGTGAAAAGCCTTACATGATCACTGTGACGCACTATTTTGCCACTATGCATGAAATAAGCACGGGGTTTTCTGTGACGACAAGCATTCGAGGTGAAGATTTGCAAGTGAATGGACCAGTTCATCACCCAGCTAGTTCTTTGTTTAAGATGTTTGACGAAGTTGTAAAGAGTGGGTGTTGGACACCAACTTCGTGTTCTCACTGTGCTAATCAACCCACCCCTCGTCATTCTCCAATTGCTAGTCCCCACAATCCACCTGAACATATGCTGTCGTTGTCTGATGGTAAAAACAGCAACCAAAAACAACCCAATACATCTGAAAGTTTCATTTTGCAGTCTGATGATGAAAACACCAACCCGAAACAACTCAATCCATATCAAGGTAACATGTTTTCGCTGTTTGATCGCCAAAACAGCAAGCAGAAAGAACCCATGGATCGCCAAAACAGCAAGCAAAGACAACCCATGGATCGCCAAAACAGCAAGCAAAGACAACCCAATCCATATGAAAGTAACATGTTTTCACTGTTTGATGGCAAAAGCAACCAAAAACAAGGCAGCAATTATTTTGGAGATGTACCAAATGAAAAGAAAAAATGGATGGAATAACAAGATAAAAGGAAGAAAAGAGAAAATAAACAAACATTATAAGAAGAACAAGGTAAGAACGAGAGATGTATGATAACTATTATCCTTTTCAAATGTATTTCCTTATCTTAGCCTTACATTGTAACCGTCGATCCAATAAATTAAAATTATGAGTTTCTTTTATGCATCATTAGTATAAGTTTACACTTTGGAATTTAATTTCGGTCAAGTATGTGATTATAAATATTTTTGCACAGTTAACTAGTGAGAATATATCATGAATTTATTTTTATATTAATTATTAAAAAATTAATGATTTTTATTGATATGATAATTTTCGATTTATGAAATTTTATATTCAGCATAATTTTATAAGAGTATTTGGGTATAAAAAGCATGGTCAATAATCTCAGTAAAATATTAAGGGAAATTGATATTTAAAATTACTGTATAATTTTGTTTTACACTTTTGTTTATAGTAAAATAGTAAGGATGAGAAACTAAAATCTCCTGTTGGCTATTGTGGAATTTAATATCGTCCATTATCTCTCTCCATATTAAGAAGGGCTTGAACAAATCTCAATATCCATATATGACTCATTTTAGTATTCTTTATTCATCATAAGTTTTACAATTATGGCCGTATTAGTTGTATTTTGCCTAATATTTTCTACAGTTTTAGTAATTACAAAGCAACTGCATTCGCAACAGAAAGCGACAGTTTAAAACCTTGAGAAAAAAGCAACAAGTTCAAGTTTATGAGATTATAATCTTCAAAGAATGATACAACAATCCTATAATGTATAACCACTACATATCATAACATGTTCACTAAAAATAAGTAAATAATAATAAAAACCAAATAAACTCTTCAATCATGTCATATAATCAAACCATTCACTCCAAGAAAAATCTACACCTCTCCCGTCTTTCTTTTGTTGTTTTATCTTAATGCAAAGGCTCTACTAATGCAAAGTTAAAGTGTTATACTAAACAAACAAGGAAATATATAAAAAAAATATCAATGAGGGTATCTTTACCATGAATAAGAGTAAACCACAATCTTAACAGATCTTGAAAAAATAGACAATTTAGTTAAAGAAAACCTGAGTTGATGGAGAAAGAGAAAAAGGAGAGGCAAATGTACATGTGGTGGTCGAAGGAGCAACTGTGCTAGAGAACAAAAAAGAAAGAGAAAAAAAAATCTCACAAAAGAAAAAGAAAATGTTAGATTTATTCTGTTATGTAATTTCCTTTTTTATGTCATTATTATGAAATTAATTTTTTTATTGACCTTGAATTCCATGGTTTTCACACAATACAAGTTTTCACACAATCAAAAATTTAGAAAGCACTAACTTAAATCCATTATGTTTTGATGTGATCTTCTTTTGAGGATGTTCTTAAGCTTGATATTTTCTCCAACTCTTCCTTCTTCCTTTAGTTTCTCTTTAATGGTTGAGATAAAGTGTTATTTGCTAATTCTTTATTCAAAGGGAGATAAGAGAGTTTTCTTATAATTGTATTTATAATTATACATCCATTGATCCTATATCTTATACTTAACAACCATCATATTAAATCTTTAATTAGAGTCATGGTATAAATTACGTAGGACATTATATAGATTATTAAAATAATCTTATAATCTTCCACTTGGCTTATGTGACAACTTGAAGGTTCAACTGATTGTAAGAGCACATATCATTGAAATTATCAAGTCATCATCTTTCATTGATTTGAATTGATCAGAGCACGACAATCACAAGTCACATGCTTCCTTTCAAAGATCACAAACCCAACTAAATCAAATATCTTTAATCAGTTGCACTACAAACTTTGACTTTGATGTATTTTCAACACTCAACATGTTATTATATATAAACCATACATGTACACAACATAATTCAAATAACAAGTAAACAAGTAAAAATAATACTTTTATTAAATTTCCAAAATGTGTACAATAATATGAGCAAAACAATCCATACACATATATGTAAATCACACAATCATGCTAACGTGAACTTGCCTATAATGTCCATTCTCTCAACATGGCTAGAAAACATTTTAGGGGGCAATTCTTTAGTTAGTGGATTCGCTATCACTAGATCAATACCAATATGCTCAATAGACACTTTTTATTTCCACACTTCTTCTTTCACTTGTAAGTACTTTAAGTCCATAAGCTTTACTCCTATTGAGTACTAATCATTCTTAGAGAAGAAGACAACTACAAAATTATCACATACATTCTTAGTGACTTTTCTACACTGTCAACAATACCAAGCCCTAAGACAATTTTTTGCAGCTACAAATTCTGCTTTCATGGTTGACGTAGCAATAATGGACTCATTTTTGCTTTTCCATAAAATTGAACCTCTAGCTAGCTAATAAGAAAATATAGTCAAAGATCAATTTTCTCGACTCTACACATCCAGCATAGTCTAAATCCGAGTAGCCAATAACTTTCAAGTGACCAGATCTTCTATAAGTAAGCATGTAGTCCTTGGTGCCTTGTAAATATCTAATTACTTTCTTTGCAGCCTTCCAGTGGTTCATTTTAGAATTACTTTGATATTGGCCTAACATTACAACAACAAAAATGATATCTAGTCAAGTGCATGTTTGAGCACACATTAAACTCTCAACCACTGACACAAGGAATATATTTCATTATTTCCATTCCAACTCATTCTTAGGACATTATATTTTACTAAACTTATCTCCCTTTTGAATTAAAACTACCTATGATGAACACTTTTTCATTTTGAATATCTCTAAGACTTTGTTAATATACCCTTTTTGAGATAATCCCAGTAATCCTTGTGATCTATTATGAAATATTTCTATTCCAATCACATAAAAGGCCTTACCAATATTTTTCATCTCAATATTCTTCAAGAGAAATTCCTTTACATAATGCAATAGTCTAACATCATTAGTAGCAAGAAGAATGTCATCAACATACATGACTAAAATAATGAACTTGCTTCCACTAACTTTCATATAAAATCACTGGTCAACGACGTTCTTTACAAAATCGTATGATGTGATGGTATCATTGAACTTAAGATACCATTGTTTAGAAGCTTGTTTCAATTCATATATTGACTTCTTCAACTTATACATCAAATTTTCTTTTCCTATTGTCAAGAAAACATATGGTTAATCTATATAAACTTCCTCTTCCAAGTCACCATTTAGAGAGACAGTTTTTACATCCATTTGGTGAAACTCTAAGTCATAATGAACCACTAAAGCCATAACAATTCTGAAAGAGTTCTTCTTAGAAACTAGAGAGAAGGCCTTTTTGTAGTTAATGTCATCCTTTTGAGTGTATCATTTAACATCAAGTCTAGCAGGCAACCAAATCATTTTGAACCTTCAGGCAACTGGACTAAATCCCATACATTAATATCACTCATTGATTTGAACTCTTCTTTAATGGCATTCAACCACTTTTCAAAATATTTATATTTCATAACTTGCTTAAATGAATTCTCATTTTCCTGTGCCCTTTTACTTGGGCAAGAGGACAATTGGGGTGATCTATCCATTCTCATATGAGCGAGACACTTCCTGCTTGAACAAGAATATATGCCCTGAAACGTGTGGTCCAAAATAACTAGTCTTGCTTGAACGAGATCTCCTAACACGAAATTTTCTATTTTTAAAAAAATAACAATAAAATAAATTTGCAATCATAAAAATGAGGATGTTACAAATACAATGAAAGCACATCAAATTTATCAAACTTGTTAATGTGACACAAGGTATGATTGCATTTTAATATGTGGAAATAATACATTTCATATACATAATTTATGAATACAAAGTTTCTACAAAAGCAATTGAAAAATGCATAAAAATTAACACTATTAATATTGAAGGGCCATAGTTGAAACACCCAAGTCAAAGACTTCAAATCAGTAATAAATTTAATTGAATTACTAGACTACAGCCACGACTTAGCTGTTTTTGTTGCAACAAAAACCATCCAGCCTTATCTGGAGCCTCAAGGAATGAAGCATTGAGTTCCTTTAAATATGATTCAAGGACACTAGCTAAACTTTTATATGAATAGTTGTGTCCAAGTATATCATTTATGACACATGTGACATATACAAAGAGTAAAGACCCAAATTTGAAAAACTATGAAAATGAGACCAACCATTTTGTGCTTGGATGACGTAGGTGATAGTGACATGATGCAAATGTAGGAATATGATCTTGCACATCATTTATGGAACATTGCACGAACCTATAAAGAGAAGTAAAATCGAATATTTGAGAAAAAAAATACAATGACATGAATAATACAAAACAATACATGTGGTAGAAAAAGACAAAATTGTGAACAGGGTTAATATTTTTAACGAAACAGAGCCTGTTTGAAACATTTGTAAAAGTTGAGGACTAAAGTGAACCAAAAATAAGTTAGAAGACAAAATTGAAACCTATCTTAAAGTTGGAGGATGAAAATATTAATTTTTCCTTTAGAATATTTTGTTTTAATATAGTTTTTTAAAAATAAATTTAAAAATAGATTTAATTAGTAGGTCTTATTTTAGTAATTATAATTTTGTTTGTTAATTAATTGTGTAAATAATTAATATAATTGAGTTGTATTTAAAAAAATGTTTAATTGTAGTTATAAAATTATATGTGTGAATATTATTTTTGAAAATAATTAATTGAATAAAAATTATAATTTAAGTAAGGGTTGTGAGTAGTACTTTAAATTTTGTAACTATTTTATACTATTGATTAATTATGAAAATAAGTAATATTGTATTTAGCATGATATTTTTTTAATTAAGTTAAAATATTTTATGTGATAATGATTATTTTTTTCCTCAACGTTACATAGATGAAACAATAGAAAAATACATATAAAATTAATTTCAATAAGAAAATAATACCTCTTATCTTTAAAATTGTCATCAACAGGGGAGATAGAGGGATTAAATGAAGTGAGTAAATAAGATATGAGACTTCTTATTTTTTCTAACAACTAGAAAAAAGGAAGGAGAAGAATGAACGAGAAAGGGAAGAGAAGAAAGTGGTTGTGACATAACTATTTAGGGACTTGTCATGTGGCGTAATCCTAGATAGTATTGTTATTGATAGTGCTAATACTACTATTGTTTTTTACATGCCAATATTAGCCAAGGTTGCACTGCTATGACTTTTTCGATCCCTAGTCATTGATTTAAAATTTCAAATTTTAGATTTAATGAACCCTTTTTCACATTTGAAACATGTAAAGATAAATTAAATATTAACACTAGTTGAGATGATACTTATTTTAAAATAATAAATAAATATCATTAGGGACAATATTGCCGCCAAGTGTCAAAATCAATTGTAACACTCTCATTATTTTTATTTTTATTGCATGTTTGTTTTATTTATTATTGCATTTATTTTATTTGTTTGTTTTAAACTAGAAGAATTTAAATTTTGGTAGCTACAGAAGATCTCGCTCAAGTAATATATGTCTCGCTTAACTGTTCTCATGCCCCGGCAAGAAGGGATAATATTGCCCCACCTATCCTCTCGTCCAAGCGAGAAGGCACAGGAGAAGATAGGAGCTCTTTGGACCGATTCTTGCTCAAGCGAGAAGGCATCTCGCTTAGGCGAGAAGGCATTTCACTCAGGCGAGATTATAAAATAACATATAATTCTTCTATCTGGTGTTCTTACCCAAGCAAGAATGGATTTTGCTCAAGCAAGATTTCGCTCGTTCAAGTGAGAAGTCGCGAGCTGAAAATGATATTTAAGGAATTTCCTATTTTAAAACTTGCACTACAATCCGAGGAACTTTTCTCACTTTTCCCTCTGAACCCTCTCTTCCTTTTCTCAGGAAAAAAAATCCCTTCAAACTCTGAACATCTCTCAAATCCGAGCTTGGACATTTATTCTGATCAACTCTAAGTAAATTCTCATAGCTTAGTTCTTCAGTCTTCGTTATACTTTCTCTATTTATCCTTTCTCAAAAAAGTGTTCTACTCTATAATATTTAGCAAGAGCTCAATCCTTTGGACGATATCTTTCACAAATCACTTCACAAATCTTCTCATCATTGTAAATAGAGCTCTATCTAATCATTAGAACATAGTATACATTTGTGCTCGTGAAAGTATGATGGTGTGTTTCTTTGTCTTATGAATATATCCTTAAATGAGATTTTGGTTGCTTATGTAAGATTGATGAAGAGTGTTTGATTGTTCAGAATGATAAAATGTATTTTTATGTATATGTGACTTGGCCTAAGTTTATATATGTGTGATCTTAAGCACAGTTTATTTAACTAAATGATAACTGGTGATTATTCACCTATATATGTGTTACACCTTATGAAATTTCAGAGGCATCGATTAACTGTGATCACAGTGCATAAGGAAGTGTGTATTCGAGAGTGAAATTTGTTAATTACGTGATTGAATATGTATTTGTTTATGACAAATGCTAACATATTTGTTATCATGTTCGATGTTATGATATTTTAATTTATTGTGTTTTAGTGATAAGGAGATAACTCTTCCTTACTAATGTTTCTAGGAAACAAGAATTACCAACCTTCAGCGACCCATTAGATTATCTTAGTATCTTGTAAGTAGTAGATTGAACTATGTATTTAGATAATGGCAGTGAATCTGTCACTGTAAATTTGTAATAAATAGTGAGGATGGGTCCATAATTGTTTTTACCTTAGAGATTACAATGGAGTATAATGTTCCTTTTGATTACCCCATTAATAATAGGATCCATCATACCCTTAGCTTATATACATATATAGGGACAGTTCAGACACTCAATGTTGTGAATTATGTGTACACCTTCCATGACCATAATTAGATAGAGAGACCAATTACATTCACCTAAGAGTAGGTGACTTGCCAATGTTAGAGATCATTATAATGAGGACCTGACACCGGAAGAATTGACAAAGATAGAAGGCTTGTTTGAGGATAATGACTAGGATTGTATCCTCAATATGTTGGTATAGATATAGACTGTTCATTAGGACTTAGATTATTTTTGATAATGTAATTATGTAAATCAAGTCCTAATATATTGTTGGTAGTGATATGTAGATATTAAACCTTTCTATATGAATGAAATCCAATGTATGTACGTTTCCTACTACTGAAGTGTAATCTTATTTACCAAATCGTAATGCAGTGATAATTAATTACCTTTTTTCATCTTAAATGCGTTTGCACATTCTTAAATTAAATAATAGAATGAAAGTTTTGATTTTTTTAGAAATTTTCACACTATAATTATAATAAATTCTCTCTATTTTTTCTTAATTTGTTATAAATTGTTATATTTATAGAAAGAAAAATAAAGGATGTCACATTACAGGCTTGATAACAAGTGAAAATGTTTCAGTATTGTCAAAACTATACTGTTGATGGTCTTTGCAACTAGATGAGCTTTGTACCAACTAAGAGAGCCACTAGGATTTTCCTTGATGTGGAATATAACACCCTCTTTTTCAAGTATTTAATAAATTGATGAATTATTTAGAATTATATAGTGTTAGAATGTGTTCGAGTGATTTAAGAGCACTTTGGTAGAAGTTTGGTGCAGGGGATCTCGCTCATGAGATAGATCTTGCTCAAGCGAGACTAAGCGCCTAGAACCACATGATTTTAGGGCAATCTCACTCAGAAAAGATGATTCTCACTTAGGCGAGCTTGACCTCACTCAAGCAAGCATATCAGGAAATTCTTGGCGAGGCCACTGTATGGTGTGCTCACTCAGGCGAGCTGTACCTCGCTCAGGCGAGAATAGCGTCCCTCAAGTGAGCTATTTTTTGCTCAAGTGAGAGCGCGTGGGGCTGAGGGGTATTTAAGAGATTTCCAGCATAGAAATTTCATTTCATTCCAAACCTCACGTTTTCTTCTCATTTTCTCTGAACTCTCACTTTCTTTTCTTAGACAAAACTCCCTCAAATTCCGATTACTCCTCAAATTTGAGCTTGGAAGTTAAATCTAAATGACTCAAAGTATGTTTTTCTGAATTAAACTTAGTTTACTCTGATCTTTTCTCATATTTTTTTTATTTCTCAATGATATCTCTTGGTACTTAGGAGAACTTTTGTGTTTGAACTCTAATCTTCATCAATATCTCTTCACATACTCACCTCGAGGTAAGGAGAGCTCTATATTTTCGTTCTATTAAAATGTTTATTTTGTGCTCATTAGGGCACTAACATAGGGATTTTGCAAAAATATGTATTTAGAGTATAATATTTATGAATGATAGCTGAGAATATACATGTTTAGTGGTTTGGCTTGAATGGCTATGATATGTTTACATGAAATATATTATGAGTGCTAATGTGGAGTGTTATGAAAATATTATGAATGATAATGGTGTAATTATATGAGATATGCTTATGTGAGATGTACGATAAAGCTTGATGTTGTATTTGTAAGTTGAAATGCATAGATTATATGTTGAGGTATGTATATAAGTATTTTGTGGTTGTTATAAAGTATAATGTTGGTCTGAATGATTTAATGAGTGAAACTAAACTCTAAAGGGATGAGTGATGTGAACTTAGTTTGGAAGTGTTTTATTATACACGATCTTATGAGTGGAGAATGAAGGAATTCTCGATATAAGTATAAGTGTGAGATATGGAATGGATCTATTGTGAATAGTTACAGAAATATACTGAGGTATAGAGTCCGGAGATGATAAGAAATCTGGGAGAAACGTAAGGTGCTGAGCAACATTCATGTATGTGTACATACTCTTTCTGAGAGTAAATGCTTCACATGGCTTCACACTTATTTCCTGACTAGACTCTTTTCTATTCCTTTGCTAAGGGACTCATTATTGTATACGTTGTATCTGTGTACATGGGCTAACTGACGACTATTTACTTAGTTGAGTTAGACCTCAAGAAATGCTAGAGGCATCGTTGTCTGTGATCACAGTGCATGTTGGGACTTTTCCTTCAAACACGGCAAGTGTACTGGGTCTGTTGCAAGTAATAACCGGTAGAGTATTGGGATATCGTCCTCAAGGAGCAATTCAAAATGTATTAATTGTTAAGATAAACATTAATTGAGCTTATATATAAGAGAATTGATTGACGATTTTCATGAAATTTTAAGTAATAATTATAATGTAAAATGATAAGGTAAAATATAGTAAAATTTAAATTAAAGAAACTGGGATTGAATTTCATCTATCTCCTTCTCTGTATTCTAGTAATTTAGTGATAAATATAGCAACCATTTCTAATGAATTTGATGCAAAACACAAAAATCATATAATTCAATTCCTTGAAAATATATTTCTAAGATAATTTCTTAAATGTTGATTCCTCAAACAGTTAACAAACTATCTAGCATTAAACTCAGGATTTAAAAACAATCAATAACTTGAAATCTATTCCTAGAGTAACCAGTTATTGAGTAATCTCAACCAGATCTGGATCTAAGTAATACATTTTCAAATATAACTAAGATCTGAGCTCAAGAAGCTATCAAATAGACAGATTCAAACATTAACATAGATTGAAATCACCAAATCAACAGAAATGAAGAAGAAACAACTATATTTATATAAATTGCTGAGAATACATCAAGTTTGAAGATTTACACTCAATCCCATACAAAATCTAGCTGCTCATTGCAACCATAGTAACAAGAAATGAGATACAAATGGGGTAGAACATCAAAACTTGACTATTCCTACTCTTTTCTTCAGCCCTACGCCATTCTCTCTCTTTGAAATGTTAAAAATAGAATAGTTCCCTTTAAAAACATAAAATTCACCTTTTATACTGGTCTGCTTGAACTTCTCTCGGTACAGCAACAACTCCTCGTTGTAGCGAAACAAGGAGATAAAAATTAGGTCATTCTGTTTGTCTCTCGCTGTAGCGATAGTTCTCGCTACAATGACACATTCTTGCTATAGTGATAGGAACACAAAATCATCCTCTTCACAATAAGCATTCTCGCTGCAACAAGGGTATCTCGCTATAGCAAGAAACCTCTAGAAGCTCACTTCTTTTGCAACTTCATGCTTTATATGCTCTTGTTCTGACTTTTCCAATTTTCTTCAACTTGAATGATGTTTCTTTTTTTATTCCAACTACAAAATAGATAAAAAAGGAATCAAAACACTACAATTGCATTCTTTTCTTGAAATATACAAGTAATTGTAAAAGTTCCAAATTTAGGGGGAAATTTACAAAATAATCAAAACTTTTACATGAAAAAGTGTTCAAGTCATCATCTCAAATTACTCATTTTATATATTTATCAACTCCCCCCAACCTAGAATCTTGCTTGTCCTCAAGCAAAGTAATTGAATGCACAAAAAATTTTCACAAGGAACCTTTGAAATTGGTTTGGGATAAAAATCAATCACAATTGCTTTCATGTTCATCATCTAGGGTTTTTCAAAACTTTCCAGCCAAAGGGCATTGTTCATGATCAAGGATTTTGGTTATCAGATTAAAAGAATCAGGATACTAGTGCACTTCATTTTCAAGAAAATAAGAGTAACAACATTCAATAATCAAGAGAAAAAGCCACTCATTCTCACAAATTTAGTGTTTCTCTCACTTTCTTCAATGAATTCCTTAGGTTTAGCTTTACTCTTCGCTTCTTATCAAACTAAGTACCACAAAAGACATGGATCATAGGGTCTTTCAAAAAAGTTGTAATGTGGCTAAATCAAATTCCTGCAATAACAAAATCCACCGAATTAATCTTGGTTTTGAATTAGATTTAGTTAACAAATATTTAATTGTAGCATGATCAATATAAATTACAAACTTTGAAACCAATCAAATAAGATCTAAATTTTTCCAATACATACATTATTGCTAGTAATTCTTTTTCAGTGGTAGCATAATCCACTTGTGCTTTATTTAAAACTTTACTAGCATAATGAATGGCATGGAAAACTTTAGATTTTCTCTTTCCTAGTACAGCCCCTACAACATAATCATTGGCATTACACATTAATTCAAAATCTAAATTCTAGTCAGGGGCGACTATGACAGGAGCTGAAACCAATTTTGTTTAAGTAATTCAAAATCTAAAAGGAGTATTCTTATTGAGTAAATTGCTGAGTGGCTTTGTAATCTTTGAGAAATCTTTGATAAATTGCCTATAGAACCCAGCATGCCTAAGGAAGCTTTTGATTCCCTTTACATTTGTTGGTGGTGGTACCTTCTCGATCACCTCCACTCTTGCTTTATCAACTTCAATGCTCTTAGAGGAGATCTTGTGGCCTAGTATCACACCTTTAGTCATCATAAAATGACATTTTCTCCAATTGAGCACCAAATTTGTTTCAACACACCATTTCAGTACGGTGTCCAAGTTTACTAGAAAATCTTCAAATAATGATCCAAAAACTGAGAAGTCATCCATGAAAACTTCTATGCATTTCTCCATCAAGTTTGAGAAAATAGTCGATGCATTACACAATCCAAATGACATTTTTCTATATGCAAAAATACCAAAAGGACATGTGAAAGCAGTTTTCTCCTGATCTTTTGGATCTACAATGATCTGATTGTAACCGGAGTATCCATCCAGAAAACAATAAAATGCTTGTCTAGCTAATCTCTCTATCATTTGATCCATAAATGGCAAAGGGAAGTGATCTTTCCTAGTAGCCTAATTAAGTTTTCTGTAGTTGATGCACATTCTCTAGCTAGTAACTGTTCTTGTTGGAATCAATTTATCCTTATCGTTTCTAATCACAGTCATCCCTCCTTTCTTTGGGACTAACCTGGGCACTGTCTGAAATAGGATAAATCATTCCTGCATCCAACAGTTTCATTACTTCGTTCTTCACCACCTCTTTCATGGTAGGATTGAGACGTCTCTGAGGTTGAGTCACTGGTTTGAAATCTGCTTCCATATGAATCTTATGCACGATAAGAAGGACTAATAACTTCAAGATCTAATAAATTCTATCCTATGGCTCCTTCATTTGCCTTTAATACTGAAATCAACTTTTTTGGTAATGCACAGCTAATCACTACTGACTTCTTCCCTTCATCTTCAAGAAACACATATTTAAGATATGATGGTAACATTTTCCACTCTAATTTCTGCTCCTCTATCTTCTCTTTCTGAGGAAAATTTTTATGGTGAGCTTCATGTGAAGATAGCTCTTTAGAGGATTCTAGATTCTTTAAATAATCTTCAATCTCCTTTTCCCTTTCTTCATTTAAATCCTGATAAGCTTCAATTAAAGCCTTTTCCAATGAACTGGACTTGTGCAATTATGTCCTTTCCACCATGCATAATTCATCAATTACATCCATTCTAAAGCATTGTTGTTTATCTTTAGGATGGTGCATAGCTTCAAAGACATTAAAATTGACTTCTTCATCATGAAATCTCACCTTGAGCTTCCTATCATCTACATTAATTATCACCTTAGCAGTTTTCATGAAAGGTCTTCCTAAAATTAAAGGGACTTCCATATCTTCTTCCATATCCATGATGAAAAAATCAATTGGGAATACAAATTTATCTACCTTTACCAAGTCATCCTTTGCTACGCCATAAAGATATTTCATAGATCTATCTACTACTTGCAAAGTCATTCTTGTAGGTTTAATCTCAAGCTCCCCAATTCTTTTCAACATAGATAACGACATCAGGTTGATACTTGCTCCCAGGTCCAACAAGGCCTTTCCCATAGGTAATGCACCTATAGATACTGGAATGGTGAAGCTTCCTTGATCATTTGTTATCTGAGGTAAAAATTTCTGAATTATTGCACTGCAACCTGCCTCTAACTCCACTGTCTCCTCTGAGAATCTTCTTTTCTTTGTGAGCAACTCTTTTATGAATCTTGCATAGGTTGGCATCTGCTCCATAGCCTCCATGAAGGAAATATTAATTTGTAATCTTTTAAAAATATCTATGAATCTAGCAAATTGTCTCTCCTTGTCTTTCTTGAAAGGAATCTTAGGGTATGGTAGGTCTTTCAATTGTGGGAGCTCACCCTTATCCTTTCTTTTATCACTCTCATTCTTTCTCTCTCTTTTTCTCACTATGTACACTTCTCTCATTATTCTTTTCAAATTCTTCTTTTCCACTCTTTTCTTTTTCACTCTCTTTTCTCTCCTTCTCTTATTTCCCCTTCACCTCCTCTTCATTTACCAAATGATCATCAATCCATCTTCCAATCTCCTAACCACTTCTTGTGGTGATTGATTTACAATGCTCCTTTGGGTTGGTTTGTGTGTTGCTGGAGAAGTGTCCTGAGGTTTTCTGCTCCGAAAGCTATTTTTCCAACTGCCCCACTTATGTCTTCAAATTTTTGATGGATACCTCAATGTTCTTCTGGTTGGTCATCGACATTTGCATGAATTTCTCTAAGTTGTCATCCAGTTTGGACTGTCTCTTATGAAGCAGAGGGAAGTGTGGCTGTTGTTGTTGTTGGTTGTATGAAGATTGTTGATGAAAAGGTGGTGATCTGTTGGATGGTCCAGCTTCTTGTCTCCATCCATATCCTTGGTTTTGGTTCTGCCTCCAGCCCTGTGAAAAATTTTTAGAACAAGAATTAGTGTTAGAGTGAGAAAAGTTACCTCCCCAAGGTGGGTTACTCATGTAATTCACTTCTTCATTTTCTGAAATTTAAGTTGGATAAGTACAGTTGCCATTTACATGATCTCTTCCATAGAAATCACATTTGAGCACTTAGGTAGTTATGGAGTGGACTGAATGAAGTTGTTGTGGCAACTTGGTCATTTGCTTAGTGAGGGCTTCGATCTATTAAGTCAAGATTTTATTTTGAGCAAGAATAGCATTTGATGTGCTTAAAAATAAAACTCCTCTTCTCTGCATTGCCCTTCTATTATGCTAAGCTTGCCTATCAGTGGACAAAAGAGCATTAAATATTCTTGTGGCTTGCTCTGCATCTATTGCCATCATTGTTCCACCAACAAAAAGATATGAGTATTAATCTTGCATGGAAGAAAGCCAACGGGGATTAGATAAGGCTTCTCTAAGAGAGGTTGGTTCTATATGTCTTAAGAGAAGAGTAGGATGAAGGCAAGGATTGTAGATTCTTGATTTAAAACAAGTCTACATTGGATAAATGGATGTTGACTTAGAGATTGAAGAAGAGGCTAAGTCAGTTAGAAGATTAGTACCAGGAGCTAGAGCAACACTAGATATATAAGGAATAGTAGGAGTATGAGGCATAACATTATTTGCAAAATTATCAGAAGAGACAATATTATCAGCAAAATTGGAAAAAGGCACTACAACATCATAATCATAATCAATGACAACTAAAGGAGATGATGGAATAGGCGCAAAGGAAGATGTTGATGGCTCATGAGCTGGAAACATGGAAGGATAGGAAAATCTTGACTCATTAAAAAGAACATCTTTAGAAATGTAAAATCTACCATCAGATGAGAAAAATAGTTCACGCTCACAAGATTTTTAGCAACAGACAATACAGGTAGAAGATTGTGAAAGAAAAGTGTTGTGTGTGGTTAAAATGGAGATTGAAATTGTGTAACTAATTGAGGAAGTAAGCAAACTTTGATCATCCCCAGAAACCACTTGATCAAAACCTTGGAATGGTACACTTTGTTGAAGATTATTTGAATGTGGGGTAACATGATATGTTGCACTGCAATTAGGAAACCACTCTTGGCTTGGCTAGTGAGTTTGCATTGTCAGAAAATTATGAGAATGATGAGAGGTGCCATGAGGCATTGATCCTCCAAAAGTAGCATTGGTAGAAGGTTGATACTGAGATTAAGTGGCATAGGGTTGATATAGAGGCATACTTGGAGTTAACTAAGAAGTTTAATTCTCGCTTCTTCTTAATTGATTTTAATTCTTGTAATCCTTAATTTAAGTAGTTTTAGAATCACTTCAAATGGTTTAGATAATCAATATCTACTAAAAATTGAGTAATACCTTACTTGCATTGTCCAATTTTTCCTAAAATTAGTATCATTTTTTTTATCAATTTTGTTGTGTATTTTTTTTTAATTTTGCATATAATGTCTAATTCTAATTTAATTAGGCTAATATGAGTTATATCTAATTAGAAATAATAAAATTTTTAAATGTTACAACCCTGAGAGCATGAGTAGTTGATAACCACATTGCATTGTTTGTATGGAATATTGATGGTTCATTAGTCCCAACCCTTTGTTAGGAAAGCCATTAACAATATCTTTTATTAGTTAATATATGAGATGGAGAGACATAGTGGTATTGGGGAGATTCTAGAGATTCTTGGCAGCATTATTAATGGGTTTGCGTTGCCAATGAAGGAGGAGCATTATTAATTGTATTTAAGTCTTTATTTTTAAATAAATCCAAGATAGGAAAAAAAAATTCTCCTTTTAAAAAAGGTAATGAACTACTGTTTATACAAAAAAAAAAAAAAAGGTTAACATAAATTAACTCATTTTATTTGAGATCTATAAATAAACTCCTTTCTTAAATTTGTTAAATGGACATTTAAGATTTATAGAAATAGAAATATCAATCACTCAACTAATTTTATAATTAAAATTAGTTAGGTAAATACTGTGATACTAATTGATCATGAAAAGTTCTTCATAAATTTTAATAAGATATATAAAAAATTATTGAAATAAATTAATAAACATATTTAAATTTTAAATTATTTTTGTAAATTATTCATAATCACTTTTAAATAGTTTTTAATAGTTTTATTGCTCTAAAAATTTATATGACTGTATTACTTTATACTTTAAGGAGTAAAATAATTTGAAAACAGCAAATAACACTCTCTAACATGTTTTTTTATTATTATTATAGACTAAAATTTATTTAAAAATATAATAATGTAAAAAAATATTAATTTAAAAATTAAAAATAATAAAATTGACGTACTTTTTATAATTCTAATAAATTTTAATTAACAAAAAATTTGTTAAAAAATAGTAAAATAATATGTTACTCGCATTCTTTAAAAAATCTTTGTAAATGCTTTGACCAATAACGGGGTAACAGAAACATGTCAGTTAATTTTTTACACTTACATGAGAGGATTGTTTTCATTATTACCTTTTTTTATTCTTTATAACAATAATTTTATAAATATTTCTTATAATAAGAAGATTCTTACTTCGTGTTATTTTCATCATTCATGGATCACAGCACATCGGCAACAACTATTGTTGTAGAATTTCAACACTTAGAACTGAAAACTGACACAAAGAAGAATAACAACCATGAGATAAAAAAAGAACTAATTTGGAGAATAAATAAAAGGCCAGCAAGCATATATGCCAAATGTGTGGGAGAAACAACGGAATAAATAGGTCCTTTCAATTCTAATTGACATAATTAAAATACGTTGGATGCAGCATTTTTAAAAACGATCATTATTATTATTATTATTATTATTATTATTATTATTATTATTATTATTATATTCATGAAAATTAGACACATATTTTTTAATAGTTTTTCATAAAATAAAAAATTGATTACTTTGGTTAAGTCATTTTTATTATTTTAATATATATACATATACGTGATCTTCTCATATTAGTATAAGTTTAAAAACTTCATTTAATTTATATCTAACGGTCAGTGAAGTAATAAATTATAACATATTAGATATAAATTAAATAAAAAATATAGATCAAGTCTAAATTTTTTTAAACTTATACTGATGTAAAACGATCTTGTATAAAATTTCACATGATTTGAATAAATGTTATTCAATAACTTTCTATTATAAAAACTCAATAAATAACTTTACTTTAAATTTTAATTGAAGAAAATTAGACAATAATAATAGACATAGAATATCTATTTTAGTCATAATAGAATAAATAAGTCCTTTCAATTTTAATTGATGTAACTAAAATGACGGTGGATGCAGCACTTTTAAAAATTATAATTTTAACGTGTATAAAATATGTGTAATTTAGATATTTATATTTTTTTAATAACATTTCATAAAATAAACGATTGATCAATCTAGTTAAACTATTTTATATTATTTTAATATTATATATATTCAATTTTAAACAATTTAAACATTTAGAGATATATTATTTAAAATTCTATATTTTTGTATATTTTTAAAATATAATATTTATTAAAATAATTTAATGTGATGAAGTAGTTATTAATTTTGGTCTTTCGTAAAATTTATTTACATAATAAATTTTTTTAAATAAACAGTGTAATTAATTAATCTCGTATTGAATGAAAAATTATTAAAAATAAGTATGTATTTATATTTAATATTTTTATTAAAAATAATGTAATACAACTATATTTAAATTCAAACACGCGTTAAAAAATGGTTATAGTTTATGAATCCTCTTGGGTGCTGAAAAAGCATATAAATTTGGAGATCAGAAGCACAGAATTGATAACATCTTATCATAAATTAACAAACATACACCGCAGCCAGCTTCATACGCAGAATAAGAGAAAGCATTAGGTGTTACCACATGGGAAACACTCATTCTAGCAATTCTCAATTTCAATCGGGAAATTTTTGTTCCACGAACGTACGGCGCCGTGAGGAGGCAAGTGGAGAATCGTACGAGGAAAAGAGTGTGTCATACAACGTTGGTGACAGAACCGCCACGGTTTCAATCAAAAACATCACAGCAAGTAACAGCTGTTTCTCGCCGGAAAAGTACGTGATCTCAATAACGGACACTGAAAAAGCAAATCCTCTTGCTTGGCGCGCGTGGCCTTACAGATTTGAAATGACGGTGGAAAGAGAATGCGGGCAAAAGCTCCTAAAGGTGAGTAATGCAAAGCATTGGCTTGTGCAGAGTAACGATTTGTTTTGGATGAAAATACCCATTCCGAATAGGGTTGGGCTTAAGCCTCTGCCTCTTGAATTATATAATGAAGACGCGACCAAGAACACCAAAATAACTAACACCAGAGAGGGTGGAATTATTGAAACATCGATTAACCCTTACAAGGTTAGAGGATATGACAAGCAAAGGGGTCTTGTGGTGATTCAGTGGAAGAAATGGGGTTGGGACCAAAATCCCTATATTGTGACTGTGTCCCACTATTTTGCAAGTTTACACAACACAAACACTGGGTTTTCTGTGATGGCAACGATTACAGGGGAACACGGTTTGCGCGTGGAGGAACCTGTTCCGCACCCTGCTACTTCCTTGTTTGAAATGTTCGATCAAGTCTCAAGGACTGGCCTCTGGACGCCAAACGCGTGCCCTCACTGTGCTAACAAAAATAGAGACATCGCCCAACCCAACTAAGGTTTTGGTCGATGCTATGCAGGTGAATGATAACGGTATTATTGTTGTTCCCAAAGGCTTATACCAAAAAGCTATGTTTGGTTCTTTGGTATGGCAATCGATGGTATTTTTGGTTTTGTGTACTGTTGTATTTTACTTAATTTTATAGTAATAATATGTTCTGTTATGAGCTTTTCATAATAACTTTTCAGAAGATTGGTTTTTTCTTTTGTGTAATGTTAGAGTGGCGTCTAAAGAGACCTGTATCACCACGGGGTCGCATGGGCAGTACAATCTTTGACAAGCAAAGTGATATATAAAAAGTAGTGAAATTTGATGAGTATAAAGAAATGAAGTTAAAGCTTTTAATTACGGACAAATTTAGGTGCAATTTTTAAAGTATTTTTAGCACTATTTTATTATTAAAATTACAATATTAACATTTGTAAAAGTTTACTGTTAAAATTGTGGCACTTTACTGAAGTAAAAGTTAATTCTCATTAAAGTTCACAGGTTGTCAAATTTAAGTACAATTTATAAATATACTAGTAAATATAATACCTGTGGTAGAGTACAAATATATTTATATTTTTTATTAGTTAATTTAGTTTAAAAATAATTATAATTTAAATATAAAAATAACACTATACTAAAAATAAGATTTTAGAACGCTAATTTAGATAACAGTCAGTGAAAATTGTTTTATAATAATATATTTAGAGAGCAGTTCTCTGATTGCTCTAAATATATATATATATATATATATTAAAGAGAGATTTAATGCTAACTGTTCTCTAATATATACTTCTAATAATGTTTTATAGAAAACTGTTTTCTAATGTATGACACCCAAAATTTTGACTTCTCAAAATACATTTTAATTTATGTAAAATTGAAAATTTCAATTAAAACAGATAATATAAAATTGTGAATAAATTAAAACTTTCCCACAAGGCCACAGGTAAATCCATTTACAAAATTAACTAAGGGAGTAAAATGTAAAAAAATAAACTGTGACTTAATAATTACACATTACTGAAACATACATGTACAAAATTTCATTTACATATATACATATATATATATATATATATATATATAATATTATTTACAAACTATCAACATATACCTTAGGATTTAGAACATACATTTACAATATCAAAATAACTAAGTCCTAAAAGCAGTCTATATCCATAACCATACATCGAGGGCTTAATTCTAGTCATCGTTATTATATCAACCCTCTATCTCCGCGAGATTCTCAGGAGTTAAGTAGTCATCCTCCCCAAGATATAGATCTCTCAAATCAGTCACAATCTCTATACTTGAAAATCACTAAAAATGTATACTGAGTGAGTCTCTCAAGAAGGTCGTGGTTGTGAAAAGTAAAGACATTATTTACAACTCTTGGAGGCCTAACTGTTTCTCGATAGATATAAAGACTAAAAAAGTGTTTAATATGACTATTTACAGGAAAATCAAAAGGAACATCATCACAATCTATAATAAAATTAAAATATACGTGTAATGCTCCAAATTTTGGTAATATTGTTTAATTATTAATATATATGTGGATTGTCATATATGGTGTGTTGATTTACATGATGATGATGTGAATGTGTGTATGTGACCTTGTTAGGATGCTAATACGTGTGTGGACATATGTATATGTTGGTTTGTGATTGGAATTGGACTGTTGAAATAGGCTTAGTGTATGGTGCAAGTTATTCTCGCTATAGTAAGAGGGCCCTGGGAGGATGGCGTGAAACTGTCGCCTTTTCGCTGTAGCGAGAGGTCCCTCGCTACAGCGAGAGAGCGGTAGTGAAGAGTGTATTTTTGGGTGCAATCTCGCTATAGTGAGATTCTGCAGTAATCAGGGTATAATTTCCTCTGAGATTTTCGTTGTAGCGACAAAGGGCATCGCTGCAGCAAGAGTGTCGCGACGAGAGAGGTATTTGAAGGGGTTAGGTTTGGGAAATTCATTTCCCATTTCTCTATTCAAAATCTCTTCAATTCTCTTGACCCAAAACCTTATTTTACTAATTAAATTGCCTCCAAAGCTGTCCAAGAGTTAGATTGAAGATTGAAATCGTGTTGAGAATGCTTGGAGGTAATTATTAATAGTTAGGGTTTTAGTTTCTCATCCATATTCTCTATTTTCCCGGTTTCCTTTGGTTCTCATAAGATTCTTCCATGTATTTAGGATGAAATTCATGTGAGGGAGCACTTCCTTGTTGATTTGGTGTGTGGGTCTTCATTTGAGGTAAGGGGGAGACTCTACCCTATTTTATTTTGTGCTTGAACTCCATTAATTTGTTGTGTGTTGTGATGTGGGTGATTGAAATGTAAGAAGATGTATGTTTTAATGGAATTGATTGATTGTAGTGAGATTATGGTAGAAAGATTGAAAAGAGTATAGAGTAATGAATGTCGAATAGTATGTATGATGAAATAAATTTTTGAATGTGGATTATGTTGAAAATGGTGTGTATAGAATTGCTATGTGTTAAATGTAACGCAAATAAATAGGGGCATCTGTGTCGTGTAATGTGAATGAATGTAGGCATGTGTGCCATGTATGAATATGAATATTGTATGTGAAAGGGCATGTTAAATGTGGTTGTAAATATGTTATGAATGGTTTAGAGATACACTAGAGGTGTGGAAGATAGGGACAGTAGAAATATCTTGGGGAGGAGAGAGTGATGGTGACACCAACAGTGAGCGTGGGTACACCACAAGCCACACACTCTCCTCCTGACTAGACCTCTAACCAACACCTTTGCCTAGCGACTTGTGACCGCACACGTGATATCCATGAAGCGGGGGTAACCGGCGACCATCCATGGTGTGAAATTGTGATCACAGGGCCACAGTAAGCGTGGCTACATGTAGTGAGAGCACGTGTGTGTGAAATGTTGTTGGTGCAGTGAGCGTACTGGTTGTGTATTCAGATGGAATACTTGAACGTGTTGCATGTGATTGATTATGTTTGTGTAGAAATTGTTAGAATACATGTAGAGTGTACAAGGTGAGTCTCTATATTTTTGTGTGTTGGATAGTGTAGAGTACTCACCTTTACATTTATTTTCAAGTGACCAAGATGATCAGCACCGAGCTCAGTTAAGGGATGAATAAAACTGCTATAGAGCTTAAATTTTATTTTGAAATTACGATATAATTGAATTAGTCTTGTAGCAGTCACTGATATAAACTTATAATCCCTTATCATTTTGAAATGCTTGATGAAACTCTGTGATGGAAAATTATGTTTAAATGAAAATTTTATTGTTCTCATTTTTGTGAAATTTATTATTTTGAAATTAAATTACGGTGCTACAATTTGGTATCAGAGCAGTTCATCCAAACCATACTGGGATATCGAGCTGAAGCGTCCAAGCTGTGTGTTGATATTTTTTAATTACCTGATTTATAAATGTTGTTATTGATCTAACGAGTTCAGTGTGGTTTGTTGAATTCTTGTTAGCTTATATTAGAATGACCGGTAGGGGTAGAGGAGTTAGAGGCACTAATGACCTCATGGAGCGCATGGCTCAAATTCTAGAAACCTTGGTGCACAACTAAGGCAGAGAGCCAGCTGAGTACCGAGGGTTGTCTGCCTTCACTTGGCACGATCCTCCAAAGTTTGAGGGCAGTTTCAACCCTGAGGGAGCTCAGAGGTGGTTGGCAGATATAGAGAAGGTCTTCAATGCAATGAGGTGTCGTGAGAAGCACAAGGTTGCTTATGCCACCTACTTGCTATGTGGTGAAGTAAAAGACTGGTGGAGGTTTGCTAGTCAGACCTTGCCCCAAGAAGGTGGCTATATTTAATGGGAAGCTTTCAAGGCAATTTTCTTAGGGAATTACTTTCCTTGGGATCCAAAGAAGTAGAAGGCCAGGGAATTCCTTGAACTGAAGCAAGGAAACATGACAGTGGGAGAATATGTTGCGAAGCTTCAAGAGTTGATGAACTACTGGCCTCACTACCAACATGAGGATGAAGATGAGGACTTGTGTGCTCAGTTTGAGCACAGACTGAGGCTAGATATTTGAGCTGCATTCTGCGCATTCTAGCTGACAGACTTGCCCACTCTGGTGAGCAAGAGCAGAATCTTTGAAACCAATTCCAAGGGCAAAACAGTGGACACTAGGGGGACCGATCCAGTGAGGCAAGATAGAAGACCCCTTAGGTTCTCTAAGGGGCCATCTTCGGGCTTGAGTAATTCACAGTCCAGAAAGACTTCACCATAAAAGAAGAGTAGTGGAAATAGCTCAAGATCAAGCTCTTTTAGAGGACCAATCAAATGCTTCAGGTGTGGAGGGCCACACATAGTGAAGGACTGCCCACAGTCACGGATAACTTGTATCAACTGTGGGAAGTCAGCCACACTGCTAATGTGTGCTGGGCCGCTAAGAGAAGTGGCAGTGCTACTACAGCTCAGAGGTCTGAGTTGAGAGGTCAGAATAACCAAAAATTCAAAATTAAAGTATTTATTTGTAATAGGCCCAATTTATTCAAATAAGTACAAAATGGTAAAAACTATAAAAATAAAGCATATGAAAAGTGTTTATTAATCAAAATAAAACATTAAATGTAAACATAAATTATGTTACATCAAGCAACAAAAAGCGTGGGATGAATGTCTACCTTTGGTAGAATTCATATATAATAATAGTTATCAAGCAACCAATGGCATGGCACCGTATGAAGCATTGTATGGAAGAATGTGTCGAACTCCCATATGCTGGTATGAAGCGGGAGAGACAATTCTATATGCACCTGATGTAGTACAGAAGCAGAACGGTCAAGTGAAGATGATCAAAGAAAAGATAAAAGTCGCCCAAGATAGACAGAAGAGTTATCATGATCAACGAAGAAAACCATTAGAATTTCAAGTCGGTGATCATGTGTTTTTGAGAGTTTCATCCATCACTGGAGTAGGTAGGGCAATGAAGTCCCGAAAGCTATCTCCTAAATTCATCGGACCATTTGAAATTCTGAGTAGACTTGGTCCTGTAGCTTATCATATTGCTTTACTTCCAATTTGTCCAATCTACATCCTGTATTCCATGTGTCTCAATTAAGAAAATATATTTCGGATCCTTCTCATGTGATTGAACTTGATCTTATCCAATTTCAAGAGAATTTGTCATATAAAGTTATCTCTGTGAGGATTGCGGATCATTAAGTTAAGTAGCTTAGGGGTAAAGACATTTCTTTGGTAAAAGTCATCTGGAATACAAATGATGAAGGAGATGTCACTTAGGAGCTTGAGGACAAAATGAAGGAAGCATATCCTCATCTACTCCTGAATCAGTGAATTTCAAGGGCGAAATTCCTAAAAGAGTGAGGGTAGTGTAACACCCTCTTCTCATTTTTTGTAAATTATGTTTATGTAATATTGAGTTGCATTAGAGTGCATTTAGATGTGAGTTTGAAGGATTTTAGAGGAACTTTAGTGTAGTAGATCTCGCTCAAGCGAGATAAGATAAATGTCGCCCAACTGTCAACTCGCTCAGGCGAAAGTGATCTTGCTCAGGCTAGCTGAGAATCTTGCCCAGGCGAGATGGGTCACTCAGGCGAGGACCCACAGGAGAAATGGCATACTCTCTTGACACCATCTCACTCAGGCGAGATGAAGCTCGTTCAAGCGAGCATATCAAAAAATAGTGTGTGAGCCCATCATTCTATTACAAACTCACGTACCTCTCTCAAGTTTTCTCTGAACTCTCTCTTCCTTTTACTCAGATAAAAGCTTCAAAAACTTCATTTTCTCTTCAAAGTCGAACTTAGACATTGAAGCTAATTAACTCTAAGTAAGTTTTTCAGATAAACTTGAGTTTCTTTGATCGTTTTCTTGTTTTTGTTTCTTATAGATATCTCTTGATACGCAGGAGAACTTTCATCCGAGAACCTTGAGCTTTTTCCAGATATCTTTGTGAGCTAATCTTCGAGGTAAGGAGAGGTCTATTTTATCTTTCTATTATTGTATTTATGTTGAGCTCATAGAGCATTGTTATGTGAATATGGTATGAGAATAGATGAGTATGATATATGTTGGGTTGAGTATGGTTGAAAAGATGCTTGTTTGATTATTTAAACTATTCGGTTGCTTGGGTTGAGTGGTTGATATAAGTGTTTATGTATTACATGATGAGTACTTAATGTGGAAAATGATTAAATTTGTTGAACGATTATCATGAGATTTTATGAAAAATATACATCTGAGTAGAATGGTATTTTGGAATGATATTGATATGAAATAGATTGGAATGAGTTAGTCTGGAAGTGCTTTACTAAGCACGATCTTATGAGTGGGAAGAAAGGATAATTTTGAGAATGACTCTAAGAGTCGAATATGGATTGAATCTAGTGTGAATAGTTACAGAGATACACTGGGATATAGAGTTCAGAGACGATGCGAATCTTGGGAAAACATAGGGTGGTGAGCAACATTCGCGTATGTGTACACATTCTTTCTAAGAGCGAATGCGTCACATGGCCTCACACTCGTTTCCTGACTATGCCTTTGCTAGGGGACCCGATTATTATACATGTATCTGTGTGCATGGGCTAACCGACGACTATTTACCTAGTTGAGTAAGACCTCGAAAAGTGCTGGAGGCATCGATATCTGTGATCACAATGCATTGGAAGTGTGTGTTAGAATGAGAGAAAGGAAAATGAATTATAAATTGAATTATAAATTATTAAATGTTATGTGTGGTGTGAATATGTTTGCAAATATGAATTTATGAAATTGAATATGTTATATGTATGTAATATCCTGATTATATACTAAATATTTGTAAAGGATAGAATGAATGTTCATCCTTACTAATGATTTCAGGGAATCAAGATGACGGAGTCTCAAAGAAGAATTAGATTAGTAGATAGATCTGTACATTTTAGATTAAATTATGTATTTAATGAATATCAAAGACTGTGTTATTTTAAATTTTCTATTCTTGTAGAGAATAAGCCTAGAACTTTTGTTATGTTAGAATTGGAGTACTTTTATAGCATTCCTTTTGACTTTCCTAGGAATAGAATACACCAGACTCTATGTGTATATATGTATAGATGTACTGTTAGGAGTCTGACAACCCTCACGTATCTATTCACCTACCATGATCACGACTCTCTCGGATGACCGTCCAGATGGATCTTTGAGCAGGTCACTGCTACAGAGGTCAGAGTTGATTCAGTCGATCTCTACCTGGGATCAGACGAGGATCTGGATTCAGAAGACTTAGCTGAGATAGTAAGTTGGCACAGAGTTGATGAATAGGACTGATCTTTAGTTTTGGTTCATGATTTGAGACTGTTCTGGGACTTCTATTAGTTTGTGATGTAAATATTATTTTGAGACTCATATATTTTAGATAAGTGGTTTGTAAATTATTGTACTGGGTCTATAGAATGGATGTACAACCTTTTAATTTATGAATTTTGATTATGTTTATACAGAATTTAAAATTTTTCCATACTATTTATACTTATCTTGATGGAAATATTTATACAAATTACTATATTGTTAACAAAAAATTTTAGTAATTAGTCATAATAAAGCCCATTATACACAAATCTCATATTTTACATCAAATTGTACAGTATAATATATATATTGTATGGATTTCTGAGAATAATGTGTTACAAAAATACTTAGTCAAGAATTGTTAAGTTAGACCCTCCTAAGTTGTAATTGAATTTGGTAGGAGTGTGGAAAACCATGCGTTCACCCTTTCCATGATAGAGAATGGAAAAAGGTGAAGCTTTATAGCATCTTTGGTCACACTATTGTATTTTATGATATCTATGAGTCTAATAAACTTTGTCAAATAGAGGTTGGGGTCTTCTTTAGTCAGCCCTCTAAATAGTTTATAGTTTTGAACTACATTGATCAACGTTGCTTTTAACTCAAAGTTGTTGGCATCTACATCAAGGGCTACATTGCTCTCAATCCCATTTTCAGCAATAGGTGACATCTAATCTTGAATTGTCCTCCTCTCTGCCATATTTTTCTTTTCACACTCCTTTCTTAGGCTTCGTGCAGTCTTTTCAATTTCTAGTTGAAAAACAAATTTTGCAATCGACTTAGAATAAGTGAGCATATACTAAAGAAAATTTTATTAAAATAAAATAAAATAACTAAAATAAAAAGATGAAAATAAACAAATTAAAATTAAATTAAAGCAAAATAAGAACTGCTAAAATGAATTAAATATGAGGTTTTTTTTAATATTGGAAAAATATCCCTGACAATGGTGCCAAAAACTTGTTTATGGGCAAGTCTACCCGTCAAAAAGTAATAAAGGGTTCAAAAACAAGTTCTCGAAATATCGTCCTACAAGGATTGTTTCCAATTATCAAGAAGATCTTAATTCAATTATTTGAACTTAAAGGATGTGAATTAAATAAAACAAGGATTTAAATATAAAAATGATTAACAAGAAATTAAAATAATGCAATCTTGACAACAAACTAATCTATAAGAACCTAGGGCATATGGTTTTATCTTTACAATTCTTTATATTCTCTTTTAGACTAATTCTAATTTCAGTTTCCCTATGATTGCTAATCACTCATACTAAATCTATTAACACCCAATGATCATGCAATGTTAACAATCTTTTCCTTGAGCTATTACCCCTCAATGATTATGTAAGGTAAAGGGAGAGAAAGCATAAAGAGCTTATGAGCTGTTAATTTAATAACAATTGAAAGAGAAGAACTAAGATTCATTAACTATATGTGGTACAATCGCCTATAGTATAATTAACTATAATATGTTTAAGAGTTGTCAATTCTAAACATACAAATATTGCAAAATAAGGTAAACACCAATCAATAAAGGAAATATGAAATCATGATTAATCATAAAGATCCCATAAAATCACGCAAAGAATTCACCATAGCCCTAGCTATGGATTTAGCTAGACATCATTTAAAAGAAAGCCAAAATAATACTAATCAAATCCATAAAACTTGAAAAGTAAATGCAAATTAGAAGATTCTCCAATAGAGAAGAGATTAGAAGAGCTCTTGATCCCAAGACACGCTCCTGAAGCTCCAATAGTTGTTAGCAACTAACTAACACCAAGATTGAGAATGTAAAAGAGATGTGCCAAAGGCATAGAAAGAATGAGATAAAAACAAGATGCCTTAGTCGCTCCCCCTGAGGTTTGTTTTATAGGGTTTAAAAATCTTAAAATTGCTTAAGGTTTAGGCTTCTAATAGGTGAGCACAGCTGTTCAAGGCCATAAGCATAGTCGTGCATGTGGTCAAAACACTCTTGTGCTGGCTATTGGAGACTAGGCTTGCTGACTATAGCAAAGCCCCATTTTCTAACTAATTTGAACCCAAAATGCACAAAAAAACCTAATTGTGGTCTTCTCATATTAATCTACACAATTAATATATAAATTAGTGTAAAATTCAATTAAAATAATAGCCACAAATAAATATATAAACTATAAAAGCATGCTAAAATATAGACTTATCACTTAGTTCTTCTTTTATTTAACTAAAAGTTTTTGGTGATTCAGAATAGGCCACTTGTCTTAATACTTGAAAATATATAATAGGTTTTTGGGTATATCTTAGTGATTCTTTGATATCTTGGAGTTTGAAGAAGCGAATCACCATTGCAAGTTCATCATCTAAAGTTAAATACAGGGCATTAGCTTTACTCTGTGTGAATTAAAATGACTTACCTACCTTCTCTGTAATCTTCGTACTTTAATTATTAATCCAACTTTGTTATACTGTGATAGTAAATCAGCTTGTTATATAGCAACAAACTCAAGTTTTCACGAGCATGACATTGATAATGATGTTGTACTTTAAAAACTTCAAGTTACATTTGTTGCCAATATTAACAGAGATCAACTATCTAACATTTTAATTAAGCCTCTTGATCCTTAGCCCTTTTTGTATTTGTTTAACAAATTAGAAATAATCAATATCTACTCTCCAACTTGCAGCAAGTAATAGAGGATAAAAAATAGTTATTTTTCATGTTTTAATCAATTAAAAAATAATGCTTTATATTCATTTAAGTAGTTATTGTCAATTGTCAACCCTACAGGATGTATCGAATCTCTCAAAATAACAATTGCATACATTTTTTGATATGGCCTAGAGGGCTACCACTGTAGCAACTACTAGTTACCCATATGCTCGACTCAAAAGAACGATAGCAAAACCAATTTGGATGAAAGATTATCATGTTTAATGTTTATTTTTATTTGTTATCAAAAAAGGTAACTACTGCTTATTGATCTTAGTGGACGGTGATTCACTTTTCATGTAACAACCTACCTTTTATATAAGGAGGTGTGAATGGAAATGCAGAGCAGAGAATTATTCAATTATAACTTTTGTCTTTTTCTTTTCTTTTCTCCTCCCTCATTATTTCTGGATAACCTCCCTCTCTTATACCAGGGAAACATTAAACCTGTGAGGTCCTATCATTGGTACTTTCATCTATTCCAATGCCTCCTAAACCAACCCTACTGCCAGAAGAAGCTCGAAATTCTATTTATGAGAAACTAGCATCACTCCAACTACATATCAATAATTCACATGATTCGCTGCACACCACCATAGATGCCAGACATGAAGCTTTATATGCTATCATTGCTAGTCTTTTGGATAAATTTATTATCCTCTCTAACCATCACCCTCCACCTTCATTGCAACCACTCCTCCCTTGCTTATAACTTCCTCATTCACACCCAAGTCTCCCAAATTACTAATGCCCACCTTTGATGGCGTTGATGTCCTTGATTGGATTTTCCTGGTAGAACAGTACTTCCATTATTGTACTATTGAACCTTTTTAGCGAATGCAATTGGTCAGGTTCTATATGACTAGTGATGCTTTTAGTTGGTACAAGTGGATGTTTAGCAACCACTTTGTATGTGCCTTAGAGCTTCGTTTTGGCTCGTCTTCTTACGAGAACTACCAAGCTACCTTCTTTAAGCTTTGCCAAATAGGATCCATTGATTACCAAACTTCCTTTAGGCAAATTTCAAATCGCATCGGGTTATCCCCTGAATTTTTACTCAACTATTTTATTTTAGGATTACGACAAGATATTCAAAGAGAATTGGCTATTATTCAACCTTACTCTCTTTTTCAAACCTTGGGATTAGCTAAACTTATTGAAGCTAAAATCTTTGATACTCATCCCTTGCTTGCTCCTCATCGCACCACCCTTTCCAACACTTCTTCACCGTCGCCATTACGATCCAGCTCTCTTGCCCAACCACCTCTTCCCATACACTGATTAAGCCCCACAGAAAATGCAAGCTTGACGTGCTAAGGGCTTGTGCTTCAACTATGATGACATTGACCATACATTTGCTTCAGTTTCCCTCGAAATATTGGATCCTGACCCTTCCTTATTCTAACCACCCTTTTATCACCAGCTGGAGGCTTTGATTCCATTTTATTCCAATTATCCAGCTCTGCTACAATGAGAGTTTCCACACCATGAACCCTTCGCATTGCAGGTACCATTCATGGCCATTTAGTAACTGTTCTAATTGACATTGGTAGTTTCGCTAATAGTTTACAACCTTCATTGTGTCTTTTCTACAGTTACCAATTTCTCTATCCCTTATTTCATCTGCCATGGTGGGTAATGGTGAGTACATTGAATGTACAGTCTTATGTACTATTATACCCTTAGTTCTTCAACATCATCAATTTGACGTCCCTCTATATTTGCTACCTATGCAAGGGGTCGATGTTATACTAGGTATGGCTTGGTTAGGGTCCTTGGGCCTCATTCTTTTTGACTTTTCAGTACCTGAAATGACCTTTACCCATGCAGCTAAACAAATTACCTTGACTAGACAATCCTCGTCCTAGTTTAATTCACTCACGCATCACCAACTGTGTCGCTCCCTTTGCACTCACTCCTTTACTTCGTCTTATACCATCCTCTTTCTTCCTACCCACCATTTCTAGTCTTCCTTTCTTGTTCTCCTTACCCCTATGGATGGTGACCTTCAACCATCTCACTCTAATCTTGAGTTTCACCAGATACTCACCAAATTTGCCTCAATCTTTGATGTTCCCCGAGGTCTTCCCCCTTTATGTGCCCGTGACCATCACATGCATATCCTCCCTCACTCCTCACCCATCAACATCCAACCTTATCACTATCCCCATTGCCAAAAAAAGCTACGACTAACATGATTTTTGAAATGTTGCAGGATGGAATTATTCGACCTATTACAAGCCACATTTCTTCTCTAGTTTTGTTGATAAAAAGGAAGGATGGCACATGGCACTTTTGTGTAGATTATCGGGCTCTTAATGCTATTATAGTTAAAGATCACTATCCTATTCCTACAGTGGATGACCTTTTAGATGAATTGTTTGGCGCCACTGTCTTTTCTAAAATTGACCTTAGTTAAGGTTATCACCAAACTCGAATCGCTATAGGGGATGAGTTGAAAACAATGTTTTGAACCATTGATGAACAGTTTGAATTTCTTCTCATGCCATTTGGCCTGACCAATGCCCCTTCATCATTTTTGGTGGCCATGAATGACTTTTTTGCTCCTTCCTCTGCCGTTTTGTAGTGATTTTCTTTGATGAAATTCTTGTCTGTAGTCACACATGGGATCAACACTTGAGTCATTTACAACAAATATTGTCCTTGCTAGCACAATCTAAATATTTTGCTAAGTGGTCCAAGGGTGTTTTTGGTGTAACATCCTTATTTTTAATTAACATAATAACAGTATAAAATCGAAGAAAATTTTGAATAACAGAAATTTAATTCAAAAAAACTTGAATAATAAGACATTATCCTTTAAAACTGGTTAAGAGAACATCAAATAATATGGTCATATTTGTTTTCATAATGTACAATAGATATAAGTACTTCCAAATATACATAAGAGTTATCAAAATACATTAGGATCATTCATTTACATTTATAAATACTCAAAATAGTACTGGTCCTAATGAGCAGTCTGCTCACCAATGACTAAGTGACACTAGTCTTTCCCATGCCAATCCTCTATCATCACTAAGTCTTCAGAATCCAGCTCGTCATCTGAGCTAAGGTACAAATCACTTGATTGGCGGTGACCTGAGTACCCGTAATCTGCTCAATCGTCCATCGCGATGGTATTCTGAAATAGTCGTGATCATGGTACGTGACCAGATACGTCACTACTGCTGAGGTTCTCTCAGTGCCAAAAAAGATATAAATACAGAGGGTATGATGGATTCGATACACTAACAAATCAAAAGGAATGCTAAAAGCTAACTCCAGCTCCATCATAACTACCTCACTATCATAAACAAGAATTTTAAAGTAACTAAGTCTCTGGTACTCACCAAATACATCATTTACATTATCTATTACTGAACTATCTACTACTCTCATTCCCTCTATGGGTGTTGTCATCTGGATTCCCTGAAATGGTTACGTAAGGATAAGTCTCTACATTTATTACCAAGCACACATACACAGAGAATTCAATAATACAGATAAAACATTCAACATGCCTCATATAACAATTCAGTTATGCATCCAAATTATGTTTATCTCTATTTATCCTTTCGATACTCATTTTCATATTCAATTTCATTCTCAATTACACTGTCAGTTCCATTGCCCCTGGGATCCCTCGAGGTCTTCCTTAGCATAGATAGTCGCTGGATAGCCGCAGTTACATGGATACAACGTGTGTCGACCCAGCCCCTTTTAGCAAAAATGTAGTCAAGAGTTTAGGTCAGGAAACAAGTGTGAGGCCTGTAGTGTTCCTACTCTCATTTGTATTACGCAATTCAAGAGGAATATCCACCACCCTCATTTTCCTATGACTTCTCAGTCTTCTCCATCTTCCACATTCTCAGTGTACCTCTGAACCATCGATACTCGTCCTTATCATATTCCTTTCTCACTTCATTCCTTTTTATCTATATTTTCCCATTTCATCTCTATATTTTCCATTCTCTGTTTACTAATATATTATTCACACTTTTATCTCTCTATTTTACTCTAGTTTCTTTATTATATCATACATCATTCAATCATTGTCGAGAGTTAGTCTCTTCGAACTCAGTCCACCACATACATGCATATACACTCAAATCAATGATCATACAGTTCATCAAACACTACAAAACATGCTTCAAACATAATAAAAACACATTCTCATCCAAAATACACTCAAAATCATGCATTTCATCACAATATTTTCATGAATACAAACATAACAATTTATTGGTAACAAAATAGAGCTCTCCTTACCTTGAGATGGAGGTTTAGTGAAGGGTTTTTTAGGGTTCTTACTCAAAACATGAGGTTCTTCCTAAATATCACAAGAGACCTCATTTAGAGAAGGAGAATCAAGAAAATAACCAAAGGGATGGAGAATCAAGCTTCAAAAACTTACCAAAGAGTAAGGAAAATGATCTTTTATTAGGCTGTTAAGAAATGGAGACAATACTTATTAGGCTGCAAGTTTCATATTTACACTGATAAAAAAAAATTTGCGCAACTTACTCCATCAAACTATACAAACCCTGAACAACAAAAATGGTTGACCAAGTTATTAGCCTTTTATTACGAGATACACTACAAACCAAGCTCATCCAATCAAGTTGTTGATGCTTTCTCTAAAAAATTTAACTCTTCAGGCCTTACATTTCTTGTAGTCTTTTCACCAGTTTTGCAAGTGATAGACCAACTTCGCCACTTTTACACTAACCACTCAGAAGGACAAGCTCTCATCAACAATTGGAACACTAATTCACACATGCGATCGCAATTCACATTTTGTAATAAATTGCTCTATTTTAAGGATAGACTTTTCGTTCCTAATTCCTCAGGGCTTCAACTCTCTCTTGTTGGAATTTTACTCCTCTCCCATTTGAGTCCATTCAGGTGTCAAAGCCACTTTATTGTTGAGTTACATCCTTCTATTGGCCTGCCATGCACAAAACGGTTAAACACTTCATAACTTGTCACGCTTGCCAACAACATAAAACTTTGACGCAGGCTCCTACTAGGTTGCTCTAACCTCTACCTATTCCTGATCAAGTTTGGGAGGACATATCTATGGATTTCATCACCCACTTACCTCCATCCCATGGAAAAATGTTAATTTGGGTCATTGTCAACCGCCTCACTAAATATGCTTAATTTTTTCCCCTTCTTACTATTTTCACTACTCATACCTTAGTAGTGCTTTTTGCCATTGAAATTTATCTCCTACATAGAATTCCCAAGTCCATTATTAGTGATCGTGACCCACTCTTTCTCAATCAATTCTGGAAAGAATTTTTTCAATTCCAAGGAACTACTCTTTCCTATTCCAGTGCTTATCACCCTCAAAGCGATGGTTAAACCGAAGTTCTCAATAGATGTCTCGAAGCTTATCTCTAATGCTTTGTCAATGAGGAGCCGCACAAGTGGACACAATTTTTGCACCTCCCCCGAGTTATGGTACAGTACCTCCTTTCATTATTCCCTTGCTATAACTCCTTTTGAAGCTCTCTATGGCCGACTGCCCCTTACAATACAATCCTACCTCAATGGCAGCACAAAGATGGCTATGTTAGATGAATTTTTGACTCACGGGCAAACTGTCTTGTTAAAACTCAAGAAGCATCTTCGTAATGTACGGCATCGCTTGAAACAAGCTGCAAACAAACATCAGAGAGAGGTTATCTTTAATCTTGGTGATTTAGTTTTTCTATGACAACAACCTTACCATCAATCTTCTGTTGCTTTATGTCACTCCCAAAAACTTGCACGATGATATTATGGCCCTTTTCAAATTTTACAACACATCAGTTTTGTGGCATATGAACTTGATCTGCCTTTTACAACAAATATTCACTCTATTTTTCAGGTTTCCATGTTGCGACAATGTTATGGCCACCCTCATGAACAAACACTCCCTTTACTAGCCCAAATTAAAAGGACACACTCCATCCACATTTCCATGTTACGACAATGTTATAGCCACCCTCATGAACAAACACTCCTTTTACCAGCCTAAATTGATGGGACATACCCCATCCATGTTTCCATGTTGCAACGATGTTATAGCCACCCTCATGAACAAACACTCCCTTTAACAGCCCAAAGTGATGGGACACACCCCATCCTCGAACCTATACGTGTTTTGGGATGTAGGACCATATCAGGCAGCCAAAGTTTTGAAGATCAAATATTGGTTCAATGGACTTTTCAACTTAAGTCTAGAGCCATGTGGGAGAACTATAACTCCTTTACTCTTTTTTCCTAATCTTGACCTTGAGAACATGGTTTCTTTTCAAGGCAAGGTAATGATACAGCCCAGAGGCCTGCCATAGTAACAACTACTAATAGTAACCCTCATGGTCAATCTAAAGGAACAACAAAAAAATGAACTTCGATGAAAAATTATCATGTTTAATGTTTATTTTTATGTTATTGAGAAATGTAACTAGTGACTTGTTGATCTTAGTGGACAGGTGGATGGTAATTTACTTTTCATGTAACAACCTACCTTTCATATAAGGAGGTGTGAATGGAAATGCAAAACAGAGAATTATTAAATTATAACTTTTGTCTTTTTTTTTTTTTCTTTTCTCCTCTGTCACTATTTCTGGAGAGCCTCCTTCTCTTGAACCAGGAAAACATTAAACTTGTGAGGTTCTATCATTCTCTTTGATAATAAATGATTTACTTGATGCACTCTTCAATTTCTCTTTTAGTTGTTAAAAATCTTACCCTTAAAAGGAAGAGAGTAAAAATCTGACTCTACTTTTATTTAAATAAAATGAAACTGAACTGTTAATTCTCTATACACTTAGAATGGATTCCTCTCTTAAGAAGGTTTATACTAATAACGTGATGTATTATATTGATATTATTTAATGTATTGATTGTATATACTAACGTTCTATATCAATAAAACTTTTTATTAGTATAATATTTCATGGAATAAATTATGCTCACACTGTTTAAAAATTTTCACTAAATAACTATTTTTACCTATACATATTTCCCTCAATTTAGGCAATAACATAACATATATCTTTTTGTTTATATAAACTATTGCTCTCAATTTCACGTGCATGTACATGAAGAAGATGTCAAAGTGATTGTTAAATCTAAAAGAACATAAATACAATTTGGCCTGTATGATATTATTACTGTAAATGCATCTAGTAAATGTTTTCTGTCGATATTTGTTTTAATTGAATTCAATAACAAGATTCTTATCAATGTCAGTAATTTTCATTGTTCCTATGACTACAACCCAGAGACAATAAGAGTTTTATTTTAAATAAACTACTATAATTTATTTATCATCAAATATTTTATTTTCAATTTTAAGTTATTTTTATGTAAATAAAATAATATTTTATTATTATTTTACTTAACATTTTAACATAAAGATATTTACTAATTTTAAATAAAATTTTATTCAATATGTCTGTAAAACGAGAAAAATAATAATTTATAAATTAATTAATGAGTCAAATTTAAATTTAAATTTGACTTTAAATTTGAATTAAGTTAAAACTTCAGTTTAACTTATTTATTTTAAGTCAAGTTTCAAATATTTTATACTTCTTATTAATTCTCGACTTAATTAATTGTAAAAGCATATTCGCTTATATTTTAATTGAAAATGATAAATTAATAAAAAAAATATTTTTAATAAGATTATAGACTAATAATTTTATATTTTGAAATTTGAAAAGATTAAAATTCATGTAATTTCAAGAACTATCTAGAGATTTTCTGAGAGTTCTGATCTCAGTGGACATTAACATAGGAAGAACAAACGAGAGAGAGAAAAGAACGAGGGTGGAGAATGAATAAAGGATAAAGGAGCAGTAGGCATTTATGCCAAAGGAGTGGAAGAAATGACAAATGAATAATGTCCTTTCAATTCTAATCGATAAAATTAAAATTTTCAAACTTGCTATGTTGCGGAAGAACAACGCCACTTATTGTGGATGCAGCATCCATAGAGAATCAGTACTCAGACTTAGTAAAATAGTTTTATTACGATTAAAACCTTAAATGGGTCCTTAAATTGAGTAGAAATTTTTGAATTTAACTTTTGAACAAATATTAAAACTATTAAACACGTAATTTTTATTTTTTTATTCAAATTTATTAGTTAAATCTAGAAAAAATGTAATATAGCACATCAAATATAATGTGACGTTAGTTTAATTATATCAATTAAAATTTTTACAAAATAACTAAGGATTAATCAAAGTGGCAAACGATTTTCGTTGTTTATTAATTATTCTCATTTTACGAATCTTTGCTTTCTTTTTTATTTTTGTGTTAATAAAGATAGTCTTTTTCACACATGTAGGTTCGTGGAGGGTGGATCAGGGGGCTTAAGATCAAGTCAAAAGGCATAGTCGATGAGCAATAGATGAATATTCCTATACTACTCTTTGTTAGTCTTGATGGACCGAGGAGGCTAAGTTAGTCGAAAGATGGTTATCGATTCAAGGACACAAGGTATTCCTATTTTTTTAGGGTAAAAAAGTAGAGAAAATGCCTAGAATTAATGTTTGAGTACTAGGTGGTACAGTGCTGAAGTAATCCATACCATACTCTCAAGAAAATGTAGATATCTTTCTCACTATTCTCTCTAAATGACATTCACTCTCAATAACATTACTTATTAAAGTAATTTGAACCATTCTCTAAAAATGATAGAACTACTCTATTGTATCTTTTTTATTAGTGTTTTTTTTTATTTTTTAAGTATTAAATTAAAGTTTTAGTCATAACTTTACATATTTCTTTAAATACACTTCAAAAAAATTTATTGACAAATAAAAATATTAAATATTAAGATCATTTTTATTAAGATAAATTTTATTTAATAAAAAATAAGTTCTTAATATTTTTTAATTAATATAGTATGAATATTTACATATTGATAATATATATTAATATTTATTTTAATAAATTATTTGTTAGTGTAATATATTATATTATATTATATTATCAGTAAAAACTTAAATATTTATATTAATTATTAAATTTTTGTTAAATAATATTATTAAAAATAAATAATAATAAACACAAATTTAATATGGAAACTATTAATAATGAAGATTTATTTGCAGTACGAGAAGCATAATTGCTAAGACATCTTGACGGGTATATATACCACTCAGCTATATACATAAACAAATTTAGAGAAACACCATTCATTTTATCCATGGGAAACACTCATTCTTATATTCCCCGACTACAACAACAAAAGGGAAATTTTTCTTCCATCAACGTGCGTCACGGTGAGGAACCAAATGGAGAAACATACAAGGAGATGAGTGTGTCATACAATGTCGATGACAGAACCGCCACGTTCACGATGAAGAGGATCATGGCGCGTGGCAGCTACTACCCCAAGGAGAAGTTCGTCATCTCCATCACCGACCGTGATAAAATAAATCCACTCTCATGGCGCGCGTGGCCGTATAGATTTGAAATGATGGTAGAAAAAGCACACGAGCAACAACAACTCCTCAAGGTGCGTTATGCAAAGACATGGATTATGCAAAATAACGATGTTTTGTGGATGGTAGTGCCCCTCTCCAATGTACCCTCACCTGTGAATATATACGATGAAGATGCCACCAAGAACACAAAAATAACAAACACAAGAGGGGGTGGCATAACTGAAACATCAATTAACCCTTACAAGGTTGGAGGATACGAAAAGCAAAGGGGTCTTGTGGTGATTGAGTGGAAGAAAAGGGGTTGGGACCAAAATCCCTACGTTGTGATCGTGTCGCACTATTTTGCAAGTTTGCAAAACACAAATACAGGGTTTTCTGTCACGGCAACGATTTCTAGCGAAGAGGGTATGCATATGGAAGCACCGGTTGTTCATCCTGCTACTTGCTTGTTTGAGATGTTCGATCAAGTTTCAAGGAGTGGGGTTTGGACACCGAACGCGTGCCCTCACTGTGCGAGTCAAAATAGTTCTCACATCTCTCAAACTGTAACTGTTGATGATCCTCCGCTTCAAAGGCAATTTACAGTATTGCAGTCTAGTAGTGAAAATAACAACCCATTCCAACAATGGTTAAGCACCATACTGAATAATAGGGGTGCTACCATATAGTTCTTTGGGAAACTAAACTTCACTCCTGTATAGTTATTATAAGTTTTTTTTACATGTATTTATTTGCATTACTTTTCTAAACTTGAGAGTAATTAAATATTTTTTTAAAAATTATACTATAATACTAAAGGATATTTATATCTTTTTAAATAAATCAATAGTTCTACTACTAAAATTATTTATCATGATTATTCCACGTCTGTAAGAGAGTATAGAATATTCTTTCAATTTCTAGAATAACATTAAATTTACTTTTCTTAAATAATCGCTTTCAATTATTGATATTGGAGAAAGTGAATATTATTTAAAGAGTGTATATATAACTCTCCTCTAAAATATGAATATAAACTGCGAATTTAAAATTTAAAATTTTTTTTATGAATTTTTTTATCTAAAACAAAATTAATTTACTATTATATTCAAATTTTCTTTATTTTTATCATAATTCAAAACTAAAACTTTAGTTTGTACATAGTATCAACCAAACGGTCCACATTTACAATACTAGATGGATAATTCACGGTTAATAAAAAAAAAGAATTGTCCAAAAAATAACAATAAATGTAAAAGATACAAACTTTGTTAGAGAAAACAAAAAATGTCTATATATGTAAAAGAGACTACCTTTATTAATATATAAAAAATAAAAAAAACAAAGAAGATAAAGAGAATTCACAAATATAAAAGATACTAACTTTGTTAACAAAATAAAAAGATTTATAATGCATGCTTTATTTATAAAAAAAAAATTTAAAAATTATTAACAACTCTCATAAATATATATTAGAGAGCGCTTTCTCTAAAGTATATAACCTCTCTAAATATATTATTATAAAAGAATTTCTATAAAAGTTGGTTTTTGGTGCAGTGATATTTTTTTTTTAATCAACTTCTTTATATAAGTAAAATAACACAAAAAAACTTAGTGTATTTGAATATCAAGAAAAAAGAAATACAGAAATATTTAATGGCATAAAATATGTTAAAAATAAATTATGCAAGGGTAAAATTATTAAGAATAAAGTATAATTTATCCTTTTTATAAGACAAGATATAGAGCTAATTGAAGTATAAGAGACGCAGTGGTTCAGCAAATTCACGTTCGTCCATCGTGAACGTCACCTCACTCGATTCCACCTTCTCAATGGCCAACTCTAGCAGGGAGACAAACAAGAAACTATTATTATCTGCAGCAAGAAAGTCCGAAAATGATAACCAGCAGAAGGGTTCTAATTGTTTTTTTTTTCCCGGAAAAATTCAGTTATAAATTTTTATTAATAATTATAAAAATTATTTTATTTTGTATTTTAAAATTTTTGAAAATATAGTAATAAATTGTTTTTCTATTAATTGTTTTGCACGTTCTTAAAAATAGTAAATAAATTGTATATACAGCTTTTAGTTATCAATGAAACATATTAATTACGCGTTTCTTACTATTTTTTTAAAAATAATATTTAATTGATATTTCTGTCCATAAAATCTTGATCCTAAGGGTTTTAATGGACCTTTTGCCCTACAGGGTTTATTAGAGATATGAATGGGCTAATTAGGCTTCTTGATAGCTCTCGTAACTATCTTATTCTTACTTAACTTAGTTACTAGTTGTTCAATGTGCTGGTCTCGTAGTAATTAGCTGGGCTAACTCCTAAGCAAATTCTATATTTAAAGATCAACAATCAATTAAAATAACTATGCCTTTAAATGTTCTCTCATTATTTTTTCTTAGATTATAACTTCAAAATGATTTCAGAGCTCAACGATTTAGAGCAAGATTACGCTTTAAACAATATGACTAATCAAAAACTCGAATTCAAAGAAATGATCAGGTTCCAATTGAGGCATTCCAAATTGTAACACCCCATAAAATTAGTAATAAATTTAATCTTCTTTTTGAGTTTACTAAACTTCTATAAAATAATTTCTCAGATTCTTTGAGATTTTAATTAGTAATTTAATAAACTTGTTAAGATCTAAATAATAAAAACTTACTATTTGAGCTACATCTACATGTTGCTCAAATACTCAGAAATTTGCTGATCTTAATGATCTTACTTAGCTCAAACAAGATAACTTTCGGTGGAAGATATCTTCGATTTATACCAAAAAGTATTAGGAATTTACTAATTCTATTTCAAAATTATTCTAAGAAAATTCTTATCATCAAAATAGCATTATAAATCGCAATAGTAATGTAATTTAGAACTCAATTACTATATATATAAAAAAAAAAGGACATGTAATTAGAGGTCCAATTATAAAAAATTAATGAAAATGATTTAGACCAAGTTGAACGAGAGCACAGAAAAGACAATTAAGATAAAAATTATGATTAAAGAAGAATAAAATAAGAAAAAAATCAAGAAAACAAGTACATGTGAAGTTACTAAATGAAACTTAATAAGTTAAAATTACAAAACTTAATTAGGATGAACAATTGAATGACACATGAGAAGATAGATGATGAATCAACATTTTAAAGGGCGTTACATGGCTAATTGTGAAAAAAAGAAAAGAAATAATTTGGGTAGAAAAAGCAATAAAATTAAACTTAAATGCTTAATTTTACATAATAGTTAGTTGGAAGAAGAAAATTCAAATGATTTTATTTTTATGGTAGAATTGATAAGTTGAGATGTATTCTAAATTGCAGATGCTAAAAAGAATAAAAAGGACAAATCAAAGTTCAAAAGAATATAAAATATCAAATAACTTATTGCTGACGAAATAGGTGAAGACATTTAGATTATAATGTTCCTATTTATTAGTTCGAGAACTCTTAAAGCTTAATGCGAATCAGGAAATTGTTTTGGTAATATCCTCACATTCTAGCTCTTGAGCAAAACCAATATGTTCTATAAGTCAAGACATTCACATTTTAATGTCTTCACATCTAATTACTTAAAGAAAATTTTAGAACTTTCTATAAGCAATGCATGATAGGATACTAGGATTTCAGTGTTCCCACGTTGAGCTAACTCTTCTGTAAACAGTTGATGCGTTGCGAATTTTGATATCTTCGGATTATTTTTCATTTTTGGAGTTTTAGAGTTAGTTGTTCTTTGTTCTTTTCTTTACTTTTATATAAGATTGGAGTTAAAGATACTTTAGAAACAAATGTCAAGCTTCATTAATGGAGGAATTTTACATAGATCAATTTTCATTTCCCTTTTTCTCTTCGCTTTTTGCAGTGTTTTCCTGAATTGTGTAGTTTAAGATATGTTTGAATCTGAAATCAACTTTATGTAATGTTGTTTCACTCAACTTAATTGATTTTTCATAGTAAATTATTTTTTGCTTTTGAGCTTAATATTGCATTGAACTAGCCATTCAAATGCATGAATTTAAAGCATTTTTCAAAATTGAGAAATTGGTCAAATGATTATATTTGAAATAAAAATCTCAACTTTCTAATTAACTAGATATATGAGTTAAGATTTGGTGTGATTGTTATTAATTTTTATGTTAAAATATTGTTCTTTGTTAAATTTATCGAAGATATTAAGATTTTATATTAAGAGTTAATGTAAAAACACTCATTCATTAAATCATTCAATTTAATCATTACATTTGAGTTAAAGATATTGATCTTCACATGAAGTAAAATTTTGAAGGATAATTTGATTCCTAACCATTTAATTTAACCATTGTTACTCAAATTATGTTAGTTAGAAATTTTTAGACTTAAGTCAATCTTATTTTTTTAGTTATTAATAAATATAATTTTCAACAAATTTATTCATTCAATAAATTTTCAAATTCAACTTGCAATCTTCAATATAATATAAAAAAAATCAATTTTAAGATATTGACTTTAAAGATATTAATAAATATTTGGAAACCTTGTTCAGATTTGTGATACATTATATTTGAAGGGAGTAAGAGAGAAAGTAGTACATTCGAGATTATTTTCATTGTCCGTAAGAGATAATGCAAAGTGCTAGTTGAGAGGTCAATTGCAAGGAAACAGTTCTCCTTAGGAAGATATAGCCACTGAATTTTTTAAATAAATACTTTGTGTTTGTGGACAAATGTATTTATAAAAAAGTAATAAAAAGTTCTAAAATAAGTTCTTAAAGTATCGTCTTATAAGGATTGTTTCTAATTATCAAAAAAAATTTAATTTAATTATTTCAACTTAAAAGATGCAAAATTAAATATAACAAGGATTTGAATATAAAATTAATTAACAATAAATTAAAATAGCACTGCATCTCACAATAAACTAATTAAGAACCTAGGACGCATGGTTTTATCTTTACACTTTTCTATGTTCTCTTTTAAATTAATTCTAATTCCAATTCCAATTTCTTATGATTGTCCATCATTCATACTAAATCTATTAATTAACACCTAGTGATCATGCAATCTTAAAAGTCTTTTCTTTAAACTATCACCTAATGATCATGTAAAGTAAAAGGAAGAGAAAGCATAAAATGCCTATGAGCTATTAATTTAATAACGACTAAAAGAAAAGAATTAAAAAGTTTAGTCCACCTAATCCTTCGTCTCATTTTATCCTCTAAATCCTTTAACTATATGTGGTACAATTGGCTACAATATATTTAATTATGTTATATTTAAGAGTTATTAATTCTGATATACAAATATAGCACAATAAGGTAACACCAATAAAGAACAAAAACACGAAATAATCCTAACTATGGATTTAACTAAACATAATATAAAAGAAAATTAAAATAATAATAAATGTTATGACCTCTTTTTGTAAAGAATCAATGACATCTCGCATTATCTTTCTTAATTCATTTATGAGATAGTATATACATAAGTAAAAGTGTATAAATTTTTAAGAAATTGAATATGTACATCCAAATTAACAAAATAATAAAATTCCAAAGGCATTTTCATATTATGCCAATAAATTTACATAAATTTATACATTTACAACAACTATACAGCGAAAAGTTTAAAATACAAGTTTTTGTATAATAATTACATTCCTTGAAAATTTATAGCGCAAACAGCTTAGACCTAATTCTAAAATCTAAACTGATAAAAATAATTAATTTACGCTATAATTCCTTCAAAATGCCAACCCCGTCGTCCCTCAGTCAGACCTTCCAGCTTGAGAAGTAGACACATTATCTGTTCTTTCTGCTCACGTACCATCGTACGATCATTACAACACACATACCAACACAACAAAATGCAATGGTAAGCTTATATAATTAACAATCATAATTATAGAGTATGAGTATATAAAATGATTTAAATAGCTAATATATTTCACAACATTCAGCACAACAGCTTCAATCAATAGATGCAGTATGTTTATCCCATTCCCAGCCCATCTAATACAAATGCAGCGATTCAGTTCCATCTGGTTTTACAGCTTAAGTAATCCAGAGGAACTATTATCCGATTTGGGAGCGACCTATCCTAGTATCTGGATCCAAACACAGCACAGCTAAGCGTCCTAATCAGCTCTAGAATGATGAAAATGTATGTGATGTAGCATAGCTAAATTAACATAATACGACACAACTAGATAGATTATCAGTCTCAGTATTTCAGCTATACATACACTTTTACCCAGCCTCAACAACACAGTCATGTATATTCATAGCAAAACCAAACATCTCGCGATATCAATTAAACATTTCTAAACTAATTAAACAGCTCACAGCATTAATAAGACTTGTCAATATACTTCAACATTCTCAGCACATATATCACGGTATTTCAGTATATGACATCTCATTACAACATTTTAGTACTCATTAAGCAACAGAGAAATCCACTCAACTATACTACTCTAGGTTTTAACCTATAGTCTGACTATACAACGACTTATTCTCAGTTAATGCAGAATTAGATTCATAAATAGCTCAACATTTACTAGACGAATAAGCTTTCCTTTACCTGGAATAAATTTTCTTCAGATCAAACTTCACATGAGTTCCCAAGTATAGAAACAACACTCGCGGTTTAGATTTCTTCACTATTAAGAATTAGAGACTTTAGAGAAGAGAAACCCACGAATAAAACCCAGAGTTAAAGATTAAGGTTTCAAGATCTCATCTAGATCCACACTAAACAACGCTTTCCACTTAGATCGAGAAGAAATTTAGCCTTGGGAATGTTTCTTTAAGGAAAGATGGTGAGAGAACAGAGAGAAAAGCTGTCTGGTGAGAAATGAGCGTTTATGGACACTAAGGCTCCTTAAATACCTCTCCAGGTCTGTGCGCTCTCACTTGAGCGAGCTAATCCTTGCTTGAGCAAGTTCTTTTCTCGCCTGGATGAGCTCACCCTCGCCTGGGCAAGAAAACCAGATAGTGAAACCTCTCAAATTTATGTTATTCTTGCTTGAGCGAGGAACAGCTCGCTTGAGCGAGCTGTATCTCGCCTGGACGAGCAGCATTCTCGCCTAAGCAAGATTGAGTCCATAGAGCCATTTTTCCTATGACTCCTCACTCTCGCCTGAGTGAGATCGGCTCTCATTTGGGCGAGAGGACAGTTGGGGTGATCTTATTTGATCTCGTTTGAGCGAGATTGATCTCGCTTGAGCGAGAATACTCCAGATTGCCTAATCCTGCATGACTTATACTCACTTAAGCGAGACACCCTGCACCCTAAACTCTCAATCTCTCTCCCAAATGAGATTATATTAGTTCTCGATCATATTCCCTAACTTTTCTCATGCACAACACACTTATTAGTTCTCGATCATAATCCCTAACTTTTCTCTTGCACAACACACTTAACAAAATCATGACACAACACTTGAGACTATACTGCTCCATACTTGGCAATCATACAACTTTTACATTCACATTCCAATATATAAATAATTCATACACTTTAAGTATACACAACACAATTCAAATGGAATAATAAGTATACATAAATACACTAATCTGACAATAGACCAATCCATAGTAATTGAAAAGTAAAAGCAAACTAGAGGAGTTTCTAATGGAGAAAAGATGAGGAGAACTCTTGATCTGACACGCCCTCAAAGCTTTTGTAGTCATTAGCGACTGGCCAACACCAAGGTTGAAAGATGTGAAAAGAGATGTAAGGTTTGAGAAAATATCAAAAGGCTAAAAAAGGTCCTAAAGTCGTTGCTCTTGAGTGCCTTTAATAGAGTTTGAAAACCCGAAAATTTCTTTGAATTGGACTTCTTCCAGGTAAGCACGTCGTGAAAGACCATAAGCTTGGCCGTGCATATGGTCGAAGTACTCCCATGCTGAATGGTGTAGTCTAGGCGTGTTGATTTCTGCGAAGCCCTATTTTTTCAACCAATTTGGCCCAAAATGAATTAAAAATCCAATTGTGGCCTTCTCCTATTAATTTGCGTATATAATAATCGTAGAAATTAGTGTAAAAACTTGATAAAATAATGGTCATACATAATTATATAGGCTATAAAAGTATGCCAAATACAGACTTATCACTTTCCTTCTAATAAGTTAGCTAAGATGAGAAAAGGAAATTACATCCTTTGTTAAGTTAAATCATGAATGTTCGTGGACAAGTGTACTCGTTGAAAAGTAATAAAGGAGTTTCAAAGAAGTTTCCAAGTTATCGTCCTACAGAAATTATTTTAAGTACTAAGAACACCTTGATTCAATTGTTTAAACTAAAAGGATGTATGATAAATTAAAAACAAAAAGAATTCAAGTTCAAAAGTAATTAAAAAGACAATAATGCAATTCTTAACAGAAATTAGATGAGATGAGCCTAAGGCATATGGTTTGACTTATTATGTATCTCTGTGTTTTCTTTAATTTAATTTCAATATTAGTTTCTCTATATTCGCCAACTATCCATACTTATTCTATTAACACCCAATGATCATGCATGTTAATATTCTTTTCCTTAGGCAATTACCCTTCAATCATCATGCAAAGCAAAAGGTAGAAATAGCATAAAGAACCAATGAGTTTGTTAATTTAATAACAGTTGGAAAAGAAGAATTAAGTTTGATCTACCTAACCCTTTATCTCGTTTTATCCTATTATGTTCCACAAAAGATTCAATGGTTATCAAAAGCTCCTAGTGTTGATGCATTTTCATACATTTATTACTTAATCAATGTGTTCACCTCTTACAAAAAAAAAAAAAAAACATGATGACCAAAGTACAATGCAAAATAGTGGGGTGACTCTTGTTACTCAATAACTACATATCTTAGTGCAAAGGATAAAAATCCCATTTATCCAAATATGTCATACTTTGGGGTAATTGAACATACATAGAAATTGGATTACACAAATTTTCAAGTCGCTGTGTTTGGATGCAAGTGGGATAACAACAACATTGGGGTTTGAATTGATGATTTAGGCTTTATAAGAGTCCATTTTAAGAGGGTGAGTTATCAAAATGACCCATTTATCCTTACATCATAGGCTCAACAAGATTTCTATGTCCCTAATCCTATTGATAAGTTGTGGTCAATTGTCTTGTCAAATAATATCAACACTTTCAGAGATGGCGAAAGCATGGAAGATGAAGTTAATGTTGAGGATGTGTGACACCCATAATTTCTTCTTTAAGTTATATAACAATTTATGAAGAGGAAAAGGAATAAAATAAATTTTTTTTGAAAACATGCAATATAAAAACGTGATAAAATTTAAAACTTTATGGTAAATAAGTCCATTCATAAAAATTTACAAAAATATTAAAATAATAAACGATAAACCATACCTTAATAATTACATTTACACTGCAACAATAGAGAAATATACATATACTAAATTTCATTTACATACAAAAGTTTAATATTTACAAATTGTTATAAAAATACATTAGGACTTAGATTATACAAGTACAATATCAAAATAAACTAAGTCCTAAGAACAGTCAATATCCATATCCAAAACACTAAGGACTTGTTTTAGGTCTTCATCCTCACCATGGTCTCCAGTATTGGCCATAACCTTTGTGCCGGTCTCCAACTCTTGGGTAAAAGTACGTGGTCTTCCTATTTGGACATAGTCATGGAAGGTATACACGTAATCCACTAGATCTGGCATCCAAACTATTCCTTGATATATGTACAAATTAAGCATATGATGAATCCTACCACTAGCTGAGTAGTCAAAAGGGATACTATACCATATATTCATCTCTAAGATAAATACATCACCAAATACTATAATATATATATTACAATTGCTTAAAAATCAATTAAAGTATCACATTATTGACCACAAAATAAATATGTCATCATTTTCTATATGTTATATACTCTCAGTGACATGATTAATGCCCTTATTTCTCAAATAAGCACTTTCTCGTGCACTGTGATCACAATTAATAGTTGCTTCTAACATTTTATGAAGCTTTACACAAAGAAGTGAATAGTCTATGGTTAGCCTTTGTACATAGATATAGCGTATACAATATAGGGCTCCTTAGCAAAAGTATAGGCAGGAGTGTTAGCTAAGAAATAAGTGTGAGGTCATATGATGCATTCGCTCTTAGATTATACACACTTAGGTGAATGTCATTCACCACCTTACATTTTTTTAAATTTTTTACAATCGGCTCTACATTTTATATCCCCAGTGTATCTCTGTAACTATTCACACTAATTTCTTAACTACTTTTTATGCTTAATACTCTTTTTTTCAACTTATTCATATTAATCAGTTACATGAACCATACACAAAGTAAGGCATCTTAGGACTAAGTCCATTCTATATATATGTTAAGAGAGTATTTTAAAATCACTTCAAATCAACCAAACATACATAATCAACTTTTCACAATAGTTAAATATTAAATAGCATTCAAACATATATTTCAAGCAGGGAACACACCATAGCACTCTTATGAGCACAAAAATATTTGCTATATTTTAATGATGGGGTAGAGTCTTCCTTACCTCGAATCAAAGATTTAGAAGAACATTTGTGAAGAATATTGCTCAAAGAATAGAGCATTTTCTGAGCATCATAAGATAGGATACTTTTGAGAAAGTAGAAAACAAAGAGAAAAGAACAGAGATTAGAGAATAAGGATCCGAGAAATATACTTAGAGTCAATCAAAAGTCTAGATTTAAGGAATCCTTGGGGTTCAAGGGAGTTTTTTTTTAAGAAAGAAAGTGAGAGATAAAAAAAAAAGAGAGAAAAGGTAACTTAGATTGTAATTATTTTTTTTTGTGATTCCTCACCTGTGCAAGATGAAAATTGGGACAACTTTATCCTATTTTGCCTGAGCGAGACTCATATCTTTTGAGTGAGAGTACTCTGGAATCACCTGGTTAAGAACATTTAATCTCACTTTAGCGAGACTCCCTGCAACAAACTTCATTCAAAGACTTTTAAATTAAAACACAATCCAATAATAATTAATAACAAATAAACAATAAAAAAAAGGGTGTTACAGGATGATCCCTTCTTAGTTGTAGAACACATGCCAAATAGTGATTCAGTATTAGATGATGGAGACTTTTATGCAAGACATGATCATGAAGAGGATATTTAGTTAAATTTATCCTTTTATACCATTAAAGGTCATAAGAAAGATAGTAAAGTTTCTAAGAAAAGAAAAATGTGCACCTAAACATCAATAATTTGACTTTATTATTTTAAATGACATTATTTTATATTCTATATTATTATTTATTGTTAACTAAGTTTATTATTTCATAGTTGACTTCAGGTAACATGGAAGAAGGTTCCCCTCTTAAGTCTCAAGGATCATATTATTTTTGAAGTTTTTCTAAAGTTGTCTCAAAATAAACTTTGGTAGTAACTATGATTTTCTTAGAAAACATTTTTTATTCATAAAAGATGTCTTTTTTAAAATATTTTTGTCGTCTCGTTGCGACCTCAGCTACAACAACTTATGTGAGCTAATTGATTGGCATCAAAATAGATTATTTGCTTTATCTCATTGTTATTTTAGGACATTCAATTGTTCTCAATTTGATTTAATAATTGATTGTCACGTGTACTTTTCAAGTAATTTGAAATTCTGAAGTATCAACTATATTTTGGATGCTGAAATGTTTCCACTATTTTTGAATTATTGATCATGGTCTATCAAGTTATAATAATGCCAAATTATAAAAAATCTGCTAAAATTTTTCAGAACTTTAAAGAGCAGTTCAAAAAACTCCTCTCAAAACTTAACTTTTGGAAAGCGGTTCACATATAATCGATTCTCAAAATTTAATCTTGGAGAATGGTTCATAAATAATAACTCTTAGAAGTAGAGATTAAGAAATGATCCACGTGCAATCGCTTCCAGAAATATTTTTTTTGGAGAGTGATCAAAAGTAAAGATTAAGAGCAATTAATGCATAATTGAACCAATCTTTAAAGTTAACTTTTGAGAAGGATTGTACGTGAAGTTTCTTTTCAATTTTATTTCTAAAAATGGTTATTTAACTGCACTTTTAAATACAATAACTTGTATTAAGTGATACGCCAAGTGAATTGAACTTTTTAAGAGATCTATCTATCTATGTTTACACTTTAGGTGAGCTAATTAATTGGCGTCGTTCAAAATAGATTCTTTGCTTTATCTCATTGGTTGAAGATTAATGGAAAAGGGATTTGGTTGCTTTATCTGAGATACGACGTGTCCTTTTTCATTATTTGACCATATAATTGACCCGATCGATTATATTGTAAGTGTATTATTTCCATGTTTATAAATGAAAATTCACTTATTGAACATTTACACTCTCTATATATAAGACACAAAACAAACTTGATGCAACTCCGACGAGCATTTGCGAAAGCAAAACTATAGCATAGTCCATTAAGTTTGCGTTACCTTGGTTTTCCCAAGTTCTTTTTCTATTTATTTATTTTAGTAGAATGAACCTTTCTTTTATATTTATACCAGGCTTTGAAAATGTTTTCTCCACATGATGTTTAATGGTTAAGTTTGCTGCAAATTCAAATTGACCAATAAAGAAAACACATGTAAAAGTGGTGTGAAAATTCAATGCACAGTTTTATCATTTTCTTATGAAAAATTATTGATCATTTTTATTTCTAAAATAGAAATTTTAAAAGAATGGATAAGCACAAGATAGCATATGCTTTATGCATGGAAGAAATGAACCATATAAAAGAATATGACGAGTGACGATATTTTCTGACGTCTTCATTTCATGCGAAACCAAAGTAGAAAAAAATAAAAAATTAGAAATATAATAGACATACAATAATTGTTTAATTGCATAAAATTATTTATTTTCTTCTTATTTTAAATATTACTTAATATATATATATATATATATATCTTAAGTAAACAATTAATTTTATTAAAAAAGTATTATAAAGTAATTTAATTTTACTGAAATTGCTTTACTAAAAGTAATAAAATATATTAACCAAGTATTATTTAAAATACTTTTCTTGCTTTTAAAGTGAGATAAGAGTTCTTATATTTTATGGTTTGTTGATAAACATGTTTTCAATATAAAGAATTTTATTGAAAGAAAATAAAAAAATGCTCTTAATATTTTAAAATAATTAATAAATAAATTAAATAACATTTAATATAAACAAAAAAGAATATAAAATATTAAGTTAATATTTTTTATTGGAAAATTGTTAACCTTGATCGTTGAAGTAAAAAATAAATGATTAAAAATGATAATTTTTTTATTAAAAATGAAATATTTATCATCTAAAAACTATAAATATAAATAAAAATGATGGAAATTTGTAGGTTGCGGAAGAACAACGCCAATGTAGTAGGTGGCCCACCTTTGATTCCCCTCAAGTGCAATAAATATGCATATAACATAATTAATGTAAACCAAACTTGTTACACCCAAAATGGGAAACACCCCTCCCCGTTGTACTAAGAAACTAAGTTTGGGAGAAAGTGCATCCATGGAAACCAGTAGAGTTGAGGGAACTTCAACCAAAGATGGAGAAGGCTCTTACAATTATGAGGAACAATGTGTGTCGTTTTGCATAGACGACAGAACCTGCAAAGCTTCGATCAAGACAACGAGGCAACCAGGCAGCAATCGCATGAAGAAGTTCTACATCTCAATCACAGACAGTGACAAAATGAACTTCTTATCATGGCGTGTTTGGCCATACAGATTCGAAATGATGGTAGAAAGAAGAGAAGGTGAACATGTAGACGTGCGTTACGCCAAAACAGATGTCGTTCAAGACTACGACATTTTATGGTTGGCAGCACCGCCAACCACAATGAAAGTTCGACCCAAGATTCTATACGATGAGAATGCTATCGACAACATGAAAACTTTCACGAACAAAGACGGCACCGTTTCGGAAATATCGATCAACCCTTACATGGTTCGAGGGCGTGAAAAGCAAAGGGGTATGGTGGTTATTGAGTGCAAGAAAAAAAAAAAAGGTACTGAAAACCCTTTCTTGGTAATTGTCTCACACTATTTGGTGGCTTCGAGTAAAACAAAATTAGGAGTGTCTATGGTGGCAAAGATTCGTGGTGAAGATGGCCCTAATTGTCTGCAAGTGGAAGGGCCAATCTTTCACCCTGCCTCTGATTTGTTTGAGATGTTCAATCAAGTCTCACAGACCCAACGTTGGACGCCAAATTTGTGTCGTCACTGTGTTGAAAGAACCCCAAACTCTCAAACTCAACTCCAAGTGATAAACGGTGACCGTAGCGTTAACGTTAATAATGTTTTCTGCGATGATAAAGGTACTCAACATCACCCTAAGATAGACCAAAGTCTTGAAGGTACCCACAATCAAACAAAGCAAAGTATGACACCTCAACGAGGCCAAGGATCTTGTTACAGTGGTTCTTTCTATGGTAACGAAAATGGTTGTGGTGTTGTGAATAAAACTGTCATTAATGCTTATTATTGTTGCTGCACTCGCTATCAAAAAAGGCACTCAGAGCAAGATCCATGTCATTGTGCAGAAGATGGCTACAAGCATGCACCACCAAGCAGACACAACCCTGCCACCCTTTCCTACAAGTAGAGTTAAATTCGATTGTTAGATAACATAGAAGAAGCCCACTAAAGAGCGGAGTTAATTGAATAATTAATAGGTAATTATAAATAGTTGTAGCTTTCAATGTAATAAATGTTTGCAGTGTTCTACATATAGCACTCTCATTTATACGGGCCTAAATCGTCGGTGAAGTGTTACCTATACAAGTAATTACCTACTCCTTAACCTATCAACTACAATCTTAGTCCACTAAGAGTGTGTTAGATCAGCTTGGTCGCAGCATTAAGTCATGTCAGCTAATTTCAACAAGTATGGTTTCCTTTTTCTAGTTAGTTGATTATTTGACTGCATCTTCTGAAGAAGTTATCACACTCCTAGGATTTCAAGTAGAGCTGAAGCTTGTGTAGCTCATTCTAAGTTAACAATAGTTATAATAGTTGTTTCTCCTCTAAAATGATAATCCCTAAAATCTAGAGTCAGTTTTCATACAATGTTCCTCTACCAATTCCACCGCAGATAAGAGTTTCATGTCTAAAATTGTCTAATGTATTTTAGAGTAGACAAATAAATCACTTAAATTTAAACCCAGACATTCTATTTCTGTCTTGTACAGAGTCACGTTAAAATCTTTATACGATATTAGAGCCTAGATTTAAGAGAAAAATAATAATGAAGGCTAAAGATAAAAAGGGTCAAGCATAAAAATTAGACATATGGAATAAAAAAATTTCAGAAAAAGTAGCACAGATCATGTGGACAAATTAAGATTTAAGAGAAAGAGCATAGGACCACAAGTAGAGACATAAAACTTAAAGTTGTAAGTCATACTAAGAAAATATTTAACATACAAGTTATAGCTAGCCCAAACTTAATTGGAGTTGAGTGAGAGTATTAAAATATAAAGACTAATATAAGCAAGAAAGTTTCGTGTCCAAGATTGCTTAATGCATTCTAGTCAAATAAGCCACTCAAACTTAAATTAACAACTGTTATTTTAGCACTTGAGTCACCCGTTTAACTTCTTTTAATTCGGCTAAATTGAATGATTTAAGTTACCCTATCTTTCAACGTTTCTAATTTTGGTGTTAACGCCATTCTAATAGAAATCCTTCAATGGCTTTGATGAATCCAATACTTACAAGTAAAACAATCACTCATTGTCTCAATCTATGAGACGAGCTTTGACTTCCTAAGACAAATTCAAATTCATCAATAAATGTTTTTATCAGATCATGCACACAAACATGGTAACTGTTTACGGTGAAAAATGACAGTTTTGTAAACAAATAATCCAAGAACAATAAGGGGACTGGATTAGGTTCTCTTTGAGTTCTTTTAAGTATATTGTTAACATGATGCTCAAATTAACGGCGTAAAAAGAGTATTAAGCCATAATATGGAATAGTAAACGTGCAGAATTGAATCAAACGTAGAGGTTCTTTACAGAAAAGTGTGAAATAGGAAACAAATTGCAGAAATGAAATAAGCAACAAGCTGAAATTAAAATGCAGAAAGGTAGATGTGCAAGAATGTAAAGGTGTGTGAATGTAAACGTACGACTCCTCACAACCGCGGACAGCGGCCACCGTGAGTCTCCTTGTAGCTGGTGTCTGGCGCGGTGCAGGGTTGCAGCTTGCAGAGAGTTTTAGGTGCGGTGTCAGGGTGCAAAAAGTCGTCCTTTGTAAAATGGCGCTTTGTAGTATTTATAGACATGAAGACCACCACCGTTCTCCTCCTTTTGCGGGCACTTCTTAGTAACTTCCTCCAACTGTTGATGCCCATTATCCACGGTTGCTTGTGATCGTGTCGTTGGTTGAGACTTCTTTCATAACCGCTATCGCCCACGATCTCTTTTACGTAGTGGTGAATGTTGATAACTGCTGGTAATCGCTTTTGGATTTTGCAATGACTTGACCTATCAAAACTCTTGTTTTTCTATCTATCGAGTATTTCTGGGAGAAACCTAAGTGACTCATTTTGTGTTATGGCCTTAGAATAGTTTCTTCTTGACTTCTCATTTCGAGCAATTCTGGAGTTTTGAGAGCTTGTCTTAGTCTTGTGGACTTAGAATATTTTCTTTGCTCATTTCTGTTTCTCGAGCAATTTTTGGAGTTTTGAGAGCTTGTCTTGATCTTGTGGACTTAGAATATTTTCTTTGCTCATTTTTGTTTTTCGAGCAATTCTGGAGGGACTAGAGCTCAGCCATGTTTGTGGACTTAGAATATTTTCTGACTACTTCCTATTTTTTGAGCAATTCTGGAGAAAATTTGAAGCTCAACCAAGTTTGTGGACTTAGAATATTTTCTGACTACTTCTTGGACTTAGAATATTTTCTGACCACTTCTTGTTTTTCGAGCAATTCTGGAGGGACTTTGGAGCTCAACCAAGTTTGTGGACTTAGAATATTTTCTGACCACTTCCTATTTTTCGAGCAGTTTTACGTGTCAGGGACTTGAAAACTCCTCAAAACGCCTCGAAAAGCCATCAGTTATTGTGGACTTAGAATATTTTCTTGTCAGTCCTGTTTTTCGAGCAATTTTGAGTGTCAGTGACTTGGAAACTCCTCAAAACTCCTCGAAAAAGCCTTTAGTTTTGTGGACAGAATATTTTCTTGCCAATCCTGCTTTTCGAGCAGTTTTGGGTGTTAGTGACTTGGAAACTTCTCAAAACTCCTCGAAAAAGCCTTTAGTTTTTTGGACTTGGAATATTTCCTTGTCTTTCTAGCAGCTTAGAGAAAAATTAACAATGTGACAAAAATTTTCTAAAATAGCTCGAAATGTGTCCCTTTTAATAAAACATATTAAAGGTCTTGGATAATCTTTCAATATTCCCTTATGTTTAGGCCTATTTTTTTAGCTCCTTCTTGACTCTCAAAACTTGTTGAAATGTAGTTTTCCTCAAGATGATTTTAACTTAGAAAATTTTCTTTATCCCAAACAGTAACATATCAAAGAAGATTTTAACACACTCTAAATTTTAGCTTATATTTATTACAACAACAAAAGAATTCATAACGAGCATCAATTGATGATTTGACTAATTAATTCTGTACGAATCTAGTTTATTTATGTAATATTTATATTCTAACTATAATTTAACTTTTCAAATAGGATTTTTGTTATGTGATTATATAATCTCTTTTAAGATTTAGTTACATAATATTAAATATAAAACTTTTTATACAGCAAAATAATACCAAATGTAATTAATTTAACGTAAGCAATTTATGTGATAATATATTATATAAATAATTATTTTCTTCAAATATTTAGTTAACGTAAATCATGAAATGTGTGATCACCAAGCAGAGTTTAAATTATTTCATTGATACCTGAATCTTGTTAAACAAAGATATTTATCTTACTGAATATTATTATGACATTTTATAGTTTCACTCTGGCTTCAAGAAAATTATTAATTAATAACTAAATTTAACAATTAATCATAATTGATCGTAATTAGTGATTAATTTCCCAAAAAGAAGGAATTTAGTTACAAATTTAATTACTAAAATGTTAAAAATGATTTAATGATTGAATTAGTAATTGATTATTTGGTCCCAAAAATAAATTATATATGAATTTTCCATACCGATTATTTTAACAATTTTTGAAACTGAATTAGTAACTAAATTTTTTATATTTTTTACTAAACATCCTTTGCTATATAATTTATATTTAAATTGTGATATTTAAATATTTTTATTTTTATTAGCGATTAAATTTAGCAACTAGTTAGAATCCGATATAGATCATCTACAGTTTTGGAGAAAACTGCAGTCTGCAGTTTAAATTGGCTTAAGCAAATTTGGCAAAAAGTGATTTTCGCTTAAGTTAACAAAATTCACTTAAGCAAATTTAGTAAAAAAGTGATTTTCGCTTAAGTTAAAATTGCAAACAATTTTTAAAACTTCATCTTCATCATCTCTAAACTACATCAAAGTTGAGAAACATTTGCACAAGATCATGTGATCACACATTATGATCATACCACAAAAATTTAAGTATTAATAATGCAACTATTTCTCAACCAATTTCTTAAAGTTATCATTCCTATAATTCTTATCATCATTCTCAACAATTTAACTTTGTTCCAAATGGTTTTATATCACTAATATTTAGCACAAGTAGCACACTTACTAATACATTTGGAATATATGGTGGGATGATATATGTAAAGGTCTTTGATAACTAGGTATCCTTGATAACAAACAAAGTTTATTTAGTGACTAATTCAGTGGATCACTAAATTATTTTATTTAAATAAAACTAGCTTTATAAACAATGAAATTTCAGAATTTGTATTTTTAAATGTTTTTTATATTTTTTATGACATTTGAATAAAATAATTTTGCTATATATCATATTTACACATAATCACAGCATTGATATCATCTTCACGCAAAAAAAGAAAGTCCTACTTTCTAAGTTTAGGCTATTATCCTTATCAATAATCGGTTAAACACAAGATTGAGCTTCCAAGTCCAATGCAAATTTAAAATATTATACCCATAACTATAACCTCTTGACCATGAAGTCTTTCCCTTGACTCTTGTCACATTGCATGAAAGTTTGCTATTATGTCTTCTTTAAATTCAATCATACCCGGTCTTCTTTAATTCAGGAACCACGTGATTTTAGAGCATTCTCACTCAAGTGAGATAGGATAAACTTCGCTTAACTATCCTCTCACTCAAGCGAGAAGTGATCTCACCCAGGTGAGATAAGTCGCTCAAGTGAGAACTCACAGGAAAAATGGCCAACTCTCTGGACCCCTTCTCGCTCAAGCGAGAATATTAGAAAAAGCTTGAGGAACCACTATATGATTTTTTCACCCAAGAGAGGATGACCTCACACAAGTGAGAATATGCTTGCTTAAGCAAGAGTGCGCGAGATTGAGGAGTATTTAAGGGCTTTCCACTTAAAAAACTTGTATTACAATCTAAGAAACTTTCCCTTCTCTGAACTCTTTCTTCTTTCCTCCTAGACAAACGCCTCTGACCTTTGAATTTACTTTGAATCCGAGCTTGAATCTTGATTCTACTGAGTCATTAGTATGTTTCTCGGAGCCTGACTCTTCAATCTCATCTCTATTTTTCTCTACTTTCTCCTAACTTATTCATAAAACTATCTATTTGAAGTAAGGAGATTTCTATTTCATTACTAAGAACATTATATATTTTGTGCTCACGAAAATGTTATTGTGTGTTTGTTGTTTGTAAATATGTTTGACTAGAATATGTTTTCTTTGCTCTTGATGACTAAAATGAGATGTTGTATTGTATACATATATATGTTTGTTTTACACTAAGCCCAGAGATATTTGACCTTTGGCATGATTGGTAGAGCTGTCAAAAAGCCCAATTGGCCCAATCCTAACTCTAGCCTATGTGGGTTAGAGCCAAAAAGCCCTGTGGGCCAAAAAGCCCATTGGGTCAGGGTTAGGGTCAGGGCTTCAAAGGCCAAAAAATTCTAACAATCGTAAGTTTTTAACGCAAATTTAATTTCATAATTAACTATTAATCATTAGTGCAATAACAGCAAAATAGAACATCAGTCTATCTATAAACAATTGTAGAATAAGTTAACAGCAAAATTCCAGCAAATTCAATTTCCAATATTAATGCAATAACATAATTTCTATAAACAATCTAGATTTACATAAATCTATCTATAACAAAAGAACATCAGTCCAACTACAAACAAAACCACTCCTTTGTCTTTTTAGCACAAGTAAGAAGTAGATAACAACAAAATAGACAAAGCCAATGTGCAAGACTCATCATTGTCCATTGCAGAGCAATGTTAAACACATTAAAATTGTCCATAGTAATTCACCTCTGTCATTTTCTCTTTGAAAGAAACAGGAAAAAGGTGATAAAGCAATTGGTAAAAAAGAAAACTCGACACATTAATTCTTAATAGATTCATACTTCACCTGCTTGTTAGTCTTCAACATCTTGTTGCATACTAGACTCTATTGTCTTTGTCTCATCATTATCTAAAACTCAAAAGCAATAAAAATAATATTAAATAAAATTATATTTGTACAAATTATATAATAATCATAAAAGGTTATTACAATAAATACTACTAGTTGGACTTTCAACAAAGTCATGCAACCAATTCCTAGTACAAATTAACATTTGTACATTTCCTGGAAATGTAGAGCTTCTATATATAGTGAGAACACGTCCACCAATGCTAAAAGCATATTTTGATGCTTCTGTAGTGATTGGAATACTAAGTACGTCTCGTGCTAATATAGAGAGTGTTGGAAATCTCTTTTCATTATTCTTCTAATAATGAAGCACATCAAATTATTCAGTATCATCATAATTAACTTGTGACTCATCCAAATACAAATCCAATTCACTCTTGTCACGACCTCTTTTTATAAGGATTAATGACATTCTGAATTACTATTCCCAATTTAGTTTCATTTATGAGTTAATACAGATATATTACAAATAATATAATTTTCTAAAGAAACTTTGACTTTAACGTCCAAATCAACAGATTAATAAAGCCTCAAAGATATTTTACATATTATAAAGATAATATAAGAGTATGTATATAATTACAACAGTGGCTCCAAATGGAGCTCATAATATAAAATCTCTGCATAATAGTTACATTAAAACCTTATATTTGTAACCAAGTGGCTTAGGTTCACACTAAAATCTAAACTACTAAAACTAAGATACATATTCCAAAACCTTTGGTTCAGACTACTCTTTAGCCAGATTCCCCAGCAGGTAAATTAGACACTCCACCTGTCACTCCTACTCACATACCACTTTACGATCATTACAGCACACACACAACAACACAAACAAACGCAAAGGTGAGCTTATATAAAAAAGAATCATAACTACAGAGTATGAAAATGTTAAAAATCATTGGTACAATTCATTTAATTTACAACAATCAGCACAACAGCTTCAATCAATTTATGCAGCATGTTCAACCCATTCCCAGCCCATCTAATGCAAATGCAACAATTTAGTTCCAGCTGGTTTAACAGCTTAAGAAATTCAAAGAAATTGTTCTGGTCTAGGAGTGACCCATCTCGGTATCTGGATCTAGACAAGTACAACTCAATGTTCGAGGCAACTCTAGGATGATGAAGATGAATGTGATGCAGCACAGCTAAATCAACATATTATAGCACAGCAAGTTTTCATTCTTAGCGTCAGCAATACAGCAATGCATACACTTTCATCCAGCCTCAATAACATAGCCATACATATATTCACAGAAAAACCATGCATTTCGCAGTATTAATTAAACATTTTAGTATATATTACATAATGAAACTAAGCCGCTTAAAACATTATTTAAGTATTTTCGCGTATATTAACATCCTCGACATATATAACACAGCATTACAGCACATCATGTTCTACCACAGCTTTCCAAACAATTATCATATAGCAGAGAAATACACTCAACCATACATACTTTAGGTTATACCCTAAGGCTTGTTCATACAACAATTAATCCTCAGATAAAACGAGATGATCTATCGTATAAACCAAATCAACTTAGTTAACCTCTCCTTACTTGGAACGAGTTCTAAGGGATTGCTTCTAGTGAATCCCAAAGAGATAGATCAAGCATTTGAGTATGAAATATGGCTCGAACGGCTCAGATCTACTCTGAAAACTCACCTAGATCTTGATGAGATAAACGATCTCACTTTGATTGGGAAGAAATTCAGTTTCGAGAAAGTTTTCTCTAAGGAGAAGAAGTGAGAGAACAGAGAGAAAATAAGAGAGGAAAGTTGTCTGGTGAGTAATTGAACATTTCTGGCACTGAGGCTCCTTAAATATCCCTCTAGATCTGCACGCACTAACTTAAGCGAGCTCTTCTCTCACCTGGGCGAGAAAACCAGATAGTGGAACCTTCCAAATTTATGTTATTCTCACTTGAGCAAGAAACACCTAGCTTAAGCGAGATGCATCTTGCTTTAGTGAGCAGCTTTCTTGACTGAGCGAGGTCGGGTCCAAAGAGCTACTTTGCTTTCCTGCGACTCTTCACCTGAGCGAGCTTCTCTCGGTTGAGCGAAGTCGCCTCTCGCCTGAGCGAGATTCCTTCTCGCTTGGGTAAGGAGACAGTTAGAAAGGTCTTATCTTGTCTCGCATGAGCAAGAATGATCTCACTTGAGCAAGAACACTCCAGAATATTCAATTCTGCATAACTTAGTCTCAACTTGAGCGAGAAATACCTCGCTAAAGCGCACCCAAAACTCTTACTTCTTCTTAAAATAAAACAACACAAGTCCTTGACTATAATTCTTAGGTTATCATACTTACAACACACTTAATTACTCAATTCCTAACCCGCACTGCTAACCACTTTCAACAATACCATCCTACATCACTACAAATACAATGCTTCCTAGTCAGTAAGTATACAGCTTTTATATAACCTAAGTATATATAGCACCATTTAAAAGGAGTAATACTTATATATAAAATATTTGATATCCAATCAAATTCCTCACTACTAGGCTTACTCAACACTCAACTAAACAGCACTGCAACTCACAACTTCCATCCAGTAATTGCACAACTTACCCACTCACATTCTAGCATATGGAATTTCATACAGTCCAAGTATATTCAACATAACTTAATAGGAATAACACCTTCTTAAATATGTTAGCCTAACAACTCTTACCAATGGTAGACATAGTTTTATTTTGAAACATTTTAAACTCCTGCAAAATATAACGTAATAACCATTTAAGCAAAATGAAAATCAGAAACATGCTATAATTAAAATGACATAAAAGAACACACATTGAACAATCTTGATTTCTTTGACCTATTTCCATCTCCATGTGACTTTGGCAACAAATTAGATTCATTGGAAGGTTGAGAGTCACTTGTAGCATTAAAATTGTTTACATATTCTCCAAAAAATTTATCAAACTTATCTTTCACGTTGTTGACCTTCTAATGAGAGGTTAAAGGATCAAGTTTGGTGTAGCAGAATCTTAAAAAATCAAGCTTTAAATGAGGGTTAAGAATAGCTTCAAAAGCTAACAACACACAATAATTCTCCAATATTTTTCAAATTTTCCTTTTGTTCTTACAGCTATATCCTTTATAACATCATCCTCGTTCAATAAATATTCATTCAACAAACATTCAATCTTCCAAACTTGCATAAAATATAAGTTTGAAGTCGGATAACAAGAACTAGAAACCATATTTGTAGTCTCATAAAATGGCTTTAAAAATTCACATAATTTTTCTCTTTCCTCCATTTCTCATATGATGGATAATATTTATAATTCCCATCAACAACCTGAAGAATATTGTTACATCCTAGATTTTCAATTGCATATTTCTTGTTTTCAAAATGAAGAGTTGGCTAAAAAAAAAAAAAAAAAACCTAGAGAGAATATTCCTTTTAGCCTAGAAGAATATTTCTTTTAGCTGAAGTGAAAATTTTTCGCTCAAGCGAGAATGGATTATATTTTTTCAACTGTATTTTCGCTCAAGCGAGAAATATCTCGCTCAAGCAAAAATTTACGACAGAAAAGGGTAGCTCTCAGGCCTGTTTTCGCTCAAGCAAAAATGCTCTCGCTCGATAGTAATTTTTGTTTGGTTTTCTCGTTCAAGTGAGAATTCGCGAGAAAAGTGAGTATTTAAGTAATTTTGGGCTTCTAAAACCCCATTTCTCTAAGTAGGAAACTCTTCTCATCTCTTTCTCCGTTCTCTCACTTCCTTTTTTTAGAGAAAACTCCCATAAACCTTGAATCTCTTCCGAATCTAAGCTCTAACATCCTTTCCTCTTTATCCCAAGTAAGTTCTTTGAAACTCAATCTTTCAATCTCACTTTTATTTCTTTGTTCTCTCCTTTCTTAAAAGTACTTTTCTTTGTAATATATAGGAAAAACTTAGTCTTTGGATGATACCTTCGTTGAAACATTGTGTTTTCCTCTAGATCTCGCGAAGAACATAGTCTTAGAGACCCATTTCTAGGTAAAGGGAGTTGATTCCAAACCCTAACTCTTATGTATATATTTTTAGCTTAAAATTCATATTCTATTGCTTAGGATGGTAGATCCCTAATATTTTTTTAACAAATACATTGTAAAAATGGATTTTTGAGTATGGAAAACCCATAATATGTTTTAAGAATAAGTTTTTAAGAAGATTTTCATAAAAATGTTATTCTACATATATGTATATGTGTTGGGAAAAAAGGATAAACCTTAGGATAGACGATTTTCATAAAGACCGAGAGTGTGTGATCTCCAGCAACGCATTTTCTAAATTGTACAATTAGGTTGAGTGTAAAGGTGTCTGACCTTCAGCACATTGTATTGATTTGTTTGATGTGAAATTGATTCATGAAAAATGTTTGACTATTTTTGAATGATGAAATCTATTATTATTAAAATGTAATAAAAAGAATTAGTGTGAAATTGATTACTTGTGAAAGAAAATTATGAAAAAGAATTTATGTAAATGATTGATTGATGATTTAATTGTACATGAATGGCATAGTATAGTAAATTTTTATTATGAAGAGAAAGAAAAAGAGTGGAAATTGTATTATAATGAGAAAAGTGATGAAAAGAAATGGATATGAATATTTGAGGAATATTAAGGAAATATGTGTCATGAAAAACTAACTAAAATGTGTATGGATAGTTACAAAGATACACTGGAAGTATAGAATATGAAGACGATTCATGAAAAATCTAGGAAAAACGTAGGGTGATGGATGACATTCGCTTGAGTGTGCACAATTTATAAAAAATGCAAATGCATCATATGGCCACACACTCGTTTCCTAACTAACACTCCTTACTATACTTTTGCTAATGAGCTCTTTTATTGTATACATTGTATCCATGTGCAAGAGCTAACACGCAACTATCTATACTTATGAAAGACCTCAAAGGATCCTGAATGCAATGAGTATGAATTATGAGATGTGTGATTATAATAAGTGAGTCATAACGGATTGATTAGTGTGATTATAATACAGGTATTGTAACACATCGACGGGTATAATTATAATGCATGTATCGTAATCCTTTGATTAATATGGTTATAACACATTTATTATGACATGTTGATCTATGAAATGAGTAAAGTGGTATAAGTCAAGGATGGAATGATTGAATTTGGTTGTGTGTGAAATGTCGTGTATTGATGTGACGTAATAATGTTTGACTTGTTGTAGGTAAATTAATATAATACATGAGCGAGTACCATTTCAATATGCATTCAATATTAAATAATGTTTTATGTATTACTTGATTCACTTATAAAATAAATTATTTAGTGGGATAAAGGATACTCACCTTTACAAATTATTTTCTAGGAAATGAAATTGAAAAATAAATGAAGATTGATCCATTCTAGGATCATATTCTCAGTGGAGTTATAGAGAAGACTGCTCCGTTAGGACGTTGATTAATTTTGAAAATTTTAATAATTCTAATTTAGTTTCCATTCAAAGTTGACAAGAATATGTAACCATTTTCATGTTAATTATTCTGGATTTATAATATTTTGATAAGTTTTGTTGTAAATAATAATTTGAAGTATAAACCTAATTTTAATAAGTCAGCTACTTTTAATTTTTAGTTTTCATTCAATTTTAGAGAGAAATTTACTCTACCGAAAAGTAGTGTTCATTTATTTTTTACTCATAAGCATGTAATACAAATTAAATAAATCACCAAGATGTAAATTTTTAGTTTTTATTCTATTTATAAATTTAAAAATTTGAAATTATTTCTTGTAGTAGTTTGAATACCTTTAAGTTTTCATAAATTAAATAAAAGAAATATAAGTTCTATATTTTCTTCAATTCTTTAAGCTATAAATACAAAAGAAATTCACTTCATTTCCCTTCTTTATTATAAATTATTATCTATATGAAATAAGAATTTGAGAATGTTATAAATATCAAAAGCTTTTTCATACTTGATTGCACTCTCAAGCATTAAGTATGTCAAATTTCACCTAATAGAAACATCTAATCTTAACCCAATTGTTATGTCTATTCCAGCATCTTGCACACAATCTTGATATTTAAGCATCCTTCTATTGGATCCTCTCACATACTTAACACTCTCTCTAATTTTAAATAGTTTCATTAGCTACTTTTAGACCCTCTTGTACAATCAAATTGAATATATGAGCAGAACAATTGACATGAAAAAATTCTCCATCACGCAACAAATTATTCTGCACATGAAGATGATTTTTTAAAATATCTTGCATATTATCATTGGCAGAAGCATTATCTAAGGTAATAGAAAAAACTTTTTTATCAATTTCCCATTGCTTTAAGCAATCAAATAAAGTGGCTTCTAATTCAACTCTAGTGTGAGGTGGTTTCATTTGACAAAAATTAAGAATCTTACTTACTAATCTCCAATTCTCATCAACAAAATGAACAGTTAAGCAAATATAACCCTCACTCGTAGTTGATGTCCAAACATCAGAAGTGAGACACATACTCTATTAGGAATATTACACGTGACTTATTTGAGTTTTTCCTTCTCTCTCATGTAAATTTTTGAACATGTGACACAATAGTATTCCTAGAATGCATTATAACATTAGGATTCACATAATTGATCCACTCTTTGATTATATCATACTCTGCAAAGTTGAAAGAAAGATCATGTTTGATTATGCCTTGTGCAAGAATGTTACGTTCAGTCTTTTGGTTAATCTTTCTTGCACCAAAATTTATATCTTATCTACACTTGAACTATAAATGTTTTTACAAACTGAAACATGTCAACTTAAATGTGACGTTCCATAATAATTTTTTGTCTTGAAATTTTTTCCAATAGCATAATCATGGCCACAATATTTGCACACAGCTCTTTCAACTCCATCCTTATCTACACCAATTTTAGTAAAATATTTTCAAACATTTGAAAATTGTTTCTTAGGTGTCTTGACACTTTCAAATAATACATGAGGAGTTTCAAAAACAACTTCATTATTTATATTCACAGTCTTATTCATAGAATCCATAATATAATTTATAGCTCCTATTCACTAAAACAAACATAAGATAAAAAAAATTAGAACAAATACATATAAGTATTATTTGATAAATGTATTAAAGCAAAATCTATTATAAAAGCTATATCAGTAGATTTTTATTTTATGAAATTACTAAATTCTGCTAAATCTATTAGCAATTTAAAGTAATATTCTATTAGCAAATTCTTTCAAAATGGACATATGAGTAACCACAAAAGTCAAAACAAAAAGATATCCTAATTAAGGCTCTGGTATAAAATTTGAAGAATATATACAAAAATACTAAATTGACCTGAGAATTACTAAAACCAAATAGCAAATTGCATCAAAGGTAATAATTATACGAAGTAGAACAACAACCTACAATATTAAAGTCAATATAATATTATCATTATGTAAATATTGAAGATTATATGGTTGAGCAAATGGCACACCACAATTGACCATATTCCAAAACTATTTTAGGTTATGCAGTACACAAGGCTTTAATGCTATTATAGAACCCTTTTTCCTTGAGCAATCTAATAAAAAACTCATTCAGCTGAATCACTTACACGTTCAAAAATATATTTTCGTTGTGCCAACTTTCCCACTATAAAGGCAGCAAAAGGAAATACAGCAAGAGTAAGACTGCAAGCAAAGCACAACAAATAATATTATTATAGAAATGTCATAAAAATTATTGTATAAACAATATAACTAAAATAAAAAAAAAGAAAGAAAAATTAGATGAACATTACCATGTTTGTAGCTTAATTTAATTACCTATTATCTTAAAATTAACATTTATTTTTATCTCTTTTTGTTACAACAATCATCTTATTTTATATCTTTCTTTTTACTATTTCTTACTTTGTTGTATAAGAATTATACAAATTTATTGCACAAGCTTTTGTCTTGATCTTGTGATATTGCTGCACACCTAGCTGTACATGGACAACTAACAAGCCGTCCAAGGCCAACAAATGGCAAGTCCTTGTTTTTTAAGTAGTATGGCCAACTGGACATAGTTAATCACATCTATTTTTTGTTATTGTACACACTATGTATATGTATATATACATATCACAAGACCAAGCATAAGCCATAGCAATTACAACTTTCTATTTCTTTTGTAAATTCCAACTATGGAAAAATGCAAGCACGTTGTGGAGCTTGCAACCCTTCTTGGCCTCATCATTTTCATGCTTAGTGTCAATCCAACTTCAACTGCTGAAGAGCATGGCAACAACTTGTTGACTTACATTATTCATGTCAAAAAGCCCGAGGATGGAACTCTTCTTCAATCCCAAGAGTTGCACAACTGGTACAAAGCATTAATCTTGTCAATAATAATAAAGCAAATGAACTATGCCAACAACACCAACCCTTCATCATACATGTAATTACAACTTTAAAGCTAAGGTAAATATCTAAACATTCAAAACCCTTTTCCTTTCCATTCCTAAACTTCTCCAATCTTCACTTTCAAATCTAAACCATGCTTGAGGAATCAATCTCATCCACACTGACATTCTAGGGCACCCTCTTCACCTGGTTCAATCCCACTGTCTTCTTTCTCCACCTCCAACTAGTAATTGGAACCATTTTCATCATTTCAAAACTTGCCAACATTACCCACAAACAACAAGATCCTTAAGTACATGACTTTCCACACCCACAACAACAAATCCCATGACCCACAAATCCATGTTGCAAAGACTCAAATCCATCAACTTCTACTCCTACCCTTACAAATCCCATGACCCACAAATCCAAAACCCCCGTTTTCACAACACCCCACAATTTCAAACTCAAACCTATGAACATGAACATGAACACTCCCAACTTGATAGATCTCCTTCTATGCTTCAAAGACACAAATCTATCAACCGCTATAGTTACTTCCCCATCGAACCCTTCACTTCCAAACTCACAACCAACACCAACACCACCGTTTTCAAGACACACGTGCCCGACAACACAAATGCATATATGTAGAATAAATTGTTGAGTTATGACATACCTTTTTGTGGAAGCGGCTGGTGGAAGAGAAACGTAGCAGTGAAAGAGAAGCAGAGCAAAGAGGAGCAAAATAAGCATGAAGCTTGGAGAGCCAATGGAGAGATAGGGTTCCTACGATTCGTATAAAATTTGAGATTTTGAGTAAAATTTCTAAGTCAGGGCTAACCCATGGGTAACTCTACCCTAACCCATATATTATTGGCTAAATAACTTAGGGCCAAATTATTATTTTTAATTAATTATAATATTTAGGGCTAGATGGGTTAGTTTAAAGTTAGGTAGGGTTGGCCCTAAGGCCTTAACCCTTTTTGACAGGTCTAATGAATGATTGATATATGATGTAAAAGTAGAATTGAATAAAATAGAAATAGAAAAAAGATGAAAAATATGTTACCCTAAAAGTGATAAACTTATGATAGGATGAGAAATGAAAAAGAGAGAAACTATAATGAGAAAAATGAAAAAGTGAAATGATGATGAGAAAGGAAAGATCATAAAGATAAGTGTGGATAGTTCAAAGATATACTAGAAATGTGGAAGATAGAGACGATTTTAAAAATCATGGAAAAATGAGGGTAGTGGATGTTTTTCTTTAATTTTCACATAACTAATGAGAGTAAAAGCACCACAGACCTCACAGTCATTTCCTGACCTAAACTCCTGACCATATTTTTGCTAAAAAGGATTGAGTCAGTATACGTTGTATCTATGTGCTGCGATTATCCAGCAACTATCTATACTAAGGGAGATTTCAAGGGATCCCAAGGGCATTGAATGATTGAAATAAGGAATTTAGGAATATTAAAAAGGATGATGGAAGGAAATCATAATATTTAGGATCATTGTATGTATATGAAATTACTCTAGAATGTATTTGTTATTCATGTATGTCTGAGTTGATATTACTATCAATCATGTTTAGTAATGTGAAAATAGGCTCATCCTTACTAAAATGTTTTAGGAAAGCAGGATGATCACTCCACCGATAATGTTTAGTCTAGAAGTAATGATGTATAATAGGTTAAATTTCGTACTTAGAGAGTGGCAGCAGCATTGTCACTATAATTTCATAGTAGATATTAGTAATGAACCTAGTAATGTATATACCATGGAAATGAATGTAGAATATAGTATTCCTTTTTATGGAAGAATTTACCATTCTCTCAGTTTGTACATATACCGAGGAACGGTCTGACCACCAGGCACGACAAATTATGTATATACTTTCTACGATCACGATCATCTGGAAAGGCACACTCGATCCACTTTTGATGGAAAGACATTACAAATGTAACGAGTGAAGCCAATGATCTCTATATCAAAATGTATAAACAACACTCAAAGCATTAGCACAGCCCCCCATATACAACTGAATTGAAAATAGTAATAAGGAAGCATTCAACAAATGGAAATATCCTCCTTTAATATGCCATCTTTTATCTACTCCAATACTCTAATAGTATTCTAGAAGATCTAATCTCGACAAACTTCAATTATGAGTCTCCCAAGTTCTGAGTTCATAGAAAATGTAATCCATGAATGCAAATAATGACGATGGAAGTGGGCGATCCATGCAATCCCATAATTCATGATTAGAATGAAAACATAAAGAATGGGTAAAGAATTATAATGATTGGTATTGCATTAGAAGAAAATCACAGGAAAGAAAGATAAATGAAAATGTAAAATAAAGAAAGGACTAATCGAATAAAAGACCAAAAACTAGGTCAAATCATAGATTGGCTGGCTATAAAAGTTTCAGAAGAGCTAAGAAAAAAAAAGAGAAATTGAAAGAGTATTTTCAACAGATGGTTTATCACTTTAATCACTTTTTTTTGGGGGGTCAAATTTATCACTTTAATGCAAAGTTGCTCTGTTTCTACCCCCTCAGCAACCATTAATAGCCGGCCCAATCCATTCTGTTAACAAAAAAGATTGCGAAGATTGCAATCAATAATAATTCAAATAATAAAACTTTACCAAACCAAATAATAATAATAATAATAATTTATTTCAAAAATTTGTAACATCTTCATTTGGCTTTGGTTTTATAAAAAAAAAATTAAAAATTGAATTACCGTTCTGAATGCACGACATTCTAAAACTTTAAAAGCACCCATCATTAGTCATATTCACTCGAATATTTTACATATTGTCTAACACCTGCATGATTTAGCAGTGTTTTACATTATATTTGTATTATTTTCTGCATCCTTTTATAAATTTAAATATCTTCTAATCCCTGTAGTTTTATATAATTTTAATTTTAGTTCGTCAAATTTTTCATAGTTTTAGTCCATAATTTTCTTAAAAAGTCAACACTTTAAATCCTTAAATCTTCAGTGATGACGTGACAATAATAATTATTTTAAACATAGTAGGACTAACTGGATTCCTAACATTTTTTAAAAACCAGCATCATGTTCGATCTATGTCAGGTGTCACAACTGAAGAATCACTTAATACTTGGCAGGCCCTTCTGTGAATTTTAATCTTGAATAAGGTCGAAGGTCTCACCAACGACCGGCAAAAAGTTCGTATCTGCAAAAGCATCCGCACCAGACGTGATTCAACACTGCTTAAATTAACTTAACATTCGAATTGAAAACACACAAAAACATTGGAAATAATGGAGGGCGCCGCGTAACTAAAGTAACACTATATTCACATTTTAGAATATGTAAATTGAACGCAATAATTTTTAAGACTGGCCATATTTCCTCTAATATGAATAAGTTGGCTCAATGTCCGTTTTGCTGCAAATAGATGACAGGAGCATAATGTCATGTCGTACATCAATGAAATTAACAAATATTACACTTTTCCTCTTTTCACAGCCCTAACAGACGTGAATTTCTGGATCTAGCGAAACCCAAAACAAATGAAACCTGCATTTATTAACAGGATTGCACCAGTCCAATTTAACGAAGGAAATTGACACAAGCATAAAAAAATTGAATTAAAATGTAGAAAGCAGAGATAGAAAGGTATTCCCAAAAATATGACAGACAAGGGAGGAATAAAAAACGCAGAGAAAATTAAAAGAGATTCTATCTGCAAGTTCCACAAATCTGTTTGGGCATCATTTTATCCACATCCTTGTTTCAAATTAAAAATTAGAGTCAGTAAGCCTAAAAGCTGCTGAGAGTAAAAAGAATACTTTAGAGGTTCAGCATTGGGAGTAGCTTTTAACAACTGAAACAACGTCACAACTTGTAAAATACAGACCAGCAAAAGGATGAAAGTTACCTTCAACCAGAATCCAACTTTGTGCAACCAACAATCTCGAGGATGGTAACAAACCAAACAGTAGCAATAGCATTGGCACGTGACTCGCTAGCATTTCAATTCATGCACATGAAAGTGGTGTAATCAGTATTAACTGCAGAACTATTTGATGGTTAACGATGCTGAGGCAGCTGCTGCTTCTGCTATTAAGGAAATAGGTTGACGTGCCTGCAGGCAGGCACCTATATCAAATGGGTGCAACTCAGAACCATCAAAAAGAAGATTTACTCCAGGATGGATTACTTCTTTACTATCAATTTCATCTGGTTCAGGTTTAATTGCGTTGGCTTGAGTGACTTCAGCTTCGTAAACAGGAGTTAAGACATAAGATCTGTATGACCATCCAAAAGCGATGTTTCTGAGAATTAGTGTGATTAAACCACCAAATTTGTTGCCTATAACGAATAGATGGAAGGAATTATACCAGGTTTCTTAATATTTCAATGTCTTAGTAAAAATTATTGCCATTTTAATTTTAAACTACTATGATCATCTCCACTCACACAACAACATTAATTAAAAAACAATGAAAAAAAATAAAGAAAAAAAAGCAATGGATGTCAATGTTGGTCTGTATTTAGTTAGTGGAATAAGAGGGAACAGTCTTAGTCTCAGAAACCAGAGACAACGGAAACATCTAAAATTGCCTTAAATCAAAGGGAAATTACCAAAAATAACAGAAATATTTGGAGCATGTTGAAAGGAGGGGGCAGGTCTGTGTTGATAATACATGCAATGCATGTCAAAATTGCAGGACCCATGATCTGAAACACCCTTGAAGTGACCAGGATAAGTAGCAAAAGTGCTCGGGATCTCTCATGCAGGGTTGCAAGTTTTTAGAAGTGTGAAGCTGGTGATGCATGGTAGTGCATGTATAAGATGACAGCAGCACAACTTCAAGTTTGGTGTCAAGACTCAAGAGTAAGCAGTTATGATCCCAGGGATTGCCAGACTAGATCTGAAAGGTTTGAGGTCACTGGAAAACTTATCTGCAGTGAAAAATCTCCAAAAATATTCACAAAAGGGTGGAGTCACTAGCAGTATTGACAAACAAAGGGGAAGGGATTGCCATGGAGCAGTGGGCACAGAAAATTTAGGGTTTCAGGAGAGATGGGTTGACAAACACTCCAATACTAACTTCAGAATTACAAGAACAAATTACAATAAAATCAGGGATAAAATTGTTTTCAGACAGTCACCATATGGTCACTATGTTATTGTTAGTATTAATTACAATGACTTAATCCTAATTATACAGATATATAATCCTATATTAGTTCCTTAGATTGCTTCTAATAAATTCCACAAAGTATACATGATATGCTACCATAAACATCTAAGGTATTCTACAATGGTAGTTAAAATCTCAATTTAAATTATAAAATTCTACGATTTTATGATTTTGGAAGCCTTACCAATTTAAATCTTAGTTGCATAAAATCATTGTAAAATCCTGATTTAAATCATAAAACCCCTCGATTTGAAGGATTTTATGATTTCACTTTGATTCTGAAAATTCCTTGAAAAGTGTCATTTGTTGAACCCTAATGTAGTTGACACCTCTTTCATATCTCTTTTTTATTGAACCCAATTTACCTCCAGCAGCTTTGAACCCTAAAGTCGTGGTCAATTCTACAGTCCTCCCAATGTGAGCCTGGTCTGCGGCTAAACCCTAAGTTTGAGTCTAGTGCTCCTGTTCTTTCATCTTTTCTGTTCTACTATATTTTTAACTCATGCCAATGGATGACATTCTTACAGAATATGGATTATGATTTGTGAGTGCTACTTAAATTAAGTGCCTTTACTGATTTAAAGGTTTTTTTTTCCTAATTTATGCTATTTTATATGCATAATATGAATTTATAAAGATATATAAGAATTTTGTAAAATCTTGTGATTCAATTTACGATTTTCACTACCCTTTACTATTTAAAGTAAAATTCCAATTTTAACTATCTTGGTTCAAACAATCTTAAAATATCCATTGATTTATATGAAGTGAAAATTATGCAATCTTCAATAATTGAACATTTAGAATTTAACAAACCTAAGAATGCTGCCATCAAAGCTTAAAACTTCAGTTCCGCAGCGGTGTCGATGAGCAAGTTTTAACCTTTGATACTCACTTGATGCCCCTGAAATGGGAGAAGAAGGATCTATAAGTGGATTCCACTTCCCACTAGCATAATTCATAAGTTTTCGTGGGGATTCTTTAGCTGACTCCTTTTGGTAAAGAACCTTTGCAGCAGGACCTAATGCTTGGTACTCAGTACAAATGTCACGCAAATTTTTCCTTAAGCTTTGCATTGCATGATGGTGTTCTTCAAATGACTGAGATTGAAGTAATTCAGATGAAATCACCCTTTCACATATATTATTACACAACTTTGGACTGAACAGGGGCATCCCAAATTCAACACTCAATGGAACCCATTCATATTTCTCTTCTTTAGGTGAGAACTGATCTGATTCCCTTCCATTATATAATTTCAGTAGGCGAATATACCCAACTGTCCACAGTTCCATCTTGTTTGCCAAATCAGTCAAGAGAGAATTCAGCTTTGAACTTTCCTCTTCACATATTCCTAATTCTTTTCCAACAGAGATAATTGATCCATCAGAGTTCTTTAAGGGCAAAGGGATATCCATTGTAATCACCTTTCCAGATTCGTCAAGGTCAAACCTACTGAGAGGCTGCACCAGCACGGCTGAATGTTTAAGAAGTGAATTTAAACAATGCAAGAGTATACTTCCCTTCACTAAATTTCCTTCAAGCTTCCCTCCCAACCCTCCTACTGCAGCACCATCCCAAGACCATATGAGAGCTTTCTCACAACCAGCCAATGGAGCAGGAAGCAAGCGCAGACACTGTCCTTTCATCAGAACAACTGATAGAGGCCCACTAGCTACAGTTGAATATAATACCAATTTCATCCAAGGAGTCATAAAAGTATATGAGGGGGGACCAAAATGTACCAGACCTGTGGGTCCAGGAAGAACTGATGAATGAGGAAGAGGCACTATAGACACAATTATATCATAATCGCGAACAAACAAACGATCAAGAGTTGCTGGTGCAAGAGAAGCCAAGCTTTCACAGCGGAGAATGTCAACACGATATTTCTTTATTCTCTTCAACATGTCTGTTCCAACATCTGAACCTTCAACCATTAGTTGCTCATCAGTCTGGAGATTCCCGTCTTCATTAAATTTCTGTATGTTACTACCATCACCTTCCAAAGGAATAGAACAGGTTCCACCCACAATATCATTATGAACAGCCTCAGAGGAAGCAGAAGCAGCTACAGACTTCTCTAAATCTGAATTTAATAAATCATAATTATTCATTCCAGCTTCTGCAATACCAGGGTCTCCTGATTTGTCAGTCAAAGAGATTTCAGCTATTAGAGAACTGGACTCATCATTGCTTGCAATAGTCATGTGTATCTTATCAGAACCTTCATCCACTTTTGCATTGGAAGCAACTCCACCAGACTGTAAACATTCTAATACACAACGCAGGCTAAATGCATGATTTGCAAATTCCTGCAGTTCTCCCTCAAATTTGGCACCTTCCAGAGTGCTAAGATCCTTGCAAAGATCAGAAATGCTGGCATGACCCAATTTCCCCGCTTCATAGAGTGTAACAGCATGAGATTTCAAGCCTGACAAAGTTCATCAGGAAAAATAATTTCGGTTAGACTATGGACAGATATAGACATACGAAGACAAACAATAGAAGATTAACACAGTTATAATGAAAAGATCAAAAGGAAAATTTTGCTGCTTTGAAATAGAATTAAAACACGTGGATTTATTAATCAATAATCAATGTAATTGTGTTATGAATAGTTATAATAGACATATTAGGATTAGGGTTTATGTTAGTATTACAATAACGGGCTTGGCCCAGTAGGGTTACATATGTATCTTTATAAATATAAGGGTCTTTACACATTGTAGAGCATCCAATTCCAGTACACTAATCTATCTCTCTCTCTCTTAATTCTACAAATTGCAAACCCACAAATTTAGATGTCATCTCCCAGCTCAATAAGATTTTCTATTTGCTATGAAATTGGAGGCTAAGAGCCTGTTTGAATACTGTTTTTCAAAATACTTTATTATTTTCAAAAGATAAATAGCAAAAGAACTTATTTGATTATGCTTGTGTTCTCATTCAAAGTTTTGAAAACAAGTTCTAAAATACTGTCTTATAAAACAGAGAACAGGAACAGCTATGAGATGTTTTGAAAATGTTTTCTTTTTCTTCAGTGGTGATTTTGTAGTAAGACTTCCAATTCCTTACATCTTTCTTCTTAGTTCTTTGGTGTGAGACAACAATCCATCTAATTCCTTGCAGGGCATGGAAACCAATTCCACCATTTTCACTGTTTCCAAAATGTTTTCTCTTTTTGGTGGCAACTAGTAATAAGACTTCCAATTCCTGCCATATTCCTTCTTAGTTCTTTGGTGTGAGACACCAATCCATCTAATTCATAGCTGGACACAAAAACCAATTCCACCATTTTTGTTGTTTTCAAAATGTTTTCTTTTTTTGCCAGCAATTTTGAAATAAGACTTTCAATTCCTGTCATCTTTCTAAGTTCTTTGGTGTGAGACAACAATCCATCTAATTTGTGGCTGGACAAGGAAACCAATTCTACCATTTTCATTCACAAGGGAGGAGGAAACCTTGTGTCAAAGACCCCAACCTATGAATTGCAAGCTACCATCTTATATTGCAAGAATCACATGCCACTTCAACAAATTCTAAAGATTTTACCACTTGCCCCATGAATGAAAAATGAAATTGGGTACTTCCAGCTTAAAACTCTGTACACTTCCAAAAGCTTCCATGTCCTTCTTGGCTGTGGTTCAGATGCTTGTACTTGATCTTTCCACTAGCAATAGCAGTTGAATGGGTTAGTGGCAGCTTTGGTTGAGGGACATGGTCATAGACAGTGATTGGGGAGGTAGGTAGCTAATGGGGGAAGAATCTTGGGGTCTCAAGGTGGCCTGCTAAGGTGTGGCTGACAGAGGTCATTTGGTATGGAAAGGAGACAAAGTAGGTGACATAAATTTATTTTCAAGAATGTTTTACCCAAGCAGATACTTTCTTTTTTCTTTTCTCTTTTTTTCACAAAAAAAATTATAAAAATTGCTTTATAAAATACATTATGAAAAAAATAAAACACAATCAAATAGGCCTAAGAATAATAATAAACAGTTATCACATGTATACATAACAGTGTAATTTTGATTTTACTTTAAAGGTGGCTACCCTTTTTTTTTACAGAACAAGCTGTTTACCTTTTGTAACAGAGCAAGCTGTTTATTGCCCTCAGTGACCTCTAATGTTTGCCTCTGTTAGAATCCCATTGCAATGTATGGGACTTGAGTTGGAAGTATGTGATTCTAGTGTGGAGTTTATAAGGCCCTGAACTTTCCAACTATACTGCTAGTTTTTGTGGTATGATTCTCCCAAGGTTCTTATCTGCCTCCTTTTTTGGAAAGTCTTTAGATGGTTATGCTGGAAAGATTTCATCAAAGGGAGATCAGAACCTTGCGGTAATGTGCATATATAGGAGCTGCTGAAATTATGACATGATTATCGGTGATTTCAGTAGATTGTGTCCTGTTTTCATTTGATACTATTACTGTATATTTTGTATTTTAGGAATGTTCAGTGGATCATAGTAAATCAGGATTATGTCTTTTAGACAGTCTTTCTCCTTGTTCTTCTCAAGCTTCTAGTAGGTATCAGAGCCCACATTCAGTGGGCCTGATGAAAGTTGACAAACCTTAGCTTTTCTGCCATCCAGTCCTATTCTGGCAACCTAAGAGCTCCGGCACTTGTCCCATAATCGTGAACATGGTCAGATCAGCTGCTCCCCCAAGAGCCATTGCATCCTGGTTCCTGTTCTTCATGCACTGCCACCCACCTTTTTTTTCTCAAGACCTCACCAGCACAAGTCTCACATCCCACCTTCCTAGTCTCCGCCTACTTCACTATCTGTCCCTTTCTCCTCAATGGTAACTGCTTGCTTTGTTTTAAAACAGCTTGATTGCTAGGTACCTCATTTGCAGCAACCACGGTAACTAAATTCAGGATTTGAATAATAAAATCCCTCAATTTTATGATTTGGAAGGCTTGAACAATTCAAGTTGCTGGAAAAATACTCCTTAGAGAAATTGTTGTAAAATCAGGATTTAAATTGTATAATCCCCATAATCTTACAATTTTACTTTGACTCAAAATCCCAGTTTATAGTGTGACTCAGATTTGACCTGGTTGGTCTCCAAAAAACAATTTCGTTCAAACCCTATATCACTTATTGAGTCACGCTCCTTCCTCTCTGTTCTTGGTCAAACCTAGACACCATTTTTTACCTCCAACAGCCTCAGTGTGTGCAACCTGGTCTGCACCTGGGCCAGCTGTCTGCAACTTGGTCTAAGACATGATCATTTCTGCTTTCTTCTCATCTTCTGCTCTTGCTCAAGTGTAGTACTGTTGTTCTCACCTTGCTTGCATCTTCTCTGCTTTGTTCTGAGTTTGAGTGTTGTTGTTTTGGTCAGCGAGTTCGAGTGTAAACGGCTTCAAAAGAAGGTGCTAGTGCTGCTGGTACTGGGTCTGGGCCCAGCCCAATTAGGGTTGAAAGCTCCAATTCTTATTCACTATTTTTCTTTGGTGTTTAAATTTTATGCCTTGTAATTTGTTAAAAGATTGATAATTTGTATTTTGAGTTGCTAAGTTTTTCAACACTTTATAGATTATGATTTATGAGCAGACCTAGTGGGATAAGACTTGGTTATTGTTGTATAAATTATGATTTATGAGTGCTACTTTATTTTAGAGTTTTTAGTGATTTAATGTTTTTTTTTTTTTTTCAATTTGTCAATTTATATAGATATATATGAATTTATGTGTGTGTATATATATGAATTTTGTAAAATCTTACAATTCCATTTACGATTTTTCATTCCCCTTTATGATTCAAGGTAAATTACCAATTTTAACTACTTAGGCAGCAACTTGGCATTTTCAGTGCTATATTCCTTTTATATGTGGAAAAACCTAATCCTCGAATCTAGGGTTGAGCAAGTGGAATAAGTTATTGGTGTTCTACAGACTTCTTATCGTGAACAAGTGAGCAACAAGCAGCATTTAACAAACAAATGTGGGAAATGCAGGTAACACAATAAATGTTACTTAGAGAAATTCAGAAATTTAGCAGAATTAGAGATCAAAATCAGAATAGTTGAGCCTCGCAGAATGATCAATTGGGGTCTTGATAGTTTTGAGGAATTCTGTTCTCCAACCAAGAATGTGAAACTTTCAAAATTTGATGGCATTGATTCCACGAGATGGACTTGCAAGGTCAAGATGTATTTCAAGGTGCCTGAGACCACAAAAGCGATGAAGGTGAAGTTGGCCAAGTTATGCATGGAAGGAGCCATTATACACGGGGTCAACTTGTGGAGAGATGAGGAAGAACCTACGTGGGACAATCTCAAGCAGGCTTTGATTGTCAAGTTTGGGATAGTATGTCTTCACAATCCATTTGAATAGTTGTCTTTGTTGAAAACAGGAGGGTTTGGTAGAAGTGTACATTGAGGCCTTTGAGATTTTGGCATCCCAATGTCCCCAAATTACCCATAAGTGAAATCCAGTGACATGAAGGCAAGCTATGAGGATTGCAAGAGGAGTTGACGCAAAGTTGGGGGGTGGAGGCAAGCACGGGCAGTCATGAAATTGGGCTGTTTAAGGAGGCGGCTATGCAAATTCTATTGGTGTCAAGAATGGGTCAAGAAGGGAGTTTTCCAATATCACACAGCAAGGTTCGTCATACATGGGAGCGACACACAGCAAGGTGAAATGCCAGGTTCCTATCAGTTTTTTCCAATAATACTTTGATATATAGCAGTAATTGGCCTACCACATTCACCATCTAACTTGTGTGCTGAAGGAATTGAAGGAGAATCACTTTGTATCAAGCTATGGCTCTCACTTTGAGTGAGTTCATATGGCTACAACATCAAAAGTTAAAACATTTCCGTGAGTTGTTTATATTGAGACTGTCATTTCATTAGAGTGAAAAATTCTATCCATAGAAATTACAACATCTTTTGTGGGATCTAATGATCAACTAGTAGACATCCTCACCAAGTCTTTTCAAGGACTGAGGATAGACTAAATATGCAACAAGCTTGATGCATATGATTTATATAGACCAGCTTGAGGGGGAGTGTTGAGATTGTCGTCATTATGGATGATTTCGTAGATTGTGTTCTGTTTTTATTTGATATTATTATTTATATTTTGTATTTTAGGAATGTTTGCTGTATCATAGTAAATCAGGAGTATACCTTTTAGATTTTAGGATCATTCTTTCCTTTTATTCTTGATCCTTGTATCTATTTATACATGTAACTCTCAAAACTTTGAATTAAGTCAACAACAATAAGAAATATTCAATCTCTCCCTCTGTTCTCTAGCTTCAAATGGAGCATTTGTTTCGAGAAGGGTTTAGGGATGCCTCTCTGCTCTATAAATCTAATGATACAGCTGTTTCAAATTTTAAGGGTTATTCTGGTGTTCAGCTAATGCTTGTTTCAATGGAGACTATTCACCTATTGATGTTACAATGCAGTTTAAATTTTAGAGATGTATTGGACAGCTTTTCTGTATTTTATACTTTTTTCTTGAATCAATTCCTTCATTCTGAGCATTATGTTTGCAGGATTTCATATTCTCCATTAAGTTGTACATTCCCTCTTTTCCTTAGGCTAAATTTTCTTTAAACCCAAAAACAAAAGGTTAAATCAAAAGAGAAGCTTTTCCATTCTAGTCCCATGCAAAAAGTGATAACAGAATCTGTTTCAGACACTACCAGCCTAAAGTATTCTAGAATTTCAAAACAATTCATCAGATCATTGTCGAATAGTTTTCTAAAAAAGCAAGGCTCAAAAAGAAAAAGTTTAGGTAGCATAATAAACTTCAGCACATTTTACATAACAAATTAAACATAGCAACTGAGAAATGTTGGAAGCAAAAAAAAAAAAAAAAAAAAACCATTGAACTATAGCATCATACATTAGACTGAACCGAAAAATGAGAATGTAGGAAAACACCACCCAAAGATAAATTAAACATTGTACAATACCTATAGATGTGTGTTAGTAATTGCAAACATATACATCAAAGATAATTAATAATGTTAGATTACTCAACCAAACAATCAATATGAGATCCAAAGAAACCTTAACATCAGTTTCCTATAACCTTTTATGTCAGAATATCAGACATTACAGCATTAAAAAACATAATTCAAAAAAACTGTGGTAGATAAATTTAAGCTTCAGGAAGTAGGGGAAGTGAAAGGTATAGACCTGGTGAAACAGAACCCATCATAAGATATGATGTTATATTAGCATCAACTACGAAAGCAACACGAGTATAGGCAGAACGAAGGCCATAGTTCCCTGAACTTGAAGCATCGCCTTGATTAGAATCATTATCAACAGGCATACTGTCAAAACCACGACTAGCAATGGAACCATCTTCGTCGCTCACTGCACTTCTTGGAGACCCAGGTATGTTTGTATCTTGAAGAATAGATGCTGGATCAATTACTTTTGTTGCCCATCCCAATCGACATGCGAAAGATGCAGCAGCCTGCAGTTGTGACAACTCAGCCTGTAGAGTTGCTGCCAATTCAGCAACAGATGCATTTTCATTTGAAACAACAAAAACTGCATACAATAACCTGGAAGAAAAAGATACAATGTTACTTAGAGCCTCACTTTATGAAAACAACATTTGAAAAGAAAAGGATGGAAACAGACTGAACTAAATGCATTACTCTTCAATAGGGTCTTCATAAGACTGCTCTCTGTTGGAAACAAAACCTTCGAGCCTAGAAACTGAACCGCCATAAATATAAAAATTAGGTAAATTAGACAGACAAAGTTTTTTAAATGAATGTGGTACATGTTATACTGTTGGGGAAAAACATCCCTAAAATCATGAGATATAAAGCACCATATAATTATAGGGAGTTTAGTCAATTGGCTACATTAGTAGATTGGTCCCTTATTTCTTGGTTTTGTTTCAGTTTGGTCCCCTAACTTTTTTTTCTCATTTTGATCCCATAACTTACAAAATGATTCAAATAAGTCATTTTTCGTCAAAAACATTAACTCCATTAAAAAATCATTGTTCATCTTCCTACTTATGAACTCCAACGAAGACAATTCCGGCAAATTTTCCAATAGACTCCTTTTTTTATTTTTTTTTCTCTCTCTTTTACTTCCTCATTTTACCTCTCATCCACGCCTCTATGACCCATTTTCCTCCCTCTTTGAACTCTGTCAGAAAAAAAATCTTTTCTCCTCATCTTACCTCATTTACATCTTCACAACCCATTCCCACCCCTTTCAAACTTCAAAAATCTTCTCTTTTTATCAGGTGAATTTTTTATTTGGGTGCTAGTGTCTTAGAAGAAGCCAAAAAACGAGACAATGACAGTCATCAAGGGTAACTAAGATACTAGCCTAGAAGAAAAAAAGAAGATTTTTCAGGTTCAAAAGGGAAGAGGTATGGATAAGGGATAAGAGGATGAAGAACAAGAAAGAGAAAAGAGAAATTTTTTGTTAAAATTTAAAAAATGAGTGAAATGGGTCTCGAAGGCATGAACAAAAGGTAAAAGGAGGAAAAAAAGAGAAAAAGAGAGAGAAAGAGAACCAAAAATTTTGCCAAAATATATTATGTTTTCGCAGAACTTCATAAGGAGAAAGAAAATGAATAGTGATTTTTGACAGAGTTGAAGTATTTTATTAGATATGATTTATTTAAATCACTTTTACATTAAGGGACCAAAACAAGAAAATAAATTAGAGAACCAAATGGAAACAAAACCAAAATTTAAGGCACCAATCTACTATTTAGCCACAGTCAATTACTTATTTTTAGTCCATATTTTGAGTTTAGAAGGATTTCCAAATAATTATGGGGATCACCCAATTTTTTGTTTCTATTTTTGGCTTTATTTTTGCCTATATATCATACCTTTCTTAGTATATGCAACAAAAGCTTATATATTATGAATATACCCTTTGTATCACAATTATTTATTTCATTAAATTGATACATTTCAAATTTCTTTCTTTCTAAAAGAATATAATGTTATAATAAAATTTCTCTTTCTAAAAGAATATAATGTTATAATAATAAATACAATATTGTATAATATCAAGTTATTTGATCATGAGTTCTTACTTAATGATATTTTTAAAATATCCCGGATCAAGTATTAACACTAAAACAATGTAATACATTTAGACTAGTGAGCAAGTAGACTGATAATTTAGTGTAACAAATCATAGATGTGATATATCAAGTCATTACTCAAATATGCATTAGAAGTAACAATATATTAAACTAACCAACTATGAAAATGTCATATGAATTGTTGCATTAGTATCATAAACAATTTGTAATTGTGGTAGTGTTATATGTGATCTTTGACTTAAAGTCATTACAATTCATCCATAAAGAACTTTAGGTTTTAAACCCGTCAAATATCATCCACAACAAGGTTATCATAAAGTTAAAAATTAAACATAGAATAAATCATGCAAAGAAATGTGAGTGATCTATGTGAAATTTCTCTCTCTTGTGTAACAGGAGTTAATGTTATCAATGATAGATGGTGGGTTATGATGGAAAGCTTAAAAACTGCCATAAAATAGTGATGAATGCCATGGCAGCTTATGGTGGAAGCATGGCGGCCATAATATATTAGTAGCATAAGTCCAAAACCATAAGGTCAACACAAACTAAAAAGCCATCAAGCCTCAAGTAAGAATAAGCAAGAGAAATAGAGACTAACAGAGTTTCTTTTCTTTTCTCTCATTATTTTCTTCCTTACATTCTTTTATGGTATCAAGAGCTTAGTTTCAATCCATCTATTTTCTCATAGCTTCCACAACTAATGATGACATTGATGGCACTTGCCCATCGCCTCTCCCGCCACAAACACCAAAAGCTCTGTTGCCTACTCCGATGACGTTTTCCCATATTGTCACTGCTAAGCTTACTAATTCAAATTACCTTCTTTGGTGATTGCAGGTTCAGCTAGTCATCAAAGGCCATGGCCTACTCAGTTATATTATTGCTCCACAAATTCTTCAGAAATTTGCTTCATACCAAGATTGGGATCGCAATACTTTCACCTAAATATCAGTTTGGGGAGCAACAAGATCAATTGCTCCTATCATGGCTTCAGTTAACAATCTCTGAAGCGGGTCTTCCACAGCTTATACATTGCTCCACATTATGGCATGTTTGGGACAAGCTTCATTAGCATTTTCTTCCATTGCTCGTGCAAAGAAGAAACAAATTTGTGGTGAGCTTCATACAATTTCACTTAATGATCGCCCAATTACTGTTTATCTCCTTCATATTCAGACTATACTCGATTCTTTGCTATCCATTGGTGATTCTGTTTCACTGACTGAACACATTGATATTATTCTTGATGGGTTGCCGAATGAATATGACACAGTGGTTACGATTCTTGGTTCGAAAATAGAACCTCTCACTTTTGATTATGTTTTTTCGCTGCTTCTTGTACAAGAATTGCATCTTGAAAAGTCTAGAAAGAACACACTTGGTACTGTGCATGTAGCTAAAGGTACCCCATTTTCCTCCCAAGATTCTACCGCTCACGCTAATCTTACACATGCTTCCTCGAGCTCATTTTTCTAGGTCTGGTTATGGAAATGTGTCTAATACTGCTCACAATCGCAGTAGTGGTCATTATTTTAGTAGTGGTGACGAAGGAAGTGGTTGTAGACGTTATGCTAATGTTCAGTGTCAAATTTGTCACAAGTATGGTCATGAGGCTTCTTTCTACTATCACCACCATGATGATAGTATTGTTTCGTCTCGGCCCAAATATAATCATTCACCCCGCCTTTCCCAGCATCCCTCACACTCAACCAACCCACTCGCTCCCCTATTTCCCAATTTTTCGTTTCCTCCATCATCTCAAGTCTACCTTTATTACCCATTTCTTCCTTCCTTTATGCCATCTTATTACTACCTCTCATCTTCTCCTCAGTTTCAACATCCTTCACCCAGTCCCTTGGCCCATGTTGCAAGTGCTTCCTCTGCCTAGCTGGTACCCCGATTCTAGTGCATCTCACCATGTAAACAATGCCTCTTAGAACATTCACCAAGTCACTCACTTCGAAGGCCTTGATCAAATCACCATTGGTAATGGTAAAGGTCTAGACATTAAATCTCCAGGTGCCACTTTTCTTCCCCTTTTAATAAATTTGTTTCTCTCTGTCTTAAGAATTTGTTGTTTGTTCCTTCCATTACCAAGAACTTGGTAAGTGTCAGTCAATTTTTCAAAGATAACTCTGTGTTTTTTAATTTCATCCTTCTTTCTGTATTGTCAAATCTCAGGCTTCTAAAGATGTGCTTCTTCAAAGCACAATGGGGCACAATGGTCTTTATCACTTTCCTAACCTGCTTCAACCTTCCAAAAAGTCTACTTCAACATCTACCTTTGTGCATAACACTGTTAATCCTGTTGTTTTTTATTCTATTTCACATTCCTCAGTTGTAAATGTTGCATCTAATAGTAGTGATTCATACTCTATTTGGCCTTCCAAACTATATCATCCTAGTGCTGAAGTGCTTAAAATTGTTCTAAAATTGTGTAATGTTTCTTCCATTAATAAATTTGAACTTGATTTTTGTTCATACTGTTGTCTTTGTAAATCCCATAAACTGCCATCCTTTCCCCTCTAATTATGTTTACCCTACAATGTAGATACACTGATCCTTGGGGTCCAACTCCCTATGTTTCAAAATGTGGACACAAGTATTATATTACATTTGTTGATGCCCACACTCGCTTTACTATTGAAATCCATGTCAAAAACACTTAGTGTGTTCAAACAGTTTCAAAGTTTGGTTCAGACAACATTTAATCTACCCATCAAAACTGTTGAGTCTAAACAGGATCGTACTGAATCACGATCTTTCTTCCTAAGATTATAGGATCTACAATTCGATTCAATCTTCATTTTCGGGTTGGATACAACAGTATCACATCGCGTCACAGTGGTCAGCTGCTATTTCGAGCTCGTTGCATTGCATTTCAGTATTACAGCTCTCACAGACGCTATAGCAGTGGAAAAGTGGAAGTATATGTCTTCAGAGGGGTAAGGGTGTCATGGGCCAGTACCATTAGGTATTGCACAGTGCAGAAGATGCCAAATATCCAAAAACACAAGTGTCACGCAACATGAAACAAACCAACAAGGATAGATCTAAGTAGGGTAGATCTTGATGAATCAGAATGACCAAGAAGCAGTTGAAAACAGTGCCAAACGTGCTGCCATGCACCGACGACGGCGTGGCGAGGAGAGAGAAACATGAAACAATAGCTGCGCGCATGAGGGCCCTATTTGCTACAATGCTTTGGGGATAAGTAGATTTGTGGGTGGTAGACCTGATCAGAGGGTGCTTGCAGGAAAAGGTTGCTAGAACAGTAACCAGCAGCAGCAAAGAGTGACCAAAGAGGGTGGAAATCCAAAAACTAGAGGAGCCCAGTTACAGCATTGCTATAATTACAATTTCCAACAATACTACGTAAGAACTAATATTCAATTACATTTGGAATCATTCAGTTGCGAAACCATAAAAAAATAACTGTTCAGTTTCAATTTTATGTTAGTTGGGTTAGTCAGAATACAGGCATTCCTTCAGATTAGAATTTATCAGAGACAAGGAATATTTTAATTATGAAATTTAAAATTTAAATGCTTCAGAAGTATAGCTCTGAAAATGATGTTTGGAAAGTAAAAACTAGTAAGAAAAAATATAGAACCAACTTCTACTCGTAAAACACACCTTTAAACCGATCCTCAGGAAATACAGGAACATCAAAATAGATCAATCCCCGTCTATAAAGACCCTTCACAACATCAGGATCAAACAGGATAAATGAATTTGCCTCCTCCTTACATACTCTATCTATTGTGGCCATTTCTTCTTCTGAAAGTTTCTGTAAAGGCAGAAAACAATGCAAGAAAAAACCAAATCAAATGAATACCTAAATTAGTAAATTACTTCTTTTTGAGAAATTAACATAGTGAAGAATATTATTGTCATTTGTAAATGAACCCTCCTCTATCAATAAGGGTGAAATGAAGACCTCACCTTAAATTCTTCCAAAGTAAAGTTCACCAGACAAACTCCCCACCAAGGTTCAATAGGAAAATCCACAGGTTGTGTGGGTAAAAGTTCTTTAGCAATTGACTTGTTCAGTTTCCACATGATTTTCTGGATACTCCAAAAGCAGAAACGATAGGTAAGAAAAGAATGCTATAAAATCATTGTCAGTTTCAAACAAAGGGCAGTAAGTTATTGACACTAAATTCAAATTTATGAGAAACAAAATGAAAGTCTGCTCAAAGACTTATGATTAAAAGTGTTAAGGGTCAAATGATGAAGATAGTCATTAAGGTATATTCAGTTTAGCATCTCTAGAACCAATTGCCTTTCCTTGCTTATATGAAAGTAAGTCTTACAAGGTAATATTGGCACTATGATAGCTGTTGGTAATGAAAAAAACACAGACATGCATACAATATCATAATGATACCTGAAATCAAAGAATCAAAAATATATTTCTGTATACCATATACGCAAATCAATCCAGTACCTTAGATCTGCACTTGTTCATTATATCAATAAATTCATTTCTCCCAATTCCTGTAAGTCTTAGAGCATCTGCTGCACTAAAGTTTGGGATGCTGTCATAAGGTTGCTCTGCAAATAATTAAAACACACATGAAATTTTTATGCCAGCTCATCCACAAGCAAACATTTATTATTCTACATATTAGTTAACCTACAGAACACAATCAAACAGTAAAGGAGATGACACTGCAAGCACTATATGAAGTTCCTTGGTCAAAAATATATATTCCTATAGATTACATAGTTTTTATGACGTAAATATGAGATTTAAAAATTAAATCAAAAAAATAGGCATAAGCACTAAGAATATCTACAAAATATCTTATAATATTATTTATGTATCAGAATATCTAATAGGGTATCTTAGATGATCTCTTGATTGGTTTTCATATTTTGTCATATTTCATGATTTCTTTCCTTATTTAATTAGGTATTCTACTATAATTGTAAACAATGGATGGTGCTTTGAACTTTATATCACATAACTTTACATCAAGCCAAATCAATATCAATTTCAAAATATTCAATATGACATCAAAGTGCTATCACACTCTTGCCTATAGCATAACTATTCCATGCCAAGTTGCGCAAAACCTTGACCATTTCCACGATTATTTTCTTTCTTCTGATTAGTCATCCTCTTTTCATGTTCTTCTGACACCCTTTCCCTATCTTTCTTCAGATAGAAATATTTATTTTCAAGAAAATACCCAGCAAGACCACAAATCTGGAATCCCAATGCCCTTACTATGGTCTTAAATCCACATCAGGTTCAAAAAATATTGCACATACACTTTTAATACCCGAGTTCACAAACATATGACTTCGCTTTCAATCTACTTGTTGGACATGAGCCCATGCCAATAATTAAAGAGAAGAATAAGTTTGGAGGGTTTATTGTAGGAGGAATAAACAGTAATAATAGATGGTTAATATGTTATCAGTAAGTTACAAGAGTTTTATTAGGAGTTTAAAATGTCAGCAGCAGTTACAATTTTACAAATGGTTTTATTTGGAGTCAATATGTGGTGGATGAGTTAGTTACAAGAGGTTCCTTTTGGAGTAAAATAAGGGGAAATTGTAAAGGAAAGGGCGAGGAAAGAAAATAATACAAACTGAGTCATTCTCAGTGATAAGGGGATTTTCCCTTGTAAGAAGGTTCTGCCACTTGAGTTTCTTTTCTATTCATCTAAATAAAGAATCTTTTCCTTTCTCAATTCTCTATCTTTCTTTTTGTTCAGATTCTTGTTATTTTTGTTTTATATAAACTGAGAACCTATCACTACTGCACCATGCATACTCACAAGTCACAACTAATCACATTTCATCTTGTTGTACTAGTCTACACCCTCAAGTTAGACTATGTAGCATCACCCAAAAACAGGGGGGAGAAAATCAGAAAAGAGCTTTACTATTTCAGAAACAAATTTCCTCACTTCAAGGGCTTAGCAAGAACTTATTGATACAAATACAACTCTATACTGAATATGTCTCACAATAAATCTGTATAATGAAAACAGTTTTGAATTTAAGTTGAACATTAATGACCAACTCTTGCAGTTCCCAACATTCAAGTTACAGATGAACTCAGTGAAAAATATTCTACAAACATAACTCATTTGGTATTCAACAATTGGTTTGGATGGCATGGCATGATTTTATATGGAAAAATCACTCAATTGCAAGCTATATACAGCAAAGATTAATAGATCCCATACTGGAGAGACCAAGAGATAACGAATTAGAGAATTGCAACAAGCAAGAAAAAAATTACCATTTCTCATTACTTCAAAGATCATATCACAATAGTATCTAAAAGGCGATACTCTCATCACACGGCAAACATACTCTGCCAGATGATAAGGAAATAGCTGCAATTGAGAAAAAGTACATGTTAAATATTGCAATTTTGATTTTGAAGCATTTGAACATCAATTTACTTCCAAATAAATTTCTAGCGACAAAGTTTTCTTATCAGTGTCTATGATCATGTAAATAATGTAATAAGTACTTGATGTATAGTTTCAGAAACAAATAGTATTCTGTCCAGCACATACAGCAAGATTCTTCCGCAAGTAACGCATCATCTCTTCATAATATTCACTTTCCTTACAAACTTTACGAGCAAAACAACTATTCCATTGGAGTCTCTTCTTTATGCAACTTTCAATTATCCTGCATAAAATTCCCATTGCCAATAAAAAGAAGAGACAATAATTAGAAAATCGGGTAACAATAAATCCTTTTATTTACTTTCAGTATGAATAATACTCTCTTGGTTTAATTGTTTTCCCAAGGAGAGATTTTAGTTTTATTGCTGAAGGTATTGCTTTTTAAAATAAAAAATCTCTGCTCCAGTGAAATTTTATTTATTTTATTCTACAGTTATTTAAGAAATATGTTTTCCAACAAATTTGAAACTCTACTAGCACTCTAGAACCCCATTCCAGTCTCTAAGACTGGGTTAAGATGATGATGTCAAAGGTCCTTCGCTAGATTGCCTATCCACCTCAAATAACTATGTTTTCACCTCAAAGATCAGAAGAACAAATATTTGGAGATCAAAGGGTCAAACATAGCATAGTAAGGGTGCATTTCAGTAAGCTATTAAATTAAGCACTTATTCATTAAGTTCTTATTATTCAAGGGTTTATGTTACTAATTTAAACATAAAACTAATAGAAAAAAGCTTATTTTAATGAACTATACCATTAATTAAGCTTGTCGAAATAAGCTAAAGAGTATTTATGGAAGTCATAAGCTATTCTTATAGGTTCTTTCAAAGCCCCCCAAAACCATGTTGCTTGTTATACACATGAAAAGTGTACTGAGTGGCCTCCTATGTCCCTTCGTTGCATCGATGCAACTCGTAAATTTATGTGTAGTCCCACCTCCTAACATACATGCACACACAGGACAAAAAGAATCCAATAAAAAGTAGAACAGTTTGGATCATGTCTCTATTTAAATATCTTGCAGAAATTAACAGTATAATACAAGTGCATAATTATTATTCATCACATAAAGTGTACAATTTAGCTTCCACGATCACTATGCATTCTTAGTTTTTTTTTTCCTTTTTCAGTATAATAACATACTTTATTAACAGAGAGAGAAAAGGAGGCAATATAAGACAAGGAAAAAAAAAACTCAATGCAAAAACTTCCCCCAAATTTTTGAATATCAATCAATAATTAATAACAGAAACAGCCCAATAGGCCATAAGTCCATAACTTCATTTTTTCGCAAAAACTTCTGGAGCACACGGTTCACTCCTGAAGACTTTACTCAAGTACTATAACTACTAAGGATCATCAATTACAAGATACCAGCAAACAAAATAGAAGATTTTGCTATAGAACACAGGAAGTCACTCTAACCTTCTGTGCCATTCTTCTTTGGTAGAAAGTGTTGTTTGAATCCGCTTGGGAAGGTTCTCCCACGAACACTCTTCCTTAATCGCTTTTTGCAACAACTGATCCTCAACTGTCACCGGAGCACGCTGCATTTCTCACTCACCAAACACCTGAACAGCCACTTCCTGCAATCGAAAATCACACACCACACAAGTCAACAAAACACACTCAATCGAAACTGCAAAATCGAAACCAATTGGCAAAATCAAAAAATGAAAAAGATCAAGCAGGATCCAGAACAACTAAGCACGTTTACTGAGAAAGCCAAAGAAAATCCTCAGCTGTGAATCCACTGATCAGATCCTCATTCGTTTGGGTCGAGTTCGTTCAGCTAGGGTTTCGGAATCGGAATTCACAGACAATGTTGTGTTCGTGCTTCTTCGGAAGGTTAAGCACTAGACAGAGAGAGAGAGATTTGGCGGAAAGTGAGAATTGTGAAAGATAGTGGTTTCCGTTATGGCGGTGGTGGCATCAATTCCGTTGGTTTATTTCTCCTACCCGTTTCGGACAATCTGTTCGGGTTTTGTGCAAAATAACGCGGTTTTGGTATCATTTTTAAAAGAATTAATTTGCATTTAAAAAAATAAAAAAACAGAATTATTTGACTCGGATAGAAAAAGTAAAATTATATTGGAAAATAAATTTATCAAAAAACTTATAATTGTTTAAAATAATTATATACTAATTTCTTTCTGTAGCGTATTTCTTTATCAATTTTTGTAAAAATATATAGTTCTTGTAATAAACTTTTTAAATTAATGTTTGATTATTAAAGTAAAAATTGGTTCATTATAAAATCTATTAAAATTGAAAGAAAGTTTTAGTGTGTTTTTATATTATCAGCCATTTGATATGGTAATAAATAATAATATTTATAGTAACAACAAAGAAAAATAAGAGTTACAAAAATAAAAATGTTAAAATAGATGAGTGGTCACACAAAAAAAAAATGATTACATACATAAAAATTTTGAAATAGCATTAAGAGTAAAAAAAATAACAAAATATTGATTAAAGTAATTTGAACATGAGCAAAGAAGAGTAGAGTGGACGTTATTACTTTTATTTAGTAAAAAAAAAAAAGTAGATAAAGCCTCATGAGAATGCTATACTTTATTTGAAAGTTAATTTTTGGAATAAAGAGAAAAACTTATTTAATGATAGACCTTGTTTAGAAGTTGTTAGAGAAGATTGAGCTTTTATAAATTCTCGTGAGTTTATTATTTTAAGCACTTCTAAATTGAAAGATTTTTTATTAATTCTTCTTTCTCCTCTCTTCTCTTCTTCTCTCCTCCCACTTCAAACTCTTTTCTTCCCTCTCTCTAAAATCACAAACAAAGCTCTAGAAAAAAATTTAAAATTTTAATTTTTGACCAAGTTTAATAGTGATACAATTCATGTAATAGACTTCACTTAATGAAATAAAGTTTGATTATTATTATTGTTGATGTTGTTGTTGAATATGAAACATTATAAAAAAAATATAAATCTTAAAACAAATTTTTGGCTAATTTTTAATTAATTTTTATTGATTAATTTAATATAATTAAAAAATTTATTAATTTAATTACCAAATAACAAAAATATTTTAAAAATAGATTAAATATAATTGAAATATTATCATTATATTTTTTATGCAAATAAAAAATTAAGTAAACTAATTTAAGCTTTTAAAATGGTTATTTATAAATCTTGAATGAACTTATTATTTACTAATAACCATGTCTTTCATAATTTTGTATGTGCTTTCTTATGGGCATATTTCATTAATTTTTATATGAACTTTTGTAATAAAATGCTACAAGTCAAGAGACTAATCTTTGATCTAGGTGGGTTCTTTTCCATAACTATATACTTGATCCTTATCTTTCACATTTCTTGAGACTTATATTGTCTCTTTTGCTTTGTAGGATTGTTCTAGATGTATTGCATGCAAATAGGCCAAATAAAAAATGACTGTGAGGATAATGATGATTTGGATTTAAGGGCAAATCCTTTTGAAGATGGAGGGCATGATGAGGACCTCCTAGCTTGGAGAGCTTGAGCCAAGTGGAGGATGCGTTGGAGGGACTTTAAGGCCCTATGACTAGGTCAAGGGTTAAGAAGACCAAAGAAGCCATAGGCAAACTTATGGGCCTAGTGAGTCACCTTAGGCCAAGCCCATAGAAGGCCACACTTTGAAGATCTATTCCTATTTCTCATAGTGTATTTTGAAACTTTAGACTTTGGACTTTTGCCTTCTTGTGTAGTTGGGTCTAGTCCAATAGCTAGTGTAGTTTATTGCCTATATAAGGCGTTTTTTCTTTGTATTTTGATAACTTTTGTTCATTTTTCAGATTTGATGAAATCTAGTAAGTTTTGATAAACTCCTTTTCTGTCAAGTGATCTAGGTAGAGACCTTGAGTTTACTTCTTATTGGTGGATCCTTCCATCATGGTGAAGATCTTGTGGCTTATCTCCCTTTGAGAGTAGCGCCAATATCCATCTTATTCTTCTTCCATTTTTTCATTAAAATTCTTGTTTGATTGCATTGTTCTTCAAGGAATTAAGGGTCGGTGAATGAAGTTTCTCTAGGAATGATTTACATATTCAAAGGAATCAGACAATTCCTACATCAATTTTCTAGATATGTTACAAACTAAAATTAATTTATTATTACATTTAAATTTTAATTTATAGGTCTGACATTTAAAATTTCTTCATTTTTATTACAAACTAAAATTGAATCTTGAGTTTATACGATGTGTTAACTAAACAATCCGCATCTGTATGAACTAAACACAAGTAAGCAGAGAAAAAGAGAACAAACTAGTAGGAAGATTCATCGTTAATAAAGAGAAGAAAAAAAGAAAGAGAGAATGGATGATTCACCATTAATAAAGAGAAAAAGAAATAAAGAGATATGTGAAAAAGATACCTGTAGATATGAAAAAATAACAATTTATTAGCGTAGAGGAGATAAAGAGAGCATAGAAGATAAAGAGAACCTACATACGAAAAAGAAACGAAAAGAACTTATAGAAATAAAAGAGATCAACTTTATTAGCAAGATGAAGAGTAAAGAGATTCATGAGTTGAGGGCGAGCTTTATTTATAAAAGTTAAAGACTTTGGAGATAATTAAAGACTTTGGAGATAACTGCTCTCTAAGAGTGATTTTAGAGAGCGGTCAATAGAGAACTACTCTTAAAAGTATAGATATGAGAGAGGTTCAACCGACTCTTTAAATGTATTATTACAGAGCGGTTTCTATTAATTGCTATCTAAGTTAGTACTTTAAAAACTCGTTTTTAGCATAGTGTGTATATATGATTAACAAAACAATTAAGAAAATAACTTACCCTTGACCATGTAGACATTACATGATTTTTCGATAAGAATCTTGCTTGTACTAATCGAGATGCTAATGGGCTGGCTAATTCTTCTCTTTTTCAGTGTGTTCATCATTGTCTTGAGAGGAAGGTTCAAGTTCTGCTTTTGCCATTGTGTTTGATCCTTATCCCCTATTGTACAAGGTATGTACCTTTGAGTAAGAATATCCTTCTTTTCATATCGAGCAATGCAATGTAGTACTAAATTATTTTTCACGAATAGGGTATGAACGCATGTTTTTATCAGTAATTGGATAATATTAAATTAAAATATATATATATAAGATGTTTGAACGAAATCAACGGCGATCATTGCATTCATAGTTTTTGTATAGACACGAATTCGTTCTATTAAGCATTTTTATAATATCTCTAACCTCATCAGTAAAAATTAGTTTTGCATCCACCAAATTGACGCTACACTGCCTACACACTACAGTTCTAACCATCCAAGTGTTATATAATTATTCGCAACACTAAAATGAAATGTGGATGAGATAAAACTACAAAAAAAAGTTTATTTTTTATTTTGATTTTAAATTCAGAAAATTTAAATAACTCAAAACAGTGCTACATTTATTGGAATTTATCGTTAAAACAAAAAAAAATGTAAAATGTTACTGTGCTTTCCTACTATGGTAGGCAAATTCTTATTCACAGTGATAGGTTAGTACATTAATTAACCCCTTTTCCCAAATGTCGTATAATTCACTATAAATTTACAAATCCCCTATGAAATTGCTCTGTGTATCTGAATTCATCACTCACAATGAAGATATCTAGCCATGATATTGTGATCTAGTGTCTCTTTTGAGTGTGTGTGTCTTTTGATTAGATAATGATTAGCTAGATAGAGGTTTTTGATTGCTTTTCACTTTTGTCCTATCTTGCTTATTTTGCTGGATTCACCTTTGGCTATGATTTGGTTACACAGGAATTCACCTTGTGGAAAATGTGAATATAAAAGTAACTGTTTGTGGGTCTTGAAAGCATCAACAACACAGCATTCAACAACATTTTTTTTTTCTTTTCATCACCTACTCATCTGTTACCTCAACCTGGTTCTATTTTAAATCTTAGTATTCTGGTCTCTTTGCCCATAAACTTCGCTTTGCCACGTACAAAGCCCAGAGCGCAGGATCAGCTTTCGGCCTTTGTTCTTATCAATGAAGAGGCTCAATAACTCACATACTATGGCTACTTCACTTTCCATATGCCCATCAGGTAAAGTTAAGAACCTTTCTCACTAATTGGTTCCTTCAACTGCATCATTCACTCTTCAGATACCCTTTTCTCACATTCTCATTCAACCGCTTCAATGAAGCATAATGAAGCAAAACCCATCAAATAAAACTTCTACCTTTCCACTGTTTGTTGTTGTTTGGATTCAGTTTTGGTAACAAATATTTGGCTTAAGACTAAAGTACAATTCTTTAAGTAATTTTTGTGGTTTTCGGTCAAAATTAGAGTATTTTCTCAGTAAAAGGTAAGGTTTTAATGTTGTTACAGATCACTAAGAAGAAACTCTAATTTTTTTTGGAAAACGTCACTGAAATCACTTAATGAATTACGCCTAAGTTTTATTCAATGGCTAATTCTTTTCCACTCTTTGTGCATGCAGGTGTGAATCAAAGGAAAGAAACACAGGGTTACAGTGATGAATTTCAGGCAATGTTAGATAGGTTAGACCAAGAAGACAGCTATGAAGATGGTAGCTCAGTGTTGGAGAAGAAAAGGAGACTCAGTTTTGATCAGGTGAAAGCCTTAGAGAGGAGCTTCGAGGTTGACAACAAGCTAGAGCCAGAGCGCAAGACAAAGCTAGCAGAAGAACTGGGCTTGCAACCAAGACAGGTTGCTATTTGGTTCCAAAATCGTAGAGCCCGTTGGAAAACCAAGCAATTGGAGAGAGACTATGGCGTTCTCAAGTCCAATTATGATGTTCTCAAGGTTGAGTACCATAATCTTGAGCAAGAGAATGAGGCTCTTACTATTAAGGTATCACAAATCACTTTCTTTTGATCATATGTAACAACAATCAAGCCTTTTATTGTTGAGTCGGCTATACAGATAATCAGATAATGTTATAGTTTATTAATCACTTTTGTAGCATAACCCAGTTGAAATTTTTTACTTTAATATGTTAAATTTAATTTGGATAAATTTTTCAATGAATATTTATATGAAAAAAATGAATAAGGTAAATTAAACTTTTTTTTCATAAGTTAAAATTAAGGTATAGATATCTATTTCTGAAAAAGTTAGATAAATGTATATTTAAGAGAAGTTAATGTCACAAAATTGATCTGTCTAATTTATTTAGACTTTTTTCTAATTTTGATCTTAGTCTTTTTAGTGTGCAGCTTTTGGGTTCTTTCTTGTGATCTTTGGTGTGTGACCTGCAGCTAAGAGAGTTGAAAGAAAAATTGTCGAGAGGTGGAGCTGAAAGCAATGAGTTAGTGAAAGAAGAATCTCCCATTTCAGAGGTTAGAGACAGAGGAGCATCAGAGAGCAATTCAAATGGCGTGGTTAAGGAAGAGATCAATGATGATTCTCTTTTGTGTGTCAATGGATCTTTGCCCAGTTCAAGTTCATTGATGAATTGGCTTCACTACTCTGACTCTGATTCAAGAGGGTCCCCAGATAAAACGTTTCAGACTCACTTTATGAGAATGGAAGAGCCAAGTTTCTTTAGTATTAATGAGTTCTGCAATTTCTTTTCAGTTGATCAATCCCCTACCCTGTAATAGATTGCATGGATCATTCAAAAGCAATATACTACATTGAGTTCGAAATTGACATCTAATTGAAAATTGCTTTGTTACGAATAATTCCTGATTAAAATGACATTTATCTTTTATGGTCATTAAAGACTATGGATTTTGTAATTGCTTGGACAAAAATCATAGAAGATTCAGATAATTCCTACCTTAATATGGATCTTTAGTTTTAGTTTTCCTTGTATATTCCAATTTATATTATGTCTATCAAAGAAAAAGTTGATTTTGAAAAAAACAAAACCAATAATATGGATCTTCATATATTTGTTTCTTTCTTATCTTTTCCATAGAATTATCAAGCAAATTGTTGTAATGAGTTAATCATACTACATTCAACTTTACTTTTTTCACTCATACTTATTATATTAACAACATAAAATCCTTATAAATTTATATTTTATATTATATGCTTTTATGTTGTTGTAATCTTGTATACGATTAAATCATATCAAAAGCAGAAGATCCAAAAAATATAGTGTGCGCAAATGTGGAGACATTTGGGATTATTCCATGAATAACTTGTGTGCTTTCACATTCTTTTTCTCGCTGGCATCAATGCATGTGGTAGGTGAATCTGCGGAAATCAGCTTTAGCAAAACCAATTTCTAAGACTGCTACAATGCTAATGCTAGCTCATGTTTTCATTTTCCCACGTGCTTTTGCGCGTTTTCTTCCAACAAAAAGGATTTTTCTACGCCTGAAAAGAGTGTACTGTCCTTAAAAACAAGGGACAGAGAGAGAGGGTGTAAAATAAATATAAAGTTTAGAGTTTGAACAGTTTTGAATTATTATTAAAGATTGATTTTATATGCATAATTCTTAAAAGGAATAAACAAACCTTCACATTATTTCCTCAAAAATCTATGTTTGTTAAATACTTTTATAAATATAAAATTTATCTTAATTCTTAATATTATAAATTTCACTCAAATTTATCTTTAGCCTTCGGATATATTAGTATGGAAAAGTTGACGAATTTAACTGGTTTTCATAATTTACTAAAATTAGAATGTTAGTTTCTATCTTTTTAAGCTAATATTTTTATTGTCATTTTTCCAGACAAATAATATGAAAGGTATACTCTTTCTAAAATAGAAAAGAAAAAGTATATTCACTTTTATACTAATTTAAAGTGACTTCATGAATTTTCAAAATCAACCCTACTTAAAAAATTATATAAGAAGAAAAAAATCATTTATTATGTTGTAAATACATATAACAAGTTTTTTTTTTTTAATTACATGTATTTTTTATTGGATAGAATATGTTCAAATCGAATAAAACCATTTTGTACAATAAAATTTTGTCTTTGAGTATTTAATATAATTATATTAACATGAAAAACTCTTGTTTCAATTTTATATAAATATATAAATAAAGAAGAATTACTATAAATAAAATTAAAATATACATATAAAATATTTAAATGTAATTTAAAATTTATGTTAACATATGATACAATTAATTATAATTTATTGCGATGTATAAATAAAGTTTTTCATTGACTAGAATTGAGAATGATTAAGAGCATATAAATATAATAGATCTTTATTATTTCATAAATTTAAAGTAAATAATATCATACTAATATAAAAATATAATAAAAAATTTATAATTATTATAATAATTAAATTTACATTTGATACAAGTTATAATTTTTATATTAAATCAAAAGAAATTATACGAAATATGCTACAAACTTAAAATTAAATAAAAGTATTGAAAAATAAATCAATCACTTTAAACTTTCTTTTAAATAAAATTAATTTATACTAAACTTATTGAATAGTCAATTAGAGTTAATAAATAAGTGATATAATTCGAGTAGCTAGAGAACGAAAAAAAAGAAGACAAGAAAGGAAGAGAATAGTAATGAAAATAGAAAGAAGAAGTGTTGAAGGAAACTGATGGATGAGATTAACGCAAAAGTCACTTTCAAACTTTTGTGAATGTTAGTGGGAAAGAGTGAGTCTATAAAGTTGGCTACGGCACCATACCTATCCATCCTCCCAAGTCTAGCTTCTGTCAGAAGTAGGACCCATCTTCTCTGCTATCTTTGACTCTTTGGATTCTACTCACAAATTCACCATTTCAATCTTTAAACATTCTTTTTTAACATTATTACTATTATTTATATTTTTAATCATTACAAGTTTTTAATTATAGATATAAATATTATGATAAATATTTTTTTATATATGATATTTAAAAATTATATATACTAACATATAATTTTTAAAAAAAATTATAAAAATTTAAAATTTAAAAATCATCAATAAATTTTTTTTATGTAATTATAAAAATTAGAGATAAAAAATAATAAAATTTTAAAAATTGCTAATAAAATTTTTTCAAAAAATATTAAATTAATAAAAAATTTAAAAATATTAATAGTCATTTTTCAAATAATAATAAAATATTTTAAAAAATAAAAGAGAAAAAAGTTATCGTAAGTGATTTTTGAAAAATAGTCATATTTCTCTAATTTTGTCAACAATTTGATATTTCGATAATTTTTTCAAAAAATCATATATAAGAAAAAGAGTCCTGTAATTGGATGAAGGGTTTTTTTTTTAATTAAAATGAAATTAAGTAAAATGTAAAAAACAAACAATTTCAGAAGTTGGTTGTGGGAAAGAAATCATAGTCTCACGATTCTCATTTGTCTTTTTAAAATAAATAAATATAATTTTTTATAAGTATCTTTTAAAATTAAATATCATCTTTTTTTTTTTTTTTACCTAAAAGTGTATGTCAAGTAAATAAAGAATACAAGTAATTGTAGAATATACCACTTTATCAAGCGGTGCATCGTATATTTTGGTAATTAAATGAACATGTTATCACATTTTTTTTTTTTGAAGGATTACCTCGTTTAATTTTTTTATTTTTAATTAAAAATGTCATTTAATTTTTTATTTTTATTATTTTTATATAATTTTTTGAACTAAAGATTAAAATAAAATTTTCAATCAAACCATCTCTCGTACTGTTAATATTAAATTAAAAGATGTTAATTTCAGTTTTTTAATAATTTAAATGGTCAATAATAACAATATTTTATTATATATTTTTTAATATAATAAATACGTTATTTTTATTAAAAATTACTATTTTAAATGTTTAAAAAGTAAAAGTTAACGAATTTACAACATATTCTCTAATATAATATTTTTAACCAACTTTTGTTATTACACATTAAAAATTACTAAAAATCTTTAAATTACGAATAAAACCCACCAACGTCCTTACCTGTTCTGCTTTCACGGGATCCATATCGAGCCTCCAAGCTACCAAATGTCAACTAATCAGATTCTTTACCTTTCCAAATCACTGTATTTTAAATTAGTTTTTATACAAAAAAATAATAATTAATATTCAGTCTTTAATATTTTTAAAATATAAAAAATTAGTCCCTATTATTGATTCTTTTGTTACTGACCTGTACCTTTTAAAATATTTAAAGATAAATATTGTCAATTTTTAATAAAATTAATTAAAAAGAACAATATTTGTAAAAATGAAAAAAACAATTTCAATTTATGGAAAGAAGATAAGAATTAAAAGTGGGATGAAGAAAGATGTTTGGCCCAAAGCATCAAAATAAGGTAATTAATGCATACTGTAAGGGTCTTAGGAATTGATTTGTTTGTCAGGACATTACTGGCAAAAAGTATTATGAACAAATTTATTTACTATCTAAAAGTGTGGATGGCATTATACATACTCATGAATTCACTGAATCCCCAATTTCTCCATCAAACAGTAACATATGTGGCCTAAAATGAAACACTGCCATGGCAAAGCTTTCTAGTCTACTTTGGTGGTTTGGACCAATCATATCTCTTGGTGGGTTAGGGACAAGAAATTTCAAAAGAGAGGACTAGTTTAAATTTTAATAAAATTGTATATCTAAGATGATATACATTTAATTGCTAATTATTATAATCAATCTATAATATTACAGTTAAGTTGTTAAAATAAACTTGATCTGACGGGTCTATTTATATAATTCATCAAAATTAGTGGTTGAGTTGAGTGATTTAGATTTAATGGTTTGCTTAACTCACCCTGGTTTGTCATGTCAAAATACAGGTCGGAGAAGTTAGTCCGTTAGACTTATTTTTTGTTTTTAAAATTTAAAAATAATTATTTATTAATTAAATATTAATTTTTATTAATATAAAAATATTTTTTATTATTTATTGTAATTTTTTATTTTTTAGTTAGTTTTTACTAAATTAACTTATTAATTTAAAAGTCTACCAGTTAGTTTTTAAAACTTATTAATTTTTTTTATAGGAGAGAGTAGTATGCATTCTTGTACATTTAAAGATCCTTTGCGTGGATGCTGGTTCACCGAGTGGCTTGTTGGTTAATTTCGAATAATTGATTTTGTTTGCATATTCACGGTGGTTCGACTATAACAGTAAAAGCAAAGAGATTAAAGGTTACTTTGAATGCAGTTGGTGAAGATGCTCACAGGAAATAAAACTTGCATGAAGAGTTTTCAAAGTATGTCCGTTTGGTTCGTGTTTGCATTTTCTATTTTTACTTTTTTAAAATAGTTTTCACGTGTTTAGTTTAATTTTTATTTTCTGTTTTTCAAAAACAAAAGATATTAAAAATGTGTTTGGTTTAGCTATTTTTTATAATAATTCATTTAGTTTAAAATTAACTATTAATATTTTATTAATAAGTGATTTTTATAAAATTTTTACAATATATACCTTTACTAATACTAATTTTATTCCACAGTTTATTTAAAAAGTTTAAATACTATCACTATATATTGCATCTTAAGATTCACAAATAATAAAAACATAATAATTAGACCCTGTGTAATGCACAAGTTTTTTTAATATAAATTTTTAATCTTGTATATATTCATTAATTTTAATAAAAATAGGTTTAAGAAAAATTAAAAAGTGTATACTCTTCTCAATTTTGTCTTATTTAATTATGAATATTCTAATAATGCATGTGTACTCTATATTCCAAAATTTATTATTAAAATATAAATATATAATAATTTTTAAATAGAAAATATAAGTGTAATAATAAAAAAAATAAGAAAAGAGTATAATATATAGATAAAAAAATAAAAATAGTATAATATATAGATAAATATTTTTTAATATTTTAAAAATAAAAAAAATAACATACATAGCATCAAAATAAGGTATGTAGTAGGGAGAATCCTTATTCGAAGATGTTTGGGTGCAGGAAAATTAGAGTGGAGTGAATCATAAGATCTTGAGGAGTATTGAGATAGAAAGAGAAGAAAGGGTGCTGAGGAAGAGCAGTTTGCATTGTACTATCAAATGAGAGTGAAAGGGTGTGAGAAGGGTGTGGAGGTTCACTGTGGGTGGACGCTTGTGAAGGCTCAACGGAAAAGATCTCAAACAAAATTTTAACATTTATGTTGGTTGTGTACAAACATTGCCCATATTTTTCTTTACAAATGTTTCAGATAATCATGGAGTGTCAGTGCTGTGGGACATATTCTAGAGGTATGCGAAGGTTGAAGATTTGTTTATTTTGAAGAAATAGGATAAGGATGGATGCAGATTTGGATTTATGCGGTTTGCAGAGGTCGGGGATATCCATGACATGAAAAAGAGACTGAGTTTCATAACGATAGAGAATATGCAGATGACAGTGAATGTGTCTAGATATAATAGAACTGTCAATAAACAGGTAATCACGAGACAAACTTAAGATGTTGTGTGTGAGAAGGTGTTGAAACCATTAACCAACGTTGGGACCAAGGTAGAAGGAAGAGGTAGTGTTGGTAGGTGAAGCTATGTAGATATGGTGAAGGGGAAGGGTGCTGTTGGAGGGTCAAACAAGAATGCAATGTAGGTACCTAAGAAAAAATAATGATGTCACAGCGAGTTGCATGTTGATCATGATATGATTGAGAGGTGCTGCAAGGTAGTGGTGGAAAGGTTACACTGGCCAGAAAAGCTCAATAGTGTGTCTGACTTCATTTTACAGGAATCCATACTGAATGTCAAGGCCATTACTATGGGTGACGATATGGTTCTATTAGAATTGGAGGCTTTGGAGGATCTGAGGAAGGTTATAGTTAGGTATAAAGATGACTTGTCTAAGTTGTTTTATACCATTGATTGGTGGCATCCTCATATGGTAGTTGTTAATAAGGGAACATGAGTTCATTTATATGGTGTGCCATATCATGCTTGGTCAGAGGTATTCTTTCAGAAGATGGTGTTGATAAGTCTGTAATTAGGCCCTATTTTACAGTCTATTTATTCATATTTTATTTTAATTGAGTTTTACACTAATTTATTTATTAATTGTGCAGTTTAATATAAAGAGGCCACGAGTAGATTTCAGGTGCATTTTGGGCCCAAATGAATGGGCTTAAAAACCTCACAGCAATAAGCATGCCCAGTGAAGCACAGGGGTGCTTCGATGTAATGCACGGACTCTTAGCAATTTTAAAGGAGTTCAGATTCTATAAATAAAGATAGGAAGGCATCGTGAAAAAGCTCCTTTTTTTGGCTGAGCACGAATTTATACATAACTTTCCCTTCGAGATCTCGGATCATTTCCACTCCTCTTGTACGGATCGTCAGCACACTCTTGGCAGGACTGGAGCTTCAAGTGACCATACTTGAAGACCTACGATTCATCTCATATTCTAGTTTGCTATATCTCTTCATTATGGACATGTTATTGACTGTTTTAGCCCTTTCTTTCTACATGAGTAACTAAATCTATAGTTAGGGCTATGAGGATTATTGTTTATGAATTTATAGAATTTTGATAATTAAATCTAAATTTGATTTTTGTTTCGTGATTAGAATTTATCTTATTGCTTCTTACTCTTAACCCTAATTAATTACATCGTTAGGCGATCGTATCTCGATTAATTAATAGATCTATAGGATAAAATAAGATGAAAAATTAGGTAGACCAAACCAATCTTCTTCTTCTAATGTTATTGAATTAACAAGTTCATAGGCTCCATAGGCTTTCTTAAATTGATGTCTTGCATGACCATTAGGGATGTTAATTTAGAGAAAAGAATATTAATATTGCATGACCGTTGAATATTAATAGTATTCGTATGAATGATTAGTAATCACAAGAAAATCAGATTTAGATCTAATTAGAAAAATAATATAAAGGATTGAATGAGAACACCCATATGCCCTAGGTTTTTCTCTGATAAATGTAACCAAGACGTGCTTTGTGTTTCTTACTCTTAGTTTTATAATTGATTTTCTAAATTCTTGTGTTGATTATTTTTGTATATTTGAAGCTCAAACAATTAATTAGGAAATTCTTAGTAATTGGTAAACAATCCTTATGGAACGATAATTCGGGAACTTAATTTAAAGAACCCTTTATTACTTCTCGATGGGTACACTTGCCTTCCGAACAGTGTCACTGCTGGGAGATTTTGTGTCATGGATGATGATACAAATTCCCGAAGATGTATAGATTTTGCAAGAGTTCACCTACTATCTCAAATACATGCGCTAATTAATAAAAATCTAAAGATTCATGTTAATGATCTCGTGTTGTCAATCTATGTGGTCGAGGAATATGGGAGAGAATTCTTTCAAGGAAGATGGTGGTATCATGATTTAAATACTTCATCATTAGAGATTTATGACGGTGTTTCATTAGATTTGGACACTTTGGAGGATGAAAGTTTAGATGATGGTCAGAAGAGCCATGATCTAACGGCAAGAAGCACACAAAAAAAAAAAAAATAATGACCAAAGATGGTGTGAAAAGCACAGAGGAGGGGGAACATAGGGATGGATTATTGGAGACAAAATTTACGTGATTTCATGTCAGACATTTCATAATATCAGGAAGAGTTTGAAATGACAAACTCAAATTCTATAGAGAACGTAGCAAATGTGCGAATGAGAGAGAATTCAAATTATGAAGTGAAGATCAATAATGACATGATTTTCAATAATAATGTAGATGTTGTGTGATTGGGTGAGGATGCATTTGAAAATGAGGCTGACCGAGGTGGGCCTTTGTTGGTCAAAACTTATAAGGAAGGGAATTGGTGGGACATAGGAGTTAACGAAGGATTATGTCAATTGGGTGTTGTTGATAAGGAACCAACAACAGGCAAGAATGTGGCACAAAAAGAGTTTATTGACAAATTTGATGACCTAATTATTGGGCCTTCTCATGGGTCAAACGAGGCTAATCATGTATTGAGTCAAGGACTAGTTTCCCTTCAATCTAATGTTGTTGTTGAGATGGTAATGCATGAAAGAATTCATGTTAGAAGTGCACTTCGCAAGGTGAAGAGGAAGAAGCACGGCTCCAATTCTATGTTACGGGGTTGATCTAAATTTATGAAAAATAATTCTATGAAGAGATCAAAGCTTAGGCCAAATGTTTGGAATATGTATCTTTGAAGTGGCTTGTAATAGGGCCTTTAGGAAGATTGATTATGTATGTAAATTAGATTAATGATCCCTTGACATGTATTGTTAATTCCCTTTAAATTTGTAACGGGTTAGAGTACCTTTATACTCTAAATTTGTTCTCAATAAAATGTTAATGTTTAGAAAAAAAAAGAAAAAGAAAAAAGAACAATTATGTAGTAGGGGAAAATCTCCAATTTAACAACTCAATTTAAGAACTCTTTTTACTACTTTTTACTTTTTGACTAATACACTTATCAACGAACAAAAGGTTAGTTCTTAAAATGATAGATGTGATAAAGGAGTCATAGTTTTCTCTTATGCCATCAAGAATGACATCAATGTGATCCTCTTTGGAGATGGAATGTCTTGTAGCTTTAAAAGAATCAATAATTTTTTGAATCTCTAGAAAATAATCATTAGTTGACAATGAATCCTTATGGCTTTGAGTTAAATCTTCAGTTGCTTTATTCTTGCACGAGTTCTTGATATAAAAAAAAGGTTTCAAATTTCTACCACAATTGTTGAGAGGTTAAACAATTGATCATGTAGCCATAAAAGAATTAGTTGATCTTCTTGTTACCATAAAGAAGATTCTTCAGTAACATCTTCTATTATGTTGTTAGTTTCATCTAATGCATTCGTGGAGGGTATACCTTCATCAATAATGTAATTATAAAGATTGATTCTTTTATTGTAGCTAATGCCTAATGCTTCTAAGGAAGATAGTTGTCTTTATTAAGTTAGAACGATACTAGGTTTAAGGAGGTATGAACATTGATTTGTACAGGAAATTGTTGTGCAACAACAGTTATGAATTAAAGGGCTCTTGATACTATGTAAGATATCAAGCAAAAGAATATGTAAAGAGATTTTAGAAAAAAAATGAATTGCATTATATATTCTTCATGATGGGATTACATTAATATATTTACAGTAACAGGTACAAGTGAAACTTGAACAATCTAAACTATAACATTCTTATTTATTATCTAATATAAATAATAATTTATAACAAGGAATAAAGATTAAATGCGTTTCTTGTTATATGTATAGCTCAAATAATTTAAAAGAGTAAAACTGATGTTCCTATTATTAGATTCATTAAAACTCAAAGATGTTCAAAGCCTTTAAAATGAAATAGTTTTAAAATTTTCAATTTATCAATAGGGTAAAAACAAATATTTTCATCTTAATAATTCATTTACTTCATATAGTATATATACGTGTAGACTTAAAACATAAACAACACTATTTCTTACAAAGTAACTTTCTATCTAATATTTGAATGTAAACTAAAATAAAATTAACTATTAATATTACAAACACTTCAAATTGATGGCTACAACAAAATTTACCAAAGTGTTACAAATTCTAGATTTGACATTAAAACAATTACATAACCTTATTAATTTAAACTGGAAATTTAATAAAATATTACAAACTTCAAATAATTCAAATTCTATAGAGCAATCCTTCTTCATAATTTTAATTCTCTTCGATTTTGTTTCCTAAAAATAATTAGTAAGGATGAGTATTCTCTACCCTACTAAATTTTATTTGACAGAATAATTGAATAATACTGAAAATATTATTTAACATATTTTAATATATGTATATATAGTTAATAATAACTCACAAATTATATAAACAATTATCACAATAGAAAACACACACTAAATCAATCAATTTGTAGTATTCATAACATATATTTCTACACTGATTTGTATGTCATAATACATATATTATATCACATTAATCAATATGTCACAATGTATATGTCTTTATTGCACCCGTCAATATATTACAATACATATACCATAACATCAATTGATATGTTACAACACATATATTATAATTATACAATTAATATATTATATCAGATCTTATTGGTTTTCTAGTGTAAATGCTAGAACCAACTTGTAATAAAGTGATGAGTGAGTGTCATATCCACAAGCAACAACATATTTAAATTCTCTCAAATATTTCACTCTTTAAGTAATTTACAGCAAAGGTGGTTTTGAAGTGGGTTTTCTTCAGAAAATCTTGTAGTTGAGATTCTACAAAATAGAATTTAATTTAGAATTAAAAAGTTGGGATTGAACTTCATCAATCTCCTTCAATTATATTCTACTGGTTCATTGATATATAACAATCCAATTCATAAATCCTACTGCTACACAATTTTTTATCTATATTGATTCCTCAAATATAGAGTTCTAAGATAAATCCATCATACCCTGATCCCTCAAGACTACAATAAACCATTCAACATTAAGTTTAAGTGTTTTGAGGCAATTAACATATTGATATCTATTTCTAGACTGAACACATCAAGTAACTTATTCATATCTAAATCCAAGAAATAATTTCCAATTATAACTCAAATTTTAACATAAAAAATATATTGATAAGATAGAGTCAAGCATTAAGAGTAGAATAAGAAAACCAAGGTCTGTAACACCGAATATTATATATATATAGAAGCAGTAAATTTCTCCTCTGTCATCATTCTTGCTCAAGCAACACATGGCAACAGAAGTTTTATGCTCCTAGTGAGCCTCCTACTCAAGTAGGAGAGGCTCACTCAAGCGAGCATAAACTAGCTTAAGTGAGGAATTGATTGCCTAACATTTTTACTATTTCTTACTTCCTGCCTTGCTATTTGTTTTATTTATTTTAATTCACCTGTTAAATAAGATTTTTCAAATCAAATCTCATTAAACTCATGTTCAACTCTTAATGCATGTATATGACTATAATTACTTACAATTAAGAGAATTAGGGCTTCAATACATACAATCAACTGCAAAAAGTACCTCTATCTAATACAGTTTTTACTTAGGATCAACACTTATCACATCCATCATAATTTTACAATCATTGCCCCTACGATCCCTTGAGGTCTTCCATAGGTATAAATAGTTGCTAGATAGTCGCTACAACACGAATACAACGTGTGTCAACCTGACCCTTTTTAGCAAAAGTGTGGTCAGGAGTTTAGGTCAGAAATATAAGTGTGTGGCTTATGGTGCTTTTAATCTCATTAATTATGTGTAATCAAAGAAAGCATCCACCACTCTCATTTTTCTCAAATTTTCAAAATCATTTATGTCTTCTACATCCCTAGTGTATCTCTGTAACTATCTATACATATTCTCAACATTTTTTATAATATTCATTTTCCCAAAATTTCTCATAACATTATTTTCTCAATATTTCTCATACCATTCTTTTCTCAACATTTATCATAACATTCTCTAATAATACATTTTTCTTCCTCATCATTTGATTAAATAAAATATGTTTAAGATTTCACATATTCTGACTTAGTTTGAATCACATACAGGTAATAAAGTACATTTTTTCATCATTCGTTTACTTTGATTTAGCCTTTTAAAACAAACATTAACTTTCAAACAAAAATCCAAGGTCATCAAACCATGTCATTCTAATACAAATAATTATCAATCAATTTGACATCATACAGATCAATACAATGTGCTGAAGATCGGACACCTTTAGACTTAACCCAGACATACAATTTAACATACACACTTTCGTAGTCTTAATAAAATTGTCTATCCTAAAGTTTAGTATCTTCTAACACGTATCGTGCAGAATAATAGTTAATTTCTTTATTGGCATCTCTCACTCTTTGGACCCTTAGTTCCTTGATTCTGGGGCCACCAGTCATATAACTAGTAATAAATCCCTTTTTTTTCCTCTTTCTACTTCTAGTTTTTACCTTCTATTACCATGACAAATAGTTCTCAAACTCAGCCCCAAGGTGTTGGTATTATTCATTCTTTTCCTTCTTTTTCTATTCATTATGTTCTTTATGTCCCCCCTAGGCTCCCTTTAATTTACTGTCCACCAATCAACTTACTCGGTCTTTTGATTGTGTCATCTCTTTTACCAAAAATTCTGTTTCCTTGTATGACCGAAGAATAGGGAAGACGATTGACTCTAGATGTGAGTCCCATAGCCTCTATTAGCTCAATAGTCTTCTTTTGTTGGTTTAATAGTAATATCTCCATTTCAGGTTCATGCTTAACTAGGACATCCAGGTCTTGATAAGTTTTTTAGTTATGCCTTTGTCTTTCTAAGTTAGAATCTTTGTCCTGTGAGTCATGTCAATTAGAAAAATATATTATAGTCTTTTTTCTATTCGCACTATGAGTCAAAGCTTTGTCCCTTTTTATTTTAGTTCATTCAAATGTTTGGGGTCCAAGTCGTATTTCCTCTATATTAGGGTCAAGATATTTTGTTACCTTTATAGATGATTTTTCTGATTATACTTGGTCATATGTAATGAAAGGACGTTCAAAATTATTTTCTATTTTTCAATTCTTTTTCATGAAATTAAAATATCAATTTGGTATCTCTATTTGCACTTTACAAAGTGATAATGCACGTGAGTATCTGTCTACTCAATTTCAGACCTTTATGGCGTCTCATAGTGTGTTGCATCTCTTGTCCTCGTACACCCAACAGAATGGGGTTGCCAAATGCAAAAAATAGACATCTTTTTGAGACCACTTAAACTCTTATTCTCTGCTCTCGTGTTCCTCATCAGTTTTGGGGTGATGCAATGCTTACTGTGTGTTATCTCATCAATCACATGCCTTCCTTCATTCTAAAAGGTAAAATCCCTTATCAAGTTCTATATCCTCACCACTCTCTTCGTTCGTTACCACCTCAAGTATTTGGTTCTACATGTTTTGCTCATGCTCTTGGCCCCAAAATTGACAAGCTCTCCCCTCGTGAATTTGACATTCTCATTTTTCTTTTAAAAAGTATACATTCTACTCACAATACTTCTTATTATATTTCTGAGTTTCTTTCTCCTTCCTATTATTTTTGTCTTTCTTCCTTATCCTTTGTTTCTATTCCTAAGAATGCAGGTGATGCATTTGCCCATCCTAGATGGTAACAAGCTATGCTAGACAAGATGTATGCATTATAGAATAGTGAGACTTGGGACATCGTTCCTTTATCAATAGGGAAGTTAGTTGTTGGTTATTGATAGGTGTATACAGTAAATCTATACGACTATTCCTATCCATTGTTTTCATTTGTCATTGGCCTCTCTATTAGTTGGACATAAAGAATGCCTTTTTACATGGAGATCTGCTCAAGGAAGTCTACATAGAGCAACCTCCTTACCTTGTTGCTTAGGGGGAGTCTTCTAGCCTTGTATGTCAACTGTGAAAGTCTTTATATGACCTCAAGCAGTCACCCAGAGCATGGTTCAATAGAATTAGTAATGTGATTAAATAGTTTGGCATGTCTCGGAGTAAGGTTAACCATTCTATCTTCTATCGTCACTCACCTACTGGCTACATCTACCTGGTTGTTTATGTTAATGACATTGTCATCATGGGTAGTGATCTTCTCAGCATTGCACAGGTGAAGCAACACCTCTTTAAACATTTTCAAATGAAGGATCTTGGCAAACTCAAATATTTCTTGGAAATAGAAGTAGCACAATCAAAAAATGGGATCATCATATCCCAAAGGAAATATGCAATGAATATTTTGGAATAAACATGAATCTTAAATTTCAAGACAGTCGACACCCCTATGGATCCCAATGTTAAGCTCCTGTCAAATCATAAGGAGCCTCTTCTAGATCCTAAAACGTACAGATGATTAGTAAGGAAGTTGAACTACCTCATTTTTACCCATCTAGATATCTTATTTGTAGTGAGTATAGTAAGTCAATTCATCAACTTTCCATGTAAGGAACATTGGGACGCAATGACTTGCATTGTTCGATACATCAAAAAAGCTCTAAGAAAAGGTCTTTTGTATGAAAACAAAGGACATACTTGAGTTGTGGGGTATTCTAATGTAGATTGGGCATGATCTCTCATTGCTAAAAGGTCCACTTTTAGGTTTTGAATATTTGTCAAAGATAACCTTGTCTCTTGGAAAAGTGAGAAGTAGAATGTTATAATCAGGTCCAATGCAGAGGCAGAGTATCGAGTTATGGCTATAGCCAGTCCAAAGCTTATAGGCTCAAATAGTTACTTCAGGAACTAAAGTTTGGAGAGGTTACACATATGTCACTTATATGTGATAACCAGGACGCTATACATATTGTCTCAAATCCAGTATTCTATAAAAGGACAAAACATATTGAAGTTGATTGTCACTTTATCAGAGAAAAAGTCATGTTCAGAGAAATATTTACTAGTTTTGTCAATTACGATGATCAACTAGCAGATATATTTACTAAATCACTAAGAAGTCCTCAAATTAAATTCGTATGTAACAAGCTTGATGCAAATTACCTATATGCTCCAGTTTGAGGAAGAGTGTTAGAATCTTGTAAATAGTAATTGTATATTAGTAATTATGTACTATTTGTAACATCCTAAAGATTTTATTCTCAAATCACACAATTTATTTATATAAAGTTGGGATAAAATTACAATTTTCATATGTGACAGATAATGTAAAACACGAGTAAATTAAAATATTTTCATGAATGAGATTATTTACGAATTTTGCCAACATAACGATATTAAATAAATAAATTGTAAATTTAGAGATGATAATAAACTTGAAAAGATTTACAAAATATGGATAGTGAACCCATTTAAATGTAATAAATTCAATAATTTACAAACTGTTTATTAAAGTATATGGGACTTAAAATACTACTCAACCAAAATAATCTAAGTCCCATAGTAGTCCTAAAACATATCCAAAACGTTGAAGACCCAGTGCTAGTCATCACCATGCCATCTTTTTATCTCTACTAAATCTTCAGAATCAAGATCCTTATCTAGTTCGATATAGAGATTTCTCGAATCAGCTGCAACCTCGTGTTAGTCTTCTGACATAGTTATGATCATGGTAGGTAGACAAATTAGTTATAGCTGCCAGAGTCTTAAATGTATCTATATATATATATATATATATATATACACACACACACACAATGTATGGTGGATTCTATTATTTATAAGAAAATCAAAAGGAACACTATAATATAATTTCATTTCCAACATAATAATATGACTAGGTGTGTCATCAACATGTACAGCCAACTTAAAATAACATGTTTTTTGGTACTCATTAAATATATAATTTAGTCTATAATGTACATAATTATCCATCAGTCTAATTCTTTCTTGAGGTGTTGTCATTTTGGTTACCTGAAAATTTCAATAAGGATGACCATTTATTCTACCATTTTATGAATCATCATAACACAGACAAATCATAGTTATGACATAAAGAAAACATAATCATTTTGACATCCAACTTACAAAATAGCACTAATCATATAGTCATAAAACATAAATATATATATATATATATATATATATATATCATAAATTATTCAGTTCTCTCATTCAAATATGCACTTCCAGTGTACTGTGATCACAAAAATACAATGCCTCCCATACTTTCTGAGGTCTTACTCAACTAGATAAATAGTCGTCAGTTAGCCTATATATACGAATACAACATGTACAATGATAGGCCTCTTGGCAAAGGTAAAGTCAAGAGTCTAGTCAGGAAACGAGTGTGAGGCCATGTGACACATTTGCTCTCAGAAAAAGTGCGTACACATATGCGAATGTCACTCATCACCCTATGTTTCTCCCATATTTCCTATCGTCTCTGAACTCTATACCTCCAGTGTATCTCTATAACTATTCACACTAGATTCATTTCATATTCGGCACTTATGCTCATCCCAAGAATCGTTTCATTCTCCACTCATAAGATAGTGCTTAGTAAAGCACTTTCGAATTAAGTTTACCTCACTCATAACCTCAACATACGAATTTCACAATTAGGTCATTCATATACTATCCATACCATCTAAACATTTTAATGAATAGATACAACCTCACATTCAACATACATTAGCATATTTCTATAACACTTAACATTGAGTACTCATCATAAATTTCATAGGAACATAACATGACCATCCAAACCAAATAATCAAACATGCATATTCTCAGCTTTTACTCAATACTATTATCATTCAAATACATATTTTCACAAAATCCTTCTGTAATAGTGCTCCAATGAGCACAAAATATACACTTTAATAATTGACAAAATAGAGTTCTCCTTACCTCGAGGTGAGTATTCAGAGAAAAATTGATGAAGATTTATGGTTCAATAACGAAAGTTCTATTAGGTATCAAGAGATATTCTTGAGAAATGAAAAACATGAGAAACGAACAGAGAAACTATAGTTGAACCTAGAGAAACTTACTTGGATTCATTTAAATTTGATGCCAAAGCTCAAATTTGAGGAGTGATCAGAGTTTGAAGGAGTTTTATCTGAGAGAAGGAAGCAATAGTTCAAAGAAAATGAGGAGGAAACACGAGGTTTGGAATGAAATGAAATTTTTATGCTAAAAATCTCTTAAACACCTCTCAGCCTTGCGCGCTTTCGCTTGAGCGATGTAACACCTTATAATTATAATTTTCAAATAAAATAAAATTCGTAAAAATGTTAACAAAATAGAGGTCTTCATTCAAATAGTAGTTCAAAAACTCAATTTCATAAGTGGTTCTTAAAAGAAAATGATTACAAGTTTGTTTCATAGCTTGCTACAGGACTTAAATATACATTAAAACTTCCAAAATAAACTTCTAATTCTTATAGCAGTGTCATCCATCCTTCCTTCAGGGAGCCCAGTGCTGATCGTCTTGGTTACCTGAAAATATAAGCGTAGGGGTGAGTCCTCTACTCTAGGCATAAGCACATAAATAAACATAAGACTTACCTGAACTATCTCACTCAAGGCACATAACCAATTACAAATACATGCATTTACATAAACACACGTGCGCTCACTGCACGTAGCCACGTTCATTGTGGTACTGTGATCACGGATTCCTGATGCCCTCAACCTCAGGGACTTACTCAGTTATGCTATAGATGGTCGCCCAAATAGCTCCTACTCCACGGATACAACATGTGCGGTATTGAGCCCCCAAGCAAAGGTGTTAGTCAAAGGCCGAGTCAGGAGGAGAGTGTGTGGCTTGTGGTGCACCCACACTCACTGTTGGTGTCACCACCACCCTCTCTTCCCCAAGGTATTACTACTGCCCCCATCTTCCACACCTCCAGTGTGTCTCTGAACTATTCATAGTTCTAACACACTCAAACACATCATCATTCAATTAACTACCCATAGCACGTAACATCTTCACATCCACATAGTACTTAACCATTCCACCATACATCATACTTACAATCACACACATTTATTTCACACAAGATTCCAATACAATCCACCTAGTATTCAATCATTCTACACCACAATCTACCAATTCACACTTCTACCATGCCATTCCACACAAAACATACAACATGCCAGAGGTCGGGCACCTCCGGACTCAGCCCAGTGCGTTCAAACCATCAATATACACATTTTCTAATCTCTACTTCTACTATATTACCATACTCAATCAAATAAACTAATTTCTAACAAGAATAACTAGAGTAAAGTCCTCTCCTTACCTCAAAATGAAACTCCAACTCGGTGCAAAGGTAGAATAACTTCCCCACTCAGATTTTGTCCCTAAGGCGCACAAGAATCCCATGAGAACTCAAGGGAAACACAGAAATTAAAGGAGAGGGACGAAAACTGAAACCCTAGCCATAGAACTCACCTCCAAGAGCTCCAAACACTTCCCCAATCATCAATCTAGCCTCCAATTGGTCTTGGAGGGGTCCCAAACGGTCAGAATAGGCTTAGGTAGATAGAATAATGGAAGAGGGAGAAGAAATCGTGAAAAATGGCCCTCTTCCTCAAGCCATAACTCTTCAAATACTCCTTTGATCGCGACACTCTTGCTACAACGAGAATATCTCGCTGTAGCGACATGCCCTCTCACTACAGCAAAAAACCAGAGAAAACTGCACTCTGGTTTATGCAGAATCTTGCTACAGCGAGGTCCTTTCACTGCCGCGAGACTGCACCCAAAATACATCTTAAATTGTCGCTCTGTCGCTACATTGAGACGTCTCTCGCTACAGCGAGAAGGCGACAGTCGCATGCCTTCCTCTTAGGAACCTCTCGCTACAGCGAGAATTATCTCGCTACAGTGTGAATGCCCTGCACCAGGATCTAACCTATCTCTTTTCCAATACAAATTCCAACCACACACACATATACATACATTCACATCACTATCAAATCAATCATCACACCACAAACTAAAAAAAAATATAAATATATATACATATATAAATATATACTTAAACAATATTACATTTCTCGGGACGTTACAAGCGACGTAATTTTTGCCTCAGCGAGGTATATCTCGCCTAAGCGAGAACACCAAATAGTGGCTTCACCAAGTATAGCAAGGACAAGCTCGCCCGAGCGAGATAACGTCCAGAGAGTTGGACATTTTTCTGTAAGTCCTCGCCTGAGTAACTCAGTTTGCCTGGGCAAGATCACTGCTCGCTTGAGCAAGAGTACCTCTCGCCCGAGTGAGGTAACAATTGAGCTGAATTTATCTTATCTCACTTGAGCAAGAATCATCTTGCTTAAGCTAGATTGCCCTGAAAACATGTGGTTCTGGACACTCAGTCTTGCTTGAGCGAGATTTGTCTCGCTTGAGCGAGATACCCTGTACTAGACTTCTACCAAAACACATAGAATTATTTCTAAACACATTCTAACACTATGTAATATCAAACAATTCATCAATTTATTCAATAAATGAAAAAAAGAGTGTTACACTCTTCCTTATAAAATTCAATAGTTCTGCTGTGACTGAAGACACACAGATTTGTCTAATGTCTCTCAATTTCTCTGTTCTTAACCCATCAATTTTTTCAACCCCTAATTATGCATCAAAGTTGTGGGTGACTACTCTAAAAGATGTTCCAAAGCTTTCTAATATGTCTTGATAACAAAATGATTGCCCAGAAAAAAATGTTGTCACTTCTTAACAGCAAAGAGTATGGCATAAAATTCCTTCCCATATATTAATAGCAACTGATACTTTTTTCCCATTACCCTTCTTACATAGGCCATATGATGACCCCTTTGTAATAGCATTATTCCTTAGCCAAAAGTATCTGTCTCAATTGTGAATTCTTCATCAAAGTTTGGCAATACCAACACTATGTTGAAACTAATGCTAATTTCAAACTCTAGAAGGCCTTTTTAGTTTGGATTCTCCAACTAAATTCAACATTCTTTTTTAAAAGAGCCATTAAAGGAACAACTATCTTATCATAATTAGTAATGAAACGCCTATAATACCTAGATAGTCCAAGTAAACCACACAATTCCTTTATTGGTTTAGGGGTAGGCCAACATTGTACTGCTACCACCTTGTTAGGGTTTGGTTCTACTCCCCTAATTGAGAAAAATGTCCCAAGTAATCCACATGATGTTTCCCAAAGCTACACTTCTTATGATTCAACACTAATGTATTATTCCATAAGATTTGTAGAGTTTCCTACGAACATACCAAGTATTCCTCCTAGTCATTGTTTTAAATTAAAAAATCGTTGAAGAATACCAAAATGAACCTTCGCAAGAATGGACAAAAAAATGTTGTTCATGTGATTTTGAAAGGTTGTAGGGGCATTGGTGAGGCCAAAAGGTAAAACAACCCACTTATAGTGTCCACTATGAGTTATAAAAGTAGTTTTGTGAATATCTTTTATAACATTTAAATTTGGTTGTAGCCACTACGTATGTCCAATTTGGAAAAGTATGTAGACCTACACAATTCATCTAAAAAATCATCATTCAGTGGAATAAGAAACTTATTTTTTTTTATCATGACAGGATTTAACCTCCTATAATCAGTGTAGAATCTTCAACTACCCTTATTTTTCTTGATGAGAACAATTGGAGAAGCAAATGCGTTGTTGCTTTCTCTGATGAATCCTATAGCCATCATGTCCTTAACCATTTTTTAATTTATGTTTTTTGTTTATGAGGGTATCTATAAGGTTTAGAGCATACTAGTTTGTCATCTACAAGTGTAATCTTATGATTATATTGTCATTTAGGGGGAAGGCTACGAGGTTCTTGAAACAAATCCTCAAAATCGCTCGAGAGAAGAGTTAATTGTTGTTGTTGTTCAACCATAAGGCCATTGTGATCTTAATCATCTGCAGTATTTAAATAGATTGAGTATAGAGCTGAAACCAAACCCACCATCGCATCCCAAGTTATAGACTTCAACTTTCATTATGTTGTCTGAATTTTTTAGTTTTTCTTGTCACCTTTCAGCATTAGTTATGACTGTCCTGCGCTCATGCTCAAATTGCATAGTCAAATAAGCACAATTATATTATATTTTTTTCTGACGTTTTTAACTATTGCATATCTAGTATAGCCCCATAATTAGAACCTAATAAGACCAAAAAAATCTCCCATGAAATAATTATCCTTGAATCTCCACTGCAATTGCCCGCACTTATTAATTATCAATATATATTTGTCACTAGCAATCAAGATAATAAATTATTTAATGAATTAAGTCCTTAACCCTAATGACTTAGCCCATTTTTCACTCAAAAAGTTGTGAGAGCTGCTACTGTCCATAAAAAAAAGGAACTTCTTGCTTCTTGATGATACCTCTTATCTGTAAGGTCTGACCCCCTGCTATCCCATGCAAAGATTGTAAAGATATGTGGATGTCTTCTTCATCCAAAAGAATTTCACCTTCACATAATTAAGCTCTTTTAGGATGATCTTCATCCACCTTCTAAGGATTAAAAATGGCATCTAATTTTCCTCATACTTTGCATTTTTGCTTGTGGTTACGTTCCTAAGACTCTCCTCAAAATTTGCATAGACTTTTTGTGCCCTTCACCTCTTTGCTCCTTGAAGTCTTGGATGATCAAAGAGCTTTGCTGTAATTTTGTGATAGGGGTGCTTTGCTATTGTGACCCCATTGAAAACCATCTCTTATACTGGCAACTGAAGGCTTTTGTGGAAGAAGACTTTGGAGAAAGAAACTTTTTCTCCAATTCTTGCAAAAATTTTTCCTGTAATTGAGCCAAACGCATAACATCTTAAACGTTTCTAAGATTATGAACACGTACTAATTTTCTAGCAACAACTACAAACCTCTTAAGAAGAAACTATTTCTCATCTTCTCACTGACTTCCACACGTGCCAACTACTTATCAAATCATTCCATGTACTCTTCTAACAATCCATCTTGCTTCAACTTTTATAATTCTGCAATTGGGTCATCAAAGCAGTGTCCCACATCCTGAAAAATTTATTTCCAAGACTTCTCTTTTGAACTATTATGTGTTATATAATGTTGTTGTCAAATGAATGCCTTTCCATCTATAGATAATAGTAGTAACTTCCCTCTTTGATCCTCAGGTGTTTCCTCCAATTCAAAGAATTGTTGTGCCTTCACTTGCCATTCTTTATAACTTATTTCATTAATTGTTAGGAAAAGAATATATGCACATTTGACAATCTTGTTGGAATCCAAGGTGGATTATGCATACTTCTTGGTTTCAAAATTATTTGTATTACCTACTGAAGTTGTTATCGTAATGTTGTTCAAGATTTGATCTATGAGCTTATGCATATTATCCATTGCGTGTTTATTATTTAGCTCTAATTCTGCCATGATTTTCTCCAATTCTTCAATTCTTGCTTCCAAATCTTTATTGGTGATATAGCCCCCCTATTGTTGCAGACTACATATACAAATTGTTAGGACGAAATCTACTCACTTTTCTCCTAACTAGATCACCACACACGCATACACTAATTCCCTCACAGAAAATTATTACACTAGGCTTTAATGAGGAACCAAACACTGTAGTATTCAAAAAATGTTGTTTTCCAATTACAAGATGATTATTTATATGCTATTTTTGTACTTCTAAGGATAATTCTTGTGTTACAATGCTTCCTAATTACACTTATCCTCCTAACCTACCATACAAATAATAGAATTAATGACTAAACGAGAATATACTAATCTACTTATAGCAAATGTAGTCAAGTTTAATAGAATAATAAAGAAACTCAAAAATAAGTATAAGAAATATAAATAGGATATAAGAGCTACTCTGAACAATAGCTCATGTTCTAGATGACAACAAAATCAAAGACATCCTAGTCAAGTGAAAGGGGTCTGGTTCAATGCCATAATCTATGAGTGGTTTATGCTCCAAAGTAGAGTACATAAACCCTATCTTAGGAAAGTACTTACCAACTATGTGGAGAATGAGATTGGAGTTTTTGTCAAAGCCTTGAAAGAGAAGAAATTGCAAGAGATTGAGATTTGAGAAGTCATCATTAGGTAACAACTTTGTGAATAGAGAGAAAGAGGAATTGAGTGAACAAAGAACTAATATTAGATGCAAAACAAAATTGATACATTTTCTTTAACTCTTAAGCTATTTATGAGTTTAAAATCACTATTATTAATGGTTATAAACTTGAAAAAAAAAACTAACCAATTTAACAACTTTTAACGATCAACATTATGTGTTAGCCCTTTGCAAGCTAGTGAGTGTATATCATACATTCAAAGTTTGTTCGAAGGTTGAGGAAGAATGGCATGTTGAGTGCTTTGGTCAATATGTTTGCAAGTTGTACTTTTGTTCATATGGGTAGAAGATGAATAAATTTAGCTTTGTTTTTGTCTCAAACAATATGGCAATATAGCTCAATGTGTCTGGTTCTTTCGTGGAATGAAGGATTTTGAGCTATGTGAATAGCTGATTTGTTATCATAGTATAAGGGAACATGTTGAGATGAAGTATTGTAGAAACTAACAGGAAAGATCAACAGGACTTTGTTTGTATCCCAAGGATTATAGTGATGCAGATAATATTTAAACTACACAAGCTTGCCTTGTCATACTTGGTTTGATTTAGTAGTAACTATCACTCCTTGAGGTATTATGCATACTTCTTCATTTCAAATTTTCATAGAGAAAAGCATTGTTTACATCAAGTCGGTGCAAGTACCAGTTTAAGCACCTACTAACAAAATAAGCATTATGACTGTTGTCATCTTTGCCACAAGAGAAAATTTGTTTAGATAGTCTTTGCCTTCCACTTAAGTGTATTAACAACAAGTTTAGTTTTACATCTGTTCACAATTTCATCTGGTATGTGTTTAATTTTATACACTGATTCACCATTGAGTTTCTTATTTGGAGGTAGCTTAACTATTTCCCATCTCTAGTTCTTTTCTAGTGCATCAAGCTTATTCTGCATAGTTATTTTCCAACAATCATATTTAATAGCTTAAGAGGAAATTTTAGATTCATTCTCAACAGTTATATTGAATGTAAAATACTTGTGCTTATTAGAAATATTATCATAGCATATGATAGAAGATAAAGGATAGTGTTTACCATCTTCATCATGATAATTTGATAAAGCAGAGGTTGAAAGGAGACTACAATGATAGTCTTTTAAATAGGAAGGAACCTTCCTCAGTCTATTTGATTGCATTTGATCATTTGTACACGCAGGCAAACCAATTAGAATAAATTTCCTATGTTTGTTAAAGTATTGGTGTTTATTTATGTTATCTAGGAAATTATCTTGAGTAAAACTAAGTAAGGGAATATCTTTGGTGCTAGAACCATCAATGGTTTGTAATACACTATGAAAAGGATGTGTTCATAAAAATATTCTCTTTTTTTTTTTCATTTTTAAAATCAAGGAAAACACATTTCTTAGCTTTTGAATCTAACTTAGACCTTCAACCTTGTAATGTTGAAGCATAACATAATGATCCGACCTTAGTATATTTTCATATTAAATCTCATGGAGAGTTTTGTTTTTAAGTATTTGTGTAGGCATTCTATTGATAATGTGAACCAAATGTGCTACAGCGAAAGACCAAAGTGATTTTGGAAGATTTGCCTGAAACATTAAGGATGTTGTAATAATGGAGTTTTGTTGAATTGTTTCTATACAACTAGTTTGATGTATTACTCCTTTGACATTATAAAATTGTTCCCTATCAAATTCTTTTTCATTATTTATTCTAATAGTTCTAATCTTAGTCTTAAATTGTGTCTTAACTAATATATATATATATATATATATATATATATATATATAATTTTGCAAGATAAGTCTTACCTCAACTTTAGTTTTTAACGAATATATCCATGTATACCCAGAATGATCATTCATAATTATTAGAAAATAGGAATGACCATTGATAGAAGGATTGATAGAAGGAATGGAAAGGGGTCCCCAAATATTAGTATGAATCAATTCAAAATTTTCAGAAGTAATATTTTCACTTATTTAAAAAGGAATTATCCTTTGCTTTGCTAAATAACACATCACAAATGTGGTCTTTGTTAAAAATAATGAAAGGAAAATACTGTTTTAAAAGAAGAATTCTATCAAATAAAGGGTGTCTTAGCCTATAATGCCATATATTTGAATCAACATAGATAGAATTACAATTTAAAATTAAAATAGGAAGCTTTTGAATTATTGGACTAAGTGTTATTGGCTTCTAGAGTATGTACAATCCTTCTTTAACCTTAGATACAACAATTATCTTATAAACAATTGTACTGTGAATCAGGAAAACATCATTTGTGAAAATTAATTTACATGGAATATTTTTAGTTAATTTTGTGACAGATATGAGGTTAAAATGAAATTTTGATAAATATGTTGAAGAAAAATGTATGATTCTAGAATAAAATGCATACAAGTAACTACCATTTGGCAACCTTACTTTAATTGGAGAAATTTTGTTATATGATCTGTTGTACATATAGCCAGGATCCAATTGGTTAGAGGAGATTTACCATTATTGATTGTGATTATGCAAGAGTTAACTCTTACTTCACTTTCGCTCATTCTATTGCTTTGTTGTGGGAGTAAGGCCAACAAACTATTGTATTGCTCTGTTGTGAACCCAAATTTTCCTTCTTTGTTGTTCTTAAGTTGATGTTCTTCGCTTGTCACAACCAAATTATCATTTCTGCTAGCATATTTTGGGTTCTTAAACTTAAACCTTGGTGGAAAACTATGTTTCTGATAGCAAACATCAATGGTGTGTCCAATTCTTTCACAATGTAAAGAAGTTTTCTTATTCCAATGCATCATATGAAATTGTCCTTTCTTGAAATCACCCATTGTATCAGTAGCAGAAAACATGACTCTAGAATTGAAGACATGTTCAACAGCAAATTGTCATTCTTGTTACGCAATCAATGCAAAGACTCTATTTACATTGGGTAGTGGATCCATTAACATGATTTGTGACCTTACCCTAGAGTATTGTTCATTTAAACTTCTCAAGAATCCTACCATAAAGTCAAAAGTTTGTTCTGCCTTGATCTTGGTTAGTACACTACATGTATATTGAGCATTGCAGGTGCATATTGGAATGAGTTTTAAAATGTCTAACCCATCTCAAAAGCTCTTCATGGTTAATATTTTGTGATTGTAGTATCTCCTTGCTTTAGGTTGTAAATTTCTTCTTGGCGTTATGAGATTTTGAACAAATTTATCTCCAAATACCTTTCATTTAGTTTTTTCCATCCATCTGTAGCTTTATTCCTCCGTAAAATAGATTGAGCAATTTCAACATTCATGGATTTGATGAGCCAATTGAGAACAAGGGTATTGCATCTTTGCCAAAATGGGTATACTGGATGTCTGATTTCTTGTTATGGAATTGTGTTGTCAAAGAATTCAAATTTGTTCTTAGTAGACTCATCTTCATTGCCCTTGCTCAGATATGGTAATTGGTGTCTGATAATGGAGGTGCGACAAGAACTAAAAAGGAATTTTCATTTTGATAAATGTAGAAAAGATTGGATGCATTTTAAGTATCTTGAATTGAATATGAATATTAATCCATTTGGAAGATAAATACACAACAAAGTTTTTATAATATTAAGAAAATAATATTTTTTTTTTGTTGGCCGAGTCTTAGGGAGAATTTTATTCCAAGTAGTTTAGTTGTTTTTGTTTCAAAATTTTAGGAGTTTAATTTCAGTTTTCAAATTATGTGTAATGCTCCTTATTTTATGATGTATCTCTTACGTAATGGCCTATTTAATAGGCACCAAATTATTTTTTTTCTAATAGAGAGAAATATATTTCTCATATTCTGATCTTTATTACTCTTATAAGTCAACATATAAAAAGAGCTTGATAGCATAAAAAATTTATGAATAGAGAGGGAGATGAATTGTGTGAACAAGGTTGGTATTGGGTTTAAAACAAAATTGCTACATTTATTTTAACGTTTAAGTTATTTATATGAGTTTACAATCATTGTTGGAACACTTGTGTCATTTATCTTTCCTTTTTCTTGTTGCCAGCACCTTTACCACCAAAAAATCCTCTGATGAGTTTACCTATTGTTGTTTCTAATAAAATCCTCACTCCTTATGACTGTCTAGTGCTTATTACTTATTATTTTAAATTTTTCATGGTTCTATCTCATTTCTGGAACTAATGTACAATTTTTTTTTTATCATAATTTTATTAAATGATCAATCTGTTAAAAGCAAAAAAGAAGTTTGGAACAATGGAAAATTCTCATGGATTATTGTTCAAGTCACAAATTTTATATATATATATATATATATATATATATATATTCTTTTATTCTTGGTACATTAACCTTCTTTTGTGCATAATTGAATTTATTTTGACCACTTTTGCTATTTGAGGCTTGGTTAAGCCTTAATTCAATTTTGTTAGCATAACACATATTATGACATTGTTTAATATTTTGGTTATAACTTGAGTTCTAGACTTCATTTTAATATGATTCTTGCTTTGTAAGAAAGTTAAGACATAGACCTATGACTCTCACGAAAAGATCAAAGGTTGAATCTTAACATACAAAGATATAATTAGGTCTAAATTGGAAGAGAAAAGAGACATACACATATGTGTATGAGTCATATCTTAATCGACAATTATCCAATTAGACTCATTCTAGTAGAATTTGAAAGCTAAAATTTAGGGATTTAATTCACTTTCAGACCGTAACGCCAAACAGATAAAAATCCTAAACTGAAATTAAGGAACAAGTTACGATTCCTTCTAAGAGATTAGGTTATTATTATTTAGGATATAACTTTCCTTATTATGATATCTTTTCAAATTTCAAATTTAGTACAATATGATTTTTTAAATTTTTATTAAGATTACTCAATTTTAGAATTTTTATATTTTGATTATTTTTTCAATTTTTTAATTTTGAACCTATTAAAAAAGGAGAAGAAGAAAAGGGAAAGATAGATTTACTTTCCTTTTCCTTTGATTTCTTCTTCCCTATTCCCTCAACTTCAAATTTTTGTATTCTTCCACCTATGAAAGAATAATTTTTGTTATTTAATTCAAGTATTTGAGCAAATTTTTTATTTTTAAAGTAAATAAAGTATATTTGGAGCTAAACATGACGTAATAAAAAAAATATTAACTTATTAATTTAATTTTTTATTGAATATATTAATATTAATGTTATATAATTAAAAAAAGTGTAATGTAAAATTAAAATAAATAATATTAATATCAATGTAATATCTTTCTATATTATATAAAATATCACTCATATACTTTTTATTTTAAATGTTAAATTATATATTTAGTCCTTATAGTTAATATTCGTTTATAATATAATTCATGTACTTCAAAAAGTTACCTTTTAGTTTCCACATACATATTTTGTTATATTTTGATTCTTATAGTTACTAGTGCTAACAATATTATAATGGCAGAGAAATACATATATAGAGACTAAAATACAAATATTTTAAGTGTAGGACTAATTTATAAATAAATATTAAATATAGAGATTAAAATATATTTTAACTAAAAATTAAAAGAAAAGATTTTTAGTGAATTTGTCTAAAAAAATTAAAAATAAGCTACCAAATAAAAGAATTATAAATTTTAAAAATACTAAAAACTCATATATTTAAATCAAATATCACTGATGGTTTAGGATTATATATATATATATATATATATATATTTATTTATTTATTGATAAAACTTATTGATTTAATAAATGTATAAATTAATTAAAAATAATAATTGTATTTAATAAAATACTAAGAATAATTCACATATGACAAAAAAAAATTATCATAGTTGAAGAAATATCTAAGCATATTCATCTTTTTGAGTTGATATAATAGGATAGTTTAGATATTTTTTTATCTAATTAATAAAGAAAATAGCACAAATACCAACTAATGAAATTTGAATTGATATATAAAAATTATTTTGGTTATATCATGATAAAAAATTTATAAATTTTATTCATATAATAAAGTTAATTTTCTAAAATTTTGAGTAATATTGTAAATTTCACATCTCAAATATAATAAATATTTTATTTCTTATATGAAAAAAAAATATTTTTTAAATATCGAATAAAAGAATAGGCTTTATTAAGTATTTGATCTCTATAAAAGTTACATAAACACCTAAATATGATACTTAAGTTCAAATTATACAATTTCTTTAAAATTATAATTTGTTAAAATACATATTTGGTTCGATATTTAACATGTTTATGAGTTAATTCATATACTTAAAAAAAACTTACACTTCAATTCCTATACTTAAAATAACTAATATTTTAGTTTTTATATGAATATTTTTTTTATAGTTTACTTTCTTTCGTGGTTAACATGTTACAATTATACGAATTAAAGATTAAAAACTAAAGAGACTAATTTGTAAATGTGTGTTAATTATATAAATTAAAGGTTAAATTTAAGTTTTTATTTTTAACGAAGAACGTTTTTAATATTATAAATATGAATATTTTAAGAAATAATTTTTTACTGGATATTATATCATATATTTTTCTTTTATTAAAAATTTAATTTTAAATTTAATTTTTTCATATTTTTTTATCTTAAAAATTTATTTTTCATTTGTAATTGTTTAAAACAGCAAAATATTTATTATAAATGATGAAAAATATTTTTAAATTAAAATTAATAATATAACATATATTTAAATCTTAATTAAAATTGTAATATAATAATACCGAATTGCACTAGTTAAATTTTAGTGTCTCGATATTGATAGTTTAATACATAATTGCATTTTTCTCGAAATTTTTTTGCGTTCCAACGCAATGAAATTTTCCAAACCGTTGGATCTTAAATCGATGGTGGTTATTCATCCCCATGACGTGTCTCTCGGAAGGAAATAATGAAGGTACAAATACTAGTGTTCTGGGGCGAAGTGGAAGAAGGAACACGAAGGGGGGAACTGAAAGTGCTCGTGGCTTCGCGTTTTCTGAATGGCCAAAACACTCTGCCTCTCTCTACTACTCTTCATGGCGGCGGTGGCGACGTCGATCGCCGCCACAGAAAACAACTTCACTTCCGGCGGGCTGTTATGGTCCACTGCCACGGAAGAATCCGATCTGGCCCCGCCGGAAGATTCAAACTCCGACGGCGGGTTTTCTTCACTCGACGGCATGTTGCAGTGGGCTATAAGTATGCATATCATGCTAGTTTTCTAGTGTTTCTCTCTATATATATAGATTTTAAAAATATATAAGGTCATTTATGTTAGTTTTAAATAATAGTAGAAATTGTGTATGTAGTCATTAAATGTTCATTTAATTCTTATAGTAGCCCCTCAATATGTATTTCATTTATCAAATTATTCTTCTAAAATTCGTGACATGAAAATTAATTTGGTGGAAGAAATGAAGTTCTAGAGTCTTAAGCCAATTTTTTCATCCCTCGGGACTAACATGGTGGGCTATTTTTTTGTTATTTTCTTAAATAGTGAAATAATCGAAATTGTATTTTTAATAACCATTTGGTTAATTGGAACATTCATTGCTATAGATAATATTTTTTTCTTTCCTTATTTTTAATTTTTAATCTTTGCATAGGTCATTCTGATCCCGAAAAGTTAAAGGAATCAGCAGAAGCTCAGCAACAGCTTTCACCGAGTGAGCTACAAAAACGTCAATTGGAAATCAAGGTGCGTATCACTTTCACTGAAACTAATTCAATTAAAGTGGTTTTTTTTTGTGTGTGTGTGTGTGTGCGCGGTGCTATATGTGTTTATTATTCACTTCTGCGATGCATTGTTGGTGGCGATTAAATAGGAAATAATGGAGAAGATAAAGATGCCTTCGGATGCTGAATTGATGAAAATCGCAATTAGTGATTTGAATAATGTGAGTACGTCTTTGGAAGATAGGTTACGTGCTTTACAGGAGCTTCTTGAGCTTGTTGAGCCAATAGATAATGCAAATGGTAGGTGTATATAAATGTTTTCGTATACCATTATGTTTACTCACTTGTGATTGCTGAACAAAGTTTTAAAGTGAGGTCATGTGCTGTTACTGATATTACGAAAAATTGTGGGCAAATGTGACTGATACAGCTGCAATTGCAGTTGCGATGTGGTCATGGAGACCACCAAAGCTGCGATACTGTGGCTACAATTGTGGTTGCAAACCACAATTAAAACCCTGTAGTGTTGAATGCCAATGTATGAGTTTTAACAAATTTTATGTTAGTTGCCTCTTTTGCTCGGCTTTGAATCACGGGTACTTCAATTTGTTAAATGTACCCATAAATTTTTTTTTTTTTAATAATTATATGCAACATAAATATGACCTTAAAGAAACTAAATATGATTAAAGATATAGCTAATTATACCTTAAGTGCTAGTTAGACCATTTTTCTTCTGAAAACAATAACATTTTTTCTTGTAAATTTATAGATTTTAATACTTTTCTCTTCATTTTCTCATATATTTTCTTTATTTAATTAAAGCATTCATCCTTACTTATAAAATGTGTGATATGAGTTTGTTATATTCTTTTATCATAGATATTTTACAGCAATCTACTAACGTACCATACCTATAAATTTTAAAAATTGCCATATTCCATGCCTGTACTCATACAACATAGTTACTCAGGCGTGGGACCAGCTTTGAGACTATAAGCAGAGTTTGGCCAAGCCAAGTGACGTTGTATGATCCCTATAAAGCCGACCTCACCTAGTGGAATAAGCCTTTGTTGTTGTTGTAGTGTTGAATGCTAATATAGTGTTCATATGTCATTTTGGTTGAACTGGCTGCTAATATAGAAATGCTGTAAGGATTTTGTTTTTCCTAATTTTGAAGGATTTGATACATACCCTGAACAGTTATTCTTAACCATTTACCAAGATGCTTTGTAATTTGGAAGCCTCAAAATCTATTTTTAATATTGAGGAATGCTAGCATTATATTCTGTATAAGTGGTTAATTTTTGAAAAAGTCAAACCAATTTTTATGAGAAAAGTTCTTTGACTTTTTAAAAATCCAACCAATCAAAGGAAGTGTGTTAAAGAGTGTGCTCAAAGGAACGTATTACTAGCATTTCTCATTTATTATGTGCTTTAAGTTTTTTAATACTTGCTTTACCTGAAATCGTGTCAATATGGTTTGCTTTTTTATATTTTTTAGCTGAACTTTGGAAACAAATTGAAAAGAAAATCAAGCTGTACCTACTTTCATATTAACGAAAGGACAGAGTGGAAGAACCCAACGTTACACATTTTTCTATCTACTGAATGATATTTCAAAAGCAGATAAATAGTATGTGTTCTTTCTTTTCATGCATCACTTGCTCATGCAGTTCTATAATATAATAGCAAAATTCTTTATATACATTACAAAAGATCAGTAGTTAAGAATCTTTGTCTGCCTTTGTTTCCATGTGCTATAAACTTATTATTGTTCTTTCCTGTGTAATGGTGTGTTTCTGATAGATATTCCATGTCTGTCAGATTTAAACAAACTTGGGGGCCTTTTTGCTGTTGCACAAGAACTTAATCACTCTGATCCAGGTATAAGGACAGTTGCTGCATGGGTTCTTGGAAAAGCTTGTCAAAATAATCCAATTGTTCAGCAGCAGGTATGCTGTTTCTTTGATGATTAAGGAGCTTTAGGAAGTTGTTAAGCATTGATGGGAGCTAAATATTATAGTAATGCTGCCAAATATCAACTGTCCCAGATATTGGAACTTGGTGTACTCTCTAGGCTGATCAAAATGGTAAAATCTCATTCTATTGAAGAAGCCAATAAAGCACTGTATGCTGTTTCAGCTTTGATTCGGAATAATTTAGCTAGTCAGGATTTGTTCTATGCTGAAGCTGGAGGATGGATGCTTCAGGTGACCTACCTCAGGTTTAATATTATTAATTTTATTTTGAAATTACTCTGCAGAAATAGTAACGACACTCATAAATTTTTAGGATATTTTGAGCAATGCAACTCTCAATATCAGACTACGCAGGAAAGCTGTACTTTTATTGGCTGATCTAGCAGAGTATCAATTAGAAAATGTAGACAGTGACGAACTGCCATTTTTTAATGACCAGGATCTATTGAAGTCTGTGGTTGATTTAACTGCATCAACCGACCTTGATCTCCAGGAAAAGGTGATTGTTGACATGGAACCTGATATTTTAGCTAAAGCATTGTCAAAAGATCTGTTCTGTTCTGTCACTAACCATATCTGTGCAATGAAAATGTCCTTGGTCCAGTTGTCACCTCTTAAAAACAATCATTTTGAACCATACCTCTTCCATCTGAATATATGATTGTTCCGTTATTGTATGTTTGCATGTAAAATTTGATCTAATGAGGTTGTTTGATACCTTTATTTCCGTATTTCAATCTATGCTTTCAATATGCCAACAATTTGTCACATTTCTGGGAGATGATAAGCACACTTGTCCAAATAAATAGAAAAAATATTTTAAATTTATATTTGAAACAATGGAGTATTTTCAGTAGAATGAAAGTGAGGGATTCGTTTAAACTAGTCATTTTAAGTCCTTTATTTCAATTTGGTAAGCTGTGCAGATTATGTTTGTGCATGCCTTCTATAAATCTTTCATGCACAAAATGACCCTTTATGTGGTTCATGTTGAGCTTTTGGTTTGGCTTACGGTATTGCTTCTGGCATGTGTCTAGCAGGCCCTTGTTGCGATTAAGAATCTCTTGCAACTAAGGACCACTGAAGCCCGGATCTTTAGGGACTTCTGTGCCTTAGGTGATGCACTGAATAGAATGAAGCTGTCGTTGCATGATTTGATGGTGGATGAGTATCAGAAAGACTATGTGATGGATGTGGAAAGTCTTCGTGTTGAAGTAGAACACATTTTCCATAGAAAGCTGGTAAAATAATGATGAGATGACATCCCCTTAAGGTGCTGATTTTGTATCATTATCTAGTTTCTAGAGATTACTTTTCTCACAATTTTGATGCTGCTGTAGGTAGACGTTTGAGAAATGGATGTTAGATGCATTAATATTAATTTTATAGTGTACAGTACAGGTTATTCCCCATCAATTTACTAGAATTTGGTGATATTTGATTTAAATGTATTCGGTTAGATTTTATTTTGTATAAAATTTGAGTTAACAGATATCTTTTATTAAGTAAAGAAGCATAAACTTAAATAAATACTTTATAAGATAAATTTGTTGATGTGTGTGTGTGTGTGTGTGATATATATATATATATATAGAGAGAGAGAGAGGGGGGGGGGATCATGTTATTAAGATTAACTTGATCACAAAAACTCATTATCAACGGTAACTTATTCTTTATAAATAATAAATTTTGTCTATACAATTGCTGAATTAAAAGATTTTATTCAGTAGATTGAAAAACTCATCCAAGTCAAAAGTTAATTAACATTTCATCAAGTGACTTAATGTAACATATTAACATTTCATACAAGTCAAAAGTTAATTAACATTTCATCACTTTATGTACAATGTAACATATAATATATTTTTTTAATTAACATTTCGTCATTTCCTCTTAAAAAAATGATAATTTGAGAAAACATACACCCCAATTATCATTTTTAATAAGAGGAAATAAGAGAGTGAGAGATATAAATTTGAATTGTAAAACCATACACGGATGTTATAAGATTGGAGAAGTTACATAATCACTTTAAAAGATAGTGACTTTTTAATAATTTTACATGACTTGTATGTTTCAATCTTGATTATTCATGATGAGATATAATAATTAAATTTTGTTCCTCTTCCTTACATGAAAAAAGGCTCTCTCACTAGAAAAGGAAGGAAGTAAACAACTAGTTGATGATACATTGTACAAATAGATCATGGGATCATTAAGGTTCCTATGCAATTCTAAATTTGATTTGGCCAATAGTGTTGACTTGGTGAGCATATTCTTTGAAGCCTCACCTCATTGTTGTCCAGAGGATTCTAAGGTATATATTAAGGACATTGGATTCTATGGTATACATTGGATTTTCGGATTTTGATGTTATGTTCCCTAATATTAAACAATGTACAAAGCAGAAATTATAGGCTTTTCGGATTCAGATTGGTGTGAAGACAAAGACAACCACAAGAGCACTGCAAGTTATATTTTCATGTTGATAAAACACCAATCTCATGGAGTTCTAAGAAACAAAGTGTGGTAGCATTATCCTCTTGTGAAGCATAATATATTTTTGTATCTTTGGGAGCATACCAGGCTTTATGGCTTGAAGTATTGCTTTAGGAGATGAATCTAAGTAAGGAGCTCACCACCTATGAAGTTACTAATTAACAATACATCAACAATTAACTTGGCTAAGCATCCTGTTAGTCATAGCAAAAGAAAGCATATTGAAATAAGGTTCCATTTTCTACAATATCAAGTCAACAAATGTAAGCTTAAATTGGAGTACTGCAAGTCAGAAGAGTAGATTGTTTATATACTGACTAAACTTTTGAAGATTGGTAGATTTAATGAGCTTAAAAACAAGCTGAGAATGTCTTTAGCTTATTCAAATTAAGAGTTGTGTTGGTGTATAATTCAAGTTAATTATTGAGTTGGTTGATAGTTAAAAGTTGTTGGTAGTTACTATTAATGCAAACAACTAAAAAAATTGGCTTTCTCTAAACAACCCTAAATATGTCTATTTTATTCTTGGCTGTAAGATGTCTAGGATCGTGTATCACGTAAAAAAAAGAAGTGAAATAAGCATGCCTCTAATGTTTATGATCATGCTTCATTCAAAACAAATTTGAGGATGACAAAAAAGACATTTGAGGGAAAAAAACAACACTCTAATAGGGGAACTGTTATAAAACATGAATTAAATAACGTGACTGAAATATAAGATAACAAAGGACAATACTATTGAAACAAATTGGAGATGTGGAATTTATTATTTCGAACAAGAGTTGCAAAATGGTTCAAGATTGTCAACTCAATTGCATAATTCTTAAATTAAAAATTGTAAAGTACCTGTTACATATTCAACATGTATTTGTGCTACCAAGATATAAGCCAGACTAAACACCAATTTATTAAATATCAAGGCTAAGATATGAGTACAAAAATTGATCAAGCACTTCTCTTAATTATCATGAAAGATTACGATATTTCAGTTTACATGAGAAAAAGGTAAAGCTTGTTATCACCAATCATAAGAATTTTGCATTTTGCATTGTCACTGTGTATGGACAATTTCAAGTTATTGCTAACCTACTCCAGCATAATTTACAAGCTATTAAAAAGCGAGGCCTTCCCTGCTAGATTCCTAAATAGCTCTATTTTTTTAAAATCTATAGTTTGTAGGTTTACATTGGCCTAAGCCTCAAAATAAAGAAAACAATGGACTAGGGTTAGGGTTAGGAGTGAGCTAGTCCACTTATTTTATAAAATAAATAATTATTATTATATCATTTTTTATAATATTTATTAAATTATTTTATCTAAATAAATTAAAAAAATATATTTAAAATATAAAAAATATTTATTCAATATATTAAAATTTTATCATAAAAAATAATATCAAATATAATTATATTATAAAATTAAATTAAATTTAGTTTTTGTATTTGTTTAATTTTATTAATTAAATTTAATATAATATGTTAATAATTTAGGATTTTAATTAAGAATTAGTAATAAATATTTTTAACTAAACAATAATTAAATAATAAAATAGTATTTTATAAAATACTATTTAATAATCATTTTAATAAATTTAATTAATTCTAGTATGTTTAAATATTTTTTAATAATTTTTAATAATTATAGATTTATTATAGCTTAAGTTTATATATAGTATGATTATTTTTAATATAAATATAAATATGTAGAATCTTAAATGATTAATTTTAATAAATTTTATATAAATATATAGGTATAGATAAATTTTTTTATTAAAAAAATATAATTATTAATATATACTTAAAATTTAATAATTAATAAATATTTACATATATTAATATATAAATAAATTATTAGTTAATTTATCAATTTCTATGTAATATATAAGTATGTGTTTTAATTTATTATTTTTTTATATTACATTAATAATATCATGTGATTAATTTTATGTATATTTATTAGTTTAAAATAATAAATTAAAAATAAAATTAAATATTTTATAATTATTTTTTTAATTTAATAATTAATATTATTGTCATATATATATATATATATATATATATATATATATATATATATGACAATAATACTAACTATTAAATTAAAAAAGAAATATATATATATATATATATATATATCGCATTTAATTTAAAATTTTATATTAAGTTTTATCATAATTTTTCTATTAAAATAAAAATTTTAGAAACACAAGTTATTTTAACCTAAATATAAATTCTATTAAATTAAAATGAATTAAAGTTAAATTTATAAATATTTATTATTCTTACTATATTCACATGTTAATTTTTTGCATTGATAAATTTTATAATATAAAATATTCTAAGTCTATAATTTCTACAATGAAAATGTTTATTTATATTTTTTAACGTATTAACTTTCATTCAGTTGATTTAACAAATTTTATCAGTGTTATTTTTTATTGTCAATTTTATATGTTTACGGTGACTTTATTTATTGAATATAAGATGTTTTTATACAAATAAAATATAATTCTTAGAAAAAAACTAAAATCTATAATATTTTTAATAATTTTATAAAAATAAATTTAGAAAAATAATAGTATAAAAATTTTATAATATGAAAAAAATTTATAATTAATATTTAAATAATATTTTAAAATTTATTTATAAAATTATATAAAAATATTATTATAATTATTTAATAATTGCCAATAATACAGATAAAAATTATATAAAAATTATTAAAATTATATAATAATTATTAATTTTTATTAATTTTATTTAATAGCAATAATTAATCTAAATATTTAATATTATATAAATTTTACTTTTCTTTCTTTTTTTTAAGCAATTTTATTGAATTACAAGTTTATAATAAAAAATATTATATAAAATAAATATTTTCACTAGATATTCTAATAATTATTAGAATACATATATAGTTTCTTCAAATCTAAATTTTTTAAAAATATAAAAAAAAAAATATTTGGCTCACAAAGTCTTGGCCCTAGCCCTGATCCTGTGGGCTTTTTGGCCTTATAAGCATATGATTTGGTAGACTTTTTGGCCCTAACCCACATAGACTAGGGTTAAGGCTGAGGCAAATAGGCTTTTTGACAGCTATTGGTAGCTAGCAATGGAACATGGAGATGTGTAAAATCCTTAGTTTTTTTTTCTTAAAATATAATAATTTCGATTGAGATAAGAAGAATTAGGATGAGTTTATTATAATTATAGTGTGAAAAGATTTTAAAACTTTCATTTTCTTAATTAATTTAAGAATATACGAAAGCCTTTGAGATGAAAAAAATAGTTAATTATAATTGCATTACACTTTACTAAGTAAGACTATACATTAGCAATAAAAATATATATAACATACATTAGATTTCTTTCGCATACAATGTTTAATATGTAAAAGTTATTTTTCATAATACATTAGAACTCAAAATTACATAATTACATTATCAAAATAATCTAAAGTCCTAATGAGTAGTATGGATTCACTAAAAAAAAAAATACCGAGGAAATGATCCTAGTCATTGTCGTCATACAAACTCTCCATTCTCTTCTCTTCTCTTCTTCTCTCTCTCTCTCGTTCTCTCTCCCCTTTACGAATTGTTTCTTTCCATTCATGGAGACTTAGACTTTCATCTAGTTCAAGGATTGAAAAAGGGGCTGAGACACTCTTGAGGATCGGTTTCACAATTTATTCAACAACAAATTCAATTTCATCTCTTCCTTCTTTCTCCTTTTGCTAATTATGATTTCGAATTGAAGTTCTTTGTTTGAATTGATAATTGTGCAATTGTTTGATTACATATTATTCAGTTGATGTATGTAATTAATTCTTTTTGAAGGAGTGTCAATTAGATTTTCAAGTTTGAGATATAAGATTAATGGCATTGGTGAATTAAATTAACACAAATCGATTAGGTTCTAGAGGTTTCTGAACTTTGAGCGAATTGTGTGTTAATCGAATGCATGAGGTTTCTCGTGTGAATGCTTAATTTGAATTGAGATTTCATTCAAATTTAATGTTAATCACTAATTTGTTGGTTGATGCATTTTCTTGGAATCCGATGATAGAGTGGTCGTAGTTCTTCTAAATTCTTGGATTAGAGTTTTTAATTCTTGTTAACTTTTGATTCTAATTAGTGTTATTCTATAAATCAAACCCCCTCTAATTTTATAATCATATAACGTTATCATCGTTGGGAGACAATTCGGATTGCACCTCTTACTACATAATTTTTATGCAATTCAGTTTTTATTAATTTGTCTAAGCGCGACACTCGCGATCAAATTTTGGCGCCGTTGCCGGGGATGATGATATTATTTGATTATGTAATTCTGTGTTAGTGTGATTGCATTGCATATTTTGTGTTGCGTTTTACATCTAATTAGGATTATGCATAATTAGCATTTTTCATCGAATTAGGATTCTGCATAATTCGCATTTTTCATTTAGCATAATTGTGTCTATGCATTCTGTTTTAGTAGCCTTGGAATAGCATAGTAGGTAGTCATTTATCCTTGCTTAGTATTACATCATTCAATTCTCTACATTTTGTGTTGTGTTTCTGCATTTTTGCATTCTGCATTCGTAAAAAAAGTACACGGCCATGTATCTGAACATGTAGATCTTTGTCTAAACTTAAAAGTGACATAACTTTTTGCACACAACTCCTATTTCTTATTATAATATATGCATTTCATATAGCTCGACGAGATCTACACAATGGCAACAGGTCAAAGGCCGGTTGGTGGTTTCTAAAAAAAATGTCTTTTAATTCTTATTTAGATATTATGGCTGAGAGAACTTTTTATGCTAATGATCAAAGAAGAATAGAAAACAAGCTAGATGATTTAGCTTCTTTGATCAAGCAATTGACTTTCACACAGATGGATACAATGTTTTGTGAGATTTGTGCTTCACCTGAACATTCCACTGATTTCTGTCCTATTTTGCATGAGCCTACAAGTTGGATGAGTCATCCAAACTTGGAATGGGAGAATTCTATGCAGCAATAATATCAACCCCCACCACAAAATGTTGCACCTTCCAAGAATGAGCCTTCCTTAGAAGATTTGATAAGGGATATGACAATTAACGATCTGAATTTCCAACTAAGAACAAAAACATCCATTCAAAACTTGAAAAATCAGATTGGTCAGTTGGCAACAACAGTAAACGAGTTGAAGTCTCAATGTCCTGGTAATCTGTCTACACAACCAGTTGTTGAATAAGAGATTGTTACTTTGAGTTCAAGAAAGACCATTCAAGACTTGCAAGAGCAGCAACCAATGGATGAAAATCCTAATGCTACCGCTCTAGGAATTGATTACAGTCCAGCAAGTGCAAAATTTACTTCTACTCCTTATTCTACTGCTACTAATGCAGTAGAAAATTTTGAGCAAACTATTCCTCACTCATTTCATTCCGTTTGCCATATTGATTCGTTAGATAATTTAGTGGATGATAATTTGGCTGAGTTTTCAGATTATATTGATTATCCTAGCTTAGCTAATTATTCTGATTCCTTTACTTGCAATGCATGTAATGATTCTGCAAAATGTAGCATCTGTGTTGAGATTAATACATATGTTTATGGTGATTTTGATGTAACTATTGCAGATTCTGAAAAAGTAAATCATGATGCATCCACAGCAGATTCAGCTCCAATTTTTACACTGCCTCCTTCTCTAAAGCTGCCCCTTGCATCTGAGTTAAAGTCATTTCCTGAGCAGTTGAAATATAAATATTACATCATTGTATATTCAAGGGAGCAGCCTAGGTACAGCAGCAAGACACGATGTTCTGCACATCAAGGAAATGAAGAGCATGAAGAGAAGCTTATTAAGTTTATGAAGTAGCTGGAAATCCCTCCGCGGCTATTTCTTCCATGTTCCCAATTAAATGAAGTGCTGCAAATTTATGAGAAAAAGGAGGAATATCTAGGGATACAAATGAAAATGCTACTAATAAAAGTGTCTCCTAGAATTAAAGATCATAAGGCGTCAAGTTAGTGACGTTAAAAGAGCGTTCTATTTTAGAGCCTAGAATGGATAAAGTACTCACAGTGAACGGCCACCGCTTGAAGCCATTTCATGAGGACATACCCTTGGAGACCATTAGGGAGGTCCACTTGCTAGCGGCCACTTATGCTTGATTAGGGAGTTCCACTTTCCCTACTACATTTTACTTACATCTCCATTATACATTACATTAAGGACAATGTAAAGTTGAAGTGTGGGGGGAGAGTAGTTTTATTATTTAGCATTGTTTTTGTTTTGTTTTGTTTTCCTTTGTTGAATTGGAAGTTGTTGAGTTAAGGCATTAGTCATTAAGGAGGATAGAGTTCCTACATGATTTCATTTTTGCTTCTTCCTCTTGATATATGTGAATTGGGTGATTGATTTTGATTTGTATGATTGAGTATGTTATACTTTACCTTTGCGAGCTTTTAAGCCTTATTTTTGGATGGTTGAAATTCATGCCATTCTTTTCTTTCTTGTGTGTTTTCCCTCTTAGATTTTGTATTCTAGAACTTGTTTTGATTCTTCTTTGAGGCTACAATTTTCATATGCAATTATGAACATGATAGAGGCATTTCTTTCAAATTTGTACCCACTTGGTCATATAGCTTACCTTGCATTTTGCCCTTTGTTTAGCCCCTTTGAGCCTTATTGACAATTCTTTGGCTTCTAGCACATTATAAGCTTTAAGTGGAAAACCATGTTATACCTAACCTTAGGGAATAAAGAGTGCATTGGTTTCATTAATATTATTGCATTTCAAGTGTGGGGGTTTGAAAAGAATGCAAGAAGAAAAAAAATGAAAAAATGAATGAAGAAAAAGAAAAAAGAAAAATAATAATAACAAAAAAAATTTTACAAAGAAAATGGAAATTTTTGATAAAGGGAAAAGAAATTCCAAGGAGAGTAAATGTGTGTTATGGCTTGATTTGTCTAAGGACCAATGTTATTCCTATTTTCTTCGGTTGTATCTTGTCATATCCTCATATTTTCCTACCCTTACCTTAGCCTCATTACAACCATTGAATAAAGCCCTATTGATTTGTGTTTGCATATGATTGTAAGTAGTGGAGAAGTAGAAGATTAACAAGCTTATGGTAATGCATTGTCTCTTGAGATGACTTCAGTGAAACACTTTGAACTATACACTTGAGAGTTGAGTTATATACACCATCTTGTGAGATCTTTCATGCTTGATCTATACACTTTGAATGATATTACTTGGCTTGCATTTTTGAAAGGTTGGGAGTTGGATGTTTGATTGTTGTAGAACTCTTGATGCTTTATATGATCCTGTGTCCCTAAGTTCATCACTTCTAAGGATTCATTGGAGAATTTATTTATTTTAATTATTCTACGATTTTTAGGTTACATGTTTCTATTTGCTTGACTGTGTCTTACATGAGAACATGCAAGAACTAAGTGTAGGGGAATTTGATCAATTGGATTTTTATAACATTATTTTCTCTCATTCCTAGCTCATTAATCCTCTTTTGTGCCTAATTGGTTGAATTGAATCATTTTATGATGTTTGAATTTTATTTGGGCTTTATTTAATTTTTCCAGTATTTGGCAAATTTTGATACTGTTTTGGTTTCTGGACCATATCTTGAGTTGTAGAACTCCTTTCATTGTGATTCTTGATTTTTAGGAAAGCTAAGAGAAAGGTGCACAATTCCTATGAGAGGTCAGAAACCAATTCTGATTATAAGAAGCTAAAACTAGGTCTGGAAAAAGTCAAAACGCTGCAGTCGCGGATCCTGAGCAAGGTGTAGTATTTGGGCCATATCTCAGTCCACAGACATTCGATTAAGCCCATTCCAATGGCGTTTTGAAGCTGACATCCAAGGCTACAATTGTCCTTCAGGCCACAAATCAAAAGGAGGCCGTTTTCATAGCCAAAAAAATGGAACAAAGTCATGAACGGAATTTTGAATTTGAAATTTTGAATTTAATTTTTGGCTCTTTTCTTCTCCTCTCTTCTCTTCTTCTCTCTCTCGTTCTCTCTCCCCTTTACGAATTTTTTCTCTCCATTCATGGAGGCTTAGACTTTCATCTAGTTCAAGGATTGAAAAAGGGCTGAGACACTCTTGAGGATCGGTTTCACAATTTATTCAACAACAAATTCAATTTCATCTCTTCCTTCTTTCTCCTTTTGCTAATTATGATTTTGAATTGAAGTTCTTTGTTTGGATTGATAATTATGCAGTTGTTAGATTACATATTATTCAGTTGGTGTATGTAATTAATTCTTGAAGGAGTGTGAATTATATTTTCAGGTTTGAGATCTAAGATTAATGGCATTGGTGAATTAAATTATCACAAATCGATTAGGTTGTAGAGGTTTCTGAACTTTGAGCGTGTGTTAATCGAATGAATGAGGTTTCTCGTGTGAATGCTTAATTTGAATTGAGATTTCATTCAAATTTAATGTTAATCACTAATTTGTTGGTTGATGCATTTTCTTGGAATCCGATGATAGAGTGGTCGTAGTTCTTCTATATTCTTGGATTAGAGTTTTTAATTCTTGTTAACTTTTGATTCTAATTAGTGTTATTCTATAAATCAAACCTCCTCTAATTTTATAATCATATAACGTTATCATTGTTGGGAGACAACTCGGATTGCACCTCTTACTATATAATTTTTATGCAATTCGGTTTTTATTAATTTGTCTGAGTGCGACACTCGCGATCATCATCATACAAACTCTCCATTTATTCTAAATCTTCCAAAATTAGGTCTTCATTTTAAAAGTCTCTAGTATCGGTGACAACTTTTGTGCTAGTAATTTGCTTTCGGGTGAAAGTGGATGGTCTTCCCATCTACTCATGGCTATGAAAAGTGTACACAAGATTCACGGCATCGGGTGTCCATGTGTGTTGTATTCTACCACTAGCAGAAAAATTAAAAAGAACATTATATCCTATGGTGAATTCTACTTTACAAACATCACCAAGTTCATTTCCATTAGGTACAATAAACTTACAATGGCAAACCCTTTGTCATTCTTTAAATATATAATTTAATCTACTCTCTATGCTAAACTTTGATAGCCTAGTGAGTCTCGAGGGAATCCCCACTATTAAAACATAACAAACATACAATATGAAACATCATAGTAGAAAACCTCATAGCAACAAATACAACACAACACATATAAAGAATATCATAGCTCATGCACTATAACTATAACAAAATCTATCTCTTTCTCATATTTACACTCGCTCATGCACACAGTTAACTGCTGCTTCCAGCATTTCATGAGGTCTTACATACTTAGATAAATGGTCGTTAGTTAGCCCATGCATATGGATATAATGTATACAATAATGATCCTCTTAGCAAAAGTATATTCATGAGTCTAGTTGAGAAATGAGTGCAAGGCCTGTGATGCTTCCGCTCTATACCTCTAGTATATCTCTGTAACCATTTATACCAATCTCTTTCATTACCACCACTTATAATATACTTTCCTCTATCCATTCTCATCACTCAACTAAATATACTGTGCCTAAAGTCAAATACATCCAAACTTAGTTCAAAATAGATATTACAAAGAAAGATACATTTAAATCATTCAACATCTGCAACCAAACATATATTACCAACCGCAATAGACAACACATTTAAACACATATTCATAAGACAAATACACACAATATTACACTCACATGATTGCACGATAGAACTCTCCTTACCTCAAAGAGGATATTTACTAGAAGTTTTGAGGAAGATACTATTTAAAGAATCAAACTCTTCTTACATATGTTACAAAATAAAACACCTTTGAGAAAGGAGAAAATTAGAGAAACAGGGACAAGTTCAAAGAATTGAGCTTAGAGGAACTTACTTGTGATCGAGGGAAAAGGAAGTTCAAGAACAGATTTGGAAGTAGTTTAGAGTTTAGGAAAAGTTTGGAGTTTAGGAAAGGGTTCTCTAAGGAAGGAAATGAGAGAACAGAGAGAAAAGTGAGTGAAAGGTTGTTTGGCTTACAATACAAGTTTTAAAAACAGAAGTTTCCTTAAATACTCTTTTTGGCTCGCCAATTCTAGCTTAAGTGAGCGAACTATCACTTGAGCAAGACGCATTTTTGCTTGGGTGAAAACACTAGACAATGATTTTTCAAGCTTTTTCTGATATTCTTGCCTAATCGAGAGACATTCTTGTTTGAGCAAGAATGGGTATGTCACAACCCTTTTTTATAAATAATCATTGACATTTCCATATTACCTTTCCTAATTCATTTATGAGATAATATATATATATATATATATATATATATATATATATATATATATATACACCAGATTACCCAAAGTGGATCAAGGGAAAAGAAAATAAAAAAAATAGACTGAAAGGAAAGTAGGCAGTAGCAAGGCTACTAAATGAAATGCAAAAATGTAAAGGTGCAGAATGTAAATAAATTTAATGCATAGAAACTAGAATGGCGGTAGAACCAGCACAGATCTAGTAGAGGGAGAAGAGAAGAAAGTCGAACGATGGTAGTCTGAACAGAACCGGCTAAGAGGGAGAAGAGAGAAAATAATTTGAAACAACAAACTTTTATTTAAAAGATCTCAAAGAGGAAAGCTTATAAGGGATTGTTTCTCTCAGAGCTTCTCTCTCTAAATCTCTCTAAGATTGCTAAAATGAAAGGGCACCTCACAGAATGGTCGAGGCCTCCTTATAAAGAAAAAAAATTTAGTACTATTTCTACAGTTCCGGTTGTTTACAGGAACTATTTTCTACAGTACAAATCAAAGTTCTTGGATGTCAATACTGAAGTAGTCATCTTCATTTTTATACATTTCTTCTATATTGGCATCTTGTTTTGTAGAAGACTCTCTTTCTTCTTGGCTTTGTAGGAGAAGAAGAACATCTTGCAAATTTTTCTTCATCTTCTCTTTTGAATCATAGCTTGATAAAAAGACTGCAATCTTTGATTTCTGGTTTAAAAATTAGAATGTTGCTGGATCTGCTAAGTTTAATAATTTTAGATTTTTTCTAAAATATTCAGCAACACCTGATGGACCAGCATGGTCAGCATTAAATTGATTCCACCATTTCACGAAGGAATACCTGTGAAGTAATAGAAGAGTTTCTTCATTTTTTGATTTACCGTATCGATACTACCATGAGAATACCCATGCCAAGGCAAAATCAGAGAAGTATTTGAGATCTGCTAAAATTCTTGTCTCTTGCAGATACCTGCCTTTGTAGATTTTATAACCTTCTTTAACAGGTGTAGGAAGAATTTCTTCAATTGGCCCAAAATAGTCTCACCATTGAAGAAACCAATTTGAAAAATCATAACTCTGGTTTTTCTTAAAATAAATTAACCAAGAGTGTCGGTTAAGTTTATTTTGGAACTAGAAACTTCTTATCCAAATATAATCTCAATAATTATATCCTACTGGGTCAAAAGGTTGAGAAATTTTTTTATAAGAATTTAAATTTTTTCCAAAATCCTTTGGGGTTAAGACCTTTAAGATCTAAATTGTGGAATGGGTTATGATGGAAGGATCTTTTTGGTCCTTATAGTGTTTGATGGAAACAGAGTCTGAATCCACTAGGATGAACTCATAGAATTGCCTGGTTTTATTTGCCGCATAAGGTCTAAAATGAAATCCAGGTGGGAAGACTTTTGTAATAGCTTTATATGGATTTTTGTCCCAGAATTCGGGTTCCATTTGTATGATTGAGGAAAATTTTTCTTTTGCCACATAATGGTTCGGGTTTGTAGCCTTTTGCTTATCTTTTTGAAGGTTGAGGGTACCTTCTATTTTATCTGGATTAGTTATTGTTTTCTGGGATTGGTTGAAAGACTGGAGTATAGTGTTTAGGCTTGCTAAGTCTATTTCCATGTCTTCTTCAGAGGCAATATCAGCCCATGATTTTTTAGGTAAACTACTCAGGCTTCCTTGTTGGACAGCTAAGAGGGTGCTGATTGGCAAAGCATAATCTGCTTTGATTTGTTTAATGATTTTAACAGAAAAATCAGTCTTTTTGGAAGATTCTTTTAGAATTCCAGATTGCTGGGTTGATGACTCACCAATTTGAATTGCTTTCTGAGTTGATGACTAAATGGGGGTAGATGACCCTGAAGAAATAGATTTTGAATCTGCCGAAGCAGATTGTGGTCTTGATTTGTTAAGAGTCAGGGCGAGCCTAACTTTTCCTCCTCTGAATGTTCCTCCACTAGAAGGGGTAGTTGCCTTCCTAGGCATTCTACTTATCCTGTAAGTATTCACGGGTAAGGTAATCAGGAAGAGAATTAGAGGTGCCTTTGAGATATTCTATATCAAAATCAAAAACACTTAAAATTACTTGTCATCTTGCAAAAATTTATTTTCAGTCTACTCTAATAAGAAATTTTTAACATCTTTTTGTAAAATTTCTTTAGCAGACTTGCAGTCTACTCTAATAAGAAATTTTTGATTTAATAAATCAGATTGAAATTTTGATACGCATAAAACAATTACTAAAACTTCTTTTTTAATAGTTGAGTAATTCTGTTGTGTAGAATTCTAATGTTTTGAAGTGTATGCAATGATATGCTCATAAGATTCAACTCTCTGTTTGAGGATGCCACCATAACCTATGTCAGAGGCATCAGTTTCAACAATTTTGAAAGCTTGAGGAATGGGGAGATAGAGACAATTTATTTTTCTGACTCTATTCTTGATTTCTTTGACGATATTGGTATGAACATCAGTCCAAGGAGGAGGAGTCTTTTTAAGCCTATCATGTAAAGACTTGATAATATTATTGAGGTGTGGAATAAAATCACCTACATAATTCAGACATCCCAAAAACCTTTGCAACTGGGTTTTATCTAGGATTCTATCAGGAAATTTATCAGCAAATTCAATGGACCTGCTGATAGGAAGGATAGTTCCTTGATGAATATTATGACCACGGAATCTAATATTTGTTTGAAAAAGGTTAATTTTAGACTTGGAAACTGCTAGTCCGTTATGTTTTATAATATTGATAAAAATATTTATGTGTTTGAAATGTTGGTTAATGGAATGGGAAAAGATTAACACATCATCGATATAGACAATGACAAATTTTGAATAAGGATTGAAAATATCATTCATGATTTTCTGGAACTCAGAAGGGGCATTTTTTAGACCGAAGGGCATAACATTCCATTCGTAATGCCCAAAGGGGACAGTAAAGGCAGTCTTATACCTATCACTTTCGCAAATTTGGATTTACCAGAATCCAGATTTCATATCAAATTTAGAAAAAATCTTAGTAGAATTTAATCTGTTAAGAAGGTCTTTTTTATTGGGAATATGATGCCAAATCCACTGGAGAGCCTGGTTAAGAGGTTTGTAGTTGATCACAAGCCTGGGAGTACCCCTTTCTATTTCTGCAGGTTTATTAACATAAAAAGCAGAATAAGACCAATGACTCTTACTTTTTCTGATAGGATTTTTGTCTAAAAGATCCTTGATCTCTTTCTGACAATATTGAAAGAGTTCATTATTCATTTGGATTGGCCTAGCCTTAGTGGGAATTTAGCTATCTTAAATCCTGACTCGTAAGGAAGACTAACAATATGTTTCTTCCTATTCCAGAATGCGTTAGGCAAGTCAGAACAAATAGAAGATTGGATATATTCTAAAAGAGATTGGATTTTCTTCTAAAGTGAAGGATTTTGTAATTATTTTTCAATGTTGGCAAAAGAAACTTCTTCTTTCAGAAAGTTAATTTGATTGATTTTATTTTGAATGGAATTGATATTTTTAGTAAATGGTTTACTAGAAAATTTGAAAGTTATTTGTTTCCCTAAATGATAAGTAGAAATTCCATCTTTTGAAATTTGTAGTAGGAAGAGGGCTTTTATAAAAGGTGTCCCCAAAATAACTACATTTTTTAGATTTTTCGCAATGAGAAAGTTTGTTTCAATCTTAAGTCCTTGATTTTCAATCACAGCTTTAGAGAGCTTATAATTAATTTTAAGCTTCGAACCACTAGCAGTGCTGAGTTTTTCAGAAGTTTTCTCAAAATACTTTGTAGGATTAAACCTTCCAAAATACAATTTGAATCCGCACCTATGTCAAAGAGGGCTAAAGTATCAAGAACAAAATCATCAATAATGATTCTGATATTAATATAAAATTTTTGAATTTTGACCTTGTTGATCAAACACATAAAGGTTTCTTCTAGATTACCAGAATCGACCTTTACAGAATCATTATCTTCAGGAAGTTCTTCTTTCTCAATATCAGATTCATCATCTAATTGGGAAAGAATAACTTGATGGATTTGTTGTTGTTCTTTAATCTCTTTAATCTCTTTCTTGAGATTGTTAATCTCAATCTGGAGATTCTGAATAGTGGTTGGTTTGATATTAGAATTTTTCTCTAATCTTTTGAAAATGTTTGTTATATCAAACTTATTTGTAGTAAAATATTCTCTCGGTTTAGGTTTAGTTTCTAAAACTTCTTTAAATTTATTTAAAAGTTCTTTTCTTTCTTGAAGATCAGAAATGGAACTTATTGCCTCAAAAAAAAGATCTTGTTTTTTTGTCAAAACATTAATTTCTGGAGTATCATCACTATCAGAAGAAGAGATTTGATCATCATTTTGGATTTTGTTGACATCCTCATCTGATTCTTTGACAGAATCTTCATTAGAGGATTCAATAAGGAGATTGTTAATTTGATCTTCTATAGAAGGCTCTAGGTTAAGGCTGCTAATTTTCTTTTTTAGCCTACAGTATTTACTAATATGGCCTGGTTTACCACAGTTGTAACAAGTTACACCTGTTCTGAGTTTCTTGGGAATATTGGTGGGGATAACATTTTCCCCTTGGTTTTTTGAAGGAGGTTTCCTATTATACTTACGTTGGTAAGGTTTCTTATAGGTTTCAGCAGTCTCTTTCTTGAGAGACTGTTTCTTCTTCTTGGTGGAGGAAGATGGAAGACCAAACTGCTCGCAGAAAGATCCTAATTCTTTCTTGCTCAAAGCCTTCTCTTTGGCAAGATGCTTCTGGAGTTTATCTTTCTGACAAATTTTGATGGCATTATGGATGATGATAGCAGTAAGTTGACCATAGTCATAACTGTCATAATTTATTTCTCCAGTAGGAGAGTGACTTCGGAGTTTACTTCTAATAAGATCTCCGAAAGCTTTAGGAAGCCCATCCAGATATTTTTCTTTCCAATAGGCTTTATTACAATCTTCTCTGGTTAGAACTCTAGACATGAAGGTATCCTTATACCATTTAAATTGTCCTAAAGATTCACACCTGAGGTTTGAAAGGAGTTCACCAGATCTTTCTCTCCAAAGAGAAGGGTCTCCAAGAAAATGTTGGGATATAGTATATAATAAAGTATACACTGCGTTAGGGAGACGTTCATTGTCACTGACAATGGTTTTTCCTTTGTCATCAATTTTTATTGCAGAGAGGATATTTTCTCTATCAGTTTCAGTGGGATAATTATCCCACCAACTTTTGAGCTGACCAGTAAAGCCTGCAACTAGAATATAAACAATAGTATCTTCAGGCATATTTTGATTGGTAAAATAGCCCATAGCGACAATCGACATGTTTTGGAGTTTGGCAATGATATTATATTCAGACAAACCATCAATATTCCAAATATAAATATCATTAGAATTAAAACTTTGAAGAAAATCTTGTTTTTCTTCTAAAATAAGATCAGGAGTAGTAGCTTTATTGTAATAGAGTTTGGAGGAATTTTTCCAATTGTTGATAGGATTGATAGCTAAGACAGAATCAGTTTCAGAACAATTTCCTGAATCAATTTTGGAAATGGCATTAACAGTCTTGGTAAGAGATCTAGTCCTAGGTTTGGCACTAGATTCTTCATAAGCTTGAGGAGTATCTGGGACAGTAGTTAGAAGACTAGTAATTTTACTGAGTATCTCATTTTGGTTGTCCTCATTTGCTCTGGTTTTTTCTTTTTGCCTAAGTTCTAAGATTTTATGCTTAGCTTTGGTACTAATCTTGAAAGGTTTAAACAAGGGTTTTTCAAGTTGAGGTTGAGAAGATGACGAAGCCATTTCTTCGACCTTTGGTTTGACAGGATTAACAGAGACCTTTTCTCCTAAAATCTGGAGGTATTTATTGGTATAATTGGCTTGTTCCATGAGGCCTTGGATGTCATTGGGAGTGATGGCCTCATCAGGGTTCTTGGTTTTGAGAGGAGTAGCAGTAACAGAATTACTGCTTTTGTCTTTCAAGTTTGGTAGTTGATATTGAGTTGTGGGTGACAGATCACTTTGAACGATTTGTCCATCTTTAATCTGTCAAGATATAACATTAGCAGAGGAAGTACTAATAACGTTCTCTTGCCATGGGTAATCAATATTATTATGAATGGTATAAGCATATATATATGTAAAAGAGTATACATTTTCAAAAAAATTGAACTTCAACATCCAATTAAACAAAATAACAAGCCTCAACGACATTTTTATACAACACCAAAAATTTACATAAATTTACACATTTACATCAGATAATTCTGCAGGTAAGTCAAAATACAAGTGTTCAAAACATAAATTACATGAAGAATTTGTAACGCAACAGTCTAGGACTAATACTAAAATCTAGACTAACAACACCATTAACACTACAATCTCTTAACATGCCAACTTTGATAACTCTCAGCCAGACCGTCCAACTTGAGAAGTAGATACATTGTCTGTCACTTCTGCTTACGTACCAATGTACGATCATTGCAACACACATATCAACACAAGACAAAAATGCAAGGGTGAGCTTATATAATTAACAATCATAATATAGAATATGAATAGGTAAAATGTCTTAAAAAGCTTATATATATTTCACACCATTTAGCACAACAACTTCAATAAATTGATGTAGCATGTTCAGCCCATTCCTAACTCAACTAATGCAAATGCAGCGATTCAGTTCCATCTGATTTCGTAGCCTAAGTAATCCAGAACAACTGTTATCCAATCTGAGTGCGACACATCCCGATATCTGGATCCAGACACAGCACAGCTAAGCATCTTAATCAGCTCTAGAATGATGATGATGAATGTAATGCATCACAGTGAAATCAACTAAATAAGGCATAGTTAAATTTATTTTTAGTCTCGACAATACAACAATGCATATAATTTCAACCAGCTTTAACATCACAGCCAAATTTGTATATTTTAATAGCCTCGACAACACAACTTTATGCATTTATACAATAAAATGAAGCAACTCACAGTATCAATTAAGCATTTCCAAACTAATTAAACAGCGCACAACTTTAAATAAAACTTTTCAACATACTTTAACATTCTCAATATATATATCACCATATTTTGACATATCATGTCTCCGTATAGCATTTTAAGTGCTCATTAAACAACGGAGAAATCTATTCTAGGTTTTAATCTAGAATTTACCATTCTACTACTTATTCTCGATTATAACAGCCTTAAGTTCACAAACAACTCTGTATTTATTAGACGAATAAGCCAGCTCAAATAAGCTCCCCCTTACCTAAAATGAGTTTTCCTCATATCAAACTCCTAGTGAGTCTCGAATGGTTAGATCACGCGTTTGGGGTATGAAATACATCTTGAACGGTTCAAATATACTCATAACATCATGGTATAAATCTCTTGAAAAAAAGAAAGAAAGAAAGTGAGTAAAGACCGAAAATTGAGCTCTGAGAACTCACCTAGATCATGATAAGATAGATGATCTCACTTTGTTTGGGAAGGAATTTGGCATCGAGAAAGTTTTCTCTAAGAATAAGAAGTGAGGAAATAGAGAGAAAATGAGAGAGAAAAGTTGTCTGGTGAGAAATGAGGTTTCTGGGCGCTAAGGCCCTCTTAAATACTCTTCTAGTCTGTGCGCTCTCGCTTGAGCGAGATAATCTTCACTTGAGTGAGATCTGCTCTCGCGTGGGCAAGAAAATAAGATAGTGGAACCTTTTAGATTTCTGCTATTCTCGCTTGAAAAAGAAACACCTCGCTTGAGCGAGTTGAATCTCGCCTAGGCGAGCAACATTCTTGCTTGAGCAAGATTGGGTCCAGAGAGCTACTCATCTTTCCTGTAACTCCTCACTTGAGTGAGATCACCTCTCGCCTGAGCAAGATCCTTTCTCGCCTGGGTGAGGGAACAACTAGGGTGATCCTATCTGTTCTCGCTTGAGTGAGAACACTCCAGAATGCCTAATTCTGCACAACAACTTCTCGCTTGAGCGACACACCCTACACCCAAAACTCTCAATCTCTTTCTCTCAGATGAGATTATATTGGTTCACAATCAACTCTCTAGCTTATCTCATGTATAACATACTTAACAACTAATTTCTAACCCATTCTGCACATCACACTCAACAACAGCACAATACAACATTCGAGAATATATTGCTCATTATCCGACAATCGTACAACTTTTACATTCACATTCCAACATATGAGTAATTCATACACTTTAAGCATACACAACACAATTCAAATGGAATAATGAATACACGTAAATACACTGATCTAATAATTCTCCCCTTGAAAATAAATTTTCATCCTCAAAAATTTACTCTTGAGAGAAAAGATGGCAGTACTATTCTCTCATTCGATCCTCTAATTCTCACTTGATATCACCAGTAACTGGATCCCAAACGATTTTCACTAGTCGAATTGACTTGCCTATGAGTTCCTTAACTTTAGTGTCTTTAATACGTGCATCTAGAAGCTCAATCGATAAGTCATCTCGTATTTGTACAACATTTAGTTCGATCACATGAGTTGGATCCAGAATGTACTTTCTCAACTGTGATACATGAAAAACATTGTGCAATCTTGCAAACTGAGGTGGTAATGCTAGTTTATAAGCCACTAGTCCTCTACGATGTAGTATGTGATAGGTCCGATGAACTTAGGTGTTAACTTCTTTGCCTTTAGAGCTCGTCCCACACCAGTGGTTCGTGATACTTTCAAAAATACGTGGTCACCTACCTCAAACTCCAAAGGTCTCCAACACCGATCAGCATAAGACTTTTGATGGCTATGAGTCACCTTTAATCTTTTCTGCATAAGCTCAACTTGCTCCATCATTTTCTGAAGCATTTCTGGTCCAACCATCAAATGTACTCTATCTTGAAACCAACAAATTGGAGTTCGGCATCTTTTGTCATACAAAGCTTCAAAAAGTTTTATGCTGATGCTTGAATGATAGCTGTTATTGTAAGTAAATTCCACAAGAGGAAGTATGTTCTCCCAATCACCCTTCTAATCAATAACACAAGCACGCAGTAAATCTTCTAAAGTCTGAATAGTTCGTTCCGACTGACCATCAGTTTAAGGGTGATATGTTGAACTCAATCTCAGTTGGGTACCCAAAGCTTCTTGAAAACTTTACCAGAATTAAGAAGTGAAGCGAGGGTCCCTATTAGAGATGATGCTAGAAGGTACACCATGCAACTTAATAATCTCCCTGATATACAGCTTAGCAAATCTTTTCATGGCATAGGTCATGTTAACTGGCAGAAAAAGTGAGCACACTTATCGATCAACTATGACCCATACAGCATGATGGTTTCTCACTATTTTCGGTAATTGGGATACAAAATCTATGGTCACATAGTCCTATTTTCGCTCAGGAATCTCCATGGTTTACAATTCTCTAGGTGGACAATGGCGTTTTGCTTTTGCCTTTTGACAAGTCAAACAGGCTTTGACAAATCTGACTATTTCACCTCTCATACCCGGCCACCAAAACATCCACTTCAAATCTTGATACATTTTCGTCACTTCAGGGTAGAGATTTAAGCTGCCCTTATGTCCTTCCTCTAAAAATTTTCTCCTCACTCAACTCCGCTAGGGATACAAACTCGGTTTTGGTATTGGAGGATACCATCAGTACCTCGATTAAAGCCAATTGCACGATCTGTGCCCAAAAGAAATACAATTCGGCACAATCTAAGAAATCACAATTGTTTGTCCTTAATCTTTTGTAGGAATTCATTGGTCACCACAATCCTGTCACAACTGATCTTTCGAGGTAATATATCCATGTATAAGTTCAGGTTTTGAAATTGCTCTACTAAAAGAGATTCACTAACTCTCAGTGAAAAAGTCTAAACTACACTCCTACTCAAAGCATCTACTACTATATTAGCCTTGCTTGGATGATATTTAAGTTGAAACTCATAGTTTTTAAGAAATTTCATCCAACGCCTCTGCCTCATATTCAACTCTCTCTAATCAAACAAATATTTAAGGCTTTTATGATCACCGTACACATTAAATTGAGCCTCATACAGGTAATGCCTCCAAATCTTTAAAACAAAAACCACTATAGCTAACTCAAAGTCATGCGTGGGATAATTCTGCTCATGGGTTCTTAATTGGGCGATGCATACGCCACCACTCTCTTGTCTTGCATTAATACACATCCCAGCCCTTGATGCGATGCGTCATAGTACACCTCAAAAGGTCGATTGGTATTAGAAAGGATCAACACAGGAGAGGACGTTAACCTCTGCTTCAGCTCATTACAACTCCATTCACATTCCTTTGTCCAAATGAAGGGTTGATCTTGGCAAGTTAGTCACATTAAAGGTGAGGCAATCTTTGTGGCTGTATTGAACTTGCCAAGCCCACAAAGCTACGAATCTCTGTGGCTGTATTGAACCTTTCCCATTTCAATATCGACTCCACCTTTGAAGGATCACATTTGGACAATTTGGCACACAATTGTTCCTCTCTCAAAATTTTCAAAACAATCTTCAAATGTTCAACATATTCAACTTTTGAACTGGAATAGATAAGGATATCATTAATGAACACTAACACAAATCGATCTAGAAAAGGTCTAAAAATACAATTCATGTAGTCCATAAATATTGCTAGGGTATTGGTAACTCCAAAAGGCATTACCACATACTCATAATGCCCATACCAAGTACAGAAAATTGTCTTTGGAATGTCCTCGTCCTTAACTCAAATTTGATGATATCTAGACTTTAAATCAATGTTGGAGAATACCTTAGCACCTTTTAGCTGGTCGATCAGATCGTTAATCTGCAACAATGAATATTTATTCTTAATGGTTAACTTGTTCAACTGACGGTAATCCATGCAAAGTCTAGAACTTCTGTATTTCTTTTTCACTAGGAGAACCGGTGCTCTCCAAGGCAACACACTCGGCCTAATCATCTTTTTCTGTAATAAATCCTTAATTTGGCCTTTCAACTCCATCAACTCTCTTAGTGCCATCCTGTAAGGTACTATAGATACTAGCTCAGCCCTAGAAACTAAGTTTATGCCAAACTCTATCTCCCTGGACGAAGGTATTCCAGGAACATCATCAAGAAAAATTTCAGAAAAATCCTGCACAACCAGTATTGACTAAAGTTCCTGCTCCATCTCTACATCCATAACAACTAAAAGAACAAAGCATGAAGCCCCTTCACCAAGAGCTGCCTCCACTTGGCTTATAGGAATCATTTCCGGTAAGTCTTGTTGCTTAGGAAAAATTAAACATCGTTGGGTGCAATCGATTACAATCTGATTGGTAGTTAACCAATCCATGCCCAAAATTACATCCAAGCCTAACATAGGAATATTAATAAGATTAACCCTATACTCCCGTCCCTCAACTACTATAAGGCATCCAATACAGACTGTTAAAGTTGTTATCAAATTCAAAGTGGGTGTCACCACCACCAAATTACATCTTAAATCACTTACAGGCAATCCTAGGTATTTCACACAAGCATCTGCAAGAAAAGAGTGTGTGGTTCCAGAATCAAAAAGCACGGAAAGGGATGTACCTGCCACAATTCTTGTCCCCTGAACAAGGTCTGTAGCCTGAGCAACCTATATCCCAGAAGTAGTAATTACATGGGCCTAAGCTTTAGGCCTAGTCATCTATGGGGCCTTGACTGCTCTAGGTCTCACGGCATGTGAAGCGCTAGCTATGGATAATGCTGCTCTACTTCGAGAAGTAGGGCAATCCTTTGCAAGATGTCTCGACTGTTGGCATGAAAAATAGACCTTAGTGTCAGCCTGCTGGCATTGATTTAGATAGTGTAGTCCTCTACTCCTAAAGAATCTCATTGTCGTAAGGGCTGGAGCCCTAAAGATGGTGCACATGCTCCCCTAGGCTAAAGAGTAGAGTTGGCCGTTCCCACTAGTCTAGGAGCTGACGACGTCGCTCCCTTAGACTGGGAAGGTCAAAACTATTGTTGGCAATATGGTTTACTATAAAGGCACTTCCTGGCACTCTTATTTCCACCATAACTACTAGCTTGTCTGCTAAGCTTACCCTATTTCCCCAGCATCCTCTAAATTAAGGTTCTCAATGATGGTGGCTTGAATCCACCAAATCGATAAATTTTATAATCCTCAACGGAATTAAAGTTCTCTTAATATCCGTTCTCAGCCCATCAAAGAATTTCTGGCATCTCCATTCTTTAAATGTTGGATACGAATAAAATTAGTAGAGCTGCTCAAATTGAATAACATATTCATATACAGATGAATTCCCTTACACCAAACTTAGGAACACCCTCTCTCTTGCAGCACGAACGTGAGGTGGAAAGAACTTTTCCAAGAAGCTATTCTTAAATACCTCCCACGTAATGGCCTCACCTCGAGCCTCTAACATAGTATGGGTTCCCTGCCACCATATCTCCGCATATCCTACCAACATATATGCAGCGTAAACAACTTTTTTATCCTCACCACACCCCATGGTGAGAAATATTTTCTCAATCTCTTGGATCCAGAGCTCAATTGCGTTTGGTCCATCAATTCCAGTGAACTGAGGGGGTTCACTTTTCCTAAACTCTGACAACCCCTGATACTCAAGTGGCAGTATTGTTACGGCAGAAGCTGCAGTGGCTGCTTGACTTGCAGCTTACTACTGTTGGACCACATCTAAACTCTGCCGCACGGCAGCTGCCATGGTCTTCATAGCGTGAGCCATCTGGTTCACATCAGGTGGAGGAGGATTTGAAGCAGGTCTCCTAGGTGGCTTTGCCATCTTAAAATAAAACAAAGCCAACTTAGAATATTTATACAAAACTACATCTTAAATTAACTATTCAGCCATCCAGCTAATCTACTTCAACAAACACACTTACAACAAGATATATTTCATTACATGTCAACATAGCACATGCATAAGCTCAACATATACATCAAGTTAAAACAAACTTATCATAACATTTCAACTCATTCAGCACAGCATCATATTATCACTTACAATTAATATAAATAACAAAATACAACTTTCTTGACAATTTCTCACAGCTCCACTTGACAACATCTTGCTCAACCACCCAACCCACTATAGCTCACCCAAGTCTCATACGCCAAAATTTCTTACATCTATCATGCTAAAGAACAGAGGTGATCAAGCTCATTGTCCCACATAATTAGCTGATTAGAAAACTTTGGCTTATGATTCACAGTTACGACTCTCTGCTCAGAATACACAACCGAAGCCTAGTAACCTCACCCTGTAGGTTACCTAGACCATTGCTCTGATACCACTAAAATGTCATAATCCCTTTTTATAAATAATCAATGACATTTCCACATAATTAGCTGATTAGAAAACTTTGGCGTATGATTCACAGCTACGACTCTCTGCTCAAAATACACAACCGAAGCCTAGTAACCTCACCCTGTAGATTACCTAGACCATTGCTCTGATACCACTAAAATGTCACAATCCTTTTTTATAAATAATCAATGACATTTCCACAATAATTTTTCTAATTCATTTATTCATTTATGAGATTATATATATATATATATATATGTATGTATGTATGTATGTAAAAGAGTATAAATTTTCAAAAAAATTGAACTTCAACATCCAATTAAACAAAATAACAAGCCTCAAGGGCATTTTTATACAATACCAAAAATTTACACAAATTTACCCATTTACATTAGCTAATTCTATGGGGAAGTCAAAATACAAGTGGTCAAAACACAAATTACATTCCTCAAAGGATTTGTGACCTAACAGTCTAGGAACAATACTAAAATTTAGACTAACAACATCATTAACACTATGATCTCCCAACATGCCAATTCTAATGACTCTCAGCCAGACCGTCCAGCTTGAGAAGTAGATACATTTCCTATCACTTTTGCTCACATACCAATATACTATCATTGTAGCACACATGCTAACACAAGAAAAAAAACAAAAGGGTGAGCTTATATAATTAACAATCATAATATAAAATATGAATAAGTAAAATGTTTTAAACAAGTAATATATATTTCACAACATTCAGCACAACAGCTTCAATCAATTTATGCAACATGTTTAGCCCATTCCTAGCCCAACTAATGCAAATGCAGCGATTCAGTTCCATCTGGTTTCACAGCCTAAGTAATTCAAAGGAACTGTTATCTGGTCTAGGAGTGGCCCATCCCGATATCTGGATCCAGACACAGCACAACACAGTGGAACCTCTCAGATTCTGCTATTCTCGCTTGAGCGAAGAACACCTCACTTGAGCGAGTTGAATCTCGCCTGAGCGAGATTGGGTTTAGAGAGCTATCCATTTTTCCTGCGACTCCTCGCTTGAGTAAGTACCTCTCGCTTGAGCAAGATAACTTCTCGCTTGAGCGAGATCCCTTCTTGCCTGGGCGAAGGGACAGTTAGGGTGATCCTATTTGTTCTCACTTGAGCGAGACTAATCTCGCTTGAGCGAGAACACTCCAGAGTGCCTAATTTTACACGACAACTTCTCACTTGAGCGAGACACCCTGCACCCAAAACTCTTAATCCCTCTCTCTCGGATGAGATTATATTGGTTAACAATCATATTCCCTAGCTTATCTCATGTACAACATACTTAACAACTAATTTCTAACCCGTTCTCCACATCACACTCGACAACATCACAATACAGTATTCGAGAATATATTGCTCATTATCCGACAATCATACAACTTTTACATTCATATTTCAACATATGAGTAATTAATACACTTTAAGCATACAGAACACAATTCAAATAGAACAATGAATAATGTAAATACATCGATCTGATAGGGTATAGAGAGCTCCACATTCACCTCTGCCTTCTCACCTGAGCGAGACCATCTTACTTAGACAAGAGGGCAGTTGAGGCAATATTATCCCTCCTCACTTAAGCAAGACTCAATTCGTTTGAGCGAAAATACTCTAGAATGTCTGGTTTAGAAATCTTAGTCTCACTTATGCGAGACCCTTTACAACTTCCACCATTATAAATTATTTTTCAATTCAAAGGAAAAATAGCAATAACTAAAATAATTACGCAATATTAAAAAGAGAATATTACAAGATGAATCAATGATTTAGAATAAAAAATAATTTAGAATTTGGAAACAAGGGGTTATATATAATATCAACTTTCAATTTTTAAAATAAAGGATTATTTAGTAATAAAAGTTGCAAGATATTTTTAAAGATTAATGAGTAAATAAAATTTTTATAAGCTTTTAAATATAAAATTATTTATACTACAGATAAAGGAGGGAATTGCATGCCCTTTCTATTCTAAAGGCACCATAAATTTTATCTATAATCAAAGGTTATACTATGCTTATGTGAATTTAGAATAGATATTTATATTATACATAAAGTGATGTTTAAAATAAATTTTATACATATTTTTTGTGTTATTTTATATTTTATTTTATGTTTGTTTTGTATTATTATGCATTAATGTATTTGCATTAATATTAATATTTTTACATAAAATCCTAAAAATAATTCATATCGACTGACAATAATGTAAATACCTTTAAATAATTTTTGAAAATTTCATGTAAAGATTTTCTAATACTTAATAAAAGATTTTAAAATGTTATTGATTAATTGGTTCAGTTCTAATGAAAATGATATCTTTTTATACTTTATCTTTTTATACTTATTTAAAACTAGTTGTGTACTTACCAATTTGCTTGTTTCATTTGTATTGTAGATGATTAATTGATAACAAAAATAACATCAAATATCAATTAAATATAATGTTGAGGGGTTGAGTGACCGCTGCAAATGGATAAAAAATATCATTAAAAATAATAAATATCAATTTCATTTATCTTAAATTTTAGATTTAGGCATGCATATATAAAGATGGCAAAATATTTTAGTATATTGAACCTGTAATTTTGATCTATTTATATCTGTGCAGCATATGTGTTATTTGACGTATTTATTTTCTTCATACCCTTGAAAATGGAGAACGAAATGCTACATTTTTAGATTTGGGAGAGGAAGAAGATGATGTTAGTGACTTAGTGTAGAAAGTAACATTTGGCTATACACTTTATAGTAAAATATTTTTTTAATTAAAATATGTCAATTTAAACTAATTTGATGGCTGGTAGTTTTTCTTTAATAAAGGTATAAATAAAAAGGTCGTAGAGAAGCTTTAAAAAAGATAGACATAATTTTAAAGTTAAGAAAATTCTATTTGAAAAACATATACATCTTATGTTAGATCAGTTAACTCACCAAGTATTATGTTAGTTAGTCAATTAATAAACTTATGTAATAAATTGACTATATTATTTTAACATGATTGTGGTTGAAATTATTATAAAAAATAAGTAATTAAGTGATGGAGGAATTGATTTTTATTGGTATGAATTACTTCTATTTTCATATCATTTAATATTTTTATTAAATAATTTTATTTAAAATTTATTAGTAGAAAAATAAAATATTTATCATATAAATTATATTTTAATATTTTATATTAACTTAAAATTACAGTATTTCATATCTGAAGCACTCACACACAGACATACATATATATACTAGTTTGGTAATCTTTGCAATGCATAAATATTTTATTTAATATATATATATATATATATATAATAATTAAAAAACACAATTTTATAGTTTTATAGAAAATAATAATAATAAAATTAGTTAAAATAATAATTTATTCTAAACATTATTTTGACTTAATTCTATACCTACGAATAATATGTATAAAAATATAATAATTTAATTTAATTTTAAAAAATTAAAAAACATTAATTTTAAATTATAATTTAATATAGAATCTGTAAAATTTAAATTTTATTTAAAATTATTGTAGTGTAAAACATTTTAGAATTTAAACTAAAATAATCTAATTTCAAGAAATTGATCAAGTGAATATAACAGGATCTTACATATGAGTTGCAGATTGAATCCTTTAATTGTTTTAGAAAAATTGAAATAAAGCGTTCTAATAATAGGATAAGTCATTTATTTTTTAATTAAACTGATTTGTTTTTAATTCTATATTGTTATTAAATAAATAATTAATCAAAATAACTATAACCAATAAATATTATATATCAGTTACATTATCTAGGGGTGTTAAAATCAACTTGATTCATCTAGTCCGCCAATATTAAATTTTTGTTTTTAGTTATATATTGTTATTAAATAAATAATTAATCAAAATAACTATAGCAAATAAATACTATGGATTCACCAGCTTATTTAGCCTATCTTGTTTTAACTCACTAAAATGTGAGTCAATGATCAGGCCCAAAAATTATTTTTAAAAATAAAAATAATTAAATATTAATTTTTATTATATATTGAAACTTTTTTTATTGTTTTTGGAATAACTCATTAATTTAATGGTCTACTAATTTTTTTTTTTTAATTGCTAATCCACTCTTAAATAGATCAAGTTAAAAAATCTGACCTATTTTTTAAATGAGATAAAGTCAAGCTAATATGTTTTTAGACAGATTTTTGGTAAGACAAGGCGAGGCTAGGTGGCCTGTTTTGCCACTCCTAGCATTATCCAACCTCTCGCATTTAGGAAATGCTTTCAGGAGGGGTGCCCTTACATTGGTTTAAACTCATTCCCAGCTGCATAGTTCCATCCTACCAGCGGCTCAGTCTCGCTGCCTTTCCTTTCTAGCTATCACTCTTTTTCCCCCAGAAAGAAATACATCACCTTGGCATTGAATAAAATGTCCTCGAGTCCATGTCGTGATAATAGAGCAAGGCCTGGATGTCGTTGTAGAAAGTCTAGCCCAAGGACCCCAAACAAGCTACGTAACCTGCTAGGGCTCTAATCGTAAACTGGTTATATTTATCATCAAGATGGGTATTGAGTCTGAAAAAAATAGGTTGAACTTATTTCATATTAGAAAGAAAAAAGAGCTGGCAAGTTTGGATCGAAATGAAATACTTGAAACCAGGTTTGGAGTATTTTTCTTTTTCTGCTTCAATAGAGGCACTGTAAGTGGAATAACAATCATTCGGCCGATTGCTCTTATCCTTCCAAAGCTGCAGATGGCAGAGCTACCGCATTACGTTCCGTTGATTGATGGGAGTATTGAACAACCAGCACAAGAGAGAGTAAAGAAGCTAAGCTGCCAGAGTGGATCATATCCCGTATTCACCAGCCAAAAAACGGGGGAGTCATCTGTATAAGGAGAAAAAAAACCGTCAGCTTTTAGAGAATCTTCCCTCTTCCATACTAACCCATTAGCCTGTTAGTCCGCCCTTAAATAGATCAGGTTAAAAAATTTGACCTATTTTTTAAACGAGATAAACTCACGCTAACCTGTTTTTAGACGGATTTTTGGTAAGATAGAGCGAGGCTAGGTGGCCTGTTTTGCCACCCCTAGCATTATCCAACCTATTTCACTTTAGACAAATAAATTCTTCAACATACCTCAACAAGTTCAAAAAATTTGGCAAATTTGCATTCATAAAGAAAAAGTCAAAATGCAAAACAAAAAGCATGATTGCGGGAGTGTCCTCTGGCTCAGTAGCTGTGGTAGTGGTTTTGTGTATATCTGGTGTGTGGAGTTACAGAAGAAAAAGGGAAATGACGAAGAATGTAACACCTTAAATTTAATTTTAAAATAATAATCTTAACAAAATGAGAATAATAAAATTTTCGTCTAAATATAATTTCTCAACACATAATTTCATCAACGTGTTTCAAAATAAGAAATGTGTTTCATCAACGTGTTTTAAAATAAGAAATATTTACAAATTTATATCAAACAACTGCTACAGGACTAATTCAATTACATCAGAGTTCTTAAATAATTTTCTAGCTCTATAGTAGTTTCATTCATCCCTTCACTGAGCCCGGTACTGATCGTCTTAGTCACCTAAAAAATAAAAGTAAGAATAAGTACTCTACACTATCCAACACACAAAAACATATAGACTCATCTTGCACGCTTTACAGGTTTTCTAACATATTCTACTCAAGTATAATAAATTGCAAACAATATTTTTTAAACATTCCATTTCAATTTACAAAATAATGCACTCACTGCACCAACAACATTTTATACACACGTGCACTCACTGCACGTAGTCACACTCACTGTGGCACTATGATCACAGTTTTACACCATGGATGGTCGCCAGTTACCCCCACCTCACGGATACAATGTGTGTGGTCACAAGTCGTTCGGTAAAGGTGTTAGTCAGAGACCGAGTCAGGAGGAAAGTGTGTGGGGGCCTGTGGTGCACCCACACTCACTGTTGGTGTCACCACCACCTTCTCTTTCCTAAGGTATTTTTATCGCCCCCATTTTTCACACCTCCAGTATATCACTAAACCATTCATAACTTCCAACATATTCACAATCGCATTTACATACATTTCAGCCACATTTTCAATTACATATAGTATTCATGTCCTCACACGGCATATATGCTCACATTCACCCATTTCACATTCCATACACACAACATTTCCAACACAATCCATATCCATCATAAGCATCATTCGACATCCATTACACTATACTTTACATAATATCACTACAATCAATCTATTCCATTAAAACACTCACATTCCAAACCATTCGCATTACAATACATAGCAAAATAATGGATTTAAGGACAAAAGAGATAGGGTATAGTCCCCTTTACCTCGGATTGAAGACCTACACACGAAATTAATAATGAAGAGGCTCTGCACATAAATTCCGTCCTAAATACATGGAAAAATCTCATGAGAACTAAGGGAAACTGATAAAACAAAGAATAAGGATGAGAAACTGAAACTCTAACCATCAAAACTTGCCTCCAAACACCTCAAACTCATTTCCAACCTTTAATCTTGCTCTCAAACATTGTGGAGGCAATTTAATTGGTACGAATGACTTGGGAACTGAGAGAATCGAAAAGAAAATGAAGAGAAAAGAGAAATGCATTTCCCAAACCCTAGACCCTTCAAATACCCCTCTGGTCGCGACACTCTCGCTACAACGAGATATTCTCGCTGCAGCGAGGGGACCTTGCTACAACGACACCTCTCTTACTACAGCAAAAATTTCAGAGGAAATTGCACTGTGGTTTATATAGAATCTCGCTACAGTGAGACCGCACCCTTCATTGTCACACTCCCGCTACAACGAGATATTCTCGCTGCAGTGAGGGGACCTTACTACAACGACACCTCTCTTGCTACAGCAAAAATTTTAGAGAAAATTGCACTGTGGTTTATACAGAATCTCGCTACAGTGAGACTGCACCCTTCATTGTCACACTCCCGCTACAACGAGATATTCTCGTTGCAGCGAGGGGACCTTACTACAACGACACCTCTCTTGCTATAGCAAAAATTTCAGAGAAAATTGCACTGTGGTTTATACAGAATCTCGCTACAGCGAGACTGCACCCTTCATTGTCACTCTCTCGTTATAGGAAGAACGCAACAGTTTCGTCCTTTTCTCTCAGTGCCTTCTCGCTATAGCGAGAATCCTCTCACTACAGCCCAAGGCCTTTTAGCTACAGCAAGAACACCCTACAGCACACACACTTAGTCAAAATTGCAATCAGTCCAGTACACCTAATCTCAATGCACAATCAGTATCCATATTTATTATATCTATATAGATATATACATATGCATGTACACTATCATATTCACATTATACTCATCTAATCACACACACACACATACACACATATATACACATATATATTTATATATTAATAATCAATATCACAAAAATTTGGGGCGTTTCAGAGAAGAACAAATGGGCAATATCAAAATCGACAAGGACTTTCTCCTCGTTGAGGAAAGCAAAAAAAGGAGAAGGGAGAGGAGGGGTATGAGAGAAAAAAGAGAAAAGAGAAAGGTATTTATTTGCAAATATAGAAATATAACTAGGGGTTTATTTATAAATATTAATTTTAAATAATAAAAAAATTTAAAAAATGACGTGGCATACCACATAGCTAGTGATTAGGCCTTAAGATGATCACTTGGAGTTCTAAGTTAGCTCTTTGTTAACTATAGAGACTAAATTCAAAATTTTTAATTTTTTAGGGACTACATCTTTTAAAAACTTTTATAGGGAATTATCACAAAACGACCTACATTTATAAAAATGAAAAACATATTTAAGCCTAAAAAATTTAACCTATTTTTTAAACAAGGCAAACTCTGAGCTAATCTATTTTTAGGTAAACTTTTGGTAGGGTAGAGCGAGGGGTTGGGCACCCCTAGTGTTATCCAACCCATTTCACTTTCAACACAAGATTAGAATAGAAAAAAAAATATATATTGAAAATGACAAGTATGTCCTTGTGGTTGAACTACGCAATTGATTAGATTGAGTGAGTCTAAAATGATGGGAATGGCCTTCATTAAGTAGACAACGCAACCCACTCCACAAGAATCAAACAATGACATATGAATGGTCCCTCTTTGGGACATTTATGGATTATGATATTTGGGTCCCAATTACCACCCAAAAATACTTGGTCTTGCCTTGCTTCTCAAATAAAACAATAATGATTTTTCATTTGAATTTTTCTATGGTGTCTTCAAAAATATATATTATTTTTATATTAATGTTTGTTAATGAATATTTTAAAAATATTATTTTATAAATTAATGAATAACCTTTTTATTAGAGTTTTAGGTGAATTATACTAAATATTAAGACGAAGGTGCGTTAGTAATATTACTTTCTTATTAAAACTTATTATTTCTAGTTTCTTAATTAGTAATTTGTAACAGTTGTCCATTTCTTTTTTGTGTTTTGGTACAAAGCTGTTCACGTGTTTGGATTTTCATTTATATTGAAGAAAATTATTATCATACATTATTATTAAGGTTGATTTTAAAGATATAAAAGTAAGATTTTATAAATAGTGCTTATATCATAAGAAAATATGAAAATACAATAAATATATATACTTTAAATTTAACAACATTTAGCGTTTAAAATAACCCTACAGTTTGTTAAGAAAAGAATTGCTTATTAAAATAATATTTACTAATATAAATGCAAGATAATTATATAAGATATATTAGTACTTTTTAATGCATTACACGGATATTATTAAATTAAAATATTTTTAAATTTGGAAATAATTACATAATTAATTTAAAATTTAATAAATAATAAATATTATTTTATTAATGTAAGATAATATAACATAATGAAAAAAATATATATATATATATATATATATTTTTTTTTAAAACTAATCTAATTTAAGTTACATCCAAAAAAATTCTTGTTTAAAAATAAGGAGTCACATTTAATATACAAAATAAAAATATTAAAAAAATTTAAATAAAAAAATATTTTTAATTTCTAAACGCAAATTATCATCTGTTATACAGAAATTGTTTATTAATTTTTAATACTTAATTTAAAAACATTAATGTTATGATTTATGTAAAATATTTCATATGTGTCTATATTCTATAGACACAATAAAAAAAATACTTGCTAAATGCTCCTAAATTTGAAGATATATTAAATATTTTTTCTAAGATATTAAATGTTATTTATATTTTTTTTAAATACATCACTAATTCTATCACTAAAATTAACATTATTTTACGTGTATAAGAGCACAAATACTCCTTATTTTTTATAACACAGTAAAATTTACCTAAAAAAAACTCTTATCATTTTTATTTTTTGACGTATCCTTTCATTCATTACAACTTCAAAAAGTGTTAATAAAAATAAATAATAAAAAGTGGGACACAGATGTCATTAAGCTCAGGTACTGCTCCTTTCCTCTCTCTCTCTTTCTGGAGCGTGGACCTGAAATTCAAACTCAAAAAGACATTTTGTGTTAAATACAAAACACAAACACAACCTTTTGCATACCCTTCTTTCCTTCTTCTCTTGTTCCATCTTTACACGAAGAAACGCACAAAGTCAAATTGGCTCATCAACACCTTTGTTCTTTTTGTTTTTATTATTCACACTAGGGTTAATGTGTTAAGTGCCCAACATTTCCACTTCACTTTTCTTGCGTTTTCTCCCATTTTCTTGCCCCAACCTGAGGTACTCTCAGTCTTACTCCCAGTGTAAGTACATTTGTCCTGTCAATTTATTGATGCCTGCTTCATTCAATGGGATTAGTGAATATGATTTTCAATGATAGTTTTGTGATGTGTCTTTTCTAATATGGGTATGGTTGCAAAGTTGTGTATATGACCCTGCTATGTGTGTTATTCGTTAATTGTGGTCGTGTTATTAATTGCATGCAGTTTCAAGGTTGAAATTTTGATTCGGCTGTAGAACAATCAGGGTTGGGATTTTTCTGGTTTTGGGTGTTCTAGATATGATAAAACAGATACTTGGTAAAATACCACGCAAGCCTTCAAAATCATCATCACATAGTGATTTGAACGGTGATGGAAGGGTAGTCAATGGTGGTTCATCATTAAACTCATTTCATGGGCACAGTTCCAGTGGTACCTTGAAATCCAATTCAAAATCTGCGAATACTGGTTCAGGGGGGTCGCAGTCGGGGAATGGGACTCTTGGGCCACACTTGACGAGTTCAAATACAATGAACCAAGCTAAGAAATTAGCTTCTGCAATTGCATCACAAGTTGGCCCCATAATGACTGCAGGAGTTTATGAGGCTTTACCGAGTTTCCGGGACGTGTCTAGCTCGGAAAAGCCAAATCTTTTTATCAGGAAGTTGCATATGTGTTGTATTGTATTTGATTTTAATGATCCAGCTAAGCATCTTAAAGAGAAGGACATCAAGAGGCAAACTTTGCTTGAGCTTGTTGATTATGTTTCATCTGTGAATTCAAAGTTCAATGAAGTAACAATGCAGGAAATCACGAAGATGGTGGCAGCAAATTTGTTTCGAACTCTACCTTCTTCTAATCATGATGGTAAGGTTGCAGAAACATATGAGCTTGAAGAAGAGGAACCCACTTTGGAGCCAGCATGGAGTCATCTGCAGATTGTGTATGAAATTCTCTATAGGTTTGTGGCTTCATCAGAGACAGATGCAAAGCTTGCTAAAAGATACATTGATCATTCATTTGTGTTGAGATTGCTTGACCTCTTTGACTCTGAGGACCAAAGGGAGAGGGAATACTTGAAGACCATTCTCCATCGAATTTATGGGAAGTTCATGGTACATCGGCCATTCATTAGAAAAGCTATCAATAATATATTTTACCGGTTCATATTTGAGACAGAGAAACACAATGGAATTGCAGAGTTGCTGGAGATATTGGGCAGCATAATTAATGGATTTGCTTTGCCTTTGAAGGAAGAACATAAGCTGTTCCTTGTCCGAGCACTGATCCCCCTTCACAAACCAAAGTGTGTCTCTATGTATCATCAACAGCTTTCATATTGCATTACACAGTTTGTTGAGAAAGATGTCAAACTAGCTGATACTGTTATTAGAGGCCTTTTGAAATATTGGCCCATAACTAATAGTTCAAAGGAGGTAATGTTCCTTGGTGAACTGGAGGAAGTTTTAGAAGCCACTCAAGCAGCAGAATTTCAGCGTTGTGTGGTCCCATTATTTCGTCAAATTGGTAGATGCCTCAACAGCTTACACTTTCAGGTACTTACAAAATTTGCCTCCTTTTTCCTTATGTGATATCTGCTTTAGCATTTGCCAATACCAGTGATCCATGCTTCTCTATTTCTGTCGTTCATTTACCTTGCCATTTGCTTCTCATGGCTATATTGACCAAAGTTATCAAATTACAATTGGAATTGTGAATTATAAATCATATTGCGGCAAGATTCATAAACACAGTGAAAAATAGCTTGAAATATATCATATAATTTATGCATTATGCATAGGATGCTCATTGTTTGAGCAAAAAATACTTAGGGTTCATTTGACATCACACCTTTGTGAACAATATTATCACAATCTGAAGAGGAAAAAAGTTTCATAAACTCTTCAATTAGCAGTTCAATTCATTATGATAGCAGAACTCTTATTATCAAAGTCTAGCCAGGATGAATAGGATGGGAAGTGGAGCATTAGAACCTTAATGATAGTTATTAATATTAGGTTAAATTATAATTTTAGACCCTATACCTAGCTTACTTTTTGTTTTAGTCCCTATAAGAAAAAGTTCTACAGTTTGGTCCATGTATGAAATTTTTTGTATAAACTGCTCCTCAACATTCATTGAAGTTATAACAGTGTTTGCATGTTTTTGAAATAGGGACCAAAATGAAAAATGATACGTTATGTTATGTGTAAGGGCCAAACTGCAGAGCTTTTATATAGACTTATAGAGAGGGACCAAAATGAAGTGCAATTATAGGGATTGAAACAAAAAATGATGTCAAGTATAGGGACTAAATTTAACTCCATTCTAACTTCAATAAATGGCAGAGGTTGTGATAAGACAGCTAAAATACAGAAATCAACATATTGCTCTAATCTAATAATTTTCCCAGAGAAAGAATCTCACTCCTAGAGAAATTAATAGCCAATGGAGAATCTGCAAGGAAATAAAAGCTTTTCTGAAAATTTTCTCATGTTTACTTAAACTGAATAAGGAACATATATAGATGAAAAGTTACAACTTGACTTCCTAAAAAATTTTAGCTGACTCTGAAAACCAGGAGTAATGAGCCTGGTCATAATTACTTTAATTTAAAAATAACTGCAACAAAGCACTAAGCTTGACCACTACGGGACATAGTCCATAAACCCTACTTAACAGGAAGAAATGACACAATGCATGAAAGAATAACTTCTGCAGATAAATACTGAAAATCAGGTGCTCTTATGGTTTGACCCATGTGCCCTTTTCTGTTGATATGTAATTAAAGGTTTATCAGATTGATCCATAAATAAATTTTCATATAAGGATAAAAATGTGTAATTTTTTCATGTAGAGAGACAAAGAAAAGTGGTGTCAAATGTAGGGACAAAATTTATAATTAAACCTTAATATTAATAACAAATATAGGGGGTGGCAGTTACAAGACAGTTGGAAGAATGGTGTGGGGCTTTTTTGAAGATTGAGAAAAGGGAGAGAATTGAGTTTCTTGGATATGTTGAAATTAGAGAGAGGAACTGAGGAAAAGAATTCCTATTTCACATCCTTCATCTGACTTTATACCATCTCACTTTGGTGTGGAATCAAGGGTAGATTCTACAAAACATATTTTTTATTCTATTTCTGTTCCAGTATTACATTATTTAAAAGAAAACACATGTTACTGTACTTCACCACAACTTTGGATTTGGGGAGAAACATTAATTCTTTCCATTTGTCTTACTTTGCTGATAAAAGAGTTATCCTTTGATTCCTCTGACTCCTCCATTTGGACAAATTTCTTCCAGAACATGAAAGAACCTGGTAGAATCTATTATGAAGGACCAACTTTGGCACACTCTGAACACGACACGGACACCGGGACACTACATGCATATTTTATATAATTATTATATATATTAAAAATTAAATATGATCAACATGATAAAATTTAAATTGAAAATTAAGATCAATATATTCAAACAAGTTATTTAACTTTACGATATCTATATGATAATGAGCCTCACAAAAAAAAGAAAAAAAGTAAGAGTAAGAGGCATGAAAGAAGTGCAGTGAGAATGGAAAAAGAAGCGTATCAAAGAAGTTGAGTAAACAAAATCTTTTAGTTCTAAATATTTTTAAAACATTTAAAAAATGAATTTTAAAATTTGAAATTTCTGAAAATAAAAAAAAAGAGACTGTTTTAATGCTGGCTGTGTCCAACCATTTTAAGGTGTCAGCTGAGTAGTTAAGCTGTGTTGAAACTTGAATTTTTTTTGTTTTTTATTTAGACACTTCCGTACAGGTATTGGACACATGTTGGGTGGGTGCCAATGAGGTGTTGGTGTCAGAAACGTGTCCGACACCATGACACCTCCATGGACAGCAGTGTCCATGCTTCATATGATAGACTTGAGCTTAAACTGAGGGCTGTAGATGATGTGGAGAGGGCTCAAGTGGGTCAGGCTTTGGACCTGATTCAGATTTACCCCAGGTTGGAAGGCGTATTCAAGGAGGAAGAAAAGTGTGATAGGACCCCAAGGATAAGATATGTGTACGGAAGGGTGAAAAGGATAGTGACATAGGAAATCATAGCTACTAGAGAGACGATGTAATTAGTAATATCAATTCCTATGTACCTAACCATGAGCTGGCAAGAAGGGTGGGGAGTTTGAGAATTCTGTTGGGCAGGGGTATGGTAAGAGTTCAGCAAAAAAATTAGTTGGGACTTTTGAGAGAGACTGAGCAGTGTTAAATTGCCTAGACCACTTGTTCTTTCAGTTTCTTTAGCACTCAGAACCTGTCATCACCTTGATACAGGCCTGGATTTTGCATTAATATATTATGATATACACATTCTGTTATTTCCTGGTACCTATCAGGGTGGCTCAATTGACGGGAAGCAGTTAATGGAATTAGTGGAAGTTGGAAAGGAAGTCTTGTGGATCAGCATAGGGGGTTTTAGTAGTTGATGTAGATTGTAGAATTAGTGTGCTGGAATTGCCTTATCCTAATAAATCTATTATAGCTATTCATAACAGACAGTTGAGAGTGAGGGTAATGGGGGCATGAGAGCATTCAGTTAGTTAGCTTAGACAGAGTGTGTATCTGTAAAGGAACACCTTGCTTTGGGAGAGTGTGTTTCCAATCTGGTACCACAAGCTAGGATGCAACAACAAACTAGACTTATCCCACTAAATGAGATTGGCTAAGTGGATAACAAAACATCATTGAGCTTAGTCTGAAACCAAATTCTTAAAAGATAGGATGAAAAGAATCTTTATTGCTCTAAAAATCTTTTTTGAACAACAGGTCAACAAGAAGGAAATAATTACAAAATTATAACAAGGAATTCGAGAGCCCTGCCCCTCTTTCATGATTCCAACAACTTCCCAAAATTGCCTTATCCACATCCTACTCCCTATTTATTCTCCCCCTAACTACCCTAACTTATTTTCTGTTTCACTTCCGTAATGGCCTTAACCCTTTCTCTAATTTAGGCCTATATTGAACTTGGAAAGGAAATGGAAAATTTCTCTAAAATAACATTTATTCCTTGTCTTCCCCCTTTTGCTTTTGTGATTTATTTTATTTTATTTTTGCTGTTTCTATGTTAGTCTACCCTCTTGATCATTATTCTTTTTCAATTCTAAATAATGAATTCCTCCAGAGTTAGTGTGTTTGGGGCTGGTCATTTGAGCTATAGTATGTTGCTTATTTGATAACTTAGAAGCTTATTTCATTGGCTTATAACGTTTTCTAAGACGTTACTTTGAGTAGTGTATAAGATTTTATCTTATTACGTTTTGTCCTTTGTTTATCTTTAATATTTTGATAAAATATCTCTTTTACCCTCTTCTAAATCAATAAATCCAATATAATCCAGGAAAAACCCTCACCTTCACAGTACCCATCTGCCTCCAAGAAAATTAACGTCGTTGCCTGTCTGCTGCACACAAAAGCAAAGCTAGAAAAAATTATGCAATAGTGCATTTCCAATAAAGCAAATCCCTACTGAATTTCATTCAAATTTTTTGTGAAGGATATCACACAAAATGACTTACCTATTATGGTTTATTCAAATACAGATTCTGCTACATGACTTTCACAACAGAGAACATCCTCTAGTGATGTGTGATACCTTTATACAGAAGAAAGAATCTTATTTATATAAAAAATCACCATGAACAAGACTATCATCTTGTAACTTCCAATTACATCACCAATTTGAGATGCAATGTGTTAGAACTGGTTTGATATAGATGGAAAACAAAACAACAGATTGTATTTATTCACAAGAATGCCCCCTGATCAAGGTGATCAAGAAACAGACAAAGATGTTACACTGTTCAAAGTGCATTAGAGAGACCCTGAACTCCCCAACCTTATAATGATCCTGTTCCCTTCCTGCCTTGCGTCTTATCATATTTCCTTTTATATACAATCTCTTACTAACCACCTCCAACTAATTTAGTTAGTTGGGTTATGACCCCCTACCCCTCTTAGTCTTTTTAACATACACTTGCTTTATTAATGGTATGCTATCAATTTTGTCCAGCTTGAGTTGAAAAAGTTTAATTTCACAGCCTAACAATGGGAATGTGACTAATTGGTTAGTGATTAGGCAAAGCCTTCTATAAAACAATACAGTTCTCAACACAACTGTAAAATATTATTAGAATGACCTAAACAACATGAAAAGATCAGGTCTTATCAATAATAATTTAATTACAAATAGCACATTATGATGTAAGTAGAAATATCAAAGAGACACACAAAAATGGGGTGCCGTTGACCACACTGCTAATTAATGTTATTTTTTATGTATATAAAATCTGCATAAACATATCATTTTACATTTATCAGTTTGTTCAAAAAATAGTTTTGCCAAACACTGAAGCTATTAATAGCACTGTTGCAGCTTGGAGTGGCTGTTGACTGCCATTGAAAAGCTAGAGTGGAGTGATGTGCAAAGAGAATGAAAACCATTCTTCCCTTGTTCCCTTCTTCTTCTTATTTTTTTTTTTTTTTTTTTTTTGTAAAAATAAGATTCTTACCTCCTTTTCAGACCTTAAGTTAAAGCCAGGGCTTTTACTAGTTTGCCATCCTTTGTTTAAAACCATCTACACTTTCTGAATTCAGAAGGATGCCCACCCGCCAGTGTCATTGGATACCTCCTTTGACAATTTTACAGCAACTGCAACTGTCTCTTTTGTTACTGGCTGCATCTATTTTTTTTTTTCTGGCCACATTCCAATGTTTATTTGACTTTTTATTGTTATGAATATATCATGAAATTTGAGTAGTATTTTAAATTTTTGAGTATTTGATGTGTTGCATAAATAAATTAGATAATCTGTTTAAAAATATCACAATAGCAAGTATCCTCCTATGTGCTATATGGCTATAGTGTCTGCTATGCCCACCCTTCTATCCGAGATTGATAACTATGTCAAACACTTCTAATTTAATAAGTCAAACACTTTTAACTTTTCATATTTCAACTGGCTTATCAGCAATGTTGGTTGGGCACAGCTGATAAAAATACTAGGCCACTTTTGGGTTTGGACACTGTTTTGTATTTTGGAGATAAGAAGTTATATTGAAAATTGGAGATGAATATTTTTTAGCTCTAGTTGTAATGGACGTGACTTGTAATTTCTTAAATTGTGAAACTTGTTTGCCCATGTAGAAAATCTAAATAAACAATTTAATAACCTTCATTTTCCAATAAAATAATGCAATCCTAATTCACTACTTCAACAATTGAGTATAATTGTTTGAAATTGTCAAATAGCTCACTACAGTCTCCCTCTACCCCTTTTTAAAGGTAGAGGGAAACCTGAAAAAACTTTAGAGGAGGTTATTAAAAAAGATCTTTTGACTAATAATAGTTATGAAAATTTGGTTCTTGATTGAGTTCAATGGTGTTGTGTAATCCTTATAGCCGACCTCAGCTAGTGGGATAAGGCTTGATTGTTGTTGTTCTTATAATTTTAAGTAGGTCCCTATAACTCACTGTGGGGCAAAGTTAGCAACCCCATTATTTAATTATTTGAAATTTGAAAATATAAAAATTCTGTTAATTTTAACATTAAGGGAGATACATATTAATGTACATTGAATGGACTATGTTATTGGTTAATAATATGTTAGAACACTCAAAGTTTCAATTTATCCTCAATGAATTGCAAGTTGTATGAACTAGGGCTCTCTTTGTTGTGGGCTTGTGACTATGATCTTAAAGTTGAAATTTTTATTTTTAATGATAACCTCAACATATCTTATTATGATGGGCCTTTTTATGAATTAATGATTCAAATTGACTTGATAACTGTCTTATTATTGTAAAATAATCCTTCGACTTTGTTCAAAGTTGGACTACTGTTCCTTTTATATATAGTTGCTTTTCAGTTGAAACTTGTGTTTATGATAAAAACAAAATTTGTTAGGTTTGTGTGTATATTACTAGCTGCTTTAATTTGCTATACATAATTAACTAAATTATTTCTCTGGAGTTAAACTGGAAGAGTCAATGGAAGAAAATATATTCAGTGGAAAATATCTTAAGTGGAAGTATTTTGGCAAAATTAAATTTTACATAATGAAATTTTAATGTAGACTTGGTTCTGTCTACAGGTAGCTGAACGGGCATTGTTTCTGTGGAACAATGATCATATTAGAAATTTGATCATCCAAAACTGCAAAGTGATATTACCTATAATCTTCCCTGCTTTGGAGAAAAATACACGAGGCCACTGGAACCAGGCTGTTCAGAGTTTGACCCTGAATGTGAGAAAAATATTCTCTGATGCAGATCCGGCACTCTTTGATGACTGCTTGATGAGATTCCAGGAAGATGAAATCAAGGAGCGAGACAAGCAGGAGAAGCGGCAATCCACCTGGAAGAGATTGGAAGATGTGGCTGCATCTAAGGCTGTAAGCAATGAGGCAGTCCTTGCCTCAAGTTTTGCATCCTCAGTTGCCATCACTGTCAGATCAAATCAACTACCAACTACAGGTGGTTGAGAACTATCAAATATCTCAATGGTAAGTCCAGACCCCATGACTTGGAACTAAAGTAAACGCATCCAGTTGGAGGTATAGCATGCTTAAACTTATTTCAGGGAATGAGTGGGGTTTTGTGGACATATGGTTGCTCCTGGTTTCTGGGCTGTCTTGTCCTTCAGCAATGGGGCTCTCCAACCATGTGATCTAAGGGATCTAATTTTTAATGGGCAATGCTTGTTTAGATTTCTAACGGCTGAGATTGTGCAGTATTACAAAAGCAATTTTTTCTGTTTGCAATCTTTCTTCTTCCTGTACTTTTAACATTTGTAAGTTCTACTATTTCCAGCTTTTAGCAGCAAAAGATCTCAAGCCACGATGATAAATGTACTTCCTTCTGTGAGTTGCTACTTGTCTTATATTTCTGAGCATGCTGGCGGATTTTTTTTAAGAGCGGTCATGGCATGTCTGCCTTTGCTGCTTTTGTTGGCTTTGTTCGTTTGTATTATCTAATAACCTTTTCGGCTCTTCAGATCAAATAATATTTAATATTAGGGTCTTAAGTTTTATTGGGTAGGTAATTAGGCCGTTAGTGTAAACATTTGAGATGGTTTAATTATGATGATATTCAGTTTTCTTGTTCAGAGAATGTTTGATAGTTAAGTCGGAGGAAACACTGTCGTAGAAGCGTAAGTTTAATTGGGAAATATCCTGTAAAGAGGAACACTATATTGTATCAAATTTTATGTGAGATGGATCTAAGAGGGCTTCTCTTAGCAGATTTTGGTATGGTTTTTCCTTTATTAGATCGTGGTTTCTTAACTTTCTTGATAGATACCCATTAGTTTTTGACATTATTTAATTAGTTGGTTCAAATTAGTAGTTAGTGACAATAATAAAAGGGTATCATTTGTTTAAATAGAAGAGAAGAGGAAAGGAAGGCATCTTGTCATTTTGAGAGGAAATTACTAGCTTAGTAATTGGGGTTTATCCCTATTTCTTTGTAATAAGATATCAGATTTATACCAATTGGTATCAGAGCTCTAATCTTAAAGCTGGGGTTAGTGCATAATTGTGAATTAATTCACTATTTAGATTTGACAAGAATGAAGAAATTCTTGAAGAAATGAAGAGATTGCAGATTGGGGAAGGGAGATTGAGGATGATCGCCTTAATAGAGAAATCATTGAAGTATCAGAAGAGTTGAACAAGGAACAACAACTGTGGAATCAAGAATCATGAAACAGGAAAGGGAGTTAAAAATTAGAAGCAAAGATGAAATTGTTAACACCAAGAACCAAGCCTTTGTTGATACGAGGGCTGAAGAAGAGAAAAAATCCGTCAACAATTTGGGTCAAGAATAAAGAAGCGGAAGCATGATGGCGAAGTTTCTGTCACTAAAACTTGAGATGTGAGTTTTGGAACAGTGGTTGATAGAACAATAACAATGGAGGCATCAACAAGAATCTGAGCATAGGAAGGAGAAAGAAAAAGAGCTACACAAATGGGTAAAGAGAAGAGTTGGAATTCTGGAGAAGGAAATTATTCCTCTCCAAAACTGAATGCTTTCTATGCAAACTCAACAAAATGCAGTGAAGGACTTCAACGATCATCAATGTCACAATGGAGCGTTGGGACCTCGTCACATTTTTATCATGAAAATAATATAAAATGAATGGTTAAATAAAAATTATTTATTAATAATTAATTTCAAAAGAAGATTCTGAAGCTAGTTTCAAGATAAATTCTCAAAGGATCCAAGTTTGGATGCTCTCAGAATGGACCAAAACTGAGTGAGTTCTAATTTGTTTATAGCCAAGTTTTGAGTTCTTGTAAAATGACGTGTGGCGAGAATCAGTAGCATAAATTCCAATGATACAATGCGCCACAGTTATTCATTTTGTAGCCAAGTTACTGGTGCTATTGTTGGTCGATTTTGGGACAAAAAGTTTGGTTTAAATGGGTTTTAAAAAAAATTAAATTCAATCCAATTAAAAAAAAAGTAGTTTGGATTGGATAATTTTATTTTAATTTTTTTTTAAATTTCTGGAAGCATGTTGTGTAGGTTTCCGGAAACTGAATTTCAAAATTAAGAACATCGGATACTTTCGGAAGTTCAATTCCAAAAGCTTTGAAACCTGAAATTAAATTTTGAAAATCTATTTACATGCTTCTAAAAGTTACTTTTGTTTTGTCTTCCAAAAAATTAATTTCTAAAGTTTATTTTGAATTTTGTAATTTAATTTATAGAAGATACTTTGGTTTTGCCTTCTAGCAATTAATTTTCGTAAGTTACTTTGTCTTGGTTAACTCCAGCATTTTCTAGACATTCAAGTATTATGCATTATTGATCTCTTAAAGAGAGTTAATATGGAATCATGCAAACTAATGTCCTACACCTATGATTTCTAATCTTAAACTTTGTACATATCAAGGAACTTGTTTTTATGATTCTCACTTGCACAAATCGATAGTAAGAGCACTACAATGTACCACTGTAATACGACTAGAAGCCACCTTTTATGTCAACATGGTCTGCCAATTCATGCACAATCATTTGGAAACTCATTGAAAGGCAGTTGAATTGGCACAATCTTTTGGACACTCATTGAAAGATAGTCAAATGCATTCTTAGATACCTTCATAAAACTTAAGAGTTTGGTTTACAATTTAAAATATCCTCAAACTTTCACTTGTCAACCTCAAGATTTTGTATTCACTATTAGAAAAGCGTTGATTACAGAGGGATTTACAGATATATTTGTGGTTTTTTTTTTAATTTTTTGAAAAATTTGTCTATATTACAGAATATAGACAGAAATTACAGACGGATTTTTTCGTCTGTAATTTGAAAAAGGGAGGGAAATTTGGAGCGAGAGTTACAGACAGATTTTTCCATCTGTAAATGCACTTGACAAATTTACAGACGAAAAAATTCGTCTGTAACTGAACCTTTAAAATGTACCGTTTTATTAAACCATTTACAGACAGATTTTTCTATCTTTAATGTCTGAAACCCATAAATTCGTGCCTCCCCCTTCCCCTTCCTCATTTTTCATAAATCTCTCTCTCTCTCGCCTCTCTCTGTCTCTCTCTCAAAGAGCTTTAGTTTTTTGGCCTTTGCGAGTGATTGGAGCATCCATTTGAAAGATAATTTGCATCATTGTGTTCCTGGTACAATACTCTAACTTTTAATCGGTTTAGTTTTTTTTTTATTTTTGATGTATTTTAGAGACTTAAAATTTCTAAGATAGAGTTGTAGGATTGGAGATTGTATGAATAGGGGAAGGACGTAGAGGTCCTTCTCCAAATCTTATTATTGTGTGTTGTTGGATTGTTTGTGTTTGCGGAGTTTGTAAAATATGCATGTTGTGGAGTTATAAGGGGGATGTGTTCTAGAATGGTTTAGGATTGTAATGTGTATGTTTTTGATGCATTGATTAATAGATTGTTACATAATATATAGATTATGTATAAAGAAAATTTAAATTTTTGTATTAAGTACGTGTATACAAATATAAGAAAATATTAATATATTAAGAAAGATTCTGCCGAAATTTACATTAGAAATTTGTTGTATTAAGTGTAAACAAATATAGGGAAATATTCATATATTAGGAGAGATTCTGCCAAAATTTGCATTAGAAATTTGTTGTATTAAGTGTAAACAAATATAATAAAATATTCATATATTAGGGGAGATTCTGCCAAAATTTACATTAGAAATTTGTGTAATGTAAAATAAAAGGTTGATACAATATTGTGTATTTGTGTATTTGGTCTCTAAACATGTATTATATTTGTTTCAGATATGATAGGTAAAGGTAAGAAAGGTGTTACTCAGGGTCCTAATCGTGGCAACACTGCTTCACCCACCGCTCCCACTTCCACTTCCACACAGCTACTATGCAGACCTCGCAGGATAGGGGACAGGAACAGTTTATCATGGTGCCCAACTCTGGGTATGTTGCTCTTCCCCCTTCACTGCCGACTACACATGCCACACAACCTCCTTCTACACAGGGCACAGGTGAGGGATCTACTGCTGTCCCAGCTGTAAGTGGGCAGCAATCATCACAGACCCAGGCATCATCTATATCGCTTCCAACTTTAAGATGAGATGGGTCTACTTGGTAAGTTAAATTTAAAATATGAATAATAACTCTATTTGTTTTAAACAAGTTATAATAATTGTATTATTTTATTGTGTGTTAAGTTGGATTCCACCACAGAAGGGTCTCCACTAGGTAATAGATACCATTAAGAAGATGTTTGATGCGCCTTACACAAGTTTTGCAAAGGTGCCTAAGGATACAAAGATGGAATGGTTTAAAGATTGGAAGGTAATAACAGTTAATTAATTCCAGCTAAGTGTAATTAGATATTGTTTCTTGTAATTATTCTAATGAAATTATATTTATGTAGAGCAACTTCTCCATTCTCCCCTAGGATGAAAAGATGATTTTCAAGGCATGGAAGAGTCGCACTGAGGCCCGTCAGGATCCATCATCTACTGATTGGATAGCACCCAACTTCCTTCATGTCTTGCAGGAGTATTGGGGTACGGATGAGTTTAAAAATCTCTTTTCCGTAAAGAACAAGACAAACAGGATATCCTTAAAAGGAGGATCATTACATACTGGTGGTTCTACGAATTTGGCTGGCACTAAAGTGAACTTGGTATGTGATTTTTAATTTTCTTTTAAAATTTATTTTATTCAATCTATAATTGATGAGTGAGACGGTAATTTAATTGAAATTGCAGGAAAAGTCACTGAAGAGACCACCTACACATGGAGAGGTGTTCAAGAAGACACATACTTGCAAGGGAGACAAAACTTTGTGGGTTGATACACGATCTCAGGCCACATACGTAAGTTATTCTTATTGACACTATATGTTATTATTAATGATTTATTATATAGTTTTCGAGACTAATATATAATTATCTGCATTAAATTATAGGATGACTATGTTTAAAGGCTTGAGAAGGCATCTTATCAAGATCTAGAGTCAGTTGATGATGATACTATATGGTCAGAGACGGTGGGTGGCCTTTATAAAGGCCACATTTACGGCATGGGAAGTTGCTTTGCAGACTCTATGTCCCCTACATCTGTCACTGGAGATGCCCTTTCTCTTGTACCTGAGGAAGTGGATGACATGGTCCGCACTCAAGTCCATGCCCTCAATGAAGAACTAAAAAAGCAAAATGAAGAGATATGGAAGAGTAAGGAAAGTGCATGGAAGAAGAAGTGGGTGAAGAAAATGGAGAAGATAGAGAAGAATGTGGCATCGAGGATGCAGAGGGAGGTGCAACAACAGATGCAACAGCAGCATATGCAGATGCAGCAGATGCATGCATACTTTGAGCTCATGTGAGCAAGCACCTCTACACCTCTTCTCAGCTCCAAAACTCTATGCGTCATTCCTCCTTTGACTCTTCCTCTACTGATGGCGATACTTTTTTGGAAGATGATCACGCCGATTATTAGTGATATACAATGTTATTTTATTTTTTATATTATTTTTCTAGATGTTTACTATTTCCTTTGTAATGAAATTTTAATTTTATATTTTATAAATAACTTTTAATTTTAAATATATAATTTTGTAGTTTTTATTATGTTTATAAATTGTGATAATTAGGAACAGCGAGAAATAATTATGTTTATAAAAAAATGAAACAATTTTTTTGAAATTTCATAAATGAATTTACAAACGAATTTTTTCATTTGTAATTACAGACGAATTTTTTCATCGGTATTTTTCTGTCTGTATTACAGACGAATTTTTCCGTCTATAAATTATAGACAGATTTTTCCATCTGTAAATACAGACAGATTTTTTTGTCTGTAAATTACAGACAGATTTAAATCCGTCTGTAATTATTTACTGACGTACATATTACAAACAGACTGTAGCTGTCTATAAAGCTAAAATTCGTCTGTATTAGTGAAAAAATGCATCTATAAATTCGTCTATATTTTCGGGTTTTTCTAGTAGTATATTTACTTTAGTGGCAACCTTATAAATTGGTTTTCAAAGAAATAACATGCGAGTCACACTGAAGCTGAATATAGGAGTCTTTCTTCAACAATTATAGATATTTTATGGATTGAATCTCTACTAACAACACTCAAGCTTGAACTACAAACTAGTCCCACTATTTGTTCTTGACCAATCCAATAATACATAATAGAATAAAGCATTTTAAATTGGATTTATATTTTATTTGAGAAAAAGTTGTTAGCAAACAAATTTTAGTTTATCATTTATTAGATTGTTGATGGTCTTACAAAGGCTCTCTCTCTAGCGCCAAAGTCTCTTATTTTCGATCTAAACTTAGAATTTTTCAATAGAAAACCTAAGTTTGAGGAAAAGGTGTTAAGATGAAATGTCTTAGGTAGGATTCTGTTAGTTTTTGCCATTTCCTTTGTTATAAATGTCTCTCTATTGTAATTGTACAAACTTCATTCAATATACAATGCACCATCTCGTTCTCATTCTATCTTAAAGTGCATTTGACATTCTTTTAACTTGAAAGAATGAAAATGTCTTGCAAAGTTATCATACACTCTCCAAAAGGCAGGCAAAATGTATGGGTGTCTAGCCTCCATCTCTCCACTAGTGCAATGATCAATGGAAGGACTAGTAGAAACTAACATGGGCAATTCTAGTAAATCTATCAAACTCAAAATGAGGAAGGATTTTAGTTGGAACATCTTCCAAACCAATTAAAATAAGTTAGTTCTTCATAACCTTTAAAATAAAATGATCTTGACTATCCTAAATGTGATAGATATATGAATGCTTTGAAATAGCAACAATAAAGGACCTTTTGACTTGAGATGAATTATCCTCCTTTACCTTGGAGATGAAATTATTTGCAAATAATTTTATCTATTTAAGTTACTAATAATTAAAAAATAATAACAACTCACAATATTTATATAATTACATTAAATAAAAAATCACTTATAAAGGAACTTTTAATGCCAAAATAATATTTATATAAGTAATATTTATTTTCAAAATTATTTACAATATATTGTTATATTTGGTAATTTTCATTTATTATAATTTATTATAACTACTATGTTTTATTACTTTAATTGTAATTTAAGTATGACTAATATTTATTTCAATAAATTTTAGTCTAAATTTTTTAATAATATTCTAAATACAAATATAAATAAAATAAATTTTTATATAACATATATATATGTTTAATTCATTTGTTAATTTATGATTACTAATAGATTCTAAAAATTCTATTATATTTATTTTTAATTATATTATTCTTCACAACATCATTACTAAAACAATCAATTCATTTGTATGACATTTATATAACATTAAAATACAAATAAAATCAATTAAAATCCAAAAATAGTCAAAATAAATTAAAATAACACATGAACATGAACATAAATTATAATTATAATCATAATTTTCTTTCATAATCTATTAAACATCATAATCATATTATTATTTAATGATACAATGAAAATAATATAATACTAATACATTACTTATTAATTTTACTTTCAATATTATGCACTCTATTTAATTCAACATTATTTACTAATGTATTAACTAAAAAAAAGTATTTCATAATTCATATTTACTTATAATTTAAAACATTCTTTCCTACCATTATTATTTTAAATTTGATTATTTCTAATTCTTAATTTAATTATTATATTCCAAAAATTATTAACAATATTTTAATACAAGGACAATTTAAATATAATAATCAATATTTATGTTTATTTAATTTATTTATGTATATTAATTTAATACACTTATCATTAATTTTATTTTCAATATTATACACTTTATTTAATTCAACATTATTTACTAATGAATTAACTAAAATAAATATATTTTTTTAACTCATATTTACTTATAATTTCAAACATTCATTTTTTCCATTATTAATTTTAAATTTAAGTATTACTCATTCTTAATTTAATTATTATATTCATAAAATTTTTAACAATATTTTAATACAAATAAAATTTAAATATAATAAAAAATATATATAATCAATATTTATGTTTATTTAATATATTTATCTATACTTTTATAATAAAAATAAAAAAATATTGAAATATACAAATAATAACACAAATTCTAAATTTATTTTAATTTAAATACACATATATAAGTCAGATTTATTTTAAATCTTTTTACAAATAGTCTCTTTTGCTATTTTAATTATAATTTAAGTTTCCATAATATTTATTTTAATCATTTTATAATTAAAATTATTTACAATTAATGCAAATATAAATTTAAATAAATAATAATACACATTTTCAATTAGTATTACATTTATCCAAATAAAAATTTATACTTATTCAATTTATAAAAGAAAATAATTTAAACCAAAACTTTGGAGGCGACAGTTTCTAACAAAAGTGGCAGGGACACACACACAGACGGTGGCGACGACAACGATGATACAAACATACGTTTGAACCAATGATAGAGATACATACGAAAACTAGTAGCGGCAAAACAGGCAACAACCAACGCTTAAAGAAACTTTTGATGACTAATCACCTTCCCAGTTTTGAGAGCAACTCAAAAGTAAAAAATGGAAATGGATGAATGAAGAGCAAGTGGAAAAGAGGGTGAGGGAACACTGTTAGGAGCGGGGAAGGAAGAGAAAAAGCCAGTGATCATTGCCCGTCATGACATGTGACCTAATTAGATGAGTTTCGTTCTTAACATAGATGAATAGTGATGAAACTCATTTAAAGTCTATAATCGTCAAAATTTAAATTCAAATTTTTAAAAAATTAATGTGTTTTAGTTTTGTTTCTCCAAGAGACAAAACTTTCTACCATTACAACATGTGTCAGTATCTTATAGTTTTGTCTTTTGCTAGGACAAAATTTATGGAAAAAAAAAAGTTTTGTATTTAGAAAATACAAAGTTTAAGTTCATATGGCCAAAAACACCAAAGAGAAATAGTTTAAATTTTAATTTATTTTAGTAATTAGTTATTAAAAACATTAAAGATATAGCAAAAGAAATATGATAGGTGTTCATTGGAGTAGAATCCAGCAAGAGTACACAGAAAACAAAAGTGGAATCCACAATAACTGTTGTTTTAGTTGTATATTCAATGTTCAATCCATGGTGTTGGTGCCGGCATGCCATATATATCTCATTGTTATGCCACTTTTATTTTATTTTCAAAGTACATAACTATTTTGCACACGTTGGAATCATTCGTTTATGAATTACCGATATAGTTTCTGCAAAGCTTATCATAAGCTTTTTGGCTATAAACAGAAGAGAAGGTTGAGGCAAGACTTGCACCAAGCGAGCAAATATCAAATAGAAAGTTATTGTGGAGATGGCTACGGTGTTGGCTTTGCCACGGTTTCTTGCAGAACTCTGGAGATGAGATTGTGAGTCCATACACAAAGTTTTATATATTTAAATAATTTATTGATAATCAACAGAGATATAATAAAATATTAGTATGATCATGATTCACTAAATTAATCTTTTATATTTAAAAAATTAAATTAATTTAATAAATTATTTATATTTCTTATCATTAAAATAATTATTTATCAAGTATATTAATTCTATATAATATTTTTATCTTAGTTTTCTTGTATTTTCTTATATGAATCTAGTCAAAATGCTTGGCAGTGTAAAATTTATGTATGTTATCATGTAATCATAGACTTGATATCAAATAACTAAAAGTCATTGAATTTTATAATAAATACTTCAAAAATTATAACTAATTTTATAATAAAAAAAAGTAAACCAAATTTGTGACCAATTTTATGACTAATCTTTTTTATACAAACAAAATTAGTGACTTTTTTATAATAACCATAATTGTAACTGATATAGTGACTGCTATAACTCACATAACAACTGATATAGTGACTGATTTTTATTAGTAGCTGATTTTGTAATTGATATGATGAAGGAATCACATATTTAGATACCCATTTTTGTGACTTTTTAAAGAAATTATGCACTTTGTGACTATTTCAAAACTGATCTATAATGTAGACACTAAATTAAATAGTTATCTATTTAACTATATTGTTAAATAGATAACTATATATTTGTTTTAGGAGGTAATTGAACCTTTAGAGGTATTAATAATTGATGTTTATATATACACATCATAAACTCGATTATTTTGTGCTAAAGTTTTAAACTCAGTTCACGTTTTCTATATCTCATCGATTTTAGCTAAGTAACCGCACATATACAGCTTTTGGCAAATCAGCGTAATAAAAAAAAGTTATAGTATTTTATAAAATTAAAAATGAAACAAGAATGTTGAATTATAACAAGGTACTATGACATTTCTAGGAATCTTTTTCTTGGATGAAATGTTTGAGAAAATTTCATTTTTATGTATGATTTTTTAATGAAATATCTCTTGTAATATAATTTATTTTTACAAAAATATTTTTGATAATATATTTTTAAATGGTAAAACATTAATAAGTGTAATTAAAAATTATATAAAACATAAAATAGAAATAATAATTATTTTCAATATTATTTCACAAAATTTAGAAAATAAAATAAAAACTGAGTTTTTATAAAATTATTGCTAGTATGTTATAAATAAAGCATGTTTTTATAAATCTTTTTATCGAATATTTTATAAAATAAATAAATAATTTTTGTACTTAAAAAATAATTATTTACATATTATAAATAAGAAAATGCGAGCTACCAACCACATGAAAGAAAGAAAACAAATATTAATAATTATATTTTGACATTGATACTAATTTATTCCGTTTTTTGTTTGATGAGGGACATTGTTGGGAATTAATGCAATGCGGAAGACTGGATCAAATTTAATTAGAAATAAAAAGAAGGAAGAGAATAATGTAGACAGGATCTTAACGTGAAAAAAACTTCAAATTGAAAAAAAAAACTCACGGACGACGAACAAAATAATTCTACTATGTAAAAAGGAGAGTACAAGAAATCCTTTAAAATTATGAGAATAAAGAATAATAAATCACTCTATTTTTTCTCTCAATAAATACTCTTTCAAAATAAAATAAGAACTACAAAATAATAATTTCAATTTTCTTAACGGATCTGATTGTATGTTATCCTCCGTTGTTTCAGGCAAAATTTGCTACAGTAATTTGTTAATTTTTCAATGTTGATACAGTAACTTACTGTAGCATTTTGACAAAAAATGACGGTACCTACCAGGTGCCTACCAAATGAAAAATTGAGACCCTAAACCCTAAACTATCAATTTTGACTAACAGACATTATTCTTGGGTCCCAGGCGCCTCAAATTTGGACGAATGAAGAGTGTTAGTTAATAGTCTTTGGAGCACCATTCGGTGAATAACGTTTTTTTTCGCTCATATGGGTAAATCACGTTTATTATTAAGTTATTACATATTTATTTACATATATATTTGCTATCAGAGACTCCTTATACTTTTGAATCACCGTAACTTTCTACGTTGGAATCATTCGTTTATGAATTACCAATATAGTTTCTGCATAGCTTATCATAAGTTTTTTGGCTATAAATAGAAGAGAAGGTTGAGGCAAGACTTGCACCAAGCGAGCAAATATCAAATAGAAATTTTGTACTTTGAGATATACTGAGAAAAAGAGAGATGGCTACGGTGTTGGCTTTGCCACGGTTAATAGCTCTCCAGAGAAAGGGTACAGATGATAAATACTTGCGCTTAGTTCATAAAGATAAAAAGTTGCAGGGTTTCTTACAGAACTCTGGAGATGAGATTGTGAGTCCATACACAAAGTTTGAAACAGAGAGATCTAAGAGTGATGAGAACTTGGTGCACATAAGATGCTGTTACAACAACAAGTACTTGGTGAGATCCTCCGAGGAGGATAATTGGATTGTTGTGGCAGCTCATGAACCCGAGGAAGACAAATCCAAATGGTCTTGCACATTGTTCCAACCTTGTGTCACCGATGCTGATGGGAGTTCCTTCAGCTTCTTGCATGTCCAACATGGAGGCTACTTGGACATAGATGCTGATCTGAATTGCTTGTGCATTAGGCAAGTAGATATTGCGAGTGCGCAAAGCTTCAAAGTGCTAAACATGGAGTCCTCGGTGATACTGCCTCAACATGTTACATTCAAAGGTTATAATGACTTATACCTTAGTGCACGGGTGATCCAAAGCCATCCATATCATCAGTTTGCATCCGACGACATTTATGATTCAACCATTAGGTACGAAGATATATATTTGATAAATTCTGTGCTAACTTAAAAAATTTTTTTAGCAGTGTACATAAAAAATTTTAATTAATAATATTTAAACAAAAAATTTTAATCAATAATATTTAAACATATATTTAAATAATAAATTTATTTAATAATAAATTATTATATTTCTTATATTTAAATACGCTGAATAGCAATTAATCTTCAAATATTAACAAAATATAATTAAAACTAAACAAACTAAAATTTAAAAATAAAATAATAATATTATATTAATATATTATGTTATAATTCTTTTTATTTATAATAAATAAAATTTTATTTTATTTAAAATTAAAAATATTTATATATTTATTTAAATAATAAATTTATTTACTCATAAACTATTATATTTGTTATATTTAAACAATAAAAATAAAATACAATCAAAATTAAATGAACTAAAATTAAAAATAAAATAATAATATTATATTAATATATTATGTTATAATTATTTTTATTTATAATAATAAAAATTATTTAAATATAAATTATATTTTATTTAAAACTAAAAATTTATAAAATAATAATAAAAAAATAAAATAAAAAATTTAATATAATATATATATATAATAACAATAGAACTATATAACAAACAATATAAATAATATAATTTTAAATAAATTATATATAATAATATATTTTTTAACTTGCCATGTGGTTTTTTTAATGGTATAAATTTTTTAAGTTCTGTACCCATAAAAAAATTTTAGAGTATCACAGCATACACCTATATATTTTATTTCTATAATATATTTATTAGACACTTTTTACGAGAATCAAATCACTTTTTTTAACTAATTAAAAATCACATCTTAATAAGTTATAAAGAAAAAAAATAAAACTGTATAACATAACATACAATTATAACAAATAATAGATTTATTAATAAATAATAATAATTTTAATAAATTATATATAATAATATATGTTATTAATAAGTCTTAAAATATATTTTTTTATTTATTTATATTTAAAGTATGGTACTTATAATGTTTTTTAAGATATTGTCGCACACACTAGTTTTTTATACATTGATAAAATTTCCTTAGGTACGAGGTCTTCAGACTAAGTAATGGAAATGTCCGCATAAAGTCTAATCATTTTGGCAAGTTTTGGAGGCGCAGCCCTAATTGGATATGGGCTGACAGTGATGACACCACTGCTAACAATAGTGACACAGTGTTTTGGCCAGTCAAGATTAAAGACAACGTTATTGCTCTAAAAAATTTAGGCAACAACCGGTTTTGCAACGCCCTAACCACAGAGGGCAAGACCAACTGCCTTAATGCCCTTGAGGCTGAGGTTAATATATGGTCTCATCTTCAACTGTATGAGGTTGTAAGCAAAAGGGAAATCTATAACGTAACATTCTACACAGAAAATGCCAAGATCTATGATGTATCAGGTGGAACTACTGTGACTAAAGAGGTAGACAATAAGACGCAAAACGAAGAACAAGGAACAGTGAGTTTCTCGTACAAAGAAACTAAGAGCAGTACTTGGAATGCATCTCATGCTTGGTCCGTGGATGTTTCCACTACCATAAAAACAGGTATTCCAATTCTTGCAGAAGGAGCAATATCAATTAGTTCCTCATATTCAGGAGAATATTCGTGGGGAGAAACTATGGAACAATCAACCGAAATCAGTACAAATTTGACCGTAAAACTTCCGCCCATGACCAGAACAAAAGTTACTCTGATAGTAACAAAAGGAGCCATAGACGTCCCCTTCTCATACACTCAACGTGACACTCTTTTCAGTGGAAAAATTGTAACCTCACAATTCGAGGATGGCCTGTTTACTGGGGTCAACACTTATTTCAAATATGACATCGTGGAGCAGAGTCTTTCTTCGACTACAACAGAATAGACAGTGTTCGTTGATTGCTTCCTTAAAGGATCTTTATGATACTCTATATAGACCATCAAAGCTTCTTGTCATTTTCCAAGTCTCTTGATTTCGTCAGTTTCTCTTGCTTTATAGTAAGACCCAACTGTAGTTGGCTTAATGTTAATAAGGCCATCCTGGCTCAGCCTTTGTTTGTCTTGATTTCGCCTATTTCATTGAAGTTTACTTTGTTTGCTATTCCAATTTATGTTAAATGCAGGTGTGTAACCCGTGCCATGCATGGGATTTGTGAGTATATTAATTAAATAATATGAATGCGTGTTATTTTGTAGTTGAATTTGTATATTATTATATATAATAAATTATTAACATGTCAAATATTGCTAGACATAATTAACTAATCAAACAATTCAAATATGAAAATTTGAATTTAAAGTTTTGAAATCAAATTATTGTCCTGGTATTTGGAAATGTGGGTCTTTGGTGTCTTCTTGCATTCTTCCAACTTTGGATAATCTTTTCTAAAACCATATGCCCTTCTTCCTCCATTTTTCATGCTACAAGGTCTTTCTAAAATTATAATATCTTTTCCTCCATTACATTTCCTTCATTTAGTTGAGCTTGGAGATTGAATAAACATTTTTTTACCTTCTTCACCCTCAAATTTTAAACTTAAATCGAATGTAAGAATTTTTAAACTTATACTAACCTGAGAAAATCATGTTTCATTTAAAAAATTATTACAAAGAGCGTATTACTAATATTATTCAAACATAAAATAGTGTATTTAGTGTTATTAAATAATTTTGTGCAGCACATTAGTACCTTTTTTCAATATTAACTACTGTACCCTTTAATTTTAGAGAAAATTCATTCTATAACTGCCATAAAAAATACTTAATATATTTCAAGTTTTTAGTAATTGTAATTCTTGTAATTTTTAAAATTATCTCTGTCACTGCTTAATAATTTGGAAATCAAGAGTATGATATGATACACAAATATAATATAACATAAACATAAAAAATACAAGTTTTAAGAGTTACATGATAACACGACTATAATATAACGTATAAAATGCAACATATATTTCATGTTATTAATGAAGAGAGATCATATGAATAAAATCAAATTATATTATATTTATATAAAATAAAAGTTTATTTTATAGAAAAGTTATTGGGACCCAAATGACTGTAAAAATATATATATATTCTTTTATTTTCTATCATAAATCGCAATACACTTACTTAAATACAACAATAGTGTGCTTCCTATCACTTCCTTGTACATCTTAATAGGTACTATGACATGTTACTTGTTCATGTTGATATTTCTAAGTATACAAATTAATGTAATTTAATTTCCATTCAGAAGAATTGCGTGGTTGTTGTGTGAAGTAATTGGTATTTAACACACTGCATTCAATGTGTGGGGACTATGGTACCAGTGGAAGTATGATGATTAATAAGTGAACTGTGATGAATAATTAATGAGTAGGTTCATGCTATTTCATTTTCATATACTAAGAACTCAGAAGTTCAGCCCTTCCTTTTTCATTCCACAATTTGGTAGAGCTTGAATACTAAATTAAACAAACTAAATTTAACCACATTATTAAGCACTATAACAGATTATATATATATATATATATATAAATATATGTATGTATATATAGTCTAATTCTGACTAAAATAAAGAAAGCGAGCTGTTATAAAACGATTCAGGTTGCATCGGGTAGAAGCCAGATATATAGATATGTAATTAAGAAGCACAGAGAGGGAATGATGACATGGAAGAATCTGCAAGGTTGCTGCTTTTCCCAGCAACCAAACTATCAGAACAGAAGTCATAGCTATGAAAATCATGTTTATATCATGTGAATTCTGGAGGAGACCCATCTTTGGCATTGAGTCACATACCAAGTCCATTGAAGAAGCTAATTGATGCTATAAATCATACTTCAATTGATTCCTTAAAATTCTGCTGCAAGTTCCAATGGAACAGGAATCTTCATTCAAGGCAAAGAAAATGTACAGAACTAAACACTTGTCATTTCTAATATATAATCCATGTACGGTTTCAAACCTTCAGAAACACAAAATTCTCTTTACATTTAAATTTCTGTACAACAACTCCAAAACTCTTGCTAACCAGCCACTCTTCCTAATATCAGATACAAATGCAACTTCAACTTCAATTTGATTTGCTAGCATATAAATAAAGTGTATATACATATGTACCTGTATATGACAAATAAATATTGAAAGAAACATCTTCTTGTATACTAGTCTGAAAAATGGGTATTAGTATTACCACCCAAAACCTATCTCTTATTGTGTAAAGGGTTGGATCCTGTTGGGACCCTTCTCTTCTGAGACTCAAATTCTCCATCTCTGCTACTAATTGGAGAATTGGGCCATGGATGAAAATCTTGTTGGCTAGAAGTGGAAGAAGGGCCTGAAGAGAACTTGGTCCTAGTGGCATGAGATGAAGGTGTGAAGAAGAGAAGAATGGTGAAGAGAAAGAGCAAGTGGAAGTGCTTCATGTTCATAATTTACCAAAATGTCTCAAAAGACTGAGGGACAAAAGGATGGGAATGCAAATTTGATGTGAGCTAAGCTTGTTGTTTATATAGATAAAGACATGTGAGACATGGGTTGGTTCAGTTTTATTTTTGTATGCCAAATGTGGTGATATTTGGCCTCTCTGCCCTGTGATTTGGATCAGACGGTGACTGATTGGTTTGATTCAATCTCTATTGGTAGGGTGTTGGTGGGGATCTTGTGTTTAATAAGAGAGTGACACACGTAAATGTGAAAACTTGAAACAAACATCGAGCCGGAGATATAGGACGTGGTTTTGCTATGACTTTTCACTTTCTGGGAGGACCAAAATACCCCTGCAATATATTAGAGAAATTTTTTTTTTCAAATATTTGTGTAAGTTTAAAAACTCTTACATTTGATTTAAGTTTTTTATTTAACTTACATTTAATGAGTTATAATTTATTACTGTACCGATCATTAGATATAAGTTAAATGAAAAGTTCAGATTAAGTGTAAAAAATTTTAGATTCACACTAATGTAAGAAAATTCTCTCTTTCTATATATATAATTTGAAATTTTATTTTAAATTTTTATATTTTATATTGTGACATGTATTATGAATTTTCAAATCAAGTTAAATAATCTAAATTAATATTTATTTTTAAATAGTTATTTAAATAAAAATGTTTTATTTTTATTAATTAATATTTAAATTTATTGATAATCAACAGAATTATAATAAAATATTAGTATGATCATGATTCACTAAATTAATCTTTTATATTTAAAAAATTAATTTAATAAATTATTTATATTTCTTATCATTAAAATAATTATTTATCAAGTATATTAATTCTATATAATATTTTTATCTTAGTTTTCTTGTATTTTCTTATAGGAATCTAGTCAAAATGCTTGGCAGTGTAAAATTTATGTATTTTATCATGTAATCATAGACTTGATATCAAATAACTAAAAATCATTGAATTTTATAATAAATACTTCAAAAATTATAACTAAGGTAATCTTTTAATTTAACGTTTTTTATGTTAAAATTAAACTTTCTTTGTGAATATATTAAATCAATGAGATATTCATAAATATTTTAACAAGATTAAATTTTTAAAAATGTTTCACTAAAAATTTGAAAAATTTACTATTACAAAATTAAATTTACAAAATCTATTTGAAACACTTGACAAGAAAAGAAAAGAAAAGAAAAAAGAATAAAGATTCATATTTATAACTTTGTATTTGAAATCTCAAATTAAATAATATGGCAGATGAGTTTCTTAATTTGAGAATACAAGGGCAAGAAAATATAAGGAAATTTAATCTTAAATTTTGTCTATTTTATACAAAGCATAGTAGGGGCATTTTGGTCATAAGAATATATATGGTCAACAAATTCAATTGAAATTGTAATGAATGATCATGTGAAAGTTATAGTGCTAATAAATAATCATATGCAGAGTTTAAGTTATTAAATGAATAGTGTTGTAAGTGTAGAGTTGTGCACACCCATATGGTTTTGGTCAAACAGATCCGAGTTTGGTGGGTCTAAGCTAACGCGTGGATTTCCGCGATCGGACGATTTTCATGGACTATAGTTCCCATCATATATATAATACATGTTATATTGTCACCCAATTCAAACCTCTTTAAAATTATTTAATGGCTTTTTTTTAAAAGTATAAAATTTTTATTATTTTTTATTTTTTTATTAAATGAATCCATTTTTATTTAAAATTTTATTTGAGAGTTTAAAAAAATAAAGAAAAAAAAGTCTAAAGGAAAAAGAGAAAGAAGAGTGAAGGAGGTTAAACTTATTCGTTGTTTGAATGTTTAATATTAAAGGAGAAAGTGATGCAAGGTTTAATTATATAAATAATATTAGTGTATTTTATATTTTATATTTTTATATTTTAAAAATAAAAAAATTAATTTTTAAAATTAATTTTTATTTTTTATAATTTTTTAAAATATTTTCACTTGAAAAGTCTAATAATATTATAAAAAATTAAAATATTAATATTACAAAAATACAAGAGAACGAAAAAAAAATGTTAGGAAAACTCAAAAAAGTGAGATTCTATGAATTTTGAAGAGTTTAAAAAAACTAAAACTATTTTTTTCTTAAATAAGTAACTCTCAAATACATATTAATCTTTTTTTTTTTCTTCTCTTTCTAAATATAAATTTTAAACATAACTTAGACAAAAACAAAACTAGATGTATAATCCCTAGAGAGAAATTGGATTCAAAAGTCATTATTTTTTATAAGTGAAAACCCTTATTTTATTTTTGCCTTTGGGTGGACTCCTTAGAATACTAAGCACAAAACTACTTTGACAATTAACACCTAATAAACGAAAAGGTAAATTTTGTTCATTATATTTAGCAATGTTCCCACGTGGCAATATATGATTTTATAGATTCTAAGGACAGAAGAAAGGTCAAATATAATTGAAGTTGAAGATTAAAAGTAAAACATTGCTGTAAGCGTATATAGCTTCAAGGATATGGCTTTCTCATCACATCAAACAAGGATTTTATTGGTTAAAGATTAGCTATATATCGCATGCATATTGTAATTTATGTCTCGTGTCATATACAAATTCATTATCTATCCATGCTGTATTACTTTCAACATTATTTCTGACCTAACTTTAAATTACGAAAAATTGTTAATTTCAACTCTTAGAATTGAATATAAGTGAATAAAAATAGTAAATTTTTTATTAAAAATTATTATATTAAAAATAAAACCGTGTAACAATTATTATTTTTAATAAAAATATCATATTTTAGATATTTAATTTTAATTTTAAAAATTAAGATCAGCAAAACTGTTAAATCATTGACATGATTAGAATTTAAAGTTGTAACTGTAGGTTTACTCGCTGATAACATGCTCATTTATGCTAAGTCAATATGTTAGGATTATCAAAGAAGAGTTTAGAAATGTCAACTTTTTTTCTGGACTATATAAAATTTTTATGAGAGGTAATCATATTTAAAAAGAATTATAATATAGTAAGATTATTTCGTATAATAAATATTTTTTTATACATAAAATTTAAGTCTAAAGTTTTAGTTATTTTAAGTAAATTAAACATGTATAATTTGAGTGAACTATTTGTTGGTTGAAAATTTAATTTTTACTTAACAGATTTATGGTCCTTCCATAATTAAAAACTAATTTTTAAATGAGTTTTTCTCATACCATTTGTTTTCGTCAACTTATAAACAAAGCAAGTCACGTGTCAATAAAATTTTGCATATAAATAAGGTATATTTATCATTTATTTTATAATACTGTAAATTTAAAAGAGTATTCTATATCATTCTTAAATTAATATAATTTTTTTAATATTTTAAAAATTAAAAAATATTAATATTTTTAATTAAATCATTAATTTTATTATTAATATAAAATTAATGATAAAGATTTTTTACATATAAGAGAATATCAAACTCTCTCAATAATCAAATGTAAACTCTTCATAATAAAAAGTAATTTAAGCTTTGTTTGGGAGTTAGGTTTAAGAAAGGAGGAAAGGAGAGGGAAAGGATTAGAAGAGATTTAATCTTGATTGAGAGTTGCTTAATTAGGAGGAGAAGGTTTTGGGAGTTTTTCTAAATCCTCCAAAACTCTCTAAAAGTTTATTTTTTGAATTTTTCCATTTTGAAAGTTTTTTCTCTCCCACTTTTTTATACTATTTCACAAATAGAATTTTTTTAACTTTTTTTTAGAAAGATATTAATTTTAAAATTATTTATATAATTAAACTTCCTGTCATCTTTCTTTCTCAGTATTAAACATCTAAATAAAGGAAAGGTTTAATCTCCTTTCCCCTCCCTTCCCTTTCTCTCCTTCTCTCTTCAAATCCTTCCCCTTCCTTTTCCTCTAAACTCTCAAACAAAAGCGTTAAATTTTATTTTTTTTATATTATTGCTAATATGAATAAGGCCTTGGATTTTATTTTTATGGTCGCTGTTATGCTGCAAATGGTTGGTTTCATACTTATTCAATGTATTACTTCCATAGCTGTCACGTTGAAAGTTCAATCTAAATTAAGATCTTAATGGCCATCAAGTATATCGTTGACTATGCTTATGTCGCCTTTGAGCTTTACCGTCAAAATCAAGTAATCTGCAATTATAAATACACATAACGCTTTGTAAACCCATGACATCTTATAATTAAAGAATATAAGGGTGTTTTCGAAATAATTTATAAAACTTAATAAATTTATAAAAATAAGCTATAATTTTCATAAACTTTTAAGTTAATTTCAAAAATTTTATAATCAAATTTAAAATTATTTTTAAATAAATACTTAATTATACAAACACACCCTTTAATTTCATCTCAGGTTTGTCTTTGTCGGGCATCATTACATGGATGAATATTTAACTTTGACCAAATAATAAAGCTTTCTCATTGATTTTGTAAATAGATCAGTTAACTTCTATTACATAATTTGATTTCAGATTAATTAATTAATTAATTAATCACATTAACAGTAACCACATATCCTAGATATTAGTATTTGTTTATGACTGAACGATAAAATCACTTTATATTAAATTAATCACATAGAACTTGAAAATTGGTTCACATAAATTCATTTAATGGTCACTGAAATTTCACAAAATAAAAGTTGTTTGATATATTGGGAAAATGAAAGTATATGTAATATAAAAGATTCTCAAAAGGCGTGCGAATTCAGCAAAGTCTTATCAGCTACAACGCTATGCATAATAATAAATAGTAGAACCATATTTTGAATTCAATAATTTAAATAAGTTTCAGCAACTTAATGAATAAAATTGGTTCAAATATTCAAAGAAAGGATAATTAAGAAGTACTTGACCTAAACATAATGCGTGTATAATAATAATTCAACATGATAAATATTCTTCCAACCTACCAAGATTTCCTTTCATTATAATGATTATACTACTTTTCCTCCTTTATTTTTAAATTTAAATACTTTAATATATGATTAAAAGTATAATAAAAAAAAGTATATATATATATATATATTTTGTTTCTCATTCTGTTGTATACCTAAATGTGGTGGGTGAGTAGGGACAAAAATAGGATAAACTAGACTTTGTATAAATAAGCTTGACCTGTTTAATAAATTTGAAGTCCGAGCTTGGCCTATTATATATTATAAACTTTTTATTAAGTTTAGTCTGACTTTTTTAAAAGTCTGATTTGGCCAATTAGTGTCTTTAAACTATTAGTGTCTTTAATAGCCTACTTTTTATTAAGACATTCAATAGGTCATTAAACTTTCTTGTAAATAGGCTATTAAACTATCTAAATAGGTATGTTTTTTTAAAAAACATGAGACTTTTATATAAATAAACTATCAAAAAAATAATTTAACACCTTGAATATATATCATAAAATTACATATTCCTATTTATCACTTTCAAATCACATAGACATAATCAAAACAACACAATGTAAATCAGTGTTATGCATATAAGATATGCAAAAGACTCTAATAAGTAGGGCTCTCTCTCTCTCTTAGAGGGTATGTAGTAAAGACATTTTTCAACTGTAACGAAAAGGATTAGGATTTTTAATTTAAGATTTTATTATTTTAAAATTTAATTAATTTAATATATTATTATATTATAATTTTTATATAAAATTATTTAATATATAATTATAAATTTTAAATAAGTCATTATGATAGGCTTAATAGGCTTTTTCTTAAGTTCAAGCCTGACCTATTTAATTAATTAGGCTTTTAAAAAAACTAGGCAATCTAGGAAGAGAACAAGGAGATCTATGAAAAGGGGGGCAAGGAAGTAGTAGAAATATTGAAGAGGAGATAACCTAGTCTTGAACTTAAGATTATGAGCGTCGCATGCTCGATCTAGCAATTGTTTTGATTGATGAACTGTAATTTTTCATTTCCTGGGCTTTCTTTGCATCCTATGGTTTGAATGCGGGTCTTTGGCTCTAGACTACGATTCGATAGAGAACGATTTGGCACATCTTTGATTTCCTGGTATGAAAGTAGTTAGGCTTGATTTTCCATGAGCGGATTGTATCCATTAAGTAAATATGGGTTTGATCAAGATTTGTTTCTCCGGAGTGCCAAAAGCAAGCATAACATCATTATGGACATAAAGTCCTAAAGTATGGAACCCCAGCAAAGAAACTAGCCCAACTTAAGTGGGATATGATAGCTTTTTTATGGTCTAACATTCTTGCCAAGACATTATCTTCGTTCTGTTCTGGATTATAATCTCTAATAAAAAAAATATAGCTCCGTGAGCAAATGCCCCTGTCATAATGAATCCTACAATGTATTGATAATGAGTATATAACGCAGCTTGAATAGTAAAGTGTGCTATAAATGCATAAGTAGGTAAATACCAAAGAAGTGATAACCCCTAAAGAAGCTAAAGCAAGGCCTAATTGAAAGTGAATTGAATTATTGATTGTGTCATAAAGACCCTTATATTATATCCACGCCCTAATCTAACCCCGGAGGAATATGTGCTTCTAAAAGATCTTTTATACTGTGTCAAATCTCGAAGTTTGTTCTATACATATGACTAGTAATGAGAAAGACTTGAACCTGAGATCTTACTTAAACGGTATCAAGCTGCTTACCACTCGGACTCACTTCCGTTGATATTAAGAATATGTTTTATTCTTTAAAATATATTATATTTAAATTCTTGTTCTTATTACTTTTGTTTTTTACTTTAGTATTTATATTTAAATGCAGATATTGTCACTTACTAATTTTATCTTACTTGTTTGTTTATTAAATTTTTATTACATATATTTCAAGAAATCATTTAAAATTTGCTTACATGAATTTATCCACAGTTTATATCAAAGATCACACAATGACTAATATTTAGAAAGAATTAGCATCCGAACGAAAACACATGGATACAGCCAGTTTTGAGCTAATAAGTATGTTTGGCGATTTATTTTACTTTGTTATATTGCTTGTTTTCATTTAGTTAGTAAGACGGTTGATAAAAATAAAGATATAAAAAAATTAATTTTATTAGTTTATAGTATTTTTTTTTTAAAACGTTAATTGTAACGTTTGAATTAATATTTTATATTATTATTTTTTATGTTAACTCTTAATATTTTAAAAAAATTCTCATCCACCGCTTCCTTTAAAATTATACCATTTGTTTTAATAAAAATAATTAGTAGTTTGTGAAATGTATATATATTTTACTTTAAAATGAATATATATATATATATATATATATATAATTTAATAATTAAAGAAAAAATATTTTGTAAATATTTGTTTAAATAAATAATTTAACTTAATTTTGTAATCACAAATAGTAAGTATCAAAATAATAAAATTATAATAATTTTAAAATATAATTTATTTTAATATAAAAATAATATATTATGTATTATGGACTTTATACATAAATGGAGATATTTGTGAAAATTTTTAAATTTTATATAAGGGTTTGACAAAAATTTTACAAATATAAACATAGAGATTCATGAAAAATTTGAAAGTTATATAAGATAATTAGAAAAAATTAAGTAATCATTTTTATCTCTAAAATTTAAAACATAATTAATTAAAAAATAAATGAAAGGTAAAATTATTACAGAAAAATATAATTTACATATCATTTTTAAAAATTTTAATATTAAAAAGTACATTTAACAAATTGTAAAAGAGAGTAATTTGACTTAATGTTTAGATCCCAAATAAAGTACACTTATTTATGATATACAAGTTGATTTATTCTCTAATCTAACATGATCTATTTTAATTATGTACTATTTTTGTTTACTTTTAATAAATTCAAATTGAATTTTAAAATGAAAAATGATAAGAGCTCAAAATTAACAGAATATTTAAAAATAATTACCTAAAAATGTATTTTTTTTATAAAACAAAAAATCTATTAAAAAATATAAACATATTTTTTTATGTTAAATTAATTTAATTAATGATTTTATCAAGCCCTTTTATATTTAATAAGTTAACAACCTTTAATTAAGAATATATTTTTATTAATTTTGAACAAACTTATTAATTGTTTTTGTAAATATAATCAATGACTATTGAGTACACGTAGGGAAAGAAAAAAAATGGAAATGACCAAATTCGTGCAATTTAGCTTTTTCCAGTTAAAATATAGATATCCAAACTTTATGTTTCTACCATTGTGTGTGTCTGTGCAAGAATTGGACTTTTGTGAGAAAATGTAATGATTTTGATTTAATTATATTTTTATTTTTTTTATTAATAGTATGCATAGTTTTAGTCTTCTAAATTTTCTAGTCAATTAGGTATTTTATTTTTAAAATTAAGCAAATTTAATCTTGCGTTAATTTTTATTCTACTTATAAATTTTTTAATTAAACAAATTTTACGAGAGAATTTTAGTAAAACCTTGATAATTAATAATCTGAAGTATTTTATAAGATATGAGATTAGGTTTTCAAGTGATTTTTTTTTAGGTGAAATTTAATATTTTAGTTAATGAATTTTGAGTTAACGACATTCAATCAATAAAGATTTGGAGTAAAAATGAACTTATAAATTATAAGAAAAATGAATATGTTAAATTAAAAATAAAAACACCTAATTAACTTTTAAAGAATAAAATTAAAAAATAAAATTTCATAGAATTCAAACTACAAGAATAATAAATTCAATTAATCGATTAATATATTTTTTTGTGTACAGTAACGTTGGGTGTGGCATCAAGTCCATTGATCTGAAAGGTATCTTTCACTTCGTGCTTTTATTTGTCTAAGATACTCGAGTGAATGTTGAACCATAGATGTTCGAATCAATTTTTTTCCATATAATACTAAACTACTGATAATTAAGTAGTTTCCGAATATATTTTGCTGAACAATTTGTCATGAGTTTTTTTTTTTTACGTAAATAAAATACATAAAATTAGATATTACATAAATATTCTGAATTGAAATTTTTTTCAAAAATATCTTATTTTAGGTTATATAAAAATAAATTATAATCAACTTTATTACCGCCACAATACATAACATTGAAGTCGATTATAATTAACTTTTTTTTTAATTTTTAAAATACATTTGCATAGAAATCGAGGTTATAATTGACTTTTCCTTAATTTTTAAATTTTTTATAAAAATTCAATTATAATTAATTTTTCTTTAATTTTAAAAAAAGCTCTTACATAAAAGTCAATTTTAATAATTTTTAATACATTATTTTAAAAATAAATTATAATCTATTTTTATTATGGATATGTGGTTGTGCAAGCCTTTTAGTTATTATAATGTGGTGGCTTAAGCTTAGTATGGTTATATGTGTTGAAAGATGGAACATAATTAAAAAAAAAATCAAAATTTTCATACAAAAGTGGTAATATAAATTCACAAATGTACATTAATATATTTATTTTATATTAATATATTTATTGTATCAAATGCACTGTTACAAATTCAACTTCACAATATTATTCTTACAACAATGTGACCCGCACATTTATACAATTTACAATTTTTTTTTTATTCGAATGAGTCTCATCCATTTCATTATAAATCTTCATAGAAACTAGACAACTCTTAAGAGTTTGCTTGAGTGTAGGATTTGACTGTATCCCCTAAACGACCACATGTTTTCATTAGGAATGGAAGAGAATTCAAATTTGTATGCATTGAACACATACTCCATGGTGTAAACATCATCCACAAAAGAGGTCTACTCTCGTCAAGTGTCCAAACACGCAATGAGTATATGACGATATGGATAGTATAATTTTTAGAATTTTCTACCATCACACCATAGTTATGTTAAATGCACTTTGATTTCTCGTTGACTATTACTTTCTATGTTGTCTCATCCAAATACCAAATATTGTAAAGCATTATGGGTCACTTGCATGATACTCGTGTTGCCAAAGTGTAGCATGTGTTCCTTAATAAACCATTTTCAAATTACGTCAGAATATATAGAAATCTATTATAAATGACTTCTGTGTAAGAGTTTTTAAAAATTGAAGGAAAGTCAATTATAATCAATTTTTGTGTAAGAGTTTTTTGAAAATTGAAAGAAAGTCGATTATAATCGATTTTTATGTAAATGTATTTTAAAAATTGAAAGAAGGTTCATTATAATAAACTTTTGTATTATGTAAAGTGACTGTAATAAAGTCAATTATAATTGACTTTTATATAACCTAAAATAGAATATTTTGTAAAACCTTTCAATTTAGAACATTTATGTAATATCTAATTTTGTTTATTTTATTTACATAAAAAACTCATTTGTTATAGTTGGATCAAAATAAATAAGATGTAAATTAAACTCACAGATATATCCTATAAAATTTTTAAATAAATTAACTTTTTATTAAGCTTGAATATCATTTTTGTTAGATTAAATTAGATCCAAATTTTTCCTTGGAGTCACTACAATTTGTCATTCATAACAGAGTGACCCAAACAATTATAAATTATTTCTTTTAGAATTACATTCTTGTTGGTTGATCATTTTGAGTTTGCATACCTTAAGTATATACTAGATTTTCATTGAGTTTGAGCCATTTTATTCTCCTTAAAAGGAAGAAAATACATTAAAATAATTTTTAAAAAATAAAATTTTATCATAAATATATAAAATTATACTTTTAGCAAAGTTGTTATATTTTGCATTTTTCTTTATTTTAAATCTCATAATCCAAGAATAAACTACTGCAACAAATATATTCAATAACTTTTATCAATTTTAAAAAATTAAATATTATAATAAATAATATTTTATTATGTTAATTAAAATTAAATAAAGAGATAAATTTTAAATTAAAAATAATTTATAAAATTAAAAAATTTAATGAAGATAAAATCTCTAAACAAGATGAGTAAGAGAACTAATTCTAAAATTACTCTCATTTGACCAAACTCCTAAAACATTATATTCACAAATTATATATACAAGTTGATTTTAATCTCAATTAAAGAAAATTAAATGTATGAAATTAAAATTTTTTATTCATAAATTTAAAACTGCATTTAATAAATTTTAATTAAAATGTATGTTTCTTTAACTAATTTTCTTCTATTCATTGATTATTGCTTCCTAAATAAACACTATCCTCATAAAATTAAAGTATGAAACAATATTCTTTTAACTTGTAACAATATTTTATTAATAATTATGCGTATAAGATTTTAAACTAAACGTTATAAAGGTAATATGAGATATTAAGTTCTCATATAGATATAACATAGCTAGTTTATTTCCTTCTTTTGGTAGTAATTTTACTCTTAAAATTGGTTATGCATGATTTATAAAATTAAAAATTACATTAAAGAATATAGTTTTGTCTTTCAAATTAATTTAAAAATGGTCTTAGGAAAAAAAAAAAAAAAACCCTCAAAACAAATCACTATGGAAAATTCATATTATTAAATACCCAACAACCAATTATGCAAGCACAACATGCAAATAAAAGCTTGTTTAAGAGGTTACTTTTAGTTACTTCCTCATTTTTAGCTCCATATCAAATTTTGGATAAGCATGATAAAGTTAAAAATGATTAAAAATTACAAAACTATGATACGGTTTGGATATGAAGGAACTGAGACTTTTTACCTTGTTAAACATATCATTATCTCTTGATCATTTCATAGTGTACTGGAAGAGGAACTGCTCGGTCCCATATGTAGAAAAAGTAAACCGAATATCTATTCGGCCTAGTTTCGCTGGTAATTAGTTATCAGGATTACAAGGTAATTGACCTAATTAAGAATAATAATCAGAGTATTATCGACGTTAACTAAAAGGCCAAAATCAAAGCTGACTCAGCAGACTCATTAGCCCATAATAATGCCTATAAAAGGAAGGTAGGAAGTACAGGTAAAGCGTGGACTTTCATTATTAAATAGCATTTATTACTCAGCACCGAATCCTGACTTCAGCATCGGAGTGCCTTTTGCAGGTACCCTCCCCACGTCAACGACAGTCAGAGGAACGTCATCACTTCAGAGCAGAGACTTAAAGACTAGTGTTTCTCTACCAGGAACATTTTGGCGCCCACCGTGGGGCACGATTAGCCTCGTTTTTCAGATTAATCATGGTACTAACAAGAAGCCAACAGGAAGGACATGCTCAACAAGAAGGAACCTCTCGGCAACAGCTGGAGGGTGTCACACCAGATGAACCAACACCTGAAGTTGTGATGCAAGGAGGAACTGACGAGAGCCTCTTAGCTGTACTAAGACAGTTCAAAGGAGAAATGACAGAGATGAAGAGGGAGAGAGAAAAGGATGCACTGGAACTCTCAGCTCTAAGAAGGAAAAATGCTAACTTGAGAGAAGAAATAAGAACACACATCCTTTTCCAAACTACACCCTTTGTCCAGGATCAGGGGGAATCCTCGGCGTTGCAGGAGAAATCAAAGCAGGTTTTTCAATCTAAAGCCAAAAATGACCGAGATGATTTTGTGAATCGGAGCCCATTCGTTTACCACATCTTGGAAGCTAAGCTACCTGACAACTAGAGAGGCTTAACAATAGAAAAATATGATGGTACATCTGATCCTGGGGAACACTTAGACGTCTTCAGAACTCAGGCCGGTCTGTATATTGAGAATGATTCTTTATGGTGTAGGATTTTTCCCACCTCACTTCGAGGACCAGCCCTCAGTTGGTTCACCCGACTTCCCCCTTCATCCATCGACTCTTTTGCAACCCTCACAAGACGGTTCAACTTGCAGTTCGCCACAAGCCGACCTCATCCCTTAACATCTTTGGCGCTAGTCAATATTAGGCAAGAAAAGGGAGAATCACTTAGAGCATTCACGGAACGCTTCAGCAAAGTGAGCCTTTCAATCTATAACTTGGAACCAGCAGTGGCTATGAACCACCTCACAACAGCTCTTATGCCAGCACCTTTTGTTAACAGCATCTGCAAGAAACCACCTGCTGACCTAGACGAGCTGAGGAGTTGGGCTGCAAAGTATATGCAGACGGAGAAATTGTCCGAGTACCGAAATCAGGTACGGATGGACCATGGGTCCAATTCAAAAAACACAGATAGGAGAGAAACTTTCAAGTTTAGGTAGGAAAGTAAGGAGAAAAGAAATGAACTTGAAAGGCCGCCCAGGGAACCTAAATATCCTACCTACACTACGCTCAACACTAATTGGTCCAAAGTACTTGATCAGGCATTGGCCACAGAAATACTGAGAATGCCTAGACGCACCAACACCCCTCCTCGGGCAGATAAAAGCAAGGCTTGTCGTTACCATCAGAACAGGGGTCACACCACCGAGGAGTGCACAGCGCTGAAGGATAAAATTGAAAAATTAATTAAGGAAGGACATTTAAAAGATTTTATGTAGACAAATCCCGTCGGTCAATCCAATAGAGGAAGAAACCGTTACCCTGAGTCATCGAGGAGATACGATGATAAAAGATTTGAACAAAAGAGGAGTAGGTCCAAGGAACCCCCAACTAGACGATATGATGAACGTGAGAAGTATCCTAAAAGGGTCATTAATACCATAGCTGGAGGATTTGCCGGTGAAGGACCTACCCATTCGGCCAGAAAGAGACATTTGAGGCAAGTCCGATCAGTCAACAATGTCTCACTTGGTAGTAGGATTTGAATCCCTCTATTACATTTACTGACAAAGACTTTCAAGGAGTCGACCCGGTACAAGATGACCCCATGGTGATAAGTGTAGACACTCTCAACTGCACCATACGAAAAACACTCATTGATCAGGGAAGTTTAGCCGCATCCTCTACTGGAATACTTTTAAGCAGTTAGGCATCCCAGAAGAAGAGCTCAGAGAATATCATGAACCGCTGGTGGGTTTCTCTGGGGAACGAGTGGAGACTCGAGGTTGTATTGACTTGTATACCTCATTCGGGTCAGAGCATAAGGAAAAACGTATAAAAGTTACTTATCTTGTAGTGCATGCGAACACTTCCTATAATATACTACTCGGCAGACCATCCCTAAACACATTGAAGGTCATAGTATCTACTCCGCACTTGGGCATAAGGTTTTTGTCTGAAAGGGGCTGAATCATTACAGTTCACGCTGATCAGAAAATGGCTAGAGAATGCTACTTTGCAAGTTTACATCTTAAGCCTTTCCATGGGAGTAGCCGAGATGTCAACATTGTATCCCCTCGGTTGGAAGAGGAGTTGGATTTTGAACTTGATCCTAGAATTGATGAAGGATATCGGGTTGAGCCCAATGAAAATAAGCAGCCTTTCCAACTTGGACTAAAACTTGAACAGGTTACTTATTTAGGAGTCGGTTTGTCTATGCAAGAAAGGCAAGCCTTTCAGGAGGTACTGCAACATAATGCCAATTTGTTCGCTTGGTCTGCTTCGGATATGCCCGGCATAGACCCTACATTTATCTGTCATCACCTATCTGTTTATAAAGAGGCCAAACCGAGAGGTCAGATACTCCACCTGGCTAGCCAATGTCGTCATGGTTAAAAAATCAAATGGGAAATGACAAATGTGCACAGATTTTACTGACCTTAATAAAGCATGCCTAAAGGACGCATATCCATTGCCAAACATTGATACCTTAATGGACGGCGCAGCAGGCCACAAAGTACTCAGCTTTTTGGATGCCTATTCTGGCTACAATCAGATCCGAATGTATCCCCCAGATGAAGATACGACGGCATTCATTACAAATTTGGCAAATTTTTGTTATCGGGTAATGTCATTCGGCTTGAAAAATGCAGGGGCAACATACCAAAGACTTATGAATAAAATTTTTGAAAAGCAAGTGGATAAATGCCTAGAGGTATATGTGGATGACATGGTGGTTAAGTCCACGGTATTGGAACAACATCTTGCCCATCTAGGAGAGGTGTTCAGGGAGGCCAGGAAGCATGGTATGCAGTTCAATCCTGAGAAGTGCACATTCGGTGTAGCTGGGGGCAAGTTTTTGGGATTTTTGTTATCTGAAAGGGGAATCCAGGTCAATCCTGACAAATGTCAAGCCATTATTGAAATGATCAGCCCTCGGAATGTCAAGGAAGTTCAGCGACTTGCCGTCGGATTGCAGCCCTCGCTAGATTTTTACCAATAATGGCAGAAAGGTCTCGGCCTTTCATCGAACTGCTCAAGAAATCCTAAAAATTTGCTTGGTCCAACGACTGTGAGGCTGCCTTTGTCCAATACAAGCATATGCTAGCAGCACCACTTGTGTTGACAAAACTGAAGCCTGAACAAGAAATGATTGTTTATTTGGCCGTATCAGATAATGCCATGAGTTCGGTTTTACTACAGGAAATACCTGAACCAGCTCCTGTATATTTCATCAGTCGAACACTCCAAGGTCCTGAGACCCGCTACCAGTTGATTGAAAAAGTAGTACTGGCCCTACTCCATGCAGCTCGTCGGTTAAGACATTATTTTCAAAGCCATCGGGTGGTTGTGTGCACAGATTGTCCAATGGCTAAAATTTTGAAAAAACCAGAGTTGGCCGGTCGGTTGGTAGCATGGACAGTTGAGCTCTCTCAGTTTGATATCCATTTTGAAAACTGGCGCCCTCTTAAAGCTCAGATGCTAGCGTACTTCGTTAATGAGTTCACATCACACAGAAAAACTACTTCAGATATGTGGAATCTGCACGTTGACGGATCATCAAACTGACTAGGTAGTGGAGCAGGAGTTATACTTGAAGGGCCAAACACAGTCACCATTGAACAATCCATTCGGTTCGGATTCAAGGCGTCTAACAATCAAGCCAAATACGAGGCTTTACTTGTTGGTCTCAAATTAGCAAAGGAGATGAGAGTTAAACGTATTACTGGCTGGAGTGATTCAAAAATAGTGGCCGAACAAGTTAATAATACATATCAGGTTAAGGACTCAGTTATGCTCCAATATTATTAAGAATTCAAAAGAATGAAAGATGAATTTGATGAGATATGTGTTCGGCACACACCAAGAAATGTGCCTCAAAATTGGATGACCTCTATCATCCAATACCTTACCAACAACACCTTTCCAAAGGATCCAATTTTGGCTAAAAAAATAAGAATGCACGCAGCTAAATACCTCTTTCTCGGCAAAGACTTGTACAGAAGAGGGATTTCAACACCTATGCTTAAATGTCTTGACGATGACCAAGCTAGCTATGTCATGAAAGAGATTCATGAAGGTATCTGTGGTACCTATTCGGGTGGATGAACCATGGCAGCAAAAATACTCAGGGCTGGGTACTATTGGCCGACACTCGCCCAAGATTGCCACGTGTTTGTAAAGAAATGCATCCCTTGTCAACAACACGGTCCTCACCTACACCAACATGCCAACACCCTCCGCCCTATTAGCTCTCCTTGGCCCTTTGCTATTTGGGGTATGGATCTCTTCGGCCCTTTTCCCTTAGCAAAAGGGCAGTGTAAATTCCTCATTGTCGCCGTAGATTACTTCACTGAGTGGATTGAAGTCGAGCCCCTTGCTACCATCACAGCTAATAATGTTCTAAAGTTCAAGTGGAAGAACATCATCACACGTTTCGGTCTCCCTCATGCATTGGTTACAGATAATGGGTTGCAATTTATAGATCGATGATTCAATGAATTTTTGGAAGGGCTCCACATCAAACATAGGGTCACGTCCATCGAACATCCTCAAACTAATGGCCAAGCCGAGGTTGCAAATAAAGTCATCTTGCGCGAATTAAAAAAAAGGTTGGGGTCGGCAAAAGGAGAATGGGCAGAGAAGCTACCTGAGGTACTATGGGGCTTATCGATGCACGCCGCAAACCACCACCAAGGAGACTCCTTTTCGGCTTACCTATGGTACTGATGCCATGGTGTCGATAGAGATTGGAGAACCTTCATTCCGAAGGAAAAACTTTGAGGAATCGGCCAATAACGAATCTCTAGCCGTCAACTTAGATTTGATAGATGAGGTACGTGGCCAAGTAGCCATTATGACCAAGGCTAGTAGAAGAATGATGGCAAGGAAGTTTAATTCCAAAATCAACCCAAGACAATTTTATGAGAATGATTTGGTATGGCGAGTAACTGGGGATGCGCGACGGGATCTACGAGAAGGGAAGTTAGCAGCTAACTGGGAAGGATCCTTTCGGGTAGCGGCAAGATTAGACAATGGAGCATACAAGTTAGAGACATTGGAAGGAAAGCTTATACCGAGAACTTGGAATGTGACACACTTGAAACATTACTTTAGTTAAAGATTTGTAATTTGTAACCGGTGTACTCTTTTCCTCACCTAAGTTTTATCCTCTTAAAAGAAAGTGAAAAGGGGATTTCCTGGAAAGGTTTTTAACAAGGCACCTTATCAATAAAATACTCCTTCTCAGTTATGGATTTAATGCGTCAAGATTTCTTTCAAGCAATCATTTGAATTATTTAAATTCCCTCCCGAGTACCCCTACTCGGTCAAGGATGAATTATTTAATTTCTCTCCCGAGTACCCCTACTCGGCCAAGGATGAATCTATTAAAATTCCCTCCCAAGTGTTACTTGGCTAAGGTTGAATTATTTAAATTCCCTCCCGAGTACCCCTACTCAGCCAAGGATGAATCATTTAATTTCCCTCCCGAGTATCCCTACTTGGCCAAGGATGAATCTATTAAAATTCCCTTCCAAGTGTTACTTGATTAAGGTTAAATTATTTAAATTCCCTTCCGAGTACCCCTACTCGGCCAAGGATAAATCATTATTTAAATTCCCTCCTGAGCACCCCTACTCAGCCAAGGATGAATCATTTAATTTCCCTCCGAGTACTTGTACTCGGCCAAGGATGAATCTATTAAAATTCCTTCCCGAGCACCCCTACTCGGTCAAGGATGAATCATTATTTAATTTCCCTCCCGAGTACCCCCACTCGGCCAAGGATAAATCATTATTTAATTTCTTTCCCAAATATCCCTACTCAGCCAAGTATGACTTTTTAAAATTCCTTCTCGAGTACCCTTACAAACGTTATCTTTATGAATAGTTGTCGGATTATATAGCAAGCATTCGGTTATGTTTAGTTGAGTTACTAAAAGCTTCCAATACATGGTACAAGAATTGAAGAAAAAAGAGAAATTGTATTTCAAAATTAAGTGGAATTACAAAATTGAGGCACTACTGGCCCATGAATACAAAGAAAATCAAAAAAAGGAAGTTCTAAGTTTCCCCTTCTTCAGCATCAAGGTTGGGGGCCTCAGGAGCAGGCGCGTTTTCATCATTGGCAGCTCGTCTAGGGGCTTCGGCGTCAGGTTCCACATCATCATCTACTTCATTATATGGTATGAACCTGCCGCCGAAGAAGTCTTTAGTAATATCAAAATGGAAATTAGTCGGGACTTGACAGAATCCATGGCATTGATGAATGGCATGATTGAAACCAGACTCATGTTCAAAAGCAACTTGCTGGAAACATTTCTCAGCAAAAGCCTTCATGTCGGTTTCAACCTCTGCCTTTCACGTGCCAGGGCTTCTTCCATCTCGGTTGATTTGGCCCTTAGGACCTCCTCCATCTATGAAGACTTCACCCTTAGTGCCTCCATTTCCTCTTCCTTGACCCTCAATGCCTCCTCGGTCACCTGACGATAGTCTGTTTATATTGACTCACCTCAGCTTCTAGCGATTGAATAGTCTCGCCAAGACTGGATTAAGTCTCTCTGCTTTCGGCCAAAGCTTGTTGAGAAGCCGAATACGCTTTCTATATATTCTTCATCTCAAGAATAGGATCCACAACCAGCCTTCGGAGCATGTAGTTGTCGATCGCACTTGTAGCTCCACAAAGCAGCGCTAGAGAGATTCAAGGTCTAGGTTGCCGACTAATTCTTTTCCCGAATTAGACAGCAAATCAAGAGCAGCTACCCGGCCAGTATGTGTACCAGACACCAAGAAGGACTCGGTAAGCATAGCAATAGGAACTACTGAGTGGAAGGAACTACTGGCTCCTTCTATAATAGCGGTTCGGGTTTGCTTGCGCGCCCCCTCTACACCACTCGGCACACCCAAATGGGCATGTTTTCTTTTTCTCTCCTTCTTGGGTTCTTTGCTTTTGCCCTTGTCCTTGCACTTCTTGGCTTGATTTTCCACAAGGATTAGGTCTCGGGGAGTAGGGCGAGGCTCATACACATTGGGAAGATGATCAAGTTGAGGGTGTCGGTGTTCCTCAATTGGTGTAGCTTCCGGTATCCTTTTCTTCAAAGTATGACGAAAAGTCGGCACGTCAACACCTCGTTGAGCCATCATACTTGCAATAAAAACAACAAGTCAAATCAATACAAATTGAATTAAAAATCAAGTATGGAGACGAAACATACCCTCCATGTCAAGGTGAGGATGAGGAGATTTTAACACTAAGAGTATGTGTCGGGCAGGAAGTTCTCAGGGTAGAGACTTCAAATAATCCAAACCCGACAAATCCCTAGTTGATAACAAGTCCTCAGGAATCCAGTCGTACCGGTGAGGTACTCGGGTCCAGTGGAAAGGAAAAAGGGGATTATTTTCACTATCAAAGAAAAAATTCCTACCTACAGGGTGGACGGTTACTTTGAAGTAACCGGTCTTAAAACCCTTGAAAGACGAAGCGTAGGGCTTAAACAATGGCAATTCTGGTTGCCTTATTAAAGATATTCATCTTGCCAAGTCTGATGGACGAGTACAGAAGAAGTAAAGAAATAAGCCTACACTAGGTTCTATATAATGAAATTTACAAAGTACTCTAAAGGCTTGGATAGCCGCCCACCCATTCGGATGGAGTTGCATTGGCGCTACATTTAAAACCCTTAATATTCCCATTTGAAAGTCATCAAAGGGCAATTTTATACCTAGTTCTCTAAACATATACTCATATACAAAGAAGGTGTCGGTCATCCCGGTACCCCCTAAAAAAACAAATTCAGGGTTCTCGGTTTCATCCCCTCGACAAGGGTCAATGGATATGGGATAGGGATCAGAAGGTTCCCATAGTGGTTCACGAAAGATTGAAGACTCTTATTTTTATTAAACCGAGAGAAGTAAGTGGCTACTTCACCGTGTACTCACTCGTATTCAGGAGCTGTACAAGGAAGGAATACTGGTCTTTTCCTAGGAGGACTCATGCTTGGAAGAAGCTCAGCAGAGTCAGAGTCAGTTGACTCAAATGATTTGGCCTCGTCACTACATTCTCTAAGATGAGTTTCTACTTCTTTGGTTACCCTATTCGGCCTTGAAGAAGTTTCCACCCCCCTTCGGTTTTGTCAACGCTCTGTTCATTGACACAAGTCAACATAGATGAATCCGAAAATGAGTCCTCCCATTCTAAGGATCCGGCCATGGTTTAAATAAGGAAAGGAAAAGAAAACAAAGTGTACCTCACAAGTAGTCGGTTTGGAAGACAGAAATTTGAGTACCCTTCGGTTTGAAACAACAATGAATACTATTCGGCTTAGAGAAAAAGTGGAGAACAAAAGACCTGGACCACCAGATACTTATAGGAGAGGAGCGGTCGGGTATACGAAAGGTCACCTCCCTTCTGAAACGTTAGATCTTTTCCAGATCAACGGTTAAGAGCGGGCACCCCTTCGTGCACACACATCCAAAAAACCCTAAAAACCCTTAAGTTCTAGAATGATCTTTTTTATTATTATTTATAATTTGTCTTTTATTTTTTACTTTTTCAATCTACACCACTTTTTTGAAAAACCAAATACCCTTTAATATGCACCCCGACTCACCAAAAAAGGTTACAAGTACTTTAACCGAATATCCTATTCGGCCTAGTTCGCATCTTTTCAAACTGAATACTCCCTCGGTATTCCTGTTCACCATTTAAACTAATTATCTCCCTTTGTATTCGGCCCTCCTAATAAACCGAATACCCCCTCATCTATCTGTTTGATAGTTGTCCGTCTTTAAAAGCCCTTATCTCGTACCTCTTCGGGCTTGGGGCTAGTGTACTGGAAGAGGAACTGTTCGGTCCCATATATAGAAAAAGTAAACCGAATATCTATTCGGCCTAGTTTGGCCGAATACCTAGTTATTAGGATTACAAGGTAATTGACCCAATTAAGAATAATAATCAGAGTATTATCGACGTTAACTAAAAAGTCAAAATCAAGGCTGACTCAGCAGGCCCATTAACCCATAATAATGCCTATAAAAGGAAGGTAGGAAGTACAGGTAAAACATGGACTTTCATTATTAAATAGCATTTATTACTCAGCACCGAATCCTGACTTCAATATCGGAGTGCCTTTTGCAGGTATCCTCTCCACGTCAACAACAGTCAGAGGAACGTCATCACTTCGGAGCAGAGACTTAAAGACTAGTGTTTCTCTAGCAGGAACACATAGTAATCAACTTCAAGCTTTGAGTGATAAGATTAGCTTAGATTAATTAACTATGTCATTTGGTTTATGTCAACCTATCAAATGTGTTTACTGGGATCATTTTCTATGGGATTTGGCTTTGTATGCAAAAGATTGACTACATGACTAGAAAATCAAATTCTACATATCTGGTAATGGTCAATACAAGAAATATTATATTTCTAGAAGTTTCTTTTAAATAAAATTAGAGAAATTTTGAAAGTGTAAACAAAAGTAACTTTCACAAATTAAATTTTAGAAGCTAAAATAAAGTAATTTTCAAAATTTAAGTTCTAGAATTTAGTTTAAAATAAGAGTTTTGTTAATTTCAGCTTTTAGAGTTGAAAAAAAATAATTAATAATAATAATAATATTTTATTAGAAAGAGAATTATTTATTATATTTTTATAATTTTAATATAATAATTGTGTATTTTTTTTATAAAAAATTTTTATTTGTAAATATTTAAACTCAATCTTAAGAGTTGAGATTAACAAAATTTTTAAAAGAAATTTTCAAAATTTAATTTACGAAACCACGTATTATAGGCTTTCGAAATTTAAATTCTAAAAGTTTGGTTTCAAAGCTTTTGGAATTTAACTTCGGAAAGTATCCTATATTCCTAATTCCAAAATTTAGTTTTCAAAAACTTATTAAATATATTTCTGAAAATTAATTTCCAGAAGTCATTGATGGCAAGATTCTCGCCTATTCAAACCCATTTTGTCGGCAGAGGTAACAAGAAACTATATGAAATTGATAAATATCTAAACTAAATTGAAGGATCACATAAAAATATTGGTGAAAAATTAAGAATAGTTTGCCGATGGAGATGTTTTTGGAATAAAGCCGAACAAGGAACCGAAGGAGAGATAATTTAAATGTGTCAATCATACTCGTAAACTCAAGAAGGTATCTCCAGTTATATTATTTTTTATATCTTAAAAATAAAAAGGTATTAATATTTTTTAAACTAAATCACTAATTTTATTATCTATTAATATGAAATTAATGATCAAAATTATTTTATATGTAAAAAAATATCAAACTTTCTCAATTGGATACTGTAACTTTTACCTTCGCAATAAAGATATTTTTAGAAGGTAAAATCTATTATTTTCTTTATAATCAAGAAAGTTTGGTATTCTTTACCTGAAATAATTTATTACTGTTAATTTTATATTAATAAATAATAAAATTAGTAATTTAGTTAAAAAAATATTAATATTTTTTAATTTTTAAAAAAGTCAAAATTATTAATTTAAAAAAATATAAATTAACAAGTACCTTTGTAAAAATATAAATTATGAAGAAAAAAAAAACATATATACGGGTACAAACATAAATTTTATATCACGACAAATTGTAAAAAAATAAATTGTAAAAAAAATAAATTCTGCAGTCTGGGCTATTCTTTTAGGCTTTAAATTAGATTCGAGCAAATTCTAAAATTTGGTATAAATGTTTAAATTTTGACACATTTTTTATATCACGACAAAAAAAAAACAAATATAACACCTTAATTTAAATTTTTAATTTAATAAATTTTATAAAAATAGAAATAATAAATTTTTCATTCAAATGGTTTCTAATACATAGTTTAATAAAATCTTTCAAAATAAAGATGGATTACGATTTGGATCAAGTAATTGCTACAACACTAATTCAAATACATCAGAGTTTTCAAAATAAAATTTTTAAGTGCTATACCAGTTTCATCCATCTCTTCATTGAACCTAATGCTAATCGTCTTGGTCATCTAAAAAATAAATGTAAAGGTAAATACTCTACACTATCACACACAGGCACAGAGACTCACCTCACGCACTATACACTTTTCTAACATTATTCAAATTACATATCAAACAAATGTAAAATAATATATATTCAATATTCCATTTCAATTCACAAACAGGTGTGCTCATTGTATCATCAATCAATTTACCCACATGTGCGTTCACTGCACGTAGCTACATTCACTGTGACACTATGATCACAGATTCTTGATACCCTAAACCTCATGGATTTACTCAGTTTCACACTATGGATGGTTGCCGGATAGCCCCCGCTCCACGAATACAACGTCTGTGGCACTTGACCCTCAAGCAAAGGTGTTATTCAGAGGTCGAGTCATGAGAAGAGTGTGTGACCTGTGGTGCATCCACGCTTACTGTTAGTGTCACTACCGCCCTCTCTTCCCCAAGGTATTTCTACCGTCTCTATCTTTCACACCTCCAGTATATCGTTGAACCATTCATAATTTCCAATCATTTCAAACATCATCACAATCACATCTAATATGCTATTCACACACATTTCTAACCATTCAAATTATTCAGCATCAATCGATGACATGCTCACACACACATTCACTCACATTCACAATCGAGGCATGTCAACCCATGTTCAACCACATGATATCCAACCACACCATTTCTATCCTAATTTCAACACTATCAAGTCAGTTCATCATGCCTCATACACAACATCAATCATATTTACATTCTACACAAGGTTCCTATTATAACCCAATCACAATCAAACCATTTTCTCACACATAATATCAACCGACATTTAATACGTCATATCCAGCACGAAAATCCATCAAAACACACGTTCTTATGTCCTATCTCAACCACATTATAACATATAGCAATTAAATGGATTTCCAAGCAAAATAAGATAGGGTAGAGTCCCCCCTTACCTCGGATCGAAGACCCAACATAATTTATTGGTAGAAAAACGTCTCTCACGCAGTATTTTGGCCTAAATACATGGAGGAATTTCATGAGAAATCGGAAAGAATCGACAAAGGATGGAAAAACATAAATCCTAACTTTCAAACTTACCTCCAAATGCTCCAAACGTGATTCCAACCTTCAATCTAGTTTCCAAACGGCTTTAGAGGTAATTTAATCGGTAAGAATGAGTTGGAAATCGAGAGAACAAAGAGAGAGCTCGAAGGGAGAAGTGGAAAATAAATTTTCCAAATCCTAAACCCCTCAAATACTCTTCTGGTTGCGACCTCGCTACAACGACACCCTCTCTCGTTACAGTGAGATTGCACCCAAAAAATACCCTCTCTCTGTTGCCCTCTGCTACAGCTAGAACGCGACAGATGCACCCTTTTCGCCCAGGACACTCTCGCTACAGCGAGAATGCCTTTGCAGTTCACACTTAGCCTATTCTCCTTACTCAATCCTAACCACCACAAGTTAGATATTCTCAATACAGAATCAACATTCACACTCATGCTCATATACCCATATTCATATATCCAGACACATTATCACACGTATATATACTTATATTCACATCATCACGTACATCATCATTATATAAATCAAATACATAAACATATAACAATTCACACATTCATATTAATAATTAAGATATTATTACAAAATCTGGGGCATTGCAACAAAACATATTATTTTTATCCTACCATGACAAATTTTATCATCTTTTTGGATCATTATCCTTTAAAATTAAACTATTTTTCACTTGATGATCGGACTTTATAATTAATTGGACTTAAATAAATTGATTTGTTTACATTATTGTTTATATTTCTCAAATTTTATTAAATAGTAATTAAACAAATAAATAAAGTCAAGATCTATTGACATTAGGTGTTAAATTTACACATTTACATCATTTAATGATTTTATATAAAAAACAAGATTTATAAATTCAATTGTTGAATCATATAATTTTACTTTCACAGTCAATTTTTTTTTTATCAAATTTCATATAATTTAAATATTTTATGTGTGTATCCAATGTTTAATATCTATTTATATTTTGATATATTAAAATAAAGTAATACAATGAAGTATTAATTCATTTTATATATATTAAAAAACTTAAACAAAATAAAAAGTTCACAAAATATTATATTTTTATAAACAATTTATATAACATGTGCCCAATGACACATGATAAGAAATCAATATATAAACAATGTTTTTTTTATTAAAAATTATAAATTTAAGGTTATTAATTCATTGAATTAAAGGATATCATGTGATTTTCAATAAAAATTTGTTCTCTATCTCATATTAGTTCTCACTTAATACTAACGTACACATCATAAAAAAGCAATGAAGTTATTGCAGTAGTTAACTGATAATTAATCTTAAAGTTATTTTAGTTATTAGTTCTCAAAAATTATTCGTAATAAATAAGAGTATTATTGAAAAAAAAGGTAATAAATGATTTCTGGACATTTTAAAATGACATATTTTGAGACAAATAAAATAACTCAAATAACAACTAAATATGAGATAGAGAGAATACTAAAAACAAGTTTTTATTGTGTGCCCTTGGATACACATTAGAGCAATCTATTAATGTGTCTATATATATATATATATATATATATATATATATAACTATTTATTATTCTTACTTGTTGAAAAAAGAAATAACTATTCAAATATCAAAACAATCAAAATTAAAGGATTAGGGATATAAAAGGTTAAGAAATATATCGATGAACTAAATAAAAAGTTGATAAAAAATGAAGTAATAAAGAAAGATTTAAAATTCAAAATTATAAAAATGACATGTAATAATTCTTATGAAAGAAATTTATTATGTTCATGGACATCTCTTTGACGAAAGAAAAATGATAAGAAAAGTGTGTAGGAAAGTGATAAATATATAAGAAAGGACAAAAATTCTTTACCAACAATTAAAAAACATTATATTGTTTTATAAGTGTTGTTTACTAATCAAAATTAAAATTATATTTTAATAAATAATTTATATTTAATGTTATCGAATATTACTAAGGTAAAACTAATTTTGATTAGTAAATTGCATATATCTAACTAAGCTTGTCCTATGAAAATTGTTAACTACAAACTCTCTAACAGACTTTAAATTATTGGCAAAAATTTATTAAAAATACAAAAAATATGAGGACTTTAATGTTAATTTAATAATTCTACTTCTAATTTAATAATCTTTACTCATATTTTTGTAATATTCAATAAACTTTGGCCGATAATTAAGAGTGTATTAAAAAAAGTATATTAAAAAATATATTATTAGCACTCTTATATATATAACAAGTGATTTGACGTAATAAGAAGATAGAGAGAGATAAAAAATTTCACCGACACTTCTCATAATTGCATAAATAGATGAAGATATTCACAGAAGAATTTAACACTCAAGGCCTTGTTCAAAAAGTTCCATATTATTGCAATGCACCCTAAGTAGCTCTATTTTGTTGACAATTCATTTTGCTTGGTCAACCTACTTCAAGGATAGCCTTAATACTACCCACAGAATAACCTTAATACTATCCCTTCTTGATGCATCAGTACTCTTGCAAATTGCCTTATTTACAGAACAGTAAAACTCAGGTGCTGTATTTAAGTTAAACTGCTCTCCATCAAATTTGTTTCTCAAATTAGGTTCTGATTTCTATACAAATGTGATCAATTATGAAATGCATAGTATGTAACCAAAAGTACTTCATTTGCAAGGATAACACCCATAAAACATTAAAAATAATCGAAGAGGCCTGGAATAGAGCTTATTATACAAACTTACAAGAATATATATACCTGGGAAGAAAAAGATGCATCTCTCAAACAGTAGCATACTGTGTACAGTGGTTGTGAATTATCATAAAAATGTTAACTCTCCTCCCTTTCTAGTGATTCCTGACTAGTAAAATGTACAAATCCGTCATTGCTACATCCATTTTACACATAATTTGCTTCAACAATTGCTGTGTTCCCTGAAATTGGTCCAAAACGTATATTTGTGAATGCGAAATAATTCTTTCATTATCATCCTATCTTCCTGACATAAGATTCACAAGATTTTGATTTTCGTAGAAGGATCCAACATCCCAGTCATCAGTAGTTGAAGACAATGTCATAAGAGCGACCACAATGGATCTCATACTTGGACGCAGTTGAGGATTGTCCTGTGTACATGCTTTGGCCAGTTGTGCCATCTGCCAGCCAAAACAGTGAGCATGCATAGGTTGATTAATGTTGCAATCATAAAAGCAAATGTTCAAAGAGTTACTCTAACAAATTTTCTCACCTTGCGTACTGAATCAATAGGGTAATTATCACCAAGCCTCGGATCCACTAGTTTGCAAAGGCCTTCTGTGGGATCAGGCTGACTGAGAACTCCTTCAAACTGCCATATAATGAAAACAGAAGAAATTAATACTATGATTTGGATTGATGAAGAAGCATGATGATGGATGATTTGAAAATATTAACAATGACTAGAATAATAAAAATTCTAGAGTAGAGAAATCAGGATTGACCAAAGCTACGAGCCCCTTTGAGTCAGCATCAGATTCACTTGTCTTGACAATTGCTTCCTTAGCTGAAATAAGTTCATAAAGAACAACTCCAAAAGCATACACATCAACTTTGGGAGAAACATCTCCATATTGAGCATACCTACAGACAGAACCGTGGAAATCAACAAATAAATCCACATATAAACAAAAGTGAACTTATTTCTTAACAGAATTCCAATGCAAGAAAATCTTAGATTACAACTTAAAGAAAACAAATAAACAGAACTGTGTGCACTTAAAACACAATCCCCCAATGGAAGAGGCCAAGAGATTTTATCATCACTATATATGATATGCACCAAAACATCAAATTAATGATTTTAGTTCAATTTTATTCTATCTAAGGCAGGTCTTCTTGGTCATGTTAAGTGCATGTTTTGTAGTATAATATGCATTCACCAATTTCAAGACTGTTAGGAACATATGACATCAGTTAACCTTACTAAATATTATTTTGAACTGAGTTTTATTATATTATCCAGTAAAAGTTTCCAGAACAACTACTACATGTTTAAGTTTGGTAGCAAAGTCAGCCACAGGATAATGTTTTCCTTCTTTTGGGAGTCCTAATAACATAGTTGCTAACTGCAATGGCTGCAATCATTTTTATTATCATAAAAAAAGTAACTAGTAAACTTGGAAATAAATTTGATTAAAGGTGAAATATGAATAGTAACATTCTATATAATAAAAATAAAATTCATACTCTGGTGGCATGTATCCAAATGTTCCAACAAGACGACCGGTGGGAAGTGACGAGCTTCCAACTTCTGTGAGTTTGGTCAATCCAAAATCTGCAACCTGTGTGTAAGAGCTATTTATGAGCTCTCATAGTAATTCATATAATAAAAGTAAAGATTAGATATAAAAATATATTCAACCTTTCCCCGGAAGTTTCTGTCTATCAATATATTTGCTGACTTTATGTCACGATGAATATATACAGGCACTGTATGCTCATGAATATATTCAAGACCTCTGGCAGAATCCAAAGCAATCTGCACCCGAGTAGCCCATGGCAGTGGATCTCTACCTGGCACCATTATTACTTCACTGTCAACTCAGGACAATCACATCACATCATAGGTAAATAAAAACTGAACTATGGGCTAATATAACCTGAACCACGTAGATGTTGACTTAAGTTTCCATTCTCAATGTATTCATAGACAAGGAAAAGAGAACCCTCAATACTATATCCGATCAAGCGCACCTGTATGGTCAACAGTTTAAGGCATACACAAACTAAGATGTAAGAATTTAAATATAATGAAGCATGTTCAGCGTCTTTATGCACTTTATAAACAGATAACATACAAAAGTAATAAACAAGAATGTGACAGAAGTTCTCCCAGCAATATATATCAAGAGCTAGTTGCTCAAAAATTTAATTGTAAACAGAGAAAACTGCCAAGCACTGTATATTGGTTGCAACATCTTGTGCGCATAAGCTTTAATTGAAATTTTAGATTCCAATACCAATCCGTTGATACAATTTAAACAAAATGTAGGTGCATGCTTCTCTTTTGTCTGAAAGACAGAATGAGATAGATGGGCTATGGCTTGATCATGTGGTGAATTTCAGCAATATCTTTAAATGACGTTAGTTGGCCGTAATATGTAGATAGTTAGCTAGAAAGGAAGAGGTGACACGGCATAAATAATAGTGGGAAGGAAATAAAAGAGGAGATTTTGGTTTGAGAATGGAAAGTAGGTTTCTTGAATAGCAGGAGTGTTGGACTGTAGGGATGGGATTCATTTCTATTGTACATTCATGATCTCTGGCTTCATATCACCATTATGCTGGTCAATGGGCATTTTATCAGTAATAAAGATTGGATGTTCTCCCCATTTTTGAAAGATAGAAATCTGGTATCTTTATTAGGAAAGACAAGGAAAAACTCCTTGATAAGTCTGCATTTAGACTCTCATTTACTGGCCATATATTTATGTTTGACCTTTATTTTATTTGAGTTTCATACTAATTTATATGTTAATTGTGCAGTTTAGTATAAAGAGAGTACAAGTGGATTTTGAGTGCGTTTTGGACCTAAATTGATGGAAAATCAAAGCTTCGCAACAGTTAACATGCTCAGACTCTCTCAACAAGCGGGGTGCTTCGAGCCCATGCACAACTGTGCTTATGGCCTTGTACAGCTGTGTTCATCTGAGGTAAGCCCAATTATGAAAAACTTTTAAAGTTTTCAAACTCTATAAAAGAGAGACTTCAAGCATCTTATTGATCATCTTGTCTTTTGTTCCTTAATACACCTCTCATCTCACCTCTCTTACACGGGATCTCTAACATACTCTTAACAGAACTAGGAGCTTCGAGCGACCGTACTTGAAGATCGGGAACTTATCTCATTCTAGTTTGCTTTTCTCTATGACTTTGTTCTTGATTATTTTATTTCTTTCGTTTAGCATGAGTAATTAAGTCTATAACTAAAGCTATGGGAACTATTGTTTATGAATTTATGGGATTTTAAAGTTTGAATCTGTTTGATTTTCGTAAGTGACTAGTGTTTATCTTATTGCGCATGATTGTATAATTTTAATTAATTATATCGTCAGGTGACCTATTTCGATTAGTTAATAGATCTATAAGATAAAACGAGATAAAGAATTAGGTGGAACAAACCAATCTTTCTCTTTTAATTGTTATTAAATTAACAAGTTCATAGGTGTTTTATGCTTTCTTTGACGTTTTGCATGATCATTAGAGATGTTAATTTAAAAAAAAAATATTAATATTACATGAACATTGAATATTAATAATAATTGTATGAATGATTGGTAATCACAAAGAAATTGAATTTAAAATTAAATAGAAAAATAATATAAAGAATTGAATGAGAAACATATATGCCCTAGGTTCCTTTCCGATAAGTTTAATCAAGATGTGCATTGTATTCCGTATTCTTAGTTTTATAATTGATTTTATAAATTCTTATTTTAATCTCATCTTTGAAGTTCAAACAATTGAATCAGAAAATTTTTAGTAATTGAAAAACAATAATTTAAGAATCTTTTATTACTTCTCGACGGGTACACTTGCCCATTGAACACTCTCCAATTTACAAAATAGAACACACACACTCACCAATTCTTCGAGGGACTGCCACTGCACCTCCCAAGCCAAAGGCCTCACTCGTACAATTGACAATTATCTCTCTTCCACCTCCCCTCTTATTGGGCAACATGCCTTGCTTAAACAGTTGACAAACATGGTAGAGCCCAAGAAAAAGGAGAATCTGGGAGAAAATCAAGTAAATTGTATTTTTCTATAGAAGATGAAGTTATTACAAATGTGTTTATCTAAAGGTTTATATAAGAAAGGTATTTCTAATTAATTTTAACTAACTCGTAACTAATGACAATTTTTCTAACTTCTTATTATCTCTAACATAAGCTATTTAAGCCTGCTAATTAATTCCCTAACTAACTGAACCAGTATCTATCATAAAGCTAGTTGAATCCTTAATCCTAATAATTAGCTTTGCAAGATAATAACAGTCGGTTTCTTCCATTGAATAAACGAATATAACAAAATACATTTAAATTCGACAACAAGCTACTGGTGCCTTTATCAGTATTACTAATATTCACGAATCATTATGCTATTCAAGTCTGAGACTGATATCTACAAAGAACTTTTTCAGGTAATGGAAACAAACAAAGGGTATGCATTAAATTAAATTCATATAAAATTGGACAGTGTTCAAGTCCCACATTGATTACAGGTATAGCCAAATAAGAACTAATAAAGGTTAAACCGATAAACCAATACTCAACTTACAAGCTAACTTTTAGAGTTGCATTAGGCAAAAACTTAAAACTGAAGATGGTATCAAAGCCTATTGTAGATCTAATATTATACTACCCTTGACTAAAACAAAAGGCCTCGCGGATTTTTCTAGTTCAATTAACCTGACCCTCTAGATTTGCCGGGCCAACCTACCTGGTTTTGTGGCTTTCACACTACAAATGTCTAATATTGAGCGTGAGAAAGTGTGCTGAAGTTCTATATTGACTATTGATATGAGTCATATGACTATGATTAAACTTATATAGGTTACAACAATCCTCACCTTATAAGTTAACTTTTGGGGTTGAGTTAAGTTAGCTAATATTATGCCACCCTTAGCTGAAAAAAAAAATAAAAAAACATGTCTGACAAATTTTTTCAGTGTAATGAACCTGATTTTGTGGATTTTCTAGTGTAATCTATCTTGTCCCTCAGCTTTCCCAATGCAACCTACATGATCCCGTTGCTTTCCCAATACAAAAAAAATAACAAAATCAATCCTATAATTTCCATGTTCTAGATGTCTAATCTTGAGCAATCTTCACCGTGCAAGCTAAGTTTTGGAGTTGAATTAGGCCCGAGATCAAAATTTAAGCAATAGGAATAAAATATTTGCAAGGACGGAGAAAGCTTAGAAGGAAAATGTAAAGAAGCAGAGGCAATATTATCTGGATTCCTGTCAGAACCGCAGAAGTACTGTTAAAAGCTTTTATCAAGCACATAAAACTATCTTGTATTGCTATTATGACATAATATCAATAGAGAAATAAAATTAAGGCTAAAGAATAAAAATTGAAATTGAAGCAACTTGAACTAAATCAGATTTCTAGATGGATCCAATAACAAATAGAAACAAAAGATAATAGAAAGCATTCACCACCACTGACAAGTAACAATTCTCAAACAGTTAACTACTATTTTCAAATCTAATAAACTCCAGATGCTATGCTTATCTCAAAATTAGTAAATCCAAACCCCAACTTTGTGTCCAAGCTAATTACAAAAAATGCTCTCAGCATAAATCTGCACGTACAGACTTGTAATTCAATAGGAGCAAAACATTAATTTTTAAATATGCTTGAAGTTTTAAAGAATTAGTACCAGGTTAAGATGATGAACACGTGTCAAGACTTTCAATTCGGCAAGAAATTCTTTAGATGCTTGCATATCCATCTTCTTGATTGCAGCTTTCTGCATGGGCAAAATTATTGGCTTATATAATTATATTGATATTGATTCTAAAAACAAGATAAATGACTCTTAAGAACAGACATACTCCAATCCATCATTATGGCATTATCCAGCATTATGTAATGTGAGAATATAGATTTGTTCAACAACCAAAATGCATTCTGCTGTAATTCAAAACAAAGGAAATCTGTTTTACAATAATCTCAACTTTCAGGCAAGGATTTTCGGTTGATCAAATTGTTTTGATATTTCCTTCATTTTCTCTTCCAGTTTAGTTGATCAAATCTCCTAAAACATCATTATAAAACCATTTTGAACCAGCTTTCAACCCTTCCTCTCAAGAATTTTCTAGCTCAGCTTAAAAAATAATATATCTCAAACAACCAAGAAATGATGTTATGATAATAACATATAGAACAATGATATTCTTTTAGCCCATCCACCCATACATATCATGGTGAAAATATTATCATCTCCAGTCCCTCCCAATATGGCAAAAATAATTTACTGATCCCAACATGATCAATCATGAAATATCAAGGTTTTCAGCCTAACCTGTTTTCTTTCCATGTAGTGTTTCAATTATATTGCCAAATAGCTTTTCATATTTGATAGAATTTCACATAGTATCCATAAAAGTTATTCTATAATCTTCTATTCTAATTTGTCTTCATTCAACTTACAATAAGCCAAAAATACAGAACCTTAATGAATCAACGACGATAAACTCCTAAAACAATTTTTTCTTCAGAAAATTTATAATAACAGGCAGTTATAAATGTGATTACTAACCTCTCCTCTCAGCTCTGCATAATAGACAGCGCCAAAACCACCTTGACCAATTTTATTAGCCATATTAAAGTTATTTGTGGCAGTTGCCAGTTCTTCATATGAGAACTCCAATGATTTTTCCACTGCTATGCCTGTCATAGCAGCAGGACCACCAGCTCCTGCAGTTTCATTTCCAGAACTACGAGAAGTTTCATCTGAAAAATAAAGCACCAAATCATGAACTTCAACATTTTGAAACATGTAAGAGCTAGAGGCAGTGAAAGTTGGGCAGGGTTCCAACAAGAGCCAAAAAGTAGTAAAGATCCAGATCAGATTGTTGTGTTGAAGATTGGGATGTGAAAATATGAGATTAATAACAAATGTACTTGGGAGAAAGTCAAAGTACCACCTATTGAGAAAAATCTTATATAGACTCCAAGATGTGGTTCATTTGTGGGAGAAGACCAAAAGATGCTACAATGAGAAAAATAATTCAAATGGAAGATAGTCCAACTAAAAGTGGTAGAGTGTTAGGATACAATTGCAAGGTATGAAATTCGAATCTCACATTGAAAGTAAAGGATTCTAATGTGGTCATGTTTATAAAGTCATGGGCTTTCCATCTATAATAGCCATCTTTTGTGGTGTGGTTCTCCCAAGGTTTTTATCAGTTGGTATCAAAACCTTTAGCCACATCTTCTAGCTGCATATGAGCGGTGCGGGTGGTGACACCGGCATTGCAGTGTCTGCCCAACACTTGTCCAAGGAGTTAGTGCACAACCATGGACATTGGGGCTGCAGAGCATGGTGGAATGTTAGGATCCAATTGTAAGGTATGAAACTTAAGTCCCACATTGGAAGTATGGAATTCTAATGTGGAGTTTATAACGTCTTGGACTCTCTAAGTACAATGGCTATCTTTTTATTAGAACTAAGATATGTAATCTACAATTAAAAGGGCAAATGAGGTTATTTGAGTTAGATCTTATATGTAATAGTTCTACAAGAGAACTATTAAATTAGGTATACTTCTCAGCACTGTATTAATCACCCAATCGAAAGGGCTGGGTAAAGGAAGGTGTTGGAAGGAGTATAAGTAAAAAAACAATACCCTTCCCATTTTGAGCAAAAAGTGCACTGGACTCTTGTGGAAGAAGTTCCTCCTTTTGTATCTTCTTTTTCCGGAAATATCCAACATATATACAAACTCCCAAGAACAAAAGGCCTACCACAACTCCAACAGCTATTCCTGCAACAGCCCCACCAGCAAGACCTGCTTAAATAGAAGCAAAAATATGAGCTCAAAGTAGCATCATCCTTCTACTTTTAGTATATGCTGACCATGTGTTTAATACGAATATCGAAGAAAACGTGGTGTAACCAATTTTTTGAGAAGAAACTCAAACCTCCTGAACTGCATAAGAAAATGAAATTACAGTCATTGGATTTAGTCAATTTATTGGAGATTGAAAAATAAAGCAACCATATGAGCAGATTGCAAAAATAGAAGCTTACCTGGATGATAAAAACACATAGCTACCATTTTGATCTGGAAAAAAAATTGAAAGAGGGAAGTTAGAAGCACATTTGGAATTTGTAGTACATGGTAAATGTTCAAAGTACAGCTATACACATGATGTTTGTTAGCAATCCATGGGTTTCAATGAATTTTAACCACATAATACGGTAGAAAAAGTTACAATTTCAGTAATAGATGCTTCATTCAAGTTGCCAGACGAAATCAAAGGTACAAGCCTTAATTATATAGAAAGTTAGAAGACATCTAATTTTGTTTCAATTTCCAACTTCCAAGGAAAATTAAAAAGAAAGAACGTCAACAACATCATGGCCTGTTCCTAAACCCTCGGTGAATCATGATTAGGCAACATTTTTTCAAGTATAACCAAGGAGCATATGATTATCAACCCCTTCAACATCATTCAGTCACAATCACAATCCGTTGAGAATACATAAAACAGTACATGAAATAATAAAGCATCCAAACTATCACACAAATATTCAAACCCTTTTGATAAACACAAAGTTAAAACCAAGTTGCATATACCTTTTGCACAAGTGGAAAACTAATTCAATTACTAAGCAAGTTAGAAAACTAATTCATGGTGTTGAAGGTTTCTGCAACCATAATTGTGTCAACAACTAAAGCTGCATTTATTAGCAATTTTGTGCAATTTCAATAACTGCAACTTAAAACTTTCCTTTTACAGAAAACCATTGAATTCATATCTAGACACTAAAATAAATCATCATATAAAAACAGGAAAAAAAAAACTTTTGCTGGGAAATTAAATCAAGCCACCAAACAAGTTCCACATTCAGAGTAAACACGATATTTAATTAAGCATCTAAACTAGCACACAAACACGTTCAACATTCCCAGCCCTCGAGCCATGTTACCAACACCCTTTAACAAACAGAAAACTAATTCAATAACCAAGTACAGAACTCCACCAAAACCATCGGAGCAAACACAACAAATCATCCAATCCAGCACATAAACAAGTTCCACATTCAAAAACCCAAAACCAAGCTCCCAAACACCCTTTAACACATGGAAGTCCACATCGACTACAAACATAGTCAAATAAGACTTTGTAAAAGCTAAAGCATTTAACATCTTTCAAATCGATTTTTGAGGTTCAATTAGGCCTAAGCCCAAATTTAAGATGGTTTCTGAACTTACCATATTTTCATCTTATTTTTCTCACTCTCTCTTTCTATAGTATCACATCATCTATCACATTATTTCGCTTTCTTTCTCTTCTTTCTACTCCATACAAGCCAAAAAATGAGCTATATGACAAACATTATTACCAATATATATATATATATATGATTAGCAAAATTAGAAACGAAAAGAAGAAAAATTTTATCATGAAAATACATATTACATATACAGTTTTGATATAATAAATATTTTCTTTTCAAATAAAAATTTACCAATTTAAGATGTTTAAAGCTATGACTAATGTTTAATTATAGAGTTTTGCTATACCTTCCTAAATATCTTTCAATAATCTTCCAAGTAAGTATTAAATTAAAAAATCCAAAGATTTACTATCTTGAAAGCATAAAAAATATTTAAAATAGCTTCTTCGTTTAATAATCAGAAGCATTTGCAGCCATAAACGTGAGAGAGTTTTTAAAAACAAAAAGAAACAAAAAACGCACCTTTCCCCGGAATGAAAACGAGGCCACTCCCTTGATTGAAATTGACACTAGGATTGTAGCTCTGCAGCAACGCCGAATCAAGCCCCACAGAAGAAGCCACGGTCCCTAAAGTCTCCCCGGGCCTAAGAGGGTACGTAATGAACAACCCATAATTCGAAACCTCACTCATCCCACAAGAACAATTAACAGTAACGTTGAGCGTTCCAGTGTCGGGAATGTTATTTGGTGGATAACTGTTGAACCTCCTCAACCACGCAACGTTGGTGAGGTTCGCGTAGTTGGTCCCCGCAACAGTCTCGTACGTGTCCCCTGTCTGAACATCGTACTTAAACGTGTAACCCAGAAACTCGCCGTTTATGCAGTCGCATGGGAAGGGAACGTTGACTCTCGACAAGGCTTGGATACTGTCTTTGTTTGGAACCGTGTCTTTGTTGTAACTGACTATGTCTTCGGGTCTCGTCAGAACGTTCGACGCCATGATCTGTGAAACGTAGGTGAGGTTTGAGCCTCGCCATAGGAAGTAGGAGGCTAGAGCCAGTGGACAACCCTCTGTGCACTTGGATTCCACTGTGAAAGGAAGTGAGAAAAACAACAATAACATGATGAAGAAGAACATGGGAAGAAGAATGAGAAACCCAAATCTGGATCCCATTGAAGATAGTTTTGATTGAAATTGTGGGTTGTGTTGAGTTGACTCGAAGGTTTGATTGGGAGAGAGAAGGTAGAGAGATACAGAGGACTTAGTTCAATACTTGAATTCTGTTGTTGTGATGGCTTTTACTACTATTTCCACGTTTGAACGAGGCCTTAACATTTATTAATATTGTATGACAGAGAGGCGCCGTCACCGTGTGTGAGACTCTGTTCTGTCTCAAGACTCCGTAAGCTGATCCAAACGGTTAACGGTGTAACCCGCGTGCATTGGATTCGGGTCAGCACAGCGGGTAAATTTTTTGGTGTTTCTTTAGCGGGTTTGGTTTGGTTTGGTGGACAATTGCATCCTTGGTTTAGTTATTTTCGTTTGTTGATTAGACATTTTAAAATTTCAACGTTTGAGATTAATTTTCAAAATTATTATTTGATCTTTACATATTTTTATTTTTCATAAATTTTTTCACATTTCTCAAATATCAGTCTTGTTGTGATTTTGCTCCTTATATTTTAATTATTTATATTTAGTATTTTTAGTTTTTTAAATATGTAATTTTTATTTTTTTAATTTTAATCACTCACATTTAGTTTTCTTAATTTTTTAAATATACGATTTTGATCTTTCTAATTTTAATTGCTTAGATTTAATAATTTTATTTTTTTATATATATAATTTTGGTTTATCTAATTTTAATTAAGTGTCATTTCCCTAATTTTAATTGATACGTATAATTTAGTCTCCCAATGTTTTTAAATATTTAAATTAAGTTCTTCTTTAACACTTTTATTATATTTTATAAATTTTTATTTAAATATTTTTACTTATTTGTATAAATTAATAAAATATCATATTTGTATTATATTTTTATTAATTATTGAATAAATTTTTTTAAATAGAAGATTTAATTTAAACATTTAAAAAAACTAGAAGGATTAAATATGAGCAATTAATATTAGAAAATAAAAATTTCACATTTGAAAAATTAGAGGAAATAAATATGAGCAATTAAAACTAAAGGCACTAAAATTACACATTTAAAAAATTAAAAAGATTAGATGTAAGCAATTAAAATTAGAAAAACTAAAATTATATGTTTAAAATGTTAGAAGGATTAAGTGTGAGTAATTAAACTAAATGAATCAAAATTGTAAATACATTAAAATATAAGGACTAAAAATGTAATTAAACCTTTTTGCTATTAGATACACATCACATCTTTGATGAGTTAAAAACAATATTATTTAAAGAATGTCATAAAAAAATTTTAATTAGTACATAATATTTATATATAAAATACTATCTATGTCTAATATAATCCATTGTAGTAAACTATATAAATCTAAAAGATTATTTAAATATCATACAAATATATATATATATATATATATTATTTTATTTATTTGAGTAGAAATTATTAAAATCTTCTTAAAGACTTAAATTGTAGCCATCAATTTAGATTTTATCTTATAAAAGAATGTTTGTCTTAAAAAAAAAAAAAGCTTATAATTAAAATATATGTTAAGAAAAGACTTTATAAAAATCAAAGATTTTTGCATGAGTTGCATGGAAAATAAATATATTGTAAAAATTGCATTATTAAAGGTGACATGTATACATCTAAATGGTTATGCTTTTAAAGTTTATTTGAAAAACTTAGAAAGTAGTGCAAAATGATCAATTTAACAAGTTAAAGTAGTTTAGGTTTAAAATATTATATGTCCAATTTTTGTGTGTATTTTATTTTATCTATCATTGATCTTAAAAGCTTATCTCAAGATAGCCTTAAGTTTATTTTTTTATTATTTTTAAAAGAGAGTATGAAGAAACTATTTTATGAAGAATATTTTATTATATGTCTTAAGAAATAACTTGATTTACATAGAAATAAAAGATTGATTATCACACCAAATGATAGTAAAGCTCTTCCTAAATCTGTATCATGTCACTCAATACTTTTCTCATCCATATAACTTGATTTGCAATTGCTAAGTAAGAAACATATTTTGTTTTACTAATGATTAACAACAATTTTTTATTTTTTAACTCCGACTAACCACACATTTGTCAAGCTAAAATATATAATTGGAGGTGTTTTTCATAGCACCCAAATAGACTCTCTAGTCACTATCACAATAGTCATTTAATTTGCTATCATGCAATTTCTCATATATCATCCAAGATTTGTGGACATTTTAGATATCTAAGAACTCTTTTAGCAAATTTTATTGTGTCATCAACATTTCATTTTGTACTATAAATTAGTATTTGAGCTATCTTCTTACAAGATATGTGAAATAGACATTGAACAAGATTTTCATATGTTGCTCTCATCTTTGATGAAAACTATGACCTTTGGGCTATGAGAATAGAATCCTACCTAGAGACATTAGATTTTGGAAATGTTGTGAAAGAAGATTATGATGTTGCTCCGCTACTAAACAATCATATTTGTTACATTTAAATAAGTTAAAGAGTGGTTAAGTCTTTGAATAGGAACAAGATGCAATCAAAACTAAATAACATAAAATTTAAAAATGAAAGAATAATATTATATTAATATATTTTTTATATTCTTAATTTTATTATTATTCATATTTAATTATTTTATTAATATATTATGTTTATTTTTTTCTTTATAATAAATAAAAATTATTTAAACATGAATTATATTTTATTTGAAACTAAAATTTTATAAAAAAATGATAGAAAAATAAAATAAAAAATTTAATATACAATATATATATATATATATATAAAAGCATCATTTAGTAAATAATATAAATAATATAATTTTAAATAAATTATATATAATAATATATACCTTATGTAACTTACTACGTATTTTTATTGGTATAAATTTTTAGAAACCAAGTCCACATCACATAGTCACACACCTAAATATAAATATGTCAAATTTTAAATAATTATTTTTAATAAATTTGACATAAATGTAGATAGATTTTTTCTTAAAAAAATATAATTATTAATATACATTTAAAATTCAATAATTAATAAATATTTACATAAACAAAAAAATATAAATAAAAAATTATATTTATTAATTAATTTATCAATTTATATATAATATATAAATATATATTTTAATGTATTGTATCACTAATATTTTCTATATTATATTAATGTTATAGTATAGTTAATTTTACGTATATTTTTTAATTTAAAATAAAAAATTAATAAAATAAATAAAATTAAATATTTTATAATTATTTTTTTAATTTAATAGTTATTTTTATTGTCATTATATATATAGTGCATTGAGTTTAAATTTTTATATTAAGTTTTATCACATTTTTTTTTATTAAGATAAAAGTTTAGAAATATAAGTTATTTTAATTTAAATATAAATTTTATTAATTCTTATTATGTTATGTTATTTTTTTGCATCCATAAATTTTATAATATAAATTTTTTTATCTACAAATTTTATAATAATGATATTTATTTACTTTTTTAAATATAATAATTTTTTAAGTTGATTCAATAAATTTTTTGAGTGTTATTTTTTGTTATTATTTTTATGTGTTTACTGTGATTTTATTTATTGAATATAAGATGTCTTTACACAAATAAAATATTATTATTATAAAAAATAATTAAATATTTAATAATTTTATAAAATTAAATTAAGAAAAATAAAAATATAAAAATTTTATATTATTAAAATATTTATAGTTAATGCTGAAATAATATTTTAAAAATTATTTATAAAATTATATAAAAATTATTACAATTATTTAATAATTATCAATAACACATAAAAATTTGAAAATATGTACACTAATTTGATAATAAAATAATTATATTTTTATTAATATTAAGATTTTTTTTGGTAGCAGATTTTTTTAACAGGCTTTAAGCCACTTAAATAAGACAGGTCAAACTGAAAATAAAGTCTTTAACAAGTAACAGGTCAGACTCAAACTTAATAATTATGTTACAAGCTAGACCTATTTAAAATAAAGTCTGACCTAGCATGTCCTATTTACATCCCTAGTTAAGGTGTTTGATTGGATATTATTATGTTATTGATGTGAAATTTGATTGTTAAATTTTTGGAATGTTTTAATTTCAATTGTTATCCCATATGTTTGTTGTCATGGCTGTTGTGCAATCATCATCGGAAGTTATATTTGAAATTGCATATGAGTGATATAATGCTAGAAATGTTTTATATTGATTGTAAGGTTACTTATGCCACAAGGGAAATATGGATGAAATTAGAAAGGAATGAATTATGATTTTAACAATGTTTAGTGTGAGGTAAATGATAAACATGAGATGAATAGTTCTAGAAATACCCTAAAGTACAATTGAAAGAAGGTCGGGACTTGGGGGAGTTAGAAAGTGGTGAGCTACCCAACATTTGGTGCACTCATTTGACGCGGGAGTAATCACAAACCTCACATTCCATTTTTTATGTTAATTTGATATTGTACTTTTTAGCTAAGGAGGTTCATATTCGCTCACATTATATCTATAGGAAGCATTGATCCATTGACGATCATTCACATATGGCATAAGACCACTATTACCAAGGAAGTTTAGTGGCAGTAAATGGGGCAAAGAATATGATTAAGTGTAATAGAAAGCCATGTAGGAACATTTGAGAGTGAGTTGTTAGATAACCACTAATAGTGGCTAGGTGCTTGCTTATTTGTGTTATGTATGTTGTTGTGAACTTGTTTGAGTACATTGTTTAGAGTGTTAAGGAAAATAAAAGGTTCATCCTTACAACCCCATTTCAGGTTTTATGATATCCCTATAAAGGAACATCCGATTGACTGAGTATCACTACTATTTTGTTGTAGAGCAGGAAGCTAGGCTTTATGTACATGTAGGTAGTTATACATTCTAAATAATCACTATAGAAGGACAACTTTTGTCTTATATCACCATAGAGATTAATGTATCTTATATGGTCCCTTTTGATTGAAGACCGAGAGGGCACCCAGTGCTACTATATTTACTATGACGCTCAAAGACCAGCTAATCCTGTGAGGTTTCTCTAGTAGCTTTACGACCATGATGCATTAGGTAGGCCTAATAGGAAAACCTTTGAGAGGAATATTACAGTACAAATGTATGCTGATAAGGGGAACTTTGACCTTGATGACTTATCTCTGGATGATCTTACCAATTTATCTGAGGATGACCATTATTAAGGCACAATTGTATTCCCTTTCTTTTTGGGTAGACTGCTTTGAGTATAGGATATTTCCTTTTGCTGTATATGTTGGAATGGAAAATTTTTTACACTCTATATGCTTTTCTGCGGTGATGTAACTAATAATTTTTATGATCTTTTTACTAAGGACAGTAACTTCTTAGTCTTTTTGAAAAATAATTATGGTTATAAATTTGAGACACTGTTATGCATATATGTGTAACTTTCTATTGAATTTTTTTCACCAATCTCACAAATTGATTCACGTGAACATTTTATTATTTTTTTTGAATTATAAATTTGCAAATTTATCATAATATGGAAATCAAGAATTAAATTTGGAATTTATTTAGAAATAAATAAAGTGTGATAAAAACTTAAGGAGTCATAATAATTTTTTAAATTTGAATATTGCATGAAAATTAATTTATTTAAAGAATAAATTCTAACAAATTAATACATTTCAGTTAATAATTTTGGGCGTCAGAGGTTAGATAGGTAACATGGAGAGAATATGCAAATTTTAACAATAAGAATACTCATAATGCAAGGTACCGAAAATATAAAGCTTTCATTTAAATTACCCAAACTTGTAAAGTTTATCTTAATACAACAATGAGAAATAAGTAAATTTAAATAAAAGGCTGAAATAATATTAAAGTGTATTACTTTCATTAATATACAAGAACTTGATATTTACAAAATATATTTTTAAAATACATTAGGACTCATTTACATCATTTACAAAATACAAAATATAACAAGTCCTAATGAGCAGTCTATCCACCAAAATGATTAAAGACGTTACTAGTCATCATCCCCAAACTACCACTCTATCTTTACTATTTTGTCTATAGTGAATTGGCTTGGTCTCTCATCCTGGTCATGACCCAGAAAAGTATAAACACAATTCCAGGTATTTGGTGATCTGACCAAACCTCAGTATATATATACACATAGAGTATGGTAGATCCTACTACTGCTAGGGTAATCAAAGGGTATATCATATCCTATTATCATTTCTAAGATAAATATAATTTCAGAGCTATCATTACTACATATAATAAAACTACAATGGCATAACTGCTGCCACTCTCTAGCTACATAGTCTAATCTATTGCTAATAAGAAACTCTAACAAACCAATAAGTTTCTAGAGGTTTGTCATCTTTATTTCCTAAAAGGTTTTGTAAGGATAAGTCTTTCTCCTCATTACCAAACATAAATTCACAATAAAATCAAGCAATACAAGCAAGGATGATACATTAATCAATCATATAATACAAATCATGTTCATATGTATACAATAATTATTAAACATTCAACTTTATCATATTTTCTTTTTACTATTCCTTAGATTTTTCATTTCAAACTTTCACTGCCCCTAAGATTCTGTGAGATCTTCCTTAGCATAGATAGTTGCTAGATAGTCTACATGGATACAACATGCTGACCCAACCCCTTTTAGCAAAAGCATGATTAGGAGTTTATGTTAGGAATGAGTGTGAGGCCTATGGTGCTCTTACTCTCATTAGTTATGTGCAATTCAAGAAGAGCATATGCTACCCTCATTTTCCCAAGATTCCTAGAATCACCTCCATCTTCTATACTTCTAGTGTATCTCTAAACTATCCACATGATGAACGGAATATTTTCGTTTTGCATAAAAGATTTGTCGTCAACCTTCATCAAAATATGCAGAAAAATTTATGTAGTCTAGGATACAAGCCTAGGTTGTCTCCAATGACTTTGGTTTGTAACATACATTGAACATGTTGTAAACATTTCTATGAAATCAATTAAAACAAGGGGATTTTGTGTGATTCCAATTTTAATGTAAAGGCAAGTGATGAAATTAATGAATCTAATCAATGAAATATGCAATCCTTAGTTTGTTCATGTAATTCTATTCCTATCCCTCTCAAGATTCAATACTTTTCCTCTTCCTCTGAATTAGGGTAACTCAAAATGCAAGAATTAACCTTAAAGTCCCATACAAATTAAGCAATTTACATGGGCTCCAACCCTTTTTCCTAAGATTACGCAACCTTAGAAACTAACTTAGGATTAAGCAAACCAAGTTAAAAATTTCATTAAAATGAATTAGGGTTAATTAAGCAATGTCCCCCTCATTCAAACATTAATTCAATTCAAAGAGTTGGGAGATATAAATTCATAAGGGAAAGGGAATTATATTGACATTCATACTCAGGAATTCAAGAATCCATGAACTCACTAAGGATTACAAGAAAGTTTAGCCCTCTATGAGGATGGGTCTTACAAATTTAAGATGAAAGCAAAAGGAATTCAATGATATCAATGCAAGAATTAAAGGAAAGTGAAGAGAAATTGTAAATCAAACCCTAAGATTGACCTTGGCTGTCACCCAAGGATCCTAAGCTCTACAAAAATGCTCCCAAAGTGGCAAAGAATATAAAATTATGAAAAGATTCGTACCCTAAGTTCTAAAAATCTATATATACTAAGTCTGACATGACCTCATAGTGATCACTCTGTAAACAAGAGTGATTACGCGCAGTAACTTTAGATTTTTTCCTTTCTGGAGTGATCAATCTCACTTGAGAGTGTTTACGCGCAGGCACTGTGATTCTGGAGCTTTCTGGAGTAATCACTGCTGCTTCTGAAAGTGGTTACTCTGGCCTATCCTTTGGAATTAGCTCCCTGAAGTGATCATTATGGAACCTGAGAGTGATTACTCTCAGTTCATATTTTTCTCAAGAGTCAAAAATTCATGAAATTTGTCTAGAATTTCCTGCACAATTATTTAAATGATCAAAATTGCAAAATATATTCACAAAAATCAGTGGAAATAAGACAAAAATTAAGAAAGCTATAATATTTGACCTAAATGAGGTTTTTATGTTATTTACAATCTCTAAGTCTATTTTTCATATTAAAATTCTATAAAAAGCTAGACAAAATATCTATAAATTATGGATTCATCACCACACTTGTCCTTATCCTTTTCCTCTTTCATCCCATTTCCTTTCTCATTCCATTTCCCTTTTTATATTTCTTGTTATGACTCTACTCTTTTCATTAATCATTATAGCCTGAACTTATCACTTTTATATTACATGTTATTTATCTTTTTATTTTATTCAAGTTCATTATCATACATATATCAATCACTCATTGCCAGAGATTGGTGTCTTCAGACTCAATCCACAATATACATACATATATTTTCAATACACGTACCATTTCAAGTCATTAAAAATAAGAAAACTCATATTATCAGCGAGTTCATTCAAACATCTATTCATAACCAAGAAACACACAATCACATCCACATAACACTACATAACATGTTATCAATAATAAAATAGAGCTCTCATTACCTCACTGGATAAGTTTAGTGGTGAAGGTAGTGAAAAAAGTGGTCCAACAAGCTAAGATCTTCCTACATATTATAGAGAAGAGTACTCTTTGAGAAGAGAGAAAACAGAGAAAATAGAGGTAAGAATGAAGAGTCAAGCTTTGAGATACTCACCAATGATTTCGTAGAGTCGAGATTCAAGCTTAGATTTAAAGTAACTTCAAAGTTTAGAGGTTTTTCTTTGCGAGAAAGGAAGAGAGAGTTTAAAAAAAAAGAGCTAAAAAATGTTTCTTGGATTGTAATGCAAGTTTCTGGGATAGAATCCCTTAAATACCCCTAATTTCTCGTGTGCTCTCGGTTGAGCAAACGGTAATTGAAAGAACTAATCCCTAAAGACGATATTTGGGACTCAAACGAATTCTAAATTTTATAACTTGGTATAACTACACTAGTACACTTGCTAATTAGTGCTCTTTAAGCTTGTGACAAGTTTTTGGCATTGTTACTAGATATTGTTTTCTTTCAATATCATTAATAACAAAAAGATAGCTAGATTTAGCATTTATTTTTTGTTGTTTGTGTTATAATTATTCTGCATAAATTTTCTATATTCTTTTGCATTTTTTTTGCACAATTCTGTTTTGAAGTTTTCTGCATAATTGTAAATTTCATTATGCATAATTTCCTGAAGACAATACTTGGGACTAAAACGAATTCTAAATTTTATAACTTAGTACAACTACACTAGTACACTTGCTAGTTAATGCTCTCTAAGGTTGGACAAGTTTTTGACACTGTTGCTAGAGATTGTTTACTTTCAATATCATTAATAACAAAAAGATAGTTAGATTTAGCATTTATTTTCTGTTGTTTGTGTTATAAGTGTTTTGCATAAAGTTTCTATATTCTTCTGCATTTTTTTGCATAATTGTGTTTTGAAGTTTTTTGCATAATTGTAAATTTCATTATGCATAATTTCCTATATTTTCTGCATGTTCTGTTTTGTAATTTTCTAAATAATTTCATATTTTTGTTTTGCTTAACTATGAATTTTATTTGAATTTTGTTTACTTTCTTTTTGTATACAAGAAAAAACCAACAATAAAGTTACTCTATTTTTTTATGGCAACCAACATGTATCAGAATTTCCATCAGAGCCAAGTTGTAAGAATAGAAGCTTATAAAGTAGATGCTTTTGAAGCTTTAATTAATAGTTTTCAAGTTAGAGTTGCCAAAACAAACTCCTTAATGTGTGATTTTTACAATGAAAACTATGTGAATGGAACATATGATGTGGCTACACTAGAATTTCAAGAACAAATCAATTAGAGAGGATATTTTCAAAGACCTCACCCTACTTTCCTCCTGTATCAAGCTAACATGAGTCAGCTATATTATAATTGGAATCAACAAATGCCTGTTGTAAATATATTAATGCAACACTATTCTCCGGTACTTAGTTTTTATAGCCTTATTTTCAAGCATCATATTTTTAACCTCAAAGAGGACAACAACCTTTAAAGACTTTTTCAAAAAGAATGAATGAATTTAAAGAAACTTTGCTCCAATTCATTGAAGTTACTCAATCAAGTTTAAAAGATCAAGAGGCATCCGTGAAGAAGATGGAGATGCAAATAAGACAACTTTCAGAATAATTGTTAAATAGGAATAATGAGAAATTGTCTAGCAACACCATTGTAAACCTAATAGATCAAAGCTAAGTTGTCTTCACAAGGAGTGGGATGAAAATTTCAAGTCCTAAAGCTATTGAGCAAAAGAAAGCATTATATAAATTTAAAGAGAATAGTGACCAAGATAAGCAACAAGAGAATTGTAAAGAAGAACATTTAACTCTTTTAAGAAGAGAAGGTAATAGAAAGCAACTAAAAGACAACAGAAAGACACAATCTGAAAAAAGAATAAAAATAAGCTATTTGAAGATATATCTAAGCCAATAGATGAAGATAAATACAAGAAACTTCAATTTCTTTAAAGAGTGCAGCATCCTAAGCAAGAGAAGCTTATTGATAGCAACTTCGAGATCACAAGAGAAGGCAATAACAAAACTATAGAACATGAGCTTGGTAAAACAATTAGGATAATTACTAAGGAGGTAATATATATATATATATATATATATATATATATATATATATATATTTTGGAGACAAAGTATAAATGTCACTATGAATATCTTAATTTTCTTATTATGATCCTGAAATTTAACTAGAATATTTATTATATATATGTAATATTTTTTATAGATTTATAAGAATAAGAAGATAAATAGTAAATGTTTAATAAAATTAATATTTTTATGAAAAATTTATTTAAAATAATTTAAAAAATAAGAAAAATAAAATAAAATTAAAAGGTCATCTCCAAATACATAAATTAATTATCATTCTAACTTAACCTATAATTTTTACATGAATTAACTGGTAAAACTTATTTGTATTTAATTTGTAACCTTGAGTTCAAGTTTCAGCGTTAAATATTTAATTTTTTTTTTGTGTTTTATATTAATTCTATCAAACAGAATTATCTAAAATAAAAATACTTATGAAATAAAAAAATAAAATAAAAAGTTAAAAAATGGATTACTTTAATATAAAAAAAATTAATGAATGAGATCTTATACACTGAAAATTTCCGGGGCAAGAAATCTTTCCCAATAGTAGGATTTTTCACGTCTTTGTTTTCTTCGTCAAAAAGCTGTCTTGTCCTTGCGTTTGTTACCTTTATTAGGTTGCTGAGTGCGCTTTCATGTGAACATGACCCACACGGTCATACCCCATTTCATAGCTGGACACTACCAAAGTCATCCATTTATTTTGAAATGAAGGGATCCATCCGCTCCAATCATTCATGCCAATCACCAAACTTGGCTCCTCCTTGTTACAAATACTGTGCCAAATTCTTCAGCATATTATACCAACATTTACTTGGGAGAGTGAGGACTGAAGACTTCACATCAATCATTCTTTCACACACAAGCAGCAGATGCAAGTCATAATGGTCGAATCCAGGTATACTCCTTTGAATATATATATACTCTCAATTAGTTCCAAATTCCACCATCTTTGATCTGGCACATTTGAAGGGAGCTCATTTCATTTGGAGATGAGTTTTTTCCCACTAAATGACTTTGCCGTGAAGGAGTGTATTGATCGATCTTTAACTCTCTTTTTCTGTGTGTGTCAATCTTTTCAGAAGTTGGTATGGAAGAAAGGGAAGTTAGAGATTAGGATTAACCAGTGCACGGTCACACGGAAGCCAAAACTGCTGGGTTTTTTTTTTTTTTTTTTTAGCCTTTGTTAATTTTGGGCTGAGATTAAGTATTCATAAATAAAAAATTCTTATAAAAAAATATATAGTTATTGTATTAAAATTATAAAAATATAATAAATATTTCTTTAAAACTCTTATTTTTTAATTAATTCTTGTGAATAAATAAACTTAATTATAGTCGCAAAGGTCTTGCCTATAATTTATACCTTTTGTATAATTGCGTTTGTATAATGGATCTTCAATGAAAAATTAAGAGAACGGCGAACTCCTCAGTCATTGGATAATGACGGAGACATTAGAAGCCATCGTGGATAAAAGACTTGCCCAACTAAATGATGCAGAACAAAGCTTTGATAAAGATAATAAAATTCTGGGTCCCAAGATCCAAAGGGCACCTACGTTTCTGCGACAAAATGACAAGTGTGCTAAATATTTCTCCCCAAAGATTATCTCATTCGGTCCCATTCATCACGGCAGTCAAAGTCTCAAGCAAGGAGAGCGTTACAAGCTTCTATGGACATCGAAATTTGTTGCCGAAAATAGTGAAAAAATCAATCAAGATAAAGACGTAGCAGCTAAACTTTTGCTCAAAAGGTTAGAAGATAATATGGAAGAATTGAAGACGTTGTTTACTGAGGATGCAATCGAAGGTTACAAGGACAATGACCTGGTTTGGATTTTGTTTGTTGATGGATGTTCTTTGCTCCATTTCATGGAAAATTTTGACGAACACCGTCCTGAATCACTAAACCTGAAGTTTGACCAACTAATGTATATGTGGAGAGATATGTTGTTGTTGGAGAACCAACTTCCAAGGAGATTACTTGAGATGCTAAGCCATAAGAACGTGGAATATTTCATGAGCAATTACTGGGACTCTGGTAAAACCAAACTATGTGGAATGACAATGATCTCAATTCAAAATTCTAAACCAATTCATTTACTCGATTATAGTCGTTCATTGTACCTGTCAACCATGAAGGGGTTTCCCACCGACAAATACAGTGAGATGGAGGATATAAATATAATCCTAAACCAACAACAACATGATGCTGATGAATGCAATATTCAAATCGATCCCATTTCAGGTTGGCATACTTATAAGAACATACGAGATCTTAAAACAGCAGGGATTCGAGTGATGCCAATGGCAGATGAGTCAGACTATGATGCATGGAGATGGAATAACGTGTCTTTCACTCCTAAGTGGTTTAGTGGCGAATTGAGGCTCCCAGTGTTTGTGTTCAACGATGTCACGCCTTATATATTTTGGAACTTCATAGCATATGAGATGTGTCCAGATGTTCGTTATAACTATGAATGTTGTTCATTCTTTTCTTTCATGGATTCATTGATTGACACTGCTGAGGATGTGAAGGAGCTTAGATTAGCTGGTGTGTTTCAAAACTTGCTGGGAACCGACGAAGATTTGGCCAAGCTCTTTAACGAATTGGGTGATGATTTGCCAACTAAAATGTACTGCGACCAATTCTACACTTGTGCAGTGGCCTACAGCAAGAAATATATTTTCGTGAAGGATCAAATTGAAAAGCATTACAGAAATAAATGGAGGACATGGTTGGCTCAAGTTTACAATACTCATTTCCATACTCCATGGGCCATGATTGCCTTTTTAGCTGCATCACTTGCTTTGCTTCTCACTTTTATCCAAACCTGGTTCGCCATACATCCTAAAAATTGAAAATATTGGAGTACTGTGTGTGCTTAATGTATAATAAATTAATATGGTCGCTGTATGACCCATACATAATAATAATTTTGTTGGGATAGATAGATCGTTAAAATGTATAAACAAAGTCTCTCATTTATTAGAATTAAGAGGATCAAAGGTATATAAATATGGTAGATCTTTATTAATACGAATTCTTTTGAATGATGTCAAAAAATAAATCCATAAAGACTTAGATAATAATCTTAGAATAACTTAATGTCATTTTTATCATATAAAATTTTCTGTCTGTGCAATAATTTGCTATGAGGTGAAGCTAATGACTTTCTTATTTTAATGATCAATTCTATCCTAATTTATCATTAATCGTGTAGCTAATTATTGTTATTTTTAGTACCAATTTAATTTACCAAGAGTTGATAGATAATGACGCGGGGCCTATGCAACAATTTGCTATGTCTTAAACAAGTTATGATTAACTTTCCAATTTTTCGAAACTGTTTAAATTTCATTTCCCATTAATCCTAAAACACAGGAGAATTATTCACAATTACTATGAAATTACTAGACAGAAAGATAACGCTTACTATTAATAAGCCCTGCATTTCGTTTTCGTTTTGGTTGTGTTTTGAATTTTGTTTTTCCTTGTCTTCTGACCTGTGGGTGGTGACAAGAGTAACCACATGAGACCTTATAGTTAATAGTTTTTACTCCCTAAATATACCCCACTGATTGTACCCAATAGCAACTCCAACTTTCATATATTTTTTACAATAAAGTTTCATGTTTTTAAATGTCCTGTACATTAAGTCTGTAGAGTGCTGTAATTATTCAGAAAAACAGTGCATTTATGTCCTGTAAGATACTGGCTTAAAATAGTACAAACAGTAAAAATGTTAACTTTAAATATTAGTTTTAACGATGATATGTAAGTATTTCGTTATTAATTGAATAAATTTAAGTATTAATTATAATAATAAAAAATGAATATCAAATTTGATGAGATAATGAATTAAAAGAAAATAAATATTAATTTAACGTAACAGCTTATGAAATATGTGTTGCAAAGTAAAATAAAAAAATATATTATTTTTATGAATAAAAAATCAATTTAATATACTTGATTTTATGGCCAGTAATCGGTTCCTTGTATTTGACTTAGGAAACATCCTTACTTACTATGAAGCAACTGAAAGTCTCTCCACATTTATTTCTTTTCAGTTTTCAATTAAATGAAAAGCTACAAATTAGTGAGAAAAAAGATAAATGTCTAAGATAGAGCAAAAAATGTTATCATCAAAATTATCTTCTAGAGTCAAAGATCATTAGGTGTCAAGCTAGTGATGTTAAAAGAGTATTTTGTGAGAGATAACTTACATTTCTTTTCCTTTCGTTTCTTTTTAATTTCTAGTTTTTAATTATATTTTTTTGGCATAATTTAAGTTTCTAGTTGTAGGTAATTACTTTTGGGAGTAGAAGTATCAACATACAAGAGAGTTTCCTGATGTAACTTGCTGTAGTTTGTTGAAACTTTCATTCTTAGCATCAAAAGTGGTTACACAAAGGCTATACTTAGCAATTTTGAAGAAAGAGTTTTGCTGGAACATTCACTGTGAACACTTTTCATGAAAAGAGGAGTTATTTCTTTCTTTATCTCTTGATTCATTTGTTAAATTGTATCATATTTCTTGCTTAATTAGATTAAGAAACCATAAAAATATGTATATGTCCATAATTATTTGTGTATTAGGTTCTTTTTTCCATTTTGTGATGAATAAATTGGGTTCCTTTTCCACCTTTGGTGTTTTTGATTTCTGAGTAAATGAATTGTTTGTGAAATTCTTCATATGATGGTCACACTTTATTTTAGAAATAAGGAGGTTCTTACCATTTTGTGCATATGGATTTGTAAGAAGAATTATGAACATGATTAAATGATATTATCACCTTTATTCCAATGGTAAGAATTTGAGTTTGCAGACTACATTCTTTCATGTGTGATTGATCATAATTTTGTTGCACCCTCTAAAACTTACTTTTTTTCTTGATTGAATATGCAATTTTTTAGTTCTCACATATATGATAGAGGCCTTCTTGATTGTGCCTAGTTGGCCTAAATGAACCTCCATTTGTGCTTGAATGTCCTAGTTCACCCCTTTGAGCTTAATATCTCTTTCTTGATTTTCCCTCACTACAAGCCATGATGAAAAACCATTACAACCATCCAAAGGAATAGAGGGAAATTGAGTCTAATCAAGGATGAGTTTACAATTAAGTTTAGGGTGACATCCATATTTCAATTGCTTGAGGACAAGGAAAGTTCTAAGTTTGGGGCAGAGAATAGCAAAGCTATCTGAGTTATGGCTTCAAAAGGAAATAAATGAATAGCAAAGTTGTGAGTTCAAAAGAAAAATATTCACCAAGGTGCTGTTAGAAAAAGAAAATTAATGAAAGGAATGAAAAGAAATTAGTGAATGAAAGCAAAAAAAAAAAAAAAAAAGAATGATTGAAATTGTTTTGCATAAATTACACAATGTTTTGGATATGAAATAATTGTGTTTGCTGCATAATTGAAAGGACGATTGACAAGTCTATGATTAGTGTAACGGTGATGACCAAGATCGAGATCAGACAATCCTACTACTTTTAGATAACTTGACGTGTAATATATACAGATTGCTATTAAGAGTCTTGGATCAAATGAAATTTTTCTATTTTTTATTTTTAAACATGAGTGCATAGGATTATTCAACTTGGTTTATGGATACCACTATCATTCTTAAGTATTGAGAGACTTGCTTTTAATATATTTTAAAGTGACACTCGTCACCGTATGGATCTTGATTCTTCATGCACTTGATAAGCAACAGTTTATAAAGATTTATGTCATACTCTTATTATTAATAATTACTCATGAGATTTTGCTTTCTTCATTTACTCATAGTTAGAACCTTTAGAAAATCGTAATATTAGTAAGTACCACTTGAATAATATAGCTATACTATGTATTGACATAACTATATAAGTGGACTCCAATCTTTTTCACTTGCTCATGAGCCAATTACTAATAATATGAGATACAACATGTGGTTTATCACTTTAATTAGAACTCTCTTAGGGGACGAACCCACAAAGCTCACATTCATTACCTGCATGCATTGAAGAACCAATTTCCTGCCTATGTAATTCCATTCATATAAAAATCAGAAGATAACTGATAACATAAATCTAGTCATATAAATAATTCCATAATTATCCAAAGTAACCGCAAATTATTCAAGAATCTTAAAACACAATCCACGACCATTAGAGTACTAAAAAAAAGTACATTACACCCAAGCTATCAAAATAAAATATAAAGTATCGAATTCTCCACCATATAACAAGTGGAGTCCTCTAGCAACGAACTACAAAAGAAATGACTGTTTAGCAGTCATGATTCCTTGGAAGGGTCTTTCTCTATCGCCTCTGTATCCGAAGAATCCTCTTCAAATTAAGCTCAACATAGAGAATAAGACAGAGAAAGGTCATCCTCAAGATCTGTGATAACTAAAAAAAATGTTCAACACCACAATATTTCAACACAGAAAAGAATGAGTGAGATATATTTTCAAGTAAAGGAGCATCGCGTGGAGACTCCCAGCCAAAGTTCTGGGGCCTAGGACACTCATAGGGCTATTGGTAAGTCATCAAACTCCATTAAATTCCCTAGACGTTGAGGTCCTCCCTATCTTTCACCAACAACAGTTATAAAATAACCTCGTGAATTCTTTCACAGAAGAGTAAGATTTCACACACATTTGCCTGTTGAATAGTCATGCACATTTTTGGAGTTTCACTCCATAGGCGCTGGCCAAGTTTAAGATTTCACATCATTTCATCAGCTATTCAGAATCATATATATGTAAAGTATCGGCAAGTACTTATACCCCGTGCCTCAATGCACTTTCTCTAAGTGTTCCAAGCTCATTAGCTTCATCTCTTTCCTTGAGTTTCAACCATTACCCGACTAAAGTTACACTACTCATTTATTTTCAAAAAGAAAGAAAATAAAGTTTTCACAAAGGTTTACTTTTAGTCATTAGATTCAATTATTGAATTCAAGGTCGAAGCTAAAACCATGGCCAAACTCCTTAGAGCACATATACTTACATACCAATTTTCTCTTAGCGTATCATCACACATTTCCCATCCTCAAAAGGGTCAAGTTCACAAATGGTGCCCACTCAGCCTTTATATACCTATATGCATACTTTTAGTGCTTTACACAATCAACACATGCGTCAAACCATATATTTTCAAAGAGTACAACACATAAGATAACTTGTTCAAATACATCGGGCATATATACTCATATTGGGCATTTCAAGAAAACATTTCATTAAATCAACTTTTGGTTTTCAACAAACTTTTGAGTAAATAGTTCACTTTAAATAATTCACAAGTTTTTATAATACAATATTTACTCAAACGTTAAGTGAAAATAAATCCTCAATCAAAATTAAGAGTCATCACATTTAAACAAACATTCACAATTTCATTTCAAACATAGAAGTTCTCAAGCAAAGGCTCAAAAATACCAACATATAATTTAAACACCACATGTCTCCTAAAACATGTGTTCTAGACCACAGAGTCAAGGGACAACCCTCTTTGATTCATTTCCTTTCTTATTGTTTACTTGAAATACCTCCTCCCTTTTACCTTTGTGAGTAAGGTGGTCCGCAGGTTCTTTTTCTTGGACTTTCCGGTGTCAGAATTTGCAGTTTCTTGGTTTGGTGTGTTCCTTGTTCAGAGAGGAGTCTATCAGAATCTTTGAGCCAAAATGACCAAGAGCTAGCATTTTTAAAAATTCAAAAACAGCCATGCACTTATTGAAGAAAATCAGAAAACTTTAGATTTGCACAATGTTTATAAAATTAAGTGTAACGGATTCAAACAAAGTCCAAATCACGGTCCACAAATTTTTTTAGAAAGCTACGATCCTAACGGTCAAAATAAAATTTTAAAAATTAAGTTTTCACACACAGAAAAGTGCAGAAAAATCAAACTTTACTGCTGTTCACACAGGTTCTTCAGCTTTGCACCATTTTTGTAATTCATTTCGTAAGGTATTAAAACAAAGTCCAAAATTAACGTAAAAATATGCGTTGGAAAGCTATTTTCATGTAGTTTATGAAAATAATCTTTTTGGGTTGAAAAAACTCTATAAAGAGGGTGTAAAAATTATTTCTTTATACTATTTCTGTAGAAAATGTAAAAATAAAGGTGCTCATGTATCCTACGCGATTGAGGGGGTAAATGATGTCGGATTTGAGCTCAAGATACACCGTTGGAAAGATAATTCTGGAAAGAATACATAAGGATGTTGCATGTCAGATTTTGGAGATCACAAAAGTGAGAAAAATAGTCTCCTTTGCTGCTGAAACACTGAAAACGCAAAATAAGGAGTGATCTCACCATTTTCACTATAACTAGTGATTTTGATGTCTGTTTTGAGTGAAACCACTTGCATTTGAAAGATTTTTCACTGCAAAATCCAAATATATAGAGATTAGGACAAAAAAAAGAAGTTCAGATGGTCAAAATTGACTCACACAGTGGCTGGACGTAGAAAGCTCCATGCTTTTTCATGAAGGAGGTGCAAAAACTTCATCTCCTTGCTTTGATTGGTGAAAACATTGAGAAAGAAAGATGAAAGAGTGTTTTTACCTTGCTTGGATGTTCAGAGAGCAATCAACACACTCCTTTCAACATGCAAGGGTAAAAAATGATTTTCCTTGGTGCAATGGAGGTTACGGTTTCAAGTAAAGCATGAAGGGGGGATTGCTCAAGGTTTTTGGCTATGGAGGATGGTGGTTTTTGGCCTGAAGCTTGTTAGAAAATGAGAGAAAAGATGGGGGAAAGATGAGAGAAAGACTGTTAGCGAGTGAGTGAGGGACCAACAATTCCACCACTATACCATCTTTGTTGATGTATTGAAAAGCACAATTATACTTGAAGAATTGTAAATAATTCAAAGTATTAGAAAATTTCTTCTTTCAAAAATAAATTAAACATCTATTTAAAGATGAATTATTTTAACAAAATAAAAATAAATACTTTTATCTCAAAACTTATTTAATCAACATCGTAAAATTTTGCAAAATGTATTAAATTAGCTTTGAAAAAGATTAAATCATGCCAACACACATGAACATGGAGAGAGTAAGAATCAAAATGTTACAATTAAGCCCTCTTTTATAGCTTATATTGATGTTTGACCTTTATTTTATTTGGATTTTATACTAATTTATTTATATATTGTACAGTTTAACATAAAAAGGCCTTAACTAAGTTTAAGACATGTTTTGGCCCCAAATTGGTTGCAAAATAGAGCTTTGTAGCAATTAGCAGGCCTAAACTCTATCATTTGAAGTACTTCGAGCCCATGCACGATCGTGCTTACGGCCTTGCATGACCGTGCTCATTCCGGCAAGCCCAATTAATGGAGAACTTTTAGGGTTTTTAAACCCTATTAAAGAGAGAGCTTAGGCATCTTGTTCTACATCTTGCCTTTTGTTTTTTGATACACCTTTCATCTTGTTTTTCTTGCATGGAATCATTGGCATACTCTTAATAAAACTTTGAGCTTTGAGCGACCGTACTTAAAGACTAGAAAATCATTTCTTTCTAGTTTGCTTTTCTCTATGAATTTGTTTACAATTATTTTAGTTCTTCTCTTTAGCATGAGTAACTAAGTTCATAGATAGGGTTATAGGAACTATTGTTCATGAATTTATGGGATTTTAAAGTTTGAATCTATATTTAGTTTCCGTTTGTGATTAACTTTTATCCTATTGTGCATAATTATAATCTAAATTAATTATATCGTTAGGCAATCGTAACTCGATTAGTTAATAGATTTATAAGATAAAACGAGACAAAGGATTAGATGGACCAAACTAATCTTTCTCTTCCAATCATTATTAAATTAACAAGTTCATAGGTGTTTTATGCTTTGTTTAATTGATGTTTTGCATAATCATTGGGGATATTAATTTAGAGAAAAGAATATTAGTATTGCATAATCATTGGATATTAATAGTATTTGTACGAATGATTAGTGATCACAAGGAATAAATTTAGAGTTAAATAGAAAAATAACATAAAAGATTGAATGAGAAAACTCACATACTCTAGGTTCCTTTCTTATAAGTTAAACCAAGACGTGTGTTGTGTTATTTCATTTTATGTATAATTAATTTTATAATTAAATTCTTGTTCTTAGTTAATTTTACATCTTTTAGGCTCAAACAATTGAATTAAGAAATTTTTATTAATTGAAAATTAATCTTTGTGGGACGATATTTCAAGAAATTGTTTTAGAATCTTTTATTACTTTTCGATAGGTACACTTGCCCATCGAACAATGATTGAAACAAATAATGCAGTTCCATATTAGTTTTAAGCTCATTCACTTAAATTGTCTCTCTTCTCTTTGGAATTACTTGAATTGTTTACCCATTTGTTTAACACCTTCCTTAACCTCAACCCCATTATAACATAAAAAAGGTCCTTTTGATGTGCGATTGATTGTATTTAAGCAGAGGAGATTGACAATATGGGCAAGCATATGGTAGGTTGAGGTAAAGTTGATGATCTTGAGGGCAATCACTCACCTTAAACACTTATAAGTGAGAGGGAAACACTATCTTATGAGTTGTGATGATATCTTTCATTAATGTGTTACATAAAGCTTTTCTGTTCATTAACTCATATTAGTAATATTCTACATCAAAAGATTTGTTTGAGTGTGACTTTCATTTTGATTGAATGTATGAATGAATTTGTTAAAAGGATAATTGGAAAGAATGATGTGGAATGAAGAATTTTGTACAAACTAAAAATAAAATCTGTGTAAAAAGATTTTTATTGTTATTTTGATGATGGATTGACCTCCCTTGGTGTGTTCTAGTTTGCTTGAGGACAATAAAAAATCTAAGTTTAGGCGGTGATAAATCCATATTTTAATAGAGTTTTAATTAGTTTTCTATGTTGTTTTTGATAGAAAACTACACAAAAATATATAATTGTTCAATTAAGTCAATTTTTATAATTAGTAACTTAAATTGTTTGGGTTTATTAGAATTCTGATGTAATTTTGTTGTTGAACTAGTTTTATAGAATATTCTAAGCAAAAACTCATGAGTTCACTTTTGGCACAAAAAGTGAACACTTTAGAGATCTGCAATTCAATTGAGTGCTGGGTGTGACTACTATTGGCGCAAAAATTGACTAGGTGGAGGTTATTTGAGAAAAGCATGTTAGGCATGATCACTATTTAGACAAAAAGTGATAACTTTAGAGCCTAGATAGAAGAGCCAAGCTGCGCATTATCACTATTTCCATGAAAAGTAATTGTTCCAGAGAGGGCTTAAGGAATGACCTTGCGTATGGCTCCTTTCTACGCAAATAGTGAACATGTGCAAGTCTTATGAAGCAATATGCCTCTGTGTGGTCATTATTTTCACAAAAAGTGAGTGTTCTAGAGTGCTGTCAGCAAAAATGGCCTGCGCGTGGCTCTTTTTTCTCACAAATAGTAGCCATGCACAAGCATGTTATGAAGAAATGGCTTGCACGTTGTCAGGTCTGTGTTATATGTATGCTTATTTTTCTTTTAAAGATGACATTGTAATCATTGAACTACGACGTCTGTGTTGTGTATGCTTGAATGATATAGATTTTCATATGCTGGAGTATTATGAAAGTTGTATGATTACTAAATAAAGAGTTGTGTATTCACAGTGCGGTATGATGATTTTGTTGAATAAGCTTAGCAGGGTAGGTTGTGGTAAGTCATTAAGTGTATTGCCTTATTTAGGAGTTCTGGGTGTCGGATATCTCGCTCAGGCAAGTTAATTCTCACTCAAGCGAGACTGAATCATGTTGAATTAGGCATTCTGGGTGTTCTCGCTCAAGTGAGACACAATAAGACCTACCCAACTGTCATCTCGCCCATGTTAAAAATTTTACAAAAGAATGTTAAAAAGCTTGTCTCTAAACAAATTTTTGCAAGATAGCAAGTAATTTTAAGTGTTTTTTATTTTGAAATTGAATACCTCAAAGACACTTCAAATTTCCTCCCTGATTACCTTACCCGTGAATTTTTACAAGACAAGTGAAATGCTTAGAAAGGCCATAGCCCCTTCAAGGGGTGGAGGAACTTTCAAAGGAAGAGTCAGATTAGCTCTGAATCTTAATAAAGCAAAAGCAAAGTCTGTCTCAGCAGACTCACAATTAGAATCTTCAGGATCATCTAGTCCGGCTGGGTCATCAACCTAGAAAGCTATCCAAATTGTTAAGTCATCTACCCAACAATCTGGAATTCCTAAAAAAGAATCAAGCAACAAGGTCGACTCTTCTCAATTCCAATCCAAAATATCCAAACAAACAAAAGTAGATTATGCTTTACCCATTAGTACACTCTTAACCATCCAACAAGGAAGCTTGAGTAGTTTACCTAAAAAATCCTGGGCAGATATTGCCTCTGAAGACAAAATGGAATTAGAATTAACAAGCCTAAACACCATTGTCCAATCCTTGACCCAAACAGTTAGCCTCCCTGGAGAAACCAGTAAAGCTGTTACTCCCCAAAAAGATAAACAAAAACAAAAGCCCCAAAATCCATCACACTATCTTTCTAAAGGAAAATTTTCCTCAGTATTACATATGAAACTTGAATTTTGAGATAAAAATTCTTACAAAGCTATTTCTAAAGTCTTCTCTCTTGGTTTTCATTTCAGACTTTATGCTATAAATAAAACCAGATAATTCTACGAATTCATCCTAGTGGATTTAGATTCTGTTTCCATTAAACATTACAAGGATCAAAAGGATCCATCCATCATCACCCATTCAACCATACAAATTCTCAAAGTAATAAGTTCAAAGAATTTTGGAAAAAATTTAAATTCGTATAAAAAATTCTCCCAACCCTTTGACCCAGTAGGTTGCAACTCTTGAGATTATATTGATGCTTGGATCAGAGTTTTTTAGTTTCAAAATAAGCTTAATCGACACTCTTGGTTAATTTATTTCAAAAAGAATCAAAATAATGATTTTCCAAATTGGTTCTTACAATGGTGGGACTTCTTTGGACCAAGAGAAGAGATTTTTCCTTCTCCAGTAAAAGAATGATATACTCATTTCAAGAGCAGATATTCACAGAGATTCATAGTTATAATGGATTGGTTCCACCATTTCACAAAGGAATACCCGTGAAGGATGGGGAGAACTTATTCATGATATCAATTTCAGCTTTCATCTTTTCTTTTTCTTGACGTGTGTTATAAAAAAATTACTACTTAAAAGTTAAAATTTCAAGTTTTTTCTGTGTTATATATCTGAGGAACAAAACTAAATAGAGCAAAATAGAGCAAAATAAAGCAAGTAAATGACATTGTCATTTACTTTTCACCAAATAGGTGAATGGAATGAGAATAGTAGTACATTATTATATATGAGCAGTAGTGCAGTATTATTAGCAGAGAAAAAATGGAGAAGACAGGAGCATAAAAAAAGAAGATGAAAAACTCACCTGAAAATTCTTGAAGCACTTGAAAAGTCACTTCAAACAATCCTCCAAAATCTGATAGGTTTGAATGGAATTTTTTTATGAATTTAGTATTTATAGATACCACTAAAAAGTCCTTCAAAATTCCTCTAATATAACAATCCTTTAAAATTCTTATATTTTTTAATACTAATAGATTGTTTTTAAATTGTAAAAAGTCTCAAATGAATACCAATAGATTTTAATGAGCTCTTTAAAAAATCTTGATAATCCAAATTGAATACCACTTAATTATTTTTCAGTGAAATAAAATCCTGATTAAATACCAACAGACTTTTTTACTAATAAATAATCTTTAAAATCCTATGAAATCCTAAATCAATACATCTCCCTAAGTTTTTATGGCAATCTAGCTTTCTTATTTGCTTCTAATTCACTTACAAGTCACTTGGTTAGGATTTTTCCTTACTTGTATTTAATGCTTTCAATGCCTAATCCTTCTAAGTTTACACCTTGCTTATTTATAGTTTCTTCATTCATAATTGTTTCTTATCCATTGGGTGAGTCATGACTATTTGAACACTTTACCTTATCTTTTGCTTACAGTTCAATTGCTCCTATTTTGACCAAGTCTTCCCTTAATCTCACATCATTGCTTAGATATTAGATTTCTGGGCATTAAGTCATTTTGGCTTCCTCTTAGATCAATTATATTAATTTATAAAATTTTGGTTTCTAGTTTTGACTAAGTTCTCTCTTGATCTTACATCACTTTTGATAGCCTCGCCAAGTCTTGATTTCAATTCCTTTCTCCAAGCTTAGATGTTAATTCAATTTCCTAACCTTTAGATCTTATAAGCTACTATTATCGATAGATTCATATTTAACTTCTACTTAAACCAAATTAAAATTTTTCCCAAACTCCTTAATTAATTCTCAATCCTTATTTTACAATTTCTAAACTTAATATCACTTCGTTAAAGTTAATTTCAATCTAATTTGAACAATCCTTATTTGATTCTACCTAAGATTTAAGTCTAAAAACTAATTTTAACTAATGAATTGATTCTTTAATTCCTTGACATATACCTTTTTAATTATAACTTATTCCTAGATTCTATGGCATATTATTTAGTCATAATTGCATTTTTTTTATAACAAAGTATATATCTTCCATTAATGACTTATATTTTTACACTAAAGTACATTCTCTCATGTTAATTATTTTATTCGTTGATGTCCGACATATTTCTTAGCCTAAATCATTACTCTTTAGTTATTACTATTTTACTCTTAGCATAATTGTCTAATTTCATAAAAAATTTCTAAGCAATTCTCACACCAATTTGGATAAACCTTGTTCATCCAATTGGTTTCAAATTACCTTAGCTCCCTTATTTGAATTTTTCTCTTTAAATTCGTGTAAGTTCTTGCTACAAATTTAGAATTCAAAGCCTAACTAAATTAATACATTTTTTTTTGGTCTTCCTATTATTAATAAGGTCATTAATCATCAAGAAATTCAAGAATTAAATCATATTAATTATTTGGTAATTTAATTCTAAGGATCTATATAATTTAGATTAAAGAAAAATTTCTTTCTTACTTTAATATTAAAGAAAAATAAATTAATAAATTTGAAGATGTTACACAGAGCGATTTGAATTTGTAAGATGTTATTCTATGATAATACATACTTGAAGGAGAAGCTCTGCAGAAGTCTTAAGTGACAAAATAACATGTTCTTTGGTGATAAGTCATGTATTTATATGTATAATTCCACACAAAGTTTTCTATCTTTTACTTTAAACAAATTACTAACACTAGCTCTTGAATCTTCTTCTTTGTCGCAAGGGAGCTTATGAGATCTTAGAGATTTATTAGAAAGATAAATTTCAAGTTTTTCTTATTTTGTAGAGACATAGGATATGCTCTTTTAGCATAACCCAACCCTTAAATAAAAATTATATAATACGTAAATTTATGGTTATATATTCATAATTTGCAAAAGTAATTGACATAAGGTAATCAACCATTTTAATGAAAAAAAATTTAACTTTCAACCTAACTTAATTGTTCATTCAAGAGATAATTGAGTTAAAAATTAATTACAAGAAAAGTTAATATTTATAATTTATATATAAAAATTGATTATGAAAAAATTTAATATCATATTCTTTAACAAACTTTTTTTAAAATATTCATAATTATTGATTAAAATGTAGTCAAGATTCACGAAATATAATTGAAGTAAATTAAATGAATTCTTGTTATAGTCTTTAATTTATAAATATTATTTATTTTAGTTATTAATTATATTTTTATTGTTTTTTATAAAAATATTAAAATAAATATTTTTAAAAATTAACCTTTGTAATATAAATGAGATTTTATTTTAAAAATAAAGTATTTAGTAGATTTTCGTTTACAATTTGCCATATATGTATTTTATGATTAAAATTATCTAAGAATGATGTAGCTATAATGATTTTTCTTTTATCCATTTTTTTAATTTCATTTTAAATTTTAAAATTAAAGTTGTCATTTTATTTTATTTTTTATTGTCTTATATAAACTTTCAAATATCTTATAAATACGTATGTTTATATTTATAAAATTATCTTTATTTTTTTTATAAGCTTCAAATTTCTTATAAATACTCACATTTACATTTATAAAATTTGTAATATTTAATATGTTTTTTGCAATACTTTTAATCAAAATTTTTAGTGATTACATATTTTTAATTTCATGAAAAAAACATATTTTCTTATTATAAAATGCAAAAATCGATCACTTTTATTTATTTATTTATTTTAAAATTTTTATATTATTCTTAAATATTTTCTTATAATCTTCTAAAGCATTTTTTTTCTATTAATCTTCTAAAGCTTTAGTGAATCATAACAAATTTATTTTAATATTTGAGTTTGTTTTATTCTTCTCTATTTATCGCAATATATATACTATTGTTTAGGTCGATCCACCGTTAGAAGTTACTCTAATTTAAGATTATTTTTGATTTATAATTTTTAAAAATTATATTTTAAAATAATTTTATAATATTATTTTTACAAAAAAAATTATTTCATAATTTATTTTTAAAATTTTTTTAGTTAAATTTTTATTAATTTTAAAAAAGAAACAGAAAAATAAAAATATCTAAATAGTAATTCTGTTTTTCAGTTTTTAAAAACTGAAAATAAAAAATTATATTTAAAAATAAAAAAAATTGAATTCTTTTAACATTAATATATATATTTTTTGCTAATTCAACATTAATGTATTTATAAATTACATTTTTGTAAAAATATGTATCATAGTTGATATAATTTTTATTAATATATTATATTTGATTAGTTTATAAATAATACAAAAGTTTAAATTTTTATATTTTCATATCTTTATGATACATTTTGATTTTTTATATTTATTTTAAAATAAAATCCTTACTAAGAGATAAAATGCGACCAAGACAGTAACAGAACAGAACAGTAAGAGATTGGATGCGACAAAAACAGAACAAGAGATTAAATGCGACAACAGTGGGAATTGGAGAACTTTTCCACTTCAGCGGTCAACTTGCACTTCGCTACGTCAAACAATCGAGCCCTAACTTGAGACTGAGAGTCTGAGACTAACACACAGAATCTTCAAAACCCACCACCCTTGCCCACGCAGCTCGCAGGTCCATTTGTTTTCTCTCTTTCTCTCTCTCTACTGTTATGATCAAAGCTCATTCAATCTCCTCCCTTTGAAAACTCGGTATGCCACCATTTTTTTTTGTCTCCCATATCTTTTTTAAATTAAATATTTGGGTTATGTTATTGGGCTTCAATTTCTACTGTATCTGAGTTTATGGATTGATAGCGCTTCCATTACAAAAGATGAACTAGGAAACGACGCGTGTTTTTGTTGTTGTTATTGTTGTTGTTGTTGTTGTTATTGTTGTTATTGTTGTTGTTGGTGTTGTTATTTCATTGTTGGGGTTTGATATTCGCTAATGTTCAGGTTTTGTTGTACTGTGTGTCTCTGTGTTGGGTCCCTTTGGTTTATGGCATACACTGATGTCATAAATTTGTTGTTGGCCGTGGCTGTTTGGTGCACTGCTTACATTACCGTTGCAGTTCTCGCTTCCTTTCGCGCCGTCAATTATCTTTGCACTTTCTGAAGCTTTGGAAGGGTTTTTCTTGCAATTTGATTATCTACCATGGGTTATGCACAACTTGTTATAGGACCTGCTGGTAGTGGCAAGGTAATTTTATTGTATCATCCTCATTGAATGTGTTGACTAGATGTCAAGGTTTGAGATTGCGGTTGCATTGTGATTATTGAATTTGTGAAAATTTGGGGCAAGTGCGGCTGGTTCAGCCACAATTGTGATGCAGAAACCTCGCTGCAATTGTATTTGTGGATTGTAATTTGAAACCTTGCTGGATATGTATTTGGCACTTGCTTTGTTTACAATGCTCTCAAGTAAATGGTGAGATACTTATTTGTGTGCATTTTCTTTTTCTCTGTTAGTCTACGTATTGCTCGAGTTTGTATGAACACTGTGTAGCTGCGCGGCGGACAATACATATTGTGAACCTGGATCCTGCTGCTGAAAATTTTAACTATCCTGTTGCGATGGGTAAACCAAAAACGTTGTGTGTTTTTCTCTTTTGTGGCTTTGGGGTACGTGTGTTCTGAAGCTTAACTATTGTTGCTTACAGATATAAGGGAACTTATTTCCTTGGATGATGTTATGGAGGAACTTGGATTGGGTCCTAATGGTGGTCTTATGTACTGCATGGAGTATCCTTTTTTTTTTTTTTTAATTTTAATTTTAAATTTTCTGTTGTGTATCTTCTTTACAACCCTTCTTTGAATCAGAAATTCTACATCATTGTTTATCTCAGGCTGATGTTATAAGTAGAGATTATGTTTAGCAGGACAGTTTATCTCAATGTATTTCTTCACTTCTCTCATTTTCCATATATATATATATGGAGAAGGATCTTTTTACACAGGTATAAGTCTAAAAACTCTTATACCCAATCTGAACTTTTCATTTAACTTACATCTAACGGATTATAATTTATTACTTCACTGGCCGTTAGATATAAGTTAAATGAAAGGTTCAGATTGGGTGTAAGAGTTTTTAGACTTATACCAGTGTAAGAAGATCCTACCCTTATATATATATATATATATTAGCTATTTAAAAAATTAGTTTCAAATTTCGTTCCCTTAATGATCATATTTAGACATCTTGAAGATAACCTAGATGATTGGCTCACTGAGGAACTGGACAATTATCTAGATGATGATTACTTGGTTTTTGATTGCCCTGGTATTCATGCTCTTCTCTTTACCTTTTTTTATTTTATATGTGAATGCAATATGTACTGGTATCCGAAGATTGAAATTTTGAGAATGTTATTGCAAGATGATAATGTTGTTAATTTGAAAATATATATTTGTAATTGTAATGTATCTATCAAGTTGAAAAAAAATATTTATTGAACTACTATATGACCAATTATCCTATATGATAGTGAATGTTGAGCCTTAAAGGAATTACACAAAAAAAAGTGATAGTATAAGAAATCAGAATGTTAACATGGATGAGTAGTCACATAAGAAAGGACGAAATAAGAAATAATTGTATATGCAAGGAGTAACACTTGTGGTAGAAAAGATGGTAGAAATTGTTTAATGTGATTTGGTCATGTTCAAAAAAGGCCACTGGAGGCAACAGTGAAGAGAGTAGATGGCACAACTTTTAAGTTGGTTAAAAGGGGTAGATAGCAACCTAGAAAAACTTTAGAAAAAATTATTAAAAGAGATCTAGTGATAAATAATATTTTTGAGAATTTGGTTTTTAACTAAATTCACTGATGTTATATGATCCATGTAGCTGATTTTACATAATAGGATAATTCTTAGTAATTGTTGTTGTTGTCACTGTAAGATGATAATGTTGTTAATTTGTTATAAAAAGCAACATGAGTATGAAGGCCACAAAATCAAAATCAGTGGTACAATGCTAATAATAAAATTTGTCTGCTTAGAGAAAAACAGTTTGAATGGCCAGTTGGGTAGCCTAAAAAATTATCTTAAAATTGTTTATAAAGTTCAGTGGTCACAATTGACTTGAGAAATTATGTTATAGAATCTGAAATTGCAGTCTCAGTGCTTTGAGCTTTGTCCAGGCTCTGGAATAGTGACTGCTTTCTGATCTGTCAGTCTCTTATCTGACAGCTGGACAGTTAGTATCATTGTTGTTAAAATCGCAGGATCGTACAATTTTACGATCTTATACCCCTTGGATGATCTTAATCGAACTTGGGATCGCTTATATGGAAGATCGGATGAGATCCCGATCTTTTCTGTCAGGATCGCAGGATCTCCGATCCGATTCGATCACAGGGGCAGGGTTTTTGGGTTGGGCTTCTGGGGGGTTGGGTTTCCGGGTCGGATTTTTCTAACCCGGTTTTAAAAAACCTATTTAGGTTATTTTCCCCAAATTCTTTCCTACTCTCTCTTCCGCAACGCCCATTCTCTCTTCCTCGACATCCTTCCATTTTCTCTATTCTGCGACACCCATCCTTCCATTCTCTGTGTGGGTGGTTCGCGTTTTCTTTTTTGGTGTTTCTTGAGCTGCTGTTTGCCTGTTTCAATTGGTGGTTCACGTTTTCTGGGTGTTTTCTATTCTCTAGATATATCATGAGCTACTGTTTCAGTTTTGTTTTCCAGTAGAGATGAATTTTTATGTCTTGTAATAAATACACCTTTCAATATAAACCTGTGAGTGAGGTTAATTTAAATAAACATTTTAATAGTGTTACTACCTAAAAATAATTTTATTAAAATTAATTTTCAATTTTATTAATAATATATTATATATTAAAATAAAATAGTGTTATAAGACATTAACTTATATGTAAAATGGTATAAAATTATTTTTTCTAATATTTTTTTAAAAATTAATGAATATCATTTTTATAAAAAACCTATTAAACATTATAAGCATCTAAGTTTCACGTATTTAACTATAAATCTAAACACTGTTAACTAGAGCTAATACTTTAATATTATTTATTGCAAAGTATTATAAGTTGGATAACTTGTTGATCTTTTTAATTTTTAAAAAAATATTCTTCTATTTATTTTCTATTATGTGTTCTCTCACCTTAGCATGGATAGTTTAACCAATTGTGTTATATTGAATCTTAAATATAGGATTTTTAAGTTTATATTTAACTAAATTAGGTAATTTAGACATTAACTTTTTATCTATGTAATTTTCTCAGTTTATACATATGTTTTAAGTATAATTTTACACTTTTTGAAGGATCTTACGATCTATCTTACGATCCCACGATTTACGATTTTTTACCCCTCTTCCAATACTAGGTAAGATCCCGATCTTGACAATATTGGTTTGTATGAACTGTTAAGTAGTTAGTTAACTACCAATAGCTTGCATAGCAAGCCACTTGGTTGTATTTATAAACTTCCTTTGTATCTAATTTTATATTGGTAAACACTTTTCTCTTTCTATTCTCTCTTGCTTCTCAATTCTAATAAATTGTTATCAATTAACTTTACCTTGTAATGATTTGCAGGTCAGATAGAACTTTATTCACATGTGCCAGTGCTTAAAAATTTTGTGGAACATTTGAAACGGAAAAATTTTAATGTTTGTGCTGTGTACTTGCTAGATTCACAGGTTTGTGATATAGTATGCTTAAATCATATTTCCTTTCAAGCTATTGATTCTCTCACATTCGTGTAGACTTGCAGTTATTGTATTATTATCTTTGTTGACTCTAATAATTTTAAAACATTTCAGTTCATGACAGATGTGACCAAATTTATAAGTGGATGCATGGCTTGCCTTTCTGCAATGGTTCAACTTGAACTACCTCATGTTAATATCCTCTCAAAAATGGACCTTGTGACTAACAAAAAGGATCTTGAAGAGTAATCACCGTTACTAAGTTTCTTTCCCAAATTTGTTTTCACCACTTGATTCATTTAAATTCTAACCTCATTTTGTTCTTAGTTTCTTGGATCCAGAGCCCACCTTTTTACTGTCTGAATTGAATCAACGGATGGGTCCTCAATATGCAAAGTTGAATAAATCTTTGATTGAATTGGTGAGTGATCTATGATCTTTTAAGAAATACACTTTTCCCCTTTTGCCAATAGTATTATAATTTTAAAATACATGCATGGTGGTTTTCAATGTTAAACCATTGGTTAAAGTCTGGGTAATATGCCATGTCATATTGTAGAATGTGAGAGTACTACCAGGGAACATAGATAACAGTTTTAGACTTAAATTGGTTGTAGGATGTGTTTCCAACATCCACTACCATAGAAGATAGTTTGTTGTATTGCTCTAAGGTAAAACATTCTTTTCAGCTTAAAGAGTTATTTTATGGTCACAAATAACTTCTGATGTCTTTTTCCACTTTAACCACCTAACTTGTATTCTATGAGTAACACCTTCATTAATTTCCCTATTATTCTATAAAATCAATATCAAATACCTAAAACTGAAAACTTGTGATATAATATCATCTCCAATTTTAACTTCTAATGCATGATCCTTGTTTTATTTTTTGCTAAACTTACAATGCATATACTCTGTCTTACTTTTACTCAAGCAAAAAACCTTAGATTCTATAAGATTAGATTAAACAAATAAGGGCTCAAAGCAGAACTTTGATGTAAACTTATTCTTATTGGGAAGTCTTTAGATACAGTTCAAAGTGGAGCCTTAGCATTCTCGTTTTTGTCTCTCCAATTTTTTTCTTCTTTTGTTTTTTAAAGGTCCAACATTCACTACCTTGTAGGATAACTGATTTATTGCAGTACAGTAAAATTTTCATTTTAACTTGATAGGTATTTTACAATCACAAATAACCTTTGATATCTTTCTTCACTTTAACCACTCAACTTGTATTTTATGAGTAACATCTTTGTTAATTTCTCTATCATTTTTTATAATGGATCTCAAATACCTGAATTTGTAAGCTTGTGGTGTAATATCATCTCTAAATTTAACTTCTAACACATGATACTTTGTCTTACATCTACTCAACTTATGCTAAACTCAGAGTGTATATACTTTGTCTTACATCTACTCAAGCGAAAATCCTTAGATTCTAATAAAGTTTTCCTGCAAAACTCAAATTTAGTGATAACCTCTTCTTTCGATTCCTCAACCAACACTATATCATCTGCAAAGAGTATGTACTTAAGGATAATCTTTTGTATATTACTTGTAAGTACATTTAAAATTAAATTAAACAAGTAATGGTTCAAAGCGGAACTTTGAGGTAAACCTATTTCTATTGGGAAGTCCTTAGATACATCTTTAGAAGTTCTCACACATGTAGTTACCCCTTTCATATATGTCTTGAATAGCTTAAATATATGTTATATGAACTTTTTTTTCCTCTCAAGTCTTCTATAACACTTCTCTTGTTACTCATCATATCTTTTTCAAGTCAATAAAAATCATATGGAAGTCATTTTTTTTGTAGCGATATTTTTCCATCATCTTTAATGAAAGATATATAACTTCTATTGTAGACCTTCCTAACATAAAACTAAATTGATTTTCTGCAATTTTAGTTTCCTCTTGTATTTTATGTTCAATCACCTTCTCCTCCAATTTCTTAGTGTGACTCATAAGTTTAATCTCTCTATAGTTTGCACAATTTTTAGATATCACCTTTGTTCTTATATATAGGAATCACATTGTTCTTCCTACATTCCTTGGGCATATTTTTAGATTTCAAAATCTCATTAAAAAGCTTAGTGAGTCATTCTAGTCCTTGTTTTCCTAAACTTTCCCAAACTTCTATTGGAATATTATTGGGGTCAACTGCTTTATCAGTTTTCATCTTTTTAAGAGCTTCTTATACTTTTTTAACTCGAATCATATGGTAATATGTCGAATTTAGATCATTTGATTGCACTTTTAATCCAGCTATATTTCCATTTGCAGTCCATCAATAAACAGTTTACAGAAATCTTTCTCCCATCTGTCTTTGATGTTTTAATCCAAAACCAAAACTTTTCCTTCATCTTACATCGAACTTGATCCAAATTTTTATATTTTTTTCTCTACTTTTTGCAAGTTTATAAATCCTTCTTTCACCCTACTTTGTCCCAATATCTTGATAGAACTCTTTAAAAGTCTTAGAACATGTTTCATTCATTGTTTTTCTTGTCTCGTTTCTTGCATTTTGATACCTTATCTAATTTTCAGCATTACTACATGTATACAAAGGTTTAAAACACATCCTCATCTCTCTAATCTTTTCTTGTACACTTTCATTCCACCACCATGATTCCTTGTCTTTTGCTCCAAAACCACTAGATTTATCTAAAATTTTCTTGACAACTTTTAAAGAGATCAAAGTTTGAAACCTGTATTATCAAGCTCCTTAGCCTTAAATGCAGCAACTTTTAAAGAGACCAAAAATTCATTTGAACCTTTATTTTAAATTATTGTTAAAAACTGCCTGTTGATTAGGTAAGAGTCTGGCACTTGACAATGCCATATTGGAATTATGTTATCCAACTCAGCACTTAATATATGGAATTTAAAAGTATGGACTAATCTTATACTCACTCAATTTTTTAAGGACTAAATCTTAACAAAAACGTTTTTAGGAACTAATTCCAAACAACTTTTATGGGGACCTAAAACTAATTTAGGCCACAATTTTACTAGAATTGTCATAGACTTGTAGTTGATTTGCATTGATGATGGTCTGATATGTATTTGAGTTGATTCTTATTTTTAAAAATCACAATAATACTAGGGTTATGCATAGCAGGCATGAATGTTGATTGCATTCTAGGTAAGTTTACAGGGGAGACATTTCTTTTTGTATGATATTTTGGCCGAGTGTGTTCATATCTGTGATCTTCACATAGGCCATTTTTCAAGAAAAAAATGTATTTCTAGTTTTGCCAATACAATTTCCTTTTTGACTAAAATAACAAGCATCCACCCAACTAACCCCATTGTGCTATAATATCCATGATGCTCTTCACCTTTAGTCACTCTGCACCAATTGATCACCTCTTTAATATATATATATATATATATATATATATATATATATATATATAAGTTGCATTCCTTTGTGTCGCTCTTTTAAAATAATTGAGAAGTGAATGTAGGTTCTGTTCAAGTCATTCCCATATCACTTCTGTTTTCACAGTCACTCCTGATTCTTCTCTCATTAGCAATGTTGATTAAACTCTGCAACACTTTGTTTTGGTTGCACCTGTATACTTATTTATGTATTGATTCATTCCTTCTGCAACAGGTGAATAATTACAGCATGGTGAGTTTTATACCACTGGACTTGAGGAAGGAGAAAAGGTACAGTCCTCTATGTTTTCCTGGTTATCCTTTCTGCCTATTCATATCTTGAATAATTCTACAATTTTAGCATAAAAGAAAAATATTTTTACCCTTGCGGATGTGCATCATAGATTGGCTTGGAATTTGCCATTGATGATGCTGAAATATTAAATTTAAACTGTATGAACTGAAACAGGCATAAATTCCTCTATATAAAACAAAGTAATATGGGATAAATTCCTCTACAGAAGGTTCATGGGCCCAAGAAGGCCCTCAGTTTACACCAATTAGATGAGATACAGGTGAGTGCAGAGAAGGTTAGTTACGGAAAGAGAAGATTTACATGATATAGAGAATTATCTGGGAAGGAGTACAAACAGGTTTGGGGTATATTGTTTTGAGAGGGGGATTAATTCTTAACTATTTTGTTTAACCTTGAGTGCAGTGTGTGCGCACACGTGCTTATCCTCATATGAAGGGCTTGAAAGTACCCATTTTTTATTTATTCTCACTAGGCTATAAAGTGGGTTAATATTCATTAATTTGTAAAGTTATGACTTACATTGGCACTTACATTAATTTTGATCAATCAAGTTTGCTCTTAAATAACCAGAGTAATCCTTGGGTAAACTACATGAATGAGCTTCTACTCTCCTAGTTATCTCGAAGTCCATACTAGTCTCATGGTAGTTTTGTATTAGTAATCTTCCAAAGGGGTATTACAAGTCATTGAAATCTACATTTCATGTCCTTTGTTTCATTTGTTCAACATTACCTCCAAAATGAAGCCATTTTTGTTTTATACTTATTATTGGATTGTTCTCATCTGCAGTATACAATATGTACTGGCCCAAATTGACAACTGCATCCAATATGGAGAAGATGCAGATGTCAAGGTTAAGGATTTTGACCCTGAGGATGAGGATGAGTAGCGAATTGCCTTCTGCAGCTCTGGTTGGTGTGATTGAATGTTCAATCTTAACGTCAACATAATGGTGTATGAAGCTCACGTTGTTAATATATAGTATCTCATTGGATTGTTTTAATGTGAATTGGGAAAGTTGAAAATCTATACAATTTATCATCCAAATGGGAAGAAAAATTGGCAAGGGTGCTTGGTCAGGTCAATCTCTTGCCATCACTCACTGCTTACATGGTTGCAAGATGAAACGCATTTTGACCCCATTAAAGTTGGTTAGTATTTCTGATATAATTCTTCAACTTTGGACTCTAATGACAAACTAGACAGAACGCAAGAATATGAAGGTTGAATGTAGATCATGTGTTTGGTAACAACTGTTTTTAGGAAATAAACTTGTTTAAATGCTATTACTGAGAGTTAAAAAAAATTAAAATTGGGACAAATGTTAACTAGCACCCGGAGCACTAGCTAAAGAATTGAAAATAAAATTGTTTTGTTTTAAAACGTAAAAGTACACTTCTAAGTTTCTTAATATTGATTCCTTGACCGGCGCTTAGGACATGGGTTAGTTGTTACGGACCTCAAAAATCACAGAAAAAGATATGAAGTAAAAACAGTAATATTAAGAGAAAATGAAAGAAGTTTCTATTATTGGCAATAGAAGACAAATGAAATTATACAAAAGAAGAACGGTCTTTCTAATGCTCTAGAGCAAAAAGTTTCTTAAGAGAGCTAAAGAGACACTCTATCCTACAAATTTTAGTCCAAAAATGTGTTTTCCTACTCACAACTAAACATGTCTAATATATTAAAAATTATTCTCTCTCTAAACTAACTTTGTCAACTCAGCACATCTTAAATATTTTCTAATTTCTTTCTTTTTCTCACATATAATATCTAGTTCTTGGACTTGGCTGAAGCTTCATGGATTACTTTTTCTCTAGGCCCATTTTTTTCTGTTTGGTCTTTATTGTTATTCCCTCCATCAACATGAATCTTGTCCTCAAGATTGAGATGAGAAAATTGGCTTTGGATAACTACTATATCTTTCCATGTTGCTTCTTCTACTGATTTCTCAGCCCACTGCACAAGCCATTGTTTGACCCTGTCTCCATGCTTAACAATGTTCCTAGAAGCTAACACTACCGTCGATGTCTATACATTTATTCCATCATCTTCAAAGTCAGTAGGTAGCTCCAATTGCACCTTGTAATTGCCAACTGTAACATCCTACACTTTGATTTAAATAAAATGAGGTTTGTTAAAGTATAATTGGAATAGATTTGGATAAAATTTTTAAAAAAAATATGAACAGTACCGATGAACAGTAAAACTGCCTATGAACAGTAAAATCGCGTACAAACTGCGTATCAACAGTAAAACCGTCTATGTACAGTGACTGATGACGTCATCACTGACTTCACATACGCATATAGTCTGTGAACAGTACACATGCACAGTATTTCTGGTGTGAATAGTGACCGCGAACAGTGTTTTTAGCGTGAACAGTAATTCCGGCGGTGATAAGTAAATTTCAAAAATTTTCTATAAAAAGGGGGTTTCACACGAAATTTTGATTTCTTCACTCCTATACAAGGTTCTCAAAGGTTCTAAGGCTATATCTCACCATTTTCTCTCATTCTAAACCCTCATAAACTTAGATTTTTCTTCAGATCTGTGATTCTACGTCTGTTCTAAAGAATTTCAAGTAAATTTCTCTAAGTTTAAAGTTAGATTTACCCTTCATTTCTCTTCTTCTTCTTCTTTTTCTTATAGATGTTCATGGTGTTCTTAGGAAAAATTTCGTTTTAGAGTTAAATCTTCGGTTAAATCTTTGTAAAATCTCTATTTTGAGGTGATAGGGCTCTACTTTATCATTTTGTTATGTTTATTACTTGTATTCTCATAGATCTTGTCATGTATGTGATTATATGTGGAATAATCCTTATCTTATGAAAAATAATCGGTGAAAAGTGAGAATAATTGGTTGTTTATGTGATTTTATGATGAATACATGGTGAAAATATAATATTATGTTCAAATAGTGCATGATAGGGTATATTGAGGATAATTGATATGATTTTATGATTTTGTGATATGAAATATACGAAGAGATGAATGTTTCATGTTTGAATATATTGTGTTTCATGTAAAAATGATGTGTATTATGAATATGTCATGGTTTGATGTATATGATGAAAAGTATATGGAAATATAATGAAAAATATGTGTAAATATGAGAAATAGCATATGTGAACATGTGGATATACTTGAAAGAGTATAAGATGAAAAAAATACGATGTAAATAATTACAGAGATACACTGGGAGAGTATAAGATGAATTGTCTAGAATTACCTGTATTTGAATTGTCTAGATTCATTGACATCACAAGACAATTCAGATACAAGTAATTCTAGACATCTCATACAATCCACATAAATAAAAGAATGAGTAGCACCATAATCAAACAACACATCTAAAAGTTAGTCTTTTATGATACATTTACCTCTAATAAGCTGCTCTGATTTTGAAGCCTCAGCTCCACTCATAGTAAAAACTTTGTCTTTCACATTTGACTTTATTCCAGTGCTTGCTCTAGATTCAGGTCTTTGTACCACACTCATGCTTCTGCTCTTTTGTGGAGCAGACCAACAGACACTTGCAGAGTGTCCCATTTTCCCACAAATGTCACATGTTGGTGGAAAGTTGAGGACAATTCTTTTTAATATGAGGTCCACCACACTTGAAACATTTTAGTGGCCTTCTGAAAGAACCAAAACCACCACTACTATCTTCTTGAGATATAGTCTCCTTCACTTGAGACTGATTTGAACTAGAGTAAGGTCCTCTAGAAAATCTTGAAGGCCTTTGGTCTTGCCTCACAGGACCACCGATTCTGGTATCCACCGTCTTACCCTTAGTATTGACTTCAAATATTCTGTATTTACTCACTAGAGTAGGTAAATCTGTCCATTGGAATACACTAACGGTAGCTCAAATATTTGGCCTTAACCCATGCTCAAACTGAGCACATAAATCTTCCTCTCCATCATTATGTTGATAGTGAGACCAGTATTTTATCAATTCATGAAATTTAGCAGCATATTCACCTATAGACATGTTTCTTTGTTTCAACTCAAGGAACTCCCTAGCCTTCTATTTCTTTAAATCTCTAGGGAAATAATTTTCTAGGAAGCTTGCCTTGAATGTCTCCTAAGGAATATAACCATATTCTTGCAGTAGAGTTTGACTAGCAAATCTCCACCAGTCCTCAGCTTCTCCACTCAGCATATAAGTAGCATAAGTTACCTTATGCTCCTTTCTACATCCCATGGCATGGAAAACCTTCTCCACATCTGCTATCCACCTTTGAGCTCCCTGAGGATCAAATTTTCCCTCAAATTTTGGAGGGTCATGCCTAGTAAAAGAAGAAAGTCCTCTATACTCGGCTGGTTCAGCCTCCTGGTTATGTGCCAAAGTCTCTAAGACTTGGGTCATGCACTCCAGGAGTTCATTTGTAGCACCAACAGGTCTACCTCTACCAGCCATAGCTCTAATCTTGCAATAAACTCAAATCACTTATCTATCATTCACAAACACATAGATATATCTAGTTTAGGTAATTCACATCTAACAAGTCATATTAGCAAATAATCATTTCATATGCTAGTATATCTATTACACAACATAGACATGTTAGTCCCATACTCCAGTCTGCTCTGGATGAACTACTCTGATACTAAAATTGTAACGCCTTATATTTCTTTCCTCAATATATGATAAGTTTTCATAAAAATTTAAATGGTAAAGTAAATTTTCTTTCAAAAACTCTCTAATGAGAAAGAAACAATGAAATGATATAAGGTTCATAGAGTAAAATTTCATTAATTCATAAGTACTTTAGAAAAACAAAGATTTTAAAATTTTCATCAGCAACAAAAAGAAATAGTAGTTTTACAACTGTTTCAAAAGAATGCTATAAAACTGAAAATATCCATTACATAACTCAAAATAACTAAGTCCTATAGCAATTCTCATCCATCCATCCACTGTGAGCCTGGTACTATTCGTCCTGATTTCCTAAAAGTGTTGTATAAGGGTGAGTCTCTACCCTACCACTCATACATAACATATATTCATCACAAAACACATCTTATCACAATTAAAGAAAACATCATGGCATTACATATCACAGTGTCATATAAAGCATGTTCTCATCTCAACACATATTATATTTTACAGATTCACAATTTCTTTTTCTTTCTTTTATCCGCGCTTACCGCGCCCTATGGCCATAGTTATCTGATGCCTCTATCTCAGGGTCTTACACATCCATGTAAATAGTTGTCGGGTGGCCCAATGTAATACAGATACAATGCATGCAATAGACAGCCTCTTAGCAAAGGTAATGGTCAAAAGTCAAGTTGGAAAATGAGTGTGCAACCATATGGTGCATTCGTACACAATCCCGAATGTCACTCACTACCCTGCATTTTTCTAAGATATCTCATATTGTCTCCATCTTTCACTCTCCCAGTGTATCTCTGCAACTATTTACATCATATCTTTTTCCATCTCATACTCTTTCAAGTATATTCACATGTTCACATATGCCATTTCTCATGTTCACATATGTTTTTCATTATATTTCTACATACTTTTCATCGCATACATCAAACCATGACATATTCACAATACACATCATTTTTACATGAAACACAATATATTCAAACATGAAACATCCATCTCTTCGCATATTTCATATCACAAAATCATAAAATCATATCAATCATCCTCAATATACCCTATCATGCACTATTTGAACATAATATTATATTTTCACCATGTATTCATCATAAAATCACATAACAACCAATTATTCTCACTTTTCACCGATTATTTTTCATAAGACAAGGATTATTTCACATATAATCACATACATGACAAGATCTATGAGAATACAAGTAATAAACATAACAAAATGATAAAGTAGAGCCCCCCTTACCTCAAAACAAAGGTTTTACAAAGATTTAACTTTAGAACAGAGTTTTTCCTAAGAACATCATGAACATCTATGAGAAAAAGAAGAAGAAGAGAAACGAACAGTAAATCTAACTTCAAACTTAGAGAAACTTACTTGAAATCTTTTAGAACGGACGTAGAATCACAGATCTAAAGAGAAATATAAGTTCAGGAGGGTTTAGTATGAGAGAAAATGGTGAGATATGGCCTTAGAACCTTTGAGAAACTTGTATAGGAGTGAAGAAATGAAAATTTCGTGTGAAACTCTCTTTTTATAGAAATTTTTTGAAATTTACTGTTCACCACCGGAATTACTGTTCATCGCTGGAAACACTGTTCGCGATCACTGTTCACGCTTGAAATACTGTGTACGCGTACTGTACATGGACTGTTCGTATATGTGACGTCAGCCATGACATTACTGGTGACATCATCGGTCACTATACATAGGCGATTTTACTGTTCATCGGTACTGTTCATTTTTTAAAATTTTTTAAAAATATAAATTCTATCCAAATCTATTCCAATTATACTTTAACAAACCTCATTTTATTTAAATCAAAGTGCAGGATGTTACACCAATGGCCTTCTTCAACAATATACATGGAAGACACGGTGAACTCGGGCTCTTTCTAGCAATTTCAAGTGGTAAGTTACTACTTCCACATGACCAATAATTTGAAATGGCCTATAATACCTTACAGATAGCTTGACATTGATTCGGGACATAACTGTTTCTTGCTTGTGAAGTCACAATTTTAAGAAAACTGATTCTCCTACTTCAAAGCTTCTTTCTTGCCCTTTGAGAATAACTTTCTTTTTTATTCTTTCTTGGGTCCATTGTAAGTGTTCCTTCAGTTGCCTTCAAGCTTCATTCCTCTCTAATAATTCTTGTTGGACTGCTTCTACTCACACTTCACCCTATATCCCTTTTAACCAAAGAAGGAGGCTTTCTTCCATAGACCACCCCAAATGGAGTGGTTTGGGTGGACTCATGATAGGATGTATTGTACCAATACTCCACCCATGGGAGCCAAATTGACCATCCTTTAGGCTGATCAGTGACAAAACACCTCAAGTAAGTCTTTAAGCACCGATTAACCAGCTCTATATATCCATCCAATTATGGATGGTAAGTTGTACTCATAATCAGAGAAGTCCCTTGTAATTTGAAAATTTCTTTCCAAAATTGACTCATGAAAATCGGATCCCAATCGCTCACAATGGAATTAGGAACCCATACAACCTTACTACTTTAACAAAAATTTCTGCCAACACCTTAGCAGTATATGGATTTTTAGTGGGATAAAATGGCAATGTTTTGATAGTCTATCTACTACAAAAAAAAAAAAAAAAGCCTCATAACCCTTTGATTGGGACAAACTTGTAATAAAATCCATTTAAATGTCTTCTCACACTCTTTCCAGGATAGGGAAAGGTTGCAATAACCCACCAAGAGAAATTGCCATATACTTTTGCTGCTGACATGCGTCAAAGGATCGAACATATTGTTGGACCATATGTTTCATCCCCCTCTAATACAAATTTGCAACAATTTTCCTATAAGTCCTAACTGTCATCATAGAATAGGACCCCATGATTGTACAAAATCTAACTAGACCATTTTCTCTCTTTTGGAGCTATTAGATCATCTCCTTCAGCTTATCATCTTCATGTACTTTTGCAATTATTGCTTGACTATTTAACCATAGAGAAAAATATGTCAACGTCCTAAATTCACCATCCTCTTCTCCTTTATTGTCTGTCCCAGGTTGGTATATGATTTCAAAATTGTACCCTAGAAGTTTAGCAATCCGATTCTGTTGATTACTTATGATTATCTTCTGTTGTAGTAGCTGTTTTAGACTTTTGTGATCAATGGCAACCCAAAATCTCCTCCCTAATAGGTATGGTCTCCAATGGTTAATGGCTGGCACCGACCATTAACTCCTTCTCATAGGCATATTTAGTTGAATTTTGGGACCCCAAAGCCTTGCTGAAAAATGCCATGGGATGTTTATCTTGCATGAGGATGACACCCACGCCTAAACCAAAAGCATCACATTCTATTGTAAATTCCTTATTAAAATCCGGTAAAACCAAAACTGGAGCAGTGGTCATTCTCCTCTGTAGCTTATCAAAAGCGGTTTGAGCCTTTTTCCCCCCACTTAAATGCATCTTTCTTAGTCAGTTCTGTCAAAGGTTTTGCCACCTTCCCATAGTCATGAATAAACTTTTGATAGTATCTAGTTAAGCCAAGAAACCCTCTCACCCCTTTTACATTTTTTATAATTGGCTAATTTAATACACTCTTCACTTTTTCTGGATCCACAAAACCCCCTGTGAAATAGTATGACCCAAATATTCTACACTCTTTTGTGCAAAACGATACTTATTTTTATTAGCAAAAAAGTTGATGAGATTCTAAAATACCCAGAACATCCTTCAAATGAGCCAAATGAGATGCTCAATTCTCACTATTAAAATATCATAAAAAAAATATACCTCCTTAACTTATTACAAAATTCATCAACGATTGAAATGTAGAAAGAACATTTATGAGCCCAAAAGGCATTACAAGATATTTGTAACAACCTTCATGAGTTCTAAATGTTATCTTTGGAATATCCTCCTCTTTCATTCATACTTGGTAGTATCCTGATTCCAAATCTAATTTGGAGAAAAAACTAGCCTTCTTCAGTTCATCCAATAACTCTTCTATCATTGAATGGTTATCAAGAACAGTGACTTTAATAAGAGCCCTATAATCAACACACGTTCTCCAAGACTGGTCTTTCTTCTTTACCAAAATTATAGGGCTAGAATAGGCATTGTTACTGTGCCAAATGACTCCAACCTTGACATGTCTTTCTATCTCATCTTTTTTATTATGCACATAATGATATGGTTGTATATTCACTGATGCTTAGCCGAGCAGCAAGGTTATGCCGTGGGCGTTGGATCTCCAAGGAGGAAGACCTTTTGGCTATTGAAAAATGTTCTCATAATGACCTAATAAAGTTTCTAGCTCTTGCTTCTGCTTTTTTGTTTAAGTCTCATTTTTATGACCTTTCAATTCAACAAACATTGTAATCCCCTCCACACATCAAGAATTCCTCTCTACCACTCCTCCTAGTAAAGTCAAGTTAGGAACCCCACTTCCTACTCCTTGTAGAGTCTCCCATTTCCCTTTAAAATTAATTGTCAAGGTTCAGAGCATCCAATCCACCACCATATCACTTAAAGACACAAAACAAGAAATCCCCAACACCATATCAATGTCCTCAAGGTCAAAAAGGAATGCGCATCTATGGTAAATTGCAAGTTGTCCACTTCTATGTTTAAATCACGACAAATGCCTTTAGTCTCTATAGTTCGACCACCTCTATCAATATCCTCATGCTCTTTGTTACCTTGATCTCCTAACACATTGCATTAACCAACTTCTTCGAGATAAAATTATGCGTCGTGTTACTATCCACGAGCATGCAAACGGGGATGTCCCTGATCCTTCCATTGAGCTTGAGAGTCTTAGGTGATCCTCCTTTGTCTTCCAGCAAGCTTTGGAGGCAAAGAGTAACATAGTCTTTTTCCATAATTTTATAATCCTGTGATGTGCTAAAATATTCTGCGTCGTACAAGATAGGTCGCTCTAGGGAAGAGCAGGCCCTTGCTTCTAACACGTTTTCTCCTTATATGTTATCTTCCACTTCTTCTGCCTCCCCCTTTTCTGCCAACATTATCTTTAGTTTCCTTTCTGAACATTTATGTTGAGGTGAGTAGGTGCCCCCACATCTAAAATAAAGCCACGTTGCTTGCAGTCCACTAATTTATTATAGGACAAATGCTTGATGCCTCAATCCTTTGGCCCATTTTTAGTATCTATTCTCTGATTCAGCCTAGGCTCGTTAGCGCCTCCACTATAACCAGTGCTCTTAGCCCCCTATCCACATTTATCTAATTTTTGTTTGCATAGTTAGAATTAGGCTTCACACTCCAATGCGATCCAATACCAAAATGGGACTCATTCCTTCCTTACAAGTTTACTATCTTGCCCTTCCCTTTCAATTCTAGTTTCATCACTTTCCTCACATTCATCAAACATGTACAAGATAGATTTCCCAATGCATAGAGACTACATAATCATCCTTTGATTTTTCTTCTTTCAATTCATGAAGGAAATAAGCAAAGTATTGTGCCTCTGGAATCTTGGAGACTTGCACAGTGAGGAACTCAAAATCATTAATATACTCTTCAACATCATTGGTTTGCTACAAGGTTGTAAGTTGTTCATAAGCATTACCTTTAACCAATCCCTTGTACCTATCAAGCAAGGCTTTCTTGAACTGATCCTAATTGAGGTCTTCTTCTTCATTCATCAATGAATTAAAGAAGTGGATAGTTCCTCAATCCATACATAGCTGAGCTAGGTTGACTCTGATGGCGTCTGTAATGAAGGTGCCAACTGGACAATCTTACATGGAAAATAATAATGTAGCAAGTATACAAGGAGAGGGGCAAAATGTGGAAAACGATTGGATAGTTGCTAACAACTCGAAAATTCAGGAAGTGAGACGTGGGACTAGGACACGAACCTCCAATAGCATGCTTAAGGAATTTGTGTGAGGGACCATTCATATACGGAGAGAGAGTGAGGTAGGGGATATGGAATGTATGACTCATATCTTTCTCTCTGATATTTCTCTGATTCTTATTTGTTGATTTCTTTTTCTCTTGCGATTGTACTATTCCTTTCAGCCACGTTGGTTGGAAGTTGATTCTCATACTTGATTCAATAAAACAGTGCAATCTTTTCTTCCTTCTCCGTGTTCCCTTATCATACCTCACATTGGTGCTTTCATTAAGCCATGGCAGAAAACACCAGGTTGAAAGATCTCTAAGCAGATGTTAAAAGGAACTCTGATACATTGGAGAAGTATTACTCAGACCTACAAGCCCAGATTGCTAAGCTGGAATCGGTGAATTCTTCTTGTTTTGAACGCCTAGAGATGGTGATTCAAGCGAATGATGTCAAATTCAATCAAATTACTGATACTTTAAAGACTCTACTGCAATGCAATTCTTCCTTTCTAGGGTCCGTCCATGGTGAGTCGAACTCATATAAACTGCCCTTCCAAGTACAAAACGTGAAGCTTGATTTTTCTTGCTTTGATGGTAACAATGTCATGGATTGGATCTTTAAGGTTGAACAATTTTTCGACTATTATGCTACCTCTGACGCCGATCAATTGTCTATAGCCTCGGTACATTTAGATAATGATGTAGTGCCTTGGTTCCAAATGATGCAATGTTCCTATCTTTTCCGTTCTTGGCATACTTTTACTGAGGCCCTAGAACTTGATTTTGGGCCAACAACATATGAGTGTCCTTGGGCTTCTTTATTCAAGCTTAACCAAATTGGTTCTGCTGCTGAGTATTACAAAGCATTTATTGCTTTGGCTAATTGTGTGTCTGGCATAAGCAATAAGGCTTTCTTGGACTGTTTTTTGAGTGGCCTTCAGGATGATATTCACAGGGATGTAATGGCACTATCTCTGTGTAGCCTAGTCAAGGCAGTAGCATTAGCCAAATTATTTGAAGAGAAATATCACCCCTCCAGTGCATCCAAGAACCCTTCATCCCAATCCAGAGCGACCATCATTTTTCCTCACTGTAACTCCTATAATACCAAATCAGATAACCCTCATAGCTTACCCAAATCCAACTTACCACCATTACTTCCCACTCCTAGCACTAAACCTTTATCCCAAAACCTTAGACACCACCAAGTAAAAAAAAATTTCCCCTGCGGAGATGCAAATTAGAAGAGAAAAAGGCCAATGTTACTTTTGTGATGAGAAATTTTCATTTACTCACAAGTGTTCAAATAGTCAAATGATGATGCTACAATTAATTGATGATGACTTGTGGGATTCACATGAGCCAAACCCCTTTGATTTAACACAAATTGATAGTGAAGTGAGTCACCAGGAACATCACCTTTCACTCAATGCTATGAAGGGAGTAGGTGGTGTAAGCACCATTGGCTTCACAGGTCATATTGGCTGTATTGCAATTAAGGTTTTGGTTGATGGCGGCAGTTCAGACAGTTTTCTCTAGCCTCACATTGGTCATTTTTTAAAGTTACCAATCGAACCTGTTCCAAGCTTTCAAGTTTTTGTTGGAAATGGTCAATCCATGACCACAGAGGGGAGATATAGCAGCTAGCTGTGACAATTCAAGGTCATCAGTTGGTTGTTCCAGTGTATTTACTTCCGATATCGGGCGCTAACCTTGTCCTTGGGTCATCTTGGCTAGCCACTCTTGGTCCTTATATTGCAGACTATGCCATGTCCACTCTTAAATTTTTCCAGCATAATAAATTTGTTGTTTTGCAGGGAGAATATACAGTCCAACCTCAGCAAGCATAGTTGCATCATATGCGCCGGATGCACCAGACACAGGCCATTGTTGAATGCTTCTCAATTCAACTAGTGCAGCCCGAGCTTCCAGGTGATTTTTCACTACAGTTCCTTGCTGAATTGCCCCCTGACCTAGCTGCGTTATATCACAAATATTAGAGCATTTTTCAGACACCTTCGGGACTGCCACCCCCGAGAGCTCAAGACCATGCTATTCCCTTACAAGTAGGTTCTAAACCGACCAAAGTTCATCCTTACAGTATCCCCATAGCCAAAAGGAACAAATTGAAAAATTGGTTCAAGAAATACTTGAGCAAGGCCTTATCCAACCCAGCACGAGTTCCTTCTCGTCCCCTATGGTGTTAGTAAAAAAAAAGGATGGCTCATGGAGATTTTGTACTGATTATAGAGCTTTGAATGCAATAACTATCAAGGATAATTTTCCCATGCCCCCTGTGGATGAATTATTGGATGAGTTATATGGAGCCAAATATTTTTCTAAGTTGGATCTACGCTCCAGGTGTCATCAGATTTTAGTACAACCCGCCGATTATCACAAAACGGCGTTTCAAACGCATCATGGTCATTACGAATGGCTAGTCATGCCATTCAGGCTCACCAATGCCCCAGCCACTTTTCAAAGCTTGATGAATCAAATTTTTCAAAATGTTTTGCGCAAATATGTGCTTGTATTCTTTGGTGATATTCTCATTTATAGTCCCTCCTAAGTGGCGCATTTGACTCATTTGGAATCGGTTTTGCAGACCTTACAGCAACATTTGTTGTATGCTCGACTTTCCAAGTGTTTTTTCGGCTTGTTGGAAGTAAATTATTTAGGCCATGTGGTGTTAGGGTCTAGGTTCGCGATAGACAAGAATAAAGTCCAAGCAATGTTGGAGTGGCCTCGTCGAGAGAATATTAAGCAACTACAGGGTTTCCTTGGTCTAACTGGATATTATAGACATTTCATCAAGTCTTATGCTAATATTGCCACCCCCCCCCTTACTGACTTGCTAAAAAGGGAAGCTTTTTCTTGGAATCTTGCTACAGAGGACTCATTTCTGTTATTAAAACAGGCCATTACTACCACCCCGTCTTGGCTCTTCCTAATTTTACTCAGCCTTTTACACTCAAAACTGATGCATCAGGGACTGGATTGGTGCAGTGCTGAGTCAAAATGGTCATCCAAATGCTTTTTTCTCCAAAAAGCTAGCTACTAAAATGCAGAAACAGTCCGCTTATATTAAAGAATTGTTCGCTATCACCCAAGCTTTGGCAAAATTTCATCATTATTTATTGCGGCATAAGTTTGTTCTCAGAACAGATCACCAAAGCTTAAAGAGTTTGCTAGACCAGTCTTTGCAAACACCTGAGCAGCAAGCTTGGCTTCACAAATTCTTAGGCTATGACTTCACAATTGAATATAAACTGGGGATAGAGAATGTTGTTGCGGATGCGTTGTCACATTTTTTTATGGCCTGGTCTGAACCTAAATCATAGTTCTTACATGTGTTAATGCAAGCGCTTGAAGCTGATGATAAATTTCATGAACTCATTCAGTTATATATCTCCAATGCCTATTCTGATGTGGGTTACAAATTGCAAGATGGGTTGCTTTATTGGAAGGATTGCCTCGTGTTACCATCACCAAGCCCTTTGATTCAGCAGGTGCTTCTTGAATATCATAGTTCGCCTATTGGGGGCCATGCCGGTTTTCCAGAATGTTAGCTCGAATTTCATCTCACTTTTATTGGCCTACAATACGAGAGGATGTTACTCGGTTTGTGCAACAATGCATTATGTGTCAACAGGCTAAAGTGCGTCAGTCACTCCCTGCTGGATTGTTACAACCGCTTGCCATACCACAACAAGTGTGGGAAGATGTCGCAATGGATTTCATCACAGGTTTGCCAAACTAATGTGGGTTCACGGTTATTAAGGTGGTGATCGATAGACTTTCTAAATACAGTCATTTTGTGCCTTTAAAATCGGATTACAACAGTAAAATGGTGGCTGAAACATTCATGTTGCATATCATCAAGTTACACGATATTCCAAAGTCAATCATGTTTGATTGTGACAAAGTTTTCACTAGTACCTTTTGGCAACATTTATTTAAGCTGCAGGGAAAACGCTTGTTATGAGCTCTTCCTACCATCCACAAATGGATGGTCAATCTGAGGCCTTGAATAAATGTTTAGAGATGTTCTTGCGATGTTTTACTTTCGAAAATCCTAAGTCCTGGTTGAAACGATTAATGTGGGCAGAATATTGGTATAACACGTCCTTTCATACAAGCTTGGGTATGACACCTTTCAAAGCGTTATATGGCCGAGACATACCTACTTTAACTCGTATCAGCACAGCCCAGCGGATCCGAAAGCTGTTCAGGATCAGCTCACTGAGAGGGACCAACTCGTAGATCAATTAAAATGTAATTTGACTAAAGCTCAACAACGTATGAAGCATTAAGCAGATAAAAAGAGGTCTAATCTGCAATTTCAGGTTGGAGATCAGGTCTTGGTCAAATTACAACCATATAGACAACATTTGGTGGTGTAATGCTCTGAATTTTGGTAATATTATTATTATATATATGTATATATATTCATATGTGTATTGATTTATTTGATAATGATGTTTATGTATATTAAGTATATGGATGTGTGTAGTGTGTGTATGCATGACTAGATAGGGCTGAAATAGGCTAAGTGCAGGGAGTAATTCTAGGCTGTTCTCGCTGCAGCGAGAGGGCCCTGGAAGGAAGGACCAGAATTATCGCCTTCTCACTGTAGTGACAGAGCGACAATTTGAGGTGCATTTCTGGGTGCAGTCTCGCTGTAGCGAGATTCTACAGAAACCAGGGTGCAGTTTTGTCTGATATTTTCCTCTCGCTGTAGCGAGAGTGTTCGCGACCAGGAAAGGATTTAAAGGGAGTTAGGGTTCGTGGAGGGTTGTTTCTTCCTCTCCCTTCGAATTCCCTTCGATCCTCTTATTCTCAAACCCTTTTCTACCGATTAAATTACCTCTAAAGCCATTCAGAAGCTTGATTGAAGGTTGAACCCGTGTGGGGAACTCTTGGAGGTAAGTTTTAATGGTTAGGGTTTCGATTTTTCATCCCCTTTCTCTGTTTTTGTGGTTTCCATAGGTTCTCATGGAGTTTCTCTATGTGTTTAGGACAAAATCCGTGAGCGAGAGCACTTCTTGGTGGATTTAGCGTGTGGGTCTTCAATCCAAGGTAAGGGGGGACTCTACCCTATCTCAATGTATTGTAATTCTTGTGTGTTTTGATGATTAATGCAATGTAGCTGAGATAGAAGATAGAAATTGTGTGTTTGATGGAAATTGATATGTAATATGATGTGTGATAGAATAATTGGACCCCGTGAGGATGATTGTGTGTGATGGAATGCCATTGATTGGTGAATTAATGATATTGTGAATAAATGTGGACTATGTGCCGTGTAATGTTAAATGAATGTGGGCCTAGTGCTGTGTATTTGAGTGCCATGTGGGCTGTGTGCCGTGTGTAAGCATGACTATTGCATGTGTGAATGAAATATGTGTGAACAGGCGTGTTAGCGCCATTGTAATGTACTGTGAATGGTTCAACGATACACTGGGGTGTGGGGATGTGGACGATAGAAATACCTTAGGGAGGAGAGAGTGGGGGGTGACACTGACTGTGGAACGGGTGCATCACAAGCCACACATTCTCTTCCTGACTAGACATCTGACCATTATCTTTGCTGAGTGACCCGTGACTGCCCATATGATATCCGTGAGGCGGGGGTAACCGGCGACCATTCATGGTGTAAATCTGTGATCACAGTGCCATAGTGAGTGTGGCTGGTGTGCGTATGCACGAGTTTGTGTATTGTACTTATAGATGTGAAATGCTGCTTATGATTATGTTTGTTTAATGTTTTGGTAATGTGCTAGAGGTGAGACTTTATGCTAATTGTGTGCTTTTGGGTGTAGAGTACTCATCCTTACATTCATTTTCAGGTAATTAAGACGATCAGCACCGGACTCGGTGAAAAGGTGGATGGAACTACTATATAACTTAGGATATTATTTTGGAAAACTGTTGTATTTGAATAAGTTCTGTAGCAGTTATTTGATATTAATTTGTAATCCTTCACTTATTTTGAATTCTTTTATGAAAATTTGGTTATCCAATTTGTGAAATTATTATTTAATTGAAATTAAATTTAAGGTGTTACATGTGGTATTACGTAAGCACCAGAAATTGTCTATGCGCTACTTTGGACCCTATAAGGTGGTTGCTAAAGTGGGTGTTGTTGCTTATAAGTTGGAGCTTCCCGAGACTGCTCGCATTCACCCAGTTTTTCACATTTCTCAGCTGAAACCATTCAAAGGAGTTAGCCAGGAGCCTTATATGCCACTTCCACTTACAACTTCTGAATTGGGTCTCATTTTGCAGCTGGTGGCCATTCTACAAGCTAGAACAATTTTACAAGGTTCTAAGTCGCGTTCTCAGGTATTGGTCCAATGGGATCATTGCAACAATGTTGACACTTCTTGGGAGGATGTAGAGTTTATTAGAACTAATTTCCCTCATATCAACCTTGAGGACAAAGTTATTCTTAAAGGGGAAGGCAATGTAATGAAGGTGCCAACTGGACAGTCTTACATGGAAAATAATAATGCAGCAAGTATACAAGGAGAGGGGCAAAATGTGGAAAATGATTGGGTAGTTGCTAACAACCCGGAAATTCAGGAAGTGAGACGTGGGACTAGGACACGGACCCGCAATAACATGCTGAAGGAATTTGGGTGAGGGACCATTCATATACGGAGAGAGAATGTGGTAGGGGATATGGAATGTATGACTCATATCTTTCTCTTTGATATTTCTCTGATTCTTCTCTGTTGATTTCTTTTTCTTTTGCAATTGTACTATTCCTTTCAGCCACATTGGTTGGAAGTTGATTCTCATACTTGATTCAATAAAATAGTGCAATATTTTCTTCCTTCTCCGTGTTCCCTTATCATACCTCACAGCATCACTAGTTTCTTGCACATGGAAATAAATCTCAGCCCTAGTTATCCATCTCGCAGGATCCTCGTTGTTAAACATCAGCAACTCAACCTTTTTCACCAATTTTCGGAACTCATCTAGTGCCTCTCTCTATAATTTCTTTAGACTCAAACTACTATTAGCAATCTTCTTTTCTAGCATCTTGTTCTGTTCTAGATCGAGAGGTTCAGTGTTCTCACCTTCCATCTTCGGTGATTTTTCAGGTTCTTCTTCGTTTTCTGAAAACAAAAAAAATAGTTTCAACTGATTTTTTTTGCAATCTCCTTACACAACAACTCCATCATCTTTTGATTCTCAAGCCTCATCGCCTCCATTGTGACTCTCATACTCGACAACTCATTTTTGACGATGTCAATTCTTGATTTCATCTGCACAGATTTTGCTGCTTCCTATGATGGCGTTTCGCTGATTGTTGCTTTCTTCTTCCATGGACGCATTCACCATCGAAGAGTTATCCAGCAGGTCAAACCAATTTGTTACAGACCTTAAAAATCACAAAATAAGATATGGAGTAGAAACAACAATATTAAGAGAGAATAAAGAAGTTTGTATTATTGGCAACAAAAAAAAATTGAAACTATGCAGAAGAAGAATGGTCCTATTAATGCCTTAGAGCAAAGCTTCATACAGAGAGCCAAACAAAACTCTATCCAACAACTTCCAATCCAAAAAAGTGTCTCCTCACTCACGACTAAATATGCCTAATATATCAAAAATTATTCTCTCTCCATAGCTAACTTTTCCAACTCAACACATCTCAAATATTTCCTAATTCCTTTCTTTTCCTCACATACTCTATCCAGTCCTTAGGCTTGGCTGAAACTTCATGGATTACTATCTCCTTAGGCCCATTTTCTTCTCCTTGGTTCTCATCATTAGTATGACCTAATAAATAATAATTATTTTTTAAATAAATCAAGTGAAGATAGATTCAAGCTTGAGCAAAAGTTCAACAAATTCTAGTTAGTTAGCCTGGCACTAGGAGTTGTATGATCAAAAGGCTCGGAACTCACTGAATAATGATGTTATTCACTTGAGCATTTTTTTAATTTAAATATTATATTTTTAAAAATAAATTTTTTTTATTGTTTTTTCTTAACTATTTCTTTGAGTTGAATGTGGTCACTTAGTAAAGGTTTTGTCAATATTATTAGTGAAATTTGTTATTTTTAATTTTTTTAAAAATAAGTTTTACCATCAAAATCATAAAATACACGAAATCATTTCATGTCACAAAGATAAAATTTTGCCAAATTGATAAATAGTTTTTTCATCAGTTGTGTAAAACATACAAAGTAATAATATGTAACACATTTCAAAAAGTTTTGCCTAAAAAAATTAAACATTTTAGAATATGATCACGTAGTAAAGGTTTTGTTAATATTGTTAACAAAATCTATAATTTTTAATTTTTTAAATAAAATTTTCCATAAAAATACAAAATAAAAGAAATTATTTCATATGCCTAGAAAATAAAGTTTTGCCATATAATTGGCAAAAAGATAAATAGTTTCATCATTAGTCATGCAAAACTTACATAATAATGACATGTGGCTTATTCTAAAAAGTTTTGCCACTAAAAGAGTGAAATTCACATGGCAGTGACACAAATATTACCTTATGTCAATCTAGGATGTAATCATTTATATAATTACTAATCCAATGTACAAATAATTTTTTTTATAATTAATTATATTGCTACTACTATTTACATACAAATAAATATGTCATATAAAAAAATTTAATATTTATGTTTTAAAGTTTAAAATTTATATATACATACGCTACATACAAATGCTTATTATATCTTAATTAAAAAATATTTATTTTTAGCATAATTATTAATAAAATTATTAGTCTACATACCTACATTGAAATAACTATTACGTCATCTTGATTAAAAAGTTAAAAAATAAAATTTTTTATTAATACAAATTATTACTAAATAACAACATTTACAATTTACATACAATACTTAATAAATAATAAATTTCTATAAATAAAAATTAATACAATTAAACTAAATATAATTCATTATTATTATACAATTTTCTTAGCTAACTATAATTTTACTATTCTTTAACTTTACAAAAATTTAAATTATGTAATATTCAACATCGTACTAATAATAATATGCAAAAAAATGACTAAATTTTTTTATTAAATTCTATTTTGTCTAATAACTTATTACAACATCACATAAAATTACATGATAATAAACTATATTATAATCTAATTTTATTAAACAAAAATTTAATATTTTTTAAAATATAAACACAATTTAAATTAAAATATTAAAAAATAAAAAATTGTTATTAACCTTTGCTACGTTAGAAGTTTCAGCATTGACCACTTTTTTACTTGTAATAGTTAACAAAATACAAAATTACATTTTTTATTATTTAGAAATTTAAAATAATAAATAAATACAAAATAATATCTAAAAATACATGTAATATGATTAATACCTCAGGTGAAAACTCAAATTTTAAGAAAAATCAACCCAAAAATATTATATTTATCAATAATTTTTAGAGAAAAAAATGAAAGAGAGGAAAGCTGACGTCAAGAGAAATAATAGAGGAAAGGAAAGGAGACGTGGGATTTATTGCTTGTCTGTACATGAAAATTATCATAATGTTGCCACGTATTCTAAAAGCTTCCTAAACATTCATTTTAAATTTATTTATTAATTTTGCAACTTTCATGTTTTCTGTAACGAAACTTAAACAAATCATCACACATGTTAGCTCTTCACTATTTCCCTCTACTAGTAGCAAAATTATTATTTAATTTTATTAATTTTATAGAAAAATTTCTATTTATTAACCCATAATATGATTTCTAATTTTTTACGTCTTTAATGACAAAATATATTTAAAAATAATTAAAATTTTAATAAAATTTACTAATAATATTGACAACTTTTATTATGTGATCAAATTCACTCTAAATAGAAAAATAGTTTAGATAATATAATAAATAATAATTTAGTTTTTAAAATACAATATTTAACCAAAAAAACTAACTTAAACTATGCTTCAAAGTTCAAACATCTATAGATAAAATCAATCAATCTGAGAATGTAGTTTTGAAGGCTTAACTATTAGAGTGACAAATGTGAATTAAATGTTACTCTTGATTAGGGATGACAATGGGTAAAGTACTCGATGGGTACCCGCAAAATTTACCTATAATAGGTAGGGTATTTACCCGCTATACGGGTATGGGTGTGGATAAAAACTCGCAAAATTTAATGGAGATGGGTGCGGGTATGGGTATCTAAGTACTCACCCTGCCCCATACCCGCATATATATATATATATATATGCTTGAACTTTATTCTACAATTATGCATTGAATTTTTGTATTATTATATTACTTATGTGAAGTTATATAAGATTAATATAAAAATATATTTAATAATAAAGTAAACCAAAAAATTTATTTTGGTTTATATTTTTAATAGAAAATTTATTTACTATTTTATATCATTTAATTAGGCTAACACAATTTAATTATTACATAGTTAATATGAGATTGACTTTTTTAAAATATTATTTATATATGACACACATAAAATATTTTTTACACAAATATTTTTGTTAATAAAATCATATTAATGTTTAAATCATAAAATGAATGATAAATAATAAATATATTATAAATATTTTATAAATTTTACAATCACCTACTATTACCGTAAACTTATTATTTATTAATAATATTTAAATTTTATTTTTATATTTTAATTTAAAATAATATTTTTCTATGTAACATATGTATTACAAGTACAACTATAATCTATTGAATCTAAATAATATTATTCTTACTATTTATTCACATTTAAAGAAGTTTTTGAAAAGATATAAATATAAAAAATTATTGTTAATTTTTATTTGTTAATTTTTTTAAGATAAAAAAGTATAATTTTTTTAATATACACGTATATTTTTTTATTATAAAATTTTATTATAACTATTTATCTTTTATTCAAATTCTTTTTTTAAAAAAATTTATATACATTATAAATATTTAATTCACTAAAATAATTTTTCAAAAATTTATATTTTTGATAAAATACTTTCGTATAGTATATGAGTTAAAAAATACTAGTATTAATATATATATATATATATATATTAATTATATTATATTATTTTAATTAAATCTATTATTTTTCTTACAATTTCAAATTCAAAAGTTAAAAAAAATATTTTATGTATCAACTTTCTGTTATTAGTATTAAACTTCTCAACTCTAACTCTATTCTCATTCTCAATGTCTGTCTCACTAAAACTTAATAACTATGAAATGTTATTCATTAGAGTTAGTTGTTAACGCCGTCACAAGAGGTTACTAAGTGATCCCACACGAAGGGACAACCATTGTACAGATCTATTTCGTTGTCGTTCTGACATTATCAATCAATCAAATCTCACACAAGATAAGATTATCACTGACAAATAACTTGTGTGTTTAGTTTTACTTATTATTTCTAAGAATTTTAGTTTAGAAAATTATTATATTAAGATACATTTAACATTTATGATCTTTGAATATTTATTTTTTATCTATATTTGTACCTTGTTTGGCAACTACATATTGAATTTTTGTATTATTATGCTACGTTATGTGAAGTTATATAAACATATTTTTCTTTATAAATATTTTTTTCTCAAACAAGCGTGGGTAATGGGTAAAAGACGGGTATGCGAGTACCCAGAGGGTACGGATACGGGGATTAATGTTCATACCCACGCAGGTATGGGGCCAAATACGAGTATTTTTTTAAAACGCGGGTATGAGGATGGATACTGTGGTACCCTATCCATGCCCTACCCATTGTCATCCCTACTCTTGATATGGATGAGTAGGACAACTCTCTCTAATTGTAATAGGAACTGAACGCTCAGTCCCATTTAAGCAAAAGTAAGAAAAATGACAAAAAAAATTTATGTAAATTTCACTTAAACGAATTCTAAAGTTAATTAAGTGAATTTTACATATTTTTTTTCAACTTTATACTTAACACTTCCTCTCAACCTCTATATCTCACCCTTCTCCTCCTCTTTCTATACTGAACTCCTTTTTTCTTCCTCGAACTCTCTCATTCTTCACTCCCTACACCACTTCCATTTTATGAAGAACACAAAATTTTTTGTTTGTTCTCTATTTTAACTTAAACAAAAATGGAATAGGACATTTCAATTCTCACATAGTAAAAAAAAAATCCAAATACGTATCTAGAATAAGAATTAATTCAATAAGTAAGTTGTAATTAATGTTATAGAAGTATTGGTAAAGAAATATAATTAATTAGAAATAAGTGTATAATAAAAAAACACAATTTTTAAAAGACTCATTTTAAAAAAATAACAATAAAAGATCAAATGAAATGTTATTAAAAACACTTAATATTATTTAATTGTTAATATATATATATATATATATACTCTAGTTAAAGAAAATTAAATAATAATAGATTTTGAATTTAAATATTTAAAAATAAATATAATTATAAATAGTCTATATAAATAATAATTATTAATTTTTATAATAATTAATATAAATTTATAGTATATTTTAATTGGTTAAAATTATAAAAGTTCTTAAACAGTTAGATTTATAACTCAAAAGAGTTAAAGTTTAATTATATTTTTATCACTGTGAATATAGTCCTTTTTAAATTATTTTTTAAAATAAATTTATTAAAATTTAGTCATAATATTTTAAAAATATTTAAAAATAATTATTGTCATCATATGCTATATTAAGTGATAACCTAAGTAATAGAAATTCGTCTTATTATTATATGTCATCGTTTCCAAAAATATTTTATTATTTAAAAATTAATATTAAAAAAAATTCTAAAAAATTTATACTATTTTAAAAACTTAATAATTAAGTTATCTTCTTGGATCTTTCTCTCATCCTCCCAAAGCCACCACCAACCTCAAAACCCTTCTTTTCCAATTCTAATACAAAACATGTATCCAAAAATGTGTCCTTCTAACACCTCTTTTTGAATGAAAAATTGGTCTTCTCCGGCCTCCAACCACTGCCTCTCGTCACAAATTCTGAAACACTAATTGAACCTTCTTTTGATTCCAACCGCTTAGATGAGATTTGGAATTCTCCTCTCCGCACCACGTACTTGTTTGATTGGGAGCTATACGGCATCGTTTAATGGTTTGAGGGTTGATAGGTTGTGGTGTGAGGGTGCGGGGAAGATGCCGAAGAAGATGATCGTGAAGCTAATGCGTGAGGTTGGGGATTTTGTTTATCTTCAGAAGCGTATGAACATTGTTGTGTGGGCTCCACACGTTGGTGAGATTGGATCCTTTTTACAAGACTGATACGTCTGTTGTTAGATGTCGGAAAAGAAGAGAAAGCACGCCGAAAAATTAAATCCTTGTAAATATTATTTTTTATATAAGATCAACTTATTTTTATTACTCATTTCATCTCTGACTTAAGAATTGATTTTGAAAAGTATTATTTTTATAAAAACTAATAATATAATTAAAATTAAAAATTAGATTTTTGTAATTTAAGCCGAAACTGTAACTAGCAGTTTAAATTTGATTATATAAGTTTGATAAAAATAAAATAATTTTTGCATAAACTAAAATAAATCATTTAAGTTAAAATTGTAAATTTTTTTAAATTTTATCTTTTTTTAAAATTATAGAAAATTTAAAAAGCTTTTGTGTAAGATTATGTGATTATTTTTTATGATCATATAATAAAAATTTAAGAATATTAGAATATTTAATATTAAAATTATTTTTTAACTAATTTTTTAAAATTCATTTTATAATTTTATTATTATCAACAATTTAATTTAATTATAAATTTTTTTACTTCACTAATATTTAATATAATTAGCAGACCGAATAATAAATTTAAAATATTTAATAAGATAATATATATAAAAGTCTTTGATAACTAAATAATTATTAGTGAGAAACAGAAGTTCTTTAAATTTTTTGTAGTTTAAAGAAAAAAAAATTTAAAATTTTTTACAATTTAAGTGTAAGCTAATTTTTTTAACTTAAATAAAAATAATTTATTTATCAAATTTATTTAATTTAAATAAAATCACTTTTTGTTAAACGAATTTAGATCCCAAAATTAATCAAGCAGAGTAAGACTTGTCTCCTTTAAATTAAAGTAAACGTAAGCATTTTGTAAGTGTGGTATAAAATTTATCCTAAATAAAAAGTAATTAAAAATAAAATATACTGAAATTGAGACTTAATATTATTTAACGGTTTTTATATATACATATTAAAAATAATTATAAAAAATAAAAAAGTGATAAAAGATAATATATTTTGAATTTAAATATTTAAAAATAAATATAACTATTAACTTTTATAATAATTAATATTAAAGTCATAAATTTCTTTATATGTGAGTAGGTTAATACTAATTCAATAACCAAAAGCATATCTACCAAAGGAAATCGATAATTTCAAGAAATATCATAATCCATAAAGATTTCCTCGTTGCACTTTCCTCCCTTTCACAGTAAAATAATTGGGAAGGAGATAATATCAAGAGAGAATCCGAAACAATTTAAAATAATAACGCTCCGATCTGGGAAGTAATTATAATTAATCCACAAAAAAAGCATAAGATAGTTAAATATGAGGAATAACAAATCACCACAATCCAAAAAAGCATTTAAAAACAATATCAAAATGAATGATTAAAAAATCAGATAATAAATTGCACGTCCCTTTCCTTCTTATATATATGAAGTTGAACATTGTGGGGGTGGCAACGAAGCCCTCTGAAAACTCAACATCAATGGAAGATTCTGGAAAGCAGGGAGAAGAGAAGTGGACGAAGGAGGGTTTGGAAGAGGTGGAAGCGATATTGGGATACGAGTTCAAGAATAAGGGGTTATTGGAAGAGGCGTTTACGCACTCAACGTACGTTGGGGAAAAGTGCTTCAGCTATGAGCGTTTGGAGTATGTGGGTGACGCAGTGCTCAACTTGTTGGTCACCAAGGAGCACTTTTCAACCTACACGGATCTCGCTCCCGGTGACTTGACGCTGCTACGCGCTGCAAACGTCGACACCGAAAAGCTCGCACGTGTGGCCATCAAACACGGCCTTCATCGCTATCTGCGCCACAAGAAGCCTCGCCTTCAAGAAAAAGTGAGTACTGTTTTTTCTTTTTTTTAAATAATTTTTGATAAATTTAACTAATAAATAAGAATGTATTTAAAAAAATATATTTTTAGAATGTAAATTATTTTAATTTTTCAAAAATTTTAGCATTTTTTGGACATATAACTTTTTTTAAATTTGATAAGGAATGCTAACTAATAGCATTTTAAAATTATTAATTAAGAAATCAAGAGTAATTTCTTTCATTAAAAACTAATAATACTAAACTTTTATATGATTTTTAACACATTCAATCGATAAATTTTTTTTTATTTATATTCTTTAAAAATTTGAAGAATTAAATCATGTTACAGCAGTTACCATAGAAAGATAGTGAAAATTATTTTTAAAATTTAAGATTAATTTGATTTTTTAAATTATGTGCTTAGTTAATGTTATGAATAATTATTTCAATTTAACTGCTATAATTGTATTTTTCATTTGCAAATTTCTTTTTTAATAGAGAAAAAATTATATATTAGTCAAAATATGATAAAGTTATATATTAATTAGACATTTCTTAATCATCATATATAACCTTAAATAATAAAAGATATGGAAGCTAGGAAGTATTTAATCGATATAACAATGTTGTTAGTTAGTATAATTATTATTGGAAAAATTTAAAATATAAGAAATGTAAAATGAAATCGCGCGTCAGCGTTTGAAAGAAGCAAGTTTCGTTTAATGATTTATTATTAGTAGTAGTAGGTATGAGGACTTTTTGGCTATACGAAAAGGCGTGTGACATGAGAAATAAACAACGTTTTACCCTAAGCTTTGACGAGGAAATCTCTAATATTAATCGCAATTAAAATTTGTGGCGTAAAAATATACTACGAGGAGAGAATATATTTTTTAATTTTAAATTAAAATAATTATATATTATTTATAATGATAAATATATTATTAATATATTAAATTTATATAAATATGTTAATTTATATTTTAAAAATAATGGTTAGGGGAAGGGGCTAATGGTTCATTAACTGCATGCATCTGCCTTGTTTTCAATGATGTTGTCTTGTTATTGTCATATTAATGATGTTTATCATATCTATGATTGTGATATGGATTACATGGTGCTTGCATTGCAGCATGCTGCATTCAATATATCTGCCCAACGGCAACAGTAGACTTTTCTATTATTAAACGACTGTTTCTAAATAATGTTTTAAGGATGTTAGTTAAGGAATTAATAAATGTAATTTTTTGTTAAAATTTATGTTGAAATGTATTAAAAAAATGAGACCGAGTATATTTTTAATATTTTTCAATAGAATATTTTCATTTTTTTATCCTTTAATCAGTATTTTTAAAAATATTGATTAACATTTTATTAAATATCATAACATTTTAGTTTTCGCCTCCCTAGCTGACTGGTTCCATTGCGCACAATTAACTCATCGTTTTTTCTTTGATTTTAAATATTCAACTCTCTCGAGAACCAATTGTGATATAAAAATATGAGCATATACTAGAAAACGTTGTTCTATGATTGCCAGTTGATGGAAAAGCATGCATAAGGCATACCTAAACTTTTGGCTTGAAGTGCTTTGACTTTGACATGGTTGAGAAAATGATAATAAGAAATGAAGGATGGTCAAAGGGTCGGTGCTGAGCTATCTCAACATTTCTGGCATTCCTTAGAACCACATATTTTGATTGCAATTATAACTGTGCTTCTCTTTTGATTACAGATTCAGGAATTCATAAAGGGTATTGCAGAATATCCTTTGCATTCTAATGGGCTAATTGACGTGCCAAAGAATTTAGCTGATATCGTTGAGTCCACCATTGGTGCCGTCTTTATTGATTGTGGTTCCTCTGTTGACGTTGTATGGAAGGTATGACTTAATTTTTCATATATTAATAATTTAAGTGAATATTAAAAAAATTAAATTATTTTGACAAAATAATAATACATGTAATGTATTTGCTTTGGCAGTCATAATCTCGAGAGAATATTATTTTATATTCTCTTTATATTAAAGGCTGTAATTTTTTTTAATATTTTAAAGATGAGAGAATATTAATATTTTTTAATTAAATCACTAATTTTGTTATATGTTAATATAAAATTAATGATCGTTATTTCGTTACCCTCTCAATTACGACTATAGTAGATTTTATCTATATTATAATACATAAATGTTTTCTGTTTTTATTTGTAGTCAAAGTAATTTTATTAATTTTTGCATTAATTCAAGTTGCACAAATTTTTAATATGATTATGATAAACATTATTTAATAAAATTTAAGCTCTTCCTTTTTATAATATGACAATATAATTGGATGATGATGGACGAACAAATTTACATTGAATATTTGACTTTCTCTGATAAACATCTTAAATTGAGTGATCAAATGCATTGTTTAACTTTTTAAGAGATATAATTTGCTTCGTTGTCATTTGTATAGCATCATTTCAGTGTCATTATCACTTAACTGTTGCAAATACTTTTGTAAATAATCTTGAATTAGTTAGCACGATTGTTACATAATCTTTTGATAAATAATATTATAAATAGTTCTAATGTCTCTCATAAATTATTGTAATATTGTTGGAATATTAAAATATGAGCAATACAATTAATTTTTAGCACACTCTTTATAATCGATTAATTTTTTAAAATATTTAAAATAATTATCTCATAAATTGATCACATCCTAAAAATTATTTTAACATTTTAAATAATAAACACATTGCAAAATAATGTGTTGACAAGTATGTATAAGATAATGTGTTGCTCTCTCTTTTAAGTAACTTATGACACGACCCAGTTGAATATAATTCATTAAATTGTTTTTCTTTATTCATCGATTTTATCACTCACTCTTCCTCTGTTATCTAAATTTTGGGACAGGTTTTCAAAACTTTGCTAGAACCAATGATTGATCCAGGCAACATACAAAAGCATCCAGTGACACAGCTTTATGAAGTGTGTCAGAAACAAAATCTGAAGATAAAATTTGTTGATTTGTGGAAGGATTCGATGTCCTTCAATGTTATTATAGATGAAAAGTTGGTTGGAACAGGCATTTATGGTACTAAGAAACAAATTGCAATAAGTCGAGCAGCAAAAGATGCTTTAAATAACATAGACATAGTGTTAAGTACTAAAAAAGTTACGAACGAACATGTTTTGTGAATTGTAATCTACACTTGTGCCTCATTACTTAATGTTTGTATTCATTTGTAGTAAAGTTATATGCTTTTTTTTTTTTTAATTAAAGATACAAAATTGGATTTTCAAATATGCAATGTAAAATATTGATCGTTGTAATAATTTTTTTCTTTTTTCTTTTTTGTCATTTTAACCTCCATGTAAATTATCATTGTTCTGCACGAACGTTTAGTCATGATAAAAATTACTAAGATGCAAGAGCTTTTTAAAAAATAATATATAATAAGAGAAAAATAAATTTTTATCATATTTTATGTTTGACGTATGTTAAGATAACAAGACAAATAATATTATATCATTTTTTTATATTTAAGATAAATAAAATATAATATAATAAAATATCAATTATATTTAAATAATAAAATTATTATTTTATTAAAATTAATATAACTGTTTAAAATAATTTTTTATTTAATTATTTGACTTTAATAATATTTTTATGTACATATGATATTAAAATTTGATATTAAATTATAATACTTTTTCATTTTTTCATAATTAAAATTTATTTTAAGTAAGCAATAATAATTAAAACAAAAAATTATAAAATTTAAAATTATATTTTATGATTAAAATAATTCTTTACAGTAATTAAACAGGATGACTATCAAATTTTATTAATCAATAAATAAAAAAATATAGTTATCATATTTTGTCATATTATCTTGCCACCAAACAAAAACTAAATTACTTACACATAATTATATCCACTATTTTCCTTCAACTAATTTTAAAACACCATCATATGCAAGAAAACAACAAATTAGAAGGTTTAATTGGAGAATAAAATAAAAATGTGCAATATGCTTCATCTTTTTATTTATTTATGTTTCAATCACAATATTAATAGTCATTGAAACAGGTTCACAAAATTAATTGTTTGTTGCTTTCTTAGCAAATGGTTTTTCTTCTCTTAAAGAAAGATTAACTCAAATTGATCACATATATTTAAATTATGTCAGCTATTTTTTTTAATAAAAACTTATTTTAATACACTACTAATATATATATATTTATTCTAACATGTGGGCCTCTGTATAGTATGAGTTAGATAGCAGCTTTAAAATTTATATACTTATTCATCATAATAACTTTTTGTAAGTTTGATAAATTCAATTGTAAAATTATTTTATAGTATTTTCATAATTATTTATATTAGATTTCACATAATTTAAAAATTTGTAGGTATGTTATATAAAATTTAATATTCATCTATATTTTAAAAATATAATATCTGTTAAATAAAATAATGTAATAAAGTGTCTATTAATTTTATTTTTTATGAAATTTTATAAACTTGATCTTTTTAATAAGAATTTTGAAACCAAAAGTTAGATTGATCAATCTTTCATTTTATAAAAAGTTATTAAACTATGTAAGTATTTAAGTTTAACACTCAATATTAATATTAATTAATCTTGACTTATATTATTAATAATGTATTATATGTTATCTTATCGCTGTTAAAGTTTATAAGGATAAATTGATTGAAATTGGTATGAATTTTATTATGTTTCTATACTATATTTTGATGATGGTCAAATTAAAAATAAAAAAGTTTAACAATTATAATTTTCATAAAATGATGTAAGGTTCAAAAAATACTATTATCCATAAAAGAGTATTTGAATATTATAAATAAAAGGTTATAGTCCCTAACTCACATGTATAATTTTCTTTTTCAATATTTTATCGTTAAAAAAAATCAGAATAATTGTATATAAGAACTTACAAAATTGAAAGTGTTTGTTTTTCTTTTTTAAAAACAGTAATTAAACATACTCTAAATAACTAAGAATTTTTTCTTCAAATTATCTTCCATGGACTTAGGTTCAGTGCCGCTTATAATTTCTCTATTTTATTTACAGTGGTCTCAACCTTATTTAAGGCATAAAAGTTTTGTTGATAAAATTAAGTAAAAAGTATAAAACAAAGTATTCTAAATATATGTAGTTGAAAATCATATAGCAAGTGTTTACCAACAAAATCTTAAGACCCCTTTTGGTGTGACTGGTCCAAAAGAAGACCTAGTCGACGAAAGTTTCTTTTCTTTTTTGAGTTGCTTCATTGCTGTTTTAGAACAAAAGCAAATGTTGCTCAATAGAGGCAAAATATATTTAAATTTATAACCTACTCAAAAGATGTTTAACCAATTAATTCTCTAATACATCTTTATGAAGATCGGTACAAATCTTGAATTTGGGAGCAAATGACAGAGTGATGACGTTGAAGATAATAAAGTATTATGCATATAATTAATATTGATGAGCCTAACCTCAACTTCAATCCAATAAGACTAGTTATTTACATTTATAAGTACTAATTTGAGAAGTTTGATTAATTGAAGTTAAACTCATTAACGAAGGTTAATCCGAGTAGCAAGTAGTTCGGTATATCTTAAATAAAGTCTTAAGTTCGAGTTTTTGTGTTTGTAAAAAAATTTTCAGTGATCATATTTAGGTGTAGGACTCGGTTGAATCCGGATTAAATTGGATAGGAAAAAAAATTAAACTCTTTTATATATATGCTAGGATCGAATAAAAATAATTAAAAATTTTTGAAGGAAAAAAATAAATAAATTATAAGTTATACAGTATAATAATATATTTGAACTCTACCACCATTTGGTCTCACGAATGGTTAGTTGATTTATTCTTGAAAATTTACGCCAATACTTACCCTGATGGCCATTGACTTTTGTGTTTAATCAAAATTCGTGCATTTTTGTTACTGCGAGGGGCTACCATTTTCTTATTAATTAATTGTAATGATTTTCAAGGAGATTAATTTCTTCGGCTATTGTGACATGATGCATTAAATTAACGTAGTATTACCTGGGTGCATTAACATTAACCTAAACTAGAAGGTGATATAAAATTAAATTTCTACTAATTCTAATTTAGTTTATTCCTTTCTCTGATGAAATCATTAGTGCAACTAATTAGTGCTGCCGCTTCTCTAATATCTCAAAGAACATCCAAGCACAATGGCAATTACACGAATCAAATGTTGACACAAACCTCAAAACTTTCAAGAAAGAACACTCATAAGGGACAAAGTACCCTAAATATATGTTTTTAGTTCTTATATATTTGTAAAAATTTAATTTTAATTTGTAACTCTTTTCATGATTTCAGTCTCTAATATTTCAAAATTCATTACTTTTCTTCTTAATGATAATATGTTTAATTAAAATATTATCATATGTCATTCTTTTATGTTACATGTTAATTTTGTTTTTTATTTACTATGGTACTTCTAAACTTGAAAAACATTAAATACTCTCTCTAAATTATACTAAGATATTAAAAGATTTTTACGTACTTTTTAAATAAGCCACTAACTTTACGGTTAAAATATCATGATTGTTCCACCTATAACCTATAAAAGAGCATAGAATACTCTATCAATTCCTAGAGTACCATAGAATTTACCTTTTTATTTAGCCTCAAATGTCATTTATTTATGGTTTGAGTCTCCAATAATTACATTAAGGATCAAAAGTATTAAATTTTAAAAGTTAAAAATAAAAACAAATTCTTAGGATACTAAAATTAAAATCTTACACAAATATATAAAAATTAAAAACATATTTGAGTCTGTTAAATATAATTGGGTATATACCAACAAAGAAACTCTTTCATCAGCTGGGAAAAGAAGAATAAGCTAGTCCGGAGCCTAGCTCGTTGTTGAAGTAGAGTTGCTTTATTGCGTGCATGCTACACTTTTTTAGTGTTTACAACAATGTTTTCTTGTTCTTAATTATCATCAGAATTCCATAAGAAAAGGGTTGTACCAAACTTCATGCATAACTATATAAACTTGAACCCTTAGCCATCCAAATTATTCTTCTTTACCACACCATATTGGCAAAAGCATAATGCTAATACATTGTTGTTATATAAATGTTTCAAAATAAAATAAGAGAAATGAAACGATGCTTTAACATTTTAATTGGGTCACTCTCACTGAAGACACAGAATGTAAACAAACACCTAGATTAGTAGATTCCAAATATTTAACTTTTCCTTTTTATTACTTATATAACTTTGCATATAGCTTCTTCATACTAAAATAATAACTTAATTCAATGCAGTTACTTTAATTGAAGATAAAATCCTACAGTTGCATGTTATACATAGCACAATTGTAAAACATTAAGCAAATAGAATCTCCCAAAGCATGCCTTCTTTGATTTGTTTGAAATCGCTCTCAATTCTTCTGTTCTACATACTGGGTTTACTTATCTTTTCACCAACTGAAACATCCTCAACTTTCAGTCATTACAACTGCACAAGCAAGGGTAAGTTTACTCCTAAAAGCACTTACCAATTCAACTTAAAGAAACTCTTGTCTACACTTTCATCCAAGGCTTGTGACAGCACCAACCAAGTCTTCTACAATAGCACAATAAGTGGAACAAACAAACATGACACTATCTATGGCCTCTTTATGTGTAGTGGATACGTAGATCAATGTGGACAATGTGTGAGGAAATCCATCAAGATCCTTAAATCAAAGTGTGCCTTCAATAAAGAAGGCATAATTTGGAGTGATGAGTGCATGATTCGTTACTCAAACCGGTTTTTCTTTAACACTATGGAGGAATGGCCATCATACTGTATGAAGAACACTGAGGATTATCAAGGCCTATTGGATAGTTTCAATGAAGTACTAAAGTCCTTGATGGAGGATCTTCTAACTCAAGCCAGTGAAGCTCCAATGGGTTCTAATAAATTTGCTGTGAAGAAAGCAACTATCTCTGAGGACAAGCATTTATTTGGCTTTGCTCAGTGCACCCCAAACCTTTCTAAGGATATATGCAAAAAGTGCCTCAGGGATGCCATGGATTATCTTCAAACATCATGTGCTAGAGGAAAGATAGGAGGAAGAGTTCTATATCCTAGTTGTATTGTTAGATATGATCCTTATCTGTTTTTTCCACTTCCTAGAGGTTTGACCATTTTCCATTGAATAAGATCACAATTTAATCACGTGTGTTAATTTGATTTAGCTTATTTGAAAAAACTAATAGCTTACTTTTATCAGTTTTCTGAAAAATTTGGAGAAAAAAAGTGATTATCTATCAAAAATAATCTGTTTCCAAACATGCACTATTTCTTGTAAATTGAGTTACTACTAATCTCTATTGCAGGGAAAAGAAAGAATCTTGGAGCAATAGCATCAATCATAATTTTTCATGCACTTGTTCCAGTCATGATTTTCTTTTTTGGGTGCTATGTGCTACATAGGGAGTCAAAGAGCAATCCCAAGAATCCAAAAGAAAATTGTAATGTGGAAATAAAAAAAAAAAAAACTTCTTTTCTGATCTTTAACATCACTGTTTCAATAAGTTTACTAGAGAAGATACGTATCTTTACTTAAGTGATTTATTAATTTTTAACATTTTTGGTCTAGATGGGGATGAGATTACAACAGAAATGAACTCTTTGCAATTTGATTTGAGGACTATTCAAGAAGCAACTAACAAGTTTTCTGATGATAACAAGATAGGGGAAGGTGGTTTTGGAGCAGTTTACAAGGTTATGAATTTATGTCTAGTGTTAAACTATAAAGAAGAAATTTTGTTGTAATGTTCAATAAAATTTTTATTTATGGTATTTATATTATAGGGTATGTTTCCTAATGGACATGAAATAGCAGTAAAGAGGCTCAGAAGAAATTCTAGTCAAGGATCTATGGAATTCAAGAAAGAGGTTTTGCTGATTTCCAAGCTTCAACACAGAAATCTTGTGAGACTGTTAGGGTTTTGCATGGAAAAGAATGAGAAGATACTCATTTATGAATTTGTGCACAACAAAAGCCTTGATTACTACCTATTCAGTATGGTACTTCTGACCTTTTTGTGTGTTTGTGTCTTCAGTCTTCTTTTTACTCCTTGAAATGTTTTAAGCATTTGACTGATCATGAAAGTAAAGCATTTTTTTTCCTTTTTTTTTTTTTCTTTCTATATAGTTTGAGCAACTTGTGACAATTTAAACATTATAGGCCCTGAAAACCATAGAAAATCAACTTGGTCTGAACGATACAAGATCATAAGGGGAATTGCACGAGGAATTCTTTATCTTCACGAGGATTCTCATCTCAACATCATACACTGCGATCTCAAACCTAGCAATATTTTGTTAGACAACAGAATGAATGCAAAGATATCAGATTTTGGCTTGGCAAGGATTGTTGCCATTGATCAAATGCAAGGAAACACCAGCATAATTGCTGGGACATAGTAAGTTTTGACGCTTAAAAACTTTTTCCTCAAACACAACGGAATTTTTGGTTTTGGATTATAATAATAACAATGACATAATTTTTATTTTATTTTTTATGAATTTGAATCCTCTCATGTTGTTAAATAACATGATATGATAAAGTTATTGAGAAAATGACAAATCAAAAAAGGATCAACCATGACTGGTTGTAAAATCTACTAAACAATGTCTTTCTTTTCTAGCTCAACCATATTATATTATTCAACAATATGACATGATTTAAATTCATTTCTTCACCCCTATTATGAGCTTTTGCATTGTTTGTTGCCTTGTAGCGGTTACATGTCTCCTGAATATGCAATGCTTGGCCAATTTTCGGTGAAATCTGATGTATTCAGCTTTGGAGTAATAATTCTTGAGATTGTTAGTGGAAAGAGAAATGTTGATTCTAGTGGGGTAGATTGTGATGACCTCTTGAGCCATGTGAGTATCATATTATCAGTTCCAATTTGGGTGAAATTTAACAATTTCCATATTAAGTAAAGAGAAAAAAATAGCATGTATTTGAAAATCTGATTGCAGGCTTGGAAGAAGTGGAGAGAAAATAAACCATTTGAATTGTTGGACCCAACATTAGAACACTCATCTTCTGAATCAGAAATCACAAGATGCTTACAAATTGGTCTTCTATGTGTCCAAGGAAACCCAGATCAGAGGCCTGTCATGGCAACAATTGCTTTGTATTTTGACTGTGATCTGGTTGATCTGCCTTTACCTCAAGAGCCAGCATTTTTCATGCGTGGAAAAACAGAAACTAAGGATGGCTAATAAGGAAATTTGAGTTTGATTGTTTTTTTCAGTAGCATTTTGTTTTGATGTAAAGTTTATAATGTTGATTAATTTCCAAGATGACTGAATTATTACGTGTCCTGTCACCATGAATTTCACGGGGATTTTCTACTTTTTAATATATATATATGCGTTCTCTTTTTTTTTTTTTTTTTTTTTTTAAGTTTCATGTATACACTGCTCAATATATATATATATATTACTTCACGATTAAGTTTCGATTAACTTATCTGAACAATAAAATTTATTAATTTAAATTTACTTAATGAGTAAATTAAGTATATAAAATTTTATAAATTTTAAAAATAATTTAATATTTCTTTTAATAACTTTAAGTTGTAGGTTTACGAAATGAATGGTTAAAGTAAAAGAAAGTTACTAAGAGTTATTTATAATACTTTAAGTTTTGAATATAAATAAAAATGTTAAAGTGAAAGAATGATTATAGGAAAAAAAGATAAAATAAATAAATAAATAAATTGATTGAAAATTACTTTAAATAATTTGATCACGTTTGAAAAAGATATTTAGTGACACAGTTAGAGAGAATAAATCATATAACTTTTAATTTGACATATAATAGTAAAAAAGATCTAAAATAATTTTATTAATAAAGTCATATGATCCATTTTTAAAATATATATAACTATTAATTATTAAATTATATATTCAAGAATATTTAATTTCTCTAAAATTTAAGATGTATGAGTGACTTCATCTTAAAGAATGTGTGCTGAAAACTTCCTTTTTCGCATTGTGCAATAATCTTTTTCTCTCTCTTTATTTGAATTTCAAACTAGTAACGCCTTAAATTTAATTTCAAAATATTAATTTTGTAAAATAGAAATAATAAAATTTTATTTTTAAATAGGTTTTTCTAACCCGCGGTTCAACAAAATATTTTGAATAATAAGTGTTTACAAATTTTGATCAAGGAAACTGTCATAGAACTAGTTCAAATACATTAAAATTTCAAAATAAAATTAGAGGCCTATAACAATCTCATCCATTCTTTCACTGAATCTGGTGCTGGTCTTCTTCACCTGAAAAGTAAATGTAAAGGTGAGTACTCTACACTATCTAACACACAAACATAGAGACTTACCTCGGTTATCCTTCACATAGTTTCTAACGCAGTCATACAAGTAAAGTTAATCACAAGCAACATTTTTAAGCATTTTATTTCAATTCATGACCAATGCACTCACGGCACCAAAACATTTTACAATCGTGCACTCACCGCACGCAGCTACGCTCAATGTGGCATCGTAATAACAAATTTACACCATGAACAGTCGCTAGTTACCCCCGCCTCACGGATACCGCATGGGCAGTCACGAGTTGCTCGGCAAAGGTGGTGGTCAGAGGTCTAGTCAAGAGGAGAGTGTGTGCCCTATGGTGTACCCACGCTTGCTGTTGGTGTCACCACCACTCTCTCTTCCCTAAGGTATCTCTACCGTCCCTATCTTCCACACCTCCAGTGTTTCGCTGAACCATTCATAGCATTGTTGCAACGACATTTAACATGCCCCATTCACACAATATTCATATTTGTACACGGCACTCTAGCCTATATTCATTCATGTTACACAGCATAGATGCCCATATTCATGCACAATACACGGCACAAATATCCACAACATTTAGCATAATCCACATTCATAAATCAAGAGCATGACAACCCAACCACAATCAAATTACTTTATCAAAACCATCATTCAATGTTTATTTCAACATATTTAACATGGAATTCCTATCAAATCACACATATTTTGACCTCTTATCTCAATCACATGGTCATATATAGCAATTAAACAAAATCTAACAAAAATGAGATAGGGTAGAGTTTCCCTTTACCTCAAATTAAAGACCCACGCACAAACAATGGTAGAAAACGTTCTCCACACAAATTTTGTCCTTAGAACACATGGAAAACTCCATGAGAACTCAAAGGGAACCTAGAAAATAGAGAAGAGGGACAAAAATCAAAATCTTAACCATTAAAACTCACCTCCAAGCGTCCCCAACACAGATTCAACCTTCAATCTAAAGCATGAACCACTTTAAAGGTAATTTAATCGGTGGAATTGGGTTTGGGATTGAGAGGATCGAAGAAATTTTGAAGATGGAAGATGGGAAATGAATTTTCCCAACCCTAACCCGTTCAAATACCCCTCTGCTCGCGACACTCTCGCTACAGCGAGACACTCACTGCAGCAAGACATTTGTCGTTGCCGTGACGCCCCCTGTCGCTACAATAAAAATATCAGAGAAAACTGCACCTTGGTTTCTGCAGATTCTCGCTACAGCGAGACTGCACCCAGAAATGTACCAAAACTGTTGTTTTGTCGCTACAGTGAGACACTCTCGCTACAGCGACAAGGCGACAATTTCATGCTTTCCTCCCAAGGCCCTCTCGCTGCAGTGAGAACACCCCGCACCAAAACACTTAGCCAAATTTCAGTCTAACCCCAAACATACACATATATTATCATCACCATATATATATATATATATATATATATATATATATATATATATATGGTGATGATAATATATGTGTATATATATATACACTCTTACAATTGCGTATTTATCTATACGCATTCATACATACATCATTCAATATTCATCACACACTCAAGGGTACATTCCAACATCCATTTATATATAATAATAATAATAATAATAATTAATATTACAAAAAGTTAGGCATTACAAAACTCCCTAGCCATTATAATATTTGACCATTAAAACTCTCCACTTCCCCATCATTTTCCCTTACACACCTTTTCTTCTTCTTGTCATTTACATTCACCCTTTCTTCCTTTCTCATGGCATGTACCAAGACTCCACATTCTGGCGATGGCTCAAACACCACAAGCTCTTATGGTAGTTCTGCCACAAGTTCTCCTACTACTCCTCTGAAATCACTCCTTTGCGGGATCTCTTTTGGCATTTCAGAGTCATTCCCTTCTCCTCGCGTCAATCCTAATGAAGGCACCAATCAGAAACTGCTTGAGAACATTCCTCCTCTCCACCGTCCTTGCCTAGAGTTCGTCCCAAGAGGGGATTTGAATGCTTTGAATGGCCAAACAAGTGTAACACCCTATTTTTATATTTTATTTTATTCATTTTTATTTTTTTTATTATTTCACTTTGTTTTCAAAATGAAAGAGTTTTTATTTTTGAAAGTATAGTATTTCTCATTCAAGAGAGAAATGTCTTGTTCAAGTGAGATCGACTAATCTGGAAGGGACATCTATGGAGCATTCTCGCTCAGGCGAGATAGTACTCCCTCAAGCGAGAATTGATAAGAAATTATCAACTATCCTTTTGCTTAGGCAAGAAAGGGCGGCAAATTAAGAGCTCTTTGGAATATCAAGTCGCGCTCAAGTGAACCTGTCTCGCTCATGACAGAATGGTCTCGCTCAAGCGAGATTATTAACAAATGTGTAGAAATTTCTGTCTGGTTGTCTCACTTAAGCTAGAATGCTCTTGTTCAAGCGAGAATTCGCGAGTAGAAAAGGGTATTTAAGTAACTTGATGTTTTAAAACTAAAAGCACAAGGCAAGTAACCATTCTCATTTCACCCTTTGATCTCTCACTTCCCCTTCCACAACTAAAACACCTTAAGTAACTCCAAACTTCTTTCGAATCCGAGCTTGGCTATCTTTTTCATGTGATTTCAAGTAAGTTTCTTAGAACTAATCTTCCAATCTCATTTCTGTTTCATCATTTTCTTCCTTCTCAAAAGTTACTCCACTTCATAATACTTAAGGAGGACTTGATCTTTCAAACGATATCTTCCACAAAACTTTATGTGAATCATTTACTTGAGGTAAGGAGAGTTCTATCCCATCATTAAAATGCTATATACACTTTTTGCTTATATATGTATAATTATGTACTTCTCTGCATATTTCGATGATGATGATGAAAGAGTGGAAGCTGATTGAAAAATTTAGGAATTTGAATTTGGCAGTGGAAGTACAACTTAAAAGCTTGTACCTAGAGGTTTTGAAGATTAGCAACGATTTCTTGACTCAAGTTCAAGCTGCAGAACAAGAAGACCAATATTTACAAGAAATGATATGATAGAAAAATGAAGGCAAGGATTTGGAGTTTCGTTGTGATGCGAATGGATTGATATAAGATTCCAAGATAGAGTGTGTATCCCTCAAAGTGAAAAGTTGAAGTAGTTAATACTGGAGGAGGCACATAAGAGTAAATTGAGTTTTCATCTAGGAGCAACAAAAATGTATCAAGATTTGCGAGGAAGCTTTTGGTGGTATGGGATGAAGAAAGAGGTAGTAGAGTATGTTACAAAATGCTTAACTTGTTAGAAGTCTAAAGCAGAGTATCAATGTATACTAGAGAATTGTAAACATTGAAAATTCTTGAGTAGAAGTGAGACAACATCTCAATGAATTTTGTATCCAGTTTACCAAGGACTAAGCACAACCATGATGTAGTATGAGTGATTGTAGATTGATTGACAAAGACTGCACATTTTTTCCGATCAACATAAGATACAAGTTGGAGAAACTTATAGAATTGTATATCAAAGAGATTGTTAGACTGCATGGATTACCTTTGAACATTGTATTAGATTGAGACACAAGATTTACATCAAAATTTTGAAAAAGTTTGTAGAGAGCCTTGGGAATAAGATTGAAGCTTAGTTCAACATATCATCCCCAAACTAATGGATAAACCAAATGAACCATTCAATCTCTAAAAGATTTGTTATGAACTTGCATGATAGAACAACAAGAAGTTTGGGATGAATGTCTACCTTTGGTAGAATTCACATACAATAATAGTTATCATGTTAGTATTGGAATGACATCATACAAAGCGTTGTATGGGAAGAAATGCAGAATGCCCTTGTGTTGGCATAAGACTGTAGAAACAATCTTGTTTGCACCTGATCTAGTACAAAAGAAAAATTATCAACTCAAAATAATTAGAGAGAAGATCAAGATTTCACAAGATAGGCAGAAGAGCTACTATAATAAGAGGAGAAAGCCCCTAGAATTTCAAATTTGTGATCATGTATTCTTGAAGGTTTTCACTACTACTAAAGTTAGGAGAGCCTTAAAATCTAGAAAATTATCACCCAAATTTATAGGACCTTTTGAGGTTCTAAAGAGAATTGGTTATGTGGCTTATCAAATCGCTTTATTACTAAATCTTTCAAATTTACACTTAATATCTCAACTCTGAAAGTACAACCATGATTCTTCTCATGTGATCGAGCTTGATCCTATGTAAGTTTAAGAAAACCTTTCCTATGATGTATCTCTTGTAAATATTGCAGATCACCGAATCAAGCAATTGTAAGATAAGACTATCTCGTTAGTGAAGGTGGTATGGAATGTGAGTGACGACGGGGATGGCACATGGAACCTGAGTATAAAATGAGGGAGGTGTATCTCCAACTTTTTCAGAGCCAATGAATTTCAGGGGAAAAATTCTTAAAAGGCTGAAAGAGTTATAGGACCATATTTTTTTATTTTATTTTATTCATTTTATTTTATTTTATTTTACTTTCATTTTTATTTGCACTTTGTTTTCAAAATGAAAGAGTTTTTATTTTTGAAAGTACAATATTTTTTGCTCAAGCGAGATTGGCTAATCTGGAAGAGACGTCTGAAGCATTCTCGCTTAATTTTTGCTTAGGCGAGATAGTACTCGCTTAAGCAAGAATGAATAAGAACTTCTGAATTGTCCTCCCACTCAAGCAAGGAGTCCTTTGCTTAGGGCAACGAATTAAGAGTTCTCTGGAATATTAGGATCGCGCTTAAGAGAACCTATCTCACTCAGGTGAGATTATCAGTAAATGTATAGAAATTTTTATCTGGTTGTTTCGCTCGGCGATAATGACCTTGCTCAAGCGAGAATATACTCTCGTTTAAGCAAGAATTCGCAAGTAAGAAGGAGTATTTAAGTAACTTGATGTTTTAAAACTTACAGTACAAGACATGTAACCATTCTCATTTCACCACCTTCTGATCTCTCACTTCCTTTCCACAACTAAAACACCATGAGAAACTCCAAACCTCTTTCGAATTTGAGCTTGGATATCTTTTTCATGTGATTTCAAGAAAGTTTCTTATAACTAATCTTCCAATCTCATTTTTATTTCATCATTTTCTTCCTTCTCAAAATTACACCACTTCATAATACTTAAGGAGGACTTGATCTTTCAGACAATATCTTTCACAAAACTTTACGTGAATCATTTATTTTGAGTAAGGAGAATTCTATCCCATTATTAAAATGCTATATATACTTTTTGCTCATATGTATATGATTATGTACTTCTCTATTTTAGAAATATATGTTTAAATAAAATTTTGGTTATTCATTTACATTAATGAACTTGATGATGGATGTTTTATGCAATTATTAAAAATACATAATTTGGACTGAGTCTGAAGGGGTATAAACTTTGACATGATTTGATAAATGAATGATGATGGTAGTAAAATCCTACTATGATGAGAGATAAAAATATGAAAATTGGTATGGATAGTTACAAAGATACACTAGAAGTATGAAAAATAAAAAAAAAATGGACGAAACATAGGGTGGTGAATGCTATTCATGGTTGCACGTAATCTACGTACTAAGAAGATGGCATCACAGGCCATACACTTATTTTCTAACTAATACTTCTGACTATACTTTTACTAAGGGGTTGAGTTTGTATGCATTGTATCCATATTGCGACGGCTAATCAATGATTATCCATACATGCGAAAGACTTCAAAGGATCCCAAGAATAATGATTAATTAAGATAATTGTGTATACATATTCAATAATATGATCTTCTTATATGTATTATAAGCACCAATTTGCACTTACATTTTATTTTTAAAAACTAAAAACTATTTTTAAAAAGAAAATCAAACATGCTCTAAGTGATCAATATTCTAATTTAGCCTAAAATTTTATATAATTAAATATTTATATATATGTTATTCAAAACTTAATATTTATTTGTTTTATTAATTTGTTATATATTACATAAAGCAATAAGATGAAATATCTATTAATTTTATTTTTATATAGAATTTTATTAACTTGATCAACTTGATAAATAATTTTAAATTAACGATTAAATTAGTGAAATTTATATTTTATGAAAAGTTATTAAATTGTATAACTATTTAATTTTAAACATTGATATCAATGAATTTTAGCCCCAAAGAAGTATCACCTTGATAGTACTTTTTAAGATACATTTATCTTCAAAAAAATTATTAGATTTAAAAATTTTGTCACATAAATTATACCTATAAAATTTTATATTAGTATTTTATAATCTATATAAATAAAATTAACATAATATATAATTTTAAAATATATAAAAAATAAGAAGTATTTAATTATATTTTAATATTTATTTTATTTTTACTAAATTTGACAAAAATAATCTAGACAAGATTTGGTAGAATCAATAAAAATGTCATTTTTTACAAATGTTACCAACATTTTTCTTTATAAATTTTTTGGAGATATTCCAAAGGTATGGGAAAGTTGGAGATTTGTTTATTCTGAATAAACAAGGCAAGGAAGGATGCAGATTTGGGTTCGTGCGGTTTGCAGAAGTCAGTGATGTCCACGACATTGAAAAGAGACTGAGTTTCATAATAATAGGCAACATGCGAATGACAGTGAATGTGTCTAGATATAGTACAGCTAACAATAAATAGAAAATCATGAGACAAACTTAGGATGTTGTGCATGAGAAAGTATTGAAACCATTGACCGACGTTGGGACAAAGGTGGAAGGGAGAGGTAGTGTTGGTGGGGGAAGCTATGCATATATGGTGAAAGGGACAGGTGCTATTGGAGAGCTGATCAATTAGATTTTTATAACCTTATTTCCTCTCATTCCTAACTCATTAATCCTCTTTTGTGCCTAATTGGTTTGAATTGGATCATTTTATGATGTTTGAATTTTATTTGGGCTTTATTTAATTTTTTCAGTATTCAAAAAATTCTGATACTGTTTTGGTTTCTGGACCATATCTTGAGTTTTAGAACTCATTTCATTGTGATTCTTGATTGTAGGAAAGCTAAGAGAAAGGCGCACAATTCTTATGAAGAGGTCAGAACCCAATTCTGATGATAAGAAGCTGAAACTGGACCTGGAAAAAGTCAAAACGCTGCAGTCGCAATTTCTGACCTTGGTGCAGTATTTGGGCTATATCTCAGTCCACAGATGTCCGTTTAAGCCCATTCTAGTTGTGTTTTGAAGCTAACATCTAGGGCTACAATTTATCTTCAGATCACAAATCTAAAAGGACAGATCTTCATGGTAGAAAATGCCACACAATATCTTCTCAGATTCAGCATGGATGCTGAGTAGCAATTACAAGCATAACTTTCCCTCCAGAATTCGAATTTGAACAAATAAGGATTCCAAAGACAGTTATTGAGTAGAGGATTAATATAATTGAATAATTATTAATTAGGTTTTACATTTTGACCCTTAGGAGCCTGTATTTAAATTAGGGCAGCAGGTTACGACAGGCGACGAGAGGTTATATTAGGTTTATGTTTTAGGGTTTTTCTTTTTTTCTTTTTTTTCTCTTCCGTTTTTACTTTTCATTTTCCTCCATTAATGGAGGCTTAGACTTTCATCTAGTCCAAGGATTGAAAAAGGATTGAGACACTCTTGAGGATCGGTTTCACAATTTATTCAACAACAAATTCGGTTTTATCTCTTCCTTCTTTCTCCTTTTGCTAATTATGATTTTGAATTAAAGTTCTTCGTTTGGATTGATAATTGTGCAGTTGTTTGATTATATATTATTCGGTTGATGTATGTAATTAATTCTTGAAGGAGTGTGAATTAGATTTTCAGGTTTGAGATCTAAGATTAATGGCATTGGTGAATTAAATTAACACAAATCGATTAAGTTCTAGAGGTTTCTGAACTTTGAGCGAATTATGTGTTAATCGAATGCATGAGGGTTCTCGTGTGAATGCTTAATTTGAATTGAGGTTTCATTCGAATTTAATGTTAATCACTAATTTGTTGGTTGATGCATCTTATTGGAATCCGGTGATAGAGTGGTCGTAGTTCTTCTAAATTCTTGGATTAGAGTTTTAAATTCTTGTTAACTTTTTATTCTAATCAGCATTATTTTATAAATCAAACCCCATCTAAATTTATAATCGTATAATATTATCATCGTTGGGAGACGACTCAGATTGCACCTCATACTACATAATTTTTATGCAATTCAATTTTTAATAATTTGTCCAAGCGCGACACTCGTGATCAAATTTTTATTCTTAGGATGTTGTGCATGAGAAAGTATTGAAACCATTGACCGACGTTGGGACAAAGGTGGAAGGGAGAGGTAGTGTTGCTGGGGGAAGCTATGCATATATGGTGAAAGGGACAAGTGCTATTGGAGGGCCAAACAAGAATACAATGTGGGTACTTAAGAAAAACCAGTGGTGTCACAACGAGTTCCATGTTGATCAGGATACAGTTGAGAGGTGTTGCAAGACAATGGTGGGAAGGTTACACCAGTCATAAGAGCTCAATAGTGTGGCTGACTTTCTTTTACGGAAATCCATACTGAATGTCAAGGCCATTACCATGGGTAACGATATGGTTCTGTTGGAATCGGAGGGTCCAAAAGATTTGGGGGAGTTTATAGCTAGGTATAAAGATGACTTGTCAAAACTGTTTTATACCATTGATTGATGGCTATTAATAGGGGAATATGAGTTCGTTTGTACGGTGTGTCATATCATGCTTAGTCAGAGGCATTCTTTCGAAAGATGGTGTCACCCGTCAGAGATTTTGTGTACATAGACGATGATACAAAGTCTCGAAGATGTATAGATTTTGCAAGAGTTTACCTACAGACTCAAACACATGTGCTGATTAATGAAGATCTAAAGATTCAAATTAATGTTCTCATGTTCTCAATCCGGATGGACGAAGAACATGGGGGAGAATTCTTTCAAGGAAGGTGGTGGTATCATGATTCAAATACTTCATCGTCAGATAGTTATAACGACGCTTTACGCTTTGAAGGATGAAAGTTCAGATAATGGTGAGAAGGGTCATAATCCAACGGCAGGAAGTGTAGCAAAAAAAAAAAAAAATAGTGACCAAAGATGGTGTGGAGAGCACAGAGGAGGAAAAATGAGGTAGATTATTAGAGACAAATTTATGTGATTCTATGCCAGAAATTGCACAATATCAAGAGAAGTTTGAAAGTACATAATTAAATTCCATGGAGAATGTAGCAGATGCGCGAATGAGAGAGAATTTAAATTGTGAAGTGAATATCAATAATGACTTGAATTTCAATTATAATGTAGATTGTGTGTGATTGGGTGAAGATGCATTTGAAAAAGTGGCTAACCAAGGTGGACCTTTGTTGGTTGAAACTTATGAGGAAGTAAATTGGTGGGACATAGGAGCTAATGAAGGATTATGGCAACTGGGTGTTATTGATAAGGGATTAACCGGAAGCCAAGATGTAGCACAAAAAGAGTTTATTGGCAAATCTGATAACTTGATTATTGAGTATTCTCATGGAACAAATGAGACTAATCATGTATTGAATCAAGGACTAGAATCTCCTCAATCCAATGTTGTTGTTGAGGTAATAGTGCAGGAAAGAATTAATACTAGGAATGTTAGGAGTGCATTTCGCAAGGGAAGGAGGAAAAAAGGATCAACGTTTCGGCCAAATGCTTATGAATTGAATTAATGATCTTTTGATATATATTATTAGTTATTTTTAGAGTTGTAACGGGTTAGAGTACTCCTCATACTTTAAATTTATTCTGAATAAAATGTTGATACTTAACAAAATAAAAATGTCATTTTATGTAACGTTATCAAATATGTAAAAAATCTGTATAACTTAGTTAATTCTTCTATCTTTTTGTATTTATATACACAAACACGCATGTGTGTGAGAGATACACTCACACCAATTACAAAAAATAAAAATACTTGATTTTTTTAAAATAAAAATAATAATATCAATAATTTTAGTAACTACTGTTCTAAAATATGAGTTTTTTAAATTAATAAAAATTATTTAATAATAACAGTGTCTTATTAAAAAATAAATTATTTAACTTATTATCAATTAAAAAAGTTAAATAAAACTAACTATAACAATTGAATAAATAATTGTATGTTTCCAAAAATTAAAAAAGGAACTTACAATAAAATTATTATAATTTTCATTAATTTTAGAAGACCATTCGCCGTATATTCGTATAAATTATCTGAATCCGTAACGATTGAACAAGTTGAAGCAAATTCTGAAGTGATCGTAGTGTTTTGCGTGAGACACACATTAATCCAACGGTGAGAAGACAAAACAAATGAACACGAAAGCAAACATCAAAAGTTAACAACCTTGTCAACCAAGGCACAATTTTGTGGCTGACTGTGTTTATGTCCATTTCAATCACTCTCGTGGAATGAAAAATAGCCACTTTGGCATGCGCCAAAATCACTTGACCCTCGATATGAAGGTTCACTTTCTCTATACTTAACCACCACAATTATATATTCCTCACCCCTAAAGCTGATTGTGCCAACTTTGGTGCCTATAAAAGGGTCTTCAAAGCCATTTTTCTACATATATATATATTTTTCTTGTTCTTTGTTTCATAGTGTGAAACATGGATGACAATGTATGCAAAGCCATGATGTTCTCTTTGCTCTTTCTTGTTCTTTGCATTACTGGTAAACTGATTTCTAAATTCTGGTGGGGACCCAAGAGTGTCGAGAAACAATTGAGGAAACAAGGGGTTCGAGGTAATTCTTACAAGCTCTTTAATGGTGATGTGGAGGTGCTGAAGAAGTGTACAGCGGAGGCACTGTCTACACCTATCAGCTTGAACCACCAAATTGTGCCGCGTGTCATGCCTTTCTTTCATCAGATGGTGGAGAACCATGGTATGGTATGCAAGTCCATTGATATGATAAACCTTGAGCATATACGGCCCAAAATAAATAAAATTACTTATATTTAAGTAAAAGTTTAACAAAAAAAAGGGCTAATGAATATAGAGCTTTTGATAAAGGTAACAAGAAATAATGATTTGTCAAATTTCCAAAGATTTGATATTGTTATGATGGCAAATGTTAAGTACACTTCTAGAGAATGAAATAATAATTATTAAGAGGTGTTAATCAATGCTCTAATTAATGTTGTGACATTATCATTGCTTAGGAAAAGTGTCACTGAGTTGGTTTGGTAGGGTACCAAGGCTGATAGTGGCAGATGCAGAGCTAATAAGGACAATATTAGCAGATCAGAATGGTCATTTTACAAAGCCACCAATACTTAACCCTTTAGTTGAACTTCTGCAATTGGGTATCGCAACCTTGGAGGGTGAAGCTTGGGCTAAACGCAGAAAACTAATAACACCTGCTTTCCACTTTGAGAAATTGAAGGTACTATTCTTACAAGTCGTTTTTGATCTAAGTACTATTCTTTCAAATTTACAAAGGATTTGACTCTTAAAGAAAACAAATGGGTAGAGTGAAAAAGTAAGACCACATATCTATTGTTAATTTGAAGTTATTTAAGATCATAAGATATTTAACTTAAAATCAATGGTGAGTGTACTCTTACTTTCTCGCTTCCCTGGTTTGTTCACTTAGAAGAGCAACCTCCTTTTACTTGATGCACAATATATTTTCAAATAGGCAATGGAGCTAGCATTCTTAGCCAGTTGTTGCAGCCTAATCGATCGGTGGGAAAAAAAAATTGAAGCTCAAGGATCATGTGAAGTAGATGTTGCTCCAGAGTTTAACATTCTAGCTGGAGATGTTATTGCTCGAACTGCATTTGGGAGTAGTTATGAAGAGGGAAAGATGATATTTGAATTGCAGACAGAGCAGGTTCAGCTTGTGCTTGAAGCCTATCTCAGCATCTATTTTCCTGGTTTAAGGTGCAATGCCATGTTTATATACCGTACAAAATTTAGATGAAGTTGCTTATATCCTTTGCATCGAAGTTTCAAATTAAACAACGAGACATGTATACCTTTTTTCAACATTAAATAGCATTTATTAATGATATATTAGCGGAACTCTTAAAAATATACATGTGTCATTGTTTGATAGAGCTTGTTGACGAAGATATAAGAAATTTGATTTTAGTCTTAATATGTATTCTAGGAAGTTTATGGTTAAGGAAGTCAACTAACAAAATTCTTTGTCCTCATAGATTTGTTCCCACTAAGAAAAACAAAATGAGGTACCAAATATACAACCAAGTCAAAGCAACATTGCAGGATATGATCCATAAGAAAGAGAAGGAAATGATGAAAGGTGAATTCAAAAGGGATTGTTTGTTGAGCATTCTATTGCAGTGCAAAGGACAGAGCAATAATTCTCTCACAAGTGAGCATTTGATAGAGGAATGCAAGTTGTTCTTCTTTGCTGGCCAAGAGACCACTGCCAATCTTCTTACATGGACTATGGTTGTTTTATCCATGCATCAAAATTGGCAAGAAAAGGCAAGGGCAGAGGTATTAGATATTTGTGGCAAAAAGGAACCTAATTTTGAAGCCATAAATCGCCTAAAGATTGTAAGTTTAGAAAATCTATGCAAACAAAACATCATAAAATAATCTTTTGATTCCACAAACATTGCAGGTATCAATGGTACTAAATGAAGTCCTAAGGTTGTATCCTCCTGTGCCAAAATCTTTGAGGTACACTAAATGTGCAACAAAGATAGGAAGCATGTATGTACCTGAAGGGGTTGAGATTTATCTACCATTGATGCTTCTTCACTATGATGAGAATTATTGGGATAACCCAGAGGAATTTAACCCTGAAAGATTTGCTGAAGGGGTTTCAAAAGCTTTAAAAGGTCAAATTGCTTTCTATCCATTTGGTTGGGGCCCAAGAATTTGCCTAGGTCAAAACTTTGCATTGATAGAGGCAAAGATGGCTCTGGCTATGATTCTTCAACATTTCTCATTCCAGCTTTCACCCACTTACACTCATGCTCCATATGATCACATTACTCTTAAGCCACAATATGGAGCTTCTATTATTGTGCAATCTATAAATTAGTTGAATCAATATTTGATACACGAGATCCAAAATGCAACTATCAAAGGAAGAGGGGTGTTGGTGAAACATAAAATATACATATATATATATATATATACATTTATTAGACACAACAACAATGTTATGACTTCAATATACATGTAACAATTTTTGTCAACCTGCCTATGTTACGTTTCAGAACTCTTGTAATTTGTCTTTAATTCGAATGATATTGGGAAAGGTCCTAAACTATTGATGCAAATTAGTTATGAACCTCTGCCATGTGCTGCTAAATAAGTGAAATATTTGTTTAAATGGTATGTAAGGTTTTTTTTTCCTTCTTTTCATTTAATGTTATATAATTTAATTTTCTTTAAGTGTAAATGCTAGCTAATTGTGCAAGCCTCTTTTGGAATTCATATCGAAACAACACAACATCTTCACATGCCTAGTAAGTCCCACTTAAATGTCAATTTATAGTAGTTATCTTTAAAAGTAAAAAACTGGAAGCATGAGTTACTGTTTATCATAACATTATAGGATCACAAATTTGACTTCTAAAGAAAGAACTTGTAGAGTTTTTTTTTTTTTTTTTTTTTCTTTCTGAAAGTTAGTTGTTAAGATGGAAACGTTTACATGAGTTACCATTCATCCTAACATTGTAGGGACCACAAATTTAACTTCAAAAAAGAGAATTTGCGATTTAGGCTTTGTTTAAAGTTAATTTTTCAAGGACGGATGAGAAAGAAGAATTATGTGATAATAATTTTTGTTTGATAATTTTTAGATGAGAAGAGATTTTATAAGCCTTTCAAAATCTTAATAAACCCATGTTTTTAAGTTCTCTCAATTTAAAAAGATTCTTACTAACCTTCTTTCCTCTTTTCTTTTTCTCTTTTTTCTTATTCTTTAAACTTTTTTATTTTTTATTTCTTTAAATTTCCAAACAAAATCTTAAACGATAAAGCCTAATTCTAATAATGTTATTAATACATTAAATATATAATTTTTAATAAAAAAAATATTATAGATAATTTTATACTATCTTAGGGTGAGTGAAGGATAAAAAGAAAGAAAAGTAAAAAAGTAGACAAATTACTAAATATGCAAGATATTATGATATACAATGTCAATAAGTAAGTTTAGTAGAAATGATAAAAGAACATTAAAATTGGATGGATGGAACAATTAAGAAAATAATGAAAATAAAATATTTAAAAAACATAAAACTATATAAAGGGACTAATTAAGGAAAGAAAAAGAAGATTAAAGCAACAATAGCCCACACTAAATCGATGAAGGGGGGTAAGAGGAGAGAAAAATAAATATAAGAAAGCCACTTTTATTAAAGAGAGAAAAAACTTACAAGAATATCTCTTAAATTTTTCACTATAAAAACTGTCTCTCATACTTAGTAAGAGGGTATCTCATAACATATTCAAAGACTCATTTTAAAGACTGAAAAATTACTATGCCTATATTTCCAATTGTGCTATGGTACTGTATCTATAGACCAAAACTAATAATTGTGACACTTTCATCAAACCTTTAATCATATCATCATATAATGAAATTGAGAACCAAATTGACTTAGTTGATCTAATAATAAGGCAATAGAAATTCAAATGGTTGCCATTAACCCCTAAACAAGTTCAATTAATTTTGGTCAGTTTCAAGTACTAATAGAATTTATATTTTTCACCTGAAACTGACCTAATATATCTATTCATAACTGTCACTTTCATCCAAGAAAATCCAATACCGAATCCAACTTGATGTCTAGCCAACTTTATTGCAACGGTGATGCTGGTTTCGAAGGGGTGTAAAATCATTGAGCACTCCTATTGTCAAGTGGTTTGCAGCTTGTCACTTATGGCCATGGATGTTTGATGTTGTGGTCCTTGCATGGTGGTTCAAAGCTTTACCTGTTACTCCCATCTTGTTATGGAAACCTCCCACCCTCTTGGACCCCTCACGACTCTACGACTTTACATCAACCACTCCCTTACTTGCTTGTTCCTTTGCGATCACACCCTTTTAGTGACATTTTAGTAAGACTTTCTTTTGACTTGACATTTTGGTTTTGCAAAATGCTTTTTGCTCGAGGGTTCTTCTTTTTCCTAGGCTATTTAAAGCCTCATTTTTTGCATTTCCTATTTCCCCCTTCACATTTTACTAGGTTCCCAACATTAGTCGCTTGTGCTCGGGCATGGGAAATGTGTCCTAAGCGCATTAACACTCTTGCCATTATCAATGTGTTGGTCATTCGCCCATTGCATGAGCAGTTTTGTCTCAAAGAACGTGTGCTTAGGATCTTTTTTTATGCATCGTGCAATAACACTATTATCTCTTTCTCTCTCTATTTGATTTCAAACTTCTTAGCTGTTACAATATTTGGCCACTAAAACTCCCCATTTCCCTATCCTTTTCCCTTGTGCACCTTTTCTTTTTCTTGTCTTCCTTTCTTATGGCATGTACCAAGACCTCCTGTTTCATCAATGGCTCGAACCTTGCAAGCTCTCATAGCGATTCTGCCACAAGTTCCCCTACTAACTCTCTAAAATCGCTCCCTTATGAGACCTCTATTGACATTCACTCCCTTCTCCTCACATCAATCCTAATGAAGGCACCAATTAGAAAATGCTTGAGAATGTTCCTCCCCTCCATTGTCCTTGGCTAGAGTTCATCCTAAGAGGGGATCTAAATGCTTTGAATGGCCAAACAAGTGTAACACCCTATATTTTTATTTTATTTTTATTTTTATTATTGCACTTTGTTTTCAAAATGAAAGAGCTTTTATTTTTGAAAGAACAATATTTCTTGCTCAACCAAGAAATGTCTCACTAGAGCAAGATTGACTAATTTGGAAGGGACGCCTTTGGAACATTCTCGCTTAGGCGAGATAGTATTCACTCAAACGAGAATTGATAAAAACTTCTCAATTATCTTCTCGTTTAAGCGAGGAGTCCCTTGCTTAAGCAAGTTTATTACGAAATGTGTAGAAATTTCTATCTAGTTGTCTTACTCAAGCGAGCACACTCTTGTTAAAGTGAGAATTTGCAAGTAAAAAGAGGTATTTAAGTAATTTGATGTTTTAAAACTTAAAGCACAAGGTAAGTAATCATTCTCATTTCACCCTCTGATCTCTCACTTTTCTTCCATGGCTAAAATACTTTGAGAAACTTCAAACCTATTTTGAATCTGAGCTTAGATATCTTTTTCACGTGATTTCAAGTAAGTTTTTTATAGCTAATCTTCCAATTTTATTTCTATTTTATTATTTTTTTTCCTTCTCAAAAGTTACTCCACTTCATAATACTTAAGGAAGACTTAATCTTTCAGACAATATCTTTTACAAAACTTTACGTGAATCATTTCCTTAAGGTAAGGGGAATTGTATCTCATCATTAAAATATATACTCTTTTTTCGCATGTGTGTATGATTATGTACTTCTCTACCTTAGAAATATATGTTTAAATGAAATTTTGATTATTCATTTATGTTAATGAACTTGATGATGCATGTTTTATTGTTTCTTGGATGGCTAGAATGCAATATATTAAAAATACATGATTTGAACTTAGTCCGAAGGTACCTGACCTTCAGCGTGATTTGATAAATTGTATCTCATCATTAAAATATATACTCTTTTTTCGCATGTGTGTATGATTATGTACTTCTCTACTTTAGAAATATATGTTTAAATGAAATTTTGATTATTCATTTATGTTAATGAACTTGATGATGCATGTTTTATTGTTTCTTGGATGGCTAGAATGCAATATATTAAAAATACATGATTTGAACTTAGTCTGAAGGTACCTGACCTTCAGCGTGATTTGATAAATGTATGATGATGGTGGTGAAATATCCTAGTATGATGAGAGATAAAAAAGATAAAAATTGGTATGGATAGTTATAAAGATACACTGAAAATATGGAAAATTTAGACAATTTTTGAAAAAAACCTAAAAGAAATATAGGATGATGAATGCTAGTTATAGTTGTGCGTAATTTATTGAGAGCGAAAGCATTATAGGCCACACACTTATTTCTTAACTAATACTCGTAACTATACTTTTGCTAAGAGGCTAAATTTGCATATGTTGTATTCATATTGCGACAGCTAACTAGCAATTATCCATACATGTAGAAGGCCTCAAGGGATCCCAAGAACAAATGGTGTATACATATTGAATAATAGGATCTCATTATATGTATCATAAGCACCAATTTGTACTACATTTTATTTTTAAAAACTAAAAATTATTTTTAAAAAGGAAATCAAACATGCTCTAAATGAACAAAATTCTAATTTATCCTAAAATTTTATGTAATTAAATATTTATATGTATGTTATTCAAAATAATATTTATTTAAGTTTTAATAATCTATTATGTATTACATAAAGTAATGAGATGAAATATCCATTAATTTTATTTTTATATAAAATTTTATAAACTTGATCTATTTGATAAATATTTATAAAGTAATAGTTAAATTAGTGAAATTTATATTTTATGAAAAGTTATTAAATGGTATAATTATTTAATTTTAATCTTTGATATGAATGAATTTTGGCCCCAAAAAAGTATCACCTTAATAATATTTTTTTAGATGCATTTATCTTCAAAAAAAAAATTATTAGACTTAAAATTTTTGTCATAAATTATACCTATAAAATTTTATATTGGTATTTTATAATCTATATAAACAAAATTAACATAATATATAATTTTAAAATATATAAAAATAAGAAGAATTTAATTATATTTTAATATTTACTTTATTTTTACTAAATTTGAAAAAAATAATCTAGACAAGATTTGATAGAATCAATAAAAATGTCATTTTATGTAAAGTTATTAAATATGTAAAAAAAATTCGTATAACTTCGTTAATTCCTCCATCTTTTTGTATTTATATACACCAGCGCGCATGTACGTGAGAGATACACCCACACCAATTTAAAAAAATAAAAAAAAATACTTATTCTTTTTCAAATAATAATATCAACAATTTTAGAAATCACTGCTCAGTAAAATACGATTTTTTTTAATTAATAAAAATATTTAATATTAACAGTGTCTTAGTAAAAAAAATAAATTATTTAACTTATTATCAATTAAAAAAGTTAAATAAAATTAACTATAACAAGTGACTAAATAATTATATGTTTCCAAAAATAAAAAAAGAACTTAGAATAAAATTATTATAATTTTCATTGATTTTAAAAGACCATTGGCCATATATTTGTATAAATTATCGGAATCCGTAACGATTGAACAAGTTGAAGCAGATTACGACGGGATCGTAGTGTCTTTGCGTGAGACACACATTAATCCAACGGTGACGAGCTTATCAGACAAGTTCCACTTACAAGAACACAAAACAAATGAACACGAAGTCAAATATTAATAGTCAATAACCATGTGAACCACGGCATAGTTTTGTACTCTTCACATCTCCCTTTCATTCACACTCTGGTGGGGTGTGAGCCAAAATCACTTGACCCTCAATATGAACTTCACTTTCTCTACACTTAACCACCTCAATTATATGGCTTTTTTATTTTATTTTTTAAAACATATTCAAACTGTTTTAAATTAATTTTTTATTACATTAGTATTTGTTTTATCTGCTGTACCGATGAAATTAATTTTTTAATTAAATTTTATTTTTAATAAAGACAAAACTATATGGAGTATGTATTATAAGTTTTAAAACCTGTAGAATTATAGCATGTGTCATGCTGATTCAATTTTTAAAACTTAATTAAGAGAAAAGAGAATAAGTATTTTAACATAACACATGACACAATTATGTAAGTTTTGTCAATATAAAGAATAAAATTTATCAGTTATAATTTGTGATACAATTGTTTAATTTTATTGCTGTTGAAAATAAAACTTAATTAAAAAAATTAATTTTATTTATACAGTAAATAAAAGAGGTGTTGACGTGATATGAAAAAATTTCACATAAAAAATAAAAAATATATTTTAAAAAATGTTATTTTAAAAAATTAGTTTTTTAAAATACATTAAAAAATATAAAAAGCCCACTAAGCCCTCACCCACCCGTAGAGCTGATTGTGCCAACTTTGGTGCCTATAAAAACGTCTTCAAAGCCCTTTTTCTACGTGCGTGTGTGTATATTCTTGTTCTTTGTTTCATAGTGTGAAACATGGAAGACAATGTATGCAAAACCATGATGTTCTCTTTGCTCTTTCTTGTTCTTTGCATTACTGGTAAACTGATTTCTAAATTCTGGTGGGGACCCAAGAGTGTCGAGAAACAATTGAGGAAACAAGGGGTTCGAGGTAATTCTTACAAGCTCTTTAACGGTGATGTGGAGGTGCTGAAGAAGTGTACAGCGGAGGCACTGTCTATGCCTATCAGCTTGAACCACCAAATTGTGCCGCGTGTCATGCCTTTCTTTCATCAGATGGTGGAGAACCATGGTATGGTATGCAAGTCCATTGATATGATAAACCTTGAGCATATACAGCGCAAAATAAATAAAATTACTTATATTTTAGTAAAAGTTTAACGAAAAAAAGGGCTAATGAATACAGAGCTTTTGATGAAGTTAACAAGAAATAATGATATTGTCAAATTTCCAAAGATTTGGTATTATTATGATGGCAAATGTTAAGTACACTTATTAGAGAATTAAATAATAATTATTTAGAGGTGTTAATCAATGCTCTAATTAATGTTGTGACATTATCATTGCTTAGGAAAAGTGTCACTGAGTTGGTTTGGTAGGGTACCAAGGCTGATAGTGGCAGATGCAGAGCTAATAAGGACAATATTAGCAGATCAGAATGGTCATTTTACAAAGCCACCAATACTTAACCCTTTAGTTGAACTTCTGCAATTGGGTATCGCAACCTTGGAGGGTGAAGCTTGGGCTAAACGCAGAAAACTAATAACACCTGCTTTCCACTTTGAGAAATTAAAGGTACTATTCTTACAAGTCGTTTTTGATCTAAGTACTATTCTTTCAAATTTACAAAGGATTTGACTCTTAAAAAAAAACAAATGGGTAGAGTGAAAAAGTAAGATTACATATCTATTGTTAATTTGAAGTTAGTTAAGATTATAAGATATTTAACTTAAAATAAATGGTGAGTGTAGTCTTACTTTCTCGCTTTACTGGTTTGTTCACTTAGAAGAGCAACATCCTTTTACTTGATGCACAATATATTTTCAAATAGGCAATGGAGCCAGCATTCTTAGCCAGTTGTTGCAGCCTAATCGATCGGTGGGAAAAAAAAATTGAAGCTCAAGGATCATGTGAAGTAGATGTTGCTCCAGAGTTTAACATTCTAGCTGGAGATGTTATTGCTCGAACTGCATTTGGAAGTAGTTATGAAGAGGGAAAGATGATATTTGAATTGCAGACAAAGCAGGTTCAGCTTGTGCGTGAAGCCTATCTCAGCATCTGTTTTCCTGGTTTAAGGTGCAATGTCATGTTTAGATGAAATTGCTTATATCCTTTGCATCAAAGTTTCAAATTAAACAACGAGACGTGTATACCTTTTTACAACATTAAATAGCATTTATTAATGATATATTTGCGGAGTTCTTAAAAATATACACGTGTCATTGTTTGATAGAGCTTGTTGACAAAGATATAAGAAATTTGATTTTAGTCTTAATATGTATTCTAGGAGGTTTATGGTAAATGAAGTCAACTAACAAAATTCTTTGTCCTCATAGATTTATTCCCACTAAGAAAAACAAAATGAGGTACCAAATATACAACCAAGTCAAAGCAATATTGAAGGATATGATCCATAAGAAAGAGAAGGAAATGATGAAAGGTGAACTGAAAAGGGATTGTTTGTCGAGTATTCTATTGCATTGCAATGGACAGAGTAATAATTCTCTCACAAGTGAGCATTTGATAGAGGAATGCAAGTTGTTCTACTTTGCTGGCCAAGAGACAACTGCCAATCTTCTTACATGGACTATGGTTGTTTTCTCCATGCATCAAAATTGGCAAGAAAAGGCAAGGGCAGATGTATTAGATATTTGTGGCAAAAAAGAACCTAATTTTGAAGCCATAAATTGCCTAAAGATTGTAAGTTTAGAAAATCTAGCCAAACAAAACATCATAAAATAATCTTTTGATTTCACAACTAACAAAAAATGTTTGTAAATTTAACATTGCAGGTATCAATGGTACTAAATGAAGTCCTAAGGTTGTATCCTCCTGTGCCAAAATCTTTGAGGTACACTAAATGTGCAACACAGATAGGAAGCATGTATGTACCTGAAGGGGTTGAGATTTATTTACCATTCATGCTTCTTCACTATGATGAGAATAACTGGGACAACCCAGAGGAGTTTAACCCTGAAAGATTTGCTGAAGGGGTTTCAAAAGCTTCAAAAGGTCAAATTGCTTTCTATCCATTTGGTTGGGGCCCAAGAATTTGCCTAGGTCAAAACTTTGCACTGATAGAGGCAAAGATGGCTCTGGCTATGATTCTTCAACATTTCTCATTCCAGCTTTCACCCACTTACACTCATGCTCCATATGATCACATTACTCTTAAGCCACAATATGGAGCTTCTATTATTGTGCAATCTATAAATTAGTTGAATCAATATTTGATACACACGAGACCCAAAATGTAACTATCAAAGGAAGAGGGGTGTTGGTGAAACATAAAATACATACATATATATATATATATATACACATTTATTAGACACAACAACAATGTTATGACTTCAATATAGATGTAACAATTTTTGTCAACCTACCTATGTTACGATTCATAACTCTTGTAATTTATCTTTAATTCGAATGATATTGGGAAAGGTCCTAAACTATGGATGCAAATTAGATTTGAACCTCTGCCATGTGCTGCTAAATAAGTGAAATATTTTTTTAAATGGTATGTAAGATTTTTTTTTTCCTTCTTTTCATTTAATGTTATATAATTTAATTTCCTTTGAGTGTAAATGCTAGCTAATTGTGCAAGCCTCTTTTGGAATTCATATCGAAACAACACAACATCTTCACATGCCTAGTAAGTCCCACTTAAATGTCAATTTATAGTAGTTATCTTTAAAAGTAAAAAACTGGAAGCATGAGTTACTGTTTATCATAACATTATAGGATCACAAATTTGACTTCTAAAGAAAGAACTTGCAGTTTTTTTTTTTTTTTTGAAAGTTAGTTTTTAAGAAGAAGGAAACGTTTACATAAGTTACCATTCATCCTAACATTGTAGAGACCACAAATTTAACTTCAAAAAAGAGAATTTGCGATTTAGGCTTTGTTTAAAGTTAATTTTTCAAGGACAGATGAGAAAGAAGAATTATGTGATAATAATTTTTGTTTGATAATTTTTAGATGAGAAGAGGTTTCATAAGCCTTTTAAAATCCTAATAAACCCATGTTTTTAAGTTCTCTCAATTTAAAAGGATTTTTACTAATTTTCTTTCCTCTTTTCTTTTTCTCTCTTGTCTTATTCTTTAAACTCTTTCATTTTTTCTTTCTTTAAATTTCCAAACAAAATCTTGAACGATAAAGCCTAATTCTAATAATGTTATTAATACATTAAATATATAATTTTTAATAAAAAATATTATAGATAATTTTATATTGTCTTGGGGTGAGTGAAGGATAAAAAGAATGAAAAGTAGAAAAGTAGAAAAGTAGAAAAGTAGACAAATTACTAAATATGCAAGATATTATTATGATATACAATGTCAATAAGTAAGTTTAGTAGAAATGATAAAAGAACATAAAAATTGGATGGATGAAACAATTAAGAAAATAATGAAAATAAAATATTTAAAAAAACATAAAACTATATAAAAGGACCAATTAAGGAAAGAAAAAGAAGATTAAAGCAACAATAGCCCACACTAAATCGATGAAGAGGGGTAAGAGGATAGAAAAATAAATATAAGAAAGCTGCTTTTATTAAAGAGAGGAAAAACTTATAAGAATATCTCTTAAGTTTTTCACTATAAAATCTCTCTCTCAGACTTAGTAAGAGGGTATCTCATAACATATTCAAAGACTCATTTTAAAGACTGAAAAATTACTATGCCTATAGTTCCAATTATGCTATGATACTATATCTATAGACCAAAACTATTAACTGTGACACTTTCATCAAACCTTTAATCATAGCCTCATATAATGAAATTGAGGACCAAATTGACTTAGTTGATCTAATAATAAGGTAATAGAAATTCAAATGGTTGCCATTAACCCCTAAACAAAACAAATAGAAATCCAAGCATCTACTGAAGAAATTAAAATTCTCTTGCAACCAAAAACTCAATACATACTAAAAAACAAATTTTCTTTGGTCATCCAAATGGAGGTAGAATTTTAGAAAATATCACCTCATAAAGAGAAACTAAGAATCTTATCAAAAGGCTTCCACTTCAAACTTTTAGCCTAAAATAAAATTAGACAACTCTATAAATTTATCCTGATAGATTATAATTACCATCAAATATTATAAAGACCCAAACAATCTTTCAAATTATACTCACTAAACCATCCAAATTCTCAAAGTGCTCACACCAACACATTTTATTAAAAATCCAAATAACCTAAAAAAATTTCCCAGGACTTTGACTCTATTGATTATAATTACTAGGATTATGGTAATGTGAGTCTTTGGGTGCCTAAACAAAGCACACTACCATTCCTGCCTTATTTATTTCAAGAAAAATGTTCAATATAATTTTTCACAATAATTTCTCCAATAGTGGGACTTTTTGGGACCAATCGGAGAAATTCCTCCTTGATCAACATAGGAAGGACTCAAGCTTTTTCACTAGAATGTATTCACAAGAATTATGAATTCATGCAGATTTAAAGTGTTTTTTTTTTTTTTTCGCTTAGTGTTATCCTTAGCCTAGATACTGTCATGGAAATGTAGGTACAAAAATTAGGAGAGTCCTAACCATTTACCATTGCTTTAGAGGAATTCTTTTGTTAAGTGATAGCCAAAAGTTGAAGCATCAAAGTCTAGATGAGGTAAAAAAGTGGTTCCAAACAAATACAAACACATACACATCTTTGTTCCTTAACTATAAAGCCTGAGTCATAGCAGCTTTAGCAACCTCCCAAACAAAAGGAAGTTTTGCAAATATTTTGAAAGATATTATCAATCTTTTGCAAAGAGAAGAAGCATGCTTTAACTCCTCAATATTATTAGATAACTCTTACCAAAACAAAGATAATTGTGATGGAATCAACCTTGGCAATGATTAATGATACAATGAAGACACTATCTTTAATAAGTATAACATTTTCACTGAAAGTTAATTTGTCTTTCATGAACCTATTCTATAGATACAGTACTATTTGTGAGCAAGTATACTTGTCAAAAAGGTAATAAAGAGGTTCTCAAAATATAGTCCTACAAAAATTGTTTTTGTTCATGGGCAAGAATATTAATTGAATAGTAATAAAAGGAGTTCTCAAATTGATTTTCCATAATATCGTCCCACATGAATTATTTATAATTATCAAGAATATCGTGATTTAATTATTTAAAACTAAATAGTGTGTAATAAAGTAAAATAACGATATGAAAGAATTAAACATGAAACTCAATTAAGAAAACAACTCACATTCTAACAAGAAAGTTATTTGAGATCAACATAGAGCTTTTGGTTTTACCTTTACACCTCTTTTTATTTACTTTTAGTTTAATTTCAATTTTGGTTTCCTTATAATTGTCAACCACTAATGTTAAAGATATTGACACTCAACGGTCATGCAATGTTAATATTTTTTTTTCTAAGCTATTACCCCTAATGGTCATGTAAGGGAAAAAGAAACAAAAAACATTAAGAGCTTATGAGTTTGATAATTTAATAACAATTGAAAGAGAAAAATTAGGCTTAATCAACTTAATTTGTTGTCTCATTTTACCCTATAGATCCATTAACTACATGTGATACGGTTGCCTACAATAATATCAATTATGATATAATAAGAATGGATATTTCCTAACATATAAATATAAACCCATTAGGATAAAAATTAATCAAAAAAAGAAAATCACAATTGTCATTCAACATAAAATGTGCAAAAGATCCACCATAATTCTAACTATAGATTAACTACTCATAATAAAATAAACAAAGAATAATTGTGAAAAAAAAAAAGTCATAGTCATTCAAAAAGAAAACTTAAACTAAAGGAAACCAAAGAAGAAAGAAATAAGAGTTATTGTCCCCAAGATGTGCTCTTAATCACTTGTCCAAACTTCAGAAAGATACGCTACATTTTCACCAATGATCTCTACTCCTAAATGACTCTAAAAAGAGTCTAAGTCGAAAGGTCTTTTGAGAGAAAAAGTATTTCTTTCAAGTGTATGAAGCCTCCATATACAGAGTGTAGAATCCACAAAAGATCATGATTTGGTCTCCTAAAGATACATTTTATCTCTAACAAAGATATGATTTATCAATAGAGAAAGATATAATTTTCTGTTGTCAGATTTAAATTTCAGATTCGAATTCAACATTCAAAATTTAAATATAAATTCAAAATTGAATTTCAGATTCACTCTCGGAGGCCCTTGAAAATTACTTAAATAGTTGCACCACATATTAAGCACACATATGTATACTCTTCAACATGGCCATGCACGATTACGAAGCCCTCTTAGGTTGGCTGTGAAGTAAGGTCGTGGTTCTTGTTGAGTGTAACTCTGCTTTTTACCAAATTTCATCGAATCACGATCAATAACACACTTGCTCTTTATGCTAAATTATAACAAATAGTAAGTAAATCAAAGGAAAATCCTTATCAAATAAGAGTCAAGCATATAACAATTAGTCACAAAACACCCTAAAATATGGACTTATCAACTCTCTTATACTTGAGATTTGTTGGTCCTTAATCAAAGTCCTAGCCAATAAAAAGGGATAACTTGAAACGTCTTATCACAAAAAGGAACCTGAAGGCTTACAAGATCAGAAGAACAAAAAGAGTATTATCACTAATCATAAGTGGTCAAAAGGTCTCCTATTTAACATTTTATATTCCTTCTCTTTTCACCGAATTATCAAAATAGGTACTCTACTTTCCTCTCTTTCTAAGTGTCTAAGAACAAAAAGAGATATCTCTCAGTTTTTTCAAAGAAAAGTGTACTGCTTTAAGTTTCACTATAAATTGACTTTTCACTAAGTTAATTAAATGCAAGTTAAAAATCATGAGATCTTTTTCAAATTGTAATGTGGCCATAAGAGTTTTAATGATTTTAGGTGAGGTAGTAAAAAGGAATGTCATACAAAATGGGATAAACCATGAAGATCAACAAACTACTCGCAAGTTTATGAATGAAGTTCTTGGAGTATTTTACATATTTCATATGCAACTGATTTCTTACTCCTCCCTCCTTTTTCTTTTGTACTTTGTTTTCCCTTTTTTCTATTTTCAAATTCATTAAATTTTTCCTCTTTTTTTTTTGGGCAAATAAGAGAAGAAGTAGAGAAAAATACATACAATATAGTGCTGCAACTTTTTAAACATTTTCACCCAATTGCTCCTTACATAAACTCAAGGTCATCAAATTAATTTAATGTAAGAAACCAAGAGAAAATCAGTAAATTAATCAAACTCAAAAGGGGGCAACTTGGTGCTTCTCAAACATGTTGAATGTTAACAATAAAATTTTATTATACCTCAATCATATTAAAACATGCAATAAAAAAGAGTAATATTAAGTTAGTTACAAGTTAAGTTCTAGAACACAAATCCAAAGATGATAGACACACCTAATAATGAGGAATGGGGTATCATCAATTAATTTAGGATAAAAATTCTCATAAAGATTCAAAACTCACATATGTGGATTATGTTTAATGTAGAGCAAAAAGTAAGGAACTTAACTAATTATCAATTTCTTAATAACAATCATTCATTTAGTAATAATCATTCAATCATGTTCTTCTATTTAAAAAAATTGAGTTCCTTAAGGGAAAAAGTTTTAAATTATCCTAGTAAAGGAAACACAAGAATTCACTTAAAAACATGCAATGAGAAACTTATTATTGGGTAACCCCCTTATACTTAAAGCAAACATTGGCCCTTAATGTTAAGAGAAGAAAAGGACAAACTAAATGAAAAGAATGAGACTTTTGATTAGCTTCCTTGAGGTTTCTTGGATGTCATAGCCTGAGGAGGAAGAGCACAGCCATGTTGATTGTTAAGCATGAGTGTGCATGTTGGCGTTGTGGAAATAAGCATGGGGGTGCTTCATGAAAGCACAAGCATGCATGTCTTCGAGTCTAGAGAACTCATGCCCTCATACTTTATTTCTCAAAATTCTTGTAAACATAGAACACAATTACAAAGGATGCTAGAATTGGTAAAGGAACTGAAACTGAAATAAAAGATGCAGGTTGCCTCTTGCAAGCACTTGTTTAAATGTCATGAGTCTTACATTCTGTTAGGCTAGTTTAGGAGCAAGGTGTGACGCTCAGAAGTCACTCCATCAATGTATAACTTTACTCTCTACTTGTTAATTTGAAATGTTTTTTCCCCATCTTTTGAGATTGCTAATACTCCATATGAGAATATTTTGTTTACTGTGTAAAGGGCATACCACTGGGACTTTAACATTCTAGGAAATAATTGTAGTTGTAAATTATAAACCAACACTTTATCTCTCACTTGGAATTCATAATGTAGGATATGTTTGTCATGACACTTCTTCGTTTACTCTTTGTATAGCTCAGCTTTCTCATATACTGCAAGGCGCATCTCATCTAGTTCATTAAGTTGCAATAGCCTTTTCTCCCATGCAAGTTGCAAATAAAAGTTGAGGAACTTTAAAGCCCAATAGACTTTTGCTCAAGCTCAACAGGTAAGTGACAAGCTCTTCCAAAAACTAAACAATAAAGAGATATGTCAATAGGAGTTTTAAAAGCAGTATAATAAGCCCAAAGTGTATCATCTAACTTTAAAGGTTAATTCTTCCTAAAACTATTAATTGGGCGTCCTAAAATCTCTTTTAACTCTCTATTGGACACCTCAACTTGCCACTAATTTGATAGTGGTAGGGAGTAACAACTTTGTAGGTGATGTCATATTCTGTAAAAAGATTATTAAATTGTATATTGAAAAAATAAGTGTCATTATTGCTAATAATTGTTTTAGATGTTCTAAATCGTGTAAAAATATTTTTCTTTAAAAACTTTCTAACCTTTCTAGCATCGTTAGTAGGAAATGCTACATCTTCCACCTACTTAGAAACATAGCAACCAATAATTATTCAAGGTTTCAGGAAATAGTCTCATGAAATCTATACCCTATACATCGAATAATTCACAAATTAAAATATTATTAAGAGGCATGTCATGTCTTTTAGACACATTGCCACTCTTTTGGCATTTATCACAAGATTTCACAAATTTATGAGTGTTTTTAAAAAGTGTTAGTTAGTAAAATTGTCTCTTGCCTTTCTAGAAAGACAATGATAAAGGATAACAATTGTTTCATTCTCAAGAACACATCTGATAAAATGAACTTCACTAACTTTAAACGTATAAAGTTCTTTCCAAATATAATATTTAGCATAAAACATAAACTTCTTATGCTAAGAAGATGAAAGCATAGGGGGGGGAGGAGGGGAGAATATTACCAACTAGGAAATTAACCAAATCAGCATACCATGGTACCTTAGAAACAATCAATAGCCTCTTATCGAAAAATGTCTCCTTGATCTCTACCTCGGTAGTTTTTGTACTAAAAGGTTCAGTCTTGATAGGTGTAACACCTTAATTTAATTTTTCAAATAAATAAATTTTGCAATAAGTGGGAGTAAATAAAATTCTATTTAAGTTGTTCCCAATGCATAATTTCAATAAAGTATTTCAAAATAAAGATGAATTACAAGTTTATATCAAATAATTGCTACAAGACTTAATTAATACATTTCAGTTTCAAAATAAATTTTCTAAGCTCTATAACAGTATCATTCATCCTTTCACTGAGCCCAGTGCTGATTGTCTTGGTCACCTAAAAAATAAATTTAAGGGTAAGTAATCTACACTATCACACACAAGTACAAAGACTCACCTTGTACGTATCACACATTTACCAATATTATCCAAAGCACACAACAAGTAGGCGTCAAATAATACATTTTCAACATTTTATTCTCACTCACACACTCACTGCACCATCAAACAACTCATATGCAACACCCACGTGAGCTCACTACACGTTAGTCATGCTCACTGTGGTACTGTGATTACAGATTTCTAATGCCCTCAACCTCAGAGACTTACTCAGTTCATACCATGGATGGTCGCCGGATAGCTCCCGCTTCACGAATACAACGTGTGAGGTATTGAGCACCCAAGCAAAGGTGTTAGTCAGAGGTCGAGTCAGGAAGAGAGTGTGTGGCCTGTGGTGCACCCATGTTCACTGTTGGTGTCACCACCATCCTCTATTCTCTAAAGTATTTTTATCGCTCTCATTTTTCACACCCCCAGTGTATCGCTGAATCATTCATAGTTTTTCACATTTTCAAACACAATCACAATCACAATTAACATGTCATTTCCACACACTTTCAACCATTTCATATCATTCATCATCAACAAATGTTATATTCACACATATCAACTACATTATACTCAAACACATAATTTCTAACACCATTCCATCACACACAACATTCACTATCAACATACACCTTTCTCAAATAACAATCACGTTATATTGCACACCACATTTTCATCAAAATTTAATCACAACCAAATCATTCTCATCAAAATACGCTTCTTCCTACGTCTCATTCTAACCACATTATAATACACATCTAAATAAACAATTTCTATGTACAATGAGATAGGGTAGAGTCTCCTCTTACCTCGGATTGAAGACCCAAACACAAAACTGACAATAAAAAGGCTCTCCATGCAGATGTCGTCCTAAACACATGAAAAATCTCCATGAGAACTCAAGAAAATGAAGAAAGGGACAAGGAACGAATCCCTAGCCCATAAAACTTACCTCCAAACGCTCCAAACATGATTCCAACCTTCAATCTTCCACCCAAACGACTTTAGAAACAATTTAAACGGTGAAATAGGGTTGAGGGTTGAATGAGTTGAAGAGATTTTAAAGAGAGGAATGAGAAATGAATTGCTTAAATCCTAGATCCCTCAAATACCCTTCTGGTCGCAATCTTCTCGCTACAGCGAGACATCTCTCACTGCAGTGAGGGCTTCGCTACAACAAAAATATCAGAGGAAACTGCACTCTAGTTTCTACAAAATCTTGCTACAGCGAGGTCCTCTTGCTACAGCAAGACTACAACTCAGAAATGTACCCATCTCTGTTGCCTTCTCGCTACATTAAGAACGCAATAGAATCATACTCTTCGCCTAAGACCTTCTCGCTACAGCAAGAATGTCCCTACACTACACACTTAGCCTATTTTATCAATCAATTCAAACTAACCACAGTCAAACATTCTTAATACAAAATCAACATTCACACTCATACTCCTAGTCACATATTCATACACATTTACGTCATCACATATATTCATATTATTATATACATCAACTACACATTCAAATAGAACTTTACAATTTATACTAATATATAAAATATCATTACAAAATTTGGGGCATTACAGGTGACCAACAACCAAGTTTTCAAATGCCTTTCTTGTATTTAATTTCCACATCAAACTCTTACAGTAGAAGAATCCAATGTATAAGTCGTGATTTAGTATCCTATTTAGCCAATAAATATTTAATAGGAGAAGGGTAAGTAAAAATAATAACCTTAGACATAATAAAATAAGAATAAAATTTATCAAAAGAAAAGATCACGACTAACATCTATTTCTTAGTAGTGGTGTAGTTGCTTTGCACACCATTGTCACACTTCAGAAGAAAAGTAAATTTGACTAATAAGTGTACTAGTGTTAATGTAGCAAGTTATAAAAATGATAGAACTGTGTTAGAGTCCCAAGTATTGTTCTCAAGGAATAAAAGTGTTCAATTATCACTTACAAGGCCACAATTAGTTGAGCTTCACAGATGTCAGATTCAGTTTGGAAATAAAAGTGACAGATATTGAAATTAGAAAGAGAAATAGAACAATGAACATGCAAATGTGTGATTAACAGATGTGAAAAACATAGCTAGGGAGTTGTTTCACCAAAACTTCAATGTTGAATCAATAAAGTTATGAACTTTCAAGTAATTAGAAGGAATGACAATCAGTTTCATGTTATATTATTCAAAGGTTAATTCCTTAATTCAATGAACCTAACATTCATTCAATCAAATCACTCTAATTCCTTAGATCTGATTCAATTAAATGTTACATTAGATGTTAGAAACCAGAAGATTGTAAGATCAAGTTTTCTTATCCCTAAGAAAGCTATAATCCTGGTAATTGATTCAGATATGAAGAACAAATTCAACTTTCATTGACAAAACTTCCTCTGTATTTAGTTAATCAAACTTCCATTCAATCACTTTCGCCCAACTCGAACTCTTTTAAACCTTGTTATTTGCATCCAGTTTTGCTACTTTTCTTCTATCTTTCCATTGATCTTCCATCTTCATGAACTTTGCTCAGATTTTCCTACAAAAACAAGATTGAATTATTAATTTCTACACAGAAAATTCATAAATGCTAAAATAACAATGTATCTAAAAGAAAACCTTAACTATTTTATTTTTATGAGTTTTTCTAATTTTTCCAACATATTTTCTTTATCAAATGGATTAAAAACTATAGTAAAATACTATTCAAAATGTGGATTCATCAGCCATCATAGGTTTTGCTAGCATAATAAATGACCTGTAATATCTTATATTTCCTCTGACCTAGAACTTCCCCAACAGCTACATCACTGACATCACATATAAGCTCAAAAGGCAAAGACTAGTAAAGAGCTATAATTACATATGCATTAATCAACTTATTTTTTAAAGTATTAAAAGAAAACAAACATGTATCATCAAAGTTAAATTCCACATCTTTAACAAGTAAATCAGAAAGAGGTTTAGCTATTTTAAAATATTCTTTTATGAACCTCCTACTCATATGTCCCAAAAAACTCTTAATGGATTTAACATATGTAGGAGAGGGAAGTTTAGCAATGACTTTTATCTTAGGAGGGTTTACCTCAATACCCCGATTAGAAACCTTATGCCTCAAAATAATACACTCATCAACCATTAATTGACAATTTTCTAAATTTAAAACTAAGTTGCCTTCCATCATGAAGAAAGATCCAAATGAGGCCTATACATTGATAGATGAAATGACATCATGTAGTTTTCAATGACATACACCTAATCATTACATAAGTAGAAAGAACGAGACTGTTCATCAAGATAAAACCAGCAACTCATTAGTAGACTAAGTGCAAACTCTCACCAAGCAAGTAAAGTCTCTCATGAGGACATAAGATTAATTACTAAAGTCACCTATGACTTCTGAATGTGAGCACTACAATTTCATAAACCATGATAGTAGCAACGACCAAGTGATGCCACATTATGCTAAGAGCACAGAATAAGCTAACTTCTTAGGTAACAATTACAATTCGGGGTGATAAAGTAATCTCACTAATTCTTAAAGAATTGGCTCAAGAGACCACAGTTTAAATGTCTATTGCCCTCCCTATATGCAGAATCAAGAAACAAGAGTAGAAAGGAAGGAGACTTGGCATTTTCAGTCCAATTTCAAGGAGACTATAATGTAGTTGATGCATAATTCTGATAAAAGAATATAAAAAATTGAGTCTCAATTAGAGTAGAAAATACAATTATTAGAATAACAAATGCAAGGTTTAGATAAAAAGCTCATAAAGATGAAATCACACTTGAAGAAACTTACTAATCTTTTGAGTTAAAGGACACTGAAAACATCACCAACTCAACCTAAACCTAATCTTAAGAAGCAAGTCAAAGTCATTACCTTGAGAAGTAGGAAAGAAACTTCTCAAGAAGCATGACTATGTTTTGATAAGCATGCCTATGATATGCCAACAAGCACAGTCGTGCTCCCTCTGAACAAGGTCGTGCTCCTAGTGCAAAACCAAAACTGAAGAATAAGGAAGAGTCTCCCATGTTCCCAAAACCTCATGAGTCTAAAATTTCCTTCACCCAGAGGCTAAAGAATCATCAAAGGGACCCACAATTCAATAAATTCCTAGATATCTTAAAGAAATTGTATATCAACATTCCTTTTGTTAAGACTATCTACTAAATGCCCAAATATGCTAAGTTCATCAATGAGATGTTGAGCAACAAAAGAAAGCTAGAGGAGTACAAAACCATAAGGCTTAATGAAGAATGCTCGACTATCCTTCTAAAAAAGCTACTAACCAAGCTCAAAGATTTAGGAAGTTTGACCATTTCTTATACCATCGATAACTCACATTTTGATAAGGTCCTATGTGACTTAGGTGTTAGTATAAATCTAAAGTCTTTCTCTGACTTTAGATGATTGGGCATGGAAGAATTCAAGCCTACTTCTATCTTCTTACAATTAGCTTATCAGTCTATGATCTACCACAAGGCATAGTAAAAGACATCTCAGTGAAGGTGGAGAAATTTATCTTCCTTTCAAATTTCATAGTACTAGACATAGAAAAGGATGACGAGACTTTCATCATCTTAGGTAGACCTTTCCTAGTCACAAGAAAGACCATCATAGATGTCCAACAATAGAAGCTCACATTAAGACTAAATGATAAGAAAGTTGTTTTTAAAGTCTTTGATTCTCTTAAATATTCCTCTAGTTTGGACTCTTGTAATTTTATTAGCACTATGAATATTGCTTTTTCCTCTCTGGATTTTGTACAGTCAATAGACAGGTTGGTAGATGATGTACTAGAGAAGATTCTCACACTTAGGAGAGATGCACTACTGGAATCCGAACAAGTAATAGATGAGACCACGAGGAGATTGCTTATACCCATATAAAGCTTTCTACAATTTGCACACTTTGTTTCTACCATCAATGGTGTTGAATCCTAGAAGAATATTCACAAATACTTCCTCCTCTAAGTCACTATGCACGAATGCATTTTTTACATCAAACTTATGTAAGCTTCAATCAAAGTATGCTACTAATGAAAGGAAAGTTCATTTTGGCTACTAGTGCTAATGTTTCCTTATAGTTATTTCATACTACTAAATGTATAATTTTGCAACTAATATAGTTTTGTACTTGTGTAAATCGACTTGCAGCCCGTTGTTTCCTTGTCCTTAGGTCGTCATACAATCTTCCAAGTGGTATTACTTTCGAATGCTCTCATTTCTTCATTATGACTTGAACTCAATTCTTATACTTTAAAACTTTTTATATTGACTTAGGAATATTTGAAGAATAAACTGTAGAGATAATATTTTGATGTTGTACTAATACATTTTTCGTGGATATAATCTAAGAAGTAGGATACTTGATACAAAAATATTTCTTTTCATAAAGTAATGGGCAAATCATCTAAGCTTCTCCTTATAACCACGCATGTAATTACTTGCTCCATTATCAAGATACCATAAACATTTATCATCATTCTTTTTATTATTAAGTGCTTAACTCTAGGTGTTTTTCTTTCTCATTAATAAGATTGACTTCCTTTTCAACATTTGTTCTACACATCTAAGAGTAATGACCATATTTTTAATTGTTGAAATATTCATTAAATTTTTTATCTATCATACCACCTTTCATTTGTTATACTAGATTTCCTCTAACTCCTCATCTTTCTCTTCCATGACCTCAAGGGATTGTTGACTTCTCTTTATTGTCGTTAAATTTATCATAATATCCTTTTCCTTTTCTTCCTTAGCCACTACTACCACATCCTTATCGTTTACCTTGTCCTCTTTGATTTCTTTCTTATTCATATTCTTTCAAAAATGCTTGAAGGAAACTTATCAATTGGTCTACAATCACAGTTTAAATCTATTGACTCTTCAATATACTAATCACATAGTCAAATTTTGTGATTAAAAAGTGAATGATCTTTTTATTATGTAAATATTTTTCACCTTTTCTACATATTGTTTCATTTGATTTACAACAACCAGCACTTTACAAAATTACAAATAGGCTCATATTCTTAACATGTAAAGATTCAAACTCCTCTAGTAAAGTTTGTAAATGCATCTTTATTACCTTATAAATTCCTTCAAAGTTAGTCATGAAAATCTCCAAAGTTTCTTTTGAAGTGGTTGCATTAGGCATCACCTTAAATATGGCTTCATCTAAGCCTTAATGGATAAAGGCAAGTGCTTATTAATATTTCTTCTTTTGCTTCCTCAAAGCCTCCTCTTATTTTATGATAGAGTAGTCTCATATTAACATTTAGCACAACATTTCTCCACAATCTCTCAAGCGTCTTGAGAATCAAGTAAAACCTCTATGTGTGAATGTCAATTATCATAATTTCTCTAGTTAGATATGAAAATTGAAACATATTTAATTCATTACTTGTCATCTCTAAACTCTCAAGATTGAACACAAACTCTTGATACCATTTTGTCAGAGGCAACAAAAGAATATAAAAAAAAAAAACTTTATTATTTGATACACAAAATACATGACTATGATGATTCTAAACTTATATCAAATAAATATTTAATTGTGTCAATAAATATTAGGTGTTTTCAAATAAAATTTTATAGCCCTAAAGAGTTATGATCTTGAAATCATTCTAACTCACTACCTTTTATCTTTGTAACTCATGTAATATTTTTTAAAAAATTATTTCTAGACTTAATTATACTTTTACCTCTATAAAAGTAACACCATTTGTGATAACTCCTTATAAAGGTCTTGATAGCCAGTCCCTGATATATTTAAAATGTCAAGATTTAGTCATTGTCGTCAACTTTTTTTGTGAAGTGATAAGCTCGCTCACGGAGATTTAGCTCATATCTCTCATGTCATTTTATTTTTTTAATATTTTATTTAAAATTAGTATTTACAAACAAGTCTATAGACATATTTTAAATATTTTTAAAAAAATCCTTGAATATATTTTACATATTTGTAAAAATTTAAATCCTTATTGCCTTTGTGTGACTTCTTCTCCTTCTTAGTCTCCTTCATTAGCACCCACCCAAACTAAGGTCCATTCACAACCATAACGCGATCATGCTGCACAATGAACACCTTTTCTTTCTTGAGAAGAGTGAATATCCCACAAAGTTGATGGTGTATCCACCATTGTTTATTAGGAAGATGATGCTATTTTGTTTGTATCTCAACATTGTTTAAAAAATGAAAATATTATTGTCACTTTTAAAGTATAGCACCATACTCTAGTTATTAGAAAGCTCACCTGCTTAAAGTAACCCAAAGATATATAGCTCATACATCTTATCAAAGTCTATTAAAATATTGTACAAATTGTTTTGCAACCTAAAGCCAGTCAACATTGGGATATGCAATAACAAGTGCATTGTAATTTCCAATTGTACTAACAAATTTCTCTAATAACTCAACTTAAGATAGTTCCTTTCTTTCTCTGCTTAATCTCACAACAAATATTGCCATTTCCTTTCTCCAAACCATTTAGTGAAGCAGGCTGGTGAATAGTGCAAAAAAAATATAAAGTTCAATAAAAATACGTTTAACAATGAACAACTAGCAACTAATAAGTGAAAGTACAATAATGCTAACAAAATGCAAGAGTTTTTAGAAAGGACCTATGTCTACACCTTCATACAATTGCAAAAGGTCAAGTGTTTGTTACATGATGTGAAATATTTTCAATAGCTCAATATTACAACCCACAATGGTACATTGATTCTTAAATGTCCAACAAATGCACAGATTAACATACCTGTCCATGAGTGCAATAGAGCATTGGAATATGAGCATTATTTTAGTTATGTCACACAAAGCTTCAATTATTCATCCATGACAAGAAACATGACAAAATCCATTGCTTCTTTCAGCATCAAGGTATAGGCAAAGGGATGGAGACGAAGAAGGATGGGGCAAGAAGAGAATTAGGATTAGGATTAGAATTTTTTAAGAATTTTTTGTGAATATTTAAAATGTATTTAAAGACTTATTTATAATTATTAATTTTAAATAAAATATTTTTTAGAAATAATATTGCAGTGATGAGTTAGATCTTTGTAAACTAACTCATTATTTAATAGAAATGAGTAATAGAAACTAAATCCTTGACCTTTTAAATAAATCAAAGAGTAAATCTTAACAAAAAAAATTTAAAGACTCATCACAAAGGGTGAAACTTCATGACCGTTTTTTGCCTTCTTAACTTCATGGTGAAAAATTCTATCCTACTAGATCAAACTTGTTCTTGCAAGCCATAGATAATTGTAACCATCTTGACGTTGGTGCTATTGGCCTGCGTTTTACATGGATTAGGGATAGAATATAGAACTAAACTCATTTTGAAAAGACTAGATAAAGCTATTACGTATGAGTAGTGATGAATTACCTTCCCAGAAGCTTATGTTAAAAACTATTTCATAAGTTACTCTAACCACTGCAAGTCATGGATAACTGTAACAATCATTGATAAAGTTATCTAGAAACTAGAAAGCTCCCCAAAACATCATCAATAAGATGGAATAGGTCAAGAAAAACTCAACGCATTTAATTCTTCCATTTTCAAAAATAATTTAATGGGGAAAAAATAGATACAAGCTTGACTAAGAGCACTACATTTGTGAGTTGATCAATATGGCTCTAGTTCTCTACTTCATTTAGAGGGGAAAAAAAAAAAAAAAAACTCTAACTAGAGTTTGACAAAGTTTTAGCTTAAAAAAAATTGCCCTACTATCAAAGTTTGAGGGAATCTTGGGTTAGATTTAGGTATAAAAACACTCATTCTTTTACACCCAAATTGGTGTTTGACGGAATGGGGAAAAAAAACACCAAAATCTATAGTATATTTATTTAGGAGTTTAAATGGAAAGGGCAGGGAAGAGGTTGGAGGAGCAAAGAGACGAGAAAAAAAAGATAGAAGAAGGTTAAAAAAAAAACTCTTCAATTCAAGAGAACTTACAAAACATGTGTTTGGAGTGTTTATAAAAGGACAAAATTTATGTGTTGATGTAGTACTCCAACAAGAGTTGGAGTTTCGCTTTGCTAAAATGTATTAACATTTAATGTTGGTGTGCTAACCTTTAATGTCAACTTTAATTATACATATCAAAGTGAAAATTTCACACAAGAGTTAGAATAAAATAAATCTTTTCACAGCCTGAGTTTTACTATAAAATTAACTCTTAAACAAAGCATAAGAGGTTGTTATTCTCCTGTTGAACCTACCTAAGGATTGTGCCAAACCAAGTGTGTTACTAAAGATAAAGTCTTTGTTGCTCCAATTAATATGAAATCTTTCAAAGTGCATGTTTTTACAATTTTTAGCCTTACATTTTCTAAAAAAATATTGGCAAATGGTGGAAGGTTGTAAGGCACTCTTTCACTAATGGATCCATGAACCCTTACTTTGCTAAAATATTGATTATATTTATTCTTTTGATAGATGATCTTGATCACCTTACACACTTCCTTTTTTACTTGAATAATGTAGTCTATAATTAAGGCTTGTCTTATCTAATCTAATTGGTCCTATGCAAAGTAGCTTACATCTAATACCATGAATTTGTTCATCATATGCATAAGGTAAAGCAAAAAAAAAGGGAATCTTGACTTTTAAAGTTGATTTGAAAATTACTTATGCTTTCAATTGGGAGTTACTTCAATGCATTCTCATATACTTTAGTTTCTCTTTATACGGAAAACTTTTAAAAATATTTTCACCTTTTTGTTGATTATTTGTTGTTCTATAATGCAAAGAAGTTGCAAGTGCACACTATTTTTATTTTTACATGATTTTTCTTCCACCATAATTTCATCTAAGGTAAAACAAATTCCAAAAGATAGTTGGAAGAAAATTATCATAGCATCATTTAGTGTTGGGCTTGGTATCAAAGAGGCTAGAGATACTATTACGGCACTTCTTGAAAAACAAACTTAGAATTTAATTACAAATTAATATTTCCTATAGATTCATTCACTTAGACAAAGGTAGGTTCTTCTAAGGATGAAAATTTGGTTTACTTGAGTTCACATTCTCCTGGACTAAATGATTCATTTTTGGTCTAATCTCGCTCTTTTCATTGTATTTCCTCTCAAAACAGAGTGTAAATAAATAAAGTAAAACAAATATGCAAACAATCATTTTACAAGAGTATGGTATACCGATATATATATATATATATATATATATATATATATATATATAAACCTTGTTGTGATATTAAAGATGTTATCTTGTGAAATAGAAGCTAAGTTTATGAAATTAATACTGATGAGTCATTGACTCATGTAGTAAATTGAATGTTATGGCACATTTCATTGTATAAGTAATTTAAGTTAGTGCAATTAATTGGAATATTCAATAAAAAAGATGCTATTACATGGAATGCAATGAATTGTTCAATTATTAATAGTTGCAGTTGAATTTTGAAGGCTTCAAAAGGGAAATCAGAATTGGATTTAAAGAGAAGACGTTGAATTACTGGAGAACATATTTGTGGACACATTCCTTTTGCTTTGTAATAGAATAGTTATTTGACAAGTGGTCGCACACGGGTCAAATTACACCTAATTACTATAATACGAGGTAAGCAACTAGAGTCGTTTCTCAAAGAATCACAAGGACGAATTAATTTATTTAGAAAGTATATAAGACGGGGGTTTGTTTGTAAAAGAAAAAAATGCAACTAATTATAATTAGAAAGAAGAGTGAATAGAAATTGAAATTCCAATTCAAGAATTAAGAAGAACAATGACTACTCTATCACCGAATTTTTAAGAGAGTACATCAACAAATAATTCGGTAATTAACAATGAATTCGAATGAAACCTCAATTCGAACTCAGCATTTACATGAAAACCTTCATGCATTCGATTAACACATAATTAATTAAAATTTAGAAAAATCTAGAACCTAATTGAATTGTGCCAATTTAATTTACCAATGCTGTTAATCGTAGTTTTCAAACCTGAAAATCCAATTCACGTTCCTTAAAACTGAATTACATACATCAATCGAATAATACGTAATCAAATAGATGCATAATCATTAATCCAAACGAATAACTTCAATTCAAAAGTATAATTAGCAAAAGGGGAAAATAAGGAAGAGATGAAACCAAATTTATTATTGAATTTATGCCAATGTGAGACCAATTCTCAAGAGTGTCACGTCCCTTTTAATCCTTGAATTGGATGGAAATCTAAGCCTCCATGAATGGAGGGAAACAATTCGTAAAGGTGAGAGGGGCCAAGAAAGAGAGAGAGAGAGAGGAGGGAGAGAGAGAGAAGCAAATTAAATTAAAAAATTCTCCCTAAAAATTCCATTTGTCACTTTTCGCTGTTATTTCAACTATGAAAACGGCCTCGTTTTGATTAGTGGCCTGAAGAACAATTGTAGCCTTGGATGTCAGCTTCAAAATGCCATTGGAATAGGCTTAATCGGATGTCTGTGGACTAAGATATGGCCCAAATACTGCACCTTGCTCAGGATCCGCGACTGCACCGCTTCAGTTCACTTCTAGGTCCAAAATCAGCTTCTTAACACCAGAATTAGTCTTCGACCTCTCATACAACTTGTGGGCCTATCTCTAAGCTTTTCTACAAATCAAAAATCACAGTGAGATGAGCCTTACAACTCAAGATATGACCCAAAAACCAAAATAATGTCAGAATTTGCCTAATGTTGGAAAAATTAAATAAAGCCCAAATGAAATCCGAACAACATAAAATAGTCCAATTAAAACTAATTAGGCACAAAAAGGGATTAATGAGCTAGGAATGAGAGAAAATAAGTATATAAAAATCCAATTGATCATGATTCCTACAACTACATTTTTCTTTAATTTTGTGTTAAGTTGAACATGAAGTTTGTTTCTACAATATATTCCAATTTCTTTTTCTTTATTTCTGCTATGTTTTGCTAATTTCATTAGGGTTGAGAAATGACAAATTTAATATTTTGTCTATAGTGATCAACTGAACATTGAATATAACTCAAATGTAATTTGTAATCTAATGTAATTAATTTCGAGCTTAATATGTCCTTGTGTCTTAGAATTCAGAGTTGATGAAAAAGAACTTATAACTGAAAAGTTGTAATCTTTATTGAATTTTGATTAAATAGCTCATTATGAATTATCTAGTAATAAGAATCTTTAATGGTGTGGTCATGTTGATTTCGAATCTAGAACTAATTTAGAACTAATCAATCAAGGAATTAATATTGGGTATTGTGAAAAATCTGACCATTAGATTAAATTGTATTCTGAATTATATATATTTTTATGCAATGGAAAAAGCTTAAGGAATTCTGAAATCAATCCACTTCTTAATTAAATTACAACTCAGTTTTCATTTTCTTGTTTAGTTACATTCTACAACTTTGTTTCATTTATAGTTAATTTCTTACACCTAACTTTTTACTCTTAATGTTAATTTCATTTTACAGCACTTATATCTAAATTTTACTTTCTACACAATATTTAAATTTTCTTTTTTACATTCTCACTTTATTTTTCAACCTAACTAGCAACATTTTTGTGGTTTGATAATTAACATTAATTCTAGTGGACGATAAAATTTAATTATTACTATAAATGATTTGGTACACTTGCCAATTTGTTTATCAAGTACTCTATAGAGCCCACTTGATGAAAGCGTTGTTGTATTGGATCACCTAAAATATTAGGCCATTTAACTTATCTTACTCATTGGAGATTTTTTTTTTCTACAACCCCACACTTTATATTTGATTTTGTTTTTCTTTTGATACATTATATCTGATCATTTAATTTCATATATAGTATTCCAAACATTAAATTTCAAAAACAATTTGTAAATCACTATTTTAGAACTTAATTTTCAAAATATATCAAATTCATTTTTAGAAATTAAATTCCAAATCACAAATCACTTCCAAAATTTAATTTTTAAAAATAAAAAAAAGTTTAATTATGTTTTTTATTCCTATAAATATTAGACATTTTATAGTAAGTTTTAATAATATTTATTTTGTATTTAGTATGTGAAAAGTTGAGAAGTTAGAAATTAGTCTCTACCGTCAACTTTCTAGTTAAATATTGATATTGCTCATAGAGAGTCAGCTCAACACTTACATGTGGCATACCACGTCATTTAATTTTATAATATTTTATTATTTAAAATTAATATTTACAAATAAGTCTCTAAATACATTTTTATATTTATAAAAAAGTCTTATACCCTTCTCCTTCCCATTCCTCTTTCCCATAACTTCTCTCCCTCCTCCAACCCTCCTCTTCCCCTTCCTATCTTTCATGCTTCACACCCTAACCCTAACCGTTTCCTCTCCTCTTCCCCCACCTCAACCCCTCTTCTTGCCCACACTCAACTCCACCACGTTCTTCATTCTCCCTTTCTCACCCCACCTCACACACATAAACCACCCAAATGCAACGCATCTTGTTGGATTTAAGATTGAAGGTGGCCTTTACTTTGTCTTACAATTTACTTCATATGGAAGCCTTGCTTCTTTGCTTTTTGGTGTGGTGTATGTCACAACCCGTTTTTATAAGGAATCAAAAATATTATTTCTTCACCATTTACTTATTTGAGATAAATAAATAATAAATAATATAAGTATAAAATTTGTTTTTCATTCAAAATAAACAAAGTTTTTTACACCAAATATTTGATAAAATAATATAATATTACATTTAATTCATAATACTCAAATATACAAAATTTTACTACAGCTCCCTTTATATAAGATCTTAAAATATAAGGAAAAGGACTTTAATGTAAAATTACTCAATTCCAACCATCTAACACTTCTTCGCTGGCTCTTCAGCCTGTGAAGTAGATGCAACACCTGCTACATCTGCTCACGTATCACCGTACGATCATCACAGTACACACGCACGCAATAGCATAGGCAGAAATGCAAGGGTGAGCTTACAAAAATAAAATAAAATCATATATAGAGAGCAAAATATTACTCACAACAACAGTCTCATGCATTCTCAATCCATCTAATGCACAACATGAAAATGATTTCAAGTGATTTCACAGTCTAAGTAATCCAGAAAGAACCAAACTGGTTCGAGAGCGACCCATTCCGCTATCTAGATCCAGACAACACAACACAGCTTAGCATGTTCTATCGTTACACGTCTATCTACCTAAATGTGTAACTCGACTCTATAATGATGCAATATATATATATCTCAGCATGATGCAGCATAGACAAAATCATATTCTCAACAATTTGACTAAAACAATTCATAATATTTCAGTCAAATCTCATCTTTTAAATCAATTAACAGCAGTTACAACATAAAAAATAGCTTTTATCCAGAAATCATTCCAAACATCATTTAATAGTTAAAGTAAAATTTTCTTACCTTAGAATAACGATGTACACTAGATCTACCGAATATTACTTATTTTAAAGAAAGAAAATTTTAACTTTACAACAAAGTTTCTCCTAAGATATCATCAACTATCTATAAGAAAGAGAAGAACAAGAGAAATGAACGGTAAATCTAACTTTAAATTTATAGAAACGTACTTCAAATCCTTCAGAATAGATGTAGAATCTGAGATCTAGCGAGAAATCTAAATTTTGGAAGGTTTAATATGAGAGAAAATGATGATATATAGCCTTGGGTCTCTTTAGAATCTTTGAGAAGTGTGAAGAAGTGAAAATTTTATGCAAGGACCCGTATTTATAAACAAAATTTTGAAGAAAAAAAAAATTTGACACTATTCACGCTAGAGTTACTGTTTATACCGCCTTACTGTTCATGCCAAAATTACTGTTCACTTTTTTTAAAAATAATTTTAAACTTTATTTAAATCTATTTCAATATCAAATAATCCTTCAATTAATATTTAATAAGTACAAAATATTATAAATTACTCAATAATAAATTACAGGTCTAACAATATACACCCATCTCTTACTTCTCTATATGCATGTTTTCTCTTATTGCACTTATTATATTTTGCATGCTAACTTATTTAAGTTTTGAATGCTTAGATAGGAAGAAAAGGTTAAGGTAGTTACAAGAGTTCAAGACGTATCATTCATCAAGATATCAAGGCTTTCAACATATTATTAAATAAAAATTATGAAGTTGAACATATTATTAAATGAAAATTATGAAGTTGAAGCACTGTGGTAGCAGCTTATTAAAGTTTATGCAAATTATTAAAAACCAATTAGGATTAGAAAATTTGATATATGTGAAGGTACAACAAGGGGGAGGGGTGAAATTGGGTTAAGTATGGAGAAATGAGGCACCAAAAAAGATTTAGGTTCAGGAAAATATTTTACAAATATTAAAAATATATTCAGACTTATTTATAAATATCAATTTTAAATTATAAAATATTATAAAATTAAATGATATAATATATCACATAAAAATATTAAACCAACTTTCTATCAGCCAGCCTAACATTTGATAAAAAAAATTGACAATAAAAATTAAATCTTAACTTCTTAACTTTTAAAAAAACTTTCATCATATTTAGTGCCCTAAGTATTTCTCTTAACTTTTAAATGCTTACTAAAATACTTATAAACTGAAAAAAAATTATGTTTTTAAATTAATGATTATACTTTATTTAATATTTTAATAATTAAATGCTATCAACATCTTTTTCAACTAAACTACTAATTTTACTATCTATTAACGTAAAATTAACAGCATTGTTTTACATGAAAAAAAAAAAGCATCAAATTCTGTCAATTATAAAAAAATATAATAGATTTTATAAAAAGAAAATTCACAAAATTTAAAAGACTACATACTACCTCTTCCAATAAACTTATATCTATTATAATTTTATATCATTCTTTTAAAAATATTCTACAATGATTGATGTATAATAAAAATATAGATATTAATATTTTATTCATTCAATTAAAGGTATCATAATATATATATATATATATATATATATATATACACACATTTAAAACTGAGTTTTAACAACCAATTATAGTTAAATTTTATAAAAATAAAAATATTTATTACACATTTAATGAAGATACTTAAAGATACTTAAAACTCAATTTCAAGAAACAAAATTAACAAAACCTATAAAATAAAAAATCTTTCTGTTAGTCAAGAAATAAGTTTATATTTTTTTTTTACATTTTAATCCCGTCATTTATGAACTAATCAAAAATCATTTACTGATGTAAAGTTTAATTTAATTTTATTTTTGTAAAGACCAAACTAAAAAATGTGAAATAAGGAGTAAATTTATAATTTAATCTATTATTCACACTGATTAACTAATTAAGTACCTGTCAGGCGTGGAAGTCTCGAATCGTTGTTTACGTTTGGATTGCTCATGGCCTTGCGCATTCATAATTATAGTAGAACTTTATGCATATAATTTGCGCGAGATCACTTAGTATTGTGAGATCCATCGCATACTATCTTTTTTATCAACAAAAATGATCCCTTCTGCATGAGCGCAATGAAATACACGTTACAGAAAACATTGTTTCTCATTAAACTCGATATAAGGATTGACCATTTCCCTTCTCTCGAGTATCTGAATTTTCTCTCATCAAACTCAATGACAACACCGATTCCCTTCCCACCAGCATCTGTAGCAAGAAAAATACAAACTAAAATTCAAGCCTAATCCTTCTGCCTCCATTTTTTCATCAAAGCCCTTCACTAGAGTTCAACAACTTCTGCACACCGGCGTTTGAAACATTTTGCCAATAGAAAGTAGTGTCAACAGCCGCATAGTCCTTCATATAGCTAAAGTACTGTCCATACTTTTTCTAGATGAGAGGAGGGGCGGTGGGGGAGAATAGAAGAAGCAACCATATGAAATGGTGAAAATTTTAGGCTGACGAGATGTATGGAGGCTGGCAAATCTTTTACATAAGAGCTGGTACAATATTATGCAGCTCCCCCTTAGATTAACACTTCTAACTGGACAAAATCAGGAAGCAATCAAGAAAAATGACAAAAAGTCAACCAACTATACCCTGTATACACTCACTAATCCAAAAAACTTATGTACTGATACAGTTCAGTGATGATGATCAATGATCTCAACTTGAAGAACCTCCATATAAAAACGGAAGTAGTAAAAAGCTCAAGGCGCTGTGGTTGGCAGATACAAGGTGTTGAGAGCAATGTTACTCCATTGACAGAAAGAATTACATACCACATAACTAACTTAAAGTCTGCAGACACCACCTGAATTGCTGATTCATTAGTCCTATACATAGTAGCCTTTAGCCATCTTTGCCATGTTTACAAGCCCATAGATATGTAATTATGCCGGACTCATTCCATTCATGACTCATCAATAGTGGTTTCCTAATTATAAATCTTTACTGGCTTCTCAAATGTGTGGCGATTCTGAAAATAAAAGCCATGTAATTTTGAATGATGTAAACAAAACAAAGTTTTTTACGCTCAACTGAATTGTACTTCGACAAATCTTTGATCTAGTCAGAAAATTCACTGACCTGGTTGACAGCATATGATCTTTTAGGAGCATTGTCAGTATGCTCCAATCCAAGATACTGCTCCCAAGCACCATAAACATCTCTTCTCTATCATAAGAAACCAAAACAAGTACAATGCAAAAACAAAATCAAACAAATGAAATAGTGATGAATATCCAAGAAAAAAGATTCAAGTTTCAATAAATGCACCTGAAAACGACCAGATACAATGTCAGAATCCTGAAGGTACTCAGGACGCCCTAGTGATAGAAAAGCAAACTTCCACTGGCCAAACAAGAAATACAATAAACACGGATAGGTTAAGTGAAATCAGACATACTAACCTACTTGTTCTTAAGGAAACCACCAAGCATACAAAGTAACTCAAAGCCAGACATAAAAAATATTAACACAGGTAAATGAGAAAATACCTTGCTAAACTCATCGTCAGGAACTTGAAGTTTCTTTTGTATTCTCGCTTTAATTTCAGATAGAGTTTCACCTTCATGTATAACCAGAAAAAATGGCTCTCCAAAATTTTGAATTTGCTGTGAATTTTACAGGAAAAACAAAAATACAATACTTTTGTCATACAATTAATGTCAGCATGAAATATCAAAGAGATCAAAATGCTTTAAATTTTACAATACAAAATGAATCAATTAAACTATTTACCATTTGGTTTTGAGCTGTGTCTTTATTGAAATGGTACACATGAATTAGACGATCATGAGGACCAAGATTTTTCTCTTCTTCTGGAATCTGAAAGATTTGAATATAACCATGAAAGGGTTTTGAGAGATTGAACTACTAAAAATAGTATCAAATTATATATTTAGAAGAAAAAGGCAGGCAGTGATAGCCTTTGATCAAATCAAAGCAGGAATACTTCAGTACACACTAAATAGTATCTCCCTCATTTCTAGCCCCACGCACAGAAAGAGATTCCTACCTCCTCTGCTCGTAATGTCCAGTATTGATCATTAATATTTTCAATCTTTTCATTGGGAGGGAAGACCTGCACAGGCACAGGGCAGAAAGTGATAAACATATTTCAATGAGAAAATGGTGTTTTGTATGATAGTCAATAGCACAAGCACCAATAATAATTGAAAACTGAATTTAGTGAATTTAATGACAATTCCCAGAATTTTTCCCCCACCAATAATAAAATATAGTAAAACAATAAATGACATCAATGCATGTAACTTCATACCTTGTATATTTTGTGATAGAAGACTTCAAGCAACCGAAGCTCAGCATCAGGATGAGATAACTCCACCTGATCAAGAATAGTAAAAAGTAAGCATGATATATAGAATTATAATAATATACTTTCATGTCAAAAATTAATAATGGAGGAGAAGTTGGCAATTCTATACAGAAAAATTGGTATTATCCCAACATTGCAGTCACAACATCTAAAAACAGGTAAATATGGCTGAGTTAAGTGGCACTGCTTTTGTCCCTTTTGACATCAGATGAACCCCTTATGACAATTGTGTGCAGTTGTGAATTGACCATAGTATTATTGTGTATGTAGGCAATTTAATGAATAAATGCTTAACCTTTGTTTTAAGATCATCAAGGACATCTCCAACAGTGCTCTGCTTTGGAAGTCTGATAGTATGAATAACCACCTGATCAAACAAATTATGAAACAGAGAAAAGGGTTATGAGAAAAAACTAGATAAATATGGAAGAGAATCTGGTCATTATACTCACTTCATCCTTAGTGGCATGATGAAATGCAACTTTCAGAGTTTTCAAACCTTGTAATTCTGGCAGAGGGATGTCAAGGACTTCATAGTATAATATATCTGAGGTCTGACAATGAAGAAAGGAATAAGATCTATCGTGTTTTAAGAAGAAAAAGAAAATATTAAGATGAATTTAACAATAACTACCTGATTGTAATGAATTAACATATCTGACAAATGATCCACCCCTCGATATTTAATAGGCTGAGGTTTTGGTTGTTGTGAGTAGCAGTTGTGTGGGGTGAGGCGTATTTTGGACGGATCATCCAAACCAAGTTGCTGAGCTACTTTCTCCACCACATCATCATATGTATAAAGCTTTGACCTAGAGTTCAATATATGGAAAAGTATAAGACTAAGGACAGAATGCTAAGCATTATTATATATGAATAGTTACATCTGCTCTTTATTAGAAAAGCTAAATAAGTATCCAAGAGGCTTTACATCTCCAAGAAAAAGTCATCTTCCTTAGGCCTATCCAGAGATCGAAAGTGAACCACCTAAGATCACAAACAAAAGATGAGCAATTTTAGCTCTTATTTAATATGAAAATGAAATTTGCATGATAAATTACACATACAGATATGCACAGGCATGGGCACGCAATTTAAGAAAGTAAAAGAATTTAGCTATAAACTGAATGAATGAATAAAAAATTTGGGAAGCTTTCTGTCCACATTACCAAAAACTAAACAAATTTGCAGTAAATAAACCCAAATATGGAAGTACCTGGCGATTATGCACATATTCTAAATACGATGGCACATCTGGGTAGCGGACATTTTCCTCACTATCCATAGAGGAAGCCTTCTGAAAGCATATGATATCTCCATCCTCCAGCTGCAAATATACAGACAGAAGATACAGTAACTCAATAGGGGCATTTAGTTTGCAGATTGTTTTTCAATAGTGGGAAATTTTTTATGCAATGGTGGATGCCATGTTTGGCAAAACATTACACACACACACACACACACAAAAAGCCTCCCAATCAAAACTGATTATCAGGAATATTTCATATACATTATAATGATTTCATTCCCAAGGAGGGAGGTGGGTTTGTTTTACACTCATGGCAGGGGAATATTTCTGCAACACAAGTTGCCCAAAAATACTTAACCAGGTCATCAACCTACCACAATCATACCATTGCCAGAAGTAGCAATTTTGTGCAGTCTCGAGCACAACCAATGTTATCAATGGTGGATGGCGGGTCATAGCGGAAACCCAAAAAACTGCCATAAAATTATGGCGGCTATAATAAATATATAAAAAAATATTATATATAGGTAATAAGAAATTATAAGAAAAAAAAATTAACTCAAAACACAAGTAGCTTCACCCATAACTTAATACAAAATAAACATTTTTAAATTTTTTGTTATGTTATCTCTTTTTTACTTATCTTTTCTTCTGCTATTCTGTTTAGGGTTCCAATCAAAATGTTTACTTTTCTTTTCTGTCCCACAGTTTTTAGGATTTTATAAGAGTAAAAAGATTTTTTCCTTTTAAAAAAATTTATCTTTCCCTTTTTGCCCTATGTTTTAAGTTTTTTTAAGGGTAAAATAGTGTTATCACACTACTTCCCTGACCCTTTTTTCTTTCTCCACTTCTGTTCGAGCTATCTTCTCCAATATCCATCTCCCTCTCTCTTTTAGTGGGCCATGTCTGTCTTTGGTTTGGGGTGGCTCCCTTCCCTCATTTGGAGGACTAATTGCTGGAAATAGAAGTTGAAGTCGCCAGAAAAAGGAGGTTGAAGTCGACGTAGATGGAGAACAAAACAGTGGTATCCAGCAGAACAAATAATAGATCAAAGAAGAAAGAGATCTGAGATGAGTGTAGAACGACATCGGAGAAGACAGAGATCGGAGAAGGTGAGTGCAGAACAACGTCGAAGACGAGCAGAGATGAGAAAGATCAGAGAGAGATATGAGATGAGGGGGAATTGTTTCAGTGTGAAAAGGGACTTACCTTAGGTTTTCCTGTACAGGTCAGCCTCTAGTCTGGGTCGGGTTTGGGCCCAAACCACACAAACCGCCATTTTTCAAGGTTTTCCGCCATGGCCACCGTTACGTGCATGGTAGTAACGGCGGCCATGGCGCCACCATGCAAAAACGCCATAAAACAGAAGCAGTGTAACAGCGGGGTTAGAAACCGCCACTGCAATCCACCATGGCGCCGCCATTTAGCAACAATGAGCACAACTCGGAAACTCTATGCAACTACCATCAATTAACAGTGTCTGGCAATTTCTGTCCCCACCACTAATCACTGAAATCCACCACTGTTCACCACTACTGCATATTTTTAAAAGCCTTCTTGCTACTGCCATAACCCACAACACTATCCACCATAACCTTGATGGCTTTTTCGGGTTCTTCCATTAACTGTGGCATCTACCGTCAACATCACTCACTAAAATTCTACTGCCCTCTGCATTGTCCATTGACAATAGCCAGTTACTGATCACTGGAATCCAGCCTACTCCTGGCCACTAATGGCAGTGAGTCAGTCCCCTGAATGATTGGGTCAATCAAACAGTGTAATAGTGTTATCAAATGGTCAGAAATGGATGTGCCATGGTGTCTAATGGTGGCAGTTTTTTCCCAAAACGCCACAAGCATGGCAGTGTTAATGGGTTTTGGATGGCAGTGCCATGGCGGCCGTTACGCACATGGAGGCCATGGTAGAAATGGTTAAAGGAAATTAAAGGAAAGAAAGCAACAAAAATTGTATTAATGCCTTCATTTTGAAATTATGTAATTTAAATTCTCAAAATCATGATTCTTGTATGGATGTTTCATTTGGCTGATGATAAAAGAATACCAGTCATGAGATACATTCATGAAGCAATGGATAAGGCGAAAGAAGTTATTATTAAGTCTTTAAAAAGTACAACCACAAAGTCTTATCCCACTAGGTGAGGTTAGCTACATGGATCACATGCCATTGAACTCGGTCAAAAACCAAAAATTTTTGAAAGTTTTATTAATCAAGTCTCATTTAATAACTTCATCTAAGGTTCTTTTAAGTCTCTCGACTCTTATTTACTGGACTGAGTCATACAATCAACTATCTTCACTAATGCTTCCAAAAGTCTTCTCTGGACGTGACCAAACCACATTAGATGATTTTGTCATATTTTTCATTATAGGTATTACTCCAATATTTCCTGTGTATAATCATTTTTTATTTCATCCTTTCCTGTATGACCACTCATCTATCTTAACATTCTTATTTTTGCCACTATCACTTTCTCCTTGTGTTGTTCCTTTAAAGTTCAGCACTCAATACTAAATATATAAGATAGCTGGCCATATTGCAGTACGGTAAAACTTTCTTTTAACTTGATAGATATTTTATAATCACAAATGACGCTTAATGTCTCTCTCTACCTTAACCATCTAGATTGTATTTTATGAGTAACATTTTTATTAATTTTTCTATCATTCTATATAATCGATCTCAAGTACCTGAATTTGGAAATGTGTAGTGTAATATCATCTCGAACTTTAACTTCCAACACATGATTTTCATCTTGTTTTTTTGCTAAACTTACAATGCATATACTCTTGTTTTATTTCTACTCAAGCAAAAACCTTAGATCCTAAAATCTCCTTCCATAACTCAAGTTTAGCATTAACGTCTTCTTTTGTTTTTTCAACTAACACTATATCATCCGCAAAGAACATATACTTAGGGATAATTTCTTGTTTGTCATTTATAAGCACATTTAAAACTAGATTAAACAAGAGCACAAAGCAAAACCTTGATGTAAACATATTCCTGTTGGGAACTCCTTAAAGACACCTCCAAAAGTTATCACAAAGGTAGTTACCCCTATCATACATGTCTTGTATAGCTCGAATATATGTTACATAGACCCCTTTATTTTCTAAAATCCTTTGAAAATAATAAAAGAAAACACAAAAATGTGTTTGCGACCATTGATAATAGATAAACTTGCCAACTTAATTGTCCCTTACACACAGCTGGTAACATTTTAAACTCAAACTTCTTTTATGACAACCCGCAAATATAGTTTGATTTGGAAGTTACGAATGGGTTATATGATTGAATCAAAAGGTTGGTACCAAGTTGGGATGTGCAACAAAACATATTATTTGAACTATCAATTTATAAGAGTGGTTGCAGTCTCTTTGGATCCAACTTTGCAAAATCACAGTAAAAAACATTGCTCCTCATAATTTACTACAAACTTGCATTTTAATTTCAAGTTAATTTACAGTAAATACCTTCCAATTTATAATTTATCTTTGGTTTTATAACTCAATGGTGGAAAATGTATGGCCACAACTCCAAATTTGCAACTAGTTATCAAAACTTTAAGCTTGACATGTAGTGCATACAAATGTGAAAGCAATTGTAGTGTTTTTGAGCAAGTAATTTCATAATCTCATTTCTCTGTCATGTTGATAGTTATGCCAAGTACTTTCTCTTTAATTACACTTACAGTGCAAATTCATTCAAAGAAGAAATTTCATAACTTGGTTTATGTGAAATCTAACCAACAACTCAAACATTGTTGCAATCTTCAAAATGTAATTCATCCAATGACATTGATGAGTGTAATGAGTGGTTAGTTAGAGAGATGGATGATGTTGCTTATGATGAGGATGTTAAAAATGATTTAGTTTTTTATGTTGGTTTTTTATGATGACGACATTTTAAATTGGACAACTACTCATCCAGCTTTCGGTGCTGGAGAGCCTAGAACAAATATTAGGCACCATTCTATAAAAAGAAAGAATTCATCAAGTGGTATTATTATTAAAGCTGCAAAATTTTCCAAAATAAAGTCATGTTCAACAACAAAAGAAAAAATGAAAATGGTGATTGAAAATGATGATGATGAAGAACAAGAAGATAAAGAGATATCGGAGGAAACAAAAGATGAATATGAAATTAATCTTTAAGAATCCAAGGGAGAAGAGGGGAGATATGTCTTAGTAGATGAAAAAGAAGATATTTGATTACTTAATCATTATGTTGCCATTGAAGAGGACTAGAGAATTAATCTTTGTTTTTAGCACTTTGTTTTGTTGACTTGACAATTGATGGATGAATTTTTATTTTATAATGAATTATGCTTTGAATTGAGACTTATGCTACAAAAATTGTATTGATTTATTTACTTCATTTCCTATGACCTACAGCATTTTTTTATATATTTTATTATGTCCATAATTCTGCCATAACCTGCCATGGGATCCGCTATAACTTTATGGCAGCTTTTTGGCTGTCCGCCATGACCTACTATCCGCCATTGATAACATTGCGGTGTAATCATCACTACCAGTAATACCATTTCTAAGATTACCAGGAATATTTTCTTTCAAAACCTGCATCAAAAACCCAGTTTGTGCATCAACTATTGATGTCATGTAACTCACCTGACTTGTTCGGAATGTTACTTTCTTGTCAATAGGTTCACACATGACATTTGGTTCAAACTTAATTTCCTGCAAAAGAAAAAAAACATTTGATTACTATCTCGACAACAACTCACAAGAATAAAAATCTCACTTAAGATCAGAAAAAGATGCCATTACAGCTAAAGGTCCTCCCCTTTTTTGGTAGGACTTATGCAGGAACCAATTAATTTTCTATAGAACACAGAGCACTAAATCTGTTATCATGCACTAATGCCATCACCATTCACCAGTAAATTTAGTGGCTAAAGCACTGAAATAGAACACGATTGAAAATACATCACTGAATCTACACCCACAGGTTAAACACACAAGGAGCTAATTAACACCAGTCAAATGCAAACTGGTTGTAAAGTTACACATAAATATAATCTCTTGCAAGATTTACAGCTAAAGTAGTAAATGAAACGTAAAAGTCTCAAGAAGTAATATTTAGCAAAATGGGAAGAAAGAAAGGAAACAAACAGATAGAAACAGTAATATAGGTAGTACAAAATCCCAAATCCAGAATTTCACAGTCAAAGTTCAAGTTGTTTGACTCCTTATGTAACCTAAGTAACAGTAGCACTCATTTGATTACTATCTACACAACAAATTAAGTTCTTTCGCTTATAAAGAATTGACTAGCTTAACTTGTCCAACTCAAACGACCAGCAACACCCCAAAAAAACACCTAGTTATATAAAAGCAATCTTCCCATTTCAAATATACAGCAATGACCTGCTGCTTTAAATTTTCATGAAGTTAGAACTGAATTAATGGACAATAAAACCAACCTCATAAAGGGCAATATCTTCTTCAGGATCATAACCAGCCATTTCATTTAACTTTGTTAAGATTTCCAATGGTTTGCCAGTACACTTCACAAAGAGCCTTCCAACATATCTGCCATTGTAGGGAAATATATCTTAAGTCAACCTAGGTCTCCCCAAAATATGTTAAAATCAAGAAATTACTTAGTACCGCAGCTCCTCTTTTTCAGGATCATATAGCTTGAAGAAAAGTAATATATCATCCTTCGTCTTGTCAGGTGGGGCGATGGGATTTAAATCCTAAATAACAATGCAGATTTTCAACAAAAGTGTGTTTGAAGTGAACATTAAAGTCTCGTGCTATTAAATTAGTATTCAACTTTCATAATACAAATGTTACCATCCCCAGCTCCACTTCCAAAAACAACTTCAATTCTGCGTTGTGACCCTTGTTTGAGACTTCTCTTAAGTGTCCGACCTGCAATACAGTGAAGTAGATTAGGAAAAACTTCAAATCAGATATGTCATTTCATGTAATTAAGCACCAAAACAGACAATAAACATAAGGGTGTGCATGGATGGGTTAAATATAAAACTAATCCAAATCTAATTAGAAACTGATTATGTAAACAGGATTTGAAATCGAAATTAATTTTCCTTTTTAACTAGATTACGTCTAGTTTCAAAACTGGTTTCCTGACAAAAAAAAAAGGGGGGGACCCCACTGTCAACTTACGTTCACGGGCCTTCAACTATCCACCAGTTTTACATCAGGTTATTTCTATAATCCAGTTTCAAAACTGAAAAGGCCAATGGAACTGGTTGATTTATAATCCTGTTTCTTTTATTTGGATCTGGATTTAGCTTTGGACTGTGTTTGTAAGATCTAGGTTATGTTGCACAGTAATCCCAGAACAAGGAATACAAACCACAGGCCCAACAAAACAATTAATACAGATAATACAGGTTGCTATTTTTTTTTTTCATTTTCTTGAGTTTAATAAAAGATGGGGAAAAGTTAAAACAAAGAAGCCAACTGCAAAGAATTAACCAAATTGCAAACACAATGAATGAAATGTAAACATATGTCCTTAAAAATTGCGTAATTAACAGGCTGACAAGAGATGAAACAAAGCTAGTACAAAAATGCATAACCATGTGCTAGAAGATTATAATTATACAGATCATCTCTCTAATGAAATAAGAAAACAAACAGTCATAGTAGGAAAAGGAGAAGAAAGGAAGAGGAACAAAGGAGAAAATAATCAGGAAAATCTTCAAGAAAATGAGAATTTACAGATTGTGCTTCCTCAATGTGTGTCAACGGTCTATTAGGACGATAGGTATGGTTTTGCCGCTTTGCCCACAGCCAAAACCGCTGATATTGAACTGGTATACCAAACTCTTTCGCAACCTCTTCCTGTATATTACAGAATACAGAAGCAGGCATAAAAATTAAATTACAAAATAAAGCATTTAAACAAATGTTCTACAATAAAAAAACATTTTAAATTATTACTACTACAAAAGAGGTCATATTACATTGATTCATGTTATCCACATAATTATATTCCAATTTCCAAATAAAACTTAAAAAGTTCCATATTCTAGTATTTGGTGGAATTTTGCTTGGACCTTTTTGGGCTTCTCTTCTAATTAAAAGGAGAAGCTAGGTCGAACAAATTATAGATAAGTTCTAAAATAATAGGAGCTATTTTTTAATTAAAAGAACTTAAAAACAGAGCTTTTATAGAAGGTCATCAGAAGAGATTCTTCACGAAAAGATCTTTTATGGGAGTACTGTTCTCCCTATCGTTAAAAAGCAACTTTTAAACTAAAAGTTTCATTAAACTACATAAGAACTTCAGCTTTACTTCTGCAGGTATTATTCATAACTTAATCTTTCAAGAAGTTTTTAAGATTAGAAAGTACAAAACCAAGGTCAAATGCTAACATAGTCTACAAATAAAAAGTTCTTTTGATTGATGCAACATTAAAAACAATTTGACACAGGAACAATTTGATTAATTTGGCAATTACTAGACTTGTATATAATATTTGACAATATATTATGAAAAACTTGAAATTCATTGGAAAGAGTTACAGTATTCCCAAAACAAAATTTTACAACATTTTTCTTTCTGTTGAAATCCTACATTAACTACAGATATGACCAAATAAGAGCTTCTAAAGGTTAAAGTAATCCTCAGCTTACGAGCTAGCTTTCGAGGTTGAGTTAGCTTAAACGTAAATTCAACACTTTCTATCTCTCTTCCTCACACCACCCATCTTATCACTCCTTTTTTCCCTCCTGTACTAAACAAAAAAACTGAACAACTTTTTTGTCCAAATAACACTTTTTAATCAAAAATGAACAAAGCAGGACTGTGAGTTGATTCAAAATAGAAATTACAATGATTTTTAGCAAGATTTACAACAAATTTATAGAGCTCACACCACTCTTCCCCATTAAATGTTAAACAACTGGCTGTAAACCTGTACCCTTCTATTTTTGAGTAGTTCTTCTGGTTTGGTGTTGGTTATAAGAACCTTGGGAGAACCACACCACAAAAGCAAGCCATTACTATAGTTGGAGAGCCTAAGGCCTTATAAACCCCAAATTGGAGTCCCATACTTCCGCTATGGGACTCAAGTTCCATACCTTGCAATTAGATCCTAGCATCTCACCATGCTTCACAGCCTTGGCACTCACACAGGCAGCTGTGCACATGCCCTATCCTCTTTATATAGTTTTGGGTTAACACTACAATGGTGGTGTCACAACCCATGCTGCTAGTTTGGCAGCTGGGAGACATGGTAAAATGCTCTGAGATACCAATTGATAATAACCTTGGGAGCACTACGATTTTACAATTTTGGTCAGCCAAACAATGCAGATTGTAGCAAAAATTGGAGCAGAGTATAATCTCATTGAAATTGCAATTTGGATCATAAAATCGGTGAAATCGCAAAGCAAAATGCAGGATGAATCTGGGATCTCGGCCCTAATTCTTTATAACCCAAGCCTAACCCAACTTGTATTTAGGCGCAAACAAAGTCCGGTGTCCTAAATCCTTCTTTTCTTCTTCATCGAACCCTAGACCTCCTCAAAGCGACTTGGTGTGCACTGTGCAGTGTTTAATCATGCCTTCTTCACAATCACTTTTGTTTTCTCTACCCCAACCCTACTTGTTAGCCATATTCTTCTCATCTTACTTTGTTTTCTTTGTGGAACCCCAAACAGACAAGGTGACAACGACTTGTTAGTTGTTTTCTTGCTCTATTTTTTTTCATCTTGTGTGAGAATGGCTTCAAACATGGCTGGTGGTCAAAGCTCAGGTGGTGGGGTTTCTGGATCACTCCCTACTGCAACCAATAGCTCCACTGCTGTGGGCTCTTAAAGCATGCCTCATAGTTTGGTTCCCCGGAATGTTCATGGAAGTACGGGTGATGAGGGATGGAAATATGCATTTTCAGTTCAAGGAACTGTGAAGGATCAGTACAAATTCTGCCAAAAGGTACTAAATGAAAGTATTTATCGCTTAAAGCACCACTTGGCTAAAACAAATCAAAATGTTGAACCTTGCAAATCTGTTCCTGAAGATGTGAATAAGATGATGGAGATTATTACTTTCTTGATGAAAAAAATAGCTAAAAAAATCACTCTTTGGAAATTAGTGAAAAGAGAAAAGCCACTGAAGGTGCTGAAGTTGAGTGTGTTGGAATCAAACAGTTTTGCAAGAAAAGGGGTGTTGGTCCACAAGCCACAATAAATAGCATATTCAAGAAGGGTATAAGGAAGGATGCATGTCAAGCAATTGCAAGATTTTTTTACAACAATGCCATAGCTTTCAATGTGGCAAGAAGTGAAGAATTTCCTGCTACATGTGAATTAATTGCACAACACAGCGCAGGATTAAGACACCCTCTTATCATGAGATTAGAGTTAAGTACTTGAAGAAAGAAGTGAAATTGACAATTGATCTTATTGGAGAACAAGGCTGTTTGGAAGAATGTTGGCTGCACGGTAATGATAGATGGGTAGACTGACAGAAGGAGGAGAACCATTCAGAACTTCTTAGTAAACAGCCCAAAGGAACAGTATTTTTGAAATCAATTGATGCTTCCCAAATCACCAAAATAGCTGATAAAATATTTAAGATGCTTAATGAAGTTGTGAAAGAGGTTGGTAAGGAAAATATAGTGCAAATTGTGACTGATAATACAGCAAACTATAAAGCTGCTAGAGAGATGTAAATGGAGAAAAGGAGAAACTTATACTGGACTACTTGTGCTGCACACTGCATTGATCTAATGTTGGAAGACTTTGACACAAAGATATCCCTCCATGAGGAAACAATTCCAAAGGACAGAAAAATCACAACCTATATTTACTCACTTCTCTCATTTCATTATTGCAACCATGGTAGTCAGAATCAAGATCTTACATAGGATCGAAAAAGGGGTCAGAGATCATCATTACACAGATCGTAAGATCTTACAAAATTGTATATATGCATACAAAATAGTATAAATATGTGAGTGAAACAAACAAAATACATATAAGGGAAGGGAGCCATCCCCAAAACATGAGACAACATGCTCACTGTAAATAAGAGACAGAGACAGCGAACAGAAAGGAGCTTAGAATAAGAGAAAAGGATAAGAAAAATGAGTTAGGTGATGTATTATGAAAATTGGGAAGGAGACTATTTTATCCTTAAAAAACAGTATTTTAAGGGCAAAAAGGGGAAGTCAGATTATTTTAAAAGATAAAGTCTATTTTACCCTTAAAAAAAGTTAAAAACTGCTTTATTTTAGGGGTAGAAAGGAAAAAGAGAACATTTTTACTCTAGCCAGGGCAGAATGGGGAAGTCAGTTTATTTTTAAAAGATAAAAAGTCCTTTTTACGCTTAAAAAACCCTAAAAACTGCTTTGTTTTGGGGTTAGAAAGGGAAAGTTAACATTTTTCCTTTGGTATCAAGAAGAGGTAATTGATTATCTATCAAATTTTGTTAAAATTAAAATTGTAGTTTTTTATTCATTATTTGAAAATTAACCCATATTATTTATTCTTTAGTTATATGTCTCTATGGAATATCATTGATAATAGATGCGACAAACAACTTCGTAAGCCTTTGCATGTTGCTGGCTATTTTCTCAACCCTTAATTACATTATCGTCTTAGATTTTAAGTTGATCTTGAAGTTAAATAAGGACTATACGATTGTATGACAAGGATGGTGCCTGATATTGAAGAACAGGCCAAAATTTATGTTCAAATTGATGATTTCAAGAAACAAAATATGGTTTTTGGTAGCCCCTTAGCTAGAGCAACACTTCAGTTTGGAGTACTAAGGTGAAATGGCATGATCAATATATTATGAAGCAGAAATATAATCTTTTGGATATCATACCTATGTAGGTGGATAGGCCACTAAATGCCTTACATGACATGATGAAAGTATACAAACAGTACCCCCCCCCTTCCCCATTCCCAGTAAAAAGTAAGAAAAGGGTCATGCCATGACATTATCACTTTGTTACTCAATATCATTCCTATCTTCTAGGCATTTTCAGCCTCAGCATCAATAGTTCTCTGACTATTGATTATTTTATATTATTTCTTTCAATATCATTACTGAACATTTTAAGGAACTTTGGTCAGAACAATAATGTGCCCTCCACTCTGATTTCTTCAGTGAATAAAATGTATTATCAAGACCAGACCACCACACAAAGAGTGTAACTTAGGATGATACCTTGAAAAGGTTAAAAGACATCTGCTTTTGGACTCGGAAACTCCTCACTTTGTCATGATCTACAAGATCGAAGTATATATCCTTTCCAATCTGCTCTGCAAGATCTTCATCTCTTGCCACCTAAGAGAATCATGCTATCAGTATTAACAAACTCAATTTGATCGTTTAATTCACAACCTAAGTAAAGCAAAAGGCAAACAACATTCAACTGATTCTTCAAGAAGTCAGGGTCAGGAACTATGAACCTTTATAATAGTATAAAGGTGAGCTTCTGCCTTTTCTTTCTTTTTGTGTTCTTTTTCTTCTTGCTCTTTCTTCAACCTCTCCTGCATTAATCCATTGCCCAAATCATGCCAGATTTCCAGAATAAAGTAACAGCAATAATACAATAATATATAAAGTAGAAGACGGCAGCAAATTAAACTTTACTTAATTTTGGCCCAACTGGTCCATAAACCATGCAGCAGTTCTCGTTAGAGAAAAAAAAAAAAAATCAGGTTCAAGGAGGAAAAGAAAAAGGATAAGTTGTTAAGTGTCATCAAGGTGATTACAACAGCTGAGCTGCAACAAGCTTTTCTATATCTATTCTCAAATAAACCAGCCATCAAAATTTGTGTCTAAAGTTGAAGCAAATGCCAAACTTCACATGTTTGTATTCAACTTGGATTACATCGTCTGGAATCCTAAACAGATTCTCATGCTTACCCTTAAATGTGCAGCAATGTCTTTCTCATCCACATTGCATATAATTTTGTCCTTGTCACTTTCACGTATATACACCAGCATATAAGCATTTGAATATTTGGTGAACTTAAATGGAGTGTTGTTAAATCCAGGATTTGTCTGTGGCAACTGTTAAAACACAAAAGATTCAGTCATTAACTGACAAATATTCAAAATGGAAAAAAAAATGGCACAGTCAATGGCAATAATTACCTCCTCCTCACCACCATATTGCTCCTCTAATGCCCGTTTATTGTCTTCTTTTGTCACTCTCTCGTCATCAAATTTGTACCTGAGTGCCAGGCAGATATTCAAATATAGAGATTGTTCCAGAACCAAAAGAAAAATAAAAACAGCAAAAAGAAGGTAGTTTCTCCCAGTGTGTTGCATATTCATGTACAACCCTAATTACAATTGTAGTCACAATCTACCAAAAGGGTACCAAAGAACCGAAACCTTTCAATTGTCTACCACTCCAACAGCCTGATTTCAAATATTATCTACAACATACCTCATGCAATTTATCCCATTTACATATAAAACACTTGATATAAAAGAAGTAGAACACCAAAAAATGTCAACTGATAAGAACAAAAGAAAACAAGGCTCTTTATATGCAAAATTCCTCCTCCTTAAATTGAAGAAAACTACAAAGAATCAATCTAGTAACTATAAGATATAGAATGTCACCCAAGGTAATCAATAGACATTTTTACAGTTAAACCTATGGCAGCGGCCATTGGCCACCACAGAACTTCAATAATAGTGTGTTTTCATTTGAGGGTGTTGTCACTTGTCATCACTCTGGTGGCCGTGGCCCACAAAATGGCATTTCATCGCACTGCAGCACCATCTCAGAGAGGCTGGCCAAAACCCAACTTTTTCAAAGGTATCAAAACCCTAACCTAGTTTTTTCCCTGATGCTTTTATCCCCTCTGTTCTGCAGTTCTGTCTCTGCTGTTCTGCAACCAGAGTGGCAGAGCTACGCATCTCCAGCAGTATTCCAGTGACACTCAAGTCAAAACCTTTTCACTCTGCAGCCTTGCTTTGTTCTTTTCTCTCTACTCCTCACTTTTGTTCTCTCTTCCAGTGACATTTCCGGTGTTGACTCGTGTTTCTAATCAATCCATGACAACGTTCTGTTCTATGTCCCTGTGGCAGTGCTCTGTTCCATTTTAGACTCTCATGGACGCTCTTTCCTTTGTACTATGTCATCATTTTGACAATCAACAATTTTCTTAATATTTAGCAATTATATTGGGTAAAAATAAATTATTTAATTTGTATCTCTAAAATCTCATACTTCCAATGTGGGACTTGTCTCATACCTTGCAATGAGATCCTAACAATCTCCTTTATTTGCAGATTTATTTGGCTGTCCATGTTTTTCTTGTCAACCCCTAAAGCACATTTTCATTAATACTAGAGTATCTAATCTTTTGGCAATGCTCATAATTCGACATTTTTCTATTTTTTATTTTATAAAATAAAATAGCAAATAAAAAATAATCATACATGATATTCGTCATGATTTTTTTCAACCCCTGCTCTGTTGCTTCTGTTTTTTCTGTTTCCTGTGACTGCCCTCTTTTTATTGCCCTTTCATTTTGTTTTCTATTTTCTGCCCCTATATCGTTGATAAGTAATGATGAAAATGTCTTTAAATTTTGAGTTATATCAACATTTGAGCATTAATATATGTTTAGTATGTTTGCACGTATGCTTGTATGGATATAGATTATTTAACTTCTATTTAACATTTTACAGCAGTGATCATCATTCTACAGCAGCTTTGGAATTGGCCACTCCATGCCGCTATCCAGGATTAATAGCTATGCTTGGGATTAACTTTTTATATTTCTTAATAATTCATAATCTGTTTCATTATTTAGCTAGGATTACAATCTAACATTAACATAAATATGGGCTAGTGCTTTATATTTTGTATCACATTGTAATACATTATATAACATTATTATCAACATCAAAGTATTTATTCTAAGGTTAATTAAGTTTTTGGTCCCCACAAAAATTCGCAATTTTCCCAATTAATCCCACATTTTTAATTTTTTTTTTCCAAACACATCCTTCATAATATATTTTTCTTTACTGAATGGTCCCCTTACAATTTTTGTTTCCCATTTGGGCCATCTAAATGTTAATCTTTTTTCTAAATGTCATATTTTCCTATTTCGTTCTACTAAATATCACAAGTTTCTCATTTAGTCCTCATCTATGTCATGAATTTTCCATTTTGGTCTTCCTAAAACGAAGGGACTAAATGAAAACTCCTGATATTTAGAGGGACCAAATGAAAAAAATTAACAAAAGGACCATCTTGTAATGAAAAAATATTTTAAAGGGTGTTTGGAAAAAATTAAAAATGAGGAATCAAAAATTTATTAAGTCTTTATTCTATATTTTCTCTGCCCTCAAAACCGAAAATCCTACAATTTCAATATGGTATCAGTGATATCATCCTCCATGACAAACTTAGTAACTATGTTATATCAAATTACCCAAACTCTAAAAATTCCAATGTAAGAATGTGATTATCTCCATTATCTAAGAAATGAAGTTCATGCATAAAAGCTTGGTTCCATGAAGTGTAAGATACACCCAGACGCACCAATATCATCTACTGCTCATCTAACTCTTCACTTGCATGTCCAGTTTCCCAATAGTTTCTAACTGTCTCATCCACCATACATTGTCAACAAAAACATTTACCATCAATCTTTCAAGGCAGAACCACCACCAATAGAATCATTATTGCCAATATGTTTGCTACCCAAATCTGAAGTCCAGACTCCAGGACCCCAGGGATGTACTTTTCATGTGATACCACCATCTCCTTGCATTTCTTATGTGCCCGCATTCTCCTGCATGTAACATACCTGCTTCCAGTGACAAATGCTGAACCCTACTCACCAGAGTGCCCAATCTAGACCTACACTCATTGTGTTCTCCATCCTCAAAGATGTGTTTTGCCACTACAGCACTTGTTTGGATGCGTTCAACTCTTCTTCTTTTTCATTTACCCATGGCCTCCAATGTCTTTGGAACCCTTTCCTAAGTAGTTTTAAGCAGAACCACAATCATGTTGCTATCTGTTGCAGTTGTCGCTTTCTATTGTCAGGACTCAGGCTTAGTCTTCATCACCTCTATTTTCCACTTTGACGTGTCTGTTTAGTATTTTTAACTACCAACTGTTTTTTTTTTTTTTTCACTGCTAGCATGGCATTGAGTGGGACCTAGCCACAACTTCTCTCCCAGATGTGGTCTGTCCCCATTGTTTACAATCCCAAACACAGTCTTGCCCCCTTGATCATCAGTCCAACCAAAATAGCTTCATCCCCATCCCAAGTCATCCAGTGTTTTTCATGACAACCTCTTTCTACCAATGATCAATTCAGTGACTTGTTTTCATCAATGAATCATATATTGATGAATCAACCATGATCAATAGTAGCCTCATTAGGATTGGGTAAAGCTAAGACTAAGACAACAATTTGCTGAGTGGAGGAAGACAAGGTCTTTCAACTAACTAGTTGCAAGCTCAAATTCACCAAATTTCTTCAAGATGCAGTAAATGTAAGTCATTTGTAAGTATTCTTTGTATCCAAAGACTTCCCCTGCCTTGAGACTAGAGCACCATCCCCTTACTCTATTTAGTTATGCATAAAAAAGGCCTGGTTTCAAAGGCAATTTAGCAAATAGCATCCTAACAAAATCTTTCCTTCCCAAGTTATACAAAATTCCAACCTGCTCTTTAGGATGATGATCACTCCAAGAATTTGGCTGAGTTACCTTTCCAAGGATGTTATTCTCACCAATGTCTCAACCATCTATAAATTGCCTTCCCAATCATGCTTGGCAACATTGTAAATTGTAAAATTGCATCTTTGTGGGATCATCAATGTCTCAACATGGAACAATTCTACAAGGTGGACCAGGTAGAGGAATCCACAAGAGTAGGAACAAGCTCGATAGATGTCTTAGCCAGAGCACAGAGCAAGGTGGACCAAGTAGTGTCTAGAGTAGGAACAATGGGGCAACCAAAGATCTGATCATCACAAACATTAGAATAAATCTCAAGTAAACAGGAGATAAAAGCTCATTGAAATCAAGGAGACCAGAAACCCAAACCAAATAGATAGCCATAGAATCACTAAAAGATCAAGCACCAATAACAGTTACAAGGTCATGACATATCACATAAAGTCGTTGAGTTTCACTGGTATAAAATGACTTAGCCCAAGTCCATATAGCTAATAGCTTCACATGTCTTGTGCGCACAAAAAACAAGTCAAATAGAGGGTGAACAAAGTTGGGCATCAATCTATGTTTCCAATGAGAGTGATTATCCACGGCAATATTTTCAACCTTCGTAGTTAGATGCTCATCGTAATCTTATCAGACAAGCCAAAGACGAATATTTGAAGTCCAAGTGGAAAACGTTTTACCATCCAATTGCTCAATAGAGAAAGGAGCACTGACGTGATTGGTAAGCATAGCAGGTTTAGTCTTTGGAGGGTTAAAATAGTAGCCATGGGCAGTCAGAGGAGAGCAGAAGAGCGTGAACCATCTCGAATAATACAAAATGGTCCCAAACAGTGTTGTAGAATCCCTGAAACACTCAACCAAGGACAGATTGAGAACAAGCATTAGGATACGAGTTTTGTTGCACAAACAACAGCTGAAAAAAGTGTTCATGCACCGCCATGCACAGCAGAGGTTGCAACAAGGGAGAGAAGGCAGCAAGCACAAAAAATGTGCATGTGAGCATTTGCATGGCCTAATTGGCCTAAAATTTCAAGGCAGATCTTGAGCAGCCGGTGCAAATTCTGCACTCGGTGACCCAAAAAAAAAGCACAAAGGATGGCCAGAGGTAAACAGTGGCAACCAGCTATGAACTGTCACAAGACATGCTAAAAATAGTAGGAAGATGACCAAAAAGACCAGAAACCTTCGAAGAAAAAAGGTTTCCAAAAAACATGCGCCAATGAGCAGTGACCCCACTGGATAATCACGAAAGGTTGTCCCTAGTTAGGCTCTAATACCAAGTTGAGAAAGAAAGTAAACATGGGATGAATTTGTCTGTTGAAATACACAGCAGAGCTAACTATTTATAATATTGCATAACAATTGAATAATATTGCCTAATATTTGCTTAATATTCTGTTATCTATAATCACTCTATCTACATAACTATCTATTTACACATTAATCTCAACAAAGTTAATGTCAAATTTAGAGTATTTAGCCTTATACTTTAACCTTTTCCTCACTATACCTAAAATTTCATAATTTCAACATTAATAGTATCACTTCCCCTATAATATAAAAAGAAGCATGAAATTAATTTCACTGTGCAACATTACTCAATTTGCATTGTATCAAAAAATTGTAGTACAAAGAAAAAGGACAAATATTTCTCTTCAAAAATTGAATGTGGAATGAACAAGGCCTTATCTAAGCCTTATTAATATTATATCTTGATTGCTATCTGTATCAACTAAGTCCAAACTTTCAAGATGACAGTATATGGACTCATGTTTAGTAGCAGCTAAAATAATTATGCATTATAATATCAACATGCTTTACTTCCCACTTGTCCATCCTTACATAACAACTCCATCCCAATAAACAGAAAGATGCTTGTAACATAATCTGAGATCTAACAACAATGCATACAACATCATGTACTTGTTCTTCATGTTTATGTCTCATGCCCCCATCACCTATGCACAAATACATGCTATCTCAAAATGCAACGAAAATGGAGATCTGTTAATACTATTCCACATACCACTGTTCAGAGAGAGTTGGCCTGATAAAAGCATAATAATGTCCGCCATGCACACCTCCACTGTGAACCAAAACACTGGGGGAAATTTTAAAGTATGTTAAAATCAAAATACCAAAGATCAAATATGCATAAAACTAATTGCATAGCAATGTATTCATTAGCATGGAATGGAAAATTTGAAATTTATAATTTTTATGCATACCTTTAGTTAAAGAGGAATGCTATTTAGTAGGTAAAAATGCACAATACATGGATGGTGAAAGTAGTAGTTTTCAAGGAAACTGCAGACACCAATCACATGCATTCAGCCACTCATCATTTCATACAACTTTCCCTAAATGTTAGTTTTTCATGCAAAACAGCATTCTCCATTATTAAATAGAAATCCAACTGATTAACAAGAATACACCAAGGATCAACTCCCTTGTCTATTTACCTTAATTTTGGATGTACTTACTAAGCATATACAGGAACTAGGACCTCAGCATGCTTTAGGCAGATGATGAAGTCCTAGTAAGAGTCGAGAGAGGAAATAAATGGAAAGAAGAGTTGTGGACAGCAGCCGTTAATTCAGTTTCCAGTTTAAATTAAGACAATATATGGAATCGATGTTCGGAAGAACACCACTGACATAGGGGCAAAAATTTGGAACCATAACATACCACAAATCTCACATTTTCTGCATCTTATGATCTATCACACAAAGTGATGGCAACATTCAGGAAGATGTAAATCACAGGATTCAAGCTAGGTGGATAAAAAAGTAGAAATACTAGTCTCATTATTTCTGACTGAAAGTTAAGATCCATGCCTAGGAATTTCTTTATAGCAATAAAACCAGCTATGTTCTATGCATAGTTGTTAATCTCGGATAGCGGGGTGTAGCGGATGACCCTCAAAATGCATCACGGGATAGCGCATAGCAGGATTGCCACTATTTTAAAGATTTTTATATGGATATAAAGTCTATACATATGCAGATAATTATGTATATAATAATGCTAAACCGATATGCATAAATAGCATAACATAACAGAGGTAGGACTGTAGAATCATAGAATAGAGAGAAGAAAGGAAGTGGCTTTTGCCAAAGAAGTCATCCTAAATGAGTAACTCTGCTGGATTGGAGATTGTTGCAGAGCAGAACAGAGACAGAGATGGGAGGAGGGAGTATCGAACAGAGAAGGGGGAGAAGAAAAACAGTGTAGAAAAAGTGGGGTTGCAAAGCAGAAGAGAAATAGAGATGAGAGGAAGGGGTGAAAGAGAGAAAGGAAGAAAAAAAGCCAGGGGAAAAGTGGGGTTAGGTCTGAAAACTGAGAAGATTATTTTGCCCTCAAAAAAACCTAAAGATTGCGTCATCATAAAGGCAAAAAGGGAAAATCAGCTTATTTCCTAAATATTAAAAGCCTTTTTTTACCCTTAAAAAAAGGCTAAAATTTCTTCACTTTGAGGGTAGAAAAGGAAAGTTAATATCTTTCCCTGTGATGGCACTATTGTGCCACGAATGGCTGCGACAGAAAAAATTTGCTGGTATGCCAAATCTGTAGTGGCCGAAGGCCGCTCCGCCACACACCACCGCTATCACGCCGCAATCACGTGCTATTGACAACTATGGTTCTATGGTGCTACATGTTAGAGAAGAAGTGTAGAGATAAGAATGTTGCAATGGATGACTGAACATACAAGTAAGATCAGGAATGAATGTAGCTAAGAGGAAGCTCTAACTACTGAGGAAAAGTTGACAAAATCTTACCTAAGAAGGTTTGATCATCAGATATCACCAATAGGCACCAATAATAGCAGTTGACAAGATGGAGTACAGCAAAATAGAATGCGGGTAGGAAAGACCTTTAAAAAAGTTTATTTTTAACAAAACATAATGCCATCATTTAATCCATTTAGCCTACTAAAAACACTGTGGAAAAAAGTTTTTGTTGTTCGTACTCTTGTTGCAGTGATCAACAACAGCTTTATAATATTATTTATCAAATTTTTATTATTCATTAATGATTAAGAAAATGTCTTATATTTATCTACAACAGCTCTTGTTGCAGTAACTCTTCTCCCCAAGATAAATTGTGTTCAATTTGTTTGCCCCTATGTATCCCTTTTTTCCAAACTAGCATGTGTACAAAGTGTTCTTTTCACTCTGGCTCTCAACCAATGCCCTCACATCATTTTCTCCTCTTTTACCTCCTTTGTCCCGTTTTTATTCTCTACTTCCTCCAAGAAATTTCTCTTCTAATGATGCTCTAGAAAACACACCACACGAAGCTCGTCAAAGCTACTTTCGCGCATTCTTAATAACAACATTCAGGATCACCATATGTAAAATGTCATCATTCTCTAATCCAAGATAACCAAGGAAATACAGATAAGTCACTCACTCCATTCAGATATAAAGAGAATTAAGAGCAGCAATATTTGGGGCATGATCTCTTGGTTTCTTAGAAGTTTTTCCACATGTAAGCTATGGCTACTGCCTACTTGGATATGCAACAGTTATTTCAGAAGTTGAGGGAGTAGTGATAGAGAATAGTTGGTTCAACCAACATTTATGGTCTAGCAGATTGCAATAGATAAAATTATGTAGAAGGAAACTCTGCCAACATGTATAACAATCAGTAATTCTGAAACTTGTGCACCCAGCAAAATATATCAAGATGAATTAAACAAATCAAAGACAAATTAGAAAATCATGTTACCCACCACCAAGAAAAACATCACGAAACAACAAATATAAGAGATGAAATCAATAAAATAATATTGGATAGGAAGCTTATCAAAATCACTTTAACATGTTCTTCATAACAATTATTGAAACCACACATAAAATGAAATCATTCCATTATAAAAGATGACCAATGTCTACAAATAATTCATTTGATTTAGATCTGAAATGCACTAACTGATTGCACTAGATAGAAGTATATCAGGAGAAAACTCTGCAACAAATATAGCAACACGTGCTTATAAATATTGGACCAGTCATCAAATGATATCATGCTTTAAAAAATACAGAAAAAATTTGGAAATTTGAAATTGGAAATTGGAATCTGGTAATGAATCAGCAACCACAAGCATAACGTCATAGAATAACACCAGTTATGAATGCTTAATAAAGTAAATAATCAAATTATAAAGGCCATCATCCGATGGAAGAATGCCATACAATCTTTGTTAACAACTACTGCAGAGAGCAGACACAGCCATTACATTACCTGTGAAGAGTGTAAAGATTGCGGACACTCCTATCAGCATCAGGTGATAAATACTTTCCATCCTCACGATCAAGATCAAGTTGTAAGGGAAACTCGTAACGATCATTAATCTACATAGCGAGAGCATGAAGAAAAAACTTAATTTTTCATATAATGAGAAGAGGGCAATCTCTCTATCAAATGTGAAGGAAAACTGAGAGAAACATAGACACTAATGATAATAGCTAATCCCATGCTCACTCTTGCAAAAAAAATCTTCCTTCTGCATAATAATCTCAAATCATGGAACTCATGGAAGTAAATAGGCATACATACAACCCCCACCCCTGCCAGCAGCATTGAGACAATAATAACAAGTAACAACAGCTATAATAATATAACAATGACAACAACAACAACAACAACAAATGGCTTTCAAATAAGAGAAAGTAAATATTAACAAACAATGCACGTGAAATTCCAATGTGTATTTCAATTCCATAAGGTACTATCCTTTAAATTCCACCAAAATTGCTCAGGCACTAAACTAGAAGTCACTACTTTGTAATACTACCAACTAATATTGTTCAAGTTAGCTTTGAAACACCATATACATCCCAAATACAAATAAAGCTGTAACATTAGCAATAGCATGAATGAGAATTCCTACTAACAACCAACAATCAGTAGCATGGTTCTCAAAATTGCACTCCAACTTTTTGGAATGTATGATTCAACATGTAGCAGGCTACTCAGTACTGACTCGCAGATCTGCTTGGAAAGGACTGGATTGTCGCTCCAGAGCTTTGAATCAATGGAATGGCACACCAAAAATGCGCCAGGTTGAGCTCCACACGCAGGTCGAGTTGCACTACCCATTTCACCTAAAATGCCCATTTTTAATCCTTTGTGAACCCTAACCTACACGACCATCCAGAAATAAAGTTTCAACTCTCTCTGCCTCTATTCTCCCTCACATTCAACACTCTCTAAGGGGTTGTTTGGGAAGAAAGGTTTGGGAGGGGAGGGCAAAATTTATATTTTACATAAATATATTTAAATTAATATTTTTTAAAATAAAAGATATAAATTGATATATTAACATAAACTTAATGTATAAACAATGTATTTGTTATCATAAATGATATAAAATCCTGTTAATTTAAAATTAAAAAATATGTCCTCCCCTCCCTTCCCCTCCACAAACCCCCCTCTCAGACATACCCTTTCTGCTCATTTTCATTGCTGGTTTAGGATTTCTCAGTTGCTGGTTTCTGTCTCTCAGTTGCTGCAGCCCTGCACTTGTGTTTTCTTTCTTCTCTTTTCTCCTCTAGTTCTCTGTTGCTGTGCACATCTGCTGTGGTTTAGGGCGGCAAGTTTCTGGGTGTTTACTACAGTACACTACTGTGGGATCTGTTTTTTTGTTAATAAAATGTCAAGTAGCTTTTATGCTTCAGTTTTATGCATCACTTTTGTTTTAGTAAAAAAATTATGTTTTGAGATTTATGATGACTTTTGAGTTGTATTAGGACTTCATGTGTCTTTAATTTAAGTTTTACTATGATTTATGGGTTATTTTTCTTCTTCATGCCATTTGTTATGCTAAATATAATTTAGTAATTTAGTTGACCATTACAACCTTGATACTTGATTTTGACAACCTTGATTAGTAGCACTATACATTGTCAAGTATAACATTAACTATACTGTATGTAACAATCTCCATGCCCATTGTGTAGTAGAGCGGGAAAACAACAGATGCACCTTATTGTTTACAGCAGTTCAACCAACTGAACTTACTATTTCACAGCACTAAGTAAAATTTCTATATAGATAGGTACTAGTAATTTCCATTTATATAGTCAAACAAACATCAAGATAGAGTCATAAACATAAAGCAATGTATCAATCAGACAACCAACCTTGACCATAGTATCTCGCATAAAGTCATATTCAAATCTTTTCAGCTGAAGCTGAAGGACAGGAGGAAAATCAATAAACAGGACACCCTTCTTAGCATCCTGAAATAATTGTGAACGATTAAAAAGTATATTAGTTTATGCATCGAACTCAAGTAAAATACAACTGTTAAATTTTTGTATTCTGACAGTAAATGCATGCAGGCAAGCTACTTAACAAAATATCAAGAAATTGTTTCAAGCGAACAATCCAAATGTTTAAATTACACAAATATATTATATCTGAGTAATATAAGAATACTGGAAGGCAGGACATCAGTGTAAATAAATTAAATCACACTATTCACATTATATGCAAAAAGGCAAAAAATAATCAGTTAATTAATCTTAATATTTTCAGCCAACAAATGATTCCTTCTAGCGGAAAAAATACCATTAAGTTCTTCCATACTATGAAAATTTTCCATACCACTCAGGTATGAGTTGCGAATGAGAAGTGCCTACCAAACTCAAGACAATTATAACTCAATATCATTAGCGATAAACTATGCAATGCATATGAGACAGTGGAGTGACAATTAGAGCAAAAACAGAAGTGTAGCAAAGATTAGAGAACTCAAGAGATGGATGAGTGGTCATACAAGATTAGGAATTATTGTATTCAAGAGAAAAACTTGGGTTGAAATATGGAAGACAAAGATGACAAGAACATGTTGGAAGGTTTGGTCATATGAAAAGAAGACAAACACTCCAGTGAGAAAAATGGTCCAAATGGAAGATAGCCCAATAAAAGGTAGAGAAGAATTAAAAAACTTATGAAAATATTAGGAAAACCCATTAAAATATACCTCTATTAATGATTTTACCAGAATTTAAATATTTTAGAGTCAGATGACTTCAATTTATCCAAGCAACAAATCCAACTATCAGGAAAGGCTTGATTTTTTTATGTTCCCATAGTTCAAAACGTGTCAAATAGTGGTGCAACAACACCAAGGCAGCGCAGTGTGAAGGTCGTTCATTTCCAAACAGATATGACCTCCTGTTTCAGGACAGCTGAAATAGGAGCCAGCCACAAATGGATGCAATAGCTAACCAATGGATCAAAACCCCAACCATGTTTTGAGTGTGAGAATTTCCCTAATTATCTCTGCATTAAAACTCACCTAGAGATACCAACCTGAATTACCCTTTACTAAAACTCACTCACCTGGCAGCAGCATCAAATTAGGTATTTCGATTTAGATGTTCAAACATAATCAGTTTAGGGCTATCCACTCTTCAACCCAGCACACACTTCTCAAGGTTTATGACAAGTCTTCATCATGCAAGTACAACCAACCAACATTTTTCCACCATTTAGGGTTTTTTCCTCCCTTGTTTCACTAATAACCATCCCACCATGTTAACACTAGCCAAAATATGTTTTGCACTGGCAACCAAGCCATATGAAGCATGAACACTTCTCCTTATGAAGGTGTTATAGTAATAAACCCACTTCTACCACCACTGATACTCCTTCAATATTCATATAATATATTATACCAGACACAGGGCACTAGGTGTTCAATTAAAAAAAATTATCAGCTCTAAAAGTCTAAAACGTGTCAAACATGGCTTAGATACTAAGTTAAGACCCAAATATGGTTTGACAAAGGACACAGCTCATATAATTTTTTTTTTAAAATATATATATTTTTTTAAATAACTTTGAGAAAGTCAACTTAAAATATAAAAACAGTAATGACTAAAAAACATTTAAAAGATGCCAAATGTTAAGAACCTTATCCAATAACTTTCATTCGGTTCTAAAACATAATTTTGGTTCGGTTCTAAAACTTAAACATCTTTCTATTGTCTTCATCACCACTACAAGATACTTCCTTGCTTGTGACTCCTCCTTGTTCATTGCTCCTTCCACTTGCTATCTTTCTGGTTCTTTGCTTCTACTTATTCCAGTTCCTATTGATACAATAGCCTAAGTTCTCCACTGCTTACTGTTCCTTTGGTCCCAGAACCCATAAACCTTCCATATTGACAGCCCCAGTTTACATAACATAGCATCCAGCTCAAAAACCCCTTCTTTCCAGTGGCGTGTTGTTAAAAAACCGTTATGGCCGCACCCCCATGGCAGGTATCGGTGGTGTTATTCAACCAAACTGCCACAACCATAGCAAGAAATAGCAGTTTTCAATGGCGGCCATTATGCACATGGCAGTAATGGCAGCCATGGCAGAAATGGCGTTTTTGACAAGAAAAATTGGGTTGGGTCTGTTTGGAGTGAAAACCTGCGAGCCCAAACCCCCAATCATATAATCACATCTCTTCTTCATTGCTAATGCACAGCCGTGGAGCGGCAGTCAGCCACGTAATACTTGCTGTCATGAAGCATTACTTCCGTCACAGAGTTTAAGCCCTAATCGCAAACAGTAGGTGCGCATTTTTAAAGTGTAATGGAGAAAGGGAGCAAAAGTCTTATCATGCCCTTGCTACAGTGTCATTTAGGGCTTTTTTTAAGGGCAAAATGGACTTCTGCCCACTTCAAATTTTTTCCTTCTCTTTTTGAGCAATTGTACATACGAATGTTCTCTTCCCTGCTCTGATTTTTCTTCCTTCTTATCTAAAGCCAACTTCATCTCCTTCATCACCATTTTTGCCAAAGAAGACATCCTTTCCGGCTGTTTTCCAGCAACTATGAGTGGAGGGCCCTGTTTTTCAGCATCAATTTTCCATTTTGCTTCTCTAGGCTCTGTTTTTCTACTTCATACAGTGCTTTATTTGTCACTCTTTACGTCTATTTTGCTTCTTTTGGTGCTATGTTTTTCAAACAGTATTCTGTTTCTCACTCAGTCAACATCTTCAGTTTCCCTCTTTTTTAGATTTTCCCTCTCCTATTCTTTTTTTTTTTTTCAATAATATTTTTCCCTCTCCCATTCTGTTTTATTCCCCCACTTTTTTCGTCTTCCCTTATTATTCTGTTTTCTTGATTCTATTATTCTGTTCTCACTTCCAAGTTTCCTTCTACATTTTTATTTTTAATTCTCTGTTTTTCTGATATAACTTCAGCTTTTTCTCTATTTTACAACCATTTTATTCTTTTTTTATCAAAACCTTCTTTCTTTTAGATGTAGTTAGTTTTCTAGTTTTATATGACCGCCATGCTTCCTTCCACCATAACCCGCCATGTCATCCGCCATAATTTTATGGCAGTTCTTTTGCTTTCCTCCATGACCCGTTATCCGCCATTGATACCATTGGCAGTGGCCCAAGGTTCTTTCCCAGTCAGTTGCATAAAATTGTATTACTCAACAATGTATTTTTACAAACTTTGGGATCCCATTTGTCATATTCTGAAATTCATGATTTTCTTGAGTATTGAAGAAAGTATCAATGCATAAGTCTCTCCCAGTTTCAAAAAAAAAAAAAAAAAGTTACCGCAGGTACCATCATGGAGAGAAGGGGTCTAAATTTCATGCTAAAAAGGTAACACCTACAAAACATGTACTTTAAAAAATTATATACATTGATTGTATTGATTGCACAGAAGTTTGAAAGTAAAATCTACCTTGTTTTAATAAAACCAACCTCTATACATCCACACCAAAAGTGTGGGTGATGATGGAGACAGTGGAAACTATGAAATAAATACAATCTGTGCGATGTAACTTCTAATGAGTTTTAAACATGAGTAAGGACACACTTGTTAAAGATCAACTGAAAAGACATTCAAGCATGTCAATTGTCAAAAGAGAACAACTCCAAAACTCAGTTTAGAAAGAAATGAAATGAGACTTCATTGAGGGTGGAGATGTCAAATACCAAATCTAGCTCGTTTTCAGTTTCTAATCAACACCAAAATTGCTCACTGACAGTACAAACATTGTTGGTGTTAATCCAGAACAGAGAAAGACATTTGAATCTCTAAAAAGTGCTTTTAATGTGCAAGCTAGAGAGACGTGTTGAAATTATAGGTTTTAGATACAAAAGGAGGAAAAGAGAGAAAAAAAATGATATACTAAGAGAATGAAACATTGAATAGATATTTCTTAAAATCAGGTTTGGGCTTATCTCAACCCTGAAAGCTAGCTCATGAGGATTACCTTAGCTTATATAAGCTCTACTTTAACTATATCTATAGCCAAGGTGGGACCTATATTATAGGATTTTATATATATATATATATATATATATATATATATATATATATATATATTACCCTAGGAAAGTCGTGGGAGCAAGTAGATTGCACTGAAAAATCCACGAAACCAGGTGCAAGGTAGGTTGCACTAAGAAATTCACTAGCCAAGTTAATTGCACTAGAAAAACTTGTGGGACCAAGTCATTTTTTTTGTATGGTGGCCTAATATCAGATTTACATTAGACTCGGATACAATCTTAAATTTTGACTTACCTAACTTATCCTCATTCCTCAAAAGCTAGCTTGTAAGGTGAAGAAATGAGGATTGTATTAGCCTATATAAGGTCTACTTAGGCTATATTTGTAGCTGACAAAGAAGCACAGACATCTCTCTTGTTTGAAGTGTTGCATTGTTAGATACGTTTCCAACACCTACACTTCTCAGATACTTGTTTGACACGTGTTGAACACTCTTCACTAGGCGTCCAATAAAAAAATATTTTTTTGGCCAACATCTCCATTTGACTTGGACACCTGAGCCAACACTTTAGTATAAATGGACACACACAAGTGTTATTAAAAAAATCACTTTTTTAACATTTAAAAAACTTGGCTTAAATTTTATGTAAAATATTAAAAAAAGATGCTTCATTAAATTTTTTTTTGGCTTAAATGAGTCATTATCATAGAAAAAAGATAAACTTAGTATATTCATTTGAGAAGGTGAATATGATATAATTTTATCTTCTTGTAAGATCTTTTTATAAAGAGATCAAGCACTTACATTGTTAAATAATGTCTCTTAATATTTTTTTGAAATTATGTGCGTGTATGTGTATATACATATACATATACATATATATGCAGTGCCCTATATTTTAGACATCAACTATCTCAAAGTGTCCATATCATGAGATCTATGAAGCCCGGATACGTGAAAATACTGAAAGTATCCGTGTCGGACACGTATCCGATACCGATATGTCTAGATACGTATCCCAAAAGTATCCGTAATTTAATTTATATTAAAAATTAATTTCAGATGAGATACGGCTTGGATACGGCTGGGATACAGCTTTAAATCATCCGATACGGCTAGACTAACAGCTTCAATACGTTTATTATTGAAACATAGGGTTTCAATCTTTCTTCTCCCATTTCTCCATTTCTTTCATTCTTTCTTCTCCCATTCCCGATTTCTCTCCTCAGAACCTCATCCAAAATCAAAACCTGGCTAGGGCTTCTTCAATTGCGATTCTCTTCTCCCATTTCCCCATTTCTCTCATTCTTTGCGAGATAGTAATGCTCCAGAACCTCACCCAAAATCAAAACCCAGCTAGAGCTTCTTCGAGCTGCGATTCTCTTGGCGAAACAAGAACTATTGCGGAAGCAAGATGATTTGGAGTTTTTTGAGAGGTCGATCCTGGTCCAGCAAATTCCTAAGGCATCGATTCTTGTTGAGCAAGTTCTTGAGGTGTTGATTCTCCAATTCGTGATAGTGGGTGACGTGATTTTTGTTTTGAACTTTGTTCCTCTTCTCTGGTCTTCGCAACGGTTTTGTTGCTCTTCTCCGTATTTTATAGTAACAGTCTAAAGGTTACTCTATTGCAGTTGCGGTAAAATCTCACAAACTTTCTCTTTTCTAATCTCCTTTTTTCTATTCATTTTACAGCAACAAAGTAAAAATGTTATTCTTGTATTTTTCAACAGCTGTGTTTGTTGACAAAAAATGAGTTCTGATGCTAAGTCTAATTTTAGAATTCCAAGTAACTTCGGTTCATTAGAACTTCAAGATGATCATGCTCCACTTTGGGCATTTGTCACTATAAAGGATAAGCTAGGAGATGGAGGAGGCAACAGGCTATGGAGTTGTAATTTTTGTGAGAAAGTTGTAACATTAATATAAATTAATTATCAATATTTTTTATAAATATTATTTTTTTAAATTCATGTTAAAGTATCTAAGCCGTATCGTATCTTGAAATTTAAATTTTTTCCGTATCCCCATATCCGTATTGCATCGTATCCCTGTCGTATCAAGTATCCAGGCCTCATATCATGAGATGTATCACAGTCATTAAACCTAGCGCTCTAACCCTTATTTATACATTAAGCACAATCCTAACTAAAATGGAAAGAAATCATAAGGAAATTTTGGAACCAACTGTACTGTAAGAGATAATGCAGAAAAAGGGAAACCAAGCATAAAGGGTAATATAAGGTATTCTAAAATATGATTTAGATAATAATGGGTACTTTCATGCACTACAACAATGTGATCATAAATTGCTATTATTTTTCTCTACAAGTGGTAACAGAATTTGCAACAAACTGTAGTCAGTTAAACTAACTCTAACAGTCTAACTAATGTAACAGATAACAGAAGTACATAAGTTTCTTATAGTAGTCATACAAGCACAACACATTATAAAAGTGGTTTATTGCTTCAGCTTTGTATGAACAGCAACTAACCTGCAAACCATACTGTTCAGCATGATATTTGTTATCCCCCTCAAGACGTTCAACTTCAACATACTTATCAAAGGAAGCATAAACATCACGGCAACCTTTGACATCAAGCTGAAGGTCTAACATGGATATGTAAAACTAAGTTAGCGTTATGCAAAAAGCAGAACTAAACATACAACTGAATTAAAAAAATCCACAAGTACCATAAAATGACTCCTTCCTAGTTGATTTGTAGTCTACATTGATGCATTCTATGTAGTTCATATGGTGCCCTTCAAATAGCTTTTGTATAGTTCCCTCAACAACAGTTCCCTGATGACAAATACATAAAAATAACCGTTTGATATGGTCACTTGTCATGAAAATCAAGACAAATATACCAAAGGTCTCTGTCCAACCTTCATTTTGTCTTCAAGTTTTTCACAAAGAACCCGATTTAGTTCTTGAACATCATGCTGCATGAAAGAATCATATGTATCCCATCCAAAAGACTTTGTCAGCTCCTTTGTCGCAACACTAGTGTCACTATATTGAAGCTTGTAGAATAAACTTTGTAGAGCCAAAGGGATGCTTCCTGTGGGCATATCATTCTCAGTTGTTGGCATATGGTACACAGCCTGAAATATAATGACCAGGTACCAACTTCCCATTACTTTCCAACAAATAAGCAAACTTCAGGAAAAACAAAATAAGAATAATTTTTCTAACCTTTCTAAAATAAGGAATATGATACAAGGTTTGGAGAAGAGAATTCATATAACAGGTAGCTCCTTGGTTCTTAAGCCCAACATAGCCAGTCTCCTTCTTTGAATCATAAGTCCAGTAATCAACAATCCTACGAACAAGAACCTCAGCTTCAACTATAAGAGTATCATTCACAAGATACCCTCTACTAGGATCATACAATTCACCAAGAGGCATGAAGGACGTGAAACCCCAATCACTTTCACGAGCATTAAATTGGTGTTGCGTGTCTGCATAATGTGAGTAAAATTAAATTACAAGGTCATAGATAAATCCAAACTTTCTGCACACTTTCACTTTTTTCTATTAAGAAAATTGAGACAGGTAACACTGACAAGTTCATCTAGCATAGACTGCAGAACCCATTATCTTGTTCTCCACCCAATTATTAAACAAGGTGCAAGCAGGTAGAACCAAAGGCTAACTACAATATGAACTCTGACACGTGTCTATGAATAACTGCTAACCTAAAACCCCACCTCCATCCATGCCCAAAAAAATGCTGCTAACCTATGGTTAATTCCGAACAAGGGGCACCAAGATGCAGCAAAATAAATTAAGAAACAAAAATAAGTATACAATGAGCAAGTATTGATGATTGACTAATAGATTAAATTAATACATTATAAAAGAATCTTTATCGTGCAACGAGGTATCATACACTCTTCCATCCAATAATTGCAACAAAAAGCTAGCAAAACTCTTTAACTTATAATTCTAGCGATGCTCTCTCCTATGTACATTTATGGCTAATCTATGTTGTCATCTTGTAAAAGTAAAAGTGTAAAGATCAAACTGCAGGGACTACCTTTTCTCACACAATACTTATTATGGATTTGATTAACAACTGTCAAGCTAAACTGTGCATATCTACTCCAACCGTAGGGCAAACTAGCTGAATCTGCAACATCCAAATACATGGACAAATGGTCCACATTGTTTCCTTTAGGGAAAATCAGCACACGCCTGTCAGGCATGAAACAAAGTTCATCAGAGCAAATCAATGAAAACAAGTATACATAGACGAGCATATTAAAGAAGGAGAAAAAAAAAAAAACCTTGTTACCCAACAAAGTAAATTTCTTAGAAAAATACCATTTATAACCACCAACAATAAATATTTCTGAATAGAACTTCTTTGTATTCAGCCTAGAAAAGTTATCAATTCTCCACGTGAATCTGGATGACGGAGGATCCTCGACAGGCTGGCTCTCCACTGTATTGGCAGTTTCAGGTTGAGCTACAACTAACGATCATCAAAGAAACAAAAAAAATAGCAATCACCTATCACATCAGAAATTAGCTGAAAACTTAAATTAGCAAAAACAAAGTGCTACCATAACTGAATTAGACCCTCCAATCGCTTACCAGGAAAAAAAGGTAAAAAAGAGGTGAGAGAATTAACTATGCATTCAACAAAGGCAATGAAATTCCATAACTTCCAAAGTACAAGGCAACCAATGCATGGATTTAGAAAATCTTGTGCTAAGAACTAGTAGCCAAAAAGCTGTTTTATGCAAAACCAATCCAAATTACAGATCAAACATTCCTTAAAGAATCTTCCTTCATCTAAACAAACGATAAAAAACACAAAACCTAAAATCCTTAAACAATTTTTCAGTCAGTCCCCCACTCTCTCACCACCAACCAGTGCATAAACCAACTTCCCAATCGCCTCAAAACAATTCAATTAAATCACACAGAAACTAACAATAGCAGTATATAGAGACACAGTTCCTTAAAAAAAAAATAATAACCAAAAAAAATTGGCACGGATCAAAGGAAGCAAGAAACAAGAACTACCTTCCATGGGTTGGTGATTGTTCTCAGGCAAATCCGCGTGCGGCACAAGCACCTCCTCGTCCTCTTGTTGCTGCACAAAACAAAATCCAAACCATACACATCACCCTAGTTCGGATCCACCGCGATACACACCAAAGCCCCCATCAATAACATAAAGCCCTAAAATCGAAACCCGGAACCGCACCAAAACTCACGAAATTGCAACGAAACTCTCACTCGCTCAGATCAAAACGACGATACAAGAAAACGAAAACGAAACCGAAAACCCCGTCAGTGCCACCACTCCCCGAAGTGGAGAAAAAATAAAATTGAATGACACAAGTCGTCGTTCAGCGAAAAATCGCGCTAAGAGAAGCACAACACAAAATCTATTATTGTGAATAAAAAAATAGGAGAGTGAAAGGGTGCGTTCAGAGAGAGTTAGGGAACGCGTACGTCAATGGGAGCGGGCATCCTCACGGTCATGATGAATTGTCTTGGGATTCAAACCTGTGAGGGTTATCGTTGGAGATAGAATGAGAAATTTAGAGAGAGAGAGAAAGAAAAAGAGGATTGTAAGAGAGTAGTGTGTGTGAGAAAACGAGATCACCAGAAGCTGGTTCCAGAGAAAAGAGAAGAAAAGAGGTCTTGGTCTTTATTTCGGGGGTTTGGGCAATTAGGAGATTTCGCGTTCCAACTGTTCATAGTAGTTCTTAGAAACTGCAGAGTCACATAGGGTACAAGTGCAATTTAGGGGTCGAATTGGGTCATTCTCTTTCTCATAAAAAGCAGATATGGATTATGTTAAAACTTCGTTAAAATTTGTTTTCCATTTCAATTATGGATAAATATGCATTCATCAATCTGTTAAATGTATGATGCTGTAATAATATAATTATACTAATTTAAGTTTTTAAAGTTAAATATAATGCTTTATTCGACAAAAGGAACTGAAGGTGGTCAATTGAAAGTTATGAATTAGTAGCTGAAATTATATAAAAAAATTATGAAATTAAATTATTTGATAAAGTAGTTGTTTAATTGACTGATTTATTGTAAATAATATAAAAATATATATAATATTGATATAATGTTAAAATTAGATATAATTTTTTTTAGAATTAGATATAATTTATTTTAATATATTTTATTGATAAAAATAATATTATTAATTTAAATAATAATTTAATTGTATTTTTAAAATTATTAATTTTATAATATTGTATCAATAAAAATTATATGGACAGATTTAAATAATTTTTTATAATTTTTTAATTTTAAAAATATTATTTATCTACTTAATTTATTTTTATTTAACAAAATATACTATTAATGAATTATGATAATAAGATGAGAAAGAAAAAAAATTATTATAAAAACCAAAATAATAATAAAATTAAAGTCTTAAAATTTAATTATGTGAAGAATAAATTGTCTTAAAAATAAAAATAAATTAAAAATATATTAGTAACTAACTTAAAAGTTTTTATAAATACTTTTTGAATATATATATATATATATATATATATATATATATATATTAGTGTTGACTTTTACACTACACATATAAAATTTATTACTAATTTTTAAGAAATATATTATTTATAAAAAATGTAAAAAACATTCAAGTGATGTAAATTTTAAATTAATAAATTATTTTGAACGTATTAAATTTTAAAAATTTGATTTAATATGACTAAAATTAAAAAAAATAACATTTAATTAAAGTTAAATATTAGATACTACAAAGAAAGAAAAAGTGTGAGAAAGAGATTAAGATTTTATAGTATTTTTTTATAAATATTTAAAATATATTTAAAATTTTATTTATAAATATTAAAAAAAATTAAATGATGTAACAGTATGTGACAGTGATGTTATAGTGATAAATTAGCTCCCTGTGAACTTAATAAATAAATAATTGATAATAAAGAATAAATCATAATTTTTTAATATTTTAGACTAAATTTTAACTAAACAAAATTATAATATTTTATCACAAAATATGTGACATTTATAAAGATATAAAAATATAATATACCTTCAAATATTTTAAAAATTATCAAAAAAAAAGTTGATAATAAAAACTAAATTTTAATATCTTAATATTTTAGAAATTAAATCTTAATAAAAAAAACTTTGTAAGAACTTATTACATTGAGGTTATCAATGACATTATTTACATGATTTAGTTGAATTTTCAACTCTTATATTCAAATTAAACTACTCTAAATAAAACCACAAAGATACCAAATTCATATTAATATCTATTTCATTATTATTTAATTATTATTAGACATTGTTGTAAAATATATTTATGTATGTTAAATTAAGTTTTTTTATTTGTAATTTAGACTAAGTTATAATTTAAAATTATTTTTAATATGTTTAATATTTTTTTTCATATTTACTAAATATTTAGTTTTTTATTTAATAATTAAGCAATTTATATATCAATATATAAAATATATACTATAACAAAGCAAAGAATTGATGTCATTTTCAATGTTTCCTTGTTAGACTTGCTAAATATACAAAATTGTAATTTCATATGGCAATTTGGATGCATAAGAATAATATTTCGCAAAGGCGAGGAAGCATTGAAAAGAGTATTTATAGTAAAACCTTTTAAGAATAATAAAGATGTAAAAAAAAATAATGATCAACCTTGAATTTAAATTTATACTACTCAACTATAAAATAACTTTATTTTTATAATAATATGCACCGCTAAACAAACAAAAAGTAAAGAACATAAATGGAAAAAAGAAAATATATCAAAGGTGTGTAATCAATCAAAATATAAATATAAAAAAAGCATAATAATGAAAAAGTACATAACAAAGGTCATACTTGAATATTGTTGGTTAACATTTATTAATGTTTGTTTTTGTCAAACAATAAAAAAATGCATTACAAAAGTGTGTAAGCAATCAAAATAATAATAATAAAAATCTTTGTTCTAAAAATATTGAATAAAACAAAAGCAAAGTAATGAATAATGAAAAGAAAGAAGAAAGGTGAACCAAAATGAAGATGATACTTAAGTTTGTTCTTCATCAAAGAATGGAAAAATGCATAACATTATGTTAACAATCAAAATATATAAAAAAATAAAAAAATAAAAATAACAATGCTATGTAAATGGTATAAAAGAAAAAGGAAGTAATGAATAATGAAAGAGGTAAAAGAAGCTAAAACCAAACATGAAAGTGTAAGAAAAGAAAATGAAAATAATACTTGAACTTGTTTGTTAAGTTTTATTTCTATTCAAATGCTACGTTTATGGTCGTAAGATTACATAACAATGAAACTGGAAAGTACACAAAACTGGTAAAAAAAAAAAGTTGAAAGAACTTATTGTTAGGTGATACAATTACCCAATTCTGAAATTCACTAAAATTAGTTCCAATACAATGTATCAATATAATTTTAATGATCTTGTCATATAGTAATTATTATTCTTCTATAATTTGAAATTTAAAATTTAAAATTTTGAATAAAATAAAATTTATGAGAATAGAAAAAGTAAAAAAGAGTGCACGAGAAAATCTATTTATGAAATCCAAATTTTTCATATAAGCCCTACCACAATAAATCATTCCACCACACACATTACCGAACATTCATTGCATCATGCTCAATTAAGAATCTTCTATCAAACACGCCTATTCTTACATTTTATCTCATCCACATTGCAACTCATAGCAAACAAACATACTCAAAACAAAGTGAGATAGGGTAGAGTCCCCCTTACCTCAAATTGAAGACTCACAATACCAATCAACCAAGAATGTGTTTCCCCACATGAATTTCATCTTGAACACATAGAAAACTCCATGAGAAACTGAAAGAACATGAAAGAGAAACGAAAATTGAAACCCTAACTCTTAGAACTTACGTCCAAGCATCCCAAACACGATTCCAACCTTCAATCTTACTCCTAAATGGCTTTGGAGGCAGTTTAATTGGCAAAATAGGATTAAAGGTCGAGAGAATCGAAGATATTTTAAAGAGAGGAATGGAAAATGAATTTTTCAAACCCTAGACCACTCAAATACCCTTTTGGTCGCGATTTTCTCGCTATAGAGAGATATTGAACCTTACTGCAGCGACACTCCTTCTCGCTACAGCGAAAATATCAGAGGGAAATGCATTCTAATTTTTGCAGAATCTCGCTACAGTGAGACCCTCTTGCTACAGCGAGACTGCACGCAAAAAATACCCTCTCTGTCTATCCCTCTCGTTGCAGCCAAAGGGCTCCCACTACAATGAGAATGCCTTTGCGGTTCACACTTAGCTTATTTTCCATCCAGTCTAACCTAACCACAAGGCAAATGTTTTCATCCATATTTACATGTCCCTCCATATACACGGTCATACACATATATAAGCATATATTCACATTATTATCACATAAATCAAAACGCACATTCGAATAGCAATCCACATGTTCATATTAATAATCAAAATATTATTACAAAATTCGAAGCGTTACAAATACTCTACAGATTGTGAGTAAATTTTGTGAGTGCCCATTGGGTACTTTACATATTCAATTGGAGGAGAGGATAAGTGTAACGCCCTAAATTTTGGTAATATTAATTATTATTATTATTATTATTATATATGTATATATATTTATATGTGTGTTGATTTATTTGATAATGATGTTTATGTGTATTAATTACATGGATGTGTGTATTTATGTGTATGCATGACTGGATAGGGCTGAGATGGACTAAGTACCTAAGTGCAGGGGGTGATACTGAGTTGTTCTCGCTATAGCGAGAGGATTCTCGCTGTAGCCAGAGGGCCCTGGGAGGAAGGACCAGAACTGTCGCCTTCTCGCTGTAGCGAGAGACGTCTCGCTGTAGCGACAGTTTTTGGTGCATTTCTGGGTGCAGTCTCGCGGTAGCGAGGGTATCTTAATGTAGCAAAATTCTGTAGAAATCAGGGTGCAGTTTCGTTTGATATTTTCGCTGCAGTGTGAGGGCGTGTCGCTGCAGCGAGGTCCCCTCGCTGGAGCGAAAGTGTCGCGACCAGAAAAGAATTTAAAGGGGGTTTAGGGTTTGAGAAGTTATTTCTCAAAAATCCCTTCGAATCCCTCGACCCAGAACCCTTTTCCACTGATTAAATTGCCTCCAAAGTCGTTCGAGAGCTTAATTGAAGGTTGAATCCGTGTGGAGAACGCTTGGAGGTGAGTTTTAATGGTTAGGGTTCCCTTTCTCATCCCCTTTTCTCTGTTTCTCGATTTCTTGGAGTTCTCATGGAGTTTTTCCATGTATTTTAGGCCGAAATCTGTGTAGAGAACATATCCGTGGTCAAATCTGAGTGTGGGACGTCAATCCAAGGTAAGGGGTAGACTCTACCCTATCTCAATGTATTGTAATTCTTGTGTGTTTGATGAAAATTGATATGTAATGTGATGTGTGATAGAATAATTGGACCCCGTGAGGGTGATTGTGTGTGATGGAATGTCATTGATTGGTGAATTAATGATATTGTGAATAAATATGGGCTATGTGCCGTGTAATGTGAAATGAATGTGGGACTAGTGCCGTGTATTTGAGTGCCACGTGGGCTGTGTGTTGTGTGTAAGCATGACTATTGCATGCGTGAATGAAATATGTGTAAATAGGCGTGTTAGCGCCGTTGTAATGTGCTGTGAATGGTTCAGCGATATACTGGGAATGTGGGAGATGATGACGGTAGAAATACCTTGAGGAAGAGAGAGTGGTGGTGACACCGACTGCGGAACAGGTGCACCACGGGCCACACACTCTCTTCCTGACTAGACCTCTGACTACTATCTTTGCTGAGCGACCTGTGACTGCCCACGTGGTATCCGTGAGGCAGGGGTAACCGGTGACCATTCATGGTGTAAATCTGTGATCACAGTGCCACAGTGAGTGTGGCTGGCGTGCATATGCATGGGTTTATGTATTGTACTTATAGATGTGAAATGCTGCCAATGTCGTGAGTGCATCGGTGTTAAATTGACATAAGCATGTGTGATAATGCTGCTTGTGATTGTGTTTGTTTAATGTATTAAAAATGTTTTGGAGGTGAGAATCTACGTTGATTGTGTGTTTTTGGGTAGTGTAGAGTACTCATTCTTACATTCATTTTTCAGGTAATTAAGACAATCAATATCGGACTCAATGAAGGGACGGATGGACTGCTTTAGGACTTAGATTTTATTTTGAAATTGTTGTAATTGAACTAGTCTTGTAGCAGTTATTTGATATTAATTTGTAACCCTTCACTTATTTCGGAATCTTTTATGAAAATTTGGTTATCCGATTTGCGAAATTATTATTTAATTGAAATTAAATTTAAGGTGTTACAATAAGAGAGAGAAAAATATCCAAGTGGTCATAATGAATGGAGTTGTTTGGCTTGTTTTGATTGGTTCATGAATCTCGTGGTCTCAAATGAGCCACAAGGTTGATTATGAGCTGTTAGATCAAGGTGTGATGGATAGCTTCTCTACCTTTGGATCAGTGCAAATAATATTATTTTATTTTGGTAGTTTAAATTACTGAAACTCTATTAGTTCCACTCCTAACCAAGGATCTTTTATTCTCCTGATTTCTCATTGGTATTTAATTAGGTACTATTTTAAGTTTCTAATTCTAGTTTACCTAATTAACATATATTTGAATTCTAATAAATCTTAAATTAGTCATTAATTAACCTTATTCATGTTAATTAATCAAGAAAATCAATTAATAGTATAAAACAAACAATTAAAATTCTAGACATTACACTAATAAAATTAAAACAATAATAAACCAATTCATAATCATTCAAAAATTAAATGCAAATTAAAGAGGTCTCCAATGAAGGAGAGATGGAGAAAGTTCTTGATCTCAAGACATATTCTTAAGGCTCTAATAGTCAACATTGGCTGGACAAAATCAATATCTAAGATGTCTAAGTCGTTGTCCATGAGGTTCTTTAAATAGGGTTTCAAAACTCTAATATTTCTTCAAAATTGAATCTCTCGAAGGCAAGCATAGTCATGCTCACTAATATGTGCAGTCGTGCTTGTTGCAATAAAATCTATTTTTCATCTAATTTGGACATAAAATGTACCTAAAATCCAATTGTGATATTGTCATATCACATTGCATAATTAATATAAAAATAATTGTAAAAATTTAATAAAATAATAGTCACACATATAGATATAGATTAAAAAAAATGTCAAAATACAGACTTATCAAAATATTTAGTTATTTGATTTATTAAAGCTAGAAACTTGACTTAAAATTTTGGATATATAAAGTTAATTTTACTCAAAAAGAAAAATATCTAAAGAGAAAAATGAAAATATATTGAGATTAATTAGTAAATATAAACATTTAATTAAATGAGTTATAATATAACTAAATTTTAAAATAAAATTGTATTGTATGAAACCTAATGTAATATTGGTACATATAAATTTTGACAACTTATAACACATGAAGGTAGCGTTGCTACATTTAGTGTTACAAATTATTGCTTAAAAGTAATTCTTAATTTAATTCAATAAATTAATTTATAATTTCATAATTAAAGAAAAAATATTTAAATAAACATATTTTAATTAATTAAAAATAATTACCTAATTAATTAAAATTAAAATATAATAAATTTTTATTTATAAAATCTAAAATAACATACGTACATATATGTTTTAACAATTTATAATATATAATAATAAAAAAATTACACATTAACGTTACAATTTATCTTATGAATTTTATTTATTTATTATGATCATAAAATTTTGAAAGAAAATACAATTTATCAAATATAAAATAGAGAGATAAAATATGAATCAAATTATATTTATGTCATATAAAAATAAAACAATAATAAGATAATAATATCAATAAATAAATGAGATAAATTAAGTAATAACAAGAAAATACATGAACATAAAATATCTTAATTTATAATGTTATTTTTATCCATTCTATTATTGCCATTATTATTATTTATAAAGAAAATAAAAAAGTAAAAACTATAATCTAAAGAACTGAATATTGAAGTTAATAATTAAAATATACATGATTCTAGTATCAAAGTAAAACTAAAGTAAGAATGGATGTGTTATTTTAATTTTAATAAATTTACTTTTTTATCTTTTATTTTTTATTATTTATAAAAATAAAAAGTACTTGAATTTATAACTATAAATAAATAAATATTTATATAAAAAATATATAATATTAAAATAAAAATAAATTTTGGATTCAAAATTTTAGTTTAAAAAATCTATTTTATCTTTATTTTATATAGTTATTATCATACTAATTAAAACATGAAATTTATAAGTAAAAGTTCAAAAGAGATATAATTAGAAAGCTAAATATGTTTATTATTATGATTTATTGGATGAAAATAAGTTGAAAAAAGAAAAAGTAAATTCAATTAAGATTTTCTAAAAGAAAAACAAATATTAATGGATTCCAAAAGTTATCAAACAATATTTATATGAACATACAATAATTAAATAATCACAACAATTATAAACATAAAAATGTAATAAAATAAATGTAATAATAAAATACTTTATTATTATTATTATTATTATTATTATTACTTAACAAATTAAATGAAAATATAAAATGGTATAAGGTCTTGTCACAAAGTTACAGACAAGCTTAATTTCTTTAAAAAATGATAAGTATTAATTTTTATTTTTAACACAATAATAATTAAATCAAAGAACGAGAAATGTATACTGTTGAAATTATTTTTCTTTTCTATCTTTTTTTATTTGTTTGCTTTCTTGTTCTTTTTTATACTTCCCTCCTCTAAAAAATTTTTTGTTCTCTTTCTTTATCTTATATTTTTTTATTTTTCTTAGTAGTTTTCTTTTTCTCTTTTCTCTTCCTCTTTCTATCTAATATTTAATTTTCTTATACTTTCTATTCTCTATTTTCTAATCTTTAATGCCTCTTATTTTCTCTCATTTTTTTCAATTTTGTGTGTTTTTGGCTTTCTTATTGTACTCTTTTTCCTATGCGATCTTCTTATGTGATTTACTTTTATAATTTTTATGCTTTTAAGATTAGAAAAGATAAAAAAATTTATCTAATTTTTTTATATTAAAAGTTGGCTCTTGTTGTTTGATAATAGTGTCTCACAAATGTTTATTTCCTAATTTTTTAAAGTCAAATTTGTTTTGCTCCTTTTGCTAATATCATCTTTCTTAAAAATATTCAAACAAAAAAAGTGATATTCGCAATTGTCTTTCTTTAATTAAATAATATGCATAAAGATGTTTATAGTGATAAAAATTGAATAAAAAAATTAATCATTTTTGAAAACTAATTAGGTGTATAAAAACATCAAAGATAAGCATGATAAACATTTGATTATGAAGGAGATAACATGGAAAAAATTTAAACAAAGAAATGTAAAAGGCTATCAGACAGGTGATGGTTTCAGAATAAGAAACTTAAAAGAGATTATTAAGCAAATGTTGAACTTAAAATGAAAATAAAAGTTGACAAGTAGATACTAAGCTTAAACATAAGAGTAAAGTGTGTCATTTAAGTTTTGTTCTTTGATGAAAATGTAAAAGACCCTATCAGATTCTAGACTTTAACAAAAAAAAGTAAAAAGAACTATCAAATTCTGGACTATAACAACAATAACAACAAAAAAGATAGAAAAATAAATGGGATAGTTATCTTCATAACTTTGGCATAAAAAGTAAAAGGAACACTCGAAAATTTAACCTTTGATAAAAGTATAAAGGGGCCAATTAGATTTTTGCATTTTAATATAAAGTAAAGGAGTCAATCATATTATGGACTATAGTAAAAGTGTAAAAGGTTCAATCAGGTTCTGGACTTTGATAAAAAAATGTAAAGGGGTCAATAATGTAACATCTCGTATTTATTTAAATAATTTCCTCTTTTAAATATAGAAATATCAATATGATGTGAGTAAAATAAGTAAAAGATAAATAAATATAGAAAATATTTTCTTGTATGTAAAATATGAATCACTGTAAATGAGTAAAGTTTAAAACTTCATACATATAAATCTCTTTCGTAATAGAATTAAGAATATAATTTCGAGATTATCAATTCACAATTAAAGAAAAGTTAAAATTCTATATTAACAATTAATTACTAAGTATTACAAATGTGTTTTAAACCATCATTTACAGTAGATTTATTAAAATACTTCAAGTTCTAATTAGAGCTTTAATCAATATAGTTACATTCTTCAAAATACCGGTCCTAACAAAACAGTCTCTTTCCTACCATCGCCTCTGAGTATAATCCTAGAACGAATCAACCTTCTTTACCTGAAAATGATTGTAAGGGTGAGCATTCCTTATCCACTAAAATTGTTAATTTATATGCAGAAACATTTCTAATACAACGTGTAACAAAATAGCAATATTCCATGCTTCAAAAATTCAACCAGACAAAATCATTTATATACATATTTCATCATTTACTTGTATACATTCCATTTCTTATTTAATTATCTCAATCAAATTCAATGCCTGAACTTATACCACTTTACTTATTTATAAAATTTTAACCAAATAAAAGTTATCCATTCATATTACTCCACACTCAACCAACATGATTATCTAATTCATAATATTGTGCTACCTTATCCATTTTCAATCTTAACATCTCATCAATGCACAATACTCTACTTATTCTCGGGCTCCTAAATTACTGCTAACACACTCTCCCTAGTTATGAAGGATTTATGCAGCATGAATAGTCGATGTTTAGTTAAACCACACACAGATACAACATGTGCGTTCACAACTTTCCAAGTAAAGGTATAGTTAGAAGTTCGGTCAAAAAATGAGTGTGAGACTTGTAAATGCATCATACTTTTACATCGTGTGCACATCAGTGAACTGCATTTACCATTCTTATTTCTCCCAAATTTGCACAATCAACTCCAGACCCTATACTCCTAGTGTATCCCTGAACTATCTATACCATATTTCAACCATGGCACATCAAATCATATTGTTCTAATACATATGTTACAATTACATTAATCAATATACTACAATGTATATGTTATAATCTCACCCGTCAATGTATTATAACACATATATCATAATCGCACTAATTAGTGTTTTGGTGACATATATATTAGTCACTCACTTTTTACTTATATTTTCTCAACACTTATACATAATTCCACCAATTTCCTTCACTAGCAACTTCCATATATTTGCATCCATCTCATACATTTCTTTTCACCATCATATTTTCCATCCTCTTTCTCATCATTTGATTAATTAAAACATATTGAATAATTCACACATCCAAACTAATTCTCATTCATATATTTATAATAAAATATATTTCTTCTTCCAAATATTGACTAATTTTCATCAAATTCATACAATCATCATGTTCTGTTATTTCAGCATATATTCACAAAATAGTAACATATTTTCATACAATTCAACATATATGCCAAAGGTTGAACGCCTTTAGACTTAGCCTAATCATATAACGTAGGAATATATCACTAGAGATCATACTCTGTCAGTCTTGATTAAGTCTTCTAGCCTAAAGTTCAAACATTTATACTTTTTCATAGTTAAACACTTGAATTTTTGACATAGATAATAACTTTAAACCTTAACTAGACATATAGAATTTGAGTAACTTGCCTCTAGGACTTCTTAAATTTATTCTTGTTCACAACATTTATCATGAATTCAATTTTAAGTGATTTCACACAAATCAAAACCCTTTCTTATACCCAAAAATTTATTTTCACCTATATTTTCAAGAAAACTTTATAGGTTGCTATTTAAAGGAAATCATCTCGATTTTCTCCAAATCAATTTGTATAGAATGAAATCTAGGGCTTGAGAATAACTCTCCTTACTTGGAAATGAGTCTTAAGAACTAGGTTCTTCGTGGGCTCTAGGGAGAAACTCCATGTCTCAACTAGAAACACTTCCTAAGAACTAGAGTTCTTCTCAGATTTGAGTGAAATAGATGTTTGAGCTCCGATCCAAGAGATATACAAAGGTATTGGAGGCTCTCTATGGAAAGAAAGAGAGGTCAGAGGAGAAGGAGTTTTGGTGAGAAGTAAAATTTCTCGACATGAAAACCCTTAAATACCCTTCAAAACCGCGCGTTTTCGCTTGAGTTAGCGGGCTCTCACTTAAGTGAGCATATCCTTGCTTGGCGAGAAAACCAGATGATGTTTTTTCTGATATTCTCGCCTTGGTGAAAGGTATCCTCGCTTGAGCGAGAATGGGTCCCGAAAGCACCCTATTTTTCCTACGACTCCTCGCCTGAGTGAGCTGCTTCTTGCTTGAACAAGACCCCTTCTTGCCTGGGTCAGAGAACTGTTGGGACAACTTTACCCTATCTCACTTGAGCGAGACTTGCCTCGCTGGAGTAAGAAAACTTCAGAACGCCTAGTTCAGAAAATACCTATCTCGCTTGAGCGAGACACATCTCGCTTGAACGAGAAGTTCTACACCAAAATTTCTATTTTTCTAAAAAACAAGGAAGTGAAAAATGAAGGTGTTACAAATAAGTTTCTCGACTTTAATATAAAAGTAAAAGTGTTAGCAAAATTCTGAAATTTATTAGAAAAATAAAAGAGTCAATGAACTTTTGAACTTTGATAGAAAAGTAAAGTGGTTAGTCAAATCCTAGACTTAGATTGAAAATAAAAGTTGTAAGACAGATATTGTGCTTAAACTAAGATTCAAATGATAACAATAAATAAAGATAAATGCATGTTAATTTAATTATGTGATTGTGTAAGCTGAATAAATATTAACACTTTGAATGAATTTAATGCATGATGACATTAATGATGTTAAATGCTATGATGAGACTTATTAAAATAAAACAAATTATTTTCTTGTTTTTTTATTATTATAAAGGTTCAAAGTTCCTAATCCTTATCAGAACAAACATCTCAAGATTCATGAATAGGTAAGATTTTGTTTACATCAGTTCCTTTATTAGGATTGTATTAAGTTACAATTCTAATCAAAATAGGGTGGTGCTTATTTCTAAGTTGTCATAATGAGTCAACTTGTTCTATCATGCTAAATTTAACGAGAAAATCATTGAATTATATTTTAGAACCCACTACTATAATGAAATTTTTGTATTATTTTTTCAATGGTTACTAAAATGATGAAGGAATTATCAGTTAAGAATGTGAAAGAGTAAGACTAAGCTAATTATTAAGATGGTGTATACAATGGATAAAAGGTGACAAGAATCAAAAGGTTGATATTGAAAAATAAACAAGCTATGATAAAGAAAGTAACATTAATTTACAAGAAAATTTATAGTATGAGTAACGAAAAACAAGAAACAAATGCATCAAATAAAGGATAAGGAATACAAAAAAATAAAAAATAAAATCACAAATGACTATGAAATAATGAGGTATCATGTTACTTAGTGATGTGATCCTAGGAGTCATTTGATCACACATGTATACACTTTTGTAGTTGCTTTTTTCATGTTTAGAATAGTTTGTTTTTGGCCTTATATTTTGACCATGGGCCCGGGAAGTCCAATAGGCTTCAAGGTGGAGTCTTTTGTATTTTTATTTGGGCTTGTATTAGGTCATGTATTTGGTCCAAATCTCCATCCCCGTTCTTTCCCTTCTTTTAAGGCCTATTAGAGACCATTTTGGGCTTTGAGTTAGCTTATTTATATATAGGCTAAGCTCCTTTATAATTTTTAGATTTAGAATTCATTTGATGTATTATGCATTTTTCTCCTCCCATGTGAGTTGAGTTTTTCTCTGAATTTTCTCCTTAGAAAATTCATAACATTACTCTTATCATAGATTCTTCCCTGTAGTGAGTGCAAACCTTGGCTTATCTTCAATCCTTTGAAGTGGTGCTACATCGATACTTTCTTCTTCTATGTTTTCCATTTGCGTTTTTCTTCCTTTTTGCTGGAATCCTTGAACTTGAAGCATGAATCTAGCCAAAATCATGACTGGTCTACCTCTTAGAGATCCAATTCTTTGGTTTTTCTTGAAGAACTCTTTAGGGAACACATCATTAGTAGCACTTTCCAAATGAACAATGCTAGTTTCTCATGTTGATAAATTGACTCCCCATTAATAAAACTTCCAAATGAATAAATTTACCCTAGTTTGAGATTTTGGACTTATGAATTGCTCAATTCAACTCCAACATCCCAAAATTGTCTCAATTTTTTGTTTTACCATAACACCTTGCCTCAGTTTAAAATTTTATACATGCCAATTGCCTTAGTTTAGTGTGTTGCCACGTCACGTCCCAATTTGAAATACTAACGACATCATATTACCAATTCAAGGTTAATTGTCCAACCTTCATCTAGACCACCTTTTCAGGTTTTCAGTCTAATGGAGAGTTTTACTTAACTCTAATTTTTGCATAAGCCATTTTTTTCGAGTTTTCAACTCATCAGATCCTCCAACTTTTATTTAAGTTGCCCTTTAGGGTTTTCAATCTAGCAAGTTATTTTTGTTCTTTTCTCTTTTCCATTTTATTCTTTTTGTTCTTTCTTTCTTGTTTTTTTTATTGTATTTTAGAAAGGCACTTTCAAGAAAAGTACTTTTTGACAACATTAGAATTCACAAGGTTTCGGAGGTCTTCCCTGTCTATATTTGTCAAGATCAAAGCTCCTCTGAAAAAGCTTTCTTTACTACATAGAGTCCTTTGTAATTTGGAGACCACGTGCCATGATGATCTTTCTCTATTAGTAAAATTTTTTGAGCAACATGCCCCCTTTCAATATATGGATAACCAAGGCTGAATCACCGTATGTAACATCCTCTTTTCATTTTTCGATAAATTATGTTTTGATTAATGTTAAGTAGTATTATGATGCATTTAGAAGAGAAATAAAGAATTTCAGAGGAACTTTGGTGCAGGAAATCTCGCTTAGGCGAGGTAAATCTCACCCAGGTGAGATTGAGCGTGCAGAAATACAAAGTTGCAAGGCTATCAAGTAAAGCGAGATGATTCTCGCTCAAGCAAGATAAGATAAATTCGGCCTAACTGTCACCTCTGCCAGACGAGAGTGATCTCACTCAAGCAAGCTGGGGATCTTGCTCAGGCGAGGATCCACAGAAAAAATATCATGTTCTCTTAACACTATCTCACTCAGGTGAGATTGTGCTCGTTCAAACGAGCATACAAAAAAATAGTGGATGAGACCATTGTCTGCATATCTCGCTCAGACGACAGAGCTGTCACTTAAGTGATATGTTGTCACTCAAGCGAGAATGCGGGGGGTTGAAGGGTATTTAAGAGATTCCCAACATAGGAATTTCATTTGTTTCTAAACTCACGTCCTCCTCTTAAGTTTCTCTGAACTCTCTCTTCGTTTTACCTAGATAAAAGTCTTAGAAACTCTGATATCTCTTTGAATCCAAGCTTGAACGTTGAAGTTAAGCGAATCTAAGTAAGTTTCTTCAGATTAAACTTAATTTTCTGTGATCGTTTTTCTTGTTCTTGTTCCTTATGGATATCTCTTGGTATTTAGGAGAACTTTCATATTTGACACTTGATTCTTTTCAACATCTAATTGTGAACTCATTTTTGAGGTAAGGAGAGCTCTATTTTATCGTTATAGCACAATATTTATTTTGTGCTTATAGAGCACTGTTATGTGAATATTGTATGGGGATATATGGTTGAAATATCTTTTGTGTGAATAATGGATGAAAAGATTCTTGTTTAATGATTTGGACTGTTTGATTGTTGGAATAAATGGTTGGTAGATATTCATATATATTATATGATAATTGTTCAATATGAAATATTATGAAAATTTGTTGAATGATTATTATGAGACTTTGTGAAATATGTTTGGGTGAATGATATTATTCAGAAAGGAGTTGACAGTTCTGACTATATCAATGAGTGTATGAGTGGAATAGATTGAAATAGAATTACACTATAAGTGCTTTACTAAGCACAATCTTATGAACGAGAAAGGGAATAACTTTGAAAATGACCTAAAAGTCGGATATAGATCGAATCTAGTGTAAATAGTTACAGAGATACACTGGGGGTATAGAGTGCAGAGATGATGAGAATTTGGGGGAAAACGTAGGATGATGAGTGACATTTGCGTATGTGTATATACTATTTCTGAGACTAGACTCTTGACTATGCCTTTACTAAGGGGCTCGATTATTGTATATGTTATATTCATACTATTTACTTAGTTGAGTAAGATCTCAAGAAATACTGGAAGCATCGATATCTGTGATCACAGTGCACTAAGAGTGCATATTGGAATAAGAGAATGGATAATAAATTGTTGAATGGTGTGTAATGTGAATATGTTTGTAATATGAATTTGTGAGATTAATTGTATTGTATTTACGTTATAAATCATGATTCTATGATAAATGTTTGAAAATGGGTAGAATAGACACTTATTCTTACTAATATTTTCAGGAAACTAGGATGACAGAGCCTCAAGGAAAAGTTAGATTAATAGATAGATTAGTACATAATAGGTTAAATTATGTATTTAATGAATATCAAATACTATGTTATTTTAAATTTGTTGTCCTTGTGAGGATGAACCCAGGACTTTTGTTATGTTAGAGATGAATTTCTTTTGCAGTATCCCGTTTGATTTTCCTAAGAGTAGAATACATCAGACCCTATGTATATATATGTATAGAGGTACGGTTAGGACTCTGACAGCTCTCACTTATCTATTCACCTATCACGATCACAACTATCTCAAAAGACTGTCCAAATGGACCTTCGAGCGAATTACGGGCATAGAGGTTACGCCTAATTTAGGCGATCGTTACTTGGGATCAGATGATGATCTGGATTCTGAGGATTTAGCAGAGATAGAGAGTTGGCACAAGGTCGATGATTAGGACTATTCTTCAATGTTGGATTATGTTTGAGATTGCTCTGAGACTTATATTTGTTTATGTGATGTAAATATTGTTTTAAGTCCCATATATTTTGATAGATAGTGAAAATTTTTATGTTAATATATGTAATGTATATTCAGGTTTCCCACGAAGAATATTAAATTTTAGTTATGATATTTATTTACTTTTTATAGTATTTATTATTATTATTATTATATTAGCTCTGCAAAATTTGAAATTTTCATCTATATACGAAAACTTAAAGGAAAATTTTACTCATTGTTGTAATAAGTTAATTATATTCAGAAATTGATGTTTTAATTTAAATGATTAAGAATAAAATATACATTATACAAATTTTGATCTTAGGAGGTTACATTGTACACCTCAAGAATTTTGATTTTTGACTTTATAGCGGCTTGAATTCCAATAGTGCATGTCTTATATTTAACTATTTGTACAATTAAACAATAATTTAGCTATAGTTGTGATATATTACTTCTTCAAAGAAATCAATATAGCTCTAATCCTATGTCTAAGCACATTAGAAGTACTATCATACATCATAACCCATTCATTTTTTGAAGATTCTTTCTCTTCAAACAATGCCAATATATTTTAACTATTCATTGGCTGATGAGCTGAGAAATCTACCAGAGCACTATCTATGATTGTTTTCTGGGTTAACATACACAATATCATACTTTAATAAAAGAACTTGGCATTCAGCAATCCTTCTTGCAAGGGCTAGTTTTTCAAAAATATACTTGATTGGCTCCATTTTCTACACCAACCAAGTAGTGTAACTCAACATATACTGCCTCAATCTATGAACTGCCGGAGCCAAGGCATAACAAATTCATTCTAACAATGATTATCTTGCTTCATAATTACTGAATATCTTGCTCAAGTAACAAACAATGTGTTCTTTTCAACCAAATTCGTCATACTGACCTAAAGCACATCCCATAGATCCTACAAATAATGGCGACACTAGTATTGGGGGATTTTGCAAATACTGCTTAATTTTCTCATACTTCTTAGAAATTATCATTCCATTTCATCAACTAATTGTTTCGTAATAGTTTAAAGATTGAATCACAAGTGGCTATTAATTGGCTTATGAATTGGGCAATGTAATTTAATCTCCCCAAGAATCTATAAACGTCTTTTTCAATCTCAATTTTAATTTCCTTAACCACTTAAACAACTTGTGTAAATTGACAACATGACTTTCTTTGATCCTTGATTTGAGAATTATATCATCCACATAGACTTTGACTTCCTTGTGCATCGTATCGTGAAATAAAGTCACTATTTTCCTTTGATATGTTGCTCCAATATTTTTCAAATCAAATGGCATAACCTTCTAGCAAAATGTACCCTATGGTATAATGAGTGTGGTCTTCACCATATCCTCTTTATTCATTTTGATCTGATTGTAACTGGAGTAACCATTCATGAAAGAGAAGAATGAACGTTAAGTTATATTATCTACTAGTATGTCAATGTGAGGCATTTATAAATTATTCTTAGGACTTGATCTATTTAAATCTCTATAGTTAATACACATTCAGACCTTCCTATCTTTCTTCAGAATTGGCACGATGTTGGCAACCCATTAGGGTTATTTTGCTACAACAAGGAAACCCACATCAAATGACTTCATAACCTCCTCACTAATCTTCAATGACATCTCAAAATTAATTTTCTTTTAATTTTTCTTAACTAGAGAATATTCTAGCTTTGACAGTAATTTATGCTCAACTATGCTAACGTCAAGACCCAACATATCTTGGTATGGCCATGCATAGACATTACTATAATCATGCAAGAATTTAATCAATTTTTTGTGCTTTTGTTCTTTCATAAGAGTGCCAATATTAACTTCTTATTATTTTTAATCCCCAAATTAATCATCTCAATTGGTTCTGGATAGAGCTAGATCGCTTTATCTTCTTACTTAACTAATTTTAATAATTCTAGGGATAATTCACAATCACCTCCATCATCTTTGTCAACGTAATTAATGAAAGAATCAAAATTACTTAATGAAGTACTAACACTATTTCAGTCAAGCATGTCACTTTTAAATCTATACGCTGTAAGAGTTAAGACAAAAAGAAAGGAAATAAATGACAAGATTCAAACAACAAGGAAAAAAGACTAGAAATATTACTAAAAATTCAAAGTGCATATGATTAACTTAAAAGGAAACATGTGACTTAACTTACAAAACCATTTGAAAGAAAAATTCAAATTACAATAAAAAAAATCATATATTAATCTTTTTTAAAAAGTATTCCAATGTTTTAGGACAAAGCATATGATTGACTTTACATGACTACTTGGAATGAACATTAGAAATAAGAGGAAGTTTAATGATGTCAATTTTTGTGTTTAGCAGACAAATGCGAAATAGGTTGACAACATATTCTCCAGATACATCTTCGTCAGTAACAATCACTAAGTCTTGGAATTCAAATTCAACACTATAGAAACTTGTTAGAGGATCACAAATAGGGTGTCATTTAGTCTTAGGCTCTCTACCATCCAACTAGGCTATTTTTTTTTTCTTTATTCTCATCGATGAATGTTTTCTTATAAGCTTTGGTGGGTGTGTTCCTCAACCTAAACCTATACTTGATCTGATGCAGCTACAACAATGTTGCTACTTTTGTCATATTTTGTCTTAACATATATTAATATTGATAACCTCCATTAAGCATAATTTTAGCTGTCATTATGAATGTATTAGACTATTGAGGTATCACGACTTAAGCTCCTTCTTTAACATAAGTGGTGTTGGCAGTCTCTAGAGTCTGAAAAGAGGTATCTAGAACTTCTTCAACAACTTCAATATAAGAAATAAATGATGGCTTACTAACATAATATCTTCACGAGGCAATGACCAACTTGTTGTCAATAGCAAATTTTAACTTTTGATGCAATATGGATGGTATAGCCCGAACAAAATGAATCCAAGGTCTCGTTAAAAGGCAATTGTAAAAAGGTGCAATGTCCATTACTTGAAATGAAATCTTGAAGGTGTAAGAACCAATTTGAATGAGAATTTCAGTTTCTCCAATGACCTTTCTTTTTTACCTATCAAAGGCCCTTACTACTATAGCATTAGGCATTATATGCAATGCATCACATGGTAATTTTGATAGTTTCGTCTACAACATTACATTCATAGAAGACTTGTTATTCATAAGCACTCTAGCAATAATATGATCTTGACATTTCACAAAAATGTTAATATTTTGTTGTGCCTCATTCTTTGAGCAAGTACTTTATCGCCAGTACAAGTGAGATAATTACTTAAAGTAATACTGCCAACAATGCCCTAAATTTGTCAACAGTGATATCATGATTGACATATGCTTGGTTTAATACCTTCATGAGAATCTTTCTATACGACTCAAAGTTTAGTAGCAATGATAGCCTTGGTGAGGTTTGATTCAATTGTTGCATACCCTACTATTCATTTTTCCTAATGAACTTTAAAAATTCACAAGCTTCTTAATTGAACACTATCTTTTTTCTCTCCATCAATATCATTAGGTTCACTTTCCTTGGCCTTCCCTTTCTAAGATATCTCCACCTCTCTTGTTCATTCCTTTCTCAGCTCCTCAAGAATGTAAATACAACTAGTTTGAGTCATCCTCCTAACACTAGCAATGTTTGAAATGACAAGGGTATCAAAACTACCACCATGTGTCTAGTCTTGCTTTAGATTATTAATATAAAATTTTGTACCATATTTTCAAGGTATCATATTATTATCCTTTCTGACACTGTGATTTAATAATAAATCATTATTTTATTATAAATTATTATTATTATTATTATTATTATAAAATTTTATATACGTGTGCACATATGGGTTAATAAACTAGTATTGTCTAAATGACAGATTGAGCAACAAGTTGAGTAAAGGAGAGTTTGACACATAGTATAACAAGGACCTTATTTCTTAGTATGCATTAGAAGGCTTAGATATATTAGTTGGAATTGCAAATGTTTATAATATCACTATAAAAAAAAAAACAAAATTTGTTACAACAATGGGTGAATTAGAATACTAAGTCGCCTTTAAATTGTAACACGTGATACTATAAAAGTGCTTGTCCTTAATGTTGAGATCTCATATATTATAGATATTTCTATAAAACATTGAACGATAATTCTAGTGATCAATAAATATGAAAATGTTGTAAAATGGAAACAAAAATAGTAAGTCAAATTAAGTCATTACCCGTAAAAAAGAACAATGATTCATCTCGTTACTGCACTTTAAATTTGACTAAGAAAATAGTATTTGTAAAAATATTTGATTTTTAAGGTAATATTATTAGGCTTTTGAATCAAATAAAATGCAAATCATGTTAACCAATCTAAGGCCAATCTGCATCATTATATGCATCTAGTTGGATAGAAGAACTAGCAAAAAAAAAAAAAAAAAACACACGAGAAGCAGTACCTTTAAGGTATCTAATGATGCAATGAACAACAGTCATGTGAAGATGTTGAGGAGAGTGCATAAATTGACTAACCTACTGGACAACAAAAGAGAGATCAGACTGTGTAATGGTTAAGTAGTTGAGACTTTCTACCAATTGTCGATATAGCAAAGGGTCAGAAAGTTGCTCGCCCTCATCAACATGATACTAAACATTCACCTCTAGAGGAGTATCAACAGAGGAAGATTCTTAAAAACCAACTAATTGAATTATTCATATGTATACTTATGTTGATGTTAGAAAAAGCCAAAAGGGTCCCTATGTATCTCTAACCCCAAAATATAAATAAGATTACCAAGATTTTTCATGTGAAAAGACTCTTGAAGATGTTGTTGTAACTGGGCATTTAATAGAGAATCAATCCCTATGATAACAATATCATCCACATATATCAAAAGAATGAAAATTCCAGCAGCAATTGTTCGAAGAAATAAGGAGGAGTCATATTGGCTTTGAAGAACATTAAATTAAAACAAAATGGAGTGAAATTTCTCAAACTATGCACAAGCAGCATGTTTGAGCCCATATAAGGAGCGATTCAACTTATAAAATTTTTTGGTAGAAGAGGAATATAAACTAGGAGAGGGCTGTTAGATTTTTTAACATTAATATTAATATTTATATTAATTTGTGGATTAGCATTATTAAATTATTATGGTTATATTGTTATTAATTATGACGTAAAATAAATGTGTATAATAATAATAATTATTATTATATAGATTTTGTAATTGGGCTTTTAGGGTGAATAGTTTGTGATGGGTTAGACTATTCTATGAGCCCAGTGAGAGGTTCCTGCTCTCATCTGATTAGGCTTATATAACTGTTGCCCCATTAGACAGTTACCAGTATGGGATAATACCAATCAGATAAGAGAGTAGTACACGCTCACTCAAAATAAGGATTGCTTATGACTCGTGGGTTCTCATCAGGTACATGTTTAACGCAATTATTCAATTACATATAGTTGGAATTGTATTGAGATGTTATGATGTGTATTATACATATAATTGTGTTATCTTTAATTTTATATATAAAATTCTTGCAAATGGTATCAGAGCCAACTTAATACATATCGTAATTTTCCAACTTTGAGCAACCAAAATGCTATAATTTTATGTATGGATTTGGAAAATAATTTAGGTTTTTTTGTTCTTCTTATATTCATAAATATCATATCCAAAAATTGTTAATTTTCATCGGGTATGTTAAGAGAATTTCCCTGTTTATTAATTTTTTGAAACTATGAACCCAAAAATCGTTTTCCCAGGGCAAAGGTTTATTTAAAAATTGATTAAGGGGTTTTGTTAATAAATTGAACACGAACATAATCTAATAATTAATTCATTATTTTGTTCAATTTTAGATTGAGAATTTATTTTTTCTTTCATTTTGCGTTCGTCATTGACCTATTTTTGTTGTACACATTACAAAGAACGTAGTGGACCCTACTCGTTGAAAGAAACTGTTTGGGTTGTTTGATTTCTCAATTACTTTGAATCCTCCATAGCTGCACGGGTTTTAGCCTTTGAAACACTCTTTTGTTGTTCAAAATACACCCTTTGTAACAATATGAATTGATACTTTAAAATGCAAGATTGAACTGGGTCGAGTTTCTGAATTTGTTGGACCCGTTTTGCAGCTGATGGGTATTTTTTTTTAAGTGTATGAAGCCCCCTTGCGTGGCTGAGAGAGCGTCGAGTGGAGGATTATTTTGATATTAAATTTTTTGGATAATTTTCATAATTTTTTGGGCACTGTAAATATTTTTTAATTAATTAACTCGTGCCTAAATTAATTAAATAATTATTGTATTGATGGAATATGATCCAATTTTTTTTATATACATGATTATACTAATATTTGATATTTATGACATTTTTTTATACTATTCACTCTCTTTTTGAATGTCATATATGTTAAAAATAAATAAATAAATTTAGTTTTATATAAATTATTTGATGTAATTTTGGTATAATTATGATTTCATGCATAATATACATATTTAAATTAATTCTGAATGCATGATTATTCTGTATAAATGTCATCTCACCTATCGTGAGACCATTTATACATGACTTGTGTAAATTATATAATTATATATTACTTTAATAATAATTATATCCTATCGATGTGTTGTTATTAATGTGATTTAAAAATACTATGCAATTGTGTTTTGCTTATGTCAATTTTGTACTGATACCCTATCGGTGTTAGGATTCTTGTGACATTAAGTTTTGTGCATTGTATTCGTCTTTCTTATTTATTGTGATCCAGGACCCTTAGGCGGGATCATAGTAAATAAGAAATTTTGTGATGGGCATATTATTGTTGCACTTGAGCTAATTGCGCATATTAAACTTTGTTGTTTCCCATATCAGTGTCTATGCCCACATCAGTGTCTATGCCCACTTAGGTGAAATATTTGAACAGGACCAATTATGAGGACTGAGTTGACTTTGTTAAATTGTTTCTTGCCATTTTCTAATGTGAATGTTGCCCTTATTGAAAATAAGTCTAAAGTTTCTACACCTGAATCTTCTGCTGCGGTTATAGTAAAACATGTTAAATGGGCTCATTCTAATAAAATATGTCTAGTAATTATGAAGTTCATTATAGACAATGTTCTTGAGATGAATAGTACTAAGAAGTAAGTTTAGTTACAATATCCGTTGTCGATAAATTAGTGACAAATTCTTTGGCAAAAATTCGTCGCAAAATTGTGAAATCTTAATAGTGCCTCTAGGCAAGAAACTTAAGGAATTTGATAAGACGGAGAAAGCTTACTATCTTTTATTGTTCATAAAAATCAATTAGCAGTTTCTTTGTAGGATATTGTGTAGACTCAGGGGTTCTAGATTTTATTGTCCAATTTATACCACTAGAGTTGTTGAGACACATGATATAAGTATATTATAATGTATGATATCACTACTCCTTCGAGTATGATTTTCTGCATTGTTAAAATGCTTATAGTTCGTGTTAGTTTATTTTGTCATCTTGTTATGACCATATATTATTGATTAATTTAGAATAATAAAATGTTTTCATTTATGTTGTCCAAGTGGGAGATAAATTGTTGAATATTTTGTGTGGACTAACATAAATCAAATTTTGTTATAACTTGAATTTAATTATAGAATAATAAAATCCATTTATGGTTTGAAGTAAGTTTCTAGACAGTGGTATTTGAAGTTTGATCAAGTGGTCACTTCTATTGGCTTCAAGGAAAATGCTTGAGATATGTGCATTTACTTGAAGATGAGTGGGAGTAATTTTATCATCTTTGTCGTCCATGTTGATGATATCTTTGAATGAGACAAAGAATATATTGAGTGGCCATTTTGATATGAAAGACCTTGATGATGCTTTTGTTATTCTAGGCATCCAGATATGTTGTGATAGGTCTCGTGTTACTCTTAGATTGTCTCAGAAAGGGTACATTGATAGAATCCTCAAGAGGTTTAGTATGTATTCTTGCTCTCCATGTCTTGCGCCTCTCCCAAGGGGTAAGAAACTCTCTAATTTTTAGTGTCCTCATGATGATAGAGAGTTGTTTGAAATGGAGAAAGTTTCATACGCTTCCGCTATTGGGAGTTTGATGTATGCTTAAGTTTGTACTCGTCCCGATATTGCTTATGTTGTTAATGCTTTGGATAGATACTTGAGCAACCCATGTTTGGGTCATTGAAAAGCCGTGAAGAAAGTCTTGAGATATTTGCAGGGAACCAAAGATTATATGTTGACCTATGCGAAGTCTGATCAACTTCAGGTCATTGGATACTCTAATTTTGTAGGTTGCCCTGACGACCGTAAGTTGACTTCAGGCTTTATTTTTATGATGGCGGGAGGAGCTGTATCTTGAAAAAGTGTTAAATAGATAGTTATAGCTACTTCTACTATGAAAACAAAGTATGTCGCTTGTTATGAGGCTACCCGCTCGGCTATGTGGCTAAAGAATTTGATTTCTTGCTTCCGCATTATTAAGAGTATCTAGGCCACTTGTGATTTATTGCGACAATACTGCTGCTGTACTTCTCTCTTAACATAATAAGAGTTCTACTTGTTTGAAACACTTTGATCTAAAGTATTTGTTTGTTAGAGAGAAAATACTTGAGTTTTAGACTCAAATTGTGTACATTGCTACAAAGAACATGCTAGTATATCCACTAACCAAAGGCTTAACCATTGGAGCTTTTTAGAGTCATGTAGCTCATATGGGTTTGGTCAAGTCTTTTGATATTTTGGATTAGTGGGAGTTAAATTTTGTTTTTGCTTGTTAACATTATTATCTAGTTTCTTTATGAGATATATGTTTTGTTGACATCACTTTTATTGACATATCTTTTATGACAATTTTTTATACTTGGACCTTTGTGGAAATGATATTTATGTTTCCTTTATCTATATTGTGATTGGAATATAAGTTGCTTGTAGTATGTAATGTATATCCCTATCGGATATAATTGTATACTATCTAGAGCTTACTATTTCTTTGGTGATAATTAATAACTTGTTACGACAACATAGTTTGTGGACTTAGTAATTTAATAATGCTATCCAAGTGGGAAAATGTTAGATTTTTTAACATTAATATTAATATTTATATTAATTTGTGGATTAGCATTATTAAATTATGATGGTTATATTGTTATTAATTATGATGTAAAATAAATGTGTATAATAATAATTATTATTATTATATAGATTTTGTAATTGGGCTTTTAGGGTGAATAGTTTGTGATGGGTTGGACTATTCTATGTGCCCAGTGAGAGGTTCCTGCTTTCATCTGATTAGGCTTATATAACTGTTGCCCCATTAGACAGTTACCAGTATGGGATAATACCAATCAGATAAGAGAGTAGTACACGCTCACTCAAAATAAGGATTGCTTATGACTCGTGGGTTCTCATCAGGTACATGTTTAACGCAATTATTCAATTACATATAGTTGGAATTGTATTGAGATGTTATGATGTGTATTATACATATAATTGTGTTATCTTTAATTTTATAAATAAAATTCTTGCAAGGGCTTCATGTAGATTTTCTCTTTGAGATCACCATATAGAAAATCATTCTTAATATTAAATTATTGAAAGGACCAACCATGTAAGGCAATAATAGCAAGAATTGTTTGAACTGTAGTCATTTTGGCTACGGGAGAACATGTCTCCTTATAGTTGATCCTATATTCTTGTTGGCAACCTAAGGCAACTAAGCAAGCCTTGTAATGATCCAAAGACCCATCAGAGAAAAGCTTAACTAAGTAAACACTTTTACAGCTGATGGGTTTGCATGACTCAGACATCGAACAATGTCCCATGTCTGATTATCTTCAAGCGCCTGAAGCTCCTCTTGCATTGCTGTTTGCCAACACTCATGTTTGGCTGCATGTGAATAACAAGAGGGAACAAAAATAATAGATAATATAGCAGCACAAGAGATATACTAATTAAGAGGGTGAGAAACTCAAGTAGACCATCGTGGTACATTAAGAGCAAGATTAGTGGGCGTGGTTATAGTTGAAGAACATCATTGATACACAAAGATAGGCTTGAAGTATTGGGAAGGCACTAAGGAATCATCAAATTGTGGAAGAAGAGCCGTTGCAGAAGAGGAGCTATCATGAGATAGGAAAAAAATAGTGATTCTCAAAGAAAATAACATTTCAAGAAATCCAAATTCTTGTAGAAGCAAGATCATAACAAACAAATCCTTTATCATTAGTGTTGTATCCCATAAATGTACACTTAACAGATTGAGCAGATAGCTTGTAGCGTTCATAAGAAGGCAAGTGAACAAAACACATAGCCAAAAGGATGCAGATGCTTGTATTTGAGATATTCATCATAAAGACAAAAATAAGGCGAGTCAAGATTTAAAGTTTGAGAAGGCAGCCGATTAATCAAGTAAATTGAGTTAAAAGAGTTTCTACCCAAAATATATGTGGAACGAAAGATTCAAGTAATAAGGTGTGAACCACATCCAAGAGATGGCAATTTTTCCATCCAGCTAGGCCATTTTTTTGAGGTGTACATGGACAAGAATACTATGAGGGAATGCCTTTTTGATTAAAAAAGACATGAAATTCATTAAACATATATTTGCCACTAAAATCTTATCGGAGAACCTTAACAGTCACAGTAACTTAAGTTTCAACATAAGCAAGAAATGTTTTAAACAGTTAAAGCATTTCATATTTGGATCGAAGAAAATAAATCCATGTAAATCTATTATAGTCATCAATGAAAGTTACAAAGTATTTATATTGTGCATAAAAAATAACAGAAGAAATCCCCTAAAAATCACTATGAATGACCTCAAAAGAACTTGTTAGATGACTACCCGAAGTTGGAAAAGGAAGAAGTTTACTATTTCCTAATTTACAAGTTGAACAGTGAAAATAAAGATCAAGCAAAGAAGTTTGATCAGACTGTCCTAATAAACTAGAGGTGAACAAGTGAGACAAAATAGTTTAATTAGGATGTCCCAAGCGTTTATGCCACACTTCACTTTTATTTGTAATTGAAGAAGACAAAGCAACATGACTAGGAAGATGCAGCAGAAATAGTTGTCCAATTTTAGGGCCTTTCGCAATCACTGTTCTGGACACATGATCCTGCACAGAACAACTATCACGAGAAAAATGGACATCATAGTGATTGTCTACCAATTGACCAACACAAAGAAGATTATGTGAGAGCCCATGTGAAACAAGAATATTGTTAAAAGTAAGGGTAATATCTCCATCAGCAGAAATTTGAATAATATTACCATTAACAACCTAAATATGGTTAGAATCATGATATAGACGAACATTTTTACAAAAATTATTTGAACTGGTCATATGATTGGATGCAACAAAACCAAGAAGCCAAAACTTAGTGTGTGGAAGACTTTTACCTTTAATCCCCAAGGCTGAAAAAACTGAGATAATCATTTGTTGCACCATTTCAGGTGTAAGAGTAGCAGGTGTAGGAATATGAGGAGAAGCAAGTTCAAGTGTGACCATATTTTCATGCTTACCAGCAGAGAAAGGGACAACATTAGGTTGACAGGCAGTGAGCTGACATCTTAGCGGGCGAATGCAGCACTCTTTAATGATATGACCTGACTTTTTGCAGTAATTGCAAAAAAAATTTGTACAATTTGTAGTAATATGGTCATAGCTCTTACAACTGGAGCATTGAACCTTACTCATATCCCTACTGTTGCCTCTTCCTTGCACTACAAAAGCCATCTGGGAAGCAGTTAAAGTGTCTTGTTCAAAAGTGACTTGGCTGAAAAGACATTGCTCTTCACAAAGCAATTCAACAATACAGGTATCCAAGGATGGAGTAGGATTACGACTCATTAGATTAGAATGCACATTTTCAATTTTTGAATGCAGTTTCATCAGAAACTGATCACGCTAGCTGGTCATATGGACTTCCAACACAACAAGGAGAGACTCTTTAGAAATCAAAGCACAAATAATATTAGAAAAGTCAGCCCAAAGATTGTGAAAACCAGAGTAATACAATTGAATAAACAAGTTGCCCTAATTGTAGTTAGAAATCTCACACTCCAATTGAAATATTCTGACTGAATTAGTTTGATGGTAAACCTTCTTCAAATACTCCACATACAGTTGACTGTTTTATGGAGCACAAATGAAGAACAATTTGTTGATCAGAAGACCTAGTGATCCAAGATATCACTCTAGCATCCTAACACACCATTGAGCCAGTTATGTAGGGTCTCGAGAGGCTGGTATAATGCCATCTATATGACCCTATAATTTCTTTCTAGTAACAAACAAACTGAATTGAAATTTCCATAAGGAATAATGCTTCCTAGTAAATTTGACACAAAACTCATAAGTGGAACCAACCATGATGGGAAAGAAATGACAAAAATAGACTAGGAAGAAGGAGAGAAAAAAAAAATTCTTACGCAGCCTCAAAGGTGCAGAATGAAGAGAATCCAAAAAGATCAAAGGTAAGACCAATATGTCGAACAAAAGGCTAGAACAGGAAAAAAAATTTCCTGCACTTGAATATCAAAGAAAAAAAATGGAAACCTAAAATTAGGTCATGATACCATATCAAACCTTACTTTGAATGGCAAAAGACGTCTATTGCCTGAGTTTTCATATAATATGTAAAGTTAGGTACAGAGAATATTATGCTAAAATCTCGGCTAAATTACAGGAATTCCTAGACTATTATGAAATGATTCTAATCTATACTACTAATGGTACAATTGTACATAATAATACAAAAGAATAATAATAGTTGTTCATAAATATAATCTATATAAGGTAACAATTGTGTCCCCTATTCACCTTGCACTTTCTTCCTTACTAGCCTCTAAACCTCATGTGCCTTTGCTAGAGAAACTACTTGTCACTAGCAACCTACTTATCCCTATAGCACAAAAAACTGTACTACCCTCAAATTCTCAACCACTTTCCAAGAACCCTTATAAGCAATTAACAGTGGTTGAGTTGCATGAACGACGTCATCAAGAACTTTGCTACTATTGTGATGAGAAATAGAATCCCTTTTACAATTGTAGAGCTCAAATGTTATGCCCTCTTAGCCTTTGAAGAGCTCATTGAGATGTTTTCTATACTTGACCTTGATAATCAAGCAATAGGTGAACAACTCGTAGCCCTAGAGGTGAGCTTCAACGCCTGGGGTGAATATCCCTCCACTTTACGACTCAAAGGTTGTCATCATGACCAATCTGTGACCGTGTTAGTTGATAGTGATAGTACTTTTAATTTCATCCAACTCTCGGTTGCACAATGCCTGTAGCTACCTTGTTCAGTTGTAATCTCTTTCAAAGTATTTATGGGTAATGATAATTTTATTTTGTGCAACACTAAGAGCTCTGCAATCCTTTTGGAAGTGCAAGGTGTTCCCTTCAATGTTGATCTTTTTCACCTTCATATTGCTAGTGTAGATGTGGTTTTTGGTGTCACATAGCTTCAAAGTTTAGGTTGTGCCCTCATTGACTATAATCTTAATACTATGGAATTTATCTACGCGGATCAAGCGACGATTTTACACATAGAAAACTTATTATAGGTCTTCATTGTTGGTACGTGTGTCAAAAAGTTGCTCTATAACAATAACATACTCTCGATCTACCATATATAACTTCGAAATGAACCTCTGGTGCCACTCCCATGGTTCTTTTTGAACAGGTACAACAATTGTTAGACTAGTTTGCATCAATCTTCAATGTGCCCGTAGTCTTTCTCCTCCACGTGAGGTTGACCACCAAATTAATCTGGTTTTGGGATCTAAACCAGTGCACATACGCCCATATAAATACCCTCACTTTTAGAAAGCAAAAATTGAATGATTGGTTTTTGAAATGCTTAAATTCAGTATTATATGAGACAACTAGAGTTCCTTCTTTTCTCCCATCCTTTTGATGCTCTTGGCGATTTTGCATCACCATTGTGCACTTAATACCATCACTATCTGTGATCTGTTTCCTATCCCCACAATTGAAGAAATATTGGATGAATTGCATAGTGTTGTTGTTTTCTCTAAACTAGACCTACGGTCTAGCTATCATCAAATTCGTATGCATGAGAAAGGCATTGGTAAAACTTCCTTTCAAACACATCATGGCCATTATGAGTTCTTGGTCATGACATTTGGCCTCACTAATGCTCCATCTACTTTTCAAGCTACCATGAATAAGGTATTCCAATCTTATATTCATATATTTGTGACTGTGTTCTTTGATGACATTTCAATTTATAGTAAATCCTTGGATGACCATCTCTCTCATCTTACTGTTGTACTAGACATATTACGTACTCATATGTTATTCACAAACTTCTCAAAATACGAATTTTTCAACATTTCATCAATTATCTTAGCTATGTGGTGTCTACTCACAGTGTCAAAGTGGATTTACAAAAGATTAATGTTGTGATCAATTGTCCACTTCCGCAGAATATTACCCAGTTATGTGGCTTTCTAGGCTTAATCGGTTATTACAGACACTTTGTCCAGGGATATGCTAGCATTGCTTGGCCTTTAATTGACATGCTTAAGCATAATTCTTTCCACTGAACTCCAACATCTGAATAAGCATTCCCTTCAACACAAAAATGGATTAACCACAACACTAACGCTAGTCCTTCCTGATTTTTCCTTATTGTTTGTGGTAGAAACTAATGGTAATAATCATGGTATTGGAGCCATCTTGACTCAAAAAGGCCACCCCTTGGCATATTTTGGTAGAAAGCTCTCTACAATTCTAAATTGTTCCTTTTTGCCAATTCTCCCATAATTGCTAAGGTATTACATGAGTTTCATTAAACTCCACAAGGTGGCCACGTAGGTGTTTTAAAGACCTACAAATGTGTAATCAAGCAATTTTATTGGAAGGGTGCCAAGCAAGTTGTGGAGAAATTTGTTGCAGCATGCTTAATTTTCCAGCAAACTAAGTATCTTACTACTAAGAGTCCTTAGCTTCTTCAACCCTTGTCAATACCTACACTACCATGGGTCGAAATTTTCATGGATTTCATCATCGGTCTTCCTTCATAACAAGGGTACATTGCCATCTTTTTAGTAGTAGATCGCTTAACCAAAGCAGCCCATTTTTCTACATTGAAGCCTAGTTTTATGGGTAAAATTGTGGCTTACATTTTTCTGGACTTTAATAAAACTTCGTGGCTTCCTTATAGGAATTGTGTCAGACAGGAACCCTCTTTTCTTGAGTACTTTTAAGCTTTAATTAATGAATTTTGGTTGCAATAAACTTCATTATTCCATAGCCTATCACCCCCAAAGTAATAGCCAAACTGAGGTTGTAAATTGGTGCTTGGAGCAATATCTTCATGCCTTTACTTCGGATCATTGTCATCAATGACACTTTTATTTACCTTGGGTTGAGCTGTGTTATAACACAACCATCTATAGCTTAATCGGTATAACACCTCACGAAGCTTTATATGGGACTAATCCAAAATTGCTTCCTACTTACATTCTAGGCTTAGCCTTGGCAGAAGAAGTTGATTGCAACCTCACTACCAAGACTCATATTCAAGAACAATTGAAAGATTACATAGCCCGTGCGCAAGCCTGTATGTGCAAGTATGCTGATGCAAAACTGATAGACAAGTCATATGAAGTACGACAATGAGTTTGGGTCAAATTTCACCATTACAAGCAACATTCAGCAACCAAGCAACTTAACTACAAGCTCTCTAAGCATTTTTATGGGCCATTTTGTATCACTACAAAACTTGTCCCTGTTACTTACCAATTAGAGTTGCCACTTGAATGCATTATACATCCTTGTGGGAATGTGCAAACAGAGTCCCACATTTGTTAGAATTAGGGAGGATCAAGGACATATAAGTATGGTAGATATCTCCATTAGTATGAGGCCTTTTGGTGGATGTCCAAAAACAAAACCATGAAGGCTTAGGCTCAAAGTGGACAATATTATACTAGTGTGGAGATATAGTAAAGGTTTATACCAGACTAACAAGTGGTATTAGATCCTAGATCCCTAGGTAGTGCTATGTGGATGTGGATATGCATGACGAACCCTGTGTGATGAATCTCCCGGTTAGGGCTAGGAGATGGCAAGGACCCCTCCATGGTGGGCTCTGTTGTTAGAGGACTTTGTTTGAGGGGAAGATGAGATATGTAAACAAAGTCCCACATTTATTAGAATTGGGGAGGATCAAGGGCATATAAGTATGAAATATGTAAACAAAGTCCCACATTTATTAGAATTGGGGAGGATTAAGGGCATATAAGTATGGTAGATATCTCCATTAGTATGAGGCCTTTTGGATGATGTCTAAAAATAAAACCATGAGACCTTAAGTCCAAAGCGAACAATGTCATATTAGCTAGACCTCTCTTGTTAGAGGACTTCGTTTGAGGGAGAGATTGTTGAGATGTGCGAACAAAGTCCCATATTTGCTAGAATTAGAGAGGATCAAAGGCATATAAGTATGGTAGATATCTCAATTAGTATGAGGCCTTTTGGATGATGTCCAAAAACAAAACCATGATGACTTAGAGCCAAAGTGGACAATATTATACTAGTATGGAGATATGCATAAAGTCCATACTGGACTAACAATCCCATCTTTCATGTTTCTATTTTAAAGTCTTACATTGGTCCCACATCACCTACCAATGTGATACCATAGATTTCTCATCGTTAAGCATTCCTCAACCAAAAGTGATTGTGGCTGAACACACTACACATGAAGTTTTTCTGGACTTAGTAGTAAAACTTCATGGCTTTCCTATAGGAATTGTATCAGATAGAAATCCTTTTTTCTTGAGTACTTTTTGGCATCAATTTATGAATTTTAGTGGCACTAAACTTTGCTATTCCACAGTCTTCGAACCCCCAAAGTGATGGCCAAACCGAGGTTGTAAATCAATGCTTGGAGCAATATCTTTGTGCCTTTACTTCGAATCATCCACATACATGGCACTCTTATTTACCTTGGACCAAGTTATGTTATAACAAAATTGTCCATAGCTTGATTGGTATGACGCCTCACCAAGCTTTATATGGGACTAATCCAAAACTACTTCCTACTTATATTCCAAGCTTAGCCTCGGCAGAAGAAGTTGATTGTGACCTCATTACCAAGACTCATAGTCAAGAACAATTAAAAGACCACATAGCTCGTCTGCAAGCTCATATGTGTAAGTATGTTGATGCAAGACAAATAGACAAGTCATATGAAGTGGGATAATGGATTTGGGCCAAATTTCACCATTACAAGCAACATTTAACAACCAAGCGACTTAACTACAAGCTCTCCAAGCGTTATTATAGGCCATTTTGATTTATACAAAACATGGCCCCATTGATTATCGATTGCAGTTGCTAATTGAATACAAGATACGTTCTATCTTACATGTTTCTCTTTTAAAGTCTTACATTGGTCTCACACCACCCACCAATGTGGGTACCACAGATTGCTCATTACCAAGATCCTGTAGGTGCAAAATCTCAAGTTCTTGTGAAGTGGGAAGGCAGCAATCGCGAGAATGCGAGTTGGGAAGACTGAGATGTTTTGGAAGCTCTCTATTCTACTTAGGCCCTTTAAGGACAAGGTTCTTTTCCATGGGAAGGGTAATAATACAACCTACTCAAAGAGGAAGACAAACACATGCATGTGTGGGGCATCTAGCTGGGCAACAAATTTTGTTACATAACTCTTATGAGATAAGGATGATAGATGTGATTGACTTATCTTTTATTATTAGATATATTATCAAGTAGTTATTTTATTATCAAGTAGTTGTAAAAGATAAAATTAGATTTAGATTAGTGCAGGTAATTATGTAATTAGCGCATGCAGTTACAGAGTCAATTTAGGTTAGCTTATAAATATCTATGCGGATTTTTATTGAATGAATGATTAAGTATTATTCTTATCAACTTGTGCCTACAAGTCTAGAGTTTCTTGAGCTTTTCTTGAAAAATCTTAACAAACTTCCTTAATCTTATGAGTCTATCCTTTCTTATATTGAAACCCTCATACTTCTACAAGAGCTTAATCACCAACACGTCCTTCCAAGCGACACACAAATCTTCAAAAACTACATAACAATTATGTACTTTGGGCTTCAAACAAATCCCATTCTAGTACTCAATCATTGCAAGGATTTCCTTTACAACTTTATGTCTAGGCAACATTGCTAGTCTTTTTCCCATCATCATATATCTAAAGAAACACAAGGTTCTTGTCTTCCACTGTCTTTCAGCTCCATGCTGAAAAGTCTCAGCAAAAGAAAAGTTTCCTGTCGCCATCTTTCTAACGTTATTTATATATGTCAACAATCTATATATCTATGTAAAATTGACTGCACCTACTTATTACTCTATGTATTAAATTTTGAAACGTTTAAAGTCATTTTTATATACATGACTCCACCTACTTTTTGAAACGTATAAAGTCATTTTTATATACGTAATTTCACCTACTTATTACTCTATGCATTAAAATTCAGAAATCTATACAATCACTCTTATTGATTACATTTATTTATTATTCTATTCATTAAAATTTGAAATGTATAACTTACGAATTAAAATTATATTTTATCGCATTAAAATTTGGAACCTATAAAGTCACTCTTATTGACTGTACTTATTTATTACTTTATGCATTAAAGTTCGAAACATATAATTTATGAATTGAAATTATATTTTTTTATACTTTTTATATTTGAATTGTATTTAAAGAATGTTTATTAGAATTGATGATTATATTATGTTACAAACGGTAACATAAATGTTCATACTATAAATTACCTTAAATTATCATTTACTAAAATAAATTAATATTTTTTTATAATTTGCAAATTAAAATTATATCTATTTCATACTTATTATAAAATATATTTAAGAAGAATTTATTATAATTGATGGTTATATTATATAAAAAATTTAGAATAAAAAATATCTATACATTTTTTAGTTACCTTTTAATTGAAAAATAAAATTATATCTTTACTTTAAGTTACGTTTAAATTTAAATGGTATTATTTTAGATTATTTAATTAATTAATTTAATATAATTTATATTTTAATATGTACTTTAAATACTAAAATATAATTTGAATTAAAAATTATATTTATAAATTTATTAATTTATATTGTATATTATTAAATTAAATTTCTAATAAAAAGACAAATTTACATATTTAAATTATTATGTTAATTAGTTTAATATAATCTATAATTCAATATATACTTCAAACACTAAAATATACATTAAATTAAAAAATTACACTTATAAGATTATTACTTTATATTATATATTATTAAATTAAATTTTTAATATAAATAATTTTATATAATTAAATTATTTTACTAAGTAGTTTAATATAATTTATATTTTAATATTTACTTCAAATATTAAAATATAATTTAAATTAAAAACTATATTTATAAAATTATTAGTTTATATTATATATTATTAAATTAAATTTCTAATAAAAAGACAAGTTTACATATTTAAATTATTTTATTAATTAATTGAATATAATTTATATTTCATTATTTATATATAATATTAAAATATAATTTGAAAAAAAAAATTATAAAATTATTAGTTTATATTATATATTGTTAAATTAAGTTTCTAATAAAAAGATAAGTTTACATATTTAAATTATTTTATTAATTAGTTTAATATAATATATAGTTCAATATATATTTCAAAAATTAAAATTTACTTTGAAGTAAAAAAATTACACTTATAAAATTATTAATTTATATTTTATATTGTTAAATTATATTTTTAGTAAAAAGAGAAGTTTACATATAAAAATATTATATATAAGATAAGATAATTTAATTTAAAATTACATTAAATAAAAAATTGTTGAAATTATTTATAATAATTTGTATAGTTTAAGAATTATTATTATAATTAATTTATACTAATTACCTTTGAATTGTATTTAAAGAAAATTTATTAGAATTGATAATTATATATTATTAAAAATGACAATAATAAAACTACTTTAAATGATATTTAAGAAAAAATTGAATAAAATCTATTATAAATAAATAATTTCAAGATTTTCTATGTCAAATATTAAAAATAGGAAAATAATATTGATTAAATTGTATAAAAAAATTTTGAAAAAATTTTATGAAGTTCTCGAGTTATCTTTTAATTAAAAATAAAATTATATATTTATTTTTAACTTCTATTTAACATTTGAATGTTAATTATTGTTTTATATTATATATTATTAAATCAAATTTTTAATAAAAAAAAATAAGTAAACTATAATACAGACAAAAAGATAACTTTTATTATATTAATTTTTTATTTTCTGACTTTTCATATATCTCTAAGTTTGGTTTCATCTCTATTTATATGAGTCATGTTTACATAACTTTGAAAAACTTGCTCAGTGTTTTTTCTATTGTCATCTTTTTTTCTTTGTATTATGCAATTATATCAATAGTCAAAAATTACCTATTCATGTAAGCACATGTGTTTTTGAGTTTGATATTTTTATTTTATTTCACTAAATTGTGTTATGTTTCAATTCATTTTTTTGATTAAATATAAAGGTGTATTATTTTTAAATAATATTATGTATTAAATTTTATTTTTAACTGATTAATTTGTATCAAATCTATTATTATTTTTTTATATTCATCACAAGTAATTATTTATTTTTATGTTTTCCATGCTTTTGTAGAAGAACAACAAGTTTCAACAAAGAGAAATGGACCTTTCTTAATGATATAAATTCAACAACAGATAATTAAAAAATAAAAGTGCGAATATCACGACGACTGTGGGATATATTAAATATATATCGCAAGAAAAAGTTAATTAGTACTGATATGGTACTAATTGATGAAAATGTATTAGATTTGAATTTTTCTTATTAAAAATTTATTATTTTTAATAAATTATAATTATGTTATCTTTTATATATTGTTGTATGATAAATAACGTAATTTACTTTTAAATTTTCTAATTAATTAATTTTTCTTTTCTATAGAACAATTACATACATGCTTCCATAAGACAGAGTATTTTCAGGTTCAAAGGTATATTAAAGGAAGAAAAAATATACTTATAACAAATTTTTTAGTAACAAAGAATAAAGATAGATTTGTTATGGTTGAAAATAATCATTTCATGTTACAATTCTATGCCACAACTATTATTAAGGAATTAAATGATGATAACATAATTCTTTTCTATATCTTTGAGTTTGTAAACTTTGAAGATCTGAAAAGTCGTCGTGAAAATAATGTCTTAATAGGTATTATGCACTAAAACTTTACTAAAATTTGTTATATAATTTGTATTTAATTTATCAATTAGTTTCTTAAAATTATTTATTTTATGAATATACGTGATTGAAGTGGTCATGGAATTCTGTTGAAGAAAAAATAACTATTCAAGGCAAAGTTCATGCCATGACGCTTCAATTACAAGACATGAGGTATAAACAATTATTTTAAATTTATTATTAATTGAAAAATATTATAATTTTGGTTAAATCATTTGTAGGGAAAATAGAGTAAAAGTAATGTTGTGAGATTGTGAGATGATTATATTGCACTATTTGAAGAAATAATAAAAGATAATGTATCTAAGGATTCAAAAATCAATGTTACAATATTCACATTCACTATTGTAAAATAATTTCAAGGTAATTGTATTATTATATTTTTAAAATATTTTATTTAGATAAATTACATATATGCTTCATATTTAATTATAAAAATATAAATGTATGTATTATAGGTAATATTTCTATTTCCATGTCAAGATCAACAAAGATTTATGTCAATATTGACATACCAGAAGTTACCCACTTTATAGATTCATTGCGGTATTGACATTATTTAAAATTTCTCTGTTATATTAATTATTGCTATGTCTTTATTTTTTTTTATCTTAATCATATTTTCAATTATTCATTATCACTTTGTTGTAGGGGTTTTATTGATATGTATATTGCTCACAATGTTGATAATACAAGATCTATGAATATTCCTAAGTTAGAAAATTTTAAAAACATATTTAAAATTTTGAAAATGGCAAAGTCAAAGAGTGATATGTTAAATTTAATTTCTCTTATACTTTGTTCTTCTTATTTAATTTTTAAACTAATTTTTTAATTAATTTTTAAAATGCCATAATTGATTGTATTGCAATTGTGATTTGTGAATGATATATTGCTTAAAAATGATTGGTATTATATTTCTTGCTCCTATTGCAAAAAAAAACTTTTTTTCACAACTACAAATTTTAAATGTGAATCATGTTAGAAAGATGTTAATGACAAGGTAATTAATTCATCACAATGTATTCTATTTTTTAAATTTTTATATTAAAATAAATTAAATTATATATTATTATCTTAATTTATATACATTACATGTTTTGTATTGAGCTTGATGTTAAAGATTTCACTTATTTAACTATATTTGTCTTATTTGATGAAGTTGTTAAACAATTAGTATAAGTAAAGTTAAAATATCTTATTGTAACATTTGAAATTGTAAGCAAATGTGTTAAGTTCTAACTTATTAAAAAATCTAATCAAATAATTGATTATATAAATAAAATATATAATTATTTTTATATGATAATTTTTTTAAGGGTGATGGTGAAGAGTTAAAGTTACCTCTACAACTTTTAAAGATTATTGACACTTTACATATTTTTCAAATGAAAATGAGTACTTACTTTGAAAGTCGTGAAAGACAGTTTCACTGCAAATAAAATTGTGAAACTGATAGTGAAAGTAATATAAGAGATTAAATTAAAGTTTCATTACTTTTATTTATAATATGATGATAAAAAAACTTTATTTTCATTGTTTGATATATATAGATTGAGAAAGAAGAAGGTTTAGACAATACAAATGTAAAAGCAAAAGAAAATGACTTGGCAATAAGTTGTTCACCTATATCTCCAACTGTAGAAATACTAAATTTATCAAAAAAAGGAAAAAATTAATGTATAAATTATATTATAATGTATTGTTCAAATTTCTTAGTTCATACAATGATTTATATTTGATATGTCTATAAAAAAATTATATTTGATATTTTCTTTTAGGTTGCAACTTGAGGAAGATGAAGCAAAAAATGTTGAACAAAAAACAACAATGGAAGATTTAGAAGATTAAAACATTTTTATTGTGGTATTGTATAAATACTTTTAATATTGTATAGAATTTAAAAAGTAAAATGTCACTAAACATTTAAGTCTTTTATAAAATGATTTTGTTATTTTATTATATATATCTCTCTTACTTTATTATTATTATTATTATGTATTGATTTTGTTCTTAGACAAATCTTATATGTAATTCATAAATTTTATATTATATCAACATTTGTAATTTTAATTGATATAAAGAATAATTTTTATATTAAATACAATCATTCTTCTCTTTTAGTTTCTACTTAAATCGTAATTAAAATATTTTTAATTACCTTTTTTTTTATCTTCTATTATTTTAATTTTTTACAAAATAATTTAATAGAAATTGATATATCATAATTATGTATAATCTATTAATGTAGATAATATTTTATTTATATTTTATATTATAATAATTATGATGACAAATTTATTTTTTTAATAATATTTATACTTAATAATTTTGTTGTAATTTTTTTTTATAAAATTTTATAATGATGATGATAAATTCAAAATTTTCTAATTAAAACTAATTAATTATAAGAATTGAAATAAATTAAACATTATTAAATATTATAACAATAAAAATGAATATGATTTAATCGTTTTATTTTCATATTTAATAAATTTATATCGTAATGAATGAATAAGTAAAAAAAATATAAAGTTTTAACTTTGAATTAAATTTAAATATAATATTTAATTTTTATATATATATATATATTATTTGTTTTAAAAATTAACAAACATTTTTTTCTATATACTTTTAATATATTTTTATTTTTAAATATTAACATATAATTTTGTATATATTGATATTGAAAACAGATTTTTAAAATTTCATACATTATTTGAATAAATACAACTTTATTTTTGTATATATTAGTATGATAAATTATTTAAAAAAAATATGATATAATACCTTAATAATTATATAATAAATTTTTTAATAATTTTTAGTTACAATTATAAATAAATAGTTTATTATATAAATTTAATTCAACAAATATAAACAAATACATAAATAAAATATTATAAGGCCTTTTATTTAAATTTCATAATTTATATTAAGAATTTATTATATTTATAATTTATTGTTGTAATTATTTATTTAAAATTTTATAATGATAAATGATTTATGATATTATGAAACAATATAAATTTTATTTTTATATCATAAAAGTAAAATATTTTATGCTAAAAAATACTAAATTATATATATTTTAAACAATTTTAAATAATAATTTATTTTAACAAATAATTTTTTATTATATTTATTTTTATATTCAAATTATATATTTTATATTTTAAAATAAATTAACTTAATAACAATAAAATAAATCGGGCATATTAGACGATAATATAAACATATTTAAATTAAATTCTTGTTAATACCAAAGTCAGCGCCAACTAATTAAAATAATCAATTCAACGAAAAATTTTAAACTATGAAGTGCAGCTATGATTGGCGCTGATCAAGATGTGAAGTGAATTTAGTAATCCTAACTGTAGTCAACACTGCAAGTTGTGTGTACATGTATTTTCTTCATTCATATGCATCATTTATGAGGTAAGAGATGGTGCATGAAATAGAAAAAAATTACACATAATTATTATGTGCCTCTTCCCAGATCCCAAGTCTTGTTTTTCAAAGTTGACTTGAATAGCATGTCATGTGATTCCTAAATAAAATTAAGCAATCTTGAATCTCTCTATATATAATTAAGGAAAGAAACAATGGAGAAGGCAAGGCATTCGAAACACAAAGCAAAACCATCATCATGAGCACAGTGGAAAACCCAACAAAATCCCGTTCTGAAGATTGGGTCGTAGATATTAGCAACAATGATGGTTCTTCCTGTGGAGTTAGCGTCTGCCAAGTCGTTAAATCCTTGAAAGCCACCAAAGCAGAGGATTTCACCCCTCAGTTCGTGGGTCTGGGCCCTTACCATCACTTCCGTTCTGATCTCATCATGTCACCACAATTGAAGATGGGCTCAGCCGAAAGGGCCCTTCATCTCACCGATGGCAAAGCTTTCCTTCAACAATGCGTGACAAAATTAGCCTCCGAATCCAACGTTCTAGATTTCTACCATTCAGATGTGAGTTCCAAATATGATCCCCAAATACTTCTGCAGGCATTGGCCGTCGATGGCTTATTCCTTTTGGGGTTTCTCCGCAGAGGCACCAACCCTGAAGGGTGCTCTTTCTTCTTAACTGGGAAACGTGGAATGCCTTTAGTCAACTCTGCAGGCGTAGAATTAACGATGGATGTTATTGTTAGAGACATTTTCATGCTTGAAAACCAAGTTCCCACTCGTTTTCTCGAAGTGATCTTCAAAATTGAGGGTAACGAAATTCAGTCAGATTTGGGTTCAACCATGAGAAGTCTTTGCGAAGAGTTTTGTCCACTCGTTCGGTCTCAAGTACTCTCTAAAGACCCACTAGAGTATGATCATTTACTGCATCTCATGTACAAGTTGACTGTAGGTGAGCCCACGACCACCCAGAATGAGTCTGAGCCCGAGCCCGAACCCGAAGCCCAATCAGAGCCTGAATCTGAGCCCGAGCCTGAGCCCATGCCTGATTTCATGTCCGAGGAGGAGGCTTGTGTATTTGCTATTGTAGTTATTGCCTTGGTGCTTACACTGGATCCTGAGTCCAAGTCCGAGCCTCAGACAGAGAATACGGATCAAGAAGGTAATTGTCTATTTCATAGACCGATTTTGCATTTAACTTATATCAGCGTTTATTTAATCATTTTTAAAAATAATAATTTATGTCATAAATAAATTTAAAAAATTGCTAAAATAATTTTATTATAATAAATTAGAATTGCTACGTTAATGGGTTTACATGCTTTATTTATTATCATAAGCTAACTTTTGTTTTCCGTGTTGACCAGAGGAAGCTAAAACGGAGCCTGAGTCGGAACCCCTCCTTCAACACGAAGACAAGGATGAACAAAGTAAATTGTCAAAAAACTTTTCCAGTTATACTTAGAAATTTAATGAATTATAATTTATTTTATTAATATTAAATATAAATTAAATAAAAATTTTAAATTAAATATAAAAATTATTAAACTTATACTAATGAAACAAGATCTTCTTATATTTATGTAAGTTTAAAAACTTTTACATTCAATCTGAGTCTTTTATTTAACTTAAATTTAACAGGTTATAATTTATTATTTTACTAAATTTAAATTAAATGAAAGATTCAGATTAAGTGTAAGAGTTTTTAGACTTACTAGTATAAGAAGATTCTTTTCTTATATATATATATATATATTTACTTATTACTTATTCTGAAATAAAGTTTTAACTAATTTTAAAAAATATTTTATATTTGATCAAATAATTTTATTCTAACGTTTGACATGTTTTAAAATTACAAGTGTCAATATAAGATTACATTTTTACGAATATTTAATTTGTCTATAGTTTATTGTGTATAATTATTAAAATAATATTACATTATTCAATGATTAAATTAAAAAATTTGTTGTATGAAAAATATTATTAAGTAAGTTAATAAATCTTACTTTTAAAAAGTTGGATCCTTTACTACACACATAAAGAGATAGGAAGTAGTTCCACATTCTGCTTAATTTTTTTAAAATACCTAATTAAATTAAAAGATCACATTAAACCATATTTTATTGTAAAAACATAATATTTCTGGTGCCAGATTTTATAATATGATTCAACTTTTTGTTTGTTATATAATTAATAATTGTAAGATCTTCTAAAAAATGTTTATTATATATTTATTTTACATAAATCGATAAGAAAAATCCGAAAAAGGTATCCTGTTTTGCTCAAGTACAATTCTAATTTATTTCACAAGTGTTTTTTTGTTATTATTATTATTGTTGCCGTTGAATACAGTGCAGGCTAATCCCGAGCTTGAACCCCAGTCTAAATTCGATGATATGAAGCAACAAGGTAATAAGGATAACCAAGAGACTCATAATTATATAAAAATTATATTTATTTTTTATAAATTGATTAAAATAAAGAAAACAAAGTTGTGATGTATTGCTCAAGTATAGTTTTATTTTACCTCATATGCATAATATTTTTTTTTCTTTATTGACTATAGTGCAGGCTAAAGTTGAGCTTGAGCCCAAACCCCAGGATCAATCTCAGCAAATGGACCAACGAGATCAAGAAAGAGAGTCGGACAGTGAGAAATTTTATTCATATAAATTAATTATAAAATTTTAATATATTTGTTTATATAAATTAACAAAAAAAAAATTGACATGTATAATTCTAGTTTATTTCACAACTATAGAAAAAAATCTTTTCACTAATTAAATCTCTTCTTCTAATAATAATGATACTCTAAAAATTAATATTTTAAAAAAAGAATTAATTTTTTTAAATAATTAATTCTATTCTAAATTCTCAATTTTTATCTGAAGTAATAATTAGATTAATTTTTTAAATTAGAAATTTAATCTGTTTTAGAAAGTTGTTATGAATTATACTTACTGATAATCTTGACAGTTTTGAAAAGAAATTTAATTTTATACTTTATCTGAATTTTCTATATTTTATATTTAATGGTGAATTAATAAATTATAATTCCTTAGATATAAATTAAATAAAATACTAGTATAAAAATTTTTATATTCGGCCCTAATATATATATTTTTCCCTTATTGATTACAGTGCAAGCTAACTCTGACCTTGAACGTGAGGAAAGGGACGAAAAAGACACTATGGAGAAGGAAGAGACTCAAAATGTGAGAAACAATTGGTTCATGGAGCGTTTGAAGGGATGTTATCGAATGATGAAATTTCTATTCGGATTACTATTACTCTTATTGTTGCTTGTGATATATGCTTTTGGGTTCATAGGGAAACTAATTCCATGGACGTTTCGTTGTTTATTTCGTAAGGGTAAACAAGCGTTACACTTCATACTTGATAAACTACGAGACTTGTCCCTCATAATTGACCCTATGCTGAGTCTTCTATCTGGGTATGATGCTGAAATCTCATCGTTGAAACACTACACATCAAATGTTAAACGTGTTAAGCAAATAAGGGAAGAGTTGATGCGAGAATCAACAACATGGGACGAGGGACCTCACCCATCTGTCACAGAATTGCACAAAGCTGGGATCCACTTGAAGCCTGCTGATTCTGGCATCTCATCAATTAAATTCGATGAAAAGGGTCGATTTTACTTGCCCAGAATCAAATTGGACGCTAACTCGGAAGTGATTATAAGAAATTTGGTGGCCTATGAGACATTGACCAAGCCCAAGTCGTTGATATTCACAAGGTACGTTGAATTGATGACAAACCTTATACAGACTCCGGAAGATGTACACTTACTAGTGCGTCGAAGAATCATTCGCACGAGTCTGAGTAAACAAGCGGTAGCACAACTTTTCAATGGGATGTGCAAATCGACTGGGCCAACAAACACTCGAGAGTTGGATCAGATGATTAATGAAGTTAATGCGAAGTTTGAGAGCACCCAAAAGTTTAAAAGGGTCATGATCAAGTGTTCTTCTGGGAAATGGTTTGCAATTGTTGCGGGTCTTGCACTTTTAATTCTAACGGCTGTGCAAACGGTTTGCTCTGTTGTTGATTGCTCTGGTACCAAGTAATTTAGCTAACTGCCCCAGTGTGGTTGAAGTGGTCTTTTTCTTTGTTGTATGTAAGTTTTGGTCCTTAGTTTTTTATGATGTTGAAGGTGAGTGTATGGTTCTTCTTTAATTCTCTCTTTTTACTTCTTTCTTTTCTTCTGGTTAGATCACTCCTCACATTTTTTTTTCTTTTCTCTCCCTTTTCTATTTATATTCTTAAAGCCATTGGGTGTTCAACTTTCATTTTTATGGTATTAATTGATTGTTAATGGACCATCTTGTGTATGTATGTAAGTTTTAGTTTTTGGAAATTTTTACTTGAAATGTAATATTTATAAATATTTTGTGTATATGTAAGTTTTAGTTTTTGGAATTTTTTATGACTTTGTTGGGAAAAATGAAAATATACTTAGTTATAATAATACCTCATGGTTTTTATATGATTGAGGTATATTTGAGTTATTTTGCAATAGCTCAAATATACGAAGGAAAAATTTAATACTCTTTTAAAATTATAATTTTTATATAGTCTAAATATATGTTTTAACTAAAATTAGTATAACATGATCATAAGGCTCTTTTATTTTTTGATAAATTTTTGTAAAGTAAGAGAAAACTTAAAAATATTGATTTTTAGTTAAAAAAAGAAATGTTTTTTTGATAAGTTTTGAATAAAGTTATGAAGAAAAGAGATGACTAAAGAAATTTGAATTTTTTTTTTTGAAAAATCAATATTTTAAATGGATTTAGCAAGTTTTGTAACAAAAAAATTATGGGGGAAAAATCTAAAGATCAAAAGTGTCAAAAATTAGTTAAAAGGAGGTATTTTAATATGTTTTTCAAAATTAGCAAGTTTTCTAATGAAAGTTTTGTTAATGGACTATCTTGTTATTTGATATGTTTTTTAAAATTAGCAAGTTTTGTGAAGAAAATTTTGTTAATAGATCATCCTGTTATTTTGGTCTCAAAATGTAAATGTTTATAAAGATTTTGTATATATGTAAGTTTTATCTTTTGGAAATTTTTATGACTTTGCCATAAGTCTTTTAAATTTCTCTTTTTAACATAATCTTTTTTATTAAATACATACATATATCAAATGTGAGTGTATTCAATGCTTAGATTATGTTTAGATCAATTAACAAGAAGTAATTAGTTATTATTTGTTTTCTTGATTATTAACAAATATTAAAAAATTGAGAAAATTGTTTAATGGAATTGAAATGTTTTAATTACGTAACTTTTTATGGAAAATTTTTGTTATAAATTTAACTACGCAATTTAGAAATTGAATTTTTAATTCTCTTTACAGGTTTTTTAAATATGTTCTTAATTTAAATGTTAAATTAGCATAATAAAAAAGACAACAAAATAGAAAGAGTAGAAGAAAAAAAATAAAATAATGTTTTTGCAAAATGTAAATGTATAACTTTAATAATCAATACACGACCGTTGATCTCTTGGTTAAAGGAGGATGTAGTACTCTAAATTTTTGGACATCTTTAGAAAGCTTCAAATCAATATCCCATTTGCTGAGGCTTTGGAGCAAATGCCTCTATACGCAAAATTCATGAAGGATTTGTTATCTAAGAAAAAGAAGTTGAAGGAGGATGCTACAATTGCATTGAGTAAGGAATGCAGTGCCATCTTGCAGAAGAAATTGCCTCTTCCAAAGTTGAAAGACTCGGGCTGTTTTGTTATTCCCTGCACAATAAGGAATGTCACCATAAGAAAGGCCCTTTGCGACTTGGGGGCCAACATCAATCTTATGCCATTTTCCATCTTGAAAAGACTTGGAGTGGGTGAAGTTAAAAGCACAAGGATGGCCTTTTAACTTGCTGACCGTTCCATAAAGTATCCTTATGGAGTGATGGAAGATGTGTTGGTGAAGGTGGACAAATTTATTTTTCCAGTAGACTTTGTAATATTGGACATGGATGAAGATTTTGAGGTGCCACTAACCTTGGGAAGACCTTTCCTAACTACTGGGTGAGCCCTCATCGATGTTCAACAAGGTTAATTAATGCTGCGGGTACAAGATGAGAAGGTGACATTCAACGTGTTTGAAGCGATATAGCACCCAAACGACCAAAGCACTTGTTTCAGGGTGAACAAGGTAGACTCATTGATTGCAGCACCAAACATGATGCAGAAAGCTTCTGCAGATCCATTGGAGAAGGTAGTAGTAAATAGTACAATGGAGAGTGATGAAGAAAGCGATGAAGAAATGAAAGAATGTGAGCAATAGCTAACATGATGCAGAAAGCTTCTGCAGATCCATTGGAGAAGGTAGTAGTAAATAGTACAATGGAGAGTGATGAAGAAAGCGATGAAGAAATGAAAGAATGTGAGCAATAGCTAGAAGCCCAACCTGTGTTGTAGAAAAATTCAAGTGTAGAGGCATTGGAAGAGGGAAGCACATCAGAAACATCAAAGTTGGAATTGAAGCCCCTATCCTCACACTTAAAGTATGTCTTCCTAGGGAAAATGGGACATGTCCCATGATTATAAATGGCACACTTTCTTATTTGAATGAAGAAAAGCTATTGAGAGTATTAACGAAAATAATAGGAAACACTAGAAGGGATTGGTTGGGAAAGTTGAATGATGCTTTGTGGGCCTATAGGACAGCCTATAAGATTTCTACTAGATGTCTCCATATCAGCTGATGTATAGAAAAGCCTGTCACCTCCCACTGAAATTAAAGCACAAGACATTTTGGGTAGTTAAGTACTTGAATTTAGATGAAAAGGTTTCACAAGAACAGCGGAAAGTGCAGCTAAATGAAGTGAAAGAGTGGAGGCAAATGGCCTATGAAAATGCTGTAATTTGCAAACTAAGAGCTAAGGCCTATCATAATAAAGTAATCAAGCATAGAGTGTTCCACCTTGGACAAGTTCTATTCTTCAATTTTAGACTAAAATTGTTCACAAGTAAGTTAAAATCAAAATGGTTTGGATCTTTCCTAATTAAAAAAGTTTTCCATTATGGAGTTGTGATGATTCAAGATCCTTCCTCTAAGAGAACGTTTAAAGTTAATAGGCAACGATTAAAAATCTATCTTGGAGGAAGAATCCAAAGACAAAAGGAAACTATTCACTTATTAGACCCTCCATGAAGAAACACATTGTTGCAATAGACTAGCATTATAATAGGATTTAATTTTTTCAAATTTGTTTTACTTTTTCTACAATTTCTCTTATTAGTTTAAAGCTACATCACTTATTACATTATGTCCATTTTTAATGTTTCTAATTTCATACTGTTGTGCCAAGGAGCAAAAGACACCCCTCTAATTGGCATGGAATGAGCACAAAAATATTTTTTTTGTAAAAGGTTCATCTTAGAATTTTGTGGAACACAGGTAATATGTATGTGAGGACACCGCCACGATTTTGGTCATCCACTTGTTGAAAAACTCAAGTTAACCATAAAGAGTGAACATTGCTTAACAGATTTGCTATTAATTTTATTATTATTATAACTCTTAGTAAATTACAATTAAAAACATAAAAATAAATAAAAATAAAATAAAATAAAATATTTTAATTTTTAAATTATTTAAATATTTTAAAATTTACAAAAGAAGTTAAGTGGGTTGGCAGTAACATACGCTCAGACCATGTGCATTTCCTTCTCCACGTCTTCTAAGTTTCTATTTTTAATGCCCTATTCTGAGCACTACTTCATTTATTTGCATCTCTCTACATCTCTCTACCTTCTAATGAGGTTTCTCAAACACCTTAGAGAAAATGATCTAACTAGGATTAAGAATACTCAAATTAAAAGAGGAAATTAAGGTTTCTAATTTATACATTGATCCGTAAAAATTGGGAGGACATAATTAACTTTAGAAAAGAAAACAAACAAGAACAAGAACAAAATTATGTAGTTGTAGACGTAATAAAATTAGGTCATATCTCACGCTACAAAATTCAGATTATAGTGTTTGCAAAACGAGGTAAAAGTTCACGTTTTGAACTACAATTTTTGCTCAAGAATCACTGAAAAAGACGTTGTAGAATAAGAGATATGATCCAAGTTAATTATGAACAAATTTTAGGAATATGATAAAACTTTTGCATATTTTTAAACCCTAGATCAGATTTAGGTTTCTCATTGTTATTTCATATATAAACAGAGAATTAGAAGAAGAAATAACAAAGGATAGGCGCCACAAACCTAATCGATTGATAAGCCTAAGACGATTGTCCCAAGAAAATGAATTCTTGATAAGACCTTAGAAGTAAGGAAGAACCCTAGCCTTGAGAGAAAATCTCACAATTATGAATTTTGTTCAATCTGAATTCTTCCCTTTTCCATTCAATCCAAGTGTTTTTAGTACAATGCAAATTAAGAGTTTGCTTAATTAAAATCAAACAAGAGAAAAAGAAAAGCACCTTTAGGACAAGTAAACTAAGATGTCCTAGTGGTCATTAGCTAACACTTAGTCACAAGTACTTAGGTTCAAGTCTTGCTACAAACGCTAACACTTTATATATATAATCATGGACTGAAAAGAAAGAAAAATAAATAAAACTTCATCAATATTTCATGTCTAATGCTTCTTGGGCTTTCTTAGCTCTTGACCTTATCATTGGCCCGCTTAAGTCTTCAAGTGGATCTTGGACCTTCCTTGGTGTGTGAATTCTTCATTGCCTGCACCAATCAAAGATAAGTCAGCCACATTAAAGGTAGCACTCACACCATACTCGCCTGGTAGATCAACTTTATAAGCATTATCATTGATTTTGGCTAGCACTTGAAAAGGTCCATCTTCTCTAGGCATCAACTTTGATTTTCTTTATGATGGAAATCTTCCTTCCTAAAGTGCACCCATACCTAGTCTCCTGGCTCAAATTTCACTTTTTTTCTTCCTTTATTTGCATGTCTAGTGTAACTCTCAATCTTCTTTTCAATTTGAGCTTTTACCTTTTCATGCACCTTCTTCACATATTTAGCCTTTGCATGTATATCCTTATGCTTAAATTCAGAAATGTTAGGTACAGGAAATCAATCAAGAGGTGTTAAATGATTAAAACCATATACTATCTCAAAAGGAGAACAATTAGTGGTACTATGAATAGCCCTATTATATGTAAATTCTACATGAGGCAGACACTCCTTCCAAGATTTAATATTTTTCTTTATAATAGCTCTAGGTAAAGTAGAAAGAGTTTTATTTACTACTTCAGTTTGCCCATCAGTTTGTGGGTGGCAAGTAGTAGAAAATAAGAGTTTAGTGCCCAACTTACCCTACAATGTTCTCCAAAAGTGCTTAGAAATTTGGTGTCCCTATCACTCACTATGCTCCTAGGCAACCGATGAAGTCTCACCACTTCTTTGAAAAATAGGTCAACAACATGACATGCATCATCCACTTTCTTGCAAGCTATGAAATGTGCCATTTTAGAGAATCTTTCCATAACCACAAAAATAGAGTCTTTCCCTCCCTTGGATCAAGGCAAACCTATCACAAAATCAATAGAAATGTCAGTCAAAGGATGTTCATGAATAGGTAAAGCAGTATACAAACTATGCGGCATGACTTTAGACTTAGCTTTCTTACACACAATGCACCTCTCACATAGTTTATGCACATCACGCTTCATATGAGGCCAATGAAAATGCCCCATTAGTTTCCCTTCATATGCCTCTTGAACTAATACATTTCTTATTGAACATTGAGGTATACAAAGGCTCCTATCCTTAAACAAATAACCATCATGCTTAAAATAACTATCATGGGCAGCAAGTTAACATGTCTTAAAAATATGAGAAAAATTAACCTCATGTTCATACATACCTGCGTGGCAAAGCATCAACCACAATATTGGACTTACCCTTCTTATGTTTGATAACATAAGAAAATTGCTTTAGAAATTCCACCCATTTGACATGTCTTTTGTTTAACTTACCTTGCCCCTTTAAGTACTTTAAAGATTCATGATCACTATGTATCACAAATTCTTTAGGCAAAAGATAATGTTCCCAAGTCTGCAAGGCTCTTGTTAAAGCATATAATTCCTTATCATAAGTAGGGTAATTCAAAACAGCTCTATTCAGTTTTTCACTAAAATAAGTTATTGGATGTCCCTCTTGCATTAACATAGCACCTATCTCTACCTCAGATGCATCACACTCTATTTCAAAAGATTTAGAAAAATCAGGCAATGTAAGAATAGGTGTATGAGTTAATTTTTCCTTAAGAACAGTAAATGCCTTTTCTTGCTTCTCAACCTAACTAAACCCTACATGCTTTTTAACTATCTCATTCAAAGGTGCAGCTAAGGTACTAAAATCTTTCACAAATCTCCTATAAAAACTTGCTAAACCATGAAAACTTCTTACCTCGTTAATGTTCTTAGGAGTTGGCCACTCTTGATCAACCTGTACACCTTGAGAACTAATAACAAAACTAAAGAAAACAACATGATCTATACGTAAAACACATTTTTTTATATTTGCATATAGTTTCTCTTGCCTAAGTGTTTCTAATACACTCTCAAATGTACAAGATGATCAGAATAGGTTCTACTATAAATTAAAATATCATCAAAATACACAACTACACATTTTCCTAGAAACTCTCTCAACACATGGTTCATTAATCTCATGAAAGTACTAGGAGTATTTGTTAAGGAAAATGGTGTGAACAAACCCATACTTGATTTTGAATGCAGTTTTCTATTCATCCCCCTCCCAAATTCTTATTTGATGGTACCCACTCTTAAGATCAATTTTAGAAAATATACAAGCACCATGCAATTTATCCAACAAATCATCTAGTCTAGGGATAATATGTCTATATTTTACTATAATGTTATTAATGGCTCTGCAATTTGTAACACTCTCTTCTCATTTTTCTGTAAATTATGTTTATTTAATATTAAGTAGCATTCGAGTGCTTAGAAGGGAGTATAGAGGATTTTTGTAAGGGTTTTGGTGTAGAAGATCTCGCTCAGGCGAGGTAAACCTCTCCCAGGCGAGATTAAGCGTCAGAAATATCTTGCTGTAGGGCTATATAACTTAAGCGAGATGATTCTTGCTCAGGTGAGATAGGATAAATGTTGCCCAACTGTCCCTTCACCCAGGCGAGAGTGATCTCACTTAGGCGAGCTGAGGATTTCGCTCAGGCGAGATGGGTTGCTCAGGCAAGGACCCATAGGAAAAAATGACATACTCTCTGGACACCATCTTGCTAAGGCGAGATGGAGCTCGCTCAAGCAAACATATCAAAAAAGAAGGTGCGAGACCACTGTCTACATATTTTACTCAGGTAAGATGCCTGTTGCTCAAGAGAGATATCATCGCTCAAGCGAACTGTCCCTCGCTTAAGCGAGAACGCATAGGGCTGAGGGGTATTTAAGAGATTTTTCGCATGAGAAATTCATTTCATTCTAAACTCACGTCTCTCTCTTAAGTTTTCTATGAACTCTCTCTTCCTTTTACCCAAGTAAAAGCCTCAGAAACTTTGATTTCTCCTCATAGAAAAGCTTAGACGTTGAAGTTGATCCTAAGTAAGTTTCTTCAGATTGAACTTGAGTTTCTCTGATCGTTTTTCTTGTTTTGTTTCTTACGGATATCTTTTGATATTCAGAAGAACCTCTATAGTTGACTCTTGATCCTTTTCAATATTTTTCAGTGAACTCATCTTCAAGGTAAGAAGAGTCCTATTTTATCGTTATGTAATAATATTGAGAATAAATGGTTGAGATATCTTTTGTGTGAAATATGGTTGAAAAGATGTTTGTTTGGTTGTTTGGACTGATTGATTATTTGGGCCAGATGGCTGATATTTATGCTTACTTGCATTGTATGATGAGTACTTGATGTGAGATATTATTGAACATGTTGAATGATATTGTGTGATTTTATGAAATATAATCAAGTAAAATGATATATGGTAACGAGGTTGATATCAAAGTTTTACGGTTGAAATTGTATCAATGAATGTATGTGTGAAATGGATTGGAATGGAATTAGTCTGGAAGTGCTTTACTAAGCACGATCTTATAAATGATAAAGAGAATAACTCTGAGAATGACCTGAGTCGAATATGGATTAGATCTAGTATGAATAGTTACAGAGATACACTAGGGGTATAGAGTCTAGAGATGATGAAAATTTGGGGGAAACGTAGGATAGTAAGCGACATTCGCGTATCTGTATACACTCTTTCTGAGAGCGAATGCATCACATGACTTCACACTCATTTCCTGACTAGACTCCTGACTATGCCTTTGCTAATGGGCCTAATTATTGTACATATTGTATCCATATGCATGGGCTAACCAGTGACTATTTACCTAGTTGAGTAAGACCTCGAGAAGTGATAGAGGCATCGATATATGTGATCACAGTGCACTGGGAGTGTGTATTGGAATGAGCAAATGAATAATATAGAAAATAAATTGTGAATGATGTATGTTTGAATATGTTTACTATGTGAAATTAGTGTCATTTTAAATATGCTGCAATTATGTTATAAATTGTTATTTTGTGATACAATGTTTGAAAAGGGATAGAATAAACGCTCATCCTTACTAAAATTTTCAGGAACCTAGGATGACGGAGCCTCAAGGAAGAGTTAGATTAATATATAGCTCAGTACACAATAGGTTAAATCATGTATTCAATGAATATCAACAAGTATGTTATTTTAAATTTGTTGTACTTGTAGAAGATGAAGCTGATATTTTTGTTATGATAGAGATGAATTCTCTCACAGTATCCCTTTTGACTTTCCTAGGAGTAGAATACACTAGACCCTATGTGTATATATGTATAGAGATATTGTTAGGACCCCAGCGGCTCTCACGTATCTATTTACTTACCACGACCATGACTCCCTTAGAAGACTATCCAGATGGACCTTTGGTCGCATCACCGGCACGGAAGTTAGAGCTGATTCAAGTGATCGTTACCTGGGATTAGACGAGGATCTAGACTCGAAAGATCTAGCTGAGATAAAGAGTTGGGACGCCAGAGATGAATAGGACTAGTCTTCAGTATATGGTTATGGAGAGCACTACTTTGGGACTTGTATATGTTTATGTGTTGTACATATTTTAGTTATGTAATTATTATCTTAAGTCCCTTATATTTTAACAAATGGTTGTAAATTAATACACTTATTTCATGGAACGCATGTTTAAATTCTTAATTAGAATCATTTGGTTATGTTTTAAATTCAGCCTTTTAAAATTAATGTCATATCATTTATATTGTTTTATATCGAACTATTTGTATAAGGTACTATGTCTTATAAAACTTTTCATTAATTTGATATAATTAATTCATTGGATTTATAAATGATAATTTATGTTAAATGATTAAGAATAATTTATATATTGTACAAATTTTGAGAATAAGGTGTTACACAATTGGTGCACATCCTCCATGTTCCATCTTTCTTTGGCACAAGCAAGATTGGCATAGCACATGGGCTTAAGCTCTCTTGAACCCATCCTTTTTGCATTAACTCTTTAACTTGCTTTTGAATCTTCTGGATTTCTTGAGGATTACTTCTATGTGCTGGTCTATTGGGTAAAGAAGCTCCCAGAATAAGGTCAATTTGACGCTCTATCCCTCTCAAAGGTGGTAAACCATAAGGCATTTTATCGCAATCAGACAGTCACAACGGTGCGTCAAAAAATAATTTTAAGAAAAAAATCAATAGAGTCGCCACCGAGGTTTATCAAAGAAAACCTCAGAAAAACTTAAAATTTGATCTTTGAAACCAAAAATGGATTCGAGAGTCATTTACGTGTAAGGAAGGTGTTAGCACCCTACAACGTTTGTTTAAACAATAGTTACCTCAAATTAATTGTGCAAATTTATTATAATTTTGAAAAGTATCTACCTAACCCTTAAGAAATAAATATTGCTATTTTTATTTTAAAGAAAGAAAATTTATTTATTTGGATATTAAGTTATATCTTTGAAAAGAATTTTTTTTTAAAAGCTATTTCGACTCAACGAATATGATTCCGCTCCTACGTATCTCCAGGTGTAATGAAGAACTCAAAGTCACGTAGTTCTACCTAAAAATTACGAAATTGGTTGATTAAAATTAAGTTCCATAAAAAGAAAATTTATTTTTTAAATTAAAATTATTTTTATAAAATTATAGTATTTAGAATACAAGATAACGTGACTATATATGTACCTTATGAGAAACAATATTAAAGGCGAAGAGAAATCACACATCCATATTGTAAGTCGTTGTAAAAAGTGCGGTATTTAAAATTTAATATTTTAATTTACAAAAAAGTATTTTTAATATATAATATAATTTAAAAATTTTAACATTTGAAGAAACTTAAGATAGCGTAAGCTATACATAAATATCTTATGATTTATGTGTCGATCGAAGACAATGTAAATTGCACATCTATGTCGCAAAGCATTATATAATAAAATAGAGAAGTATACTTAAATAATCAAATGTTTGGTTATTTAATTTGTTAAAATTAGAAACATGATTTAAAATTTTAAATATGAAATTAGTTTTAATTAATGAAAAATATTTAAAGAGAACAAATTAATATATTTAAATTGATTAGCGAAGAAAGACATTTAATCAAGGAAAGTTAAAATATATTTCTAATAATTTTATACTGTATGAGATCGAGATAACGTTGGTATAGGAAAATCTCAACGATTTAAAACATACAAAAATAGAGACGTTACACAATGACGTTATAAACCGTTCAATTAAATAAATAAATTTCTTAATTATTTATTGGTTTAGAGCACAAATTTTTAAAAGAAAATATTTAGATTAATCAATTTATAGATTATTGTATCGACAAGATTATTATTATCATTAACTTAATTAATAAATCAATCGTTTATTGATTAAAATAAAAGTATTTGAAAGGATATAGTTTAGAAAGATAAAATAATTAGTAAAATACCACTTAACGAATTTATATTGCATGAAGTTAATGCAATTTATATTGCATGAAGTTAATGGTAACGCAGGTATACATTAAGTTAACGATTTATAATGCATAAATATAGAGATGCACACATTAATATTATATATCATTGCATTAATTAAATAAGTCAATTTTAATTTTACAAAAATATGACAAATTTTGATTAACTAATGAGATGAGATAAAAGAAAAATATATTTCAATTGATTAACAAATTATATAATTAAAAAGAGATGCATGTTGTTTCATTTTCAGAATGAATTCTTATATTATTTGATAATATGAGTGAGAAAGATTTTGACATATATAAAATTAAATAAAATAAATATATAATTTATTAATTTAGAAGTAAGATTTTTTAGATACATTGATAATGCGACATAAGATAACATAAGTATACATATGTCTTGACAGTTTATAACACATAAAGGTAGATTTATCACACAATAGCATTATAAACCGCTGCATTGATATGATTTTAATTTAATTAATAAATTTTATATTATTATTTAATAAAAAAATAAATTTAAGATTTAATATAAAATAATCCTGTATTTATAATAATATGTTTTGATTAATAAAGTGAGTATCTAATGAATTGAATGTATTTTAACTTTTAGAAAATATTTATATATTACGTGAAACTTAAGATAACGTAAATATACATAAGTCTCAATGATTTATGATGCGTAAAGGTAGAGTTGCTGCCTAATGACATTATTAACTTATTACATTAATAAATAATTTTGATTTAATTTAATTAATTAATAAAAAAGATATTTAATTAAATATATCTAGTTAGTTAATATAGTAGTTACTTGATTAATTGAATTTATGATATGATAGATTTATTTAAAATAAGACCAATGATAACGTAGAAATACACAGGTCTCATTAATTTATAAAGCATGACGATAAAGAAGTTCTACATCATGATATAAGCTAATGTAAATACTTCATTTATTTACTTATTTATTATATATTATATGACTTTAAATATAATATAATTCACTAATCATGACATAAAATATAAGTCTAAATAATGTTAAATGAAACAGTTATAATGATAATAATACCAATAAAATAGGCAAGATAAGTAAATAGTCAAGATAAAAACAATGAAATAGCACAAAATTTAAGCTAAAATTTTAATCCTCAAAATTAATTATATTTATTTCAGTATCATTATTGATGTTAATACTTATGATGATAAAAAAATTTAAATAATAATAATAATAATAGTAATAATAATAATTGTAATCCAAAGAAATAAAATAATAAATTTATCCCACAACTTCATATAAAAGAAATCTGCATATATATAAAAATAATAATAATAATGGTGCAAGTATAAGGAGTACTAGATTCTGACTATATTTTCAAGCTTTTTGCCATTTTTATTTTAAGTTGATGGTCCAGATTTGTTTGTAGTATACATATGTAAATTTACGGTTCAAATTTGTCTCTAATCTACCTATATCTGCAGCATTTGGCACTCACCATCAAGACTCTCCCTTTTTCATTTACTAACGACAAAACACGGTGTAAGGGAAAGGGGATTTAGGGTTTCAATCAAACCAAACTTAAGAGATAAAAATTCATGCTCGTGAAAGGAAGGCGAAGGATACAAGCTCGTGAATACAACATCAACATAAAGATTCGTAGCAACAATTTTGATTTGAGAATAATCATTCAGGGAAAAGGGATGGGGAAAACTAGAGATGAGGAATGAAAGAAAGAAAAAGTGGCAAAGGCAAAGAACAAGGAGATTAGCAACTGGTATTGTAGATTTGCTACTTGAAATTTGCATTCATAGTGTGTGATTGCAGGGATAGCATGTGGATAGCTCTAAACACAGTTTAATTTGATGAATAGGTAGAACACTTACTGAGAAATTACTGGGATTTGCTTTGTGGTGTTCATGGATTTCTTTTATGTTTCTTCCTTTTCAATCCTCGTCTCCTTTGTGTTCTTCAATCAGTTGTGTTTCCCCTTTAATTCCTCTTCTCTGGTTTCTTCTTCTTCTTCTTCTTCTTTAATCTTTGCTCTGTTTCTTAATCCTCTTGTTCTTTTTTTTTGCTTTTTCTGTTCTCCCGTTCTTTTTTTTTTGTTGCTTACCCCTTTCTCCATTCTGTTTTCTCTCTTTTCATATCTTGGTAGGTTTATTTTTTACACCTAATTCACAACCCTTTTTTTTCGTTCATACACGTTATTCCTATTTTGTATAATTTTAATTATGGATGGATGTTTGCAGGCGGCGGAAGTTTGCTTGTTCCTCCTTTCACGGAGCCTACTTTTCTTTTACATTAATAAGGGAAAAATATGTATTCACACATGTAACACCCTCAATTTTGTTATTCTTGGATAGAAAAAATAAGACTTTGAATAAAAGGTATCTCACTTAAGCGAGATAGATCTCGCTCAAGCAACGTAGGATTTCTTAAAAGAGAACGTTCTAGCTCGCTCAAACAAGATGAATCTCACTCAAGCGAGAATGAGATAAAGTTGGCTCAACAGTTCTCTCCCTCAGGCGAGAAAGAGAGCTCGCTCAGGCTGGGAGCATCTCGCCCAAGCAAGATAGAGCTCGCACAGGTGAGGAGTTGCAGGAAAGATAAGTGCTTTCTAGACTCAATCTCGCCTGAGCGAGATTGTATCTCGCTTATGCAAGAGTGTTCTCGCTCAAGCAAGAATATTAGAAAAATGAGTAGTCTAGCTATCTGGTTGTCTCGCTCAGGGGAGGAAGGCTCGCCCAGGCGAGGATAGGAGCTCACTCAAGCGAGAATCTTATCACTTAGCGAGATCGTGTAAGTTTAGAAAGATATTTAAGGATCCTCATCCTAAAACATATTCATTTCTCACTAAATGACCTTCTTTCTATATTTTCTCTATTTTTTCTCCTTCCTCTCTCTAGAGAAAACTCTCTTGGACTTTGAATCTCTTCCAGATCTGAGCTTAAACATTGACTTCATTTAGATCTAAGAAACTACATTTTTTGGACAACATCTTCGTTGATATCGTGGAATCTTTCCGTAGATCTCTCAAAGAACTAGTTTTTGGGGAACTGTTACCAGGTAAGAGGAGTATTTTCGAGCTTTAAGTTTATATACATATGTAGTGATCTCAGGAGAATCTAAATGACCTATTTTAGTAAAAATCTATAATTTTTATGAAATCATATGGTGAAAATGTATTTTGGGTATAAAGAAAGGTTTTGGTTTATTTGAAACTAATGAAATCAGATTCATTGAAAAAGATATGGGCTAGAATAGCTTTAAGAAGTTTTAAAACCAAGTTTCTTAGAAAATATGAGTTAAGTAATAAAGGACACAAAATAATGAACTTTATGTTAGGAGACCATATTGAGATTGTACGAGTTAGACTAAGTTCGAAGGTGTCTGACCTTCGGCGCATTGTACTGATTGTATGATGTGATAATTTCTGTGCTAGATTGATGTGTTGTATTGATTGTATGATAATTTTTGTGTTAGATTGATCTATTGTACTGATTGCATGGTGTGATATTATATGATAACTTCCTATATTAAACTGACATGATGTAATAAGTATTGGTTGATATTGAAAGTATATGATGTATGATAGAGAAAGAATGATGTACATGATTATGATGCGTGAGACAAAATAACTTGAAAAGGATAATTATGGCACATATTATAGCACATTGAAGAATGTATTATAATATCTATTGTGATCCATGAATTTATATATATATTGTAACCCACGTATTATGATATGCTTATTGATAAAAAGAATATGGAAATGAAAAATATTGAGAAAGAGAATAAATATAGATAGTACAATGATACAATGGGGTGTAGAGTTTGAAGAAGATTTGGAAAATCTTGGAGAAATAAGGATAGTGAATGCTAACGATAAAATGATGCACAATAATTTATTAAAAATAGAGATTCACAGGTCATATCCTCATTTAGGAAGTCCTCAAGGGATCCCAGGGGCAATTGTTATGAAAGTGTTATAGATATGAAATGATATAGAATTTGTATGATTATAATATATGTATCGTAACAAATCGATTTATATTGTTATGATATGGTTGTTGTAGTACATCGCAGGTGTAACTGGGACATATGTATCGTGATATATAAATTGAAATGATATATATATATATATATATATATATATATATATAAAATAACATACGTGTCAATATAAAAATATATGTGTAATGAGTGAATTGTTGTATATGCTCTGATTGATGATTGTTTTATTGTATGTACTTAGATATGATAAGTATCAATATGAATTGTGCACTACTGATAATGAATTAGAATAAAGTATTAGGCAATAACTTTAGTTTTCCTTAAAATAATTTATAATAAAAGAAATTTAGTGGGGAAAAATACTCACTCTTACTGATATTTTCAAGTAATGAAGGAGAAATAAATGAAAATGGATGATCCGTTCTAGGATCATACTCGTCAAAGATTATGGGAAAGGAACTGCTTAGATATAATTGATTTAATATTTTAAATGTACAAATATAATTATGTATTTTTATTCATTGACAGCGAAATGTTTAATTTGAGAGATTTTGTAGATTCTCATATCATATCATTTATTCCAAACCTGTACTATTTCTTACAAAATTTCTTATTTATATTTTTAATAATGTAAGTATATAAAGAAAATTATTTAAAGAAGAGAAGGATGTTACAAGGCACTTCTTTGGTTTTTTCATTAACATAGCCTTTTTCACCTCTTTTTCTCTCACAAACAGATTTTGCACTTTCTTCTCTCTTTTCCCACTCTCTTTATCCTTTGTTTTTGAGGTTTTTCCCTCCTTTTCTTTTTCTTTTTCTTTTCGCTCTTGAGTTATTTTCTTTCTCATAATGATTTGATTTTCACTTACCTCCCTAGGTGATAAAGAAGCCAAAGTCACTTTTCTATTCTTAAACTCAAATGAGTATTTATTGGTTTTCCCATCATGGTGTGTTTCTCGATCATATTGTCAAGGCCTACCAAGAATCACATGGCTTGCTTCTATAGGTACAACATCACACAACACCTTATCTGTATACTTCCCAATTGTGAATTCTATCTCAACTTGCCTATCCACTTTCAGCTTTCCCTCTTCACTCAATCACTGCAACTTGTAAGGCTTAGGGTGGGGTGGGGTTTCCAAATTCATCTTAGTGACTAGCCAAGTACTAACCACATTTGCACAACTCCCCCCATCTATGATTAAAGAACTTATGTTTCCTTGAATTTACATCTAGTGTGAAAAATATTCTATCTTTGACCTTCTTCATTTTCCTTTGCAACTCTCCCAAGCATTCTCCTAATTACAGAAAGGTCTCCTCAGGTACTTTCTCATCCTCTCTTTCACTCACTTCCTTACTAGAGTATTCAAATTGGGATGATTCACTAACTATTTCACTACTCTCTTTTAGGACCATGACTTTTTTTGTAGAGCAATCAGAAGTTATAAGTCCTCTTCCTAAACACTTGAAACACTTGATGTCCCTTGTCCTTCTTTTATTCACAATATCTTTTCCTTTGTTATGGCTATATTAAGGTGTAGGCATGTTTGGTCTAGATGAAGTTGCCTCCTTCTTATACCCTTCTTTCCACTTAGACTTTTCATAATTAGAGAAAGTCTTCCTTACACTCTTTCTTTTCAACTGTTGTTCAACCTTCATAGCATGGTAAACCAATTCTTTCATCCCCACATAATTTTGAAGTTTAACCACAACCCTAATATCTCCATTTAGGCCATTAAGGAACCTAGCCATGGTAACCTCCATATCCTCCTCTACATTGGCTCGAATCATAGAAATCTCTAGGTCTTTATAGAATTCATCCACACTCTTACAACCTTGCATTATTCTTCATAATTTAGCATGGAGTTCCCTATGGTAGTATTGAGGCACATACATTTTCCTAAGGACTCTCTTTAGATCCTCCCAGCTCTTTAACATTGACTCTCTATACCCCTTTTTCTTTTTCTACTTTAGGAATTGATCCTACTAAACTAAAGCATAGTCTGTGAACTCTAATGTAGCCAACTTTACTTTTCTCTCATCACTAACGTTATCGCAAGAAAATATTTATTCCACCTTAATCTCTCTCTATATATAAGCTTCTAGGTCACTTCTCCCCTTAAAGGATGAAATAGGTACTCTCACATTTTTCTCATGCTCTCTCCTATTTTCTCTCTCATTTTCTCTTTCTCTCTTTCCTTCATATCTCTCATATCTGCCTCCTCTCCTCTCATTCCCTTCATTCCTCTCATTTTTTGTCCTCTCCCTATTATGTTCTTCTCTCTCCATTCTTTCATGATTTTGATTTTCTATATTCTCTAATCTCTCATATATCTCCTCAGTTTGTTCTCTCATCAATCTAGTGAGCTTTTGAGTCAAGGCATCAAATAACAATCTTTGATCCTTAGGAGGTGATGGTGTTCTTTCCCTTTCTCTATTTTCAGCCATAGGTTAAATTCTGAATTTTTTTTTTATAAGTATCCTCATAAGTGTATCCTCTTAGTGTTTCACTCAATTTAGGCTCTTTCTCTAATGTGACTCTCTTGTCTTTTACAATTTAATCTCTAGCTTAAAGTTCTTACAAGCTTCTCTAATCAATTACCAAGAATTAAGAGAAAAGTGACTATCAAGAAGACTTTAAATTCATATTGTGACACCACACAAAGAAGTAGTAAAGAACAATTCTACTACCTAACAAACACAAAAGAAATAAGCAAATAAGGAATTATTTGGACAAAATTGAAACAAGAAAGAACAACACAAGCAAAGGAAAAGGATTAAGAATAAAGATGTAAGATAACTAAGGCAATAAACTAAGAATTAACAAATAACCAAGGAGGTTAAAGACATTTATTTTTTTCAAACAAAGAAAAAAAATATTCAGTAAGTAGGAATGAATGTGAACTTGAGTGACTTAGTTCTTTTTAGGTCCTTAAATTCAAAAGGTTAAGAACAAGCTTTAACTCTTCTATAATTCAGGAAACACACTTCAAAATCAATTGGAAATTTTAGCCACACTACAAGTCACTCAAACAACCAACACAATCACTCTTTTTTTATCCAATACAATTTTTTTTTTTAATTTTTATCATCAAAATAGCCACAAATTTCAATTTCCACCCCAACAACTTAAGTGCACAAACAAAATTTTTTAATTACTCACAAAGTTTCCAAATACAATCATAACATATGGTAAAAAACACTAGCTTGGTCACCCCGTGAAGTATTAAAGCAAACACCTCATGAGCGCAATTTGGTACCACAAATTCAGCCTCTTCCTCAAGTGAAATTTTCTTTCTCCTTGTTTTAATTTTTGCACAAAATTAAACAAAGAACACACACAACACCAACCACCAGTATTTCCAAATTCAATTCAAAACTAGTCCTAGTTAACTAGCTTTGATACCAAATGATGAGGTTTCTGAAACCCCTTAGAGAAGAGGACCTAACTAGGACTAGCAACATTCAAATTAAAAGAGGAAATTAAGGTTTCTAATGTATACCTTGAACCCTAGAAATTGGGAGGACATAATTAACTTGAGCAAAGAAAACAAACAAGAAAAAGAACAAAATTATATAGCTGTAGACATAATAAAATTGGACTGTATCTCACGCTACAAAATTTGGATTATATTGTTTCCAAAACAAGGTGACAGTTCACATTTTGAACTACAATTTTGGCTCAAGAATCACCAAAAAAGATATTGTATAATAGGAGATATGGTCCAAGTTAATTATGAACAAAATTTTAGGAATTATGATGAAATTTTGCATATTTTTAAACCTAGGTCAGATTTAGGTTTCTCATTGTTATTTCATTTATAAACAAAGAATTAGAAGAAGAAATAACAAAGGATAAGTGCCACAAACCTAATTGGTTGATAAGTCTAAGATGATCGCCACAAGAAAATGAATTCTTGATAAGACCTTAGAAGCAAGGAAGAACACTAGCCTTGAGAGAAAATCTCACAATTGTGAATTTTGTTCAATCTGAATTCTCCCTTTTTCCATTCAATCCAAGTGTTTTTAGTACAATGCAAATTAAGAGTTTGCTTAATTAAAATCAAACAAGAGAAAAAGAAAAGCACCTTTAGTATAATAAAACTTTTTTATTGTACAATATTTTTAATCATGAACTGAAAAGAAAGAAAAATAAATAAAACTTCAAATTGAGTCATTAGGCTTATGTCCTTCAAAATCAGCAAGAACAAGACAAGCAATGGACTTCAACTCCATGGATGGATCTTCCTTGATATCATGAGCTTCAAATTGATGTTGGGCTTCCAACAAAAGATGTATTTCATGTGCTAATGCTTCTTAGGGCTTCCTTGGTGTGTGAGTTCCTCTATGGGCTTGGGCCTGGATGTCCTCATCACCTTTTGTCTTCCTCCAACATGCTCCATTTCTCTTTGCACTTTGTTCACTATAACTCTGTTCTTGCAAGTTATTTATAACAATGATACCTTCTCCTATTTATTGTGCTGTTATTGCCTATTTTTGCACTTTTATTTTTAATCTCTCTATGTGCAAATTGCTGCTCAATGTTGCCTCGCTTAGTGCTACAAATTTTCCATTATTACGCAGTCCTCATAGTGCATGAAATCTTTTATTTTTCTTAGAAATTTTTGTGTGATTCTCTGTCCCTATTTACTATAGTTTTCTTCTTACAAAATACTATTAACAAGGTCACTTTAATATGTTCATTGCTCAATCTTCTCTTTATATGTAGTTTGCACCATTATGTTATGTTTCCCTTTTTTGTGGGTTTTTAACTTTCATATGTGCAATGCTTTGATATAAATTGTCTTTCTCATTGTTCTATTCTCTGTTAATTTGCAGTCTGGCTAGTACGTAATGTTTCCCATTTCCTGTGCATTTTCACTTTTCTAGGTTGCTCATCCATTCTCTGTTTTGAATACAAAGTGGATGCAGAATGTTTTACCATACTTTGTAGTTTGAGTTGTATTTAACTTCACTATCACCATGGATAACAATTGTTTAGAACCATGTTTTATGCTGCTCTATTTTTAACAGGTTGCACAAATATTATGTAAAATTTTTTTAGTTATTTTCATCCAAGCTGTGACAAGATGTTGTTCTTTCTCTTATTCTATCATGAGAGCCATACTACTAGATTTGCTCTCTCTGCTGCATAGTCTTTGTTATGCCATAAATTTCTGCTCACATTGGTTACCTTTTAGTTTGATTACATACCTTTGTGTAGTGCTATACACTAGTCTCCCATTTTTGGCTTTACCTTAACAATCACTTTCTTATTTTCTGATTTCATGGCAAATGAGGAAGAAAACGGTGGCTAGCAACCAAAGAGAGCAAAGATTGAAATTTCTGAATTTGAGAGTACAGAAACAATGCATGGGGGACCATTTCGCAGCTCGTTACATGAAAAACACCATAACATAAACATCAAACATCAAACTGGGGAAGATTGTTGAAGACCGGGCTTTTAACCTCAAGGAAGGTGAATATGAACCAATTCAAATCACTATTCAAGCAAGGAACTAGGAATATTTCTGTGACCTAACAGGAAAATGTTTTCAAACTCTGGTGCATGAGTTTTATGCTAATGGTAAATTTGACTGTCAAGCTAACATCAACCTCTCCCCATATCATGCTATGGTGCGAGGCACCAAGGTGTTATTCATTCCAGGAGTGATCAACATAGTTCTGACAATTACAACCGCTCATTTTGAACCACAAACGAATAATTACACACCTCTTATGGAGCAGACCTCGGATTATGAGGCCATCATTAGAACCTTTTGCAAACCAAGGGCAGAATGGAGACTCCTAGGCAGTGTTGAACCTTGAAGTTTAATGGTAGGTGATCTCTTTCTCATACCACGATTATAGTTTCAACTATAGCAACCACCTCATCTTCGTCCAACTTAACCAGCAAACAACAATTAAACATGGTGATCAGTGGAATCACTCAACTGCAAAAGACCACTTCCAGAAAAGCACAATTACTAATAAAAAGCATGGTTCATTTGGAAGCCGAAGTACACAAAAATGCTCAAGACCTGCAAATGCATGATAATGATCAAAAGGGAGAGTCCTGCAGTGAGCTGTTGCAGCTTATAATTGCTTAAACAAGTCTTGTTGCTGCAAATGAAGAAGAGGAAGAGATTTAAGTTGTCCAACTTGTTGCATTTTTTTTGCTTTATTTACATTTGCTTTTCTTTTCTTCTGTTGTTATTTCCTTTTTAATGTTTGAAATTCTTGGACGAGTGTTTTTAATTTTGGGGCACTTTATTGCCTATGTATAATTTTCTAATTTCCAGTTTATATAAATATTTTGCTTGCTACCTTTCTCTATTTTTTATATGCTCCAGGTGATATAACAAGGAAGTAAGAGGCAAGTCCTTTTATAAATTTATGTATTTATTTATTACAATTTTTACACACATGTTATAGATCAAACTCTTCCCCTATGTATAAATTCTGTTGTATTTTGTGAATCTCACTGAATCTTGTATATACTTGTATCTCTCTTGCACAGCTCACACAATTTAAAAATTTGCGAACAAATTCTTTTGAATATTGTTGGACATCATGATTGATTTAAATTCCATAATTTTAACATGTTAGCAATTGAGCTCATATTTTTTTTGTTGAGAGAATGCTTGCTGTGATCATCATTTTCTTCGCAAAGTTTTTTTATTTTTCTTTTTCCTCTTAATATGCTTTAATGTTATAATATGATTGAGGCATTTCTCTTGCTTGATCACCTCTTTATCCAAATAACCACCCTTTTCTTGATCCCTTGTTTAGCCCTTTGAACTTGGCCAATTTCTTCTCTCCTAATACTACCCCTAAACCAAACACTAACAACTTATTGTCCTTTCTCTTTGACTTCGCATGTATGAGCACTGATTTGGATAACATAGAAAAATCTAAGTTTGGAGTTTCTACTATCAATTGGTTGAGGATAAGTACTAATTTTAAGTTTGGGGTGGTGTATGTGTTGGGATAACCAATTTAGTCAGTTGATGCAGTTAAAGGGTATAGAATTTTTCTTCTTTCAAAAAAAAAAAAGAACAAAATAGAAATAAAAAGCGAAATTTCAAAAAGGGGAATTTGGTTATGCATTGTTGTAAGGAAGAAAAATTAAAAATATTCAATGAGGAGTTGCAAGAAATTACCCTACTTTTAGATTTTTCAGTTATCTCTCATACTTTCTTTGATATAGGGAATAGCCAGCATCCAAAAATGTTTTCCCACTTGAACCCTAACCATAATTTAATCTTTGTAAAGTATTCTTGATTATGACAGACTGCATGGATAGATGTGAGCTAGAAAATTGCCAAAGCTATGCTAAAGAATGGCAGCAAAAGCATTTAAGAGAGTTAAACCCAAGCTGATAGATTGAGAGCAACAAAGTGTGAAACACTAATTTTAAGAGCAGAGAATTTAATTCAATTATGGTGTCAAAAATAATGAGTTTGCTGCAAGAGGGATAAATGAAAGTATGTGTCAAATTTTTAATTAAAGATATCTGTTCATGTAAAAAAAAAAAAAGAATTTTGCTTGAAGACAAGCAAATATTTAAGTTTATGATTGTGATGAGTCATTCATTCATGGAGTAAATTGAATGCTTATGGCCCATTTCATTGCATAAATGATTTAAGTTAATGCAAATTAATTGGAATATTTAGTGGAAAGATGATATTGCAGTAAATGTAATGAATTGTTCAATTATTGATAGTTAGCAATTGATTTTTGAAGGTATTAGAAGAGAAATCACAATTAAATTTAAAAAGAAGTTGAATTACTGCAAACACATTTATGGGCACATGCATAACTGATTGTGAGGACACAAGCTTGACAAAGCATATAAAAATAGAAGTTTTTCCTAAAAGTGGTAGTTTTTATTACACGTATCAGACATAGAATTCTAGGTTTTCTGTAAAGTCTTATGTACAGATGTCATTCATTCTATTTTCTCTTTTCTTTTGTACGAGATTTTAATGGGAAGTAGAGCTATGTCCCTCCATTCATTTTGGTTTGTAATGGAACAATGATTCCTACATTTTATAGCTTTCTATAATTTCCTGTTATACTGAATATGAGGTTTCATTCTGCAATATATTTCAGTTTTTCATTCCTTATCTCTAATATGTTTTGCTAGCTCTCTTAGAGTTGAGAAAGCATGAACTTAATCTTTTACCTATAGCAATAAACTGAACATTGAATATAACCCATTGCAATCTAAATTTAACATATTTAATTCTAAACTTAAAACTTCTTTGTTTCTTAGAATTCACAGTTGATGAAAAGGAATTTATAATTGGGAAGTTTTTAACTTTCTTGGATTTGGATTAAATATCTCATTATGGATTATCTAGGAATAAGAGTCTCTAATGGTATGGTCATGTTGATTTCTAAATTTAATGCTGATCATATTCTTTGTTACCTAAGGGTAATTAGGAATCTGAAACTAATTTAGAACCAATTAACCAAAGAATTGGTATTGGGTACAATTGAAAATTTGACTATTAGATTGGATTGTGTTTTTGGTTGTATATAATTTTATGCAAGGAAAAGGGATTAAGAGATTCTGAACTCAACCCACTTCTTAATCAATTTACAACTCATTTTCATTCCCTTATTTAATTACATTCTGCAGTTTAGTTTCATTTATAGTCAGTCCCTTACATCTGAATTTTTACTCTTGTTGTTAATTAAATTTTCCAGCACTTATGTTTCATTTTTATATTCTGCACATTATCTAAATTTCTCGTTTACATTCTCACTCTATTTTATGATCCAACTAGTAATATTCTTGTGGTTTGGTATTTAACATTAATCCCAGTGGATGATAAAAACTATTTTGTTACTACAAACAATTTGGTGCACTTGTCAATACGTTTATCAAAGAACCTAGAGAAGTTGGAGAGAAGCATTTGTCAACACTACATTTTGGAAGTTTTATAGCCACCTAGCATATAGAATTGTAGATATTAAGTTTGCTTAACTTTTGTGTTTCCTCTAGTTAGTATACGGTTCAATTATACAATGATACAAAACCAAATTTCCCTTTTTGAAATTTTGCTTTTCACTTTTATTCTGTTATATATATATATATATATAGAAGAAAAAGAAGATTTCTATACCCTTTAACTGCATGAACTGACCAAATTGGTTATCCCAACACATACGTCACCCTAAACTTCAAATTAGTGCTTGTCCTCAACAAATTGATAGTGCAAACCCTAAACTTATATTTTTCTATGTTATGCATTGGTGCTCATACTTGCTAAGTCATGGGGAAAGGACAATGGGTTGTTAGTGTTTGATTCAGGGGTAGTATTAGGAGAAAAGAAATTAGCCTGGCTCAAAGGACTAAACAAAGGATCAAGAAAAAGGTGGCTATTTAGCTAAAGAGGTGTTCAAGCAAGAGAAATGTCTCAATCATATTATAATATTAAAGCATATTAAGAGGGAAAAAAAATTACAAAACTTTGCGAAGAAAATGATAATCACAACAAGCATTCTCTCAGTAAAAAAGAAATGAGCTCAATTGCTAACATATGAAAATTATGGAATTTAAATTAATCATGATGTCTAACAATATTCAAAATTTGTTTGTGAATTCTTAAATTATGTGAGTTCTGCAAGAGAGATGCAAGTATCTACAAGATTCAGTGAGATTTACAAAATACAACAAAATTTATACACATGAGGGAAGAATTTGATTTGTAACATGTGTGCAGAAATTGCAATAAATAAATACATAAATTCATAAAGGGACTCCCCTAAGTATGTGGAGTAACCAAAGACATGGGACTTGCCTCTTGCTCCCCTGTTATATCACTTGGAGCATATCAAAAACAGAGAAAAATAACAAGCAAAATATTTATATAAACTGGAAATTAGGAAATTCTGCATAGGCAATAAAGTGCCCCAAAATTAAAAACACTGGTCCAAGAATTTCAAACATTAAAATGGAAATGACAACAAAAGAAAAGAAAAACAAATTTAAATAAAGCAAAAAATGCAACAAGTTGGGTAGCTTAAATCTCTTCCTCTTCTTTATCTGCAGCAATAAAATTTGTTTAAGCAATTATAACCTACAACAGCTTATTGCATGACTCTCCCTCTTCATCATTATCATGCACTTGTAGGTCTTAAGCAATTTTGTCTACTTTAGTTTCCAAACGAATCATGTCTTTCATCAATAACTGTGTTTGCCTAGAAATGATCTTTTGCAGTTGAGTAATTTCATTGTACACTATATTTAATTGTTTTTTGATGGTTAAGTTGGAGAAAGAAGATGGGTTGGTTGCTGCAGGTGGCCTATTAGGTCTTTTGTGTATATTTTCAGCAAAGGCATCTATTGTAGCACCAGTGATCCATTTTGGCTTATGCACAAGTATATCATTGGAGTCTATTTTTACCTTTACTTATTCACATAGCAAGATAATTAGAGAATGGTAGGCTAATGATCTTTGATTGTCGTCCTCCATTATCTAGCATATTTCTTGGTATATGATTTTGCTAACATTTATAGCAAAATCCACAACTATACAGTAAATGAGTTAGGCTTGCTTTAGTAACAACGTTATATCATGAAGGATTGGGATTAGTGATCCAATTATAAATTGGAACCATACTCGTGGTATGGGAAAGAGATCACTTACCATCAAACTTCGAGGTTCAACATTGCTTAGGGGTCTCCATTCTGCCCCTGGTTTGCAAAGGGTTCTGACAATGGCCTCATAATCTGGGATCTGCTTCATAAGAGATGTATAATTATTCGTTGGTGATTTAGAATAAGCCCTCGTAATTCTCAGAACTTTGTTGATCACTCCTGGAATGAATGACACATTGGTGCCTCCCATCATAGTATGGTATGAGGAGAGGTTAATGTCAGCTTGACAGTCAAATATACCATTAGCATAAAACTGACGCACTAGAGTTTGAAAACCTTTTCCTGTTAGCTCATAGAAATATTCTCAGTTCTTTGCTAATAGTGATTTGAATAGGTTCATATTCACCTTCCTTGAGATTAAAGGCCCAGTCTTCAATAATCTTCTTCAGTTTGATATTTGTGTTGTGGTGTTGTTCATGGAACGGGTTGTGAAATGGTCCCTCATGCATTGTTTCTATACTCTCAGATTCAAAAATTTCAATCCTAGCTCTCTTAGGTCAGTTGGCCACCATTTTCTTCCTTATCTACCATGAAATCAGAAAATAAGAGAGTGAGTGTCAAGGTATGAGAGACTAGTGTATTAAACTAAAAGGTAACCAATGTGAGAAGAAATTTATGTATAATAGAGACTGTGCAGCAGAGAAAGCAGATCTAGTAGTATGACTCTCATGACAAAATAAGAGAAAAAACAACATTTTGTCACAATTATTATTCATGGTGACAATGAAGCTAAATACAACTTAAACTACAAAGTATGATAAAACACTTTGTATCCACTCTGTATTCAAAATAGAGAATGTATAAGCAACATAGAAAAATAAAAATGCACAAGAAATGAAAAACATTATGTACTACTTAGACTGCAAATTAATAGAGAATTGAACAATGAGAAAGACAATTTATATTAAAGCATTGCACATATAAAAGTTAAAAATCTAAAAAAGGAAAATACAACATAAAGGTGCAGATTGCGTATAAAGAGAAGATTGAACAATGAACATATTAAAGCATCCTTGTTAATAGTATTTTGCAAGAAGAATATTACAGGGAACATAGACAGAGAATCACACAAAAATTTCTAAATATCACAAAAGTTGTTCACAAAAATTTCTAAACTATTATAAGGAGCACGACTACCATGACAAAACATTGCAATGGTTTGGGAAAAGGTGAAATAAAATTCCAACTAATAATAACTGCACTACCGGAAATAGAAAACATTGCAGAGCACAAATCCAGGTGCATTTACCATTGTGACAATGAAGCTATATACAACCCAAAGCATGCATTATATTTGTTCAAATAGAGACCACAAATAATGCCCAAAAAAATTAAATTTTCATAGAAAAATAAAAGATTTCATGCACCATGAAGACTGCGTAATAATGGAAAATTTGTAACACTAAGCGAGGCAGTACTGAGCAGCAATTCGCACATAGGGAGATTAAAAATAGAAGTGCAAAAATAGGCAATAACAGCACAATAAATAGGAGAAGGTATCATTGTTATAAATAACTTCCAAGAACAGAGTTATAGTGAACAAAGTGTAAAGAGTTACACAATTTCTCATAATATCGCAGAAATCGCAAACGCAGAAATCAAAAGTTCATAGAAAAGTGGGAAATATCATAAAGACAAAGACTGTGTATTTAAAAGACTAAGTAATATCATGCAAGAAGAGAGGTACAGTGAACAAGGAGCACAAAATCACACAAATTTTTTTGAAAATATCACATAATACACCCATGGAAAATTTACGATGAAGAACAGAGAGAACAATGCAAGCCCTAAAATGGGTAAAATAGCATTCAACAACATACATCAAGCATCATCTTTGAAAACAAGAACGCAATAGTGCAGAGACAAGCATGAGAGTAATAATAAAACACCCAGTCCACAAAGAACGCATAAAAAAAATGCAGAAGCAAGGGAAAGAGTAAGGGAATGAAGGAACAAATGTAGAAAATACACAGATTCATAAATAGAGAATGAAAGAGGAGATAAATCGTAACTAAATAGAGCTAAAAAAATGTAAAAGAACGTGCCTTAGTGAAGCTGAGAATAATTGAATTTAGGGTTCATAAAGAGAAATGGAGCATGTCGGAGGAAGATAGAAGCTAGAGCGATCCAGAGAGATGCGAAGAAATGAAGTAGTGCTCAGAACTTAAAGCTTCTTTGTTTCTTAGAAATCAGAATTGATGGAAAGGGGATAATTGGAAAGTTGTAAATTTCATTGGATTTCTAAACTTAATTTATCATGTTTTTGTTACCTAATGGATTAAGAATTTGAAACTAGTTTAAAACCAATCAATTAAGAAATTAGTATTGGATACAGTTAAAAATCTGATCATTAGATTGGACTGTGTTTTAGGTTATATATATTTTTATGTAAAAGAAATGGATTAAAAGATTCTTAATTCAACTCACTTCTTAAGAAATTTATAACTCATTTTTATTTCTTATTTAGTTATATTATACAATTTAGTTTCATTTATACATATGAATTTTTACTCTTATTGTTAATTAAAATTTTCAGTACTTACATTTTATTTTTACATTATGCACATTATGTAAATTTCTCATTTATATTCTCACTCTGTTTTACGATTCAACAAGTAATATTTTTGTGATTTAGTATTTAACGTTAATCTCAGTGAATAACAAAATTTGTTTTGTTAGTGCAAACGATTTGGTACACTTGCCAATATGTTTATCAAAGAACCTAGAGAAGGTAGAGAAAAAGGCATTTGTCAAACACTACATTTTGAAAGTGTTATGGTCATCTAGCATATAGAATTTTAAATATTAAATTAGCTTGACTTTTGTGTTTCCTCTAGTTAGTATATGGTTCAATTATACTTAACTTTAGTGTCCCATTTTCTTGAACCTTAAGAAAATCGTAGACACTCTAATTTTTCTTGTCAAGGGCATCTATACATTTGACCATCAAAATTAAGGGAATGCTTGAGCATATAGGATTGTAAATTTTATACACATTAGTGTTTAAACATAGCATTGATAAGAAAATTGGACTAGTTATGCATCGTCTTGACTTCAAAAATACAATTTGTATAGATTAATGTTCAACTTGACCGAGGATTAGTATTCACTATATTGAGGTTTTAAATTTATGGTTAAGAATAGAAAATAAAATTTGTGATTGATTAGAGAGGAAAATGTAACATATGCTATAAAGCTAACTTGATGAAAATTGAAAAGTAAATTTACATTATCTAAACTACTATTATTAATAGTTGTTAAATCAATTAACCTTGAAGAAAGCAATCATTGGATCATAAAGCATTTGTTTAGCATTGACACCCATAATAAAATCAAGATGAGCATAATCTTCTCGGAACAATACCACAAGCTTGTTCCCATCATGATCTTTGAGGTCATTGAGCAAAATATGCACATCATTTTCATCAGACAGAAAATCTTTCCCTCCATAGCTGAGAAATAGAGGAAATTCTTTTGGAATTCTTGTCATGTCATAAAGAGGAGGAATCGGTTGTCCATAGTGCATCGTATTTTGTCCTGGATCACCAAAATCATACTTTGCTATTCTACCTGTTCTGATCACTACTCAAAACCACAGGAAGAACCATACAAGATTAAGGTCAATATATAAGAAATTATGTAGAAACTAGCAGTTCTAAATAGATAAGAAGAATATAAGAAATGTTTAAAAATCAAATGACACTTAATCATAGAAAAAAATGTTGCTTAATATGGGACTTGCTTTGAGCGAGATGAATCAAGTTCTTTGTTGCCGTTGTCTGCAGTCCATGATCAAAAAAGAGATCTACTGTGGACAAATTTACACAACAATTTGGACCTAAAATTTAAGGGTAAACAATATCAAAATAATCTTAATATCAGAGGGAATCAACGCAATAAAGTGAATTCAATTCCTCATTGTATTCATGCTAATACATTTATGGTACCTGTGAGAGGCACAATTAGGTTTAAGCAATCCAAGTTTAGATTATGGCAGATGCCTTGCATAAATTTGGCTGCAGCATCCCTGCTCATTAGCAAACATATTGCTACAGTTGAAATTGCTTCAAGTTTCTTTTATGAATGAAGTTAACTTCAAGACTCAAAAAACATTGAAAAAAGATATGGTTTTTTTGTTACCCATTTGGAATGAATGCACGGAGGCCTAACCAGTATATCTCCTGTTATAATAATAAAAAGAAAAAGAAAAATATTTTCAACTCAAATTGTATTCAATTGACAATTTAAAGCTTAGCTAAATGATTTAGCTTTTGTCTCTCACTTCAGCTAAAAGTGTGTTAGCAGCAAGTTTTGTTATTGGCGACGTGATTTGATTCATATGAGCAATTGGTGTAAGTAATGCAGCTGATCTCAACAAGGGCAGTACTTTCCCTTCAGAAAAAGCAGCTAATGCCATTAAAGTTCCCTGAAATTTCAGGTTATTAGCGTATATGCCTACTAATATTGTAATAACTTTAAACACATTTTTAGTTTTATATTTTTTCTCAACAGTAGTTTTAATCCTCGTACTTCAAAAATTTGGTTGAATTCTGGTAATTTCAAAACCATTAGGATTTGGTCTCTGGCCTCAGGCATACATTTTGGCTTCTGTCATCACATTATAGACCAATTCTTAATGCGTTTGAAACCATAGACACTAAAAACTAAACTTTTAAAGTAGTATAAGGACAAAAACCAAGTTAAGAAAAGCTGTATGAAACTAAAAAAATATATTTAACACAACATGAGACAACCTAAACATAAACAAAGGAATTAGAAACTCACCAAAGAATGACCTGCATAGTGTATTCTCTGACCAGTATGGCTGTACACATATTGGACAAAAGCAGGAAAATCATAACTGGCTAATTCTTCCCACGACCAATCCCAATAAGCCTGCACATAATGAATAAGTAAATGCATATGTTTCATTGTGTATCAATCAACTAATTGAAAGTTTGAATACTGAAAACTCATGTAGCTCATAAGTAAAAGAACCATGTCATTAGGACTAAATGATTTGTGCCCGCTATACTTTGTCCCACGAGTATTGGCTAGCCACACATCATACCCATTGTCTGCTAAGATAAATGCCAATGATTCATTTGGAGAATTGAGTAGCCATGCTATAGCATCCTGAAACCACACAAGTTGTCTTAGTTGAGTATCCTCACTACTGCATTACATTTCTAAAACCTTAGCAAACAAAAGACATGGTTGTTTCTCTTGTATGTCTGTCTTTCAAGCAACAGACTTTACCATAAAGAGCCCATGTTGTAATAGCACTGGTGGCTTGTCTGCTTTCCTACCAGACCTCCCCATCGGAATCCTCTGCAGGCCCAGGATGTAGCCATCCTCTGTTGTAACCTAAGTCCAACAAAAAATATACAACAACAAAAGCATTATTTTGCTTATAGATCACATGACACTGTTGAATTCTACCGAACACCAAATTCTCATAAATATCATTTATCATGAGATATTTTTGATAATTTAGTCCAAGAAAAAAACAAACTAATTGGCGAAATGCCCTCATAATCAAGAAGAGGAATGGAATAGGATAGAAATATATGTACCTTATGTTCCTCACATGTGTAACCTTGTGTCTCTAATATTGTTTTGCAGATACCATCATTGGTAACTAGGGAAGATGTTGGCCATTCATTGTTTGGATGAAATGTTTTTCTCCCTTGTGCTGCAGTAATGCAAAGCAAGGCTATTGAAAATAGGCCAATTACTGTGTTTGCCATTGGAAATGTAGTTATGCTCCTCATACAAATAGAAAATGTCGACATTTTTATAGCAAAATTTGCTGTGCAAGGACAAAGTTGAAGAAGCTACTGCATTTTAATGGTTTTATGTCTGTAACATAACTTTTTATGGTCGTGTTCTAACATATTTTCAATAATGTATTGTAACATAATCATTTATGGTTATGTTCTAACATATTTCAATAATGTATTGTAACAATCAATTGCTATGTTATTGTATCGTAATTAAGTATGTGTTTAGTATGGCATGATGTAACTGTCAAATTCCCATACTTGATGGAGAGTGTCTTTCATAAATGTGTTAAAACGTTGTATTTTGACCTTTGATCAAGTCATGTGAGGCCTCAATTGTAGAAGTTAGTGTTATATCTTCCTAATATCATTGCTTGGATTTCTCCTCATAAAAAAAGTTTCGTTAACTGCATTAAAACAATTAATCTTAAAACAAACGCTTTGAACCAAAACAGTTTCCCAGAGACACGTCAAAATAAAATTTCAACAAATAGGACACCAAACTTTTTGGCTCATGTAATTGAGTTTATATTTTGGTCTCTTTTTTTTTAATTCATATTTTACATTTTTCAAAATATTTCAATACTATACTTGGAAGAATGGGTATATAAGGCTGTGGCTAGTTTGTGAGTTGTGTTTAAGAAGGAATGGAAGGAAGAGGGAGGAAGGAGTTAATCTTGTTTGAGAATTATTTAATCGAAAAGAAAAATGTTTGAAGTATTTTTTTTCTAAACCCTAGTAAACCCTCTAAATATTTTTTTTTAGTTTTTTTATTTTAGGATTTTCTTTCTTTCTCGTTCATACTCTTTTATGATTAGGATTCTAACTTTTTTTAAAAAAATATTAGTTTTTCAAGTGATAATTTTAAAAAAATTATAAAAAAATAAAATTAATTTTAAAGTTATTAATTTTTAGAGAAAGAAAATATTTATTTTTTATTTTTAAAAAATAAAAAATATATATAAAATAAAATAATATCATTATATAATTAAACTTCTCATCACCTTTCTTCTCACTATTAAACATATAAATAATAGAAAAATTTAAAGTCTTTCTCCCTCTTTTTTCTCTTCGTTCCCCTTTCAAATTCTTTCCTTTCTTTTCTTTCCAAATTTTTAAACAAAGTCTAAATAATTATTCTCAAACAGAATTTAATCCCACATATTAATGTAAAACAATTCATATTTTGCATTGTTTATGGATTAGGGTATGCTCATTATATTGAGAAAAGAGGAAAAGGTATGTTTATTTAATGATATAATATGAATTTAAAGGATAACAGTATAAGAGAAAAGATTATGATTATAATATAAATTATGGGCCTACGGTATATTCTTATATATAATAACTGGGTATATCACAAAAAACTATGGGTAAAAACAAATAATTAGTTGATTTATAATCCATTAAAAATTTAATTCATCTATGACTCATTTAATAAAAAAAAAAGCATCTAATTCATCTATTAACCATTTTTCATCTATTAAAAAATATTTTTATAAAACAATGTTAAATATTCAGACACATTCTTGTATCAAAACAATATAGTTTATGACTCATTCTTTAAAGACCTATTCTCAAACTAGACTATAAAATATGTTGAATGGTTCATTATCTATCCAATAACAAATGATGATTCAATCAAATCTATTCATTAATTTTTATTTTATAATTAAATAAATTCATTAAATTTATACATAAATGAATTAAATAATTAGCAAATAAATAGATTGAATTCACAGCTCCCAGTAAACAGTACGAACATGTAAATTGTTAAATTTCTCCGCAAGTATCTATACTTTAAAATTGGTGACATGTTCGTATCATAATTATACTAGATATTAGCACGCATATTATATGCCTGGCTCTGTATCAAAGCTCAACTGTTTTTATCTTTAAATTTTTAATATATTATTTTGCTTTAGATAATAAAGGGATTGATAATCATCACAATTTAAATATAACATTCTTGTTTAAATTTGATTGTGATTATTCTTTTGCATAGTTTTTTTTAAGTAATTAAAAACTAATGATAATACCATAATAGTAAACTAATGTAAATGTAACACCCTCATTTTATTATTATTATTATTGTTGTATTTTATGTTATTTGTTTGTGCATTTTAATTGAAATTAGAAGAGTTTAAATTATGCAAATTGCAGGATATCTTGCTGTAGCGAGAAAGATCATCCAAAATCAGGTTCTCTGGAGCTCTCTTGCTTTAGCGAAAGATCCTTGCTTGCTATAGTGAGAGATCGATAAAGATGACCCAACAATATTCTCGTTGTAGACAAGATTCTCATTGTAGCGAGGGATTCTCTCATTATAACGAGAATTCTTGCTATAACCAGAATGACGATAACAAGAGTAAAATATTGCCTGCTTTTTTTGCTATAATGAGAAAAGGGTTCACTATAGCGAAAATGTTGCAAGTTAAAGGGTATTTAAGAGTTTTTAACTTAAAAAACTTATATTACAATCGAAGTTTCAACCTTTTCTCTGATCTCCCACTCTCTTCTCTTAGAAAATTTCTCCTAAACATCAATCTTTCTTTAAATTTGGGTTTCAATATTCGTTCTGATAAACTTCGAGTAATTTTCTTGGAGCTTAGACCTCCAATTTTTGTTTGTTTTCTATCTTCTCTAAAGTGCTCTCTAACAATATTTAGGAGAATTTAGTTCTTTAAATAAGATCCTTCACAAATCCATTTTCAAAACATTATCTTAAGATAAGAAGAGCTCTGTTTTGTCATTATAACATAGTGTATATTTTATAATTATAGGAATACTATTGTATATTTCTTGTATGGAAATATATATTTGAATGATAATACTTCGTAGTGAAAAGTTAACGATACATGCTTTGTTGGTTTTCGTGTTGTGAATATTGATGATTCATATTTCATTAATTTGGATGGTTGTACTATCTTTCTATGGTACATATGATAAGGATTGAGTTAAAAAATGTTTGGATGAGCATGATATTTGATTGTAGTGGTTAATAATGTATGTTATGGATGATTTTAGAAGTTTGTAATATACTGAAACCTATGTGTTATGGATTTAGTCTGAAAGTACTGAATAATGAGATGAATGTGAAAAGGAATATGGAATGAATACAAAGTGATGAAACGAATTAGAGTGAACAGTTATAGAGACACACTGTGAGTATAGAGTATGGAGATAATGGAAAATCTAGTACATATGTGACATATTCATATAATTTTATAAAAAATTTCTCAACACATTATTTTATAATGTTATTTGAGTATTAACCATAAAAATTTTCATGCTTTAATATTTTAATATTATTATTTTTATTTATTTATTTTTATAAAATTATCTTAGGAACATTACGTTTCATAAATATTTTTAAAGTTACAATAAAAATAAAACTAATAACAAAAAATAATGTTAGCTAAATTTGTTAAGTTGTCTATTATCAAAATGTTTGAAATAATTTATTTAAATGACATTTAATGTGTTTAAAAAATAAATACATCATCAACATAAAAATTATAGACATGTGATACTTAATATTATAAAATTCATAAATGCAGAAAAGTAACTTGTGAACTTAGCCTAAATTAATAAACATTTGTAAAATTTAACTTTTGAATCATCTTAATTTGATAGAATTTATTTTTAAAGTAAATAATTTGAATTAATTGAATTTTTTATTTTAAAAATATATTTTTATATTTAAAATATAATTTTAATTTACTTTAAATAAAATAATTTAACAAAAATGATAAACAAACATGTGACTTTTACTAAAAAATAGTATAATATTTATTAATTATTTTTTAAAAAATATTTATTTATTTTCACAAAATTAATTTAGAAACATTATATATTCAATAAATATTTTAAAGTTACAATAAAAACACAAAATTGACAACAAAAAGTAACTTTAGCTAAATTTGTTTAATTATATGTTATCAAAATATTTCAAATTATTTATTTAAATAAAATTTAATGTGTTAAAAAAATAAATGTCACATTATCATAATAAAAATCATAGACAAATAATACTTAATATTACAAAATTCATAAATATAAAAAAGTAACTTGTGAACTTAACAAAAATTAATGAATTTTATAAATTTATATTTTGACTCATCTTTGATAGAATTGATAAAAAAAATATTTTTTAAAAGATATTTTTATATTTGAAATATAATTTTTAATTCATTTTAAATAAAATAATTTAATAAAAATGATAAACAAATACATATTTATTTTATTTTAAAAAATATAATATTTATTAATTATTCGCTAAAAAAAAGGACTAACTCACCTCTAATCTTAATTTTAGTTATTTTATATATATATATATATATTAAGGCTTAGGACTATTTACTACCTATAACTCTTAAAAAAATTTGGAGTACATAGTGAATTATGTGAAGTGGGCTGTAGGCTTAGGGCCATATTGACAGCTATAACATCATGTCGTAATTCATCCTAATAAAGAAAGTTTCACTTTATAGATAGATCTCTGGATGCACTGCAGCTCTATGTAATGGATAGTTCTCTCTTCTTGGAGTATGACTACATGCTCATAAATTATTATATTTGTTAAAGAATTCTAACATAATTTTCTCAAAAAAAATTTACATCATGGGAAATTATTCTCATACACAAACTAATTTTATTTCTAATAATACAAATCTCAATGCATAAATCTTATAATTAAATGTCATCTAATAAATTAAAACAATTACTTCTTTTACATTTTATAAATTCATGTAATTGAGAAAAATATATATCGTTATAAACTTTTATATGATTAAAAAATAAATTTAAGACTTTTTTTTCAAGAAAATAATTAATGCATTTTTTTCTTATTAAAATTTTTATTTTTTGATTCATATCTTTATAATATGAAATTTTATCATATATAAGTTTAATTTTTGTGATTTATTCATTTGATACCTTATTTTTTAAAAGCAAGTTCATTATTATTTTTATTTCTAATTAAAATACATGTTAATTATTATAGTTAACACTTATATGCAAATTAATCTATATATGTAAAAAATTATGCCTTAATTTTTATGCGAGTGCTTCTTTGTATTAACTCTTATAAATTATAAGGACTAGCTTGAAAATGTTTACTCATATAAAAATTAAATTGAATTGAAAAGGTGTGTTAAATATAAAGATTGATTTTATAATTTAACATAGATTTAAAATTAAAATAAAAGATAAAGATGTAGGAGTTAAGATAGTTTGTGAGACTTTATTTAGTGAATTTTGTAGAGTTATATTATTAAATAAATAACTTACTTATTTATGTATAATGTAAAAAAAGATGATTTATGATAAGAGATGCAAAAAAAATTATAAAAGTTTAAAACTATATTTTATAAAATAACTAAAATATTTTTATATAAAAAATATACTTTATAAACATTTTTTATTAAAACATCATATTATACTTTTTTTTTATAAAAAAAAGTATTAAAATTACATTTTTATAAAATATTAAAAAAATATAAAGTATTTGTCAGAATCTAATTAAAAAAATTATCTTAAACTGTGAGGATATAATAGAATAATTAATGGGATAAATTATCATATCTTATTGTTAAATAAATAGAAAATACTAGAATAAGATAAACAATCATACTATGTTCTCTTGTTATAATCAAGAAACGGACTCTAAGGTATTTGAAGGTTTGAATTTAAATTATAAAGTGAAACATTTTCTGTTAAATAGAATTGTTTTACATAAAAATAGCTTTTAAAATTTCGCGTCTAAAAAAATTAAATAGTTTCTTATATTTATTATTCCATTGTCAACATTTATGAAAGAAAGCGAGAATTTGCTGCGGATGGAAGAGAATGAGATCGTTTGCATACTGAATACAAATGAGATTAAAAAACGTCTTAAAAGAAAAATATGTTAATTAGCAAAATAGATATATTAAAAATGACTCATTAGATATTGATCAAAATATTGATACAAACTTGAAATACAAAGCAGAATTTATAAAATTAAGAAGAGTTTATTAAGTGTGTGTTTGATTGTGTTTTTATTTTTAAAAAACATTTTGTAAAATAATTTTAAAAGGGGTGGAAGATAGTAAATAATTATAAAAAATTGAATGTTACAAAGATTATAAATTATTTTAAATATAAAATAGCAATTAAAAAAAATTAAAGTAAAATTTACTATCCCTTATAATTGAAAGAGATTGGTAACCTCTCTTACACGTAAAACAAACTTGACAGTTAATTTTATATTAATAAATAATAAAATTAGTGATTTATTTGAAAAAAATGTTAATATACTTTCACATCTAAGACATTAAAGAAATTACATCCCTTAATCTAAAGAACAAGTTTACAGGTGCCACATTAAACACTTTTTTTAAAAAAAAACAGAGTATTAAATTATATACACTGATTTGTTTATAAATTAGCTTAATTGGATAAATATAGAAAAGAAATCAATTTCACACCAAAAATAATTAAGATGAAAAAAAAAAAAAACAGATAATGAATCCAAAATAAATTAGACATTAAACGTGGGTGAAGATTCTTAGTTGATAATCATCAAAACATGCTTATAGCGAAAAGTTGCTCATTGTTGTATTAAAATGGACTTGAATCAACAAATAAAAAATAAACGCAATTATATTTTTGCCTCGTAAAAATAAGGTTCATTGAATTTTAAATTTAATTTCTAATATTTTTAAAATATAAATGTTTAGTTGCTGCTAAGAGTAATATATTAAGTAATAAGTTAAATAATGAAAATCTAATTTATCGTTGTAATGTTGTCACTTATTTGTTGGTAAGGTAGAGTGTTTGAGACTCTTATATGCTTTTAGAACAATGCAAGGAGAGGCAATGGGGTTCAGTTAGGTTACCCTTACAATAGTATTGTCCGTTTATGCTCATTTTTGGAATAGTTATGAAATTTTTAAAATAATTTAAATATGTTTTAGGAAATTTTTTAAAAATATATTACAATTTAAATAATAGAATATTAAAAATAACGATAAGGTGATAGAGATGTAACAGTGATAACCTGAATTTTTATTATTAATTCATTATTTAAGAAATTGACGTGCATGTTTTATGTTCCTTTTCTATTGCTGGTTAATATTGTTTTGAAAGTTTCTTAGATTTCATTAAAAAGTGTGGAAAAATACAGTCCTGTGGATTACCTCTTTCCATTTGCTGATGTTTTTTCCCCTATTACTTTATTATAGGAGACTAGTCAGTTACTTTAATTATTTATGGTTTCATTCAATGAAATGAGACCAAAAATAATTAAAGTAACTGCATCTGTATTGGTGGTGTTTCCTCTCTTCTGGGATTTAGATGGTGAAAGAACCTTTGTTTGATGTTATGTTAATCATTGCCATTATCGTCTTACTTGATGTGTGCAGAATGTTGGTCAAGATTTGTTATCTGACATACATGGGCAGAAATTGTCTGATGCTTCATAATGATGGTAAATAAAATGAATTAACTGTGACACTGAGATCATCAATGCTCTCTTCTCTCTTTCAATTTTTGCATATTGATCTCCAGAGGACATACCAAACTTTTTATGTTGGTGTGATCTGAATATGATTGCTTTGCAAGTGCCTTAATTTTCATCTTTTGTTTTCAGGTGAAGTATATGATTTTGTCAGCTTTGTTGAATTTTAAACAATGAGCAATTCAAGATACAAACTATAACATGCATTAAATTAGTTTTTGATTTAGGATTACATACCCGGAACTAATCCTTGATCCATCTCTGATTTGATTTGTCTCTGGTATTGGAAAAGATGAGAGAATAACCGCAAGAGATGAGAGTGTTCTACTCTCAGTCTGAGAAGTTATCAGAAGTTACGAAAAGTGATCATGCGTCTGGGTTAGTGCCTGATGGGATAGCATATAACCAACTTTCCAGATGAGACCGAGGACCTCTCAATGGGCTTATTAAATAATCTGACCCATCACAATTTATTAAAAGAATAACCCAAAGTAATATTATTTATCAATTGGTCAATAAATAAAATATAATTAAATAACACTAATAATAATAATATAATAATTGATATTATAAATTATAAATAATTGATTATGTCAATCCATAATAATAATAATAATCTAACAATCTTCCACTTGGATGGCATAATATGAATATTATTTGACCAAAACTACAGAAAATATAAGCCATGAAAGTGTAAATAAAATATCCGATAGGGATATCATATATGTGTCATGTACGTATACTTCATATGAAGGGTGTGGATATAAAGAAATACATAACATTTTATTCAATTTAAAATGCAATTCCAAAGAATGGCCCAAGCATTTAGAAATGCTATATATGAGATATGATAATAAAATAGTGTCGTCTCAAACATACCTCACAATGATTAAAGTAGAAGAAAAAATTTCAGACTCCCACTAACCCAAAACATCAAAAGATTCAACTACACCCATGTGACCTACATGACCTTTGAATATTTCAACATTTAAGCCTTTGGTTAGTGGATCAGCCAACATTTTCTTTGTGGAGATATGCACAATCTTAGTCTTAAATTCTGAAACCTACTCTCTAACAAACAAATATTTTATGTAAAAGTGCTTTGTACGAGAGGAGCTTTTGTTGTTTTGAGAGAAATGTACAACGACAGAATTATCGCAATATAGCACAAGTGGCCTAGATATACTCTCAATGACTTGGAGTCCAGAAATCAAGTTCTTGAGCCACATGGCTTGGCAAGTAGCGTCATAGCAAGCGATATATTCTGCTTCCATGGTAGAGGTAGCTGTAAGAGTTTGTTTCACACTCTTCCAAGAAATAGCTCTTCCTGCCATCATAAAGATACAGATAGATGTAGATTTTCGATCATCAGGACAATCTGCAAAATCAGAATCAGAATAATCAATGACCTGAAGTTGATTAGACTTCTTATAGGTCAACATGTGATCTTTTGTGCCCTGTAAGTACCTCATGACCTTCTTTGCGGCTCTCCAATGACCCAAACCTGGGTTGCTTAAGTATCTTCCTAAAGCATTGACAGCAAAAGCAATGTTAGGACAAGTGCAAGTTTAAGCATACATTAAACTGCCAATAGCAGAAGCATATGGGACTTTCTTCATTTCAGCTCTTTCATTATCATTTTGAGGACATTGAGATTTAGAAAGTTTGTCCTCTTTTTGAACATGTGCAGCACATGGGGAACAAGAATGCATGTTAAACCGTTTGAGGATTCTATCAATGTATCCTCTCTGAGACAATCCAAGGACACCACGTGACCTATCACGATAAATTTGTATGCCTAGAACAACAGAGGCATCACCTAGGTCCTTCATATCAAAGTGGTTAGTCAACATCGACTTTGTCTCAGTTAAAAGTTTAACACAATTACTTGCCAAAAGAATATCATCAACATAAAGCACAAGAATGATGAAATTGCTCCCACTAATTTTCAGATAAACACATTGATCTAAAGCATTTTCCTTGAAACCAAGGGAATTGACCACCTGATCAAATTTTAAGTACCATTGTCTAGATGCTTGCTTCAATCTATAAATGGATTTCTTAAGTTTGCAAACTAAGTGTTCTTTGCCAATTTTAGCAAAGCCATCAGGTTGAACCATATAGACATCTTCATGTAAATCTTCATTCAAGAATGCTGTTTTCACATCCATCTGGTGAAGTTCTAAATCAAAGTACACCACCAAAGCCATAACAACTCGGACGACATCTTTAGTAGATATCAGTGAGAAGGTTTCTTTATAGTCAATGCCCTCCCTCTGACTATAGCCTTTGGTTACTAGTTTGGCTTTGTACCTTTCAATTTCACCATCTGGATTACGTTTGATCTTAAAGACCCATTTGCATCCAACTGGCTTGCAACCAATTGGTAACTCAACAAGATTCCAAATACCATTGTGTGTCATAGAGGCTAATTCATCATGCATGACATTTAGCCAATCAGAAGCATGAGAGCAAGAGATGGCCTCTTCAAAAGAAATAAGATCATTAGCATCATTGAAATTGAATTCATATTCTTAGAGATAAATAATGTAATCATCAAGTATTGAAGACCTGCACACTCTTTGAGATCTTCACAAAGGAACCTCTTCAACAAGGTCAACTTGTTCCTGCTCATTCATAAAAGGAGCTACTATATCTTCATCTTAAAGATTTTGACAGGAACAATAAGAACGACAATATTTGATGGCATAATAATTGTAACCCTATCCTCCCTAAGAATGATTGGCTGTGTTGTTTGACTCCTACTGTCCAAGACATCTTTAAAGAATACAGCACGATCGGATTCAATAACTCGAGTAGAGTGAGAAGGACAATAGAATCTATTGCCACGAGAACCAATGCAAGAGCCAATGAAAAAACCACTGATAGTTTTTGGATCAAGCTTCTTCAACTAAGGATTATAAGGTCTCATCTTTGCCTTACAACCCCATACATGTATATGCTTCAAGGTCGGCTTCTTTCCAGTCATGAGCCCATAAGGAGTCTTAGGTATAGATTTGCTTGGTACTTGATTGAGAATGTACACAGTAGTCCTTAAGGCATCTCCCCAAAGAAAGACTGGTAGGGAGAAATGGCTCAACATACATCTCACCATGTCAAGAAGTGTCCTATTCCTTCTCTCTGCAACTCCATTGTGCTCAGGTGTACTTGGCATAGTATATAGGGCTTCAATGCCACATTTTTCAAGGTAATTTGCAAAAGGTCCAGGGTTTCTACCTGTTTCATCGTATCTTCCATAATATTCTCCTCCTCTGTCAGACCTTACACATTTGATCTTCTTTCCCGTTTTCAATTCAACAGTAGCTTTAAAAGATTTGAAGGCATTTAGAGATCCAGATTTCTCCTGAAGGAGTTTTATCCATCCAAACTTGGAGAAATTATCAATAAATGTGATAAAGTACCTATATCTACCCAAAGTAGCAGGTGTCATAGGCCTACACATATCAGTGTGAATCAACAGTAACACATCATTACACTTGCCAGAAGTTTTATTTCTGACTTTGGCAGAGAACTTGCCTTTAATGCAATTAATACAAGTGTCAAAATAAGAAAAGTATAGATTATGAAGAATGCCTTCTTTGATTAATCTTTGAATCTGAGGTTTAGAAATATGCCCAAGACGTCTATGCCATAACATAGAAGAGTTTTCATCAATCCTACCATGTTTTTGTCCAATAACAGAATTAGCAATCATGTTACTTAAGGTTAACATATATAGCCCATCACACAGAACTCCAGAAGCGACAACAATGGAATTGAAAGAAACAACTAGTTTTCCATTACTAAAAGTAAAAGAATAACCGTCCTTATCCAAGGCAAAAACTGAAATCAAATTCCTTCTAATGGAATGTACATAAACAACATCCTTTAACACCAAAACATGTCCAAAAGGTAAACATAAAGAAACTACTCATATGTCTTTCACAACTGCTTTAACTCTATCTCCCATGATAATCTTGGATTCTGCATCATTTGGCTTCCTCAGGCTTGTGAATCCTTGTAAAGAATTCACAATATGAATAGTGGCACCCGAGTCTAGCCACCAAGAATGGGGAGGAATATCAATGGTATTAGATTCAAAACATGCTAGAGCTAGAGGTATACCTTGTTTCTCAAGTTTCTTCTTTAGGAAAAAACAATCATCCACCTTGTGACCATACTTCTTGCAGTATTTGCAGCTCCTTTTAAAGGAATTCTTCTTGGGTCCCAAATTGATAGGTGCTTTCCCTTTTTTATCCTTCTCAACATGAGTTTCAAAACGAGGCTTTTCCTTATAATCTCCTTTTGTCTTATTCTTAGCACCAAAAGAGGAAGTAGCAAACTGAATAGTGTGAGACTTGATCTTCTTCATATTTTCTTCTTCTTGAGTAACAATGGCAATCACGTCATCTATCTTCCATTCTAGTTGTTTATATGTATGGTAGGATGTTTTCAACATGTCAAACTGAGAGGGGAGAGAATCCAGAATCTTCCAAATTAAATAGTCATCACCAAGATCCACTTTCAGTGCTTTCAGTTTGTTATAATAATGGACTTGCTTCATCATATGCTCACGTACTCTACTGACACCATCATACATGGTCTTCTCAAGTAAAGACAAGTACTGACCCTTTACTGCTTTGTCATAGGTTTGAAATTTATCTCCAACAGATTTCAAAAAATCTTTAGAATTATTGCTTTCTTGGATAGTCTGTGTGATAGACTTCTCCATTGTATACTTCATGACCACGAGACAGACTCTATTAGAGTGTTCCCACTTCTCTTGAAAGGTCTTATGGGTAGTAGTAGATTCAGCAGTGAGAGCTGGAGGCTTATTTTCTCTTAGGGCTAAGTCCATGTTGGTGATAGCAAGGTAGAGATCCAAGGACTCTTTCCAATCCTCATAGTTTGTCCCATTCAGTGTTTTGACCGAAGTCAATTGCATAGGCAAAGAGGCTAGAATCAAACAAGATAAGGAATGATTTAATATGCACGATCAGTTGTGCAAAAGAGAGTTAAATGATCCTGTATTCACAACCAAAATATGCCTTAATAATAAAATTTCTCAATTATTATAGTTCTGCCTAAGGGTCCCGAACTATAAATAAGAAATTTTATAATAATATAACACACAAGCTTATGACACTAGAAAACTAACATCGATAGGATATTAGAAAATAATTGAAACAAGCAAAATAGAAATGCATTGTATTTACATGTCAATCACATCAATAATAATATATTGATAGGATATAATTATTAATAATGCACCATTAAATTTATAATGAGATAAACCATATATTTTAAATATATTTTGTATAATTGTAATCCAAGATAGGTGAACCAGAATCACACAAAATGACAACAATTATCATGCCCAAATATCATGAAAAATTTGTGATGCCAGAAAAGTGTACATTAATTAACATCAATAGACATGCTTTAATACATATAGGGATCCAACAAGTTAAATTTCTTGTGCAACATGCTAATAGGGAAATTACATAACATAATAATGTCAGATACAGGATGTATATCATGCACAAAATTTCAGACCCAAATGCTAAGAATACAACATAAATTAATCAATTTAAAATTTTAATTAATTAATAATAATAATAATAAATATTTGCAGTATTTTAAAATCTGAAAAAAATATCAAATTAATAGAAGATGTGAACTGGATAATTATAAAAAGATTAGAATTCATTCAAATTAAAGAAAGTCTCGTAGGAACGGGAGCCAATGATAAATGTTTTGAAATAGCGTAAAGAAATATTGTATCAATATTAAGACAAGTCTAATGCAAGTAATTGCATCAATCCCATCCATGAAATTTTTGCGAGAGTAACTATTCAAAACACAAGATTCTATATAGCAACATCATATTATTCTACTTGGATTTTATTTCTATTTTAATTTTATGAACTTTTATATTTTTACGTCTTTATTTGACATAACATTAATGTTTATGGAGATTCTTACCCACGACACTTCTTTATATGCCAATAAAACCAATGCTTGCTTCAAGATTTATGGACAGATGGTAATAGCGCAATTTTCAATTTTTTCCGTACTAATCAATATTAATAACATTCTAAATTTTGTTAAAGGGTTTCAGCGAAGAGAAAAATTTATCTTCAATGAAAGCAAGATTCAATATTGACGTAAAAAATTTTAATTACCAGAATTAAATCTGACAAAAGATTGATTATTAGCGAAAGGCACAAATCTCTAAATTAAGTTCATAGAAATTTTATATCTCTTATTTGAAAGGGATTACGACTGTGTTTATGTTAAAAAAAAACTCAAATTTATTTTTCATACTATTCCATTATCAAGAATTTAAGAAAAACTTTTGGTTAGGGTTTCAAACAAATTACAAAATACATAGAAACAACTATAATTCATATCTTAACTCAGCTCTTATACCAATTGTTGAATTTTAAACAATGAGCAATTTAAGATACAAATTATAGCATGCATTAAATTAGTTATTGGTTTAGGATTATATACCCGGAACTAATCCTTGATCCATCTCTAATTTGATTTGTCTCTGGTATTGAAAAAGATAAGAGGATAACAGCAAGAGATGAGAATGTTCTGCTACCTAGGAGCCAGATGAAATAGTTTTTGTTTCCTTTGCTACAGAACCTAAAATTGGTATGCAACAATAGTTTTTTGTTTTCTTCATTTTGTTTTAAATCTTCTCTGTTACTCCTATATGAAGGATGATAACTAAAATGAAACAAATATGATGCCAACATTGTAGCTTTAATCAATCTTTGTTGTTTGTTTATTTCATAGTCAATGTATGAATTTTGTTTAGAATTATTCTAGGTCAGAGAGGGAGAGCTTTAGTGTCCCATAGAAGAGAAATGATCTCTTCCTCTTTATTCTCTACTGCAGGAAAGATTTCAAAGCGAGTTTCCACTATCCATTTCCCCAATCCTAAAGAACTTGTAAAGCTCAATTCAAGCAGTGCAAGACATGAACATAGAAATTCTTTTGGAGTCAAAGTGACAACTTCATCTCGATATTTTCCCATGCAAAGTGGTGGACTTGCACCTTCATCAAAATGTAGCAGACAGAGAAGCTCTACACCTGAACTTACCGAGCCATCAAGTACTTCAGAAAAGAAACGTGTGTGTAAATCCAAATCTGTGTTATTTGAGGACCCATCCCCATCTAATGGAAGAAGAAATGTACCTGAGTTATCCCAAGGTCACAGCACTGTCATGGACCCAGATAGACTGTACTCGTTGGCTTAAGCAAAACAAAATTTGCTTAAGCAAATTTGGTAAAAAGTGATTTTGACTTAAACAAAAAAAAATCACTTAAATAAATTTTGTTTAAGTCAAAAAAATTCACTTAAGAGAATTTAGCTTAACCCAAAAAGAGTGACAAAAAAACCAGAAGAAGAAGAGAGAAAAATAGGCTAAAAGGAAGATAGTAGTGAGAGTATAAGAGAGAAAGAGGAAAGAAGGCTAATAGGGGAAACAGAAAATGGCTGGATAAGGAGAGAAATGGAGGAGAATGAGTGGAGGTGAAGGAGAGGAGAGGGGAAGAGAGTTAAATGGAGAGAAAGGAAGAAGGAAATTAAGTGGGGCTGAAGGAAAAAGAGATGGAGAAAGGAAAGAAAGAAAGGGACTAGGTGGGAGGGAGGGAAGAAAATAGAGGAGAAGAGGAGGGACTGAGTAGGTGGGTGAAAGATAGGAACCGGAAGAACAGGATAGAAGGAAACATGTTCTTCTTCATGTGTATTTTTACTTAAATGAAAATGGAACTGTAAGCTAGGGTTACTGTGCAAATTGCAAAGATTCATTTCACATTAACATTCCTTCCATGTCCTGAGATCATTCTCATAGAGGAAACTCAGAGAAGAAAACATAAGGGATGATGTTTCCTTTACTCGCCATTGGCCAATTTATAGTGTAATATTTTAAAGTTTACATTGCTTATAAATGTAAGGAAAGAATTGTGCTTGACTTTTATGCTGCAAAAGGATGATAAATTTAAATATATGCATTCTAATAGTTTCTACATTTTATTTTTCTTTTTTTTCTCAATAAAAATTAACTTGGTTAAGTTGAACAATGTTGACTGACTTAAGATCATTTTCTTTCTCTAGTATTTCTTATCCCTCTTGTGTGTTGGGTTTTCAGGCTCTCTTCTTACATGGAGGAAGCTATATAAACATGTTGATTCACTGTGTCTCACTAAAGAGAGATATGTGGATACTTGATCAAATGGTTGGCAAATTATTTGATAAAAAAATCCAATGGTTAGAATATCTGTGTGGCTCAGAAAGCAAGTAGTTTCTATGCTTCACAAAGACGAAAAGAAAGCTAGCTATTATTTAATCTCTTCACAAATACATATTTTTATATGAGTAATCCTAACAATATATTTATTTATTAATACACTATTTATTATTAGCTAAAATTTATTAAAAACTACAATGTGAATCACATTCTTTTTCATTTCTAAATTAATATTTTTTATCATACTTTCTTAGTTTTTAATAAATTTTAGCTAATAATAAAAAGTGTGTTAAAGAGTGTGTTGCTAGCATTTTTCATTTTATATTAGTCATTATCTATTATAAATATGTTCACAATGTTAGATGGAAGAGATTAAAATGTAAATATATATATATAAAGAATAAAATATAAATTTTTAATTATAAAAACTAATTTATAAATAAGTATTAAATGTAGAAATTAAATGTGTATTTTAATTAAAAATTAAAATAAAATTAATGAACTTGTTTAGAAAAATAAATATTGAGTACTAAAAAAAGCTATGAAATTTTAAGAGGTTAAAAACTTATAACTTAAATAAAATTTTTTATTAACTTCAATCCATAGGATTGAGTTTAAATAACTAATTATCATAATAATTTATCACCCTTTATAACTTTAATATAATGAATGCATTCTTTTTCTTATAAAAATTTCTTATTTTTTTATGTATATTTTTATAATATGAAATTATATCATATATAAGTTTGATTTTTGCAATTTATTCATTTGGTGCTTATTTTTTTAAAACAAGTCCACTATTTTTTTATTTTTAATTAGAATACATGTTTAATTACCATAGTTAACATTTATTCCATACAAGTAAAATTTATATTTTAATCTTTATGCTAGTGCTTTTTCATAGTGACACTCTTATAAATGATAAGGGCTAACTTAAAAATATTTACTCATATAAAGATTAAATTGAATGGAAAAGATAAAGATTAATTTTATAATTTAAATTTAATTTTAAATTAAAATAAAAGATAAAGATGCAAGAGTTAAGATAGTTTGTGGGACTTTATTTAGTGAATTTTGTAGAGTTATATTATTAAAGAAAGAATTTACTTATTTATGTATAATATAGAAAGAGATGATTTATGACTTTAAAAAAAGAGATGCAAATAAAAATTTATAAAAATTTAAAACTATATTTTGTAAAATAACTAAAATATTTTGTCTCAAAAAATATTTTATAAACATTTTTTATTAAAACATCATATTATACTTTTTTATATAAAAAAAGTATTAAAATTACATTTGTATAAAATATTAAAAAGAATATAAAATATTTGTGAGAGTGTAATTAAAAAAATTATCTTAAACTGTGAGAATATAATAGAATAATTTAATAGAATAAATTATCATATCTTATTATTGAATAAATAGAAAATATACTAGAAGTTTAAATTTAAATTATAAAGTGAAACATTTTCTATTAAATATAATTGTTTTACTTAAAAATAGCTTTTAAAAAACTATTAAATAGTTTCTTATATTTATTATTCCATTGTCAACATTTATGAAAGAAAGCGAGAATTGGCTGCGGATGGAAGAGAATGAGATTGTTTGCATACTGAATACAAATGAGATTAAAAAACATCTTAAAAGAAAAATATGTTAATTAGCAAAACAGAGATATTAAAAATGACTCATTAAATATCGATCAAAATATGGATACAAACATGAAATACAAAGCAGAATTTATAAAATTAAGGAGAGTTTATTAAGATTGTGTTTTATTTTTAAAAAATATTTTGTAAAATAATTTTAAAAGGGGTGGAAGACAGTAAATATTTATAGAAAATTGAATGTTACATAGATTATAAATTATTTTAAATATAAAATGGAAATTATAAATTAAATTTTTTTAAGGTAAAATCTATTACTCCTTGTAACAGATAATGAAATTAGTAGTTTAATTAAAAAATATTAATATATTTTTATATCTAAGATATTAAAGAAATTATACCTATTAATCTAAGGAAGAAAACAAACTTGATAGTTAATTTTATATTAACAGGTAATGAAATTAGTAATTTAATTAAAAAATATTAATATACTTTTATATTTAACACATTAAAGAAATTACATATATTAATTTAAGAAGAATATATAATATCTTTTAAATTTACAAGTACACGTTAAACACTTCTTTTTAAAACAGAACATTAAATTATATAGACTGATTTGTTTATAAATTAGCTTAATTGGATCAATGTAGAAAAGAAATTAATTTCAGACCAAAATAATTAAGATAAAAAAAAAACAGATAATGAATCTAAAATAAATTAGACATTAAGCGTGTGTTAAGATTCCTAAATGATAATCATCAAAGCATGCTTATAGCGGAGAAATTGCTCATTGTTGTATTAAAGTGAACTTGAATTAATTAATAAAAATTAAACATAATTATATTTTTGTCTCCTAAAAATAACATTCATTGATCTTAAAAAAGATTTTATTAGAATTTAATCTCTAATATTTTTAAAATATAAATATTTAATTCTTGCTATTAATCTTCATATTATTATTTTATTTAATATTTCATAATTTTAAAATTAATATTTATAAAAAGTTCTTAGAAAATTATTTTAAAAAATTAACAATTAATTTATTTTTTATATCTCTCTAATTTTGTTTTTGCCTTGGAAATTATGCTTAAATTAGAATTTAATTTTTTATTATTAAAGGTATAACCTTGTTTCTATAGATCAAAATTCTCTCATGTTTTGACACGAACATCACTTTTATGTGATTATATTTTTATATTTTTATTTAAGCAAAAAATTATTCGTTTAAAAAAAATGCAAAAACACGTAGCATGTGAGTTATGTATCATGAGAGAATCCTGATTCTTGCTTCTATCTCTAGTGAAGACTTTTGATTATGTTATCGCGGCTTATGAAGGCTTCTCCAATTTAAAGCAAGTTCGTTACCGTTTCATCACTGTTTTTGCGTTTTGGTCACTTATTTGTTGGTCAAGATAGAGTGTTTGAGACTCTTGATGCTTTTAGAATAATGTAAGGAGAGGGAATGGGGTTCAGTCTCGCTACCCTTACAAATAGTATTACTCGTTTAGGGTTTAAGATTTAGTATTGCTCGTTTATGCTCATTTTTGGAATATTTATGAAAATTTCAAAATAATTTAAATATGTTTTAAGAAATATTTTTGGAATATATTACTATTTAAATAATAAAATATTAAAAAAATAATAAGATGATAGAAATGTAACAGTAATAAACTAAATTTTTGTTATTTAATTTATCATTTAGCATAATATAATTTACAGTAAATATTAAATTCAGAAACAAAATTTTAATAATTTTTTTAAAAATAACTTGTTTAAAAAGTGTTACTTTTACATGAACAAAAACATAATTAAATTAAAGAATGAATATAAACTAAAATTTATAGTTGGCATAAACCTTGAACTTGAAAAATAAAAACCACCTCAATTGTATTGTAGAGCTAGAAAATATACATTGATTTATTGAGTGGTTGGGTATATGAAATCTATTTTGACTAAATAAATTTGTTATTTTTTAGCAAAATTTCAAAAAAATAAAAATGCACAATGGACATAATTTTAAGAAAGACAATTGACAAGTAGCATAATTAAGAAATTTTAAAAAAAAAGAAAAGAAGAAAGATAATATGCAAGAGTTTAGTGAACAATGACAAGTTTAATTAAATCAAATAAAATATAAAAAAAAATGGAGTTCAACGAAAAAGGTGGTGTTTAAGATAATTTTATTTAAGCTTTGAATTTATTTGTTTTCTTTATTTTTTTTTCTTGCATTCAAGTCTTATTGGGCACATAAATTATTATGTATTTTTAGAAATTTTAATATTTTCCTTTAATACCACATTCGAATGAAATAGAAAATGAAACAAAAAAAAAGTGAAAGAGAAATATACAAAGAATGAGATAGAAAATATGTTTTATTTGAATAAATAGAAATTAAAAAAATAAAAAATAAATTTTACTTTACTTGTTTGAATGAATGAAAAAGAGAGTGAATAAAAATAAATTTTTAATATAAAATATTTTTTAATGATGTCTTTTTAAATTATTAAAAAATATTTTTAAATAAAATATAGAAAATAAAATTTTTTCTCAAAATTTCATATTTTGAGTGAGAAAAGTTAGTAGTGAGCTCTAAAAAAAATCACTTTTCACTTGTATAAAACAAAATTTTTAAATATATATCTTTATATATAATTTTTCAAATTTCAGGATACATGAGCTGTAGAAAGAAAATAAATTTTTTTGAAAAGTTAGTTATTTACTTCAATCTTAATTTAAAATTTGAATTTTTTATAATTTAGAAAGTCTATCTCTTAACTTTAATTTAGATATTCAATAATAATGATAATATTTATTTTCAAATCTATAAAATTAAATAATTACAAATAATCATGTAATATATCTTTAATATTTTGTTTTAAAAATATTTTAATTTAAGATAACTATAGCATCGCACATGTCGTTTGTTTATTTGTATTTTGTTTTATTTTTCAAACTCACTATTCACCGAAAAAGAAAGAAAAAAGGATCAGCAATTAGGGTTTCCAATTGGAACTCTGAAGCAGCAATAGCATAGCATACCATTAGAATGGGGCGCAAAGAGAAGCTCAAAGCGAAGGCATTAGAACACGCCGAAGAAGACAATGTTGACGGCGCTTTAACGCCGTCACTCGTCTTCAGCAGCGACGACGACGAGGCAAACCAAGATCTCAGCCTTAAGATCGTCGAAAAGGCCCTGCGAATGCGTGCGACCAAACTCGCCACAAACGACGTCGTTTTGAACGGTGCTGGTGGTGTCGTTTCGTCTTTGCACAAACCCGAACTCGTAGTGCCGCAAAACGACGGCGTCTGCGATGGGCCGAGCGGAATCGCTGCTTCTGAAGTGAGGGAAGAGAAGAAAACGAAGTTGAAGGTGGAGGCCGGGGATCAAAGTGTGCGTCTTATTCCGCGTTTGGTTTCTTCAATTTAAAAGATGGTTTTTATGCTCTATTTCCCTTAGTTATAATCCAAGATTAAACTTCGTTAGGGTTTAATCAAAATGGACCCAAACAATCCCTTGTGAGATAGTCTTCATGTCTCAATCGGATTCTGAATCAATTGAAAGTTGAAACAATTTCTAAGGGGAAAAAATGGAACTGAAATAATGAAAATTTTATTTATAAATTGCATTGCAAAAGTTTATGCATAAAACGCTGCTATGAATCTATTTAGCTTATAATTTGATTTAGTGAAATTGAATCGAATCCAAACACTCACTTGGACAATCAAATTTTTGGTCGTGTTTGTTTGAAAAATTATTTGATGTTTTTCTGCTTTCTGTAGGTTATTATGGCTGAAGAACAAGAGGCGGAAGAGGCAATTGAAACCACGGAGAATCATGAGCCTGCGGAAGGAATTGCAGCGGCGGCGGCTCAGATGGGCGACAATATGGTTCTGCGAAAGCTTCTTGTGAGTTGAAATCTTTGATATGAAATGTCAAATTTGAAAATACTGTGCCAGGAAGAAAGCTTTGTTGGATTTATCATATCACTATATGTTTCTGTTCTGTCAGCGCGGTCCTAGGTATTTTGATCCTCCGAATAGTAGTTGGGGAGCGTGTTTCAATTGTGGCGAGGAAGGTCACACTGCTGTGAACTGTACAGCAGCAAAAAGGAAGAAACCGTGCTATGTATGTGGGGGTTTGGGACACAATGCAAAACAATGCAGTAAGGTATGTCTAATTGCCATACTTTTACTGGTATATGAAGGTTTAAAGTGATTTGTTGAGATTTGCTTTATGCTCCTATAGGCACAGGACTGCTTTATCTGCAAGAAGGGTGGACACCGTGCTAAAGACTGTCCAGAGAAGCATGCAAGTGCTTCGAAAGGTGTGAAGATTTGCTTAAAATGTGGAGATTCTGGGCATGATATGTTTTCATGCTGGAATGATTATGCACTGGATGATCTGAAGGTTGTTCTTTTTCTTTTCCTTCTTTCTTTTACTGTCTAATTTGCAAAATGGTTTTTGGTTGGATTTGCATAATGATAAGTGGCTTACATTGGATATAAATTTCTCAATCAGTGACTGTGTATCTCTTTCTTTTGTTTAATTAGGAAGTCCAATGTTATGTCTGCAAGAGGCTTGGCCATTTATGCTGTGTCAACACTGATGATGCAACACCAGGAGAATTTTCTTGTTACAAATGCGGTCGGTTGGGTCATACGGGTTTGGTAAGTTTTATTTAATGTTTTATTGGTCTTGCCTGGGATAAGCATTTCTCTCTTGCATAATCTAGACAACTCTTCCTTTGTGACACTGTTAAAAAGTTCTATTTTGTCTTTTTCATACTAGACACTAGAATGTTTGCAAGCTTAGAGTTTTATTTAATGAAAACAATTGTAATAAAAGAAGGAAAAGATCTTTTGGTCATTACCAGGAAATTGTTTGTTGACATATATGCAATGAAGATCACCAAAAGGTTACTATATGAAGGAAACCTTTCACTGTAGATGCTTCAATGACAACATCATTTCTTTCAAAATCGAAACTTGTCCCTCCATTGTGTTAATAGCAATTTTCATCTGTAGGTAACCAAATAGGATTTCAGTCTTAAGCTAAAGTGTTAAGCAATACCCCCTTTAGTCCTTTTCTTAATAAGGCACCATCTACATGGTTTTGGCAGTCCTTATTATAAGGCATTTTACAATTCCTATGAAGCATTTATCTTTTTTTTTTCCTACATGCCATTAATAAAAGGTTTTGGTGGGTGAGAACCAAAAAATAAAACAAGAAAGGAAAGGAGCAATTTTTCACAATTAAAATTATAGTGAGATTAAGGACAATAATATTAAATGTCGGTAAAACTAGCATGTTGTATACGTTTTCAAAAAATCAAGAAAACTAATTAATTTTGACTACTTTTTATTGGTCTGTGTAATTTAGTTAAAAATGTCTTATAAAAAGGACAAGAGAGAGTATATGGTGTTGGTAGTTGCAGAAATTACTGGTGATTGCATATGTTATCCATGTCATATAATTAGCAATGGCTCTTGGTTTTAAGCTCTCTCTAGAAGTCAGGGAAAAGAAGATTAGAAGCTACTAGACTTGCAATTCAATATTTACTAAAATGAATGGATGCCGCATCACTCCTAGCAAATACATGCACACCTTGTAGTTGTCACTAAAGTATTGTACTCTAAAATATTTACTGAACAGTGCCTGTGCTGAGTCTACAAGGTGGTTAAAGTCTGAAAACATGCATGGAAACAAGGAAATGATATGCTAGTATGCAAGCCATTAACTTTCAGCTACTTTGAGACTAGAATCAGGAAAATACAGCTAATAGGAATTACTTCCTTCACCTTTGTCTTTTGATTGTCCCAATGGTTATCGGTGTTTATCAACCTTTCTCTTGTAATATGAGTTTGCATTGTTTAGTATTTCAAAATATCATATTTCATTATAAAAAGTATATATTAACTTTATCAAACTATAGTTAAATCTATATTAGCCTTATGGTTTCCTCTGATAATGTGGAATTATAACTTTGGAGTAGCTTGTTTCATCTTAAAGCAACTAGACTTAAAGCTCGACTATCCATTACTTTAATTAAGCTTTCTGCTGACTCAAAAAATGCTTTTGAAATAAAAATATCATCTTATATAAATTTGGGAATCAATTGATGAAGGCATGTTCAAGGTTGCGAGTTGAGACCTCAAGTGGAGCCACACCTAGTTCTTGCTTCAAGTGTGGTGAAGAAGGGCATTTTGCCCGGGAATGCACAAGTTCTATCAAGGTACATTTCAGGATATGTATTGTTAAATTCTTACAGCTGTTTGCCTTTTCCTTTTTTATGTTTTTTTTTTTTTTTTTTTTGTTTTCTTGTGGCATAGAATACTTAGTGCTTGGCTGCTGTTTCTTTCATCCACAGGGAGGGAGGAGGTATCGTGATTCATCAAACATTAAAGATAAAAGATCCCTAAACGAAAATGCCATGGGATATAGGTCTGCACCTCATGATATTGGTAAAAGTCGAAAGAAGAAGCGGCCTGCTATAGAAGAAAGAGGCCTTTCAACTCCTATGAAATCAAAGAGTAGAGGTGGGTGGACAATGGAACATCCTGCAGAAGAAAGAGGCTTTACGACTCCTAAGAAATCAAAGAGTAGAGGTGGCTGGACAATGGATCATCCTGCAGAAGAAAGAGACTTTTCAACTCCTAAGAAATCAAAGAGTAGAGGTGGCTGGACAACGGATCATCCAACGGAAGAAAAAGGCTATACAACCCCCAAGAAATCAAAGAGCAGAGGTGGCTGGACGGCAGAGCATCCTGGAGAATTCTCTTCTTCCATGTCCACTAGGAGCAATTGGAGGTCTTCAGGGACACCATCTTCTAGAAGCAATAAAATTCATTCATTTGGAAATGGAAGTCATGCTCCGAATTTTAAATATGCCAAGGCATGGAATGGTCATGCTGGAACCTCTAGGTCCCAAGGATCAGCTAAGGGAAATCATAGATTTTCAGCATCAAGGTTTGGCAACTCTAGTGATGGGCATGTGAGAAATTACAACTGGTAGTAGTGCATTTTGGATTATGTTCCTTATATTACATGTGTAACCTTGTAAAACTACACAACACATGCAATTTTTTTAGATTAATATTTAATTTTACTTTCACTTATCTGTTCAATGATACAATCGGTTGATCTTTGTGTGAAGGGTATGCAATTTTCCATTTGAACTTCATTTTTGTTGTATAATGAATCACCACCTTCGAATATCTTTCATTTCAAGGCATTTTATAAGGTTTAATTATATTTATTTCTAAAAATTGTTCAAAGGTTTAATTTTTGACATTTTCAAAATATGAAGATTGAGTTCTTGCAACCGAATTTTCTGAAAGAGATGAATTGAATACTAGAAATTTAACTTCAATTCATTACTGGTACGTCGTTATTATTTCTAATATTTTATTATTTAAAAATTTATATTCATAAAAAAGTCTAAAAAATTGATAATATTTAAAAAATAATAACTCTCACTCCCTCTCCCATGAAGGGCGAAAATTGAACGAACATCAAAGATGAAAAATCGACCCACAAAATGATTTTCCATTTAAAGGGTTTAAACTTTACACCATAATATAAGTCGTACCAGGATTCAAGGTGTACGAAGAAATGGGTATTGACAAGAAAGCTCATACCTCGGTTTGGCATGAGCTATGGGGCGGGTTGGGTTGCTACCTTGGTGAAAACAGTGGGTGGGGTTCAGGAGGCTAACATTTTGGGAGCTAACATGGGATGTAATAGAAGCCATATGCTTCTACTTGACAATGCTTGTTGCTGGAAATGCACATTAATTGAAAGTGAAATTTCAAAGATACTATAGAAACTTGCGAATAGTGATAGCGATTGAAACTTTTGGGGCACAGGAATATGCTGGGCTGGTAGATGAGGGTTATCGGTGTTCTAATGATATGGAATGTGTGCATGGAATTGTTTAGAATGAAAAATGATAATTTGTAAACAAATAATCTAAGAGCAATTTGGGGATTGAATTAGATCATCTTTGGGTTCTTTTAAGTGTATTATAATTAAATGGACGTTGTAAAACAAATTGTTAAACAGGAAAAATATAAAACATAATTACGGTATAGAGGTTTTTACAATAATGTGCTAAAACAAGAACCAAATTGCAGAAAAGAAATAAGCAAACAAACTGGAATTAAAATGCAGAAAGGTAAATGTGCAGAAATTGAAACGTACGACTCTTAGCAATGAACAGCAACGCTGTGAGTCTCCTGGTAGCTAGTGTCTGGTGCGGTGCAGGTTTTCAGCGTGCAGAGGTTTTGAGTGTAGGTATTTGGGTGCCAAAAGTCATTTCTTGGCAAATGACGCTTTAGAGTATTTATAGACAGGAAGACCATTGTGGTTCTCTTTCAACTGCTGATGCCCATTTTTCACGATTGCTTGTGATTATGCTGTTGATTGGGGTTTCTTCTATAACTGCTATCGCCCACGATTTTCCTTTGTCTGGTGGTAACCGCTTCTGAGTCATGTAATAACTTTTGAGTCCTATCATAACTCTTATGGACTTAGAATCTTTTCTTTATATTTTCTATTTTTCAAGCAGTTTCTGAGAGAAATCTAAGTGGCTCATTTAACATTATGGACTTAAAATAATTTCTCTCTTGATTTCTATTTTTCGATTAATCTTGGAGAATCTGAGAGCTATTTTTGTTCTCGTGGTCTTAGAATAATTTCTAGCAATTCTTGAGAAAATTTGGAGCTCAATCAGGTTTGTAGACTTAGAATATTTTCTGACTACTTCCTATTTTTCGAGTAATTCTGGAGCTCAATCAAATTTGTGGACTTAGAATATTTTCTGATCGCTTCTTTTTTTTTCGAGCAATTCTGAAGAAGATCTGGAGCTCTGTCAGGTTTGTGGACTTAGAATATTTTCTGATCACTTCCTGTTTTTTAAGCAATTTTGTGTGTCAGGAACTTGAAAAACCCTTAAAAACTCCTTGAAAGACTCAGTCCTGTGAACTTAGCATATTTTCTTATTATTCCTGTTTTTCAAGCAGTTTTAGGTGTAAGAGACTTGAAAACTCCTCAAAATATCTCGAAAAAGCCACAAGTTTTGTGGACTTAGAGCAATATCTTACCAGTCCTATTTTTCGAGCAGTTTTGAGTGTAAGAGACTTGAAAAATCCTCTAAACACCTCAAAAAATATTCAACTTGGGCTATTTTACGGGCCTTGCGCGAAGTTGGGGACCAGTATAAAAGGTGGAGTTACCTCCTCATTTTTTACTCTTTTATTTTTACTTCATCCTCTTAAGAGCTTTGTTCTCTCTCTTCTGCTCCTTTTGTATCGAAGTCTTTCTTGCTTCCTCTATTCTTCCTTTCATTTTCTCTCAAAAATGGCGTCCAAATCGAAGGTTCCTTCAGCTTTCTCAAATGCTGAGCTCGTGCCTCTGGGTCATTAAAGCTATCTGCCTGAGCCACCTCTCGAGGAGGAGAACTGGCCATATGAAAATCCTAGGTACTCATTCCTTTCATAATGAACTCGAAGCCTTATGCATTTTTAGGTCCCTTTGTTCCCCAAGAATCTGTCGATTCTCCTATTTCTGTCGAGGGGATTTTAGCTTTTTCCTCAAAATATAATCTAGATTCTCTTTAAAGTTTGCAAAAAATATTTTGCACTATGCCCCCATTTACTATAGACCTTTACCTTCCTTTGTTAGATAGAGTCAAAAAAGAAAAACAAGACAGTTGGAAAGTGATAGGGATTTATGACATAATTCAACATTCTAGGTATAATTTGTCTTATAATTTTCCCATGATCATGAGTTTTTTTTTATTTTGGAATCGAAGTACCAGTTCTTTTGACATGCCTTGTGGCATGATAACCCCCACCCTTTTTGAAGTTGCTGCTATTGCTTGGCTCAAACCTACTGGTCCTTCGTTTCTACCAGATTCTCATCCTAAAAATCCAGACATAATTCCCAATTTCCAAAAGCTTTCTTATCAACTCTTCATCTCTCTCAATATGAATAGAGATGGTCCAGTTACTGATGAGGAGCATGTTGCTTTCCTCATGTTTTGGCTTTTGGCCTATGTTTTTTGCTCAAGGTCACTTCAAGTTCCAAAGGCTCTTCTTACCTTTGCCCAACTTTTACATGGAAAGTCTTCAGTGTGTCTTGGAAAACTTATTTCGGGGAATTTGTATGAAAATCTGAACGAAGTAGTGGCTTCTTTTAGATTTGATGATTCTCTCCCTGTTATCAGTGGTCCATTTTGGTTGCTTCAGCTATGGCTGAATGCTATTTTTGAGGATAAATTACAAAGTTCTGAGCCTCCTAATACTTCTCGAGAGATTTTAGAGGGATTTTGTCTTACTTTTCTCACCACTAGTATTGCTAAGAAGCATTACTATGATGCTTTTCGACAATATTTCACTTTCTTCTTAAACTTCGTACCTTCAGCCCTCAATTAGCCCCATTTTCTTCTCAAAAAATTGGACTAGTCTGGTTCAAATGCCCTTTTCCATCAAAGACTCCAGGTGCTCAAGCTGAGAGTTTAATAACTTGGAGGCAGTTCCTCTCTTGTCAACTGCTTTTCTGCAGCTTCACCGTAAGGCCTTATCAGTTGGTTGCCTACCAACCCAATTTGGTGGCTCGACAATTCGGCTTGAGCCAATTCAAGCCTACTCTTATGCTCTAAGGGACAAATCAGAGTGTGCTTGATAATGCTTGAAAAAGCATTGACGATTTGAACGAGGCCATTAGCTTCTTTAGAAAACGTTGGGCAGAGCTTTCTTCTGTAGAGTTTGAGCTTTCTTTCTATAGCACACAAGCATTTGAGAGTTGGTGGTCTAGCTACTATCAATAGTTTGATATTTCTGTCAATGCATGCTACCGGAAGATGACCAATGCTTTTTCTGTGTTTCAGAAGGGAGATCCTAAGGCCAAGATGAGAGGTACACATATTCGAGAAATTTAGTCTTTTGAGCGATTTTTTAAAGTACTTTACTTACCACAAAGGATATCTCAAACCATTTTTGAAGTCGCTCTTTCCTTAAGAGATAAGGCAAGAGAAGGAGTAAATAAATACAAAGAATTTCACCCTTTTGACAAGTTTATAGAAGAAACCCTTTTCAAAAAATTTTGACCAACTTTTCCACCTTTACCAAATAGCAATTTTACTTTGGCTTTACCAATAATTTCAAAATGGGTAGATTTGCCTTCGACATTTTTAAATTAATTATCCCCACCTTGGAGCAGGGTAACAATGTCAAGGTTTTCCTTAAAAACTTTTTTATATCCTCTTCATCTCGAAATCCAGGGTGTAATAATTCTTACAAAATTCAAAGATGGTAAGGCTTTTTCCTTCAGTCTTTCTCAAAGTTTTCCTTTGTGTTTTTAATTTAATCTAACTAAAAATTTTATATTTTGCAACTCTTCCAACAAAACCTGTTGTTGGTCGATATGACCAAGAGGATTGGGAGGAGGATGAGCCTCCCAAGAAAAAGCAGAATCTACTCGAAAGGGTCCCTCTTCGTCCACACCTCGAAAAGATTCTTCTTCGAGTACGCCCCAAACTACTTCCGGGGTTTCTAAGGTGAGGACTTGTGAAATTCTTCTTGAAGGAGTTTTTTTTTTTTTTCTTTTTTTCTTTTTAGGACTTATCTTTTCTCTATTCTCCAGGTTAAGGCTTCCTCGAAAGCCAAGATTCCTACCAAATCCAAAGCTCATGTTGAAATGGCTATTTCGACACCTATGCAGCCGACACCTGATCAACCTTCTCATGCATCAATTGAATTAAATCTTGATGTGCTAATTTTTGAGTAATGAATATGTCCTTTCTAAATGTTTAATCCTTTATTTATGGCAGGTTTCAACTTATGACACTCCAAGTGTCAATTCGCCCCCTAGGGTCCAAAAAATGCCTAAAAAGTGTTTGACCCCTATCCCTGAGGAGTCTCAAAAAAGCTCGAGAAAGGAACTTGAAGTAGCTTCTCAGGACTTAGCGAAGGGGAGTGAAGAGGCTGCCTCATCTTCGAGTTCAGGGACCTCGAGTTCTTCTGGAGATGCTACTTCGAGCTCAGCCAGCTTGAGTTCTGATGACCAAGCTCCACTAGAGCAAGTTCCTGCAGTAAGAATCCCTGAATTTGCTCAAAAATTTTCTTTTGCAATGAAGTCCATATCTTAATTTTTCTTTCTAGGTACTTGACGAATCACAGTCAGAGGAGGAACTGGTACCTGAGGCAGCGCCAGTTCCTGTTGAAGTCCCTTCTCGTCAAGAGGTGATTCCACCAAAGGCATCCAATTCAGAAATTAATTTTGAAGATTTTAACGCCATGGTGGAAGAGGACCTTGAAGGTGCTATCGACAGGCTTTTAGCAAGGTCTTTCACATTTTCTTCTTCTTCGACCCCTTCAGGATCACATTTTGAGGTCTCAAAGCTTGCTGAATCAGTTGAGAAACTGCTTGAAAAGCTTAGGTCTTCGGCTTTCGAGGCGCCAATGATGAAGAATCTACAAACTGACAAAGAATTGATTGCGAAGATAAAAGGCTTACTCTTTTCGCTAAAAAATCAAATTTCTCCTTTTCCTAAAGGTCTTTAACGTTTCGAGACTGTTTTCGTCGCTTCGCTGGCTATTATCGACCAAATTTCTGTGGTTGGTTCCAAGAAAGAGCAGGCTCGAGCAATACAAGATTCAACTTCTGATAAACTAAAAGAAGCTCGAGCTGGATTGGGTAAGCTGAAGGAATTGACCCATAATGCAGATATGAAAAAGAAAGAGATCTAGGCCAGAATTGTTGATCTTGAGAAACAACTTGAAAAAGCTCGAAAGGAGGAGGAAATGTTGAAGAGGGCCAGTGCGGCTTGTTAGAAGAAGAGACAGAATTTTCTTGAAAATGTGAAGACCCTGACTGTCGAAAAGGCTCGAGCAATGGAGGATATTTCGAGCCTAGATGCTCAGTGTACATCTCTCGAGACTAGATATCAGGGCTTGAGGGCTACATTTATCGAAATGCGCTCGAAGCCTCCATTTTAATTTTTTGTACTTTCAATTCTTTGTAAATAATTTGATTGTAATTACTCGAATTCATTTACTAATGCACTTTATTTTTTAATTGACTTATTGCTCGAGCTTATCTTCCTTTACCGTGATCAAGTTATTTTAATTTCATGCACTTCTGGTTTATATGGTTTCAAGTATTTACTGTTAATTGACATAACTCGACTATTAGTTCCTAATTCTTGAATTGAATACGCGTTATTTGAAAACACGCTTTCTATCTCAAATGGGCCTTCCCAATTAGGGAACCATTTTCCAAACCTCCTTCATTTTTTATCGAACAGTAAAATAACTTTCCATACTAAATCACCAACATTAAATAACTTGTATTGAACCTTTTTATTGTATGGTCTCGAAATTCTTTCTTTTTTTCGAATCATTTTTTCTAAAGCACTTAAACGAATTTCGTCTAGATCATTTAATTCACCGAACATCAAGGCCCAATAATCGTCACTTGGTAACTCGAATTGCCGTTGTAACCTAACTGATTGTAGATTAACTTCAACTGGTAAGACAACTTTGTGGCCATAAACTAATCAAAATGGAGTTACTTCTGTGGCCTCTTTTGGGGAATTTTTGTACGCCCATAATACTTGACTTAGGGTTTCATTCTAATTTCTTGGCTTTGACCCGATGTGTTTCTTGATCAACTTGATCAAAATCTTATTTACTGCCTCCACTTGGCCGTTGACCTGAGCATAATATGGCGTCGAAGTTACCATTTTTATATTTAAGGATTTAGCATATTGAGTTATTTTTTGACCGACAAAAATGATTCCTTGATCAATTGTTAATGTTTCTGGTATTCTGAATTGTTGAATTATGTATTCATCGATAAAATTAACATCATTCTGAGTAACTTCTTTCAATGGAATTGCCTTGGCCCATTTCGTAAAATAGTTGACAGCTACAAGGATGAATTTATGGCCTTTCGTCAAAGGGGGATGGATTTGGCCAATGAGATCTAAAGCCCAGCCTCGAAAAGGCCATGGCTTGATTATGGAATGTAACTCTGCTGCTGGGACGTATTGAATGTTACCATGCTTTTGACACTCCTCCCAAGATTTTGCATACTCAAAGCAATCTTTTATCATCGAGGGCCAATACAAACCTTCTTGAAGTAACATCCACCTCATCCTTTCCCCAACTTGATGGGCTCCGCAGATCCCTTCATGGATCTCTGCTAAGGTAATATAAGCCTCATGTTCGCCAAGACATCGAAGCAAAGTCCCATCAACACCCCGTTTGTACAATTCAATTTTCGATCACTTGGGGTGTTGGGATTTTTCAAATAGTTAACTAGAGGGTTTCTCCAATCTTGATTAGTTAGGTCGTTGATGTTAAGAATCTCAAGATTTCTTGATCCTAACTTCTCTCTTATTTCAATTAATTTTGCAAGATTTTCACTCGAAATTTTATATTTCGAGGCAATTTGAGCTAATTTATTAGCCTCTTGGTTCTTGTTTCGAGGAATATGTTCTAAAATTACTTCGTCAAATTTTTGCAATTATTTGTTCGCTTTTATCCAATATTCGACGAGATTTCTACTTAAGCACTTATATTCTTTGGTTACGTATTTTATTACTAACTCAAAATTCCCTCGAATGATTACATTTCTTGCTCTGAAAGTTAGCAACATTTCAAGCCCAACCAATAGTGCTTCATATTCAGCTTTGTTATTTGAACAGACTGATTTTATCTAAAAAAGCAATTTAGTTGGGATTTTGTCCGGTGAGATTAACAGTATTCCAATTCCGATTCCATTTTTGTGGCTAGAGCCATTGAAATATAACTTCCATGATTTTAAACTTATAAAATCAACTTCTTTAATTGGAATCGAGTGATCGACAACGAAATCAGCAACAACTTGTCATTTTATTGATTTTAATGGTTTATATATTATAGCATATTCTATTAGTGCCAATGTCCATTTTTCAACTCTACCATGTTTCATCAAAAAATACTTTATTATATCATGATGCAAATAAACATACACATCGAAAGGCCTAATGGAATACTTTAGTTTTTCACAAGAAAAATACAGACACAAACATAATTTCTTGATGGGACTGTATCAAGATTCTGCTCCTACTAACACTTGACTAAGATAATAAACAGCTCTTTCAACCCCATTTTCGTCCTCTTGCGCTAGCATACTTCCAATAGTTTCTTCTTATGCTAAGATGTACAGCTTTTGAAGGAGAACCTTTTGTAGGCGGGACCATTACTGGTGGTCTTGTCAAATACTGCTTAATTTCCTCGAAGACTGTTTGATGCTCAGCTTCCCATCAAAAGTTCTCCTCTTTCTTCAACTTTAATAAAGGTGAGAAGATTTTTGTCTTGCCGGAAAGCTTAGAAATGAATCTTCATAAAAAGTTGATATTTCCCAACAATGATTGCAGCTGTTTTTTAGTTGAAGGTGGTTGTGTCTCGAATATTGCTTTGTCCTTATTCTTGTCGATTTCAATCCCTTTCTGATGGACAATGAAGCTAAGGAACTGTCCTGCAGTAACACCAAAACCATATTTTAGAGGATTCATTTTTAAACCATATTTTCGCATTCTTTCAAATGCTTGTTGAAGATGATTAATATGGTAATTTTTACACTTAGATTTTACAATGATGTCATCAATATAAACTTGCATGAATTCACTAATTATGTCATGAAAAATAGTGTTCATTTCCCTCTGGTAAGTAGCTTCGACATTTTTTAACCCAAATGGAATTACTACCCATTCATAAGTTCCTAGAGCTCCTAGGCATTGAAAAGTTGTTTTCGATATATCTTCCTCAGCAATAAAAATTTGGTTATACCCTGATTATCTGTCTAATAGACTTAGAATTTCATTTCCTGCTACCGAATCTACTAACATGTCGGCTACTGGCATAGGGTACTCATCTTTTGGTGTAGTACTGTTTAGATTTCAAAAATCAATACAAATTCTAAGGGACCCAATTTTCTTAATTACATGCACTATGTTCGAGATCCAATCGAAATACTTGGCTGTTCGAATGAACTTAGCTTTAATGAGCCTTTCGATCTCTTCCTTGATTTTTGGCAAAATCTCTAGCGCAAATCTTCTTGGTAGTTGCTTCACTGGCCTCTTTTCTAGTCGAATTGGAAGTCAATGTTTGACCAATTCTCTTGAAAGACCCGACATCTAGTCATAATCCCAAGCAAAACAATCCTTGAATTCTCTTAGTAATTTGACTAACTAGCTTTTCACTTCATTGTTGACCAATTTGCTGATGAAAGTTAACCTAGGCTCCTTCTTATTTCCAAGGTTTACTTCTTCTAAGGGATGTTGCGCCTCCATTTCTGGGCTTTTTCGAGCTGTGTCTTGCTCAAACCCAATCGGCAAGTCATCATAAATGCAATCTAGCTGAGTTTCATTGCTTTCAGTTTCTAAGATTGAGTTTTCTTGTATCACACATGTCTCGAGAGTTGTTTTCTTCTGTTCGTCTGGGTAAGCTAAATTTTTAATGGCCAAATTAGGTAGGTTGGCCTCCAATCCTTCGGCTGCTTTTAGGGTTGCTTCCCTTCTTTCGGCTAAACAGGCCAAGCTTTCGACCATGTTGATTTTAGCATGGTAATGAACTGTTGTTTTTGAGTCAACGACCTCGTGTGTTGTTGTTCTTTTAATTTTTTGTGGTTTTTCTTCTATGGCCAAATTCGATTGATCGGCCTCCAAAGCTCCGACAGCTTCAAGAGCCATCTTTATTTTGTTTTCAGCTACATAAGCCAAAATTTGAGCCAAAAGGCTCTCTTCAGACTTCATCTTTTCCATTGTTTTTGGCCTCCACCCTTTCTTGGAAACTGTAAAAGCCAATTGAAGGATCCAGACAGATCTAGTGTCGAATTTCTTGAGGTAAAGGTAGGTGAGGATTTGGACCGAAGTGTAGCCCACCTACATCTTTGATACGGAGTGGTACAATATTAGCGAAAGACTTATCAAAAGTTTTGCTATCGAGGTTGCTAACATGCACCTCGGCCTTGAAATAGCTTTGATCTCCGTCGACATACTCCAGTACTCCATCATTGTTCCAAAGACACAATTTCTGATGGAGCGATGATAGTATTGCTCCAACTCTGTGGATCCATTCCCTTCCGAGCAATAAATTATAACTTGTTTTAGAGGTTACCACCACAAAAATAGTTGCTCGAGACACGGACCCAACTCTTAGGTTGACGATTAGATCCCCTTTAGAACTCAAGGTTTTTCCCTCATAATCTGTCAGCACTAAGTTATGAGGCAACAAATCTTCTTCGGATTTTCTGATCTTTTTTAGCAAAAAACTGGGCATGATGTTAATGGCTGCCCCAGAATCAACGAGAACTTTGTTTACTCAAAATTTCTCATTAATTCGAGCCGCAATGTACAGTGACTTCATATGGCTCTTCATTTCACGTGTCAGCTTCTCGAAGGTAGCCGATGACTTGGCAAGTGAACATCCTCTGTCAAATAACAGTAGCCCCAAGGGTTATTATCTAGTTCACCATTGGCATAAAAGTTGTCTTCGTCACCTTTGCCAATTCTTTCGGTGTATTCAGTAGGTAACATTGACACAACTCTGAGGATGTCTTCAAGATCATCATCAAACCCGATTCGAATACATCTGTGATTATTCATCATCTGGGTCGTATTCAATTTCTGGACCCTTTATCTTCAAGTTCTTTTTCTCGACTGGTGCCTTTTCTTGAGTCGTTTTGACCTCAATCCTCACCGGGGTGCGCCGCATATTTTTTATAGCACTTCCTCGGGTTGACTGAACTTGGGTTTGTGCTCAAACTTGAGCTTGAGCTTGGGCTAAAGCTTGTGCCTCATACTTAACTTTTCTGATCCTCTGAGCCCTTCTCCATTGAGTCTTAGTCATTAGAGCCTTATAGTAAGGTTTTTTCGATTGAAAATGACTCCCTGATGGGCTATAGAACCCAATTTTAGCAAGAATTTGAGGTTGTGATACAACCTTAGGCTAGGGCACAACTGCTGGTTGTGAAGATCTTACTATTTCGACCAATTGCCACTTTGGTCGAACTAGTGACGGGTGCAGTACATTTCGAACCCATTTGTTGCTAGGGACTTTTTGAGCAGGCACAAAATTCCTATTTTGAACAGCTTGGGGGTCCCGTATGGTGATCGAAGCATTTTGAGTCTGGATCCTTTTGTTCTTAGTGATCACCTAGTTTGTGGTCACTTGATAATGCTTCCTTATTTCAGTTTGCTTGAAAGCTTTGGCTGCTGCTTTGTCGAAAACAGCACTGCACCTGGGGCATAGCATAACTTCACTGTCGGCTTCTTTTTTCCGACTGAGGAAATCCAGCAATGTGTCTCTTACTTTCAAAAAATTTCAGCATTCTCCTTCTCGAATTTTTTGAGAGCTTTATCTACATCTCCTTTCTTTTCGAATCCCTCTACCATCGAGTCAAAATCTTTCTTTTCTTTAGCAACATCGACCATCAATATGTCGATAGGTTCTACGAAGTTGGCCTCAATTTGCATTGGATCAGGGTCAATTTTCATTGGCATCTTGGTTTTTTGCTCGAATTTCAACCTTCCTTACTTAATAGCGTCCTGAATCAGATCCTTGGAACGAACACAATTATTAGTCCAATGACCATACACATGATGAAATTTACAATATTTTTGACCCTTTCTTTGTTCTAAAGTAGGGATCTTATGATAATCAAATAACACAATTTGCCCATCTTTTAACAAAATATCAAAAATATGATCAGCTTTGGAGACATCAAAGGCATAGCTTTTATTAGGCCAAGTTTTATCCTTAGTTTCGGGCGATTTTAATGATTGACAAACATAGGGAGGTCCTGACTTTAGTTCAGCTACATTCACCTCATTTACCCCTAAATCGACATCTTCTTCGTCAAGGTCATTCTCACTTCCTAACTCTCCCTCAGCAAGACCTATGTATGCCACTTTATCTTTTCGAGGTAATTTCTCGATTTTTCTTGGAGCATACTTTTCAGTCTTAAGTTGCTCAATTTGCCTTACTTTCGTCATTAATTGCAACATGTATCTTAGCTGTTGATTAATTAGTTTTTATCTTATTGAGTATTCTAACCCACCTATAGCCATTTGGACAAATTCATATTCTGGGATTTGGGTGAAGCATCTTGACCTCATCTGCCGAAACCTACTCAAATAATCATCAATGGATTCATTATGCATTCTTTTTATATTAACTAAATCCATTAAACTAACTTTCGCTTCATTGCGAAAGAATTGCTCATGAAATCTCCTTTCTAGTTGGTTCCAATTATAAATGGAATTCGGAGGCAAAGTTGTGAACCAAGTGAAAGGCCTCTTAGTTAAAGAACTAGGAATATATTTCAACTTTAAATCTTCATTTCGAGCTAAATTCACACATTCTATGACATATCTAGCTAATATGTTTGATAGTGGATTCGCCGGTTTCTCTGACAAATTTTGAGAATTTCAGGACTTTCTAGTCCTGGGGCAGTTCAGCCTGTAAAATTGCCTCAGAAAATGCTGAGACAAAATAGGGTCTATTAGCATACCCTACGTCAAAACCATGCTGGTTCAACACTTGCTCGACTACATTAGCAATATTTTGGGGATTCGGGTTATTTTGATTATGAAGTTGATGCCCCTTTATATTGTTTTGTCTAACTTGCTCTAATATTTCATCAGCATTCTGATTTCGAGCAATAATGAAGGGTTGATTCACCTGGAAATCACCCTCGTTTTGTCTCGAAATATTTTGATCAAAATTTTGACCAATTTGTTCAAGTGGAGTATTCTGATTTCAAACAAAATTCTGAGGCTGGTCTACCTAAAAATTTCTCTCATTTTGTCTTGAAATGTGTTGATCAACATTTTGGCCAGTTTCCTCAATGGTTTGACCATTTCGATCAAACTTAGGTGCATTTCGACCAAAATTTTGGGCAAAATTTTGCCCTTGTCTTACAGGGACTTGAGGTGGCCCAAATACGTCAGCAATTCAACGCATTTGTTCAGTCAAAACTTAATAGCTAGTATTAGTGGTTTCCACTATGGGATTCAACACAACGGTCACCTGATGGATCAGCATATTGACCATCTCGTGATTACTCTCATCCATTTGCTGCCTTATAGAATGTAAGGCAACGTTTGAGAAAGAGCTAGCAAGCAATGATTTCCCGCTTGAAGCTTGACATGAGGTCGCACACGGGTCAAAATAAACCTAATTACTATAGTACAAGGTAAGCAACTAGGGTCGTTTCTCAAAGAATCACAATGACAAATTAATCTATTTAGAGAGTGTATAAGATGGGGGGTTTGTTTATAAAGGAAACAAAAATGCACTAAATTATAATTAGAATGAAGAGTGAACAGAAATTGAAATTCTAATCCAAGAATTAAGAAGAAAAATGACTAGTCTATCACCGAATTTTTAAGAGAGTACATCAACAAACAATTCGGTAATTAACAATGAATCCGAATGAACCTTCAATTAGAACTCAGTATTCACATGAAAACCTTCATGCATTTGATTAGCACATAATTAATTAAAATTCAGAAAACTCTAGAACCTAATTGAATTGTGCCAATTTAATTTACCAATGTCGTTAATCGTAGTTTTCAAACCTGAAAATCTAATTCATGTTCCTTAAAACTGAATTACATACATCAATCAAATAATACATAATCAACCAGATGCATAATCATCAATCCAAACGAATAACTTCAATTCAAAAATATAATTATGCCAATGTGCGATCAATCTTCAAGAGTGTCACGTCCCTTTTAATCCTTGAATTAGATGAAAATCTAATCCTCCATGGATGGAGGGAAACAAGTCGTAAAAGGGGAGAAAAAGCGAGAGAGAGAAGAGACGAGAGAAGAAGACGAGAGCCAACAAATTAAATTCAAAATTCAAAATTCAAAATTTCGTTTGTCACATTGTTCCATTTTTTCGGCTATGAAAACGGCCTCTTTTTGATTCGTTGCCTGAAGGACAATTGTAGCCTTGGATGTCAGCTTCAAAACGCCACTGGAATGGGCTTAATAGGATGTCTGTGGACCGAGATATGGCCCAAATACTGCACCTTGCTCAGGATCCGTGACTGCAGCATTCTGACTTTTTCCAGGCCCAGTTTCAGATTCTTATCATCCAAACTGGTTTTTGACCCCTTCATAGGAATTATGCCCCTTTCTCTTAGCTTTCCTACAAATCAAGAATCACAATGAAAGGAGTTCTACAACTCAAGATATGGTCCAGAAACCAAAACAGTATCAGAATTTGCTAAATACTGGAAAAATTAAATAAAGCCCAAATAAAATTCAAACATCATAAAATGATCCAATTCAACCAATTAGGCACAAAAGAGGATTAGTAAGTTAGGAATGAGAAGAAATAATGTTATAAAAATCCAATTGATCAAAGCTCCAAACGCAAATTGGGCTCCTGGTATTCTACCAATTGTACCCATTCTCAGTGGAATAGTATGAGCCATACCCATTCCCGGTGGAATGGTGTGACTTTGGGGCGACATGGTTGTCACCACCGGGTTGGAGTAGGTTTGTACTCCGAAAATAGGCAGCATTGACACAGGAGACAGGTCGAATGACTGATCACTTAGTCTTGGACTTAGGCCAAAATTCATGTCGGGATTTGTTGGCACAATAGCCATAAATTGGCTAACTACTGGGGATGACGGCGTAGGTACCTCCGTCGTTATAGTCGGCTGCGCGGCAGTGTTATTACTGCTGCTCACACTTTCTGGGTTAGTATTACCACCATCACTTTTAGAATTACCATTCCTAGAACTAGAATCACTATTCCTTCCTCTATTAGCCATAATACAACGTTTGTTATGTAATATCATGCAACAAAGTAATCAAACATTTAATAAACACACAAAATAAAGTCCCATCGGGTGTGCCAATTTGTTTACGGTGAAAAATGATAGTTTGTAAACAAATAATCCAAGAGCAATCTAGGAACTGGATTAGGTCCTCTTTGGATTCTTTTAAGTGTGTTGTGATTAAATGGACGTTGTAAAACAAATTGTTAAATAGGAAAAATATAAAACTGAATTACGGTGTAGAAGTTTTTACAATAATGTGCTAAAACAAGAACCAAATTGCAGAACAGAAATAAGCAAACAAATTAGAATTAAAATGCAGAAAGGTAAATGTTCAGAAATTGAAACGTACGACTCCTAGCAATGAACAGCAACACTGTGAGCCTCCTAATAGTTGGTGTCTGGTGCGGTGCAGGTTTTCAGCGTGCAGAGGTTTTGGGTGCAGGTGTCTGAGTGCCAAAAGTCGTCCCTCGGCAAATGACGCTTTATCTTTAGAGTATTTATAGGCAGGAAAACTATCGTGGTTTTCCTTCTTTGGCGGGCACTTCTTGGTAACTGCCTTCAACTGCTGATGCCCATTTTTCACGATTGCTTGTGATCTTGCTGTTGGTTGGGGCTTCTTCTATAACTACTATCGCCCACGATCTTCCTTCGTCTGGTGGTAATTGCTGGTAACTATTGATAACCGCTTCTGAGCCATGTAATAATTTTTGAGTCCTATCATAACTCTTATGGACTTAGAATCTTTTCTTTTTTATTTTTCGAGCAATTTTTGAGAGAAACCTAAGCGACTCATTTAGCATTATGGACTTAAAATAATTTCTCCCTTGTTTTCTATTTTTTTTTTAATCTTGGAGAATCTAAGAGTTCTTTTTGTTCTCGTGGTCTTAGAATATTTTCTAGCAATTCTGGAGGAAATCTAGAGTTCAAGCAGGTTTATGGACTTAGAATATTTTCTAACCACTTCCTGTTTTTCGAGTAATTTTGGAAGGAATCTGGAGCTCAAGCAGGTTTGTGGAGTTAGAATATTTTCTGATCGCTTCCTTTTTTTTTTAGCAATTCTAGAGAAGATCTGGAACTCTGTCAGGTTTGTGGACTTAGAATATTTTCTGACCACTTCTTGCTTTTCGACCAATTTTATGTGTCAGGGACTTGATTTTTATAATTTTTAATAAATTTTGGAGTGAAAGAATTAAACTTACATAATTTTTAATTAATTTTAAGTAAAAACAAGAATATGTTATCAACATTCTTTTACTTGAAATATTATATTATTATTTTACTTTCAAGCGAATAAAACCTAAATTTAATGATATAGATGTTCTTGATATTATTTTGATAATTTATACTAACTTTTAATGTGAATCTTGAATTGAGATAAAATTCTAAATTTAATTTAAAAAGTACTGCTATTCTTAAACGAGAGTTGATGCATATGGCAATTTGCCTCTTCAAAATATAAAGTTTCTTTGTCTTATGTTACTATTAATTTGCTACATTTTAACCAATATGCTTGTTTATATGCTCTTGTAGATTACATTTTGTTGTCGCCCTATATTTTGTCTCTCAAAATTACATGTATATTACACATATATATGTAATTGGACTCATGAAAAATACACAAGTGTTAAACAAATTCTATTTTTCATTTTTTTTTTAAATTGATCGTTATGGTACCAATGACTATTTTAACCCTAGATGCTCAGATTAATTATGAGGAATATGTTAAAATCTTCAAAATTCAAATATTTTCTTCACACATTCTCTTTCTTTTATATTACATTTTTACCAACCTAACATTTCTACTATACTCTGAAAAACCAAAACCCTTGACTAGGCACATGTTACACTTGTCTTCTTTTTTCTTAAATTATTATCTTACTTTCTCTCTTACTTAAACTAAAAATTAATAATGAGTATTGTTAATCTTAATCTTAAAAGTTGAGGATAAATAATTAGAAATAGTAAATTTTTTTAAAAAAATATTTATTATATTTTTATAATTTTAATACAATAAATGTATTTTTTTTATATTTTTAAAAATTTATAAATGCTTAAACTTAATCCTAAACCCTTGGGTTAACAAAATCTTATAATAATATATAATAATACATCACGTGGATAAAAATGGATAACCAACTTTTGCAAAATAAATTTGGAATTTTTTAAAAATTTCTTAAATATCTTATATAGAAACCAATATTTAGATGCTCTTTCTCTCTCTTCTCTCCCTTCTCTTGCAAGTGTCACCTTTATTGTTTCTTTGATTGATTTTTTTAACTTAACAAACTCTCATTTTAGTTTTTAAAATATTAAGCATAAAATATTTTAGTTTTAAAAATTTAAAAATATCACATTAATTCTAAACTTTTGTTTCTATTCATTATTTTAATTCTTTGAATAGCACATGTCAACACAAAGGAACAACATGCTAATATGTTAGCCATATTATTTCATCCTAAATCAATTGCTCTTGGTTAAAAAAACCTTAATAATTCTTCCAGCCGTTTGCAATTTGTAATTATTGACACTGAAAAGTTGTTTAGAAGGTTTATAATTATCAATAGGTACTAAGATACCTACCAAACTAATTAGAGAGGTTAATGTACAAACACTCACTAATGGCCTGAATTAAGGAGGCATCAATGTTTTTAGAGAAGACCATAAAAGATTTATTAGTATTAATTTTTAAATTAAGGCAAAACATAAATCATTTTGTTGGCAATTAAATTTGTAATAATTTTATAACTTGCATTACACAAAGAAATACTACTAAAATTCTTAAAATACTTAGGATTTTCAGATTTGAAAATTAGAGTAATTCATGTTCCATTTATTGTAGCAATTTTAATAAGATCATGAAAAACATCTAAAACAAAGTTGTAAATAGAATAACCTAAGAAATTCCACTCATTTTTAAAGAAAAGAGCATAGAGACTATAAGGATCATGAGATTTGAAATTTCTAATATAAAAAAGAGAGATCATAACTTCTTCTATAGATAGATTAGAAAATAACATATTGCTATTGAGTCCCTAAAGGGAGAGAACTAACTATGACTATGCATGGCAGAGACATCAGAAGTGACATCATAATAAATGTCTCAAAAGTAGTTAAGAGCAATAAGCTTGAGTTTTGAAGGATTATATTCCAGTTATCCTTCTCATCCTTCAAAGTCTCAACTAAATTTTAATTCTTATGAAAAATAGTAGCTTTATGAAAAAAAATCTATTATTTTTATCACCTAAAGAGATCCAATTAGTCTTACAAAGGTGATACTAAAAAATTCTTCATGATTTATGATTTGTTGATACTCTTTTCACAAGGAATTCATAGAGTTAGTTAGAAAGGAGTTATCTCCATTAGCCAACTTATAAAAAGTGTATTTTAAATGATTAAATAAGTATTTTTTATTAAAAATATTATCAAATAATTTTTTTAAATATTTAAAATATATACACAAATTTGTTTATCAAATTATGGGCGTTGTAACATCCAAACTCATCATTGCAATACCTAATTGTTTAATAAAACTATGCTCTTTTGTAAATGAGTGTTGGAACACTTAATCCAAGAACCTTATCTTTTTTGTTTAACTTTTGGAATTTATTGGTTTTTTTAAGACATTCTCCCTTCCACTTTTGTCCTAAAAATAAAAATTAACACAAATTAATCTAATTTATAAAAACTTTACTTAAAATTTTCATTATTTAATAATTTGAATAAAAATTATAAAATGTTATAATTTATGATTTTTAAACAATATTTTAATAAAATTTAAACAAATTAATTTTAAAAAATATTTAAATAAAATTAAATATTAATTTAATCGTGACTTCATCATAACCTATATTAAAAAACATGTTTTATTTGAAAATATGCTTCATTGTATTCTCACCCATCTATTGTGCAGTTTCAATTAAGCTTCATTAACACCATAGCCATTTTTTCATAAACGTTGCAATTTGATTTTATTTTTACACAAATACCACATGGTAGGACGATAATAGTAGTTAGATTGGGTTGAGTGTAAGAACAGTGTAAACCAAAAGAGATAAAAATAGTTATCCTTTTCTTTCCCCTGCATGTTGGCATTATGGTCCATTTGTTCAATATCAATTAAAATATACAATTGTTTGAGATTGGTTCCTTCATTATTACTATTGTTATTTTATTGTCAATAAATTTATAATTTATTGGCTAATAAATTAGTTTACCATTTTTTTAGGTGCATGAATAATAAGATACACTCTAGATAACTATTTTTTAAGAGATCATTAATATATATATTAATTTTAAATTTATTTTAATAAATATAAAATAATTATTCTAAACTTCTATTTTCAAAAGTATATTATTAAGTAATAATTTTTTTTAAATATGTCATTTTACTTATTGTTCTTTTAAAAGAAAAAAATTAAAAATATTTACACCATTATTAATAAAATAATGCTTACATCACTCTATTATTTGAATGTTATAAAATTAAATGCCTGAATTAAATTTATATTTTTATTCCATTAGCAGACTTCGTATACAAAATATTTTTATTAATCTAATCGTTCAATTATAATTACATATTACTTAAATTATTTGAGTCAAATTTTATTATAATTGAACAGTTATAAAAAAATCTTTAAAAAAAATCTTTATTTTTACATATTAATATTATTATTTTGTATTATGTGCATATGAATTGTCTTACATTTTATTTTTAATAATAAAAAATATTATATTTTTGCTATTTTTTAAAAATTAAAATATATTTTCACATAATAAAGATTCATATAAAGTCATAATGTGAAAATTTTTCTATTCTCATAAAAACTAAAGAAACAAAAATAATTTTTTAAATCATCTTATTATCTTTTAAATGTTTACTTTCATTTTTAAATACCTTACAAATATATTTTACTTTTAATTTTCTTACAATATTTCAATAAACTTCTTATTTTTTTTATTTCTTAAATAAATACCTTTCAAACAAAGTTTTTTTTTTATTAAAAATTACATAAATTTAATTTTCTCATTTTACTAGCAATACATAAGAATATGAATCTAAACCTATGGAACTCGGTTATTTTTTTAAAAAAAAATTCTCTTTCTTTTTAATTTCATAGTATGTTTAAAATATAGGAATATTTTACAAAACTTTCAACTTCTTTTTATAATATTTTTATATAGGCGGTAGGATGCTAATATATTTTTAACGTGTAATTTAAATTCATGAACTTAAGTAATTTTAAAATTTTCTTTTTAATATTTCTTTAAAAATATTGATAATTTTTTTCTTTTTTTGCATTTTTAATTTGTTATTTCTCCATCTATCATGGCTCTGGTTGCAATAGTGTATATACAAAATTAAATTGATATAAACTGTATAAAATAAACAAATTTTCAATTTTATATATGGCATATATATCTTGGTTAAGCTAATAAAAAATATTAATACATTTAAAAAATATAAAAATTATCAAATGTTTTTAAGAAATATATTAAATTTTGATTTGAAAATTTAATAGAGAAGATATTATTGTAAAAATATAATGAAACACAAATAAAATACATTTATAATGACAAAATAAGTTATATATAAATAATAGATATGCATATTATCAAGATAAAGGGTAATAGTATTGATTGTTATAACTTAAATATATAAAAAATTCATAAGGCGAATTTTTTATACCCCTTTAAATATGGAGCTATTACTAAAAGAAAAAGTAATAAACAATGTAATAGAAAAATAAAATAAAAAAACAAGTATATACAAAATAAAACTATTAAAGTAAGTAAATCCAGCTCACTAGTTGGCCAAACAAATGCTGAACTCAAAAATCAGTAAATTTTTAACTTAGCTCAGCTTAAACGGAGTCATGAGTTAGCTAATTAAACAAAAAATTATAAAAAATAGATAAAAAAAAACCTTAAAAAAATACACAAAATTTGAAAATATTTAAAGAAAACAATGTATCACAAAAATACTATCAATTATAAAAAAAATTAATAAAATAAGATTAATTTGCAGATTGACTCAGCAATTCAAGTGCTGCCAACTAAACCCAAAATAAAAAGAAAATGAAAAAAACATTATCTAAGCACATTTTGTCTTTATTATCCCTTCGTCAAACATGCACCGCAAATGAGTAGAAGAGTTCTGACAAAAACCTGCAACCATACCCAATTCACTAAACATTGAAGCCACCTCGAAATACAACACACTACTTTCTTAGTTTATGAGAAGAGGAAGAACCCTCCTTTCATAGCCCTCTCTTTACTCACTTTCCTCCCTGCCTCCTTCGGGTGCTAACATTTCTCCCATAAGGTAAAGTTTTCAATTAAAAATGTTTGGTTTTTTCATTATTCTTCCAATTCCCATAACCTTTTTTTAGTTTTGAAAGGATGTGGTGTTGAATCAGCAATTCTTTAAGGATTTGTAGGACTATAAAGGGGTGCTTCATCAAAAGGTAAGCATGGCCTTGTCCTTTTCTTGTGCCATCACAAAGCCACTTTTGAGGGACAACAGCAGTTTGGCAATGCAATATAGAAGCTTGAATTATCAACTTAACATACCCAATAAATTGGTAACATGTATAAAGTGTGAATCAAAAGAGTCTTCAGAGGAGGACAAAGAGTTGCAAGCAAAATGTTCCAAGTTGAAGTTAGGGTCTCCCATCATTGTTATTGAAGCTCCCAAAATGATCAAGACTGCAGCTACTGTCCCATGTCTCAGGGTCAATTCTGGATTGGTTAAGCCTGGTGACGTGGGAAGGTATTTCACTTCATTATCCAAATCTACTTAAGTCATTCATAATTTTGTTTCACTTCAATTGGAAAATTCAATTCTCCAAATATATGTGTTAATTTCATTTACAGAAGTAGTAATAATTCTTCAAAGTCTAAAAAAAAGTATATTTAAGAAAATTATAATTATAGATTTTTTTTTCAACGTACTCTAACATTAATATATACTCGTAGTTTGATTCTGATATAAAAATTTGTGAACATCTAATGCTTTAATGGCAATTGGGTTATCATTTCCTGCAGAATTGTTTCAAGAAAACCCAAAGATGTGTGGGCAGTGAGACTTAGCATTGGAACTTATCTTATAGATGGAAAATATTTCAAGCCCTTGGATTTGGCTGAGTATAACTGAGAAATTGTTCTTAAAAGACCTTGTATGTAAAACACCTTCCATTCAATGCCAATTATGCCCAATGGCATACAATATATTTTTGTATATTTTTACTGCATGGTAAATTAGTTGAGCAAATTAAATGATATTAATGATTGTAGTTTTTCTTTTTTCAGTACAAATTTGTTTATGGTATAAATACTATTTTGAAGATACCACGCTTCAACCTTAATCCTTCTTAAATTGTTTAGCTAATGGTGTGTTTAGATCCATGTCAAATCACTTAAATATAAATTTATTTCACAGCTATATTTTAATTATGCCTTTATTTTAAAATGTGATTTAATGTAATTTTAGTGAATTTATATATACATCATGTCAAACAAGGGTGTATCTTTTGGATCATTAAGTTGCTCACCATTTGATCTATCATTCAACACAATTTTATTATTTTATAATTTAATGAAGCTGATATTTTATGTTATAGAATTTCTTGAAACTAAATTTTATAAGTTATTTTTAAATAAATTAATAAACTAATTTTATAAATATTTATTTCTTGAAATTTACAGTTAGCTTGTCAATCATCTATGAAAATATACAAGAGATGTTCTTGTGCAAGGGATGACAGTTGGGCTTATGGCCTATTTTCCTATGAAAATTTCCAAGTGCTTTTACTAGATTTAGACTGGTGCACTCCCCGGACAAAATAATCATTGTTTTTTCTTAATTTATTGTAATAGAAAGTGAGATAAAAAGTATGTGAAATATAATAATTTTATATTAAAATTTTTCAAAAGTTTATCTGCTGCTCTGTGATTGATCACAGGCATAGAAGCCTATCAACTTCTTCTATGGATAATTACACTCCCACTTTTCTGGATTCATCATATATATTTAGGTATGGTCACATCGGAAGTTGTGAGCCAATTTTCAGTAAAAGATTATTTAATATATCTTCGTGCATGCTTTAAAGAAACAGTGGTTCAGACCAAAACTTTTTGCTTCAACCAAAAGTATATAATAGTTGCTTTGTTTCCTGTGAGAACTTAGGCCATAGGCTCTGTATTCGAAGTGATTTTTGTAATAAATAATAAGTACATTACCGATATCAAGACCCACCAGTTTACAGTTTCAAGTTTCCTCTGCCACTCTCAATGCCGCAGAAGCAGAAAAGGCGCGCTCATGTGGAGGATCCACAGCTACCACCATCTTCACAAGAACTCCAAATAGAGGAAGAAGAAGAGGAGGAAGAAGAAGAAGAACAACAAGAACAACCACCACCTTCGGAAGAAGTAGCTTCCACCAATGTTGAAGAAGGAGAAGAAGAAAACCCGTCACCCCCTCCCTCTAACTCCCACTCGGAGGCAAAAGAATCCAAGCGAGACGCCGAGAACGACTCGCCCGTGGACGAGGGAAGACTTGCCAAGAAGAAGGCAACAGCAACGGATGGTTCAGAGGAGGAAAATGTGAAGAAGACAAAGAAGTTTCAGAGGATATGGAGCGAGGAAGACGAGTTGGCTATTCTCAAGGGCATGGTTGACTTCACTTCCAAGACTGGCCAAGACCCTTTTAGACACGCCCATGATTTCAACGATTTCGTTAAGGAATCGGTTCACGTCCATGCTTCTACCAACCAACTCAAGGAGAAGATTCGAAGGCTGAAAAGGAAGTTTGAGATCAATTGCATCAAAGGGAAGAGCGACGAGCACGAAGACCCAAAGTTCTTCAAACCGCACGACCACAGAGCTTTTGAGTTGTCCAAAAGGGTTTGGGGAACTCATGTGAAAGCTCCCAAGAAGAAACTCGTAGCCAAATCCCATGCTGGCCCCGTTTTGATGGAATCTGGAAAGATGGACGTTGATTCAGAGCCTATTGGGGGTTCAAGTTGGCCTTTGAGAGAAATGTTTTGTTTTCAAAGTGGGTATCGAGTGAGTGAAGATGATGCAAAGAGGGGTTTGGAGTTAATTGGAGAATCCAAGAGGTCTGAAATGGAGTGCAAGTGGAACAAGTTACGTGCTGCTGAAATGAAGCTGCATGCAGATCGTGCTCTTCTCGTTTGGGAGAACACTAGTTTGATATTGGAGGCGCTTTACTCATCCGACCATTAACTAGGATTCTAAATTTCTGGGCTTCCAAGGTGATTATCTACCATATGTTTTGTGGATCTATCCTCCATGCATTCTGCTTTTGTGCCTATCCTTTAGTCTTTTTGTTTCTAACAATGTTGCTTAGTGTTAGTGTCATGATGATGTTTTGCAAAAACCTGATCTCATTCTCAATGTTTATAACTCCCGTGTAAGTGATGCTTTTTTGGAGAAATATTAAATGATAGTGACACCAATTAGGTGCCCTTTAAGCCTGAAATGTTTCATGGGTTTAGAAGAGGCGTGCCAATAACTTCTCTTTCCATGGACTTCATCAATTCAAGGGGGATGAGGGACCCTAAAAATATTGGCATAAAATTCCAAATGATGAACCAATGTGTTCCTTGCTTTATTTTCTTTGTAAACCTACTGCCCTACCAGCAATAGCAATTTGCAAACAATGATTAAATAGCTATGTGTGTAAACCATAAGAATGAATTCATTAAGGAAGACCAGAAAAAATGGCTTGAGAAAATAAGAGAGGAAATGACGGATTCGACTAAAATATGATACCCATAAGCTGTGGTAAAATTTTGGCTTATTGAATGACTGAGGTGACAACAATATAACTCGCCTCTCAACTTTTATATATTAATTATTAAAATATAGACAGATTCTATATTCTTCAAGAAAAATTCTAATCTAGAGTTTCATGATTATTGCTATTATCCATCCTTTACAATAGCTTTTTGGAATTTTCTAATATCTGACTTTTTTACAAGATTTTGTTACTTCTAGAAATATGAATCAGGCTTGAACAAAATATACAGGAAATGAACGGCAAAAAATTGCAACTTGTTACAACGTCATGAAGTATAAAAGCACCAAGGGATACGAACAATAGCAAATAATACCACAACAGAAGCAGAGCACAACTTAATACAAACACAACCTAAATCAGCAATCTAAGGGGGTTAGCTCAAATGGTAAAATTCATAAGCAACATATTCAGTGGTTCGACTGTGTTAAAAGGTTAGGCTCATTGCACATAAATATTCTCCATAATTGCTTTAACCAAAAAGAAGCCTGCACAAGTTGTTACGGTACAATGTTACTGCAATATACAAAGCATAATTTTCTAGAATCAAGGGTATTTCTAAATTGCAACTGACAATTCTATTTTTAAGGGTATTTCTGAGAGTGATCCTTTAGATTGAATGAATCAATAAACGAAACCAGAAAAGTACAATTTTGGAAGATAAGGAATAGTTATCGTTATCATAGAATAACAAAATAAACACAAATTCGAACTAAGACACTACAAATGTAAAACTCATACAAGCAACATATGACAACACTTTTACATCTAAATGATGAATCAATTCGTTACCATAAGAACTCGATATGTTTTTTCTATTGTCCAGGCAAACTGCAAAATGAATACCATAATGTTACTCTTTTTACTCTCCCACCGAGCTAGTTTTCATCTCTCACCAATATTCTGCTCAGGAGTTTCAACCAATAAAACTGCTCAACATGTAATTACATTACAATTTTATCGAGAAATGCTAGACATAGTTTTCTAGAATCAAGAGTATTTCTAACTGATAACTTGTATGTATGAAGGATTAAATTCATTAAAGAAAAAAGCAACAACTGAGGAGCCTACAGTGAAGGAGCGGGTGAAGTTTCATACCGAAGACAAAGAAATCATGGGAAAATTATGGTTTCTGGCGTAGTCCTCCTCCTCTTTGACGCAGGAAGAAGCTGTTCTTGGTCATCTTCATTTTCATTATTGAACCCTCCAACACCATTTGCTTTAAGTTGTGACTCATTATCAATGGTTTGAGTAATGAATTCGGGTTCAAAAATTTCCATGGTACTATTATTACCAACCAACTTCAACCCTGATTCTGAGGCATATACTGGAAAAACCCCACACCCTTTTATCCACTCTCGTTTATTTTCAGCATTTCTATTAACATCGAATTTAAATGATATGTTGCTGAAATGATCATACGCTCCCCTTGTAAAATTTAAAAGATTCCAGACCCTTTTATCCACTCTCGTTCTGTTAAATTTGCTGACGTCATGATACCAAAATATCACATGATCTGAAATTAAATTTGCATGATGTGTCACATGGGAACTGCTCCCGAAAGGTACGTGTTCACAGATACAATATAAAACCATTGGACCGATATCTCCTTTCGAAAGAATGATGCAATAGATAAAACCACACAAGTCAGATTGTGGAAGATAAGGAATGGTTATTGAACTTTCTCTCGTTTGAAACATACACTCCTCAATAAGATGGTCTCCAGGGAATAAGAAACACTCGCCAATTAACACTGTATAGCTTGATTTCCGAGCATCTTTTTTAATTTGAAGAGGGTGTTGGCGAGAGTAGGGTATGCGGTTCTGTATCATGTGTTGTAACACTAGCTTTTGAGTGAATTCTGTATCCAGAGATGTACAGTTACAAGCATCCAAGCGTTCTAAGGATGGTGGAAACTCTTTTAGAGACAAAGAGCTACCAATGTTGTGAGGGAGTGCTTGTGAGGACCACAAATTCGATGCATTCTGCTGCATGGACTCAGAAAGGTTTGATTTTGTAATATATCCCATTCCTGTTCCTGAATCATCTGATAACATGTTCTTGCATTCAAGATTCTTGCACCCAAAAAGGCTTTCGATACCTTTGCAATTCGCTAAAAACAACATCTCAAGCTTCGGGCGAGATAACAGAGATGGATGCAACTCGCGCAAGCTTTCACAATTCATGAGATATACTAGTTCAAGATTGTCTGCCTTAGATAAGTCTGGGATCTCAATTAGGTCTCGCGAGCCCGAAAGTATAATTCTCTTTAAATTCACAAGATTCTGTTAACAAGGAACATGTATCATATTGCTCAGAAACCGTTAAATTCATAATAAAGAGCCTTAATTAAAAGAGAAACCAAATCATATATTTAAGCTCGTTAAGGTTCTTTAAGGTTCCCTTTCCTACCTTTACAAATTTAAAACCAAATACAGGAAGTATATACACATTCATACCTGAACTCCATCCCAAAGCCTTTTAAGCTTGCTACGAACCATGTCAAACTCTACAAGATTTTCAGCACAAAAGTTAGGTGGCAAAGACTCCAGACAAAAATCATCCCAGCGTAGGTACCTCAACTTATCGGACAATGACTCAAGACCATTAGGAAGGAACACATGATATCTCTTTTGGTTGTACGAATGGTTGCAGATTTGAAGTAATCTCATGTTAGTCATCTTTGCGAAGGAATCTGAGCTCAAATATATGTCCCCATCTAATTTACGCAAATCTAAAGTTATGCCTTCAACAACATCAGTTCCCTGACAAACAACAGTTAGAATAATAATTAGCAAAGGCTATCATATAATACTAACTATGTTCTAAACAGATACAAGTGTAATAAAATACATGTAATTGGACTTCCACTCACCTTGTTATATTTCAATACATTGCAAACTTCCTCAGCTCTCCACAATCGACTTCGTCTCCCAGGGTCTTTGATTGATTCTTGATCAACAATTTCCCAACCCATTTGTTGTATCAAGTCATGCATTTCTATTTCGACGAAAGATGAAACAGAAATTAGAGCTCTATCTAAAAGGGTTTCTATTCCAGATGCTGCAGCGAAATCACAAGCTTCTAGTAAACTCGTTACCCAACCCCTTTTTTCTCCTTTGAAGAAGCATGCAATGTCTAAAAAGATGTCCTTCTCACAACGATCTAAAGAATCATAGCTTAATTTTAATACCTTATGAATTTCCATATTTGGAATCTTTTGGAGTTTTCTCAATTCACTTTCCCATGCTTCTTTACTTCTTGAACGAAGACTTGCACCCAAAACTTTCAAAGCCAAAGGAACACCTTTGCAATAGACAATTGCTTTTCTTGATAGATCTTCATATCCTAGTTTAGGATGTTTCTCTCTGAAGGCATTAAAACAGAAGAGACGAAGAGAGTGATGAAAGCTTAATTGCTTGACCTCAAATATTCCATCAAGATGGGTAAATATTTGCTTATTTCTTGTTGTAACGATGACTCTACTTCCTGGTCCCAAAGAATCACAATCAATTAGATTTTCTAATTGCTCTGAGGTAGCCACATCATCCAACACAATGAGAACTTTTTTACGTCCAAGCCTACTCTTGACAAAATGGGGTACTAAAAAGGGTATATCAAAACAATAATTGTCATTCTCTAATAACTCAGAGTAAAGTTTATTATACAAAGCTTTGAATCCAAACTTGTCTAATTCTTCCCTTACATCTGCGAGGAAGCAACCACCTTCGAACTCATTAGAGAATTTGTCATATAAAGCAGTGGCAAGGGTGGTCTTACCTATGCCACCCATACCCCATATTCCAAGGATTCTAACTTCACTTGACCCCATTTTTAGCAGTGATTCTATCTCTATATAATGGTTCTCAATTCCAACCAGTCCTTTAAGTTGGTTAGGGTATTTAGGAGTCAATTTTTGCAAAACATCGCCAACAATTTCCTTAATGAATTGAGATTCAGTCCTAGCATATGAAATGGGCAACAAAGAAATAAATGATGTGTTATATAAGTCTAACAAATTCAAAAGGAAAAAAAAGGAGAAAGAACCATACAAATTCACGTAGCAGAATTTGAATTTAGCAAGTACACATACAGGACAATCAGTTCGTTTTATTTACCTGTAAGTTTGAGAGTCCCAACCAGCTAAGTTGGCTGCTTCAGAGAGAGCTGCTTTCCATGTGTTGAATTTGGGTTCTCCTTCATGTTTTGCAAAGGCTTGCTCATAGCTCCAAGTGTGCTTCCTCACATGTGAGGGATCTATGTTGTAGAAGACAGGTATCACAACCTGTCCTTGCTCTTTCTTGCAATCCATAATCTTACACAGTTCATTCAAGCACCACTTTGAAGAAGCATAGTTCTCTGAGAAGATGACAACAGAGACGAGAGAATTTTCAATGGCTTTAATCAGTGCTGGTGAGATCTCATCTCCTTTCTTAAGCTCATCATCATCTCTGAAGGTTTTAACTTTCTTTTGCTTCAAAGCTTCGTAAAGATGGCTTGTGAAATTCCTTCGGGTATCCTCACCACGAAAGCTAAGAAAGACATCATATCTTTCTGAAGACACGATAGAAGAAGAGTTAGAGGAAGAAGCTATAGCACTGGTCATCTGTGAATGCCAAGTTTCCCACCTGCAATGATTACAACACTTCACTTCAAAATGCCTTCTTCACACTTCTCCTTATTAATATGAGATCAAACAATTCGAAGTTCTTTCCTTACGAAAAGACCTTACCACAGTACCAATCAAGCCTGATACCGAGAAAGAATGCAGAGGTTCCTTTTTCAAGAAACCTGTGGGATGTTTCTGATCAGTTTCATATGCTATCACGCATAGTGTAGTCTTCAGTTCACACTACCGACATACAAATTACCAAGAATTTTAATCAAGGATGTGGTCCCCATTTCACTCCATTTTACTCGTAATAAATTACACAATTTTGGCATGAGTAAGCAAATATTGTGATATATTTAGAGTAAAACAGAATATTTCCTTAGAAAAAGAGTGTCATAAATATAGCTAGTTTTTACTCATTCTAAGCTCTATAGTTTACTTTACTCAAATACTAATAATTCAAGATCGATTTAAATTATTTTTATTTATGTGTAAAATAGTTCTTATATATTTTAATAAAATACGAAAAAAAAAAGGCACTTTCACTAAATATCTTTATTTCATTCACCCTTAAAAAAATTCTTTACTTTTTTACTTAATACACATCCCTACACATTCCCAAAATAGTTTCAAGTGATACCTTCCTTTTAGTAAAAAATAAAAACAATAATTTATGGAATATTAAAATAGCAATAAATTATTATGCACCCTTTTATCATTAATATTTACCATTCTTATTTTCTTAAGATTTCTCAAATCATCTCCGGACTCTATACTATCTATACTTATTCTCTTTCTTTTTAAAATATTATTAAAATAAATAAATTTTTTATGCTTTTTGTATTAATCTATATTTTTATTTTCTCTATCTAATATATATATATATATATATATATATATATATAAAATAAGAATTCTATAATTTACTAGAAATTATTGTAATCATATAGTCTTTTTATGAAAAATATTAGAATATAGATAAAATTAGTCTTTTCGTCTTTTAACTTTATGATAAAATTAACTTTCTTCCTCTTTATTCATTTTTGTCCTTAAGCTTTATTTTTATTCTCACGTTGATCATTTCTATTAACTCTATTATATGGCCTAACAAAAATATCCTAAGTGGCGCTGAGATGATATTAACATTGTTTATTTAATCTAATTTAGATTTTTTAATTAAAAAAATGGTAAAGTGACACTGAATGTAACTTTTCCTCCCTTTCCTCTTCCAATATCTCTCCATCCCTTTTCGTTAGTTTCCTCTGTAACATCCTTATTTCAATTTTTCGTACAATGTACATTTTATAATTTATAATTTGATGTAAAATACAAAGTTTGTGTATATTGGGCTTTGTTATGATTAATTACTGAAATCTTCATCGTGATATAGTAAATTGTACAAATAATTCCATATAAATTTGTATAAATGGTACAACAAAATTTTAATTGCCGTATTAAACATAATCAAAATACAAAATTTAAGAGACTGTGCATACATTTTATAAATTGAGTATAATAATTTACAAAAGATATATCACAATATGTGGGACTTAACACAACATATACATAATCATAATATTTACAATTCATAAATAAGTATAAGTCCCAAAGCAGTCTCCCCAAAACCAACTACTGAAGATCTGTCCTACTCATCTCCAGCGTCCTAACTCTCTATCTCAGCTAAGTCTTTCGAATCCAGATCTTCATCTGATTCCAGGCAGTGATCGCCCGAATCAGCTTTAACCTCTGTGCCAGTGACATACTTAAAGGTCCATCTAGATGGTCTTCTGAGAGAATCATGATCGTGGTAGGTAAATAGGTATGTGAGGGCTTCTGAACTCCTAACAATACCTCTATACACATATACACATAGGTCTAGGTGTATTCTACTTCTAGGAAAATCAAAAGGAATGCTATAAAAGTACTCCAATTCTAACATAACAAAAATTCTAGGCTCGTTCTCCATAAGGACAGCGAATTTAAAATAACAGTCTTTGATAGTCATTAAATATATAATTGAGCCTATTATATACTGATCTATCTAATAGTCTAATTCTTCCCTGAGGCTCCGTCATCCTGGTTTCCAGAAAATTTTAGTAAGGATGAGCGTCTATTTTATCATTTACAAACATTTAGCATAAAATCATAATTTTAACATAAATGCAACACATTCAATTTCATAAATTCATATTCACAAATATATTCACATCACACATAACAATCAATAATTTATTATTCATTTTTCTTTCTCTTATTCCAACACGCACTTTCAGTGCACTGTGATCACATATACCGATGCCTCTGGTACTTCTTGAAGTCTTACTCAACTGGGTAAATAGTTACCGATTAGCTTATGCACACGGATACAACATGTACAATAATTGGGCCCCTTAATAAAGACATAGTCAAGAGTCTAGTCAGAAAACGAGTGTAAGGCCATGTGACGCATTTGCTCTCAGAAAAAGTGTGTACATATACGTAAATGTCGCTCACCACCTTACGTTTCCTCCAGATTTTCATTGTCTCTAGACTCTATACCTAGTGTATCTTTGTAACTATTCACACTAGACCAAATCCATATCCGACTCTTAAGTCATTCTCAAATTATTCCCTTTGTCACTCATCAGATCGTGCTTAGTAAAGTACTTCCAAACTAAGTCCATTCTACGCATACATTCATTGATACAATTTCAACTGTAAATCATTTGATATCAACATCTTTACCTTATATCATTTTACTCAAATATATTTCATAAAATCACACAATATCACTCAACAAGTTCCATAATATTCTATATCAAGTACTCATCATACAATACAAAAGCATATATTAGCTATTTGACCCAGACAATCAATCAGTTTAAACAATTAAACAAATATATCTTCATTCATACTCTACACAATAGATATATCAATCATCTATTCTCATACCATATTCATATACAGTACTCTATGAGTATAAAATAAATATTGTAATATAATAATAAAATAGAACTCTTCTTACCTCGAAGATAAGCTATAGACAGATATTGAAAAGGATCGAGAGGCAACTATAGAGGTTCTCCTGAATACCAAAAGATATCCATAAGAAACAAAAACAAGAAAAATGATCAGAGAAACTCAAGTTTAGTCCGAAGAAACTTACTTAGAGTCGATTAGCTTCAATGTCCAAGTTTGACTTTAAAGAAAAAACAGAGTTTTTGAGACTTTAATCTAAGTAAAAGAAAGAAAGAGTTCAAAGAAAGCTTAAGAGAAGGACGTGAGTTTGATATAGAATGAATTTCTCATGCGAGAAATCTCTTAAATATCCCTCAACCCTGTGCATTCTTGTTTGAGCAACGATATCTCGCTTGAGCGACGAGCATCTTGCTTGAGCGAGATATGCAGACAGTGGTCTTGCACCCTCTTTTCTGATATGCTCGCTTGAGCGAGATGGTATTTAGAGAGTATGATATTTCTCCTGTGGGTCCTCGCCTGAGCGACCCATCTCGCCTGAGCGAGATCCCTAGCTCGCTTGAGCGCGAGATCACTCTCGCCTAGGCGAGGTGACAGTTGGCAACATTTATCTTATCTTACTTGAGCGAGAATCATCTCGCTTGAGCGAGATAGTCCTACAACAAGGTATCCTGCACGCTCAATCTCGCTTGGGCGAAATTTACCTCGCCTAAGCGAGATATCCTATACCAAAACTCCTCTAAAATCCTCTAAACTTACATCTAAATGCATTCTAATACTTCTTAATATTAATAAAAATATAATTTAACAAAAATGAAATGAGGATGTTACACCCTCCCCCTTCTATAACCTCTCTTTCTCTTCTTCCCCTTCCTCCTCTCGTAGCTTCATCACCCCTTCCCCTCTAACCTATGAGTTCTATTTCCCTCTCTCATAGCTCCTCTTTCTCATTTTTTCAATTTCTCCTCTCCTTTTATCACAATCCTCATCCCCTTCCCTTTCTCCAACCCACCAAAATCTTGAACTACACCTATGTCAATTAAAAACATATATTCTAGAGAAATTTTAGAACAACAAAATTTATATAGTCTTTAGTGAATGAGAGTATTAAAAGTACTCTTGCAAGTTGAAATTTAAGTTCAGAAGTCCAGAAATTTAGGTGACTACAAGAATCTTATCTTTATTTCTTTTATTCATAACCACGTATAATAAATAATTGAGGCAATCGTTTACCAAATACTTTCCAAAGTTTTTTTGCAGTGAAAACAAAACTCAACTGAGAAAAAGAGAACGAGAGGAGAGGAGGAAAGTTTGAGAGAGTTGAAAGAAAACAAGTGGGAGAGGCAGGAGGCCAGAGGAGGAAATATAGGAAAGTGCGGGAAGGGAATGGGAAAGAGAGGCTGTGGAAGGGAGAGATAGGGTTAGTGAGTTGGGGAAAGGGGTTAGGGAGCTATGAGAAGAAGAAGCAGAGGGGAAGGGGACTATGGGAAGGAGGAGACAATGCTAGACGGTTGGGGGAGGGGAGGGGGAAAGGAATGAGGAGCTGTGGAGGAGGAAGGAGAAGGAAAAATTACACTCAATGCCACTCCCACTTCATTATTTTTTAAATTAAAAAATTTATGTTAGATTAAATAAACATCAATGCTACTAGAAATATCTCTATTAAACTATGTAATAGATAAATAGAAAAGACCAACATGAAAAAAAAAATTGATAAAGAAAATTAACTAAAAAAAAATATTAGAGGATGAAAGTAAATTTTATTTTAAAGTGAAAGAATAAAAAAGGACCAATTTTATCTAAAAAAATATAATAAAAATATTAAAAAGGTTAATAAAGTAACAAATTTAAAAAATTAAAATAAAAAAGTAATAAGAAATTGTGATGTGACATTTCATTCAAATAACTTCGTATTTTTTTAAATAGATGATCATGCTTTTGAATAAAATTATGTAAATAATAATAAACTAATAGTTAGTTTAACATAGAAATTAAAATGAAAATTAGATTAATACAACGAATAATATGATACCCAAACTCATTAATAATCAGAAAAATAAAATTAATTTTACTTCATATTTGAATTAAGTTTTTAAATATATTATTCTAAAATTAATACTTTTCTTATGTTTAAAAATAATTCAGTCCAATTCTTAGTGGGTTAGTTGTAAGTGAGCAGTATCTTTAGAATTATTTTTTAATTGAAATCAAATCCTATCCTGATAAAATATAAAGATCTAAAGTTGTTATAGATAATTAAAATAAATAATAATTTAGACTAAAAAGTAACGAAAATTCATAAGAAACTATTATAATGAGGTATATATATCGATGGGCTTCATTTTCCTATGGCTGATGTCAACGCGTTGATGCCTTTGTGCGCCGTCGAGTTTCATTTAATCAAATTAACGGCTTTTGATGTGGAAAAGCAAAGTGAAATCGGTGCTGCCTGTGAAAAGCAACGCGGATAAGTTTTAGTGTACAGGATCTTCTTACACGGCAAGTTTAAAGAATTTTATATTCAACGATTAATAAAATATAAGAGTTAGTTTTTAAATTTAAACTAATATGAAAAAATTTTGTTTCTTTATGTATATATATAAATTTAAATATTAATATATATATATATATATGTATATTTTAAAAATTACAGAAATACATATTTTTTTTCAAAAGATAATTTTTATTTTTTAAAAGTTATCATTAATGAATATTATTTTTTATTTTCTAAAAAATTGACATTTATAAATTTTGAATTTTAAAATATTTTAAAAAAAATACTATTGACAATTTTTAATATTTTATAATTTTTAATCGTTTTCTGTCTGAACCTGTACTTGCAATTTATATTATTTTTTAATTCTTTTATTTTTGTTATTTAAAAAAAATTATTTTTAAATATTATATATATAAAATTAACCACGCGGATAAACACCTTTAATTTTGTGAATGTGAAACGATAGTGACAAAAAGAGAAAGTTTCAGAATTACTTCAGTTCACATCTTAATTTAGTACGTTACAATGTGATATGTACAAAAAGAGAGAGTATTTTATGGTCTATTATATTTAAAATAATTTTATATTAATAAAAAATAGGTTAATAATTTATTTTTAAAATATAAATATTTTTTAAATTTAAAAGTATCGTAATAAATAATTTTAATTTAATTTTACTTAACAATTACCTTTAATTTAACTTTACTTATAACATGTGTGTTACGCAACAAGAATAGCCAAATGAATCCAAATTCTTTGCAATTGTAGCTTGCAGTTTAAATTTATTTAAATAAATTTTGTTTTACTTAAGTAAATTTGGTAAAAAGTAATTTATATTTAAGCAAAATAAATTTTCTTAAATAAATTTAGTAAAAAATGATTTTTATTTAAGATAAAAAATTTATTTAAGTCAAAATTATGAAAAATTTTAAAACTTTATCTCCTTTCTCTTTATATTATAGATATTTTGAGAAATCTTTATTTCTTATTGATGGCTGGTTAATTATTAAAGACTTTTACATATATATTTTACCAAATATTTAAAATGTATTATCTAGTATGTTAAGCATGAGTGAGACAGAACTATTTAGAATTGAGTTAAATAATTAAAATGATGATAAGGATTATAAGAATAATGACTTTGAAAAATTAGTTGAGAAATAATTGACTACATGATTTTGTACAAAATTTTTTAAATTTTTTGTAGTTCAAAGAGGAAAAAGATGAAGTTTTAATTTTTTTTTATAATTTTGGCTTAAGCAAATTTTTTTAACTTGAACAAAAATTACTTTTTCACTAATTCACTTAAATAAAAATAACTTTTTTTATTAAATTTATTTGAGTAAATTTTTTTAATTAAGTGAATTTAGATTGCAGGTTGTAACTAAGTCTAAAACTAAAGTTAATTTAAATTTAAAAATTCAAAATAAAAAAATAAGATATTGCGATCTATTTTACTTTTAATCTAAATATAATTTGAATTTTATTTTACAAAATCAAATTCACTTTTATTAAAATCGATTTAAATCCATGCCTACTTAAATTTCATTTTATAATGAGTAGGGCTTGCGAAACTTAATTAATTTCGGCCCTGCATTCTCTTATTTTCAGAATTGTTGTTAATTTTACACTGTGACACTAATTTAAATATTATTTTTTTAACATAAGATATATATATATATATATATATATATATATATGAATTTTTTATTATTAAAATATGTTTCAAATATATTTGTCTTTTGGATTAGATTTAATTTCATCACGAATAAAATTAAACTGAAAGCGACACTAAGATAATTTTAAAAAATAAGTAAAAATAAAAATTATATTATTAACATTTTTTGTACAAATTTAATTAAAAATAAATTATTTTTTATTTAATTTGTCTGCCTAATGGATGATGTAAAGTAAAAAAAATATATGAATTTAGTTTTAATATAATATGAATATAAAAAATATTATTAATTGATTAAAATGTGTGTAAATATAATTTCATATTAATTATTAAAAAATTTATTAAATTTTTTATATAATAATTTAATAATAGTATTAAAATATTTATTGTATATTTTACTCAATTTGAAACCAATTTTACCAAAAAATAAATTTTAAAATTAAATTTAAAAAATAAAATAAATTAAGGTCTTTTCGTAAGGGAAAGAACTTTGAATTATTTGATCTCATATTAATGAGGAGAAGTGTGAAGAAGGCATTGAAAACAAAAAGTTATTTTTATAATATTTTTAAGTGAAGTGTTGTAATGATTGCAGGTGGGAAACTTGGCATTCACAGATGACCAGTGCTATAGCTTCTTCCTCTAACTCTTCTTCTATCGTGTCTTCAGAAAGATATGATGTCTTTCTTAGCTTTCGTGGTGAGGATACCCGAAGGAATTTCACAAGCCATCTTTACGAAGCTTTGAAGCAAAAGAAAGTTAAAACCTTCAGAGATGATGATGAGCTTAAGAAAGGAGATGAGATCTCACCAGCACTGATTAAAGCCATTGAACATTCTCATGTGTCTGTTGTCATCTTCTCAGAGAACTATGCTTCTTCAAAGTGGTGCTTGAATGAATTGTGTAAGATTATGGATTGCAAGGAAGAGCAAGGACAGGTTGTGATACCTGTCTTCTACAACATAGATCCCTCACATGTGAGGAAGCAAACATGGAGCTATGAGCAAGCCTTTACAAAACATGAAGGAGAACCCAAATTCAACACATGGAAAACAGCTCTCACTGAAGCAGCCAACTTAGCTGGTTGGGACTCTCAAACTTACAGGTAAATAAAACGAACTGAGAGTGAGTTTACTTTTCTGAAATTAAAAACAAAAAATGAGAAAGATAGGGTATTGTATATGGCAGAAGTATATGACTTTTATAGTCTTATTTCGATTAGAATTTGTATAATATAGCTTGATTTTTATTTTTCAATAAGTTTTTATGAAATAGTGATAAAAAAAAAACCACTAATTTCCAGTCGAAAAGGAAGTGATCACACTTTTTTAACAAAATTTCATGTAAAGATGATAGAGAGAACATGAAATTTGTAGTCCAAGTGAAGGGACATGAACTTTTAGTCAAGAAAAGGTATTTTTGACTTATCTTCACAATAAATTTTTAGTTATGTTATGAGTAGTCAATTCACAACACACAATCAAGTAAAGTAGGATAAACACACAAACAAAAATTAAACCTAGATTTAATTATCAAAATCCTATAAATTCATGAACAAGGATTCTCATAACTTTAGCTATGAATTTAACTACTTATGCTAAAGAAGAACACTAAAGTAATTGTAAATAAAGTCATAAATAAAGATGAAAAACAAACTAGAAGGAGGTTTCCGTTCTTCAAGTCCAGTCGCTTGAAACTTCAATTCCTACTAAGAATGTGCTAGAGATCACAAGAGATGAGAGTGTCACGTAAAAACTCAAAAGTTAAGTGTAACAATTGGCTGTTGAGTCGTGTCCCATTACTTCTTTTATAAGTTTTTGAGACCTTAATGGATCTTCTTCTAACCGCCTATGCATTTTGTTATCATTTAGAATTGGATGATCCACTAATTCAATTGATAGAGAATTATAAGAATGTGCTTTGGACAGTTATGTTGTACAAACCCTGTTTTAAGTAGATATGTTGAATGTTATCTATGAACAAAGTTTAAACCATAGTATAGAGGGACGACTTTTACATACAGGCATTTGCACTTAGTATACATGTTAGACTCCGTAGAAAGAGATCAACAATATTCTGTTTTGTTAAAAGTTGCTTTTTTAATTGGAATTTAATTTCAATCCAGTAATATATTTGAGTCCTTCATTGCTTTTGAATATCTTGTTTCTTTAATCCGTTATCCTTTCAATGTTTTTCTAAAATTCTGCTTCTTCTATTTTTATTTTGTCTTTGTTAATTAATTCATTTCATTTTAAAACACACTACAAAAAACACGTTAAAGAGGATCTAAAATTTAATATAAAATTATTCTTGAATCTTGAATTTATTTATTTTTCAAAAATTCACAGTAAAGAAGACGAAATCAAAATACTGTCCATTCATGTGGTTTCAAGAATTCCCCTTAGTCACATGTGGCTAAGATTTCATTATGTCTTTAAACAACAATACTCTAATAAAATTTGTTTATCTTAAATAAAATATATTTTAAAAATTGATATCTGTATTATACCGTGAGTCCGTGACTTGACTTCTAGTATCCTGTAAATTATAAAATCTGTATCCTATCCATCTACTTTTCTATGTTTGCACTTGCTATTTGCTAATTTGTAATGCTATATACTCAGGCAAGCACGCGTTTAGTATAAAACCTTTAGGTATTTTGATTATTAGGAAGTTCATTGCCTAGAGAAAATCAGAGGCCGTGCTTATTTTTTTGTGTCATTGGATTTCATTCCCTGATCATATTTTTTTTGTTTCTTGCTTGCCCAATTACACTACCATGTTGTGTTAGTCCCACATTGTGTGGGGTAAAAAATGGGAGGACCCCTCTTAGGCTATATATAGAGCCTTGGGCCCCCGTTATCCATTCATTCCAAAAATCTCTCATTCTTCTCCTTTTCTCCTTTTGTGATCTATATTGTGCATTTATACTTGGTAGAAGTAATAGTCTCCTATTTTGAAGAGTGAATAGAGAAGTAATAGTCTTCTATTTTGAGGAGTGAATAGAGAAAAAGAAGGAGTAGTGTAATTTTTTTTCTGTGATAATTTTATATATTATCTTTATTATCTTTTTTTTTTGCTCTTATTTTTCATCTCTTATTTTAGTTGTGAGTTATCATACTGGTACTCTAGTCCTAACAGTGGTATCAGAGCTTCTAGGTTATTTATATTATTTCGCTGTAGTGTACATTGGTATAGTGCTAGAGAAATTTTTTTAGTATGCTCTGTGGTTGCAGTATTGTCTGATCTGTCACATCAGAAAAGAATTATTCTTGTTACTGGGTATACAATTTTGATAGTGTAAAAGTGCATATCTAGTGTGTACTTATTCACAGTCTATCATTATTATTATTTCAGTATGTAGTACTATTCACAGTGAAAGTAACATAAGTCGGTATAATTAAAAGAGAAATTATGGCAGCAAAATATGAGATAGAGAAACTTCATGGGAGTAATTTCTTCTTGTGAAAATTGAAGATAAGAGCAATTTTGAGGAAAGACAATTGTCTTGATGCAATTGAAGGCAGACCCGCAGATATTTCAGAAGAAAAATGGAGAGAAATGGATAACAATGTTGTTGCCAATTTGCACTTGGCATTGGTAGATTCAGTGTTATCCAGTGTTGCAGAGAAGAAGACTGCAAAGAAGATTTGGGACACACTGATCAAGTTGTACGATGTCAAGTCACTTCACACCAGAATATTTTTGAAGAGAAAACTCTACACTCTTCGAATGAGTGAGTCCATATCAGTAATGGACTACATCAACAATCTAAATACGTTGTTTGCTCAGCTTACAGCCGCATATTTCAACATAGTAGAAAATGAACGTGCAGAGCTTCTACTCCAGAGTCTACCAGATTCATATGATCAACTCATCATCAATATAACAAACAACAACATTATCGGTCGTTTATCCTTTGATGATGTTGTTGGAGTAGTTATAGAAGAAGAATTCAGGCGAACGAATAAGGTAGATAGACTGAAAAATTCTAAATAAGCAGAAGCATTGACGATGATGAGAGGAAGATCAATGGAACATGGTTCCAGTGGGAGACAGAATCATGGTAGATCAAAATCTCAGATAAGGAAGAACCTCAAATGCTACAACTGTGGCAAGAGAGGACACGTGAAGAAAAATTGTTGGAACAAGAAGAGTGGAGGAGGGAAGAATACTAAAGCATCAACCTCTCAAGGTTGTGTTGCAAGTACCTCAGATGAAGGTGAAATCTTATATAGTGAAGCAGTAATAAATTCTAGAGGTGAAAGACAACTCCATGAATGTTGGATATTGGATTTAGGTGCAACCTGGCACATGACTACATGTCGAGACTGGTTTTACAATTTTGAACCTATCTCGGGAGGATCCGTGTTCATGGAAAATGATCATGCCCTAGAAATTGCTAGAATTGGTACTGTCAAATTGAAAATGCATGATGGTACTGTTCGTACAATTCAAGGAGTACGATGTGTGAAGGGCTTGAAAAAGAATCTATTGTCCGTTAGGCAATTGGATGACCTCAATTGTAAGATTCACATTGAAGGTGGAATCTTGAAGTTAGTTAAAGGCAACTTGGTGGTGATGAAAATAGAAAAGATCACAACTAATTTATACATGCTTTTAGGAGATACGTTGCAAGAAGCAGATACATCAGTTGCAATTAGTCAAGAAGAAGAAACAATAATGTGGCACCGTAGACTTGGTCATATGTCAGAACGAGGCTTGAAAATTCTAGCAGAACGTAATCTCTTGCCAGGGCTCAAAATGGTAACCTTACCATTTTGTGAGCACTATGTGACAAGTAAGCATCATAGATTGAAGTTTGGCAAAGTGACTACAAGAAACAGACACATACTGGACTTGATTCATTCTGATGTATGGGAATCACCGGAAATATCTATTGGAGGAGCAAAATATTTTGTATCATTCATTGATGATCACTCAAGGAGATTGTGGGTGTACCCAATCAAGAAGAAGTCAGATGTGTTTCAGTGTTCAAGTAATTCAAAGCACTAGTAGAACTTGAAACTGGGAAAAGAATTAAGTGCTTAAGGACAGACAATGGAGGAGAATATATAGATGATGATTTTTTGGCATTTTGTAAGCAAGAGGGTATTTCAAGGCAATTCACAGTGTCTTATACACCTCAGCAGAATGGTGTAGCAGAGCGGATGAACAGAACTCTTCTAGATAAAACAAGGGCTATGCTAAGAACAGTAGGAGTGGCCAAATCTTTTTGGGCAAAAGCAGTTAAAACTGCCTGTTACGTGATAAACCAATCACTATCAATGATAATTGGCTTAAAGACACCAATGGAGGTATGAAATGGAAAGCCACCTAATTATTCTTCATTACATGTGTTTGGATGTCTTGTGTATGTGATGTACAATTCCCAAGAAAGAACAAAACTGGATCCAAAATCCAGAGAATGTATATTCTTGGATTATGCTGACAATATTAAGGGGTATCGCTTGTGGGATCCCACTGCCTGCAAGGTTGTTGTTAGTAGAGATGTAATCTTCATTGAAAATGAACTGCAAAAGGAGCAAAAAAATGACAGCACTACCAAAGACACTACTTCAGTAGTGATAGAAAGGAAGTCTAAAGAAGATGACACCTCTGAAGCAGAACAAGAGCACGAAGAACAAGAACCAAATGATGCCAATGATGAAGAAGCTCAACAAACAAGACGTGAGATAAGGAGACCATCTTGGCACTCAGACTATGTTATGGCAAGCCATGATGCATATTGTCTTCTAAATGAAGAGGGTGAACCGTCAACCTTTCATGAGGCTTTGACGAGCTCAGATGCTTCTTTATGGATGATAGTAATGCAGGAAGAAATTGAGGCCTTACATAAAAACAAGACACATGAGAACTTGTTGAGCTTCCAAAAGATCGAAAAGCCATTGGTTGTAAATGGGTCTACAAAATCAAACGAGATGGTAATGATCAAGTAGAGCAGTATCGTGCAAGATTAGTGGTTAAAGGATATGCTCAGAAGAAGGCATTGATTTTAATGAGATATTCTCTCCAGTAGTCCGATTAACCACAATCAGAATTGTTCTGGCAATCTGTGCTGCATTTGATTTACATCTTGAGCAACTTGATGTAAAGACTGCTTTTCTTCATGGAGAACTTGAAGAGGAAATATATATGCTCCAACCAGAAGGTTTTAAAGAACAAGGAAAAGAAAACTTATTTTGTAGATTGACCAAATCTCTGTACAGTCTAAAATAGGCGCCGAGATGTTGGTACAACAGATTTGATTCCTTCATTATTAACCTTGGTTACAATAGACTAAAGTCAGACCATTGTACGTACTACAATAGGTTTGATGAAAATGATTTCATCATTTTGTTGTTGTATGTGGATGACATGTTGGTGGTAGGCCCTAATAAAGATCAGATCCAAGAATTAAAGGCATAATTGGCTAGGGAGTTTGATATGAAGGATTTGGGATCAGCAAACAAGATCTTAGGGATGCAAATTCACCGAGATAGAAAAGATAGGAAGATTTGACTTTCTCAGAAGAATTATTTACTGAAAGTCTTGCGGTGCTTCAACATGCAAGATTGTAAGTCAATTTCTACCGCACTTCCTGTCAATTGCAAAGTATCCTCGAGTATGAAGCCTAGCAATGAAGCAGAGAGGATGAAAATGTCTCGAGTGCCGTATGCATCAGCAGTGGGAAGTCTTATGTATGCCATGATTTGTACTAGACCAGACATTGCACAAGTAGTGGGAGCAGTCAGTAGATTTATGGCAGATCCTGGTAGAGAGCATTGGAATATTGCAAAGAGGATCCTTAGATACATAAAAGGAATCTCTAATGTTGCATTATGTTTTGAAGGATCAGAATTTATTGTGAAAGGCTATGTTGATTCAGATTTTGCAGGAGATCTGAATAAAAGGAAATCTACTACTGGTTATGTGTTTACACTTGCTGGAGGGGCAGTAAGCTGGTTATCTAAGTTGCAGACTGTTGTGGCTTTGTCTACTACAGAAGCTGAATACATGGCAGCTACTGAGGCATGCAAGGAAGCAATCTGGATTCAAAGGCTATTGAAGGAACTTGGGCACAAACAGCAGACTACTACTGTGTATTGTGACAGTCAAAGTGCTTTGCATATTGTAAAAAATTCAGCTTTTCATTCCAGAACAAAGCACATAGACATACAATATCATTTTGTTCGTGAAGTAGTAGAGGAAAGAAGAGTGGATATGCAAAAGATTCATACCAAAGACAACATAGCAGACATAATGACAAAGCCAGTCAACATTGACAAGTTTACATGGTGTCGATCCTTGTATGGCCTATTAGAAACATAAGCAACATATAATTGTAATGTGTGAAGATATGACTAACTTAATCATAATCTTCAAGTGAGAGAATTGTTAGTCCCACATCGTATAGGGTAAAAAATGGGAGGACCCCTCTTAGGCTATATATAGAGCCTTGGGCCCCTGTTATCCATTCATCCCAAAAATCTCTCATTCTTCTCCCTTTCTCCTCTTGTGATTTACTTTGTGCATTTATACTTGGTAGAAGTAATAGTCTCCTATTTTGAGGAGTGAATAAAGAAAAAGAAGGAGTAGTGTAATTTTTTTCTGTGATAATTTTATATATTGTCTTTATTATCTTTTTTTTTTCTCTTATTTTTCATCTCTTATTTTAGTTATGAGTTATCATACTGGTACTCTGGTCCTAACATGTTGACCATAGATTATATATAATAATTTGTGTAGACCAAACATCATTTATTTCTTTGTTATACTTTTCATATGCTAAGACTATATGTGAATTCACATTATTTCTCGTCTCAATTTGTTAGTCTACTAATAACATTTATATTTTTTGTTGTCCGTTTCATATGCCAGGACTGAATCTGAACTCATTAATGACATTGTTAGTGATGTTTTGCGAAAACTGACCCCTAGATTCCCAAACCAACTTAAGGGACTGGTTGGAATTGAGGAAAATTATGAACAAATTGAATCATTGCTGAAAATTGAGTCAAGTGAAGTTAGAATCCTTGGAATATGGGGCATGGGTGGCATAGGCAAGACCACTCTTGCTACTGCTTTATTTTTCAAACTTTCTTCTTATGGATTTGAAGGTCGTTGTTTCCTTCCAAATGTAAGGGAAAAATGTGAAAATTTCGGACTCAATGCTTTATGTAACAAGCTCTTTTCTGATTTGTTTGAGGAAGAAAATCATCGTTTTGATGCACCCTTTTTGGTACCCGATTCTGTCATGCATAGGCTTGGCCGTAAAAAAGTATTCATTGTGTTGGATGATGTGGCTACTTGGGAGCAATTAGAAAATCTAATCATAGATTTCCATAACTTGGGACCAGGAAGTAGAGTCATTGTTACAACTAGAGATAAGCACATATTTAGCCAAGTTGATGGAATTTATGAGGTCAAGATGTTGAACTTCTCAGACTCTATTCAACTTTTCTGTTTGAATGCCTTTGGAGAAAAGCATCCTAAAAGAGGATATGAAGATCTATCAGAAAGGGCAGCTTTCTATTGCAAAGGTGTTCCTTTGGCTTTGAAAATTTTGGGGAAAACTCTACGTTCAAGAAATAAACAGGCATGGGAAAGTGAATTGACAAAACTTCAAAAGAGTCCTCATGTGGAAATTCATAAGGTATTAAAACTGAGTTATGATGATTTAGATCCTTCTCAGAAGGACATATTTCTAGACATTGCATGCTTCTTCAAAGGAAAGTATAGACATAAGGTAGAAAGTGAGTTGGAAGCTTTTGGTTTCCCTGCGGCATCCGGCATAGATGATCTTTTAGATAAAACCCTCATAACTCTTTCAGATGACTGTATAGAAATGCATGACCTGATACAAGAAATGGGTCGAGAAATTGTTCATCAAGAATGCATCAAAGATCCTGGAAGGCGAAGTCGATTGTGGAAACCTGAGGAAGTGGTAGATGTATTGAAATATAACAAGGTAAGCAGAAGATGCAATAGCTTCTATTTGGTAACAAGAATGTTCTGTTTAAAATGTTGCTAGCATGCTATCAATTATTAATTATAATTCTGATTTTTGGTTGTTAGGGAACTGAAGCCATTGAAGGCATAAGTTTTGATAATTCTCGAGTTCGTGATCTACATTTGAGCTCTGATTCCTTTAAACGGATGACTAACTTAAGATATCTTCAAGTTCACACCATGTTCAAATATGGAAAATGTAATGTGAATTCTCCTATTGGTCTTGAGTCATTGTCTGATAAATTGAGGTACCTTCTTTGGGATGGATGTCATCTGGAGTCTTTGCCATCAACCTTTTGCGCTGAAAAGCTTGTAGAGCTTTACATGCCTTGTAGCAAGCTTCAAAAGCTTTGGGATGGAGTTCAGGTATGAATGTGTCAGTACATATTACATTTGGCTTTCAATTAGTACAGGTATGAAAGGAAATAGGGAACCTCAAGTGTAGCTCATTCACAAAGCCATAGCTAGGCATATGCGTCTATATTTTATTTGGTTTATCTTTTAGTTAGGACTCTTGATTATTAATTTATTGATTATCTGAGCAATGATGTTTCTTGTTACAGAATCTCATGAATTTGAAGTATATTGACCTTCGTTTCTCCCAATACCTGACTGAGGTCCCAGACTTGTCTAGGGCTACAAATCTTGAAAGCATACAACTTGGTGGTTGTGAAAGCTTATGTTGGCTCCATCCATCCGTTTTTTCACTCCCCAAGCTTATGTATCTGTGTTTAGACGGTTGCAGACAGATTGAAAGTTTTAAAACTGATGTTCACTTAAAATCCCTCTGTGAACTTCAACTCTACAATTGCTCATCTCTTAAGGAATTTTCAGTGACATCAGAGGAAATGACTGTGTTGGACTTAGCTGGAACTGCCATTCATGAATTGCCATCATCAATTTGGCATAATAGGAAACTTACTTTTCTTGCTCTAAGTGGTTGTAACAATCTTAACATTGTTGGGAACAAGTTATCAGATGAACCTGTGATGAGATCCCTTACAGACCTAGACCTTCACAGCTGCACACAACTCAATGCATCGAATCTTTGGTTCCTCCTTGATGGCATAAGGTCTTTAACACGGCTAGATTTGACATACTGCTGCAACTTACAAGCACTCCCTGACAACATTGGCAACTTATCATCATTGAAGTACCTAAATCTAAGCAAAACCAGTGTTAAGAGACTGCCTGCAGACATCAAAACCATTTTAATGCTAGAAGATCTTATATTAGATAATTGCAAGAAACTCGTCGCCCTTCCAGAACTTCCACCATCATTGCGAGTGTTGAGTGCCTTAAACTGCATTTCTCTAGAGAAAATCTTTAATCTTAACAATGTTGAAATTGATAATGGCCTATTGTCTTTGAGAATCTTATGTCTTAGAAATTGTTGCAGCTTACAAATACTTCCTAACAGCATTGGGCTTTTATCGTCATTAGAGGAATTAGACCTCAGTGGAAATAATGTTGAAATTTTGTCTGCCAACCTTAAACACCATTCGAGATTGAGAAAGATTGTGCTAGATAATTGCAGGAGACTTGTGTTTCTACCAGACCTTCTGCTTCTACCATCTCGGCCAGTTTTGAGAGCCTTAAACTGTACTTCTCTGGATACAAACTTTACTCAGCAGTTAGTGCTAGAACACATGTTACAGAGCAGCATAACCAACTCAACTGAGCACAGTTTTGGATATTCTGTACATGATCAATATGCTATCTTCCCAGGAGCTCAAGTTTCAAACAAGTTTAGCTTTCGTACAGAAGGGACATCCATATCTATTCCTTGTCTTCCAAAATCTGGCATGTGTGGTTTCATTTATTGCATCCTTCTTACTGAGGGATCATTCGTAAGTGATAAGACTGATGTTGCAGTTTGTTTTATCTATGAACATGGCAAAGTGGTCTGCAAGGATGGTAAATATATAGGTAATGGGATTGTAATTTCAGATCATGTGTTATTTTTATACCATGAAATTAGCAATCTGTATACAATGGTCAAAAGTTCATATGATCATTGCATCAACATATCATTTAAAATTAGATATAAAGATGAATTAAAAGAATGGTCAACAACAGATGGGATAAAGGGGTGTGGGGTGTTTCCTGTATACGCTTCAGAATAAAGGGTGAAGCTGGTTGAATCAGAATCTTTTGCTCAAACTTCTCAGAAGCAGCATTTGAAAATAAAAAAGAAGAGAACTTGAATGAAAAATCATCTTGTGGCTGCTACTAAGAATTGCAATAGGAGTTGGAGGCTCTAATAGTGAAAATGAAGGTGACCACCAGCTTCTTCCCGCCAAAAAGAGGAGGACTTGAATGAAAAATCATCTTATGGTTGCTTCATTGGTATGAAACTTCACCCACTCCCTAATTTTTTGCTCATTCTTCAATGAATTTAATTCTTCGACTGAAAAAAATGTAATGAAAATACTCATGATTCATGAAACTATAATTTATGCCTGGTGTATTTCAATGACAGTGTGCTGGAACAACAAATGGAGCAGGTCTTTTGCTGAAGTAGATAAGGAGAATATTGGTGAGCACTAACCGCTAATATGCTATGAGAGTTAAGGCACAAGCCCAAGTCAGAAATGTTGGCTGATCCAATTCTCACTTGAATCTTGATTCTGAAATTAAATGGGACAACCTTGTAGCATTCAGTCAACAATATCCCTTGACAGAAAAGAAGTGCGATATCATGTTGTTTTGGTAGGATTCATCATTTAGATGCAATAGTATTGCCATATGTTGCATTCGACTTTTACCATTGGAGGTATCCTTTTAATTTTAGCTTTGGTGTTTGTATTGTTTTATGTCCAATTTCTTTCGGTCTTAGATGTGATTCTATTTTTTAATCCTTGTACTTTTGCAATTATGATGTTGTAACAAGTTGCAATGCTTTATGATAGAGTCATGGTACGCTGGCATGTGAAGTTTCTTTCTACGAATATAATATCTTTGAAAGTTTAAACACGCTTTTGACCAAGACTATAATATTTTATCCAAAAGAAGTTAAACAACTTCTCATCTTCATAAGCATGTTTGTGCAAGTCTTCACTCCATATGAAGTGTGGAATTATTTGCAACTGAAAATGACAGATACCCACTCAGTCAAAAAGTTAAGTTGATTAATTGACTAAGTATTGACCAAAATATTATTCAAGAGAATTATCCTTTTAGAACATAATATGTCAACTTATATTCTCCAACACTATTCTAAAACTATTCTAGGATATTCTTCGTAATTTGTATGTCGGTAGTGTGAACTGAAGACTAGTCATAGCATATGAAACTGCTCGGAAACATACACTTAGAATTTTACAATTTTTGTCGTGTTATTCTCAGTTGCATCCCAGAAGTTTCTTGGAAAAGGAACCTCTCCATTCTTTCCCTGTGGCAAGGTCTTTTCCTAAGGGAGGTGAGCAAAAGAAAGATCTTTTAATTGTTTGATCTCATATTAACAAGGAGAAGTGTGAAGAAGGCATTGAAAAGAACAAGTTATTTTCATGATATTTTGAAGTGAGGTGTTAAAATATTATTCATGAGAAATTATCCTTTTTAGAACATAAAATATGTCAATTATATTCTCCAACAATATTCTGAATCTATTCTAAGATATTAATTGACAATGATCCTTTACAAATTAAAATATATACTATTTTAATGTTTTTATTTTTTACTGAAAGCAAGGTATCACTTGAACCTATTTTGGGGGTACGTATGCATGTGTATTAAGTGAAAAAGAAAAGAATTTTTTTAAGAGTGAATCAGATGAAGATATTTAGTGCAAGTGCCTTTTTTTGTATTTTATTAAAATATATAAGAACTATTTTACACATAAATAAAAATAATTTAAACCAATCTTGAATTATTAGTATTTGAGTAAAGTAAACAATAGAGCTCATAATGAGTAAAAACTAGCTATATTTGTGACACTCTTTTTCTAAAAAAATATTCTATGTTTCTCTAAATACATCAAATTATTTGCTTACTCATGCCAAAATTGTGTAATTTATTACTACCAAAATGAAGTGAAAAATTAACAAGGACCACATCCTTGATTAAAATTCTTCGTAATTTGTATGGCGGTAGTGTGAACTGAAGACTAGTCATAGCATATGAAACTGCTCGTAAACATACACCTAGAATTTTACAATTTTTGTTATTCTCAGTTGCATCCCAGAAGTTTCTTGGAAAAGGAACCTCTCCATTCTTTCTCTGTGGCAAGGTCTTTTCCTAAGGGAGGTGAGCAAAGGAAAGATCTTTGAATTGTTTGATCTCATATTAACAAGGAGAAGTGTGAAGAAGGCATTGAAAACAACAAGTTATTTTTATAATATTTTTAAGTGAAGTGTTGTAATGATTGCAGGTGGGAAACTTGGCATTCACAGATGACCAGTGCTATAGCTTCTTCCTCTAACTCTTCTTCTATCGTGTCTTCAGAAAGATATGATGTTTTTCTTAGCTTTCGTGGTGAGGATACCCGAAGGAATTTCACAAGCCATCTTTACGAAGCTTTCAAGCAAAAAAAAGTTAAAACCTTCAGAGATGATGATGAGCTTAAGAAAGGAGATGAGATCTCACCAGCACTGATTAAAGCCATTGAAAATTCTCATGTCTCTGTTGTCATCTTCTCAGAGAACTATGCTTCTTCAAAGTGGTGCTTGAATGAACTGTGTAAGATTATGGATTGCAAGAAAGAGCAAGGACAGGTTGTGATACCTGTCTTCTACAACATAGATCCCTCACATGTGAGGAAGCAAACTTGGAGCTATGAGCAAGCCTTTGCAAAACATGAAGGAGAACCCAAATTCAACATATGGAAAGCAGCTCTCACTCAAGCAGCCAGCTTAGCTGGTTGGGACTCTCAAACTTACAGGTAAATAAAACGAACTGATTGTCCTGTATGTGTACTTGCTAAATTCAAATTCTGTTACGTGAATTTGTATGGTTCTTTCTCCTTTTTTTCCTTTTGAATTTGTTAGAATTATATAACACATCATTTGTTTCGTTGTTGCCCATTTCATATGCTAGGACTGAATCTGAATTCATTAAGGAAGTTGTTGGCGATGTTTTGCAAAAATTGACTCCTAGATACCCTAACCAACTTAAAGGACTGGTTGGAATTGAGAGCCATTATATAGAGATAGAATCACTGCTAAAAATGGGGTCAAGTGAAGTAAGAATCCTTGGAATATGGGGTATGGGTGGCATAGGTAAGACCACTCTTGCCACTGCTTTATATGACAAATTCTCTAATGAGTTCGAAGGTGGTTGCTTCCTCGCAGATGTAAGGGAAGAATTAGACAAGCTTGGACTCAAAGCTTTGTATAATAAACTTTACTCTGAGTTATTAGAGAATGAAAATCATTGTTTTGATATACCCTTTTTAGTACCCCATTTTGTCAAGAGTAGGCTTGGACGTAAAAAAGTTCTCATTGTGTTGGATGATGTGGCTACCTCAGAGCAATTAGAAAATCTAATTGATTGTGATTCTTTGGGACCAGGAAGTAGAGTCATTGTTACAACTAGAAATAAGCAAATATTTACCCATCTTGATGGAATATATGAGGTCAAGCAATTAAGCTTTCATCACTCTCTTCTTCTCTTCTGTTTTAATGCCTTCAGAGAGAAACATCCTAAACAAGGATATGAAGATCTATCAAGAAAAGCAATTGTCTATTGCAAAGGTGTTCCTTTGGCTTTGAAAGTTTTGGGTGCAAGTCTTCGTTCAAGAAGTAAAGAAGCATGGGAAAGTGAATTGAGAAAACTCCAAAAGATTCAAAATATGGAAATTCATAAGGTAGTAAAATTAAGCTATGATTGTTTAGATCGTTGTGAGAAGGACATCTTTTTAGACATTGCATGCTTCTTCAAAGGAGAAAATAGGGATTGGGTAATGAGTTTACTAGACGCTTGTGATTTCGCTGCAGCGTCTGGAATAGAAACCCTTTTAGATAGAGCTCTAATTACTGTTTCACATTGGATCCGAATAGAAATGCATGACTTGATACAACAAATGGGTTGGGAAATTGTTGATCAAGAATCAATCAAAGACCCTGGGAGACGAAGTCGATTGTGGAGACCTGAGGAAGTGTGCAATGTATTGAAATATAATAAGGTGAGTGGAAGCCCAATTACATGTATTTTATAACACTTGTATCTGTTTAGAACATAGTTAGTTAGTATGATATGATAGCCTTTTCTAATTATTATTCTAACTTCTGTTTGTCAGGGAACTGATGTTGTTGAAGGCTTAACTTTAGATTTGTCTAAATTAACTGGGGACATATACTTGAGCTCAGATTCCTTCGCAAAGATGACTAACATGAGATTTCTTCAAATCTGCAACAGTGTGTTCATCGAAAAGAGATATCATGTGTTCCTTCCTAATGGTGTTGAGTCATTCTCCGATAAGTTGAGGTACCTTCGCTGGGATGATTTTTGTCTTGAGTCTTTGCCACCTAACTTTTGTGCTGAAAATCTTGTAGAGTTTGACATGGTTCGTAGCAAGCTTAAAAGGCTTTGGGATGGAGTTCAGGTATGAATGTGTATATACTTCCTGCATTTGGTTTTATATTTGTAAAGGTAGGAAAGGGAACCTTAAAGAACCTTAATGAGCTTAAATATATGATTTGGTTTTTCTTTTAATTAAGGCTCTTTATTATTATTAGAAATTGATATAAATTTCTAGAATAGTCTACAAAAAATACTAAGAACAATCTAGGAAAAACTAATTGTATCTTCTAGTATGTAGATGCTTCTAGAGGAAGTTCTAGATATTATAAATCTTTAAGTTTCTAGATAGCTCAAGTATATTGACCAAATGGTAGATGATGCCTATAAATAGGCATGCTACCTCATTGTAAAAGACATGAAGAAGAAGTAATCAAGACATCAATTCTCCATCTCTTGAGTCTCTTATTAAAACTCTTAAACTACTATTTTCAACTATTCCTACTAACACATTTCAACTATCTTACTCATCTCACCCACACTAAAAATTAACTATCAGTGGCATCAGAGCTACGTTCGGTCATCTACTGGGCGTAGAAATATTACCATATTATTTCAAAATTAAAATAAACTACTTCCAAAAATTTCCTAACCCATGGCTAGCACTACTCAACTATCATCTCTTCCCGTCCCCATTTTCAATGGCGAAAATTATAATTTTTGGAGCACAAAAATGAAAACATATTTCACTTTCCAAGATTTGTGGGATGTTATGGAAGAAGGATTCACTACTCCCTCAGACATATCATCCCTTACTGCAGCTCAAAGAAAAGAATTGAAGGAGAATAAAAAAAAGGATTCAAAGGCCTTGTTTACTCTACAACAAGCTATGACTGATGCAATTTTTCCAAGAATAATGGGTCCTACAACAGCCAAAGAAGCATGGAGTACGCTGCAGGAGGAGTTTAAAGGAAGCAAAAGCTACGCGTTATAAAACTCCAAACTCTATGATGAGAGTTTGAATTATTAAAAATGAAAGAGTTTGAGACCGTCAAGGATTACTATTCCAAAATAAAAGAAATGGTTAATCAAATGAGAGCTTACGGAGAAAATATTCTTGACAAAAAAGTTGTTGAGAAATTACTGATTACAGTTCCCCGTAAGTATGATCTAATTGTCACTACTATTGAGCAAACAAAGGACCTATCTACTCTATCAATGACAGAGTTGGTAGGGTCCCTTGAAGCTTATGAGCAAAGGTTGAAAAGGTATGATGAGGACTCAATAGAAAATGCCTTTCAATCAAAGCTCAAATTACGGTCTCAGAATAAAGGGAATGAAGCAAGAAAGAATAATGGAAAAACTTCTAGAAACAAAGAGAATTCTAGAAATTTCTCTAGAAACAATCAAGATAAATACCCTCCATGTGGTATTTGTAAGAGGACAAATCATGCTGAAGAAGAATGTCGGTATCGTGGAAAACAACAATGTCGACACTGCAAGAAATTTGGACATGTGGAAAAGTATTGTCATAACAAAAACAAGTATCAAGCAAATTTCGCTGAAGAGGATGATCGAGAACCACATCTTTTCTATGCTACCTAAGATCCCAGTACTGAAACAAGCGGAAATTGGTACTTGGATAGCGGTTGCAGCAATCACATGGCCAAAGATATAAACATCTTCAAGGATATCGACGAATCCATCAAAGTGAAAGTTCGAATGGGAAACGATACTATCGCTGAGTCAAAAGGCAAAAGCACTGTTATGGTGGAGACAAAGAAAGGTACGAAACTTATTACTGATGTCTTACTAGTCCCCAACCTCAAGGAAAATCTCTTGAGTATTGGCCAAATGATGGAGAAAGGTTATTCTCTTCACTTCAAAGGGGACACATGTAAGATATATGACAACAAAAAGCAAGAGATTGGCCAAGTAAAGATGGAGAAAAGAAATCGAAGTTTTCCAATAAGCTTTCAACAAGGCGCTAATATTGCCATGAAAGCAGAAGTTGATACTTCACGACTTTGGCATCGAAGATTTGGCCACTTCAATACTCATGCCTTAAAACTACTACATCAAAAGAATATGATGAAGGATCTTCCATATCTTGAAGAAAATAATGAAGCTTGTGAAGGATGTCTCTTTGGCAAGCAACATCGATTGCCATTTTCTACTGGAAAAGCTTGGAGAGCAAAAGACTTATTGGAGCTTATTCATACAGATATTTGTGGACCAATGCGGACACCATCACTACATGATAACAGGTATTTTATCCTTTTCATCGATGATTTTTCTAGAATGACTTAGGTCTACTTCATCAAAGCAAAGTTAGAAGTCTTTGGAATTTTCAAGAAGTTTAAGGCCCTTGTCGAGAAGCAAAGTGGTAAACAGATAAAAGTATTAAGAAGTGATCGTGGCAAAGAGTATACATCTCAAGAGTTTGATAAATTCTGTGAGGATGAAGGCATTCAACGACAACTTACTGTCGTATATACTCCACAACAAAATGGAGTAACTGAGAGGAAAAACCGCACGGCAATGGAGATGGCTAGATCCATGCTGAAAGAGAAAGAATTGCCAAATACTTTCTGGGCTGAAGCAGTTTATACTGCTGTCTACATACTTAACAGATGTCCAACTAAGGCTGTCCAAGATAAAACTCCAATTGAAGCTTGGAGTGGGCAAAAACCATCAGCAAAACATCTAAGGGTTTTCGGATAAATTTGCTACATACACATTCCAGAAGAGAAGAGACACAAACTAGAAGACAAAACCGTACAAGGTATCTTCTTGGGATATAGCACACAGTTAAAAGGATATCGAGTCTACAACTTGCAAACCAAGAAGTTCACCGTTAGTGGAGATGTTGAAGTTGATGAAAATGCTGCTTGGAATTGGAAAGATGAAAAGGTTCAGAAAAATGTTTCCATACCAATGCAGCAACCTCAAGAAATTGAAGAAGTCTCAGGTGAGAATTTTTCACCTCCACAACAACAACATTCCTCACCAGAGTCTACTCTAAAACGAGTTAGATCTTTGGTAGATATATATGAGACCTGTAACCTGGCCAAAACTGAACCTGAGAGCTTTGAAGCAGTGTCAAAACAAGAAGTATGGGTCAAGACAATGAAAGAAGAGATAAAAATGATTGAGAAAAATAACACATGGGAGCTAGTAGATTGCTCTACAGATAAAGATATCATTGGGGTAAAATGGGTCTATAAGACCAAGCTTAATCCCGATGGCATCATACAAAAGTACAAGGCAAGACTGGTAGCTAAAGGATACTCACAACAACTTGGAGTTGATTACAACGAGACATTTGCTCTAGTTGCTCGATACTATAAGAACTCTGATTGCTCTTGCTGCACAAAAAGGATGGAACATTTATCAACTCGATGTAAAATTTGCCTTTCTCAATGGCATTCTTCAAGAAGAGATTTATGTGGAGCAATCGCAAGGCTTCGTCAGCAAAGGTAATGAAGGCAAAGTACTAAGACTGAAAAAAGTTCTATATGGATTGAAGCAAGCTCCACGAGCATGGTACAACAAAATTGATCAATACTTTGCAAACCAAGGATTCAGGAGGAGCAAAAGTGAAACAGCTTTATACACAATGATCCAAGGTCAGTATGATATACTCATTGTCTCCTTGTATGTAGATGATCTTATCTGCACAGGAAACAATGTGGAGATGATAGCTAAGTTCAAAGAAGATATGATGAAGACCTTCGAAATGACCAACCTTGGCTTAATGAACTACTTCCTCGGAATAGAGGTAAAACAAAAGAAAGAAGGAATATTTATCTCACAGAAGAAATATGTTGAAGCACTACTCAAGAAATTTAAGATGAATGGATGTAAGACGGTAAGTACTCCATTGGTGACAAATGAGAAATTGAAGAAAAATGATGGTGCACCGAAAGCTGATGCATCACGTTACAGAAGTTTGATTGGAAGCTTACTATATCTCACAGTCACACGACCAGACATAACGTATGCTGTAAGTCTTCTTTCAAGATTCATGCAAAGTCCAAGCCAAATTCATTTTGGAACAGCAAAAAGAATCCTAAGATATGTACAAGGCACAAAAGAGTATGGTATATGGTACCAAACTTGAGCAACTCAAAGCTACTTGGCTACACCGACAGTGACTGGGCAGGATCGATCGACGACATGAAAAGCACATCTGGTTATGCCTTTTCACTAGGATTAGGAACAATTTCATGGGCTTCAAAGAAGCAAGCAACAGTTGCGCAATCAACAGCAGAAGCAGAATATGTAGCAGCTGCTGAGACTACAAGTCAAGTAATATGGTTACGAAGAATACTTGAAGAAATGAGAGAAAAACAAAATGAGCCTACTACAATCTACTGTGACAACAAATCAGATATAGCAATGACAAAGAATCCAATGCATCATAGTAGAACAAAACACATAGCAATCAAATATCACTTTATCAGAGAAGCAAAAGGAACTAAAGAAATCAAGCTCAAGTATTGCACAACTGAAGATCAAGTTGCAAACATTTTTACTAAAGCACTACCAAGACCAAAATTTGAACAGCTACGCACGAAGCTTGGAGTTACAGAAATTTGCATCAAGGAGGAGTATTAGAAATTGATACAAATTTCTAGAATAGTCTAGAAAAAATACTAAGAACAATCTAGGAAAAACTAATTGTATCTTCTAGTATGTAGATGCTTCTAAAGAAAGTTCTAGAATATTATAAATCTTCAAGTTTCTAGATAGCTCAAGTATATTGAACCAAATGGTGGATGATGCCTATAAATAGGCATGCTACCTCATTGTAAAAGACATAAAGAAGAAGTAATCAAGACATCAATTCTCCATCTCTTGAGTCTCTTACTAAAACTTCTTCAACTACTATTTTTAACTATTCCTACTAACACATTTCAACTATCTTACTCATCTCACCCACACTAGAAACTATCAATTATGAATTTAACTGTTTCTGAGCAATATGGTACATATTCATTGTTACAGAATCTTGTGAATTTAAAGAATATTATACTTTGCTACTCCCGAGACCTAATTGAGATCCCAGACTTATCTAAGGCAGACAATCTTGAATTAGTAAATCTTAATAATTGTGAAAGCTTGCGTGAGTTGCATCCATCTCTGTTATCTCGCCCGAAGCTTAGGAAGTTGGTTTTAACGAATTGCAAAGGTATTGAAAGCCTTTTTGGTCGCTCATCGTCTCTAGAAGAGTTTCCACCATCCTTGCAAGGCTTGGATGTTTGTAACTGTACATCACTGGATACAGAATTCACTCAAAAGCTAGTGTTACAACACATGATACCTCGGATACCAAGCTATGGAAAGAAGTGTTTCATATTATTCCCTGGAGACCATGTTACTGAGGAGTGTATGTTTCAAACGAGAGAAAGTTCAATAACCATTCCTTATCTTCCAAAATCTGACTTGTGTGGTTTTATCTATTGCATCATTCTTTCGAAAGGAGATTACGGTCGAGTGGCTTTCTATTGTACCTGTGATGCATATTTCGGGTGCAGTTCCCATGCGATACATAATGAGAATTTAATTTCAGATCATGTGACATTTTGGTATCATGACGTCAGCAAATTTAACAGCACAAGTGGAGCGTATGATCATTTCAGCAACATATCATTTAAATTCCAGTTTTTTGATGACAAAAAACGAGAGAGGATAAAAGGGTGTGGGGTCTTTCCAGTATATGCCTCAGAATCAGGGTTGAAATTGGTTGGTAGTAATAGTACCATGCAAATTTTTGAATCCGAATTCATTACTCAAATCATCCATAATGAGTCACAACTTAAAGCAAATGGTGTTGGAGTTGGAGGGTTCAGTACTGAAAATGAAGATGACCAAGAACACCTTCTTCCTGCATCAAAGAGGAGGAGACTACGCCGGAAACCTTAATTTTCCCGTGATTTCTTTGTCTTGGGTATGAAACTTCACCCGCTCCCTCATTGTAGGCTCCTCATTTGTTGCTTTTTTCTTTAATGAATTTAATCCTTCGTACATAAAAGTTATCAGTTAGAAATACTCTTGAGTCTAGAAAACTATGTCTAGTATATCTCAATAAAATTGTGATGTAATTACATGTTGAGCAGGTTATTGGTTGAAATTCTTTTGCAATTGAGAGAGAGAAATTAACAAAGAGCACATGGTTACCAAAGACCTTAATAAAAGGTGAGTAGGAGCATAAAAGCTATGAAAGAGAATGTGGAAGAGAAATCAGTGAAGGAGACAGAATAACAGCTATGATTCTATGAAAGAGAGTGAAATACTAATATGATTAAATGGAAAATTTACTTTTTATAAAATTAAAAATATTTAGTAATCATAGAGAGAAAGAGCATCCTAAGCTTCAACGGATGAAATTTGGTAGTAGTTTCCAACAATATAAAACACAGGAAATATATATATGGCCATTAATTACTCGACTCTAAAAGAGTAGCGTAACAATTACGCCTTTGGCATTGTTTTTAACAATTTTTTTAAATCTTGGAGTATGCTAAAATTTGTGAGTACTATATTTTTTTTGGGCTTAAATATGATCTTTATGTTTTATCGATTTTTCTTTTATTTTAATTTCTTTTTTTATATATTTCTACTTTTTTATGAATCATAATTTTTACTTTGCACACTTTAATTAAAATTTTACATTTAATAATGAACCAAAATAACAAAAAAATATTAAAAATAAAAATTTGTAAAAGAATAATGATTAAACAAAACAATTGTTTAGATTGACTAAAACGGAAGTTTTATCAAAATGTGAGAACTTTTTTTTACTTAGTGCTAATGTATTTTAATTTATTTTTAAATATTTTAGTCTATGTTTCGGAGTCAATATATTTTAAAATTTTAAATTAAAAAATTATATATCATTTATAATAACAAATACATTATTAATATTTTAATATGATTTAGTAAAAAATAGTTTAAATTTATTGATAAATTTTAAAATAACACTTAAATATATAATTATTACTTTTAACTTCAACTCTCAGTGCTAATTTTTAGCACTTAATTAAAGATATTGAGTTGTTTTAAACAGATATTATACTTTTATATTTTTAGTGCAATAATTTTTTTTCTTAACTTGTTGTTTTGAATTGCTCTTAATATCAATCTTAAAGATAGAAGTTGATGATTTTTTATAATTATTAATAAAAATTTACATTTTGTAAAATAACAACATAATATTAAATCATAATTTCTTGGTTAATGCATACATATAGTTACAAATTTAAAAACTGGAAAACGTGATTGTGGATTTGATTTAAATTAAATGAGTGAGACGATGCAACCCGCACGAATACAATTTAACTGGCGTGGTCCTTTTTGTTTAGTTCGCTGTGACCCCTTAACCACCCATAACTGTCTCTTTGGTTACTCCCCATGTAATGACAAGTGTCTTTTAAATATTTTTTTTTGTTATTTTGTTAACATTTTATAAAAGAAATATTATTTGATAAAAGGTTTCATCACAATATATCACTTTTTTTTCTATATTTTCTTTTAATTATTGCTCTGCTCAAATAATTTATGAATAAAAGGATATTAATTAGTAAACAATAATTAATATTCTTTTAAACGTTTACATGACTAAATAATAATAAAAAGTAATATGTATAATAAAAACTAAATTAATAAACCACACTATTTTATTACCATCAATTTTTTAACAAGAAAATATATTTAATTACCTATCTGATAATGTTTTAATTTAGATAAATAAATTTTTTATTTTAAAAATGACAAAATGATTATATAATTAATAAACCACACCACTTTATTTCAAAATAATATCAATCAAATGTATATCGGAGACTTGTATGATAAAGAAAGATAAAAAAGAAGAAGATATGAGTGACAAATAAAAAGAAAAGTAAGATAGAAAATTATTTTATTTTATATTTAATGCATATCAAATATCTTTTCAGAGTTTATTTATTTATAACTCAATAGTTTCATAAAACAATAATTACATTAAATAAGAGAAAAAAAGTTATAAATTAAACTTATCATATATTTCATGAATAAAATAAGCATAAAAATAAAATAAAATAATAATTCTTTAATATTCTTTTATCCAAGACCTACGTTGAGAAATTATTGTATCCTATTTGTGTTTTAATTCCACTTGTAGTAGAGTGAGGTTTGAGGAGTGTGAGAAGAGAACACGGAATTGCCATCCACTGCGCAATAATTCATGCCCATAATGCATGCGGAAACCTTGGACACTTGTCTTCCACCATTTTCATTCTAAAAAAACATTCCAATCACAGTGCATATAAAATAAAACTCATTTGGACTTTCCTGAAAAAAAAAAAAGAAATAAAACTTTCCTTTTCTTTAAAAATGGTTTTGAATAGGGATGAAAATAGGTTAGGCTTAGCTTTGTATAAATAAGCTTGATTTATTTAATAATTTTAAAATCTGAGTCTGATACATGACCTTTTTAACAGTCTGATTCCACCTATTAGTCTTTTTAACGACTTATTTCGTATTGAAATATTCAATAAATCATTAAATTTTTTTGTAAATAGGTTATTAAACTATCTAAATATGTATGTCTTTTTTAAAAGTCATAAAGCTTATATATAAATAAACTATTAAACAAATAATTCAACACCTTGAATATGTATAATAAAATTACATATTCCTATTTATCACTATCAAACCACATAGACGTAATTGAAACATAACAATGTAAATTAGTGTTATGCGTATAAGATATGCAAAAGATTCCAGTAAGTAAGGTTCTTTCTCTTATAAGTTATGTAGTAGAGGTCTGTTTTTAATTTAAAATTTTATTATTTTTAAATTTAATTAATTTAATATATTATTATATTATAATTTTTATATAAAATTATTTAATATATTATTATAAATTTTAAATAGACTCTTTTAATAGGCTTTTTCTTAAACTCAAGTCTAGGCTATTTAATTAATTAGACTTTTTAAAAAGCCTAAATTAAGTCTATTAATTAAATAGGCTAAGTTGGGTTAGACTTTAAAAGGAATAGGTGTAACACCCTAAAAATTTAATTCCAGAAAATGTATTCTTATTTCTAGTAATTTGGAATAAAAAATGAATCCTTGATTGTAATGAACTTTATTATATTAAATTGATGAAGTTTTCTTTTAAGATAGATTTGTTTATAAACAATTTTCAACATTTTGCAATACTAATGGAACAACAATAATAAAATAAAAAGAAAAATAAATAAATGACACAATCCAAAACCAAGTATTCTCCATGGAAAATCCTGAATATGCATTATATGTATTAAATATAAGAATTTACAAATTGTTTGTCAAAATATATGAGACTTAAAATAATATTTACATAACCAAAATATTTACATAATATATGCAAATTTAAGTTCCAGAGCATTCTCAATCATAACCCAACACTGAAGACTGGTCCTATTTATCAACCTCATGCCAGCTCTCTATCTCAGTCAAATCTTCTGAATCCATATCATCATATGATCCAAGGTAACAATCTCTTGAATCAGCTGTGACCTCTGTGCCATTCACCCAATCGAAGGTCTATCTATAAGGTCTTCTGAGATAGTCATGGTCGTGATATGTAAATAGGTATGTGAGGGCTCCTAGAGTTCTAACAATACCACTATAGATATAGATACATAGGGTCTGATTTATTCTTTTCCTAGGATAAACAAAAGGAATACTACAAAAGAAATCCATCTCTAACATCACAAAAGTCCTAAGTTCATTTTCAACAAGAATAACAAACTTAAAATAACAAAGTCTTTGATATTCATTAAATACATAATTAAGCCTATTATGTACTAAGCTATCTAATAGTCTAACTCTTTCTTGAGGCTCCATCATCCTGTTTTCCTGAAAATATTACTAAGGATGAGCTTCTATTCTATCATTTACAAATCATTTTCCACATAATCACAGTTTATTGTATAAATACAATATATTCATTTTCACACTTATTCATAACATATTCACAAGTGCACCACTCAACAATTTGCTATATATTATCCATTCTTTCTTTCCAATATGCACTCCCAATGCACTATGACCACAGTCCACAGATCTCGATGCCTCCAGTATTTCTTGAGGTCTTACTCAAGTAGGTAAATAGCCACCGGTTAGCCCATGCGCATGGATACAAGATATACAATAATCGGACCCTTTAGCAAAGGTATAGTCAAGAGTCTAGTTAGGAAACAAATGTGAGACCATGTGACGCATTTGTTCTCAGATAAAGTGTGTACACATATGCAAATGTTGCTCACCACCCTACGTTTTTCCCAGATTTACATCGTCTTTGGACTCTATATCCCCACTATATCTCTGTAACTATTCACACTAAATCCAATCCATCTTCGACACTTAGTGTCATTCTCAGATTTATCTTTTTTCTCATTCATAAGATCGTGCTTAGTAAAGCACTTCCAGACTAAGTCCATTCCACTCATGCCTCATTTTAATGTAGTTACGATTGCTAAATCCTTCAAGTCAGTATTATATTTTACCATATTATTTCATCCAAACATATTCCATAAAATCACATCATAATCAATCAACAAATTTATCAATATTCCACATTGAATACTCATCATATAATGTATACCAGCATATCACAACTAATCAGTTCAAACAATCAAATAAGCATCTTTTCATCTATAATTCACATATCAGGTATTTCAACCACATATTTTCATGAAATGTTCATGTAACAGTGCTCTAATAAGTACAAAATAAATATTGTAATATAACGATAAAATAGAGCACTCCTTTCCTTAAAGATGAGTTTACCAGGAGAGAAAGAGAACTCATTCTAACTACGGGAGCTATAGGATGAGAGGCAGTGAACTCCCTAAGAAGCTCTATCAATCAGGTAGCTGCCCCAAGGACTACTTCTGATATGGCTGTCAGGAGAGGAAGACAGACAGTCTAACTCAAGTCATATTCTGTGAGTTACAGCATCTCGGACCTAACTGAGTGCAAGACTTCGCATCTAGCTAATTAGCCCCAATATCCGAGGACTAGAAGAAGTGGAATCAAAGAGATATTGAAGAAGATCAGAGATCAACTATGTAAGTTCTCCTGAATACTAAGAGATATCCATAAGAAGTGAAAAATACAAGAAACGATCGGAAAAAACAAAGGAAGAAATTTAATTTGAATTGTTTAGATTTAACGTCCAAGCTTATATTTGAAGAGTAATTGAAGTTTCTGAGGCTTTTATCTAGGGAAAAGAAGACAGAGTTCAGAGAAAACTGAGAGAGGATCGTGAGTTTAGAATGAAATGAAATTTTCATGTTGAAAATCTCTTAAATACCCCTCAGTCCTGCGCGCGCTCTCACTTAAGCGAGGTACAGCTCGCTTGAGCGACGGATATCTCGCTTGAGCGAAAGATATCTTGCCTGAGCGAGATATGCAGACAGTGGTCTCGCCTAACATTTTTTCACATGCTCGCTTGAATGATTTTCATTTCGCCTGAGCGAGATGACATCTAGAGAGCAAGATATTTCTCCTGTGAGTCCTCGCCTGAGCGAGATCACTTTTTCCTGAGCGAGGTGACAGTTAGGCTGAATCTATCCTATCTCGCTTGAGCAAGAATCATTTCGCTTGAGCGAGATTGCCCTGAAACATCATATTTCTGGGCACTCAGTGTCAGGCCTGTAATATATTATTGAGAAAATCTGTAATATTTTGTACTCACTAAATGTTAATTGAATGATTATTTGGTATTGAAATAGATTTAGATGGAGTTTTGATAAAAAAAAAAAAGTAAACAATGTCAGTGAACAGTGCACAATATGTGAACAATGTCGATGAATAATGCGTGTGAACAGTAAGTCGAGTAAACAGTAAATTTTGAAAAATTTTCCTATAAATAGGCGTTTCACAAAATTTTCATTACTTTACACTTCTCAAAGGTTCCAAAGCTATATACCACCATTTTCTCTCATACTAAACCCTCCTAAACTTATATTTCTCTCTAGATCTGTGATTCTGCGTTCGTTCTAAGGGATTTGAAGTAAGATTCTCTAAGTTTGAAGTTAGATTCACCGTTCGTTTCTCTTCTCCTTCTCTTTCTCATAGAAGTTGTAAACCCTTATTTTATTAATTATTAATTTTATACTTGATGTGAGTTGTTAATGCATGTTGCTTGAAGTTAGGAGGGTTTTAAATGTGTGAGTTGCAGGATTTTTTGCTGTAGCGAGAAATCAGCATCCAAAAACAGGCATTCTGGTACTCTCTCGCTGTAGCTAGAATCTTCTCGCCGTAGCTAGAATCTTCTTGCTGTAGCAGGGAGCTCTCGCTGTAGCTAGAATGACAGACAACAAAGTGCAATTTTGTCTGATTTTTTCGCTATAGTGAAAATTGGCTCGTTATAGCGAGAATGTCGCGAGTTGAGGTTGAGGAGTATTTAAGGATTTCCAAGTTAAGAAACTTGGATTATAATCCAAGTCACGACTCTCATAAGTTCTCTCTGACTTCTCTCCTCATTTTCTCAGCAAATTCTTGAAAAACTCCAACTTTTCTCCGATCAAAGTCTCGAAGATCACTTCCCTTGCTCTTTGGTAAGTTTTTGAAGCTTGGTTCTCCATTGCTTTGGTTATTTTCTTGATTCTCCATCTCTAAATGAGGTATTTTATGATATTTAGGAAGAACCTCACGTTTTGAGCAAGAACCCTCAAAAACCTTTTACTAAACCTCCATTTCAAGGTAAGGAGAGCTCTATTTTGTTACCAATAAAGTGTTATGTTTGTATTCATGAAAAGGTTGTGATGAAATGCATGATTTTGAGTGTATTTTAGATGAGAACGTGTTTTTGTTGTGTTTGAAGCATGTTTTGTAGTGTTTAATAAAGTGTATGATCATTTATTTGAGTGTATATGCATGTATGTGATGGACTGAGTCCGTGGGGGAACTAACTCTCGGCAATGATTGAATGATGTATGATATAATAATGAAACTAGAGTAAAATAGAGAGATAAAAGTGTGAATAATATATTAGTAAACAGATAATGGAAAATATAGAGATGAAATGGGAAAATACATATAAAGGGAAATGAAATGAGAAAGGAATATGACAAGGACGAGTATAGATAGTTCAGAGGTACACTGAAAAGTGTGGAAGAGGGAGAAGACTGAGAAGTCTTGGAGAAATGAGGGTGGTGGATGCTCCTCTTGGATTGTGCAACACAAATGAGAGTAGGAGTACCACAGGCCTTACACTCATTTCCTGACTAATACTCCTGACATGCTTTTGCTAAAAGGGGCCGGGTCGGCACACGTTGTATCCATGTAGCTGCAGCTATCCAACGACTATCTATGCTAAGGAAGACCTCGAGGGATCCCAGGGGCAGTGAAAGTGAAATAAGAACCCTGAGTATTAAGAGAGAGATGAAAAGTAATAAGCCAAACACTTATAGATTATTGCATGTATATGAGTATGATTTTGTAACATGACTGATTGATTGTTGTATGATCTTTGTTTTACTATGTGATAAATTGTGAATGTATACTTGGTAATATGAATAGAGACTCATCCTTACGTAAACCTTTCAGGGAATCCAGATGATAGCACCACTCAAGAACATTAGATTAGTAGATAATTCTGTAACAAATATGTTGAACTATGTATTTAATGAGTACCAGAAACTTAGTTTCTTTAGAATTATTGTATATGATATTGTTCCTTTTGATTTCCCTGTACATAAAATCCATCATACTCTTTGTATATATATCTTCCCTAGTACTATGAGGACTCCAGTAGCAGTGACTTATCTGGTCACATATCACGACCATGATCACTTCGGGAGACCATCGCGATAGACATTCGAGCGAATCACAGGTACTCAGGTCACCGCTTATCCGGGTGATCTGTACCTTGGCTCAAATGACGATCTGGATGAGGAAGACATAGCAATGATAGAGGGTTGGAACGGAGATGACTAGTGCCACTTGGTCATGTGATGGATAGACTGCTCATTAGGACCTATATTATTTTGAAGAGATAGTCCTAATGTATTTTGGTAACCTTTATGAATATTTGTAATTATTAATATATTTCTGTATATTATGAGAACACTGAAGGACCATGATATTTTGATGTTTTTCTTAAATTGGTTTAATTATTATGGTTTTATTATTCTAGCTCTGGTAATTGTTTAGATAATAACATAATATATTATTATCACATTATTATATTCGCTTAATAACATAACTTCACTAATTTCCTATGTCATTCCGAGTTTATACTATGATTATATAAAAGAAAAAAAAATTAAAAAAATTAGGATGTTACAAAAGTTCATGGTCTTCTTAGGAGAAATTTTATTCTAAAGTCAAATCTTTGGTGAATATTGCGTTAAAACAAGTAATATTCGGTAGATCTGGTGTGAATCATCGTTCTAAGGTATAAGGGCAACTTACTTTAGCCTATGAACTATGTTTTGAACGGTTTGATATGCTATTAAAGAAATGTTTGAATTGGTTTTGTTAGATCTCTTTGATAAAAGCTGAGATATAAAGGATTTAATACTTGAAAGTTGTTTTTCTATATTGTAACTGCAGATAACTGATTTAATAACACTAAGATTTGACTGATTAATTATAAACTTATCTTAGCTTAGCTATTGAAATGATTTTAGCTGTGCTGCATCATGCTGAGATATATGTCTTGTATCATTATAGAGCCAAGTTACACATTTAGGTGGGTAGACGTGTAACGATAGAGGATGCTGAGCTGTGCTGTGTTGTCTAGATCTAGATATCGGAATGGGTCGCTCCCGTACTAGCTTGGTTCCTTTTGGATTAGTTGGGCTATGAAACCAATTAGAAATCATTTTCATGTTATGCATTAGATGGACTGAGAATGCATAGAGTTGTTGTTGTGAGTAATATTTTGCTCTATATTTATGATTTTATTTCTTTTTTTTTTTGTAAGCTCACCCTTGCATTTTTGTCTATGTTGTTGTGTGTGTATCTACTGCGATGATCGAGCAGATGTAGCAAGTGTTGCATCAACTTTACAAGCTGAGGGGCCAGTGGAGAAATGTTAAAAGTTAGAGTCGAGTAATTTTACATTAAAGTCTTTTTTCCTTATATTTTAAGACTTCATATAGGGGGAGTGATGTAGTAAAATTTTTGTGTATTTTGAGTATTATAAATTAAATGTAATATTATGTTGTTCTGTTAGATATTTGTCATAAAAAATTCTGTTTATTTTGAATGAAAAGTGAATTTTATATTTATATTTTCTATTATTTATCTATGTCAAATATGTAAGTGGTGTAGAAATAATGTTCTCAGTTTTTTACAAAGAGGGGTTTGCCTTGCTTGAGTGAGACTCCCTGCACTAAAATTCTTTTAAAAATTCTCTATTCTCACTTTTAAATGTATTCTAATACTAATTAATATTAAACAAAAAATAATTTACTAAATAATGAAAAAGAGGATGTTACACTATTTCAATTCTTAGTTCTGTATAAAAATCAGAATGTACCTGTAACGTGCATGAATATCTCAGTTATGAACAAATAATATGTTTATTAAACGCTCTGAGCATAGGGCCACATGCCTTCATTTATTATTATTTTTAATTACTTAAAAGTGTGTATTGAATTTTTTTTTTTGTATATTTAGTATGGTAAATATTTTTCTTATAATAAAAATTCCTTACTTATGTTTCTTTAATCATTATTCTTTTTTCAACCAATAAAATTATTATTTTCTAATAAATATACATTATCACAAGTGTCATAAAATTTAAATCAAATACAAAATGTTTTTAAAAAATTATATTGAAAAATAGTAATTACTATTAAAATAGCTAAATATAGTCATAAGATGTGTTGAAAAAATGCGTTAACAGAAGCGATTGTTTAGTAGTTCGTAATTGACGATAAATTTTTATCCTGAAAAATATTTACTTTTTTAAATTATTTTTTTTCAAAGCAACGCTTTAATTTGATTATGATAATAAGTGAAGTCCAAATTAAAATGTGTAGAATCGTCTGACATAGTGTGATTCATTGATCCCAAAAATATCATTCTACGTAGTTCCACTGATTCAAAAAACTAAAATTTTATATTATAGATAATTAAAATTTATTTATTATTAATTTAAATTAATTACGTTAATAAAATACTTAATTTAAAACGTTTTTTTTTCTTATTTTACAAGTTCTTCCATTTCAAAGAAACTCAATTCCTTAAAAATTATATTAAAAAATACAGCAACAACTTAATAGTGATACATATATATATATATATATATTACACTTCAATTGCTATTTTCAAAGTTAGTTTATAAAATTTATTTAAGTATATCCTTATCCTTATATTTTTGTGAAAGTTTAACTTTAGTCAATAATTTCTTAAATTGAATATTTTACGTTTAGTGATGATGCAACTTAATAGAAAAAAATATAGTATGCGATAGTTTTTTAATCAATCACACTATTATTAGACATTTAAAATATTAAAATCAAATATTTTAAAATTAATATAAATTGGGAGATTAAAATTAGGTTCTTAAGTACATATAAATATAAATATACATATTTAAAATCAAAATTTAATGTAAAACAGTTCTCATGAATACCCTTTTATTTTTGTCAATGTACACAATTATGTTTGAGATTTTTTTTCGGTACTCTCTTTTTTTAAATAGAAATATCCATTTCTATAATTATTTTCTTAATTTAATTTGTTTAAATTTCAAATAAAAAATAACTTCAAATAAAAAGTTATTATAAAAATAATTTAATTTAAATATATTGAGAATATAAAAATTTTTATGTTCTCTTAAATTATAAATTATTATATTAATAAGAATTGTTGATTTTATAATAATCAATATAAAATCGGATCAACAATATATTTTATTTAAAACTATTGAAAAAATACCAAAATTTTATGCATGATTTATATTTAAAATATTTTTGTAAAAATAAATTGAGTGTATATTTAAAAGCTTTTAATAACCACGTTTCAGTATTACAATTATTAATGTTTACATAAGTTTAACGCTAGTCAAAACACACTATGAATCTATTGGACCAACGCATATTACTAGTGTTGGTTTTAAAATTTTACATCTGAAAAGGTAGGTTCGTGATTAGTTGGGTTATTCTTTGGGCTAATAAAACTTGCTTTTAATTAATCGACTTATTAGGATTAGCTTTATTAATTTATAAAACATGTTAAAATATTGATGCAGGAGTATATAAATGCAAAAAATAAGCTAATAAGTCAATGTTTAATGAGAATATTATATTAATTGCTATATTACTAATACAGTTATATTGAAAAAATAACAAAAAATGGGATTGGCGTAAATATTGTTGATTGCATTGTTTTGTAATTTTGATACAATTAATGTTTTTTACTTATTTTAAAACCAATGCCATTAAATTATTGCAATTTTAAAATAAAATTTAAGCGAATCTCATAAACAGTATGTGGAGTAAATGTTTACCTGATGAGTAAATTTGAACATATCTACAGAAGAAGAAGACGAAGATTTGAGTATTACAATTGAAGACCCAAATAAATTTAGACTTTTTTAATTAGTGGGATCAATTTAGGTTCAAACCCATGTTAGAATTCTACATTCTCTTTGTTTTTTCTTCTTACGTGAACACGATTTCTTATGTAATGTTTATTTAGAATTAAAATTACTATTTATAAAATCAAAGTTATTAATTTGTTTGATATTATAATTAATATAATCAAATCTTAATTTTATATCATGGTAACTGTGCAAATGACAATGACGAGAGTGGTGCTATTGCAATTGAAGATATAGTATTTTTAGGATGTTAATTTTTGGGAGTGTTAGAATTGTTTATTTTCATTTTGTTGGATGATCTGAATTTGATGATATTTTTTGTTTTAACCCATTAATTCCCTTCTCGAGCCCGAGATTGCCAATCATCTCCTTGCCTTCTCTCAGTATGCTCCTTTACTTCACATTTTCAACCTAATTAGATGTTTTGCGTTGTTATACTTTGGTAACTGTTCTTATGTTCTTTGTTTTTTAGATTGGAGAGTGGTCCTGCCAGGTTCCATGATGGATACAGCAAACTACGATCGTGGACTTATTCTTCTCTGGATTTGTATAAGGTAACGTGCCAATCATAATGCCTGCTCATGATACTACCCTTTGCTGCGTTAATATTATGCATTGAAATCAATATGACCAAATTTGCCCCACCCCTTTTGAACCACATTTTATATGCATAAACCAAATCATGGTGCATTCGCATTGATCACTGAGAGGTGTGAATCAGAAAGAGCCAAATAGAGGATTATGTGTGCATAACCTGGTGCCTCTACCCCTCCCATTTACTTGCTGCCGACAGGGATAGCAAATATGCAATAGAGGCTGTCAGTAATTTTTACAAGAAAAGGAAAAAACACAGCTGCTAAAACAGAGAACAAAATGTATATCAAAGGAGAAAGATAGAACTGCATTTTTAATATCATGAACATTACAGTTTATAAAGCTTAAAAAATAACTGCCCACTAACAACATGCTCCTAAGAATAAGCCGGGGAAAACAAAAATACCTAAAAGATCCTGATTGACTCCTTAAAACTAGGACAGCAGCAACAAATAAATGGAATCAACATCAGTGGCACGTGCTTATCAAATAGTAGGAGCAGAACAATTATGAAAGAGAGTGTGTGAGAGAAACCAGGGAAGTAGAGAGAAGAGAGAGTATAAAAATGATTTGAAATTGGTAGAGTGAAGTAGGATAAAAGGGGATATTTTTATCTAAAAATTTCAAATTTCTGAAAAAGTTAAAGATACCACCTATTGAGCTGAGAAAATAAAAATTTTAATTTGTTCACAATTTAAGTTTTATGAGAATCTCACATTTTTTGGAAATATTTTTCTGTATCTTATATTGAATATGGGTAAGAAAACTTTTTAAGGGGAAAGTTAAAACATTTTGGATAACAAACACCCCTTAAACAAAAAAACATCTTAATTTTTTCAGTCTGAAAAATATAAAATAAAAAGAAGCATCACAATCACAAGGACTCCTCGATTAATAGAAGCATACAATTGAAGATGAAATGTGAAATGAGTAATGGATGATGAGCAATGTGAATGTTGAATAGATTCAGATGTGAGGTATGAGAAGGTGCTATAGCTCCAATTCACACAGACGGCACTAACGATAAAATTGAAGTCGGCAAATAGATATGAAGAAGACTTCTAGAAACGCTAGTGTGCGGCTGATCCGTGAAGAAAAAGAAGCAACATACGCGCAAATTGAAGGAAAATGAGATCCTCTTATTTCCAATTTAAAAGGAAATTTTACTCATAACGGACCCTGACTTGAACACCACAACCCAACCATTTGGATGCCCCAAAACTCAAACTTTGTGACTCACTAATTAATTCTGACGTAGAGCTTAAGTTTCTCAACTTTTCCGCTTCTAACCTTTAACACTGTTAAAGGTAAATTAACACACGCTACACGCTTTAGGTTTTCATCTTTATCCCGTTTTCTCTTTAATCACTTTTGTTTCTTCGTTTTCTTATACAGTTTGGTTGATCTGGTATTAATTAATTATGGATTTAATATTTTGAAATAATCCATCTTTGTTATATGATATCATCGATTCATCATAACAATTTATAAACAAGTGACGTAAAACCGCATTCACAAATATCTTATCCTTTGTAGTAATTGGTTCTTGACCCTAGAACTGTTTTTCAGTCTAGTTGAGAAAATTATACGCAATCGTTTGATAATTTATTAACATTAGTAGGAGAGTCAACACGGTTTAGAAATCTTCGATGGCTTTTTCTCTTCAATTTTAAGGAAAAAATATTATGGTATTCATTTTGCAGTTTGCTTGGACAACAGATAAAATATATGGAGTTCTTATGGTAATGAATATGAGTTTTACATTTACAGTTATCGACTTAATTCGAATTTGTGTTTATTTTATGTTATTCTATGTCATATTTCTACTAGAAATTAATTTTGATTTTGGTTTTATTTCATGGAGTCTTAAACTGGTGTCATAAATTGTAATTTTGTGTGAAAAACGCAACCCTTTCCCCTTGCATGAAATTTTATATATAACCTAAAACACATCCAATCTTATGGCCAGATCTTTTACTATAAGTGTAGTTAGTATCGTACGATTCACGATAGATACTAACAATTCGATTCTGTAGTCCAGAGATACAAATCGTATGGCAGAATCGATTTAATCTTTGAACTGTTGCCGGAATAGCTTGAATCTTATGTATCGGGCTAAATTGTGAATCTGGATGGCGGCACACGATTCCTTTGCAAGCTGGGTAACGCTCGAATCGCAGCAATGCAACCGTCAGCCACCACTGCTGCCACATCGTAGGGCGTTTGGCACCTCGGCAGTGCGGACGTTCACGGCCAAAACAGGGAGATGTTCACAATCTGGTGATTTGGGGGAAAGAAAGAAACTCTGTTCTATTTTTCAGGTTTATTTATATTTTTGGTCCCTATAAATATAGGCATTTTTGTGATTAGACTCTACAAATATTTTTGTTATTCCTTTTAAAGTAGAAAATTAGGAAATGGTCCTTACCGTTAATCCTTCTTCTATTAAGTACTAAGCTGGCTAACGAAAAGTTAGCTAAGCACTCCACGTGGCGCTGCGAAGAAGCCTAGTCACAGCCTATGTGACTTACCATGTCATTTAAATTTTTTATTTTATATTAATTAATTAAAATTTACAAATCAACCCGTGAACTTATTTTATATATTTATAAATAAACCCTTCTTCTTCCTCAATCAACCCCTCTCTCTCTCCGCTTTCCGTAACCATTCCACCCTAATCCCAACCCTTCTTCCTCCCATGCCCAATTACTCACAAATTTCAATTTTTTAATAATTACCCATCAAAACGTTGAAGCTGATGAGAAAACAAATTTTCAAGTGTGAAATTAGAGATTAAAAGTTCTTACCTTTGTGCATAACCTCATCTAGACACAGGCTTCTACAACAACGCAGTCAAGTAAACTTCCCCATTCTTGATACCGTCATCATCGGTTTAATTCCCCGTCGCCCACTTTACTTTCTTGTATCCCAATTTCCCAATCAAAAGCGCATACACTTTCTCAAGATCCAAACCTTTGCTGAAAAAGTGGTCCAACCATAAGTACCCACCTCTCCTCAACACCCTATCCACGTCAAATGGGGATGGAATGGCGAATGCAGAGATTGGAACACAGAAAATGTATTAAAATTATATAGTAAATATATTGATTTAAAAATGAAATAAATAAAACTAAAATCAAAATAATAACTAAATTATTTTCATTTTCCTCGTTCTCTCAACCTAACATTACTCAATATTAAAAAGGTAGCCTGCGACTAAGGAGGCTTGGACTTGCTTTTGCAATTGCAAATGTGCATATCAACACACCTGCAAGGTATTGCAATCATCTACATGTTATATATTTATACGAGCTATCCCATTTGCAAATCCCAGTGGCATTAGAGTGAGTTGAGCTAAGGGGTTTTCAAATCAATACATGTGTAAGTTCTGATCGATACGTTTTGTGGATCAAATCCTATAATTACCTCTCCTGCATATTTGGGTTTTGGGGTGTGGGGAAAAAAAGGGAAGAGATTGTGGAGGAGTAGAGGTGGGAGAAGAGGGAGAGATAGGGGTAGAGGAAAGATGAGATGACATAAAAGATTGGAGAAAGATGAGAAATGGGAAAGAGTTTTTACGTAATTAAATAAAATAATTTTAAGGATTTATTTGCAAAATAAATTTTAAAAAAATAAAATAATAAATGACGTGACATGTCACGTAAGAAATTATTAGGCCACATGGCCCCACGTAGAGTGCTGAGTTGGCTCTCTGTCAACCAGCTCAGCACTTAACAGAAGGGGGTTAACGGTAGGGATCATTTTCTAATTTTCTACTTTAGAAGGACCACTTTTTAACAAAAATATTTGTAGGGACTAATCACAAAAATGCTTATATTTATAGAGACAAAAAACATAATTAAGCCTATTTTTTATAAAACACATCATTTGGATTATTTTTTTAAGGGTGAAAAGGTCATTATCGCTTTATAAAACATATGGGTTAATTTTATCTTCCCCACCCTCTCCTCTCTCTGTGAAAATTTTAATCTCTGCATAGCGGTTTCTCCCATTCTCACCGGCACACCCATTCCATTTTGCCTGAGAAATCAACTAATTTGGAGGCTCATCTACTCCATTTTACTAGAGAAATAATCTTTTCCAGTGTCCCTTCTGTTTTTTTGTCCACTGGAGAAATTAGTTCTGGCATATTTATTTTTCTGTTCACCAGAAAAATCAGATTTTTCTGCATTTGTTCACTTCTTTCCTTTTCAAGATTTTTGGTGGTCCCTTCTACCATTGCAGCAGTTCCTATTTTTTATTTTTTTCTCCTCTTTTTGTTAGGTACATATTATATGACTTCAAAATGTTAAGATATTAGATGTTTTGATGTTTCTTTACATTAAAATACTCGTATATTTATAGTTTTTATGTTTTAAATTATTGATCTTGAATCGTAAGATTCAAGATACAATTCGATTCACAATTCAAAAAATAGGTCTTACGATTCACAACTTGAATCCCGATTTACCTACTGTATTCAATACCAATTCCTTAGTTGATTGGTTCTAAACCAATTCTAGCTTCCTAATTCTTTAAGTAAACAAGAAGATGATAGACATTAAATTTATAAATCAATAAGACCACATCCATAGTTGTTAATAGCGCGCGATACTGGCGCCATTGCGCTGGTGCGGCGCGGACGTCGGCCGCCATGACAGTTCCAATGCGGAGCAGTTTTGTTGTCGCCAGCTTACGGGATGGAAGATTGCGTGTCTATTGATAGCATGCATTATTTGTGCACATTTTCAATCCTTTAGAGTGTGTAAATTACCTTTCATGTTTCCTTATTTCACAAATTATGGCATTTCCAAGTTAATTAGATGATAGGAACTCAATTTCAATTAATGTCTAAATTCTATTTTTAGACCTGCACTCATTTTTTGATCGTAACTTTTTCCACAGATGTCCATTCAGTCTGATTCTAGTTGCATTGGATTCCTCATTTTCTGAGCTATAAAATTCATATGCAGATCGTCCAAATTGGAGCTTTTTTCTATTTTCTATGAATTTTTGAAGTTAGGAAAATTGTGCAGGAATTTTTGTATTCGAATTTTGTTCTTGTAATTTCATTTCATTTGTATTAACATTTCATTAGCTTGTAATGTGGACTGTTTAATCACACTTGTGGGCCCTTCCTTTTAGTGTTGGATCTGATCATAAGTGGTACCTATTAATATGTTAGAGGCTCCACTTTGAAAACGTTTTTGTTTTTTTTACACATTTTTTTAAATTCGGTTTTGGCTCCTAAAATTTTCTCTCAAATTCTCTCGAATTCTCTTGGTGTGACTTTTAATTTTCTTCTTTATTCTTTCTTCTTCTCTCTTCTTGACTTGGCTGATCATTGGATTCAATGGAAGTCTAGGCTTCTTGGATTGATACACAAGGAATAGGGAATTGCAAGGAAGATTCAGAGTGGCTCCAAGTTTGGATTCTCTTTTCTCCTCCTCTCTTTCGTTTTTCAAGATATTGATAATGTTTGGGGATAGGAATTGAATTGAATTGCGATTGTAGTTTGATTCATGAAATTGAATTAGATTGATAGATCTATTAGTCAAATTCAATTGAATTAGTTAATGGATTAGATGTTCAAACTAGGGAAACAATGAAGGATGTTGTTTGCATGAACCTATGACTTGTGGATCAATTAATTCTCATTTGATTTCTCTTTTATTCAGAATTTTATGCGTTTGATCAGATTATTCTTAAACTTTCAAAATCCCCCAATCTTTTGTTTCATTTTAACAATTCGGCAAAGAGGAATTTGATACAAACGTGTCCTCGAGAATTCGACCTTGGTTGACATTATTCTAGAAATAATTGCGAAAACCTTGTGCATTTGATAAGTGTTCGATAAAGCTATATCAAATTTGGCGCCGTTGCCGGGGACACGTTGTAGCTTTTGATTCATTTTCGAGTTGTTAGTTGTGTAGCATTTCCGTTCTGTGTGTTGTATCGATTTTGATAGTTTCTGTGTTCTGTGTTCAAGTGTTCTTCATTCTGTGAGAATTATATTCTGTATTTGTGATGCATTGATTTGCATTTGATTTGGTTGACTTGTGTTTTTGAGTGTGTAATTAAATCCAATAGCATTTTGTGTATGTTGTATTGTATGCATGCTGAAAACAGAAATCAGAAAAATAGAGGAGTAATAGGAATCGTTGTTGTTTTGTTGTTCAATTGTGTTGTGTTTGATTGCATGTTCCATTATTCAATTGAGTTCAATTCGATTTGCATTTGAGTGAGTAATTAGTTGCATTTTGGTTCAATACTGTGTGCTTCCTGCGAAAATAGAGGACTAGTAGAAACCAAAAACAGAGAAGTAGTAGAAATCGTGTTTACCTTGCTGAATTGCACTATTCATCAGATTTTGAAAAATCCCAAAAAAATAGTAAATGGTCGAATTTTGACCTGAATTTTTGTGTCCACATTACATTTAGTGTATATTAGTGTGTAGAGTTAGTAGATTTGAAAAAGCTTTTGTACACAAGGAGATGCATCTCGGTGACCAAGAAAATTTTTGTGAAACTTCAAAATGGCATAACTTTTGCTAGAAAACTCCAAATTGAGCATATTGCATATGCATTTGGGGTAGAAAAAAATTTCCTATTCAATGCAACCCCATAATCAATTGAGGCTGCCCAGAATTTCAAAAATCACCCGTTTTCTAAAAGATTTTTTATTTTTTAGTGTTTATTGACCTATTTTTCTTGATTTTAGGCATCCAGTTGACCTAGTTACCGTGCTCAAAAAAATATGAAATTTTTTGTGGTGTCATCTTACATCAAAAATAGATTTATCATCAAGTTATATTTCAATTTTCCCACCTCTTCTTGGTACTTGCTTTGTAAAGTGACATTATTCATGCATTGTGTGCTTGCTGTTTTTTATGTTTGTGATCTTGTATGACTAGGTCCAGGTCTGAGCATTTGTTTGACATTGATCCTGAGATAGATAGGACATATCATAGACTCCAGAGAGGTCAAAGTAGTGTGCATCATAGTAGTAGTGATAAGAGTCATAGTAGAGAGCACTATAGATTTGATTTGAGTAGTGATTCTTATTTTAGTGATTCTGAATTTGGCACTTCTATTTCTGATACATTGTCCACTCATTCTGATACCATGGCACATAATAATCACGAGAGAACACTTAAGGAGTTAGCTGCACCTGATGTTACCTACCAACCATTAGGCATTCAATATCCTGATATAGATGTTCCTTTTGAGCTTAAGTCTGGACTAATCCACCTTTTGCCTAAGTTTAATGGTAGTGCAGGTGAAGATCCTCACAAACACCTTAAGAAGTTTCATATAGTGTGCTCGACCATGAGGCCGTAGGGAGTTCCTAAAGATCATATCAAGCTGAAGGCCTTTCCTTTCTCACTGGATGGAGCAGCCAAGGATTGGTTGTATTACTTGCAGCCAGGGTCTGTCACATGCTGGATGGACATGAAGAGGATGTTTCTGGAGAAGTTCTTCCCTGCATCCAGAGCTGCAACTATAAGAAAGGAGATAAGTGGCATTAGACAGATCTCCCAAGAGAGTTTGTATGAGTACTGGGAGAGGTTCAAGAAGTTGTGTGCCACCTATCCACACCATCAGATTAGTGACCAGTTACTCATTCAATACTTTTATGAAGGCCTTGCTCCAATGGAGAGGAGTATGCTTGATGCAGCTAGTGGTGGAGCCTTGATGGATAAGACACCTAGTGCAGCAAGGGCTTTGATTGATAACATGGCAGAGAACTCTCAACAGTTTAGCACAAGAGCCATGACACCTATGAGAGAGGTTCACAATGTCCATCAACCTAACTATATGCCAGCAGAGAATAGACTTGAGAGCAGAATCGAAGAGCTTACCACATTTGTGAGGCAGCTAACTGTTGCCCAACAAGCTGCACCACAAAGGCCGAGAGATTGTCAAATATGTTCTTCCATTGAGCATGCTTCGGATTGTTGTCCCTTGTTGTCCCTTCCCTTTTACCAATAGAGTGGCTAAGCCCAAGCTAATAACAGATCTTGACAAGGAGCTTTTTGACACCTTCAGAAGAGTAGAAGTGAACATTTCACTTCTAGATGCCATAAAACAGATTCCGAAATATGCAAAATTTCTCAAGGAGTTGTGCACCAACAAGAGGCGACTCAAGGGAGATGAGAGGATTAGCATGGGCAGAAATGTGTCAACCCTCATTCAACCAAACCTTCCACAAAAATGCAAGGATCCTGGTACTTTTACAGTCCCGTGTACCATAGGGAATTCCACCTTCAGCAATGCTTTACTTGATCTTGGTGCCTCCATCAATGTGATGCCTACATCAATATATAGGTCCTTAAACCTTGGTCCATTGAAGCCAATTGGTGTAGTCATTCAATTGGCAAATAGAAGTACCACACACCCTACTGGAGTAGTGGAAGATGTCCTTGTAAGAGTGGATAAGTTGATATTTCCTGCAGATTTTTATATTCTGGACATGGCAGAAGAGTCTAGCATTCCCACATTGATCCTTGGTAGACCATTCCTTAAAACAACAAGGACAAAGATTGATGTGCATTCAGGAATTCTGTCCATGGAGTTTGGTGATGATGTTATGCATTTTAATATTTTTGAGTCCATGAAACATCCTACAGAGTTGCATAGTGTATACCATGTAGACATCATTGATTTATTAGTTGATGAATATTCTGATGCATTGATTGATGATTATTCTTGTACATGTACCTCTATAGAATTATGTAAAGTATGTGCTGAAATTGATGAATTCTTGTTAGGTGATAATGATGTTTCATTTGATGATGCAGCAGGAGCAGATTTAGGAAGCTTTGGCTTGATTACAGCAAGTACACATACACCTAACACTGCTCCCACATGTGCTGCTGGAGATTTGGATGTTTCCACTAGAACACTTCCTTCTATTGTGCAACCACCTACACTTGAATTGAAACCTTTGCCCAAACATTTGAAGTATGCATTTTTAGAGACTAATGATAAATTACCTATGATTGTTTCTACAGATTTGGATGCTGCACAAGAAGAAAAGTTGTTGCAGACTTTGGCAGCCCACAAACAAGCAATAGGCTGGACTCTGACCGACATTCCAGGAATTAGTCCATCTACTTGCATGCATAGGATCTTGCTAGATGATGATGCAAAGCCTGTGAGATAGCCCCAAAGGAGATTGAATCCCACTCTTCTAGAGGTGGTGAAGAAAGAAGTAAGCAAATTACTGGCTGCCGGCATTATTTACCCCATTTCGGATAGTGAATGGGTGAGCCCTATACATGTAGTACCCAAGAAGACCGGCATAACCATTGTGAAGAACCAGCAAGATGAATTGATTCCCACTAGAATTCAGAATGAGTGGCGTGTTTACATTGATTATAGGAAGCTAAATGTGGCCACCCGCAAAGATCACTTCCCTTTGCCTTTTATTCATCAAGTCTTGGAGCGGATAGCAGGGAAGTCTCATTACTGTTTTCTAGATGGATTTTCTGGTTATTTTCAGATTCACATAGCCCCAGAAGATCAACATAAGACTACTTTCACATGTCCTTTTGGCACCTTTGCATATAGACGTATGCCTTTTGGACTTTGTAATGCACCCGGTACTTTTCAACGATGTATGATGAGCATTTTTGCAGATTTCTTAGAGGATTCCCTTGAGGTTTTTATGGATGATTTTACTGTTTTTGGGTCTTCGTATGATTCTTGCTTAGATAGCTTGTCTAGAGTTTTAGATAGGTGCATTGAGTCCAACTTGGTTTTGAATTATGAAAAGTGTCATTTTATGGTGAATGAGGGGACTGTATTAGGGCATGTGATTTCACATAGGGGCATTGAGACAGATAGAGCTAAGATTGATGTGATTGTTTCTTTACCTTACCCCACATGTGTGCGGGAATTACGCTCTTTTCTAGGTCATCCAGGTTTTTATAGGCGCTTTATTAGAGATTTTAGCAAGATTGCATCTCCATTATCCACTCTTTTACAAAAGGATTCTGACTTTGTCTTTGAGCAGGCTTGTAGGGATGCCTTTGATGAGTTGAAGAGAAGCCTCGCTTCCACACCTATCATTCAGCCACCTAGATGGGAAATTCCATTTGAACTCATGTGTGATGCCTCAAATTTTGCAGTAGGTGCTGTGCTTGGCCAAAGAGTGGAGAAGCAACCTCATGTCATAGCTTATGCTTCTCGTACCTTGGACAGAGCACAAGTGAATTACACTACCACGGAGAAAGAGCTTTTAGCTATTGTTTTTGCTTTAGATAAATTCATATTTGCTAGGCTCTAAAGTGATTGTATTCTCTGATCATGCAGCTTTGAGATACTTGCTTAAGAAGTCTGATTCTAAACCTAGATTGATTCGTTGGATGCTTCTTTTGCAGGAATTTGATATTGAGATTAGAGATAGGAGCAGGGCTGAGAACTTAGTGGCGGATCACTTGAGCAGAATTCAGCAGCCACTTGAGGATCTTCCCATTCGTGATACCTTTCCGGATGAGCAACTTTTGCACATTAGAGGGCATGTTTTTTCTTGGGGAGTTTTTTCTTTCAACTCCCTCACTTTTGTATTGTTTGGATTGTCTTTTGGCTTATTGTGTATACATTGAGGACAATGTGGATTTTAAGTGTGGGGGGTGTATCATGTCACTCATTTTGTACATATTTGATTTTTTTTTTTCATTTGTGTTTCATGTTTTCATTTGTTTGTGTGTGTTGTAATTGTTGTACATAACTCAATTAGGTGATTTTTCATGGCTTTGATGGATTGATTAAATCATGCTTTAGTTTGATAGGTAGACTTTGAGAATCTTGTATGTTGGATTATGTGTGGTAGAATATTTACCTTGTGAGGTTTTGGGCCATTGAGATAAATGACAACATCATGTCATTTTGCTTTCTTTCATTGTGTGATTGCACTCATTGTTGTGTGACTCTAGAACTTGCCTTGAGCCTTTTTGAAATTACATTTCCATATGCATGCATTTAAATGATAGAGGCATTGTTTCTTTCTTGAGAGCTACTAAAAAAAAAAAAAAGAAGCCAACCTTGCACTATGTCCATTGTTGAGCCCCCTTGAGCCTAATATTTCCATTTTTTTTGTGATCTTAACTCATTACAAACCAAAAGTGTAAAAACATGTCATGACCCAACCTTAGGGATTTAAGAACTTTGGAATTGTTTTGGGAATGATCATAGAAATAAGTGTGGGAGAATTCTCTTAGAAAATGCAATTTTGGTTGGTTGGTTGTTTGTGTTGTTTATCTTGTAGCTTGGAGGTTTTAGTGGAGCTGTTTTGTTTTTTTTAAAAAAAAAAGATTTGGAAAATAAAAATAAATTTAGCCCCAAATTACCAAAAAAGGAGAGCAAATAAAAAAAAAGAAAAAAAAGTGAGAAAAAGGAACTAAAAAGTAAGCAATAAATAGAGGAAAGTGAAGGCCAATGATATCCATTTGAGGATTGGTTCATTGTATTGCATTGCATTATGTTTTCACTTAGGGGACTTACTTTCACATTTACTTTCTTTGCATTCATTCCCCATTGTTCTTATTTCCTCTTTGGTTTTAGCTTGCTTACGCTTGTGGTTTTCCTACCTTCATCCTAGCCCCAATACACCCTATGTAAGACCTCTTGATTTTTGTGTGTATATGTGTATTCTAGTGGAGAAGTAGGCAATAAGCAAGCCTAAGTTTGATCATGCTTCATTGATTGTGCACTTGAGTGATACACTTTACCTTAAACACTTGAGAGATTGAGAGTATGTCTTGAGAGGATTTTACCACATATATTTCTCTTGCATTGATTTGATGAGTTTTACCTTGTTGAGTTGGAGTGTGTGGATTGATTTTTCATTATCGCCATGGAATATTGAGCTTGGTTGAGTTTTGTCCACCGATTGATATTTTGAGTTCCATACTTTGTCCGGAGTACAAAGTCTTAAGTGTGGGAGAATTTGATAGCATGCATTATTTGTGCACATTTTCAATCCTTTAGAGTGTGTAAATTACCTTTCATGTTCCCTTATTTCACAAATTATGGCATTTCCTAGTTAATTAGATGATAGGAACTCAATTTCAATTAATGTCTAAATTCTGTTTTTAGACTTGCACTCACTGTTTTGATCGTAACTTTTTCCATAGATGTCCGTTCGGTCTGATTCCAGTTGCATTGGATTCCTCATTTTCTAGGCTATAAAATTTATATGCAGATCGTCCAAATTAGAGCTGTTTTCTATTTCTATGAATTTTTGAAGTTAGGAAAATTGTGCAGGAATTTTTGTATTCGAATTTTGTTCTTGTAATTTCATTTCATTTGTATTAACATTTCATTAGCTTGTAATTTGGGCTGTTTAATCACACTTATGGGCCCTTCCTTTTAGTGTTGGATCTGATCATAAGTGGTGCCTATTAATATGTTAGAGGCTCCACTTTGAAAACGTTTTTGTTTTTTTTACACATTTTTTTAAATTCAGTTTTGGCTCCTAAAATTCTCTCTCGAATTCTCTCTCTTCTCTTGGTGTGACTTTTCGTTTTCTTCTTTCTTTTTTCTTCTTCTCTCGTCTTGACTTGGCTGAGCATTGGATTCAGTGGAAGGCTAGGCTTCTTGAATTGATACACAAGGAATAGGGAATTGCAAGGAAGATTCAGAGTGGCTCCAAGTTTGGATTCTCTTTTCTCCTCTTCTTTTTCGTTTTTCAAGATATTGATAATGTTTGGGATAGGAATTGAATTGAACTGCGATTGTAGTTTGATTCATGAAATTGAATTAGATTGATAGATCTATTAGTCAAATTCGTAATCTAGTTTGTTAGCAAATTCGATTGAATTAGTTAATGGATTAGATGTTCAAACTAGGGAAACAATGAAGGATGTTGTTTGCATGAACCTATGACTTGTGGATCAATTAATTCTCATTTGATTTCTCTTTTATTCAGAATTTTATGCGTTTGATCAGATTATTCTTAAACTTTCAAAATCCCCCAATCTTTTGTTTCATTTTAACAATTCGGCAAAGAAGAATTAGATACAAACGTGTCCTCGAGAATTCGACCTTGGTTGACATTATTCTAGAAATAATTGCGAAAACCTTGTGCATTTGATAAGTGTTCGATAAAGCTATATCATCTATCGCGATTTTGGAAAGGAAAAAACCTAACCCTAATTGGTTAGTAAAGGTATGCGTTTCTGCTTTTTAAAACACTGCATTTTGTTTTTTTTAAGGATAAAAATGTCATTTGACCCCTTCTAAAACTTATAAATATAATACAACTCCATCTTCTATCTCCCATCTTCGTCTCCGCAGTCCACTCTAAAGCACAAGAAACTGCGATTTCTCCCTTTCTCTCCTCTTTTCGGCTCACCGATTCAATTTTGCCGCCCAAATAAGTTTTTCCGGTGTATCTTCTCTGGCCTCTCCTCTCTGACGTCACTGTTCACCAGAGTATTAAAAATTTTCAGCCCATCTCCCCTGTTTTTCGTTCAATGCAGCAAGCTCCTTCCTTTATTCATGACATCATGCTTTGTTGGTGTTGAAGCTCTGGTTTCTATTCACACTCTCCTTCTCCATTCATGATTGCATGCACTGTTTTGCAAAAATAAAATTTTGTTTTCTCTGGTGTTTGGTCATGCTCTGTTTTTCTGGTCAAGACTTTAATCTTTGATTTTGTGCTCATCCTCTCTGTCTTGGAGTTGAAATTGTGTTTTGTTGTTCATGTTTTGATTTTTTCTTACACTCTACTATGCACTCTACAACTCACGGTCTTTGTTGTTCCAGATTTCTAGTCCCATTCCATGGCATCTTCTCGACAAGGACAGAAGCAAGGAGCTTCTGCAATTACTACTTGTGGCTTATGAAGCCCACTTGAGAAAATATTGACATTGCTTGGCAATGGAATACCCTCAAAGATATTAACAACAAAAAAAGTGTTACATGTGACTTTTGTTTAAAAATCACAACAGGGAGAATTACAAGAGCAAAAAGACACCAAATGGGGATAAGGGATGATGTGGGTGCCTGTAAAAAAATTCCATTAGAGATTAAGAAAAAGCTCATTGAAGCGTACCAACAAAAGAAGGTTGAAAATGAAGAAGATACATCTAATGAATTGAAAGAAGATGATGATGAGGAAGAAGAGGTTTGAGAAATACATCTCCTTCGGGCCGTAACCTAAAAGTGAATCACTTACTGTTGGTTCTGCTGTAAAGAAAGGAAAAAATGTAAAAGGTCCTTTAGATTTGTTACTCATGAAGAAGCTAGAAGCATCAATTAAATTGGAAAACAATCAAAGGCAAACAAGCATCAAAGATGCTTGCGATAAAGAAGCAAGGACAATGACAATTCAATATATTGCAAAATTCATCTATAGAAGCTCAATCCCATTTAATGTGGTGAGGTCTAAAAGCTTCAAGTTCATGGTTGAAGCAATTGGAAATTATGGTCCACACTTGAAAATACCAAGTTATTATGAGATGAGAGTTCCTTTATTAAAAAAGGAATTAGAACTAACAAAGGAGATGATGAAACCTTTGGAGGTAGAACGATTGAACTTTGGATGCTCTATTATGTTAGACAAATGGACAGATAGGAAGAATAGGACATTGATTAATTTCTTGGTAAATTGTCCATGTGGCACAATGTTCGTAAAGAGTGTCGATGCTTCTTCATTTGTAAAAATTGGAGAAAAATTGTTTGAGCTGTTAAATTCCTTTATAGATGAGATGGGAGATGAAAACATTGTCCAAATAGTGACCGACAACGGTAGCAACTATTTTTTTATTGGTAACAACTCAGAACTTCAACTTAAGTTTTTATTTTTTTAAGTATTATACACCACAAAAATATTTTTTATTATTTTTATCTTAAATAAATTGTTAAAATCTTGTCTTAGGCAAATATTTACAAGCGAGGAGACCACACCTATTTTGGACTCCATGTGTAGCTCATTGTTTGGACTTGATGTTGGAGGATCTTGGAAAGATTCCAAAAGTCAAAAGAACCATACAAAGGGGTTGTTCTCTTGTAGGATTCATATATAACCACTCCTTGGCTTTGAACTTGATGAGAAAGTTCACAAAAAAAATGGAATTAAATAGGCATGAAGTCACTAGATTTGGAACAACATTCCTTACTTTACAAAGGTTGCAAAAACAAAAAAAGCAGCCTTAGAAAAATGTTCACTTCGAATGATTGGTTAAAATAAAAAACAGCCAAAGAAACTTAAAAGTAAGAAGGCAACTGACATTGTATTGATGCCGACATTTTGGAATGAAGTCTTGTACACTCTTAAGGTGATGGGACCTCTTGTGCGTGTACTAAAGCTTGTAGACAATGAAAAAAGGCCAGCAATGAGGTATATATGAAGCAATGGATAGTCCTAAGGAAGCCATTGAAAGAACCTTCAACAAAAATGAAGAGAAGTATAAGAATGTATTTGAGATCATTGATAGAAGGTGGGAATGTCAACTTCATCACCAACTACATGTTGCTGATCATTTCTTAAACCTCGAATTTTATTATTCCAATGCAAGTATTGTCTTTGATCCTGAAGTGACACATGGACTATACAAGTGCATCGAGAGATTGAGTAGATTTGAAGAAGAGGTGGATAAAATTACAATGGAGCTGGCCACATATAAAAGAGCTGATGGAATCTTTAGTTTGAATGCAGCTATAAGACAAAGGTATACTTTGGCTCTTGGTTAGTTTAAAGTTTTAAACCAAAAGAGTTTGATTTCCTTTTAATGTTGTTTGTTATTTTTTTTAATTAAATAATGTCAATTATTTTAATGGCATTATAGCTGAATGGTGGAGGAATTATGGAAATCAAGTTCCAAACTTGCAAAAGCTGGCTATTAAGGTGTTGAGCTTGACTTGTAGCTCATCGGGTTGTGAGAGAAATTGGAGTATTTTTGAACATGTAAGTAACTAAGTTTTAATTAATAGTTTTTTTTAATTTATATTAATTGGTTGAGAAAAGATACTAATATTTTTTAATTAATAATTAGATTCACTCTAAGAAGAGAAGTAAATTAGAGAGCTAGAAGTTGCAAGATTTGGCTTATATCAAGTTCAATCAAAATCTACTAGATCGTTATAACAGTCGTGATGTGATTAATCCCATATTTTTGGATCATATTGATGATTGCAATGAGTGGTTGATTGGAGAAATGGGAGGAGAAAATACAAAACTTGCTGAAGATGAGTTGGTCTTTGATGATGATAATTTAACTTGGGGAGTTGTTGCTAAAGCTAATGGGGCTGATGAGCCTATTGCTTACACTAGACAACAAACAATACTGAAGAAGAAAGCTGCTACTATCTCTAACTTTAGAAAGGAGAAGAATATTATGTAAGATGAAGAGCAAGAAATAAAAATAGACGAAGAAGCTAAAGAGGAAGAGGAAGAACACATCTATACAAGTAGTGCAGAGAGTGACAATGACAATGAAGAGGAGGATTTTCAATCACAGACAGAATCTGATTAGATTAGAGTTAGGGATAAATTACTTTTAAACTTTAACTTTATCCTTAGGAAATATTTTTTATTTAATAACACTCATGCTATATTGTTTTGCACATTTATTTGGAATAATGATTATGTAAAATTTCTTTAGTATTTATATTTATATTTTGTGCATATAACACACACACACGTATATATATATATTATAAATTTTTAAATAGTGGTAATTTCGCTACACGATATTCTGCTATAGCGTTTTAGGGGTTATCCGCTATTTGCCGCTATACGAGATTAACAACTATGACCACATCATTATAAATTTCTATTTATAGATAATTTATAATAAGTAGTTTAATTCCAAACTAGGAAAAATCACAACTTCTCAGTTCTAAACTTCTTTTCATCAACCCTAAATACAAAAAATAGGGAAACATTAAGTTCAAAATTAAATATGTTAGATTGCAGCTTGTATTTGAGTTATAATCACAGTTTAGTTCATTGTAATGGGTAAAAGATTACGTTTATCCTTTCTCAATCCTAATAAAATTAGCAAAACATATTAGAGATAAGGAATGAAAAACTGAAATATATTGCAGAATGAAACCCTATGTTTAGTATAACAAAAAATTATAGAAAGCTATAAAATATAGGTGTAACATCCTCTTCTCAATTTTTTGTAATTTATGTGTATTGTGATGTTATTGAGTGTTGAAAAAGGATTAGGAGTGAATTGGAAGGAGATTAAACGAGTTTAGAGTGTTTCTGGTGCAGAGGATCTTGCTCAGGCGAGGTAGTCTCGCCTAAGTGAGGACTCATAGGGTGAGAAATCAGCTCTCGGGCCATCATCTTGCTCAAGCGAGGTGGATCTCGCTCAAGGGAGCGTATCAAAAAAGAAGGTTCTTGATCACTTTCTACATATCTCACTCAGGCGAGCTTGAGGTCGCTCAAGCGAGAGCCCACTTGCTCAAGCGAGATTGCGCAGGTCTGAGGAGTATTTAAGGACTTCTACGCTAAGATATTTCATTTCTCACCAAAACCACTTCTCTTCTTCTGATATCTCTCTGTTCTCTCCCTCCCCTATCCTAGAGAAAGTCCTCAATACCTCTGAATCTCTGTGGATCTGAGCTCTACCGTCCATTCTACTTAGATCTGGGTAAGTTTCCGAAGCCTAACCTTTAGATCTTGTTTCTATTTTTCGATTTTTCTCCTTCTAATGGTGATCTTTTCGGTGATACTAGAGAGACACTAGTTTTTGGGAAGTTCTTCTGTTTAAAACATGGAGTTCCTTCCTAGAGCTCCAGAAGAGCTTATTGTTCGGACTCATTTCCAGGTAAGGGGAGTATTTTCTAGATGTAGACATGTATGGATATGTAGATCTGGTGATTCTATGATAAACATGGGTATTTTGATATCAAGAGAAGTTTGGGGTTTATTTGAACTGGTAATATCAGAGTTTTAAAGAAAAATATGAGCTAGAACAGCTTTAAGAGGTTTCAAAAACTAAGTTTCTAAGAGTGTATATGGATTAAGCAATGAAAGATATATAATGATGAACTTTAAGTTAGGGGACTATATATGTATTGGTATTTACGAGTTTGGCTGAGTCTGACGGTGTCCGACCTTCAGCAAATTGTACTAATTGTATGGTGTGACATTGTGTGGTAGTCTCTGTGATGAGATTGATGATTGTATTGGTTGCATGACATGATATTGTATGACACTTTGTGTGTTGATTGAGTATGATGCAATAAGTGTAACTATAAAGTAATGACTAATATCTATGCAATATGATCAGAACTATAGAAATGAATGAAAGTGAAAGTATGTGATATATGAATGAGAATGAGAACATGATGCGTGATGATAATGCATGAGTTCAGGTAATATGAAACAGAGTGATTATGATATAAATTATAGCATATTGAAGGATGTGTTATCATGTATATTATAATCCATGACTTTATATAAATTGTGACTTATGAATCATGACATGCTGATGAATAGAAAGAAGAAGGATCTCTATCTCTGATTCAGTGGATGCTTGAAAGTGAGGTAAGCCGATCCGGTTCGAGCCGAGCGCTTTCCTTTTAGCCGTGTAACTTGGTCTATTGGTCTAGTGCAATAACGTTGAGAATGAGGGAATAAGTATAGATAGTACAGCGATACACTAGGGGTATAGAGTTAAGGAGAAAATTTGGAAAATCTTGGGGAAATGAGGATGGTGAATGTTAATAACGAAAAGGGTGCACAATAAATTATTGAAAATAAACATTCACAGGCCACACCCTCATCTCCCGACGCAGCTCCTGACTATACCTTTACTAAAAAGGGCTAGGGCGACACACGTGTATCCGTGATGTTGCGGCTAACCAGCAGCTATCTATGCTAGGAAGTCCTCAAGGGATCCTAGGGGCAGTTATGGTGGAAAGAGTTATAGATGGGATATGAAATGGTATATGTGTGCTTATGATATATGTATCGTAGCAGATCAATTTATGATGTTTTGATATATGTGTTGTAGTATATCGACGGGTGTTACTAGGACATTTGTATTGGGACACATTAATTGAAATGATAGGATATGTGTATAATAACATACAGGCCAATGTAGAACTGAATGTATAATGTTTGAAATATTGTATGTGCTCTGGTTGATGCTTGTATGATTATATGTATTTGGATGTGTTGAATGTCAACATGAGTGTATTTGGTATAGGATTGAATATGAATTGGAATAAAGTATTAAGTATAACTCTAAGTATTATTAAGTGATCTATATTAAAAGAGACTTAGTGGGGCGGGAAATACCCACCCTTATTGAAATGTTTTAGGTAATGAAAGAGGAAAAAGGGAGAAGGATGATTCGTTCTAGGGTCATACTCGACAAGGATTGTGGGAAGAGTAACTGCTCAGATATAAAATCTTTTAATGTATTTCCATTCAATTTCAAAGAGAAATCTTGTATTAAGAATATTTTTGTATATTGATGAAGGAATATTGTAAATTCGTCAATTTTTCTAATTTGTATTCTCATACTGGACTATTTCTGAAAGTTATACCAAATTTTGAATTTTTTTTCTTAATCATATTTTATTAATATAAGTGCTAAATGCAAATTATTTATAATATGAAAGAAGGATGTTACAATAGGAATCACTGTTCTATTACAAAACAAAAGAATGGAGGGATGAAGCTTTACTTTCCATCAAAATTTCATACAAAAGAAAAGAGAAAATGGAATGAATAACATTTGTAGATAAGACTGTACGGAAAACCTAGAATTTTATGTATGAAAGGTGTAATAAAAGTCGTCGCCTTTAGCAGAAAATTTTGTTTTTATATGCTCTGTCAGACTCGTGTCTCCACATTCAGTTATGCATGTGTTTACAAATGTGTCTTGCACCAAATCAACTTCTTTTCTTTAAATCTAATTGTGCTTCTCTTCTGATACCTTTAAAAACAATTGTCAACTATCAATAATTGAACAATTCATTACATTCCCAGCAATAACATCTTTCCACTAAATATTTCAATTAATTTGCATTAATTTAAATTATTTATGCAATGAAATGGGCTATAAGCTTCAATTTACTCTGAGTCAACGACTCATCAAGCTATCCTCTTAATTTTAGCTTTGGTGTTTGTATTAGTTGTTTTATGTCCAATTTCTTTCTATCTCAGATGTGATTCTATTTTTAATCCTTGTACTTTTACAATTATGATGTTGTAACAAGTTGTTGTGCTTTATGATAGAGTCATGGTACGCTGGCATGCGAATCATAAGCTTTGCTTCTAACTCATTGAACTATTGTACTCTTGTTTTCAGCACCATTCAGTAGAACTGCTCTGCATTAGCTGCATGTTTGTTCCCTGATTCAATGTAATTAAAATGGAAACTTTTGATTCTAGGTCTCCACATTCAATCTATTTATAATGTATGAAGTATAAATTACAAGCTATAATATGGCCATGTCATCCATTAGTAATCACATGAATAGTTCAACGTGCTCATCAGCGCCTAGTGTAATATTCTCGTTTTTGCTAAACGATTAATTTATTAATAGAGTTCTAAGTTAAAGTATAATTCTCGATTTTTTTAGAGAAAATTGGGATAGAATTAACATGATATGCTTTAGATAAAATTGTTAGGTATATTTTTAAGAAATTTTTGATAATTTTTAATTTTAAAATTTTTAAGTTTCAAAAAGTGTCCATTTGTACCAGTTAAATTTGCTTTACGAGACTAAAAATAACATTTTATTTTTTAAAAAAAAATTATATTCGGGTTAGAAACATTATTTGGAGTATAAAAATAATTTTTTGGTAATTATTGAGTTTTTGGATTTTCTGGTTAGTTTTAAGTAAATTAGTTATACGTGCGAGTGGAAATTTGCGTGTAAAAAGAATTTTGTTTTTTGGCACAAATTAAAAGGGGAAGAGTGTCAAAAATTATTTTATAATTATGTTTAATATATTTCATGATTATTTTTATCTAATTATTTCAATTAATTACAAAAAAATTAGTAAAAATTCTAATATTATATTATTATTTTCACTATTTAAGATAAGGATTAGTCTCTAAAGTTTCCCATTTCTTCCCTTCACTTCCGTGAGTCCCATTTTCTTTCTCTCAAGGAACTTTGATCATCTTTGGTCTTAATCTCTTAAATTTTCAAGTAAGTTCATTAAATTTTTTTAATATTCCGTCTATTTTTATCATTCTGAACACTTTGAACCGATTAATTTTTTTATTTTCTCCCTCTTTTTGGATGCTGGAACAGTGGCATGAGAGTGAGATTTTGTTCAAAAATTTTGTTTCTAAATTATGTTTTAATTAGCTTAATCCTTCTATGTTTTATAATAAATAATTTTGGTGCTTTTTGTTTTGTTAAAAATGCATTTGGGGGTTCAAAACCCTTGGTCTAGAGGTGTTGTCCCAAGAGTGTTATGAAGGAAAAATAATTGTTTTAATCACCTTTAGGCTTATAGTATTTCATTTACATCATAGAAAACAATTGTAAGACCCGTAAGCCATTGTTGCGAAGATTAGAAAATGATAATTTCAACTCACTAGTAGATGGTTGGGTGATTAATGTCTCTTAGCATTGATCATGATTATGTGTGATTATTTAGTTAGAATCGTGATTTGAGAAGTGGTAGAAAGAAAATGTTGGTGAGAAAAATCGGTATACACTTCAAGGTAAGGGGGGACATATCTATTTTCAAGGGTATAGTAGAAAAACGTTGGGAGATAGGGTGTCTTATTCTTTACTATGTATGTATAAATTATTTGAAGGATTTTATAATTATTTCCATACTTAGTGTACAATTGTTTGATATTCATTTTTTAGATTGATTTTATGTGTGATGATGCTTCTATGATAATTGTTTGTTGACATATAAATAATTGATTGCCTAAAATACTTGAGGAATGAACTATCATTCATGCGGAGTGAGCATATAGAAGGTATGTTGAAAGTTGAAAAGAATTAGAGAATTGCGAAATAAAGATGTTTTTTTTAAAAAAAAAAAAGGGAAGATTTGATATAAAATTTGATGGGTTTTGAAAAATGTTTTAGAAATTGATAAATAGAATTGTGGTTAATTTTCTTCTTAAGAAAATGATCTTTTTTAAAAATTCTTCTTTAACTTCAAGTGGTTTGATCAAAATTTATTTAATAGTTTTTATATATTTAAAGTATATCTATATACAAATTTAAATAATTTAAAGTATTTTAATTCATTTTAAAGTATTATTTTAAATGAGTATTTTGAAATGTGGTGATAATTGAAAAAAGGTATTTGAGAGCTATTGAAATGGCTGGAAAGTTGTGAAATGTGGTGGTGGTGAGTTTCTGCTTAAAATTAGAAGTATATTAGAATTTTCTGGCTGTTTTGCAGAAAGAAGAAAATTTGGAAATATCTGAAATATAAAGGAAACTCTGCCGGATTGTCGGTGGAATTTTGAAACATATGTTGTTGTTGATTGAAAATAAATGTTTAATACCTAATTAAAAGACTGAAATTAGGTTCATGCATCATAAGCATGTGATGATGGTGGTGTTGGATGGGAAGTATACGAAATCTAGGAGAGACTCTAGGTCAGTCTTAGGGATAATCGGGTGTGATTGAGCCGAGTAAAGGCCAGCGCTCGCAACCCTGTGCTGTCGGTTCTCACTGCAAAACCGGACTATCCTGACAGAACCCGATGGATTATCAGAATCAGTTGAGCTATACTTTTGAAACTATCTGATGAGATAGTTATGACCAAGAATGGTTGGTGGTAGTGAACTCATGATCCTTCCTAGAAAGAAAGAAAAAAAAATGGTTTGGGCCCACATGCATGTGTCAGTATAGCAATTAACTAGGTGATGCACAGAATTATACATGGCATGTACATTGTGTGTTGAGTTGTTTGCTATTTGCTATAATGATTGTAAATATCTTGCCGTGTTTTCTACTATACTTTAGTTGAAATGGGTTTGTCTCACCCTTTTAGTTGCTATGTGTTATATGTGAATATGTTTAGTAAGTGAGGACACAAATGGCCCGACCACCGTACCAGTTCAACGTCACGGTCAGATATGATCCTGAAGGAAGATGGGTGCACGATTGGGAGCAACAACAGTTCACCCATACTGGCACTATTACCTTTTTGTTAGATAGAAACGGGCCAGGCCCACGGGCATACCCCATCCCATCAGGGTACCCATGAGACTCACTTTTCCATTTCCTCTTGGAGTACAGTTTATGATACCCCATGTCCCACCTTCTGTCCCTGTATTATTGCCCCTAATATTACCTCCGAATTTTCTTAGATCTTTAGGGCCTTATGTACCACCTGTTGTACAACTCAATATAGCGAACATACCTCTACCCAGACACATTTCTATCTCATACGCTTCAAATTTGACTTCCTCTAATTCTTCTGACTCTCGAGATTCCTTTCACTGCTCAAACACCCCTATTATTACTAGAAAGAAAAGGATTTCTTCTCAGGCCAGACTTCCTTCTAGTTTTGACTCCTCTTAGCAGGAACCTAGTGGGAAAGGAGAGTAGGCTAGGGCCGAATAAAGTATAACTTGTACATATATGTAGATATAATTACTAGTAACTGAGGGAAAGGGTAAATGGAAATCCTTAACCATTGTTAACTTTTGGAGGAAATGGTATTTTTTATGATCATGGGTCTAGGGAGAAAGCTTGTGAGGTCATTTTTTGTTGTTGTTGTCTCTGATATCGTGATCCCACTTTATTTTGTATGTAATTCAGCTATGTGCATATGTTTATATGACTGGATGACTGTATATTTTGACAGATGATATGTATATATGTATTTGGATAACTGGTACAGATAGTATATTTAGTTTCTATTAATGTGAACAGACGTAAACTCATTCATATGGCTTTCTTACTGCTTGAATTATTTTAATATTATATTTATTTTGATAGCATAATAACTAGTAAGGGTGTCACACCTAGCCCTGAGATGTGGATCATTGAAGACATAATAGCATTATGATTTCTTGACACCACCCTTTTGGCTGAGGAATCATCCATGGATAGAAGAAAAAGCTATGTTTAAGAATGAACACATCAACAAATTGGATATGCTCTTAAGTCCCAATAGTGATCATATTCAGCAGAAAACTTGGACAGTGAATGTTTTAGAATTATTCCCAAGCCACCAACTGGTACATATACAACGTTAATTTTAAGTCAAGTCAATATTGTGTCTGGATTCTATATTTCAGTGAATTCAAAATGCTGCTTAGTAGTTAGTGATAACAGAGGATATGAATATTTGAATTTTCTTAGAGAAGAGAAAGAATAAAAACTGGACACTACTGGTATACTAAACAGAAAATAAAATATCAATATATATAGTCTCACAACAGACTCTTTAAATTCACTCACTAAATATACTAATAACAGCAATACATAAATGCTATAAATGACATTCAAAACCAGAATAAAAGATAGTAATTCTTGACCATTCAAATTTCCGCTAAAAACGCCCCCTAAAAATTGATGATTTTTTAGTTTAATGCTCAACAGTTAGCACATGGTCTTCAATAAGCACTTACAATATTCTCTTAAAACTATGTTTAAGAGCATTTACATTTATACAAGGCTCACCCCACCATTTCCAATAAGCATTCCAGTAAGGAAATTCTTAGAGCTTTTGTTTTCTACTTTTAAAAATAGTTTTTTCCTTTTAAAAATAAAAAATAACATAAAATTTGTTTGTTAACATAAGTTTTATATTTATTTTCTTCTTAAAAATAAATTTTTAAAATTATTTTAAAATATAATTTTTAAAAAGTAAAAACCAAAGCAAAAACAAACCCTCTCTGCCATTGAAAGCTCTATATATAAATAAGATATTTAAGTGTGAAATATATCTTTTACTAAATAGCCGAGTATTTTATAGATGGGACTATCATCTTCACCACCTCTGCTAGATCAATATATTTCCCAATGGCAAGTGTCTTGTAAAAGTAAGAGAGATATGGTCATTTATAAGCAAATATGCAACAAGCACATAGATAATTGAGGTTATAAATATAAATAATTTTATTTTATATGTCCTGGTTTTATTTTTTATGCTTTCCTCAAATTATCCTGGTCTTATCTATCAGCTCCTCTGGCCATTTGATAAGAGTTTCCAAAATAAAAATACAAAAATGAGCATCAATGAGTCCAAATTTTTATGCTTTTGATAAGGAGGATAAAATCATTACACAAATCACATGGCATCAAATTATGTATAAAAGTGACTAGTGACATGGTGTTTTCATCTTTTGTGTATGCTTGTGCCATGCAATTTATGCTCCCCACTGAAGTTTCTTTCTCCAAATATAATATCTTTGAAATTTTAAACACGCTTTTGACCAAGACTATAATATTTTCTCCAAAAGAAGTTAAACAACTTCTCATCTTCATAAGCATGTTTGTGCAAGTCTTCACTCCATATGAAGTGTGAAATTATTTGCAACTAAAAATGACAGATACCCACTTAGTCAAAAAGTTAAGTTGATTAATTGACTAAGTATTGACCAAAATATTATTCAAGAGAAATTATCCTTTTTAGAACATAATATATGTCAATTATTTTCTCCAACAATATTCTAAAACTATTCTAGGATATTCTTCGTAATTTGTATGTCGGTAGTGTGAACTGAAGACTAGTCATAGCATATGAAACTGCTCGGAAACATACACTTAGAATTTTACAATTTTTGTCTTGTGTTATTCTCAGTTGCATCCCAGAAGTTTCTTGGAAAAGGAACCTCTCCATTCTTTCCCTATGGCAAGCTCTTTTCCTAAGGGAGGTGAGCAAAGGAAAGATCTTTGAATTGTTTGATCTCATATTAACAAGGAGAAGTGTGAAAACAAGTAGTTATTTTTATGATATTTTGAAGTGGTGTTGTAATCATTGCAGGTGGGAAACTTGGCATTCACAAAGGACCAGTGCAATAGCTTCTTCCTCTAACTCTTCTTCTATCGTGTCTTCAGAAAGATACGATGTTTTTCTTAGCTTTCGTGGTGAGGATATCCGAAGGAACTTCAGAAGCCATCTTTACAAAGCTTTGAAGCAAAAGAAAGTTAAAACCTTCAGAGATGATGATGAGCTTAAGAAAGGAGATGAGATCTCACCAGCACTGATTAAAGCCATTAAAAACTCTCATGTGTCTGTTGTCATCTTCTCAGAGAACTATACTTCTTCAAAGTGGTGCTTGAATGAACTCTGTAAGATTATGGATTGCAAGAAAGAGCAAGGACAGGTTGTGATACCTGTCTTCTACAACATAGATCCCTCACATGTGAGGAAGCAAACTTGGAGCTATGAACAAGCCTTTGCAAAACATGAAGGAGAACCCAAATTCAACACATGGAAAGCAGCTATCACTCAAGCAGCCAACTTAGCTGGTTGGGACTCTCAAACTTACAGGTAAATAAAACGAACTGGTTGTCCTGTATGTGTACTCGCTAAATTCAAATTCTGTTAGTGAATTTGTATGTTTCTTTCTCTTTTTCTCCTTTTGAATTTGTTAGACTTATATAACAAATCATTTGTCTCTTTGTTGCCCATTTCATATGCTAGGACTGAAGCTGAATTCATTAAGGAAATTGTTGGCGATGTTTTGCAAAAAATTGACTCCTAGATACCCTAACCAACTTAAAGGACTGGTTGGAATTGAGAGCCATTATATAGAGATAAAATCACTACTAAAAATGGGGTCAAGTGAAGTTAGAATCCTTGGAATGTGGGGTATGGGTGGCATAGGTAAGACCACCCTTGCCACTGCTTTATATGAAAAATTCTCTAATGAGTTCGAAGGTGGTTGCTTCCTTGCAGATGTAAGGGAAGAATTAGACAGGCTTGGACTCAAAGCTTTGTATAATTAACTTTACTCAGGAGTTATTAGAGAATGAAAATCATTGTTTTGATATACCCTTTTTAGTACCCCATTTTGTCAAGAGTAGGCTTGGACGTAAAAAAGTTCTCATTGTCTTGGATGATGTGGCTACCTCAGGGCAATTAGAAAATCTAATTGATTGTGATTCTTTGGGACCAGGAAGTAGAGTCATTGCTACAACTAGAAATAAGCAAATATTTACCCAACTTGATGGAAAATATGAGGTCAAGCAATTAAGCTTTCATCACTCTCTTCATCTCTTCTGTTTTAATGCCTTCAGAGAGAAACATCCGAAACAAGGATATGAAGATCTATCAAGAAAAGCAATTGTCTATTGCAAAGGTGTTCCTTTGGCTTTGAAAGTTTTGGGTGCAAGTCTTCGTTCAAGAAGTAAAAAAGCATGGAAAAGTGATTTGAGAAAACTCCAAAAGATTCCAAAAATGGAAATTCACAAGGTATTAAAATTAAGCTATGATTCTTTAGATCGTTGTGAGAAGGACATCTTTTTAGACATTGCATGCTTCTTCAAAGGAGAAAAAAGAGTATGGGTAACGAGTTTACTAGAAGCTTGTGATTTCGCTGCAGCATCTGGAATAGAAACCCTCTTAGATAGAGCTCTAATTACTGTTTCATCTTGATAGAAATAGAAATGCATGACTTCATACAACAAATGGGTTGGGAAATTGTTGATCAAGAATCAATCAAAGACCCTGGGAGACGAAGTCGATTGTGGAGACATGAGGAAGTGTGTAATGTATTGAAATATAAGGAGGTGAGTGGAAGCCCAATTACATGTATTTTATAACACTTGTATCTGTTTAGAACATAGTTAGTTAGTATGATATGATATGAATGTGTATATACTTCCTGTGTTTGGTTTTAAATTTGTAAAGGTAGAAAAGGGAAACCATAAAGAACCTTGATGAGCTTAAATATATGATTTGGTTTCTCTTTTAATTAAGGCTCTTTATTATGAATTTAACGGTTTCTGAGCAATATGATCATATTTCTTGTTACAGAATCTTGTGAATTTAAAGAAAATTATACTTTTGGCCTCGCGAGACCTAATTGAGATCCCAGACTTATCTATGGCAGACAATCTTGAACTAGTATATCTTAATAATTGTGAAAGCTTGCGTGAGTTGCATCGTCTCTGTTATCTCGCCCCAAGCTTAGGATGTTGTTTTTAAGGAATTGCAAAGGTATTGAAAGCCTTTTTGGGTGCAAGAATCTGGAATGCAAGAACATGTTATCAGATGATTCAGGAACAGGAATAGGATATATTACAAAATCAAACCTTTCTGAGTGCATGTAGCAGAATGCATCGAATTTGTGGTCCTCACAAGCACTCCCTCACTCCCTCACAACATTGGTCGCTCATCGTCTCTAGAAGAGTTTCCACCATCCTTGGAACGCTTGGATGCTTGTAACTGTACATATCTGGATACAGAATTCACTCAAAAGCTAGTGCTACAACATGATACAGAACTGCATACCCTACTATCGCCAACACCCTCTTCAAATTAAAAAAGATGCTCGGATACCAAGCTATACAAGGTTTAATGGCGAGTATTTCTTATTCCCTGGAGACCATCTTATTGAGGAGTGTATGTTTATTACGTTCCCAAGCAACAAATATAAAAGTGAAACAGAGAATTGAAGAAGAAAATAAACTTTGATCCTGTATTAATGACAAAAGAAGAAATACAGCAAGAAAGATGACTCCTTACTGCCCAGAGCAATGCTCCTAATAGAGAAAGTGAGAAACCACTAAGTTTCCTCTACCCAAGATATCAGAGAAACAGCACCCCCTCCACAGCCTCATATCATTCCCTAAATAACAGAAAGATATGGATATTCCACTCTCTCTCTCCTCTAACTGCCCGCACCCCTTCTCTCATGCCACGTCAGCTCCTTCTCTTTTCTTCCGTGAGTACACTAACAATTTCTTAGGGAATGACTTTGTTTCATGGGCCAATGGCTCAATAGGACCAATCTGGAATTGGGCTCTATCAATGTTTCAAACGAGAGAAAGTTCAATAACCATTCCTTATCTTCCAAAATCTGACTTGTGTGGTTTTATCTATTGCATCATTCTTTCGAAAGGAGGTATCGGTTCAGTGACTTCTTGTTGTATCTGTGAATACTCCGCAAGTTTCGGGAGCAGTTTCTATGTGCCAAATTCTGCAAATTTAATTTCAGATCATGTGATATTTTGGTATCATGACGTCAGCAAATTTAACAGCACAAGTGGAGCGTATGATCATTTCAGTGACATATCATTTCAATTCAATTTTAATAGAAATGGTGAAAATGAACGAGAGAGGATAAAAGGGTCTGGGATCTTTCCAGTATATGCCTCAGAATCAGGGTTGAAGTGGTTGGTAATAATAGTACCATGGAAATTTTTGAATCCGAATTCATTACTCAAATCATCGATAATGAGTCACAACTTAAAGCAAATGGTGTTGGAGTTGGAGGGTTCAATAATGAAAATGAAGATGACCAAGAACAGCTTCTTCCTGCTTCAAAGAGGAGGAGGACTACACCAGAAACCATAATTTTCACGTGATTTCTTTGTCTTCGGTATGAAACTTCACCTGCTCCCTCATTGTAGTCACCTCATTTGTTGATTTTTTCTTTAATGAATTTAATCCTTCGTACATAAAAGTTATCAGTTAGAAATACTCTTGATTCTAGAAAACTGTGTCTGGTATATCTCAATAAAAGTGTGATGTAATTACATGTTGAGCAGGTTATTGGTTGAAATTCTTATGCAGAATGTAAGGTAATAGGCAGATTGGAAAGTAGAGTTTAAAAGAGAGGATATTGATGAGATAAAACTCAGTTTGTATTGTAAATTGTTTCTGATGCAAAGACATTCAATAATAGTGTCTTATAAGGACATAAGGAGATAACAGAATTAACAGAAAATAATTGAATTGGCTAATGTTATGCTAAGCTAACTAACTCTACCATATTTACAAACAGATTCAGTTTTATTCTTTACAGCCCCCTTCAAACTAAGTGTGAAGAGAGGCAAAACACTTAGTTTGGGTCTGAGATTAAGGAAGATAGCACTAGATGAAGACTTAGTTAATAAGTTTGCAACTTGAAATTGTGAAGGTATGTGTTTGACCACAATCTGCCCTTGAGAGGCTTTCTCTCTAACAAATCATAGGTCTAGCTCAAAATGTTTAGACTTGGTTGGTTGTCAACAAAACTGCACCTTGGTTGTCACACCATATTAAAGGAGGTTTGGAGGGTGGAATTCTGAGCTCACAAAGAAGAGATTGTAACCATGAAATTTCTGCAACAAGGAGAGACATGTTTCGAAATTCTGCTTCAGTGCTTGATCTAGACACAACATGTTGCTTTTTAGCAACCCATGAGACGATATTCTTGCCTAAGAATAAGCAGAACCCTAAGGTAGATCACATGTTAGAAGGGTCTGAGGCCCAATCGAAATCACAAAAACCTGTAATATCGAGATAAGTTGACGGCTGAAATAAAATTCCATGATCAATAGTTCCATTTAGGTATCTTAGTACCCTCTTTGTAGCTGTCCAATGAGACTCAAGAGGATGGCACATGAATTGACATAGCTTGTTGATAGCAAATGCCACATCTGGTCAAGTGATGGTTGCATATTACAATGCACCAACGATGGACCTGTACAGTGAGGGATTCGAGTATTCATTTGTCCCATCAGCAACTAGTTTTGTCCCTGGTGCAAGAGGGGTCTTAATGGCTTTAACATTATGCATATTTACCCTTGTTAATGTCGGATATGTATTTGGAGTCAGTCAACAAAATGCTGCTAGTTGTTGTGTGTTTAGCCTCAATTCCAAGAAAATAATGGAGAGGACCTAAATCTTTTAGAGGAAACAAAGAGTTTAGCTTGGTGATAAAAGTCTGAACAAGAGTGGGTGAGTTTCCTATTATAAGAATATCATCAACATATATTAAAACGTAAGTGATATAGGATAAATGATGCTGAATGAACAGAGAGCTATAACATTTTGCTAGATGAAACCCAAAAGATTTGAGAGTGGTCACCAATTTTTCAAACCAAGCTCTAGGAGCTTGTTTGAGCCCATATAGAGCTCGACGCAATCGGCATACAAGAGTAGGATCGCCAGACTGAAACGCTTCAGGTTGCCTCATATAAATTTTCTCCTTTAAAAACCCATTGAGGACGGCATTGTTAATCTCGATTTGTCTTATATACCAAACTCGTGTGACTGTAATGCTTAGGACAACTTGAACAGTGACTGGTTTTACTACTGGGCTGAATGTTTCAGTCTAATCTAATTCTTCTTTTTGGTTAAAACTTTTGGTCATAAGATGAGCTTTATGTTTGGCAACTGAACCATCGAGATTTCTCTTTATGCGAAATATCCATTTGCATTCTATGGCCTTTCTGTTAGGAGGTAGAGGCATTAATTCCAAGGTTTGATTTTGTATGAGAGCCATGTGCTCGTCCTGCATAGCGGAGTGCCATTCCTTGGATGAGAACACCTCCTGTATTGATCTCGGTTCTATGTCAGCAATGAGCACTTTAGGCTTAAAAATTCCTGCCTTAGCTCTTGCTAGCATTTGATGAGTATTGGTAGGCAAAAGGAATTGTGAGAGTGGAGTATCAATAGGAAGGGGAGTGTTAGTGGCCAGATTAGTGACAGTAGGCTCAATTGTAGTTGGAGTGGAGGTTTCTAAATGGTGAGGTGGAGAAGGAATAGGTGGGTTGGAATTGAAAGGTTCGGGAATGATTATTGGAGTTGATGGAGGATGAGACAGAGGAAGAGTGATGTTTGAAGGCATATTTGTGGTTGGAGGAGTTTGTTTGAATGGGAAAGATAGCTCATCAAATAACACATGTCGAACAACATACACTTTTCGCAAAGGAGAAAGAGATTTATATCCCTTGTGATTTGAACTATAGCCAAGAAATATGCAAGGTTGGGAATGAAACTCCAGCTTATGCTTATTGTAGGATCATAGATAAGGAAAGCACCTACAGCCAAAAGGCTTGAACAACGTATAATCTGGAATCTTTGAAAATAGAACTTCAAAAGGAGATTTCAATTTTAGTGCTGATGAAGGAAGCCAAAATAGAACTTCAAAAGGAGATTTCAATTTTAGTACTGATGAAGGAAGCTAATTTATCACGAATGTAGCCGTTGAAAAAGCATCAACCCAAAACTCAGATGGGAGAGATAAAGCAGCAAGTAAGGTGAGTACAGTTTCTGTTATGTGCCTGTGTTTGCGTTCAGCTAAGCCATTTTGTTCATGAGTATACGCACAACTGAACCTATGTAAAATTCCATTGTCTGCAAGGTATTTGGAAAACGCACCATACTCTTTCCCAGCATCAGTTTGTAAGATTTTAATTTTTTTTGCCTAGTTGATTTTCAACCAAAGTTTTGAATTGAAGAAAGGTGGAAAGAGCTTGAGACCTGTTATGCAAGAAGTAAACCCAAGTGAACTTCAAGTAAGCATCCAAAAACAGAATATAGTACCTATAACCATCCCTAGAAGGGGATGGAGATGGTCCCCAAATATCGGCATATAGTAATTGCAGTGGTTCATTAAATCATGTAGTAGAATTATGAAAAGGTAATTTATGTGATTTTCCTAAGCAACAAGAAGAACACAGGGAGCTTTTATTAACAGCTTAGATAGCTATGTGACAGTACCTCATAACATGATGTACAATTTTATAGGAAGTATAAGCTAGTCTAGAATGCCACAAATCAGCATCACCAGAATGAACAGTATGAGAAACTGAAAAAGATTCCAATCTTGTGAGGCAAGCGGTAATAAAGCTATCGTAATAAACCATCAAAGAGAGCATCAATATGTTCTTTGGGGGTGATGTGAGAACCAATAGCAGCCAGAGTTTCAACTATTTGTTTTACTTGAATGAGATATCCACTAATAGACCACGTTTTCTTGATATTTCAAAGCTGAATTCGTAATTGCTTTACATGTGCTTTGGTGGGACCATTCGCATTCAACAACATGCACTTTAAATTGTGTATCCATTGATTTCTAAGATTTGAGTAAGTTGTCTTGTTCAAAATTGTCGAACGCAGGATTGATAACACTCTTGGCTTCATCTTCTTTGGAGAGATATTTTTCTGGAATCATATCAGCACCAAGGATATATTGTACGGACGTGAGCCTCCAAAACTGGTACAATGCATTCCCGGGGAAATGAGAGTGGAGTCAGCTCAGAGAGAGTTGATTGATCGTGATGAAGCACTGAGACAGTTAAAAACACATTTGCTAAGGGCTCAAGATCGCATGAAAACCCAGGCTGATAAGCATAGAAAGGAAAGAGCGTTTGAAGTTGGTGACATGGTGTTTTTGAAACTCAAACAGCATAGGCAGCATTCTGTAATGGCTAGGATTAGTCCTAAACTCAGTGCTCGCTATTATGGGCCGTTTAAAATCTTGGAAAAGATTGGAGAAGTGGCCTATAAGCTGCAGCTTCCTCCCACTTCAAGGATCCATCCTGTGTTTCATGTGTCCTTGCTTAAGAAGGCAGTGGGAAATTATGAGGTAGAGGAAGAATTACCTACTAGGCTGGAAGATGATAGAGGGTAATTCATAGAGCCTGAAGCTGTTTTAGCCTCTAGACACATGCTCAAGCATGGAGAGCGACTAAAGCAATGGTTGATTCAATGGAAAGGGAAGCCCACTGAAGATGCAACATGGGAAGATGAAATTACAATCCGCAGCCAATTTCCTTCTCTATGTCTTGAGGACAAGACAAATGCTCAAGGAGGAGGTATTGATACAACCATTGGAGGTGAATCAAGTGAGCCTTTAGTGCATGAAGGCAACCATGGAAGATGGGGTCGTGTTTACGTGAGGAAAAGGCATTAGAGGAGTGATTGGGTCATGATTGTTAGTTAAGGGGTATTTTGGGGATGTGGAGTGAGATATTTTTGTCTTTTTATCTTTACGGTTATTTAGTATCCGATTGGAGAGAGAAGGGGATCATTCTGGTTTTCATATCATTTTGGTAGAGGATACCTCTTTTGTGTGGTGACTCTAAGGAGCTTGGCTCTGGGCAGATTGGGTACTCACTCCCATCTGTTTTTTCTTGTTTTGGTTATCTTTTCTCAATTTAACCAAGGTTCCTTGTTTCATCCAGTGCGTATATTATACTCTGTTTTTTGGTTTGCATCAATAAGGATCGAGAAGTTAAATCTGATACCATGTAAGGTATAGGCAGATTGGAAAGAAGAGTTTAAAAGAGAGGATATTGATGAGATAAAACTCAGTTTGTATTGTAAATTGTTTCTGATGCAAAAACACTCAATAACAGTGTCTTATTAGGACATAAGGAGATAACAGAATTAACAGAAAATAATTGAATTGGCTAATGTTATGCTAAGCTAACTAACTTTACTATCTTTACGAACAGATTCAGTTTTATCCTTTACACAAAATATTTGTGAGAGATGAACACTAACTTGGTGGGACAGTCAACACGATTTAGAAATCTTTGATGGCCTTTTTCTCTTCAATTTGAAGGAAAAAATATTATGGTATTCATTTTGCAGTTTGCTTGGACAACAGACAAAACATCTGGAGATCTTATGGTGATGAATATGAGTTTTACATTTACAATTATCTACTTAATTCAAATTTGTGTTTATTTTATGTGCTATTTCTGTTGGAAATTAATTTTGATTTTGGTTTTATTCTATAGAGTCTTAGACTGATGTCACAAGTTAGTAATTTTGAGTGAAAAATACAAAATAAAAAAGAAGTTTGTTGCTTTTCTTATTTGGTGCAAATAACACACAAAATTACAACTTGTGACACTAACACAATGTCAAAGACTCCATGAAATAAAGTCAAAGAGTGAAACACCAATCCTGAAAGTAGAGAGTTTAATTCAATTATGTTGTCAAGAATAATAAATTTGCTTGTGAATGTTAAGAATTATTTACATTGCTGCAAGAAGGATAAATGAAAGTGTGTGATTTAAGATTCTAATTAAAGACATTTGTTCATATAGAAAAAAAAAAATTGCTTGAGGACAAACAAACATTAAAGTTTGGGATTGTGATAAGTATTAATTGGAATATTCAACAGAAAGTTGCTATTACTTAGAATGTAATGAATTGTTCAATTATTAATAATTTGCACTTTATTTTTTAAGGATTCAGAAGAAAAATTGCAATTGGATTGAAAGAGAATAAGTTGAATATGCAGATTCTTTACTACAGAACATAAGAGCTTTTTGGTTTTGGGTGCAATAAACAATAAATATGAAGTTAGTAAAGAAAAAGGAAGAAGAAGAAAATGAATAGAGAACACTGTAGAGCTACTGGTGTGGAGTGTGGAGTGTGGAGTGTGGAGGATGATGAACTGTACCTAACTTAATTAGCTAGTTATTGAAATGGTTTCATAATGCTTTGGCTGAATATTATATAGGGTTTTGTTAACCTCAACTCTAATAACTAAAAATAAACAGTTAATAATAGTAAAAATTTATTAAAAAGAGAAGTATTTATTATATTTTTATAGTTTTAATATAATTACTTTTTTCAATAAAATTTTTTATTTATGAATATTTAAATTCAACTCTAAGGTATGAAGTTAACAAAAAGCTACTATCTAACAATGAGAAGGTGACATTGGTAAAACTATATGTAACTTTGTTATCTTTATGCACTGTCTCCTACTTTTGGACTACACAGATTGTTGAGTGCTATGCTTTTTTGCTTTCACATTCCAAGTATTCACAGTTAAGACTTCTAAAGAAAGAAGCCAACTCGGCATTGACATGGAAAATAATTTTATGCTATTGATTTTATCGGAAAGTGTACGGGTATTATTAAATTAAATTTAAAAAATTATATGAATAATTAAGATTTAAAATTTAATAAATGGTACAAAATTAAAAAAAGAAATGTTTTAATTATTAATAATAAATATTTCATTATATTAAAAAGATTAAATAAAGAGATAAGTTTAAAATTAAGAAAATTAAAAAATTAACTTTTGAATTAATATCAAATTAAAATAAATATTTAATGTAAAAAATATTTGACATGATGAGGAAAAAGAATCAACTCCTAAAAGTACACTTGTTTAAAAATCTCCTAAAACAGTTATTGTTTAAAAGTTCCTACTAAAAATTTTATATGAAAGTTGAAAAATGCTCTATTATATTAAATAATACTAATTAAATAGATAGATTAAAATCAATGTAAAAAAAATAAAATTTTAAATTAATGTAAGAAAAATTCACTTAACATGTTGAGATAGAAAACCAACTCTTAGAAGTATTCTATTTGACAAAGTTTCTAAATACATTTTAATTTAAGAATTCATATTTACACACCATTAAAATTAATGTTTTTATTCTTTATTATGTCACATAACAATGTTTTTTTCATTGATCAATCATAGTTATAACTAATTATTTATTTAAATTTTTAAACTTTTTTTAATTATCTCATTAAATAATTTTTGTTTACTATAAAGTTTTTTAACAAGAATACATTTTGAGTTTATAAAATAATTCTTGATTCAATCACAGTTATAACTCATTATTCATTTAAATCTTTTAATTTTTCTTTTTAAAATATATACATACATGCACACATTTAAACGCTATAAAGAAAAAAAAAACTAAGGATAAAGTCTAAGATATCTAAAATTAGAGGCATCTTGACTTAAAAAAGGTAATAAGAAACTAAGTTGTTTCAAAAACATACATTTTCTTACAAATGAGTCATTTTACTTAAAAGAATTAGGACAATAATTTGTTTCTCTAAGTATATGATCAATCCAAATGATAACTCCAAAAACAATATTCTAATTTTTCTCATGTTTAAGTCTTTTTCTTGACAAATTCTAATCTAATCAGTTATAGAGGTCAAAACAAAAAATGTTTATTCCATTGATTATTGATAAGTCTTTCCCAAACTTTAGTAACATAGAAACAATCTCTCAACATATGCATGATAGATTCAAGACTAGTCAGACACCCAGCGTAAAAATTATAAGTAGCCATATTTCTATTAACTCTCTTGATTAGTAAATAATTTACTATGAGCAATTTTCTTTTAGAAAAAGCTTAATATTAAGAAAAATATCCAAATTCTAAATTAACTTAAAATATCCTATTAACTCTCTCACAACTCTTCTTTCCCCTTTCTGTAACTTCCCCTCCTCCTTTTTCCCAGTTCCCATCTCTTTCCCTTTCTCCAACCCACCAAAACCTTGAAGTACACCTATGTCAATTAGAAACAAAATTATCTTTGAGAAATTTTAGAACAGCGAAATTTATAGTCTTTAGTGAGTAAGAGTATAAAAAGTATTCTTGCAAGTTGAAATTTAAGTTCAGAAGTCCAAAAATTTAGGTGACTACAAGAATCTCATCTTTATTTCTTTTAATCATAACCACGTATAATAGATAACCGAGTTGATCCTTTACCAAATAATTTATAAGATTTTCTACAGCGAAAACTTAACTTAGAGAAAGAAAACAAGAGAAGAGGAGGAGGGCTTTGGATAGTTGAAGGAGAACAAGAGGGAGTGGAGGGAGGCTAGATGAGAGAATGCAAGGTTGTGTGAGGGGAGGGGGCTGCCAAAAAAGGGGAGGAGAAGCTATGGAAAGAGAAAGGAGGGGCTGTAGAGAGGGAGATAGCGCTGGTGGGTTGGGGGAAAAGGGGTGATGGAACTACGAGAGGAGGAAGGGGAAGGGAGAGGGAGGGGGAGGGGAAGCTTCATGTAACATTGTTGTTTTTATATAAGTTATAATTTCATAATTATGTTAAATTTACAAGTGAATGGATATTGAAAAGGTTTTGAAATATTGGAACTGTGAGATTCTCACTGTAGTCAGATAATTCTCTTTGTAGCAAGGAGTTCTCCCTATAGCGAGAATAAGGCAGTGAAATTGGAACATTATGGAGTATTGTCGCTGTAGCGAAATGGTATTATTGTAACGATAGGGTCTCATTATAGCGATGATCCCTCATCGTAGCAAAAAGTGCAAAAAAATATATGCATATTTTGTTTGATATTTTCGTTGTAGCGAGAGTTATCTCGGTGTAGTGACAAGCTCTCGTTGTAGGGAGCATGTCATGAATGATCTCTCGGTGTAGCTAGAAAGACTCGTTGTAGGAAGAATATCGCGATTCTAAGAGTATTTAAGGGTTTTCAAGTATGGAAAACTCATTTCCTCATCCCATTTCACATCCCACCTTCATTTTCTCTGAACTCTCTTCACGTTTTCTCGGATAAAACCTCTTTCAACATTGATTATCCTTCAAATCAAGGGTTGTACATCAGTTATAAGCGATTCTGAGTAAGTTTCTCTGAATTTAACTCTGAATTTACTGATTGTTTCTCTGTATTTCATGTTTCTCGAGGTTATCTCATGATATTTAGAGAAATTTTGGTTCTAGAATGTTAAACTTTCATCAATTTTCTGTTTAATCCTAATTTTGAGGTAAGGGGAGCTATATTTTATCATTATATTATAAGTTGTGTGTTGAGCTTATGAGAGCTTTATCTCATAATATTGTATGATGATATGTGTGTGTTTGATTGATTATTATGTGTTTGTGATATAAGAAAAGCATGATATCTTAGCTGAATAATGTCATTAATAACTTTTGAATATGTTTAGTGTAATATTGTGATTATTAAAGTGAAATGTTGTTGTTGTACTGTTGAGATATGTTGAAGAGAATAATGATGATGTTAGAATGAATATTTTGATTGTTAGAGTCATATATCGACGTAATAAGTAATGTGGAAATTGTCTGAAAGTGCTTATTAGTATGATTTTATGATTGGATTTGAGATAAACATGGCCAAACATGTAGTGTAAATAGTTATAGAGATATATTGGGGATATAGAGTCCGAAGATGATGTGGATATCAGAAAAAATATAGGGTGGTGAATAACATTCGCATATGTGCACACATCCTTTTTAAGTGGTAGAATAGATGCTCACCCTTACATAATATTGCAAGAAATAAAGATGACGACGCCTTAAGGGCAGATTAGGATAGTAGATTATTTTGCAAGAAGTATGTTGAATTATGTATTTAGAGAATATAGACGTATTATACATTTGAACTTTAGAATATACCTTGAGGATAATCAGAAATGTACTTTAAAAGTAATTTATAATTATGTTGTGGCTTTTGATTTTCTTGTAACTGATCATATCGATCAGACACTTAGTTTTTATTTATACCGGGGAACAAAGAGGGTCTTCTTGGATCATGAATAATGTATTTACTTATCATTATCATGATTTGTTAGGAAGACCTACTTGTTTCACTTTTGAGAGATTCTCGAGTATAGAGATGGTGGCGAACCCTGGTAACGCCTATCTCAAAGAAGATGATGAGTTAACCGCTAAGGATTTGGCGGAAATAGAAGGCTAGTATGACGAAGATTACTAGTTTTCAGGCCCTTAGTGTAACAGGATGGACTTGAACTGTTGTAAGATTCAATATATTTTGAATAATAATGTGTAAATGTAATATTTTATGTTTTACAATTGTTGTGGGAATCTTGAGTATGTAAATAATGAATTACAGCTTCTTTTATACAATTTATGTCCTTAATGCAGTTTCATAATTTATTCGTTGATGGTATATCTTATCTAATTATGATATAATTAGAATTTTCTATTATAAAACAAAATATTTACAATTTAGTATGATATGAATTCATTATCGAGGAAAAGGAATTTTATTTCACAATCTTAACAATTATTTCAAAAACTTTAAATTATTCCTCATATCTTTACAAAACTTCTTATATAAGTGAGTAAAGAAAATTAAGATGTTACATTACATAGATAGGAAAGAGGGGTTGTGGAAGAGAGATATAAAGTTGATGAGTTAGGGAAAAGGGTGAGGGGGAGGAAGAAGGGAAGGGGAGGGGGACTATGGGAAAGAAGAGACACGGCAGGAATGGAAGAAAGGGATGGGGAGTTGCTAGAAGAGGAATGAGAGGGAGACGGCAAGGAGAAATTACACCCAAAGCTACTTCATTATTTTTAATTATTTTTTAAATTAAAAAATTTAAGTTAGATTAAATAAACAAGGTTAATAACATCTTAGCGTCACTTAAGATATCTTTGTTAAACCATATAACAGAATTAAAAGAAAAGGAAAAAAAATAAAGTTTGAAGAGAAATAAACCAAAAAAGATAGAGAATAAAAGCAAATTTTATCCTAAAATTAAATGATGAAAATGCTAATTTTATTTAAAAAATATTATAAAAATGTTGAAAAAAGGTTAATAAAATAATAAATTTAAAAAACTAAAATAAAAAGAACAATAGAAAATTGTGATGTGATAATTCATTGAAATAACTTTATATTATTTAGATAGATGATCATGCCACTGAATCAAATTATGTAAATAATAATAAACTAATAGTTAGTTTAACATGGAAATCAAAATGAAAATCAGATTAATACAACGAATAATATGATACCCAAACAAATCAATTTTACTTCATATTTGAATTAAGTTTCTAAATATATTTTTCTAAAAATAATACTTTTCTTATGTTTTAAAAAAATTCAGTCCAATTCTTATTGAGTTGGTCGTGAGTGAGCAATATCTTTAGGATTATTTTTTAATTGAAATTAAATCTCATCATAAAATATAAAGATCTAAAGTTATTGTAGATAATTAAAATAAAATTATAATTTAGATTAAAAAGCAACGAAAATTCATAAGAAACTGTTATAATGAGGTATATATATCGATGGGCTTCATTTTCCTATGATGTCAATGCGTTGCTGCCTTTGTGCACTATCGAGTTTCATTTAATCAAATTAACGGCTTTTGATGTGGAAAAGCCAAGTGAAATCGGTGCTGCCTAATTACATGGTGAAGATCACGGACAGTGTAATGTGAACTGAAGAATACACTACATGCGTCATAGCATATGAAACTGCTCAGAAACGTACACTTATAATTTTACAATTTTTTGTGAACTTTCACATTAACTTTTTTAGTATGAATTTTTAAACAATAACTTTTTTAGGAGTTTTTTTTTTTAAACAAGTGTACTTTTAGGAGTTTATTCTTGTTCTCATCATGTCAAATATTTTTTTTAATTTGATATTAATTTAAATGTTGAATTTTTTTAATTTTAAACTTATCTCTTTATTTAATCTTTTTAGTATAATGAAATATTTATTATTAACAATTAAAATACTTCTTTTTAAAATTTGTACCATTTATTAAATTTTAAATCTTCTTAATTACTCATGTAAAAAATAATTTAATTTAACCCGTATATTTCACGGTAAAATCACGTCAATGCCGGTTGACTTCTTTCTTTAGAAGTCTTAATTGCGAATGATTGGAATGTGAAAGCAAAAAAGCATAGCCCTGTCATTGTTACATATATTATATAGTATTCAGCCAAAGCATTATGAAACCATTTCAATAACTAGCCAATTGGGTTCGGTACAGTTCATCGTCCTCCACACCAGTGGCTCTGCAGTGTTCTCCATTCATTTTCTTCTTCTTTCTTTTTCCTTTTTAACTTCATATTTATTGTTTATTGCACCCAAAACCAAAAAACTCTTGTGTTGTGTAGTAAAGAATCTGCATATTCATCTCAGATGCAATTAGTTAATTAATATGGTCATTTTCCAGCATAAAAAAGTGGGAAATGAAAGGGATCAACTTTTATGCGCCGTGTAAATTGATCATCTATTCATTGATCTTAAGTTTACGACAACAAACATTAATTAGATATTTTTTATAGGCATATTATTATTACCAATTTAGCTTCATTACTAAGCCTTTTTTCTTGTTTACCAGGACTGTCATCTTTTCCACGTCAAAGCAGGCCAGTATTCAAGGCAAAAGAAAATTCCAAGGATCACCCAACACACTAAATCAAACTTGCAATTTGGTAAGCATTGTTTATTTATTCTTTTGGTAAGGGAGGTGAGCAAGAGAAAGAATATTGCATTGTTTGATCTCATATTAATAAGAAGTGTGAAGAAGGCATTGAAAACAAGAAGTTATTTTTATGATATTTTGAAGTGAAGTGTTGTAATCATTGCAGGTGGGAAACTTGGCATTCACAAATGAACAGTGCTATAGCTTCTTCCTCTAACTCTTCTTCTATCGTGTCTTCAGAAAGATTTGATGTTTTTCTTAGCTTTCGTGGTGAGGATACCCGAAGGAATTTCACAAGCCATCTTTACGAAGCTTTCAAGAAAAAGAAAGTTAAAACCTTCAGAGATGATGATGAGCTTAAGAAAGGAGATGAGATCTCACCAGCACTGATTAAAGCCATTGAACATTCTCATGTGTCTGTTGTCATCTTCTCAGAGAACTATGCTTCTTCAAAGTGGTGCTTGAATGAACTCTGTAAGATTATGGATTGCAAGAAAGAGCAAGGACAGGTTGTGATACCTGTCTTCTACAACATAGATCCCTCACATGTGAGGAAGCAAACTTGGAGCTATGAGCAAGCCTTTGCAAAACATGAAGGAGAACCCAATTTCAACATATGGAAAGCAGCTCTCACTCAAGCAGCCAACTTAGCTGGTTGGGACTCTCAAACTTACAAGTAAATAAAACGAACTGGTTGTCCTGTATGTGTACTTGCTAAATTCAAATTCTGTTACGTGAATTTGTATGGTTCTTTCTCCTTTTTTTCCTTTTGAATTTGTTAGAATTATATAACACATCATTTGTTTCGTTGTTGCCCATTTCAGATGCTAGGACTGAATCTGAATTCATTAAGGAAGTTGTTGGCGATGTTTTGCAAAAATTGACTCCTAGATACCCTAACCAACTTAAAGGACTGGTTGGAATTGAGAGCCATTATATAGAGATAGAATCACTACTCAAATGGGGTCAAGTGAAGTTAGAATCCTTGGAATATGGGGTATGGGTGGCATAGGTAAGACCACCCTTGCCACTGCTTTATATGACAAATTCTCTAATGAGTTCGAAGGTGGTTGCTTCCTCGCAGATGTAAGGGAAGAATTAGACAAGCTTGGACTCAAAGCTTTGTATAAAAAACTTTACTCTGAGTTATTAGAAAATGAAAATCATTGTTTTGATATACCCTTTTTAGTACCCCATTTTGTCAAGAGTAGGCTTGGACGTAAAAAAGTTCTCATTGTGTTGGATGATGTGGCTACCTCAGAGCAATTAGAAAATCTAATTGATTGTGATTCTTTGGGACCAGGAAGTAGAGTCATTGTTACAACTAGAAATAAGCAAATATTTACCCAACTTGATGGAATATATGAGGTCAAGCAATTAAGCTTTCATCACTCTCTTCATCTCTTCTGTTTTAATGCCTTCAGAGAGAAACATCCTAAACAAGGATATGAAGATCTATCAAGAAAAGCAATTGTCTATTGCAAAGGTGTTCCTTTGGCTTTGAAAGTTTTGGGTGCAATTCTTCGTTCAAGAAGTAAAGAAGCATGGGAAAGTGAATTGAGAAAACTCCAAAAGATTCCAAATATGGAAATTCACAAGGTATTAAAATTAAGCTATGATTCTTTAGATCGTTGTGAGAAGGACATCTTTTTAGACATTGCATGCTTTTTCAAAGGGGAAGATAGAGATTGGGTAACGTGTTTACTAGAAGCTTGTGATTTCGCTGCAGCATCTGGAATAGAAACCCTTTTAGATAGAGCTCTAATTACTGTTTCATCTTTGATAGAAATAGAAATGCATGACTTGATACAACAAATGGGTTGGGAAATTGTTGACCAAGAATCAATCAAAGATCCTGGGAGACGAAGTCGATTGTGGAGACATGAGGAAGTGTGCAATGTATTGAAATATAATACGGTGAGTGGAAGCCCAATTACATGTATTTTATAACAATTGTATCTGTTTAGAAAATAGCTAGTTAGTATGATATGATAGCCTTTGCTAATTATTATTCTAACTTTTGTTTGTCAGGGAACTGATGTTGTTGAAGGCTTAGCTTTAAATTTGTCTAAATTAACTGGGGACATATACTTGAGCTCAGATTTCTTGGCAAAGATGACTAACATGAGATTACTTCAAATCTGCGACAATTCGAACAACCAAAAGAGATATCATGTGTTCCTTCCTAATGGTCTTGAGTCATTGTCCGATAAGCTGAGGTACCTTCGCTGGGATGATTTTTGTCTTGAGTCTTTGCCACCTAACTTTTGTGCTGAAAATCTTGTAGAGTTTGACATGGTTCGTAGCAAGCTTAAAAGGCTTTGGGATGGAGTTCAGGTATGAATGTGTATATACTTCCTGTATTTGGTTTTAAATTTGTAAAGGTAGGAAAGGGAACCTTAAAGAACCTTAATGAGCTTAAATATATGATTTGGTATCTCTTTTAATTAAGGCTCTTTATTATGAATTTAACGGTTTCTGAGCAATATGTATCATATTGCTTGTTACAGAATCTTGTGAATTTTAAAAAAATTATACTTCGGGACTCGCGAGACCTAATTGAGATCCCAGACTTATCTAAGGCAGACAATCTTGAAATAGTAAATCTTAATAATTGTGAAAGCTTGCGTGAGCTGCATCCATCGTCTCTGTTTCCACCATCCTTGGAAAGCTTGGATGCTTGTAACTGTACATCACTGGATACAGAATTCACTCAAAAGCTAGTGTTACAACACATGATACAGAACCGCATACCCTTCTATCGCCAACACCGACTTCAAATTAAAGAAGATGCTCTGATACCATGGTATACAAGTTTTATTGGCAAGTATTTCATGTTCCCTGGAGACCATCTTATTGAGGAGTGTATGTTTCAAACGAGAGAAAGTTCAATAACCATTTCTTATCTTCCAAAATCTGACTTGTGTGGTTTTATCTATTGCATCATTCTTTCGAAAGGAGGTACCGGCGGTCTAGGGACTTATTCTTGTATCTGTGACCACCCAGCAGAGTTCGGGAGCCGTTCCCGTTTGTCACATTATGCGAATTTAATTTCAGATCACGTGACATTTTGGTATCATGACGTCAGCAAATTTAACAGCACAAGTGGAGCGTATGATCATTTCAGCAACATATTATTTAAATTCATTGTTAAAAGAATTGGTGAAAATAAACGAGGGAGGATAAAAGGGTGTGGGGTCTTTCCAGTATATGCCTCAGAATCAGGGTTGAAGTTGGTTGGTAATAATAGTACCATGCAAATTTTTGAATCCGAATTCATTACTCAAATCATCCATAATGAGTCACAACTTAAAGCAAATGGTGTTGGAGTTGGAGGGTTCAGTACTGAAAATGAAGATGACCAAGAACACCTTCTTCCTGCATCAAAGAGGAGGAGACTACGCCGGAAACCTTAATTTTCCCGTGATTTCTTTGTCTTTGGTATGAAACTTCACCCGCTCCCTCATTGTAGGCTCCTCATTTGTTGCTTTTTTCTTTAATGAATTTAATCCTTCGTACATAAAAGTTATCAGTTAGAAATACTCTTGATTCTAGAAAACTATGTCTAGTATATCTCAATAAAAGTGTGATGTAATTACATGTTGAGCAGATTATTGATTGAAATTCTTTTGCAGAATATTTGTGAGAGATGAACACTAGCTTGGTGGGAGAGTGAACACGGTTTAGAAATCTTTGATGGCCTTTTTCTCTTCAATTTGAAGGAAAAAATATTATGGTATTCATTTTGCAGTTTGCTTGGACAATAGATAAAACATATGTAGTTCTTATGGTAATGAATATGAATTTTACATTTATAGTTATCGACTTAATTCGAAATTGTGTTTAATTTTTGTTATTCTACGTCCTATTTCTGCTAGAAATTAATTTTGATTTTAGTTTTATTTCCTGGAGTCTTAAACTGGTGTCACAAGTTGTAATTTTGTGTGAAAAACGTACAAAATAAGAAAAGGTTTGTTGCTTTTGGGCAAATAACACACAAAATTACAACTTGTGGCACCAACACAATGGCTAAGACTACATGGAATAAAATCAAACTCACGGTTAATTTCTAATAGAAATAGGACATAAGAGAACATAAATAAACAAAATTTCTCCATCTTACCCAACATCAATGCCATGTGTACAAGTCCAATTGGTGCCTGGCACCACATCAACGTATCCAATTGTCCAACAAATAATTTGCCATTAAAATACCAATATGACAGATAGTTGTATACTTTAAGGACTTATATGATTGTTATTTTAGCTCAGAGATTATTTTAATAGCTCCTTAAAACAATAAGGACTAATATGATAGTTTTCTCTGTAACTATGCCCTATGCCCTTGGTATTGAAAGGGCATGATGTTTTTTTTTAATATTGTAAATTTGTAAGATTAAAAGAGAGTGAAACAAAAAGAACTGACATAGCAACATAGTGCAAATTAAATTGCTGATATGGTAACGTAAAAGCTTGCACTTTAGAAATCATATATAATAAATAGATAGATTGCCCTTTTTCTTATTTGATCTACTACTAGCAATTATCACATGCATTACGCAAAAATATAAATTAAAAGAATTTTTAAAATAAAAAAGTATAAATTATTGAAAATTGTATAATTAATCCTAATAAATTTGATAAAATAAAAATTAAAGGTAAACTTGAAATTATAAAAATACTCATCAGTTCTTTGCTTTTGTTTTCCTGTTTAATCAGTTATTCATGGGAACTTCATGATTCAATTTCATACAAGTCCAGTTGGAAAAAATAATGCAGGAGCTGTATAACAAGCTGCTAGATATATGAACTATTAGTTTATGTTGGAATAATTTTACCATGCATATTTTCAACAATGAATCATCTCATCCTATCATGAAACATCACAAATCCAGCTCAGTATCAAGACTAACTAGAAATTGAACTCACATCAACTTTTCAAAATGAAGTTGGCATTTGCAAGAATCATTTTTATTAAAAGACTACAAATATAAAAAAAATAAAATTTATATACTAATGAAAATGCCAAGACATCAGAATAAGTTGTTTTACAAGAGATGCTTCTATTCTAGCAATGAATTTCATAATTGAATTTTCTCCAAGACTTTCATTAGATAAGCATGAGTTAATAAATCACTCATCAATAGACAATTTGGAGGCTCCGAATGTAGTGTGTTCTTGGACATGCTATATGAGGTTTCAATTCCTTCTTAGGTTTGTGGTCAACCCGAATCCAAATGGAAATAGAGGATCATAATATTTATCACCAACATTCAGTGGCAGCTGGTCAACTGTCTTGAACCATGTTCTTGCCAACTTGCCAGTGAATTCATAGTCACCATAGAGAAGGTCAGCAACACCTTGTCCTTCAGTACCAGGAAGCCATGCAGCCACAAGTGCATCAATTGTTGATAGATATGGCTGAATCACAACTGGGCGGCCAGTGATGAGAACAACTACACATTGAATAGCCCCACATACATTGGTGATAGTACTTGGACCAGGCTCAGCTATAGTTAGATTCAAACTGTCGCCAAATGTTTCCGCATAAGTGTGTTCGCCCACAACAACAATGGCATAGGAAAATTTGTTTGACTTCACAAAGTTCCTATCAGGATTTTCATTGAAGACAACTTCAGTGGCAGGATCAACAGCTTGTTTCACAGCATCTAGGATTGTAGTACCTGTTAGCAAAATGGAACATGTTATATTTTACTCTCCATATAAAGAGACTATGATCAAATATCCCGAGTGGCTACATGATAGTAGTGTTTTATCATGTCAGCCTTTGCAGGACTAGAGAAATTCGAAACAGAGATTTTAACATGCAAATAACTACACACAATGATTTTACTATGTAAATTACTACATCAAATTATGAATTGATGGTATTGGATAAAGGGGAAAAAATTGTATTTCTTGCTTGATTGCAAAAGAAGAGAAAACTCTCCACAGTAGGAGAGGAATCAAGACTTGTGACATTTAAATGTAATTTTTGTAGATACCAATATTGAATATACTTACCCACAGTGAGATCATTACCACCTAGCCCCTGCCAGGTAATTGTCCATCCTCCACACTGATATCCCAAACTGTTAGCATGACTTCCTGCCACCAGTATTTTTGCTGAGTTTTTGGGAAGAGGAACCAGTGGTTTCTTAGTAGATTTACCATTCTTTAGCAATACTAGGGATTTTCGTACAGCTTCCCTTGCTAATTCTCTATGTTCCTGTTTCAGACATGATACTTTATCAAGAAGAAACTCTTTCTATTTCAAAGAAATGCATGAAGTATCCAGCATGTGTTCCAATTATACTTCATCCAGCATAAAGTATCCATCAAGAAAATATACCTTGCTACCCAGTTGGTTCACCAGGCTTAGATCAGCAAGTGGATTTTCAAATAGGCCCATGACAAATTTCACTCTTAAGATTCTTGCCACGGCATCATCAATCCTGCTCATTGGGATAATATTCTTCTTTACTTGGTAATTTAGGTCATCAATGAACTCAGTGAAGTTATAGGGAACCATAATCTGTTATAATGCAACAGTTAATTAAAAAGTAACTAGCAATATTAAATTCTTGGACGCAAAGAAATATTTATATTATTTTCTTTTACTGCTTCAAAATGATGATAATATTCACCATATCAATTCCAGCACTGACACCAGCTTGAACAGAGTATGAATAATTAGCATGAGGAGGAGATGTAATCCGGTCAATACCCTGCCAGTCTGATATGACAAAACCCTGAAAGATGGAAGAAAAAGCATATCATATGAAGAATATTTACTCATCCAGATTTTCTATTTCTTTTTCTGACTTGTTCACTTTATTTAAATTAAAGAACTAATTAGACAAAATTTTACCTTGAACTGCAGTTTGTTCTTGAGGTAACCAGTGATAAGTTCTCGATTAGCATGCATCTTCTTCCCATTCCAGCTAGAGTATGAGACCATTACTGTTGAAACACCCTTGATGATAGAGTCATAGTATGCTGGCATGTGAATCTTAAGCAACCCCTTGTAACTAATCAGTGTGTTGTTCTCATTGATACCTTTGTTTGTGCCACCATCTCCCAAATAGTGCTTGGCACAAGCTGCAACTTTGTTCCTGGGTCGAAGTGATTAAATTGAAATGTCAAAAGTGTTACTTCAGATTTGATTGTATGTATTATGTATGTTAAGCAAACAGCATGCATGCATTTGACCAAGGCCTTCTTTTCCGTCAAGTTCCAACTTTTTCCTGTTATTTTTACATTTTACTTATGAATGCAAAAGCAGGTGAACCAACCATTATGTCCTGTAATTAATTGCAGCTAGGATTGATTAACGTGCATGCCCATGCTAAGGTCTACCATTAAACCAAAACATCATCATTCCGTCCTAAATGAAACTGATCATGTGTAGTTAGAAACTGAAACTTCAAGAATTGATAATGTACTACTGCTAATGAAGGAGTAAAGTAGTAAAAGTTTTACCCAAAAAACAGGTGAAACAAAAACAAGGGTAATTAAGAAAATCTATAAATAGAATATAATGTCGTTGCCAAGAACATAAAAATTGGAAGTTCAAAAGATTTTTTCAAATTATTTCATGTTTTCAACATGTAATTTCTAATAATAAAACAGGCCCTTGATAGGAGAGCAGTAACATCTGAAGAAATTACTAGCATTCAACACGAGCTTGGTGAAGTTTATACAAAATAATTTCAAGGATACCCATTTTTAAGTTTTAATTGTAATCTCAATTAAAAAAAAAAAGTCTTCTACGTCAAAGGACAAACAAAAATCTTACTTTCCAGCAACAAAGGGAACTCCCTTAATGGAATTGGCAGGGATATCCCCTTGCAAGCCAGGTATAATTTCAGTCATAGTTCTAACAATCTTAGGGTCTTCACTGTAGCTTTCATAGCAACGTCCCCATCTTGGATCTCTGCAGACCTGTGGATGAGTCAATCAACATTCAACAACATATTAGCATATATAATCAATGTTAGATGTGATCTGAACAACATAACATTTAAATATTTCTTGATTACCGCAATACATGGAGCAAAGACATATGGGATTCCAGTAGCTCTAACTTCAAGGGCAGTTGCATCTCCAATTTTTTTTACGAGCACAGGATCCCTAATAAACAATAGATTTCATTACAATGAAAAGGTAAAAAAAATTAGCATTCATTTTTGAGATCCCCCTACCACTAAGGAAATGCTTTTAATTGTTGATTTGGGGTTTACCAAAAATGTTCAAATCAAACATAGCTTTAAACAGTATCACTTCATCAGGATTTGAACAACTTGCCTGGTAACTCCAAGCCCAACATTGTGAGGAAACACAGTAGCATTGTAGACATTATTGTGGCCATGAACTGCATCTATCCCATAAATCATTGGAATCCCAAGACGAGTAGACAATGCTGCATTTTGCATCTGATTCACCATTTGCACCCAAGTTTCTGCAGATGCCTTTGGTGCTGGAACACTCCCTCCCCCACTCAGCACACTCCCTGTCCATCAATGAAATGATAAGATACAAAACCATAATGTCATCTCATTACATTTATACAAAATTAACCAACTACATAAAAATGTCTTTATTTCTTTAACACAAATCCATCACACACTCCGATACAATCAGATTACAATTTTGATGAATCCTTTTCAGTGCTTACCAATGAAGTACTTCTTAATCACCTCAGGAGTAGCAACAGTCCTTTCAATCTGTGTCATCTGGCCTATCTTTTCTTCCAGAGACATTCTCTTCATCAAGTCACTGATTCTTTCATCCAATGGCACCTTAGGGTCTTTATACTTCAAATATTCTGCTTCTGACAATGAAACCAGACAGCACAGGAGCAAAACACCCACAAAGGGTATTGAAAATCTCCCCATTTTAAACCTTCAACACTCAAACCAATATGCAATCTGCACATTGTAAAAAGGGTCAGAAAAATGAAAATAACCAAATCCCATTCAACTCCTGAACATAGAATAAAACTGTAGCAGAATGGCACTAAACAAAGTATCAGAAACACACACACAGAAGAACTTAATTCTGTGCAAAATATCAATAACCTGTGAGCTGCATTACCATTTACTATATAACAAGAATCAAGCAAAAGCAAGCATGCCCTTTAAAAATGTATGACAATGCAGGGTAGTGTACAGCTACTAGAGAAGCTCAACCAATCAACACAGAAAAAACAAAAACTCAAATGCTACTGTGAGCTCAGAAAAGCAACAACAGAAAAACTTGTGTACCTCAGAGAAAGGCTTCAATGAAGAGCAAGATAAGGCACTAGACACATAAAACCAAGATTGAGTAGACTGAGTTTGAGCTATTACACAATGACAGGGCTGCTAAATAGAGAGAGAACCAATCACTGGTCCCACCCACTTCTTGTTGTACACAACTAATACCATTTTTTTATTTATTATTTTCTTAAATTGTTTTCACTTTGTTTATAAATATTTATTATTGACTTTTTATTATATTTAAATAAAAAATTATTATATATCAATTTCTTATTATCTTTATACATGTTAAAAAAACTGTTTTCTTATATTCATCTTGTTTGTTGACATTTTTATTAACTTAGGAATATTAATTTTTTATTAAAAAATATAATATCATTACACTTTATATATTAAATATTTCTTTTTAATAAAAAATATTATTTTTAATTTTTTATCTTTATTTCTTATCTCATTCCTAAAAATTAAGGTTACCGTTTTCTAGTTTATTTTTTAACTTGTGTTGAGCATATGATTTTGATTCAAAATTTTTAAATTGAATTGTATTAGTTTCTTCGTTATGGTAAAGAGCTAAGAATCTTCAAAGAAAAACAAATATGCATTGTCAAAAAAAGCGGTTTGTAGATAGGCGCCGGAAGTATAGGAGTTCAAGTGTTTCAAGGCATTTTGCTGGAAAGTCCTACTTTTGATTGAATTAAATTTTATATATATATATGATATTTTTTTAAAAATTACAAAAATAAAGAATTTAAAAATTATCAATGACAATTTTTAGTGTAAATACAGAAATGTAGACATAAAAGATTTGATAAAGTTTCAAAAAGTTTTCAACAGTAATTTTTTAAATAATATTTAAAAAATTAAAAATCATTAATGACGATTTTTAAAAAATAATTAAATATTTAAAAATTAAATTAAAAATTTTCATTAACAATTTTTTACCAAAAGTCATTAACAATGATTTTTAAAAAATTTATAATTTCATAATTTCATCAAAATTTTTATATTTTTTGAATTTAAAAAAAATTATACATTAAAAAAAAGAACCCATAGTCAGAATAAAAAGAGATAGTAAAGTGAACTAAATGTTTAACTGTTTTTTACCACAACCTTAGTAACGTTCTTAAAATTTATTTTTATTGAATGTTATTTATGGATCAGAAAGAAGAAAAATGTTTGAGAATATTACTAATCGATTAACTATATATATTTTTTATTTGTTCTTTTAATATTTTGCTTATAGGAAAAAGCTTTGTTAAGACAATTAACTTTACTACACTGTAAATTTCTTTATATATATTTTTATACCAAATATTTCTGTTTAGGGTCATTAGATAACTTTTCTAATGTAATTTTTATTTTTAACAAAAGCCTTAATTAATTGAGAATTATTGCAAATAAAATATATATATTATTTATTAACAAAAGTTGGTTTGAGTAGTACATGCTTTATTCTTTTAATGTTTCGAATTCAAAGGGAATGGGAAAACAGAATTGCTGCAAGAATTAGAGCAAGTTTGTTTTCTATTTTTCTAAAAAAAAATTAAAGTAAAAAACAAAAAAATTATTAATATAAATATTATTTTATTTAAAAAATATTTTAAAACTATTTTAAAATATAATTTTTAAAAATTAAAATAGAAACAAACAAGCCTTTAGTCTCACTATATTATGAATCATAATGTTTTTAGTTTAAACATAGTTATTTCTAATAAAAAATATTTTAAATTTAAAAAATGTTGTTTTAATAAAAGTTTAGGAAAATAAAATATGTGGATAGAGTGATTTGTCTTTAAAAGAGAATGGTTAGAATGAAGAGCATTTGATGGAATGAAAATTATGGAAGAAGATAAGTTAAAAAATGATAATGTTTAAAGTTACTTTTGTGAAGATGCTTTCTTAAGAACCAATTCTAATAATGTTTAAAGTTTACATGAAAAGACTCTTTACCTTGTTACCACGTATTATATAAATGCCTTAGACAAGAAATAAAAAATCTTCAAAATTATCATGAAAAGACTGTTTGATTTTAGAAAATATTTTTTATTTCTATTTTCTATCTTTACTTTTAAATATAAAAATATCACTTTGTTTCTTATTTCTAAACATTCGTATAAAAATAAATAAAATATTATTTATATTTTGTGTAGTTCATAATATCTTCTGTTAAAGATAATTCTGTTCATATCTAATAATTATGAGTGATAAAATTCTCTCTAAATATTTAATAGTTGTATTTAGTTAGTAAAATTTAAATTTAGAAAATGTAATATGCTAAAGAAAAGAAATAATAATAATAATAATGTAAGGTATTTATTATTATCATGCTTGTAAATTTAAAAGAATATTATATATATATTTTTAAAATTAATAACTATGACTAATTTAATATTTTATTAAAAATTAAAAGATATTTATATTTTTCTAAAATAAATTATTAATTTTATTAGTTATATTATAAAAATAAGAATAATAAATATTAGAAAAATATAAACTCTTATTCTAGAAGACACTATAAAAATCACAGTAATATAATTAGTTGTGAGTTTTGAAGTTTAACGCGTGCAATGTACCGTTGCAAGGGAGAGTGACGTATGATTTGTATCCGTTAGTTCCCTCCGACACCTTTTGATTCCATCATTTTATTTGCAAAGGTTGCTTTCTAATTGGACGCAACACAAACACAAGTTGTCATTTTTCAAATAATATTTAATAGTAACGAGCAATTGAAGCAACTCACCAACATGCTTTCTTCTTTGTTTGTTTTTTTTTTAATGTTGTCTTTTACTCCTTTGCTAGACGTGCTTCTTCATTCACAATTAGTCAAATTGTGCCGTTGAACCTTCATTTCGATTCTTGCAATTCCAAGACACCAAACAATATTTAACTATTTTACAAACCATTTTCTCTTTAATAGAGTCTAAAACTCAAAGGAAGGAAAATGTAATTGAGTCTAAAAGTAATTATTAAATTGGTATCTCAATGACTATAGTGATTATAAAATAAATATTTGAAAAATTAATATAATAATAAAATATATTTTGGATAGATTAATTTAGTAACAAAATATTTGAGTGATTAAAAAATTAATTTAATAATAAAGTTATTAAAAGATTTATGTGATAATATATGTAATTGCATATGATTTACATTTATTTTGGACACTGGAATCTTTTTTTTTTTTTTTTTTGTCGTGGGGTGAACTATCCTCTTATGAATTCCGATTCTCTAGTTTAAAATAAATTAAATTAAAAATTGGAAGACCGTGGATTGATTTTCTTGGTATTCATTTGATCTAAAGTTTAATAGAATTGAATTTTAATAAAATTTTAAATTATTGAGTATAATTAAAAACTTGTGTTAAAAATAACTAGTTATATTTATATTCAGGTATATTTTTCATTAAACAAATGAAAAATAACTTTAAAACAAAACAAAAAAAAACTAACGGTTTACGCTGTATTTATATTTTTTTTTAGTTTTTTATAAGGAGAAAAACCAAGAATAAAATTAATTTTAAATTATTAATAACAAATAAATTATTAAACAAAAAGGAGCTAATATATAAAAAAAGATCATTAGAAAAGTGAGGAAGACAATCATAAATATCATTCTAAAAAATAAATTTAAAAATTGTACAAATTTCTTTATAGCTGAAGAAGATTAGTGTAGAGTATAATAAAATTCCAATTACATAAGCCTTACGTATCCTTTTTATAAGCAACTCTAAGACATGAACATGAATAAAATGAATCTATTAATAAATTAGATTTTATTAGTCCAATTAGAATATCAAAAAGAAGTTTCAACTTTATAAACTCTAAAATGATATTCATCTTTTAAGTAAATACAAAATTTTGTAAAGAATTTTAGAAAGTTGAACCACCTTTTGTGCACGTAGAAAGAATATGTTAGTTCAACCCATACTTGTTTAAAATGATTCAAACCAAAGTTTATAAGATTTATCAATCACAGATGAGATAGATTTGTCTTTCATAGAAGCACTCATCAGCCTTGAATAACATAGGCTTAGCAACATAACTTCACTTAACCAATTAAAAACCTTTATTGTTGTTCTTAGCCCAAACAAAAATACACAGGATAGAGTCTTCTTTATTACAAATAGAATTTGGCATCTATATTTTTCATAAAATAAACTGGAAAGGAATAAATGATTGAAAAAATAAGAGCAAACCTTCCAACTCTATTCAACAAATTTCTTTTTCAACTAATCAATATACCTTGAATTTTGTTAATGATAAAATTAAAAATTATTTTTTTAACTCTTCCCTAGAAAATTGAAAAACTCAAATATATACTAATGTTAGATGGGAATATGATACTATAGATAGAAGAGAACTTATCTTTCTTCACATTTGATATGCTCAAAAGGGTCTTAAATTCTTATAAATTAATTTTTAAACAAGAGGTTTTATACAAAAAAATAAAATAAAATTTCACCTCTGTAAACATAACTCTAACTTGAAATTATTTTACTTTCAAGAAAAGAAGAACAACATATATAAAAATAAATAAATAAATAAATGAGATATCTTTAGACTACTTTTAAAGATGCAAATTATGTTATATAATTTTTTAAATTTTTTGCATCTCCTCATTATAAGCATTCACAAGACAAAAGATATGGGAATATATGATCTCCTAAACGGAAACCTTTTCTAAGGAGAAAGTGGAGTTAATATCTCATCATTTTACAAAAGATATATGAAAGTAGTAAAAAATACAATACATACTAAGACTTATAATTTTTTTAAAAAAAATTCAAAATAATGAAGAGTGTTTTCCAAAAAACATCAATCAACTTTATCATATGTTTTTTGAAAATTCAATTTAAGGCCAATATTACATTTTTTTCTTTTTAGATTTAGTTATGGTGTGAACAATTTTGTGAAGAACAACAATATTATTTGAGGTGTCTCTATCATAAATAAAGCTACTTTGAAAATGACTAACATTACATATAGAAATTACAAATGAAAAATTTGTCTGTAATTCGAAACTAAGATGAGAAATATTAAGTGAGAATTATATACGAAAAATCCATCTATATTTTGAAACATATTTCTAACAATTCATATAGCTCTTTACAAATGGAAAAACTTGTCAATAACTAAGGTTTTTAAAATGTTGTATTTCATCAAAGCAGTTACAGACAAAAATATATTTGTAATGTGTGAAATAGATGAAAACCACACCTCCTCTTTCTTCTTCCTCACTTTGCATTTTTTTTCCTTTCTTTCTCTGATTCCCCTCCCCCCACCCCACCTTACCTCTATCATCTTCAATTTTTTGCCGATTGCTACTGGTTGGGGCATCTATTTGAAAAAGAAATTGTACTATTTTGTTCCTAGTACGATACTCTAACTTTTAATCGATTTAACTTTTTAATTTTTCATGTAGAATAGAGACTTAAAATTTCTAAGATAGAATTATAGAATTGGAGATGGTATGACTAAGGAGATAAGTGTAGAAGTAATTCTCTGAACCTAATTATTGTTTGTTGTGAGACTATTTGTGATTGTGAAGATTGTAGAATATGCATATGTGGAGTTATAAGAGGATGCGCTCTAGAATGATTTTAGGATTATGATGTGTATGTTTATGATTTATTTATTAATACATTTTTATATAATATATAGATTATATGTGAAGAAAATGTTTATTTTTGTATTAAGTGTTAACATACATAAGAAAATATTCATACATTAGGAGAAATTCTACCAAAATTTATATTAGAAATTTGTGTAATATAAAATAAAATATGTTCATATAGTATGCATGCTTATATTTAGGTTTGATTAAGGTATGGTAGGTAAAGGTAAAAAAATGTGTTGCTCAGCGTCTTACTCGTGGCAGTACTCCTCCATCAACCACTCCCTCTTTCACTTCCACACTAGTTGCAGTGCAGACCTCTCAAATTGGGGGGCAAGACCAATTCATCATGGTGCCCAACCCTGGGTATCTGCCTACTCCCCCTCTAATACAATGAATTACACAGTCTATACCGTTGACTACACTTGTCTTACTGTCCTTCTTTACACAGCACACAGGTAAGGTATGTAACACCCTTTTTTCCTTAATTGCTTTATTGTTAATATTTATTATTGGATTTTGTTTTAATTTAGAAATGTATGAATCTTGGTAGCTACGGAGGGTGTCGCTCAAATGAGACTGAGTTTTATGGACCAGACATTCTAGAGTGTTGTCGCTCAAGCAAGAAGGGATAATGTTGCCTTAACTGTCTTTTCGCCCATGTGAGATAGACTTGTTCAAGCAAGAATATCAGAAAAAGCTTGGAAAACCATTGTCTAATGTTTTCACCCATATGAGAGTGGATCATGCTCAAATGAGAGTTTACTCGTCAAACGAGAATTTGTTCGTTAGACAAGTATACCCATCAACAAGTAATAAATGGTTCTAAAATAAGTTTCTGAAATATCGTCTCACAAGGATTGATTTTCAATTAAGAATTTCTTAATTCAATCGTTTGAGCCTAGAAGATGTGAAATTTAATAAGAACCAGAATTTAATTATGAATAAAAGCAAATAAAACAACACACATCTTAGTTGAACTTATAGGAGAACAACCTAGGGCGTATGAGTTTTCTCTTTCAATCCTTTATTTTATTTTCCATTTAACTCTATATTTGATTTCCTTGTAATTACTAATCATTCATACAAATACTATTAATATTCTTTTCTCTAAATTAATATCACTAATTATTATGCAAGACATCAATTAAAGAAAGCATAAAGCACCTATGAACTTGTTAATTTAATAACGATTGAAAGAAAAAGATTAGTTTGATCAACCTAATCCTTTGTCTCATTTTACCCTGTAGATCCATTAACTAATTGAGGTATGATCGCCTAACAATATAATTAACTAGGATTATAATTATTCGCAATAGGATAAAAGTTAATCACAAACGAAAACGAAATATATATTCAAACTTCAAAATTCTATAAATTTATAAACAATAGTTTCCATAGCCCTAGTTATGGACTTAATTACTCATGTTAAAGGAAAGAACTAAAACAATCATAAACAAAGCCGTAATCAAAAGAAATAGCAAACTAGAGTGTTGATGAATCCATATTTTTACTAATATTTTAGTGTATTTCTAATCCATTTGATAAGGAAAATATATAAGAAAAGCATAAAAACTCAAAAAAATAGAATGATTGAAAGTTTTCTTTTAATATGTAGTTATTTTAGCATTTGTGAAATTTCTGCTTAGATCTTAAGAAATTAATCTTGTTTTTGTAGGAATAATCTGAGCAAAAGTCATGGAAATGAAAGATCAATGGAAAGGAAGAGGAAGAATAGCAATTCTGGACTCCAAAACACAAGAACAATGGAATACAAGTTTGGCGTGATCACTATTATCAATGAAAGTGATCACTCCAGACATCAAAGAGGAATACACACTGGGCGTTAACACTTTTCTCAGTGAAAGTAATCGTTCCAGAGCTTAAAAGAAGAAGGGAGTCTGGGCGTGGTCACTCTTACCAGCGAAAGTGAGTGTTCCAGAGAGTTACTCAGAAGAACAAGCTCTGCGTTAACACTCTTACTGGCGAAAGTGAGTGTTCTAGAGAAGGCAAAATTTTAGCGAGCTCTGCGTTAACACTCTTGCTGGTGAAAGTGAGTGTTCCAGAGAAGGCAAAATTTTAGCAAGCTCTGTGTTACTACTTTTACCAGCGAAAGTGGATGTTCCAGAGAGAAGTGTATCAAGGCAAGTTGTGCATGGTCACTCCTGCTCTCGAAAGTGATCATGCGCAACCACTCGACCTCCTGCGTTGTAACTCTTACCAGCGAAAGTGATAGTTCCAGTTTCCAAAAACTACTTGAGCTTTTGCGTGGCCACTCTTATCAGCAAGAGTGGTCACACATAGAATCGAGATTTTTATAAATACTTGTTTTAAGCTCAGAACTCGGGGTCTTTTGTCTTTTTTCCATTTTTTTCTGTTAGATTCTTGTTGAGATGGAAAAAAGGTTTAAATTAAAATAATTATATATTATTTATGATATTAATGATAAATATATTATTAATATATTAAGTTTTTGTTAATATATTAATTTATATTTTTTTATTTTTTAAAGTTAATTTTAAATATATTTATTTAAAATATAAATTTTATCGAGTTATGTCCTTCCTCAACTTTCAAAACTCTCCTTTCCAAACAACCTTTAAAAAAAAATTTAGATAGTTCAAAATCACATAATTTTTATGTAGTCTCCTATTTTTTGTTTAATTATGACAAGTAAAATGAACACTAATAAATAAAAAGTGCTTAACAATTAATTTTTATTTTTTTTTGTTATAAATTTTGAAATAAAAGATAAAATTAAAGAGAAATTTGTAATTTGTAAATTGATGTATGTTTTTTATTTTTATTTAAACTACAATATACTTATAGGAATTCTACTTGACTTAAATAAAATTGGCTCTTAACAAAAAATTACAAATATTTATCATAATACACAATTCTCAGATTGAAAATATCTGCATTCTAATGAGGTTAGTTGTCTCAACAATTTTTTTTTTCTATAAATAATAACATTCAAATTTTGAAAGAATGCTGGAAGGGAATCATGTATGTATCATTTGAACCAAATTATCATCTGCTAATATTTCACGATATATTATATGAATCGTTAAGTAGCATCCTAAGGAAGTAAGAACAAAACCCTCACAAAGGGATACATGGAAATCAATCGTTATCTTTGCCTACTAAGGAATTGCTTCCATATATGTTCCTTGAAGAACGTGTGTGATGCAAAGAGATCGAAAAAGAAACCTAGCGTGGAAGTTAAGCATTCACACAACACAAATTATGCAAATTTCCATTGAATGGAAGAAATAGAAGTAAATCAATCTTTGCAGGGAAAGGGATAACTGTATTCGAAGAAAAAGTAGGCAACGATGAAGTATAAAAGAAACATACATGTAGCCATGGATTTCACATTCCCAGAGAGCAGAGGCGAAGATTATATCAACAATGGCACAAATGGATCCAAGGAGACATGATGCATCTGCAGCTGATCGTGTCTATGAAGATTTTGAACCATCTTATGAATGGACTCAAGATGAACAAAGTGACGTCCTCATTCTTATGCTACGAGGTGAACCAGTTTTTCTCTGGCTGTACTAATGGTGCATGTTTGCTTCAATACAATTTTATAAAATTCGCTTTTGACGTTATTTTGTTTTCCGAATTAATTTGAATACATATAAGCGAGTAATTAAAAATAAATAATTTTAATGTACATAATTATACTAACTAATAATTATAAAATTATATACTTTTTATGTAGCAAAACTAAAGTCTGTCTATGTAAGTTTTCGAAAAAAATAATTGAGAGGGGAGTTGGGACTCACCCTTGTTTCCCTTAAATTCATCACTACTATTAACAACTTTGCCTAAAAGATATTGGCAAAATTATGTTTTTCTTCCTATAAAATGTTCTAATTTTTTTATTTGATGCCCAAATTTTTAAAAATTATAATTTCCTATTGACAAAATTTTTTAGTTTCCCATGTAGTCTTTCTCCTTCTTTTTTTTCCATTAGAATTATTTTTTTGAAATAAGGAAACAAATGGGAAAAATTGTACTATTTTGATAGACCAAACATAATTTAGCCAAAGATGTTAAAGTAAAATTCTTTTACATTTTTTATGGATTATATTGTCTGATTAAAAAGACTATTTAATATTGTACAGTCTTGAAAAATTATAAAACGGAAAGGAAAAAATGTAGACTGGTTAGCGACTCGGGCAGAGGTTGTAAATTGTAATGAATGAATTAAAACTTTAAAATAACTAATACATAGTAGTCTTATTTTGAATGATCATTAATTGATATGAAAACGATTTCATCTTGGAGATGAATGTCTTAACGCCTAAAATGCAATAATTGTCATTGAACAAAACTATCTACTTTCAACGTATAGGATTTATAAGGGAGAATTTGAAGGTTCAAATAAGCTCAAACCGTATACTAAAGATCAGAGGTGAACAACAGATCAGTGACAACAAATGGAGCAGATTTAACAAAGAATTCACCATTCCTCCTCATTCTAATCCCAATGGGATCAAAGCAAAGTTAGTAGGTGGCCTACTATATATAACCCTTGCCAAAAGCAACACTGAAGTTAAGCCAGTAACAAAATCACCAGTACATGAGGCACCAAATCATGAAGCTGGTGATAGGGCTAAGCCAATGGAGGACAGAACAGAAGCGAAACATGAAAGCACTGAGGCACCAAGACAAGAGGAACCAAAGGCAAGTGAAGTTTCTCAAAAGAAATCACAGAAGGAGAAGGAACAACCAAGTTATGATGATAGTGTTGTTCAGAATAGGGCCAAGGCTACAACCCATGAAGCTAAAGAAATGCATGAAACAATTGGTGGGTTGGTTAAGGGTGGCGAGAAGAAGGCTGACAAAAGGTTACCTACAACACTTTCTGGTTTGGTTGTGGAAATTATTGAGCAAAAGAAACTGGCTAACTTGCTGGTAATAATCTTTCTTATCTTGGTTATGGGGATTTGTGTTAAAAATGCAATCAAAGCTACTTTTGGAGGATCAAGCATTCAAGAGTTTTAATTGCTTACATTACTTGTTTATGTTAGCATGGCACTGGATTCACATGAATTTGTAAGCACAAAATCGAATAACAATAATATGACATAATATGAATAACTCTCTTCTTATATCCTCAATAACTTTGTATAAAATATTATTTTTTATATCAATCCAACTGCAAAATTATAATTTTATGTTATCTTGATTATTTGTGTTAAATTTTATTAAAATTAAATAATAATAATAATAATAATAAAATAGTTCTCAGGCTATAATTTTGAGGGTCATACGATTTTCTCCAAATGTGACAGAATAAGCTACTCACACCACCAAAACCTACTAAAAGAAACAGTCCCTATAACTATAGCCTGCAAGGATATTTTTAAGCGTTCTGAGCATGACAATAGCATTCCTCCAAAATTCAAATAAAAAAATCCCTCAGTTCTCCAACAAAATATGTAACATAAACAAAAACAAAAAAAAAACAATAGACCAGCTTATCAAACGCATATTCATAATCATATACTGAAAAACATTACCTATAAACAAAGAGCAGAAAATATCAATTTTGGAGAAGAAAGGACAAAATCTTACATCACATCAAGACATTATTGGAAATACAAAGCATTCAGTTTTCCAACTTGAGCGAATTATTTCACATTGATGACTCTGTTCGCTCCTTCTCAATTCACTTGGCACTGGCTAACTGGTTGCGAATAAGTTTGGCAGCAGCAACCATATTGGTGAGAGCAGGCTTGACTTCGGTGTATTTGCGTGTTTTAAGGCCACAATCTGGGTTGACCCAGAGAATGTTGCTTTCAAGAACTGCAAGCATCTTGTTGATCCGGTCAGCAATTTCTTCTGTGGGTGGAATCCTTGGTGAATGAATATCATAAACGCCAGGACCAATTCCAGCACCATATTTCACTCCCTCACGGAAGACAGAAAGTAACTTCTCATCTGATCTGGAGTTCTCAATGGTGATCACATCAGCATCCATGTCTATAATTGAGTGAATGATGTCATTGAAGTTGGAGTAGCACATGTGAGTGTGAATCTGCCAAACATCACAATATGTTAACTATTAACTCATAAGATTGATTAATCATTAGTAAAGATTAGAACATGAGATGTGAAGCTGAACCTGAGTAGTGTCCTTCACACCACAGTTGGTGATCCTAAATGAGTGAACTGCCCAGTTTAGATAGAAAGCCTCCTCAGACTTCCTAAGAGGCAAACCTTCTCTTAGAGCAGCCTCATCAATCTGGATAACTGTAATACCAGCTTTCTCAAGATCCTCAACCTCATCCTTGATAGCCAAAGCAATCTGGTAGCATGTTTCAAATCTAATAACAAATAGACAATTTTAAATGAAACATATATCCAGCAAAATGAGTATTCAAACTTGCATGGTAGCCAAAAAGGTTTTTTTCACACCTTGGCTGGTCATCTCTTACGAAGGACCAGTTCAGAATAGTAACTGGGCCAGTAAGCATTCCCTTCATAGGTCGTTTAGTCATACTTTGAGCAGTTGAAGACCAAAAAACAGTCATAGGGTTGGGACGGCTCACATCACCGTAGATGATGGGTGGTTTGACACAACGGGATCCATATGATTGCACCCACCCATTGGCAGTAAAAGCAAAACCAGATAATTGCTCTCCAAAGTATTCAACCATGTCATTCCTCTGAATTAGCAAAATTTTTCAACAATTAGTTTTGAACCATATTTCACTATAAGAAGAAGTCATTATCAAACTACTATCTATAACAAGTGTCAGCTCCTCACCTCAGGCTCTCCATGCACCAAGACATCAATGTCAAGTTCTTCCTGGAGCTTCACAACATTATTAATTTCCTCCTTAATGAAACGGATATAATCTTCCTCAGAGATCCTATTCAGATAGTAAACATATAGCAGTTTAAATGTCAAACAGTAGTAATCATTGGATGTGGCAGGAAATGCAAGATGAAGACTTGATACTCACTTGTTGGCCTTGAATTCACGGCGAACCCTTCTAAGATCAGCAGTCTGAGGGAAAGATCCAATTGTAGTGGTTGGAAGAATAGGAAGATTCAGTTTCTTCTGTTGTGCATCCAACCTGGCACTAACATTTGTGGTCCTCCGATGATCAGAGCCCTTCAGAGCAGCAGCCTAAGCAAAATGAAACTAACAGTTTAAGAATTCTTGTACCAGAAGATTCATCAAGTAAAAGAATCAAATTGAAGATCCTGTAAAGCACTTACAGCCTTTTGGACAGCCTCATTTGTCACCCTTGGGGAGGACTTCCTTGAAGCCAAGGCAGCAGCATTAGCAGAAAAGAAAACCTGCAAAAGGAAAAGCAATTAGAAATAGAATGGTATCAAGTTTGTGCAAAAAGTCTTCATTGGAAATTTGGCATGAGGTATACCTCATCCTTTTGTCCAGACAAAGCCTTGGCCAAGGCATTTACTTCAACTACTTTTTGTGCTGCAAATGCAAGCCAAGACTTAATCTCTTGGTCCAACTTGGTCTCATTCACCAGATCAACTGCAGTGTGGAGAAGAGAGCAGGATGTGGAAACCACAACATTGTCTGCAGAAGAAATAGATAGTTCCTAATTAGCTTCTAGTGCGCTGAATATATGTCTATAAAAATGTTAATCGACAACAAATACCCTTCCCAACAATGTCCCCAAGCGCCTGCAAGGTGTTCACAGAAGATGCAAGATTATTGGCCCAAATATTTCTTCCATCAACAACACCAGCAAAAAGAAATTTCCCAGATGGAAATCCTTGCTTGATCAAATCAAGGGTTTTTGTTCCACGGACAAGGTCAAACCCAAAAGCAGTAACAGCCTTCAAAGAGGTGAGTGTTTTGTATGCTTCAGTAGGGACATCAGCAAAGTATGTCTCAATCAGAACATTCAAACCAGATAAGCCTGCTTCTAGCTCAGCATAGGCATGAGTAAATGCTTGTAACTGGTGAGCATCAAGATCCTTCACAAGGGTAGGTTCATCAAACTGGATCCAAGTAGCACCAGATGCCTTCAGTTCAGCCACAACCTCCCTACAATAAATAACAAAGTATGAATAAAGTAACTTTATTATATGATTCAAGAAAACATCTGTATTTCAAGGCCATACTTGTAGACAGGAAGGATCTTGTCAACTAGGGAAAGAAGTGAAAATGACTTCTCAACACCCTTAGCTGGTTTTGACAGCAACAAGTAAGATACAGGTCCCAAGAGCACAGGTACGGTATTAATTCCCAGCTGCATATTAGAAAGAATAAGAATGTTAGAAACATTGGTGAATGAAATTAATAATTCAAAATAATTTCTTTTTCACTTCTGTAAGAAACATTCTTCCCAGATCAGAGTCTTTTGTAGTATGTCATCGTTAGTGAACATTTTTTAAGACCAGAGTCTACATGTTTTAGATCAAACATAAGATAGTTGTGCAAAAGCTATGTTTAAACTTACAACTTTGGCCTCTTTGTATTCATCCACTGCCTTGTGTGATGCATAGGTGAACCTAACATCTGGACCCAATTCAGGAACAATGTAATGGCTGCACCACAAGAGATTATAAGTTTGTTACAATTATGACAAATATCAAACCAAATTGCCAAATCCAGTTTTTCATTTATATATCTAAATCAAATTTAGTGATAAGTGTGTATGTACTCCTGCAGTTATTTCAAAGGCCACATCAAAATCTCCATTCATACACTAACCTACTCTTTTTTTTTATTATTTATATTTAATCAAATTATATGTAAAACTCAAAATTGTGGGAGTGTGGGGAGGGTGATTTACTTACTAGTTGGTGTCAAACCATTTGGTCATTTCCATTGCTGGTACGGATGCATTCCCTCTTGCCATGGAGAAGTAAATATCAAATCCAATCTCCCCGCCATTCCAACTATATCTAGCAGGAACTGCCCCAAGCATGGCTGTTGTGTCCAGTACTTGATCATAGTATGAGAAGGTGTTGCTTGGAATATACTTGATTCCAGCTTCAGCCATCTGCTTCCAGATCGCTGACCTAAGGTCTGCTGCAACCTTCTGCAGCTCCTCAGCACTACTTTTCCCATCCCAAAAGGATTCCAAGGCAAACTTAAGCTCTCTCTTGGGTCCCATGCGGGGATAACCAACAATATGAGATGCCATTGCTCTGTTATTGCAAATCCACATTTTGAATACTTCATATGACCAACTCAAATAATATCATCTTATTCTTACAAATCCAGTTCTATCGTTTCAATGACAAATAAATAAATAAACAATGAAAAGACAGTATTGATCGTTCATAAAAATGTGCTGATTCAAGACAGCCAAATAAATCCTTTACCCAAAAGATTCATTAGGAAAATTGGTGAAGAACATACCATAAACACAACATATATACATCAGCGACCAGATTTAATAATGTCTTCAACAATAGACATAGGATTCAAAAATATCAAATGACTCACTGTTGAATTCATCCCTTTAGATTCAAAGAAGAGACACAGAAGAACTTTGACAATCAAATACTCAGTTACAAATGAAGAGGAATGCTTGAATGTTCCACAAATGGATTGCATGTGTATTAACTTCTTTTACTGAATGTGATCAGAAAACAACTAGATGTGAGACAACACTAAAAACCTGTAACCAATGTAACACCTCAAAAAATGAAACTGTTTTATTTTTTTTATGAAACCTCCACTCATGGAATCTGAAGGTAAAAGACCACTCAAGGGATTGTTTCATCACTTCCCCCACAAAGGTGGATGAGTTTGGCATTGAAATTAAATCATCATTCATCAGCTTACCCCAAATGCAAGAAAATTCACAAATAAAATAAGTAATAACCTACTGCAGCATATCAATCCAAGATTCTCTCGTCTATGTACAAAAAAAATTGAGCAATTTCTTTTACCTCCTCAAGATAATAGGTGGGCTTTCTATTGTACACCACGAATAAATATCAGAATGTCCATTATGAAATATAGATAAATACAAGTCATATGAGTCATTGTACTCAATCCTTCATTAAGTACTACACTTAAATATTTCTGTTGTCTTTAATTCAAGTTCTATAAATCTAAGGCAACCTACAACCGTGTCCCAGTCTCTCAGCTTCATCAATCATTTCTGCTCCTTCCTACTATTTCAAGGAGATTTTAAATTCAAATCATATTAACAACATACTCGAAGCAACCAAACAGCCATCAAACATCTGCAATTTTTTTATTTTTTTTGGCCATCTTAAAAAAATACAGACATCTAACACAATTCACATAATAAACGACAACTACTAGAATTCTCAACAAACCCAAATTACCCACAGTGAATAAACATAGATTTGGACTTGTTAATCATATTATTCTAGGAAGAGGGAGACACAGATCAATAGAGCAAAACAGTAACCATGAAAACAAATTACCAACTTCAACATACTACAAACAACAAGTTTCACTAAATCAAGCTTAGCAACAACTTTTAACATACTTGAAAGTGGGATGCATGAGAATAACAACATCAAAATCAACCTCTAGCCAACAGAAAGCAAAACCATAAAGGGCAATCTCAAAACGCAAAAACCCATTTCTGGGCATAGATCAGAATCTCAGCTAAATTGAATCATTCTTCTTCCTTTTTTGCAGGAAGATGGTTGAAAATTCCAAAAACAATATTATTATTACTATTATATTTAAAAAATTCTTTATTCTTAGAAAGATAAAGAGAACGCACCGAGAAGAAGTAGCACGAACAGAGAAACGAAGATAAGAGGGTGATGAGAAAGAGAGAGAACAGAGTGAGAATGTGAACGGTGCCAGACACTGAATGGAGACTTTGTACATTTATACTACTCACTCACTCCACTTAGCAGCCTCTCTCTCTCTCTCTCAATATATCTGTCCCTCTCTCTCTCTTCTCACTTCGTGTTGACAAGACAATAATAATCTTGCTTCTACTTTTTGTTTTCTTGTCATTAACGTGGGGCTTCTCTTTATATGGAAAAAAATTATTAAAATAAGGTGTACTAAAAAAATCATAAAAATATTATCAATTTTAAAAATTATCAATTAAATTTTTAGATACCTTAAAAAATTATTTTTTAAAAAAATTGTTATTAATCATTTTTATTAAATTTTAAAAAACTATTGTTGACAAATTTTAACTTTTTATAATATTTTTGAAAAACTATTGTTAAAAATATTTTTTAAAATTTTATAAATTTTTTTCTATTTTTAAATGTATTAAAAATTGTTATAAACAATTTTTAACATTATTTTTTAATTTTTTCAAAATTTTATATTTTTAACAATTTTTTAAATTTTATAACTTTTTCTTGTTCTACATCAAAAATTGTTATTCATAATTTTTAACTTCATATTTTCATAATTTTTAAAAAATTACTATATTTGATATTATATTTTTTAAATGAAATAATTCTATTACTATTTTTAAATTTTATTATGCTAAGTCTTTATGCGTCTCTCTACATTTTACATTTTTATAAAAAAATAAATTATAAATAAAATTTAAATAACTTTATTGTTCAACTTATAAAGTAAGTATGACATGTGAATAAATTTTGTATTTAGTAATTTAATTTTAATGAAAATTATTTAATATTAAAGATATTTACAGTTTGTAATTTAATTTAAACATCTAAATAGAAATTTATAATGAATTTAATGCAAGTTTTTATGAATTAACCATCTCTTATTAATTATAAATATTTATATATATGTAATTATTTTTTAATAAAAATTTAGTTTGAAAGTTTTTAGGATGAAGTATAATATAAATTTTACATTAAATAGGATATAAAATCTTAGAATTAAATCTTATTTTAGTTTTTAAGTAGAAATTATTAAACATTTTAGTATGTAAAATTTTTAAAATGTTAAATTAATCTCTTATTTTTTGTTTCTATTTATCATTTTAATCCTACACAAAGTAACAAAATATTTACATGTCACGTTGAGTGTCATGAATAATTGATTGTATAACAAATATAATGTTGTTAGAACATGTTTGTTTGTATTTAAAAAAAATCTCTTTTTAAAAACTGTATTTTAATATTTCAAAAAGAGAAAACTTTTTTTAAAATGTAAACAAACATACTCTTAGTCTTTTGTTTTTAGAATATTTCAACTATTCATCTTTTTTTCTTTCATTAACATTACTATCTCTTGAAATAATCAATATTGGTCATTGTCTACGTTTATATCCTTTACTCACATTTTTTCAAGTTTCTCCACAAGATAATGTAAGTAACCTGTTAGGATCTTAGATAATCAGTGTTGAAAACTACTAATAAAATGAAATAACTTGAGTTTTGGCAAAGAGTATTCTTTGGCTATAACAAATACCATGGGATATTTAGTCACAAGTTTTGCAACATAGGTTAAGAGAACATAGGTTTTGAGAAGATAAGAAAAACATTTGGACCATCTAAATTTTTAAAATTTACATTTTGGGAGAGTTTCTTAGGCAATTTTAAAAACACTCTACATAAGTTAAAGAGTGAGAGATTGTAAAGGTATCACTTTAACAGTAGTTTTGATTTTATTCAAAATTAGAAGAGATGGATGAAGTGAATGAGTTAAGTAGCAAAATTTGTGTTGGACAACAAAACCCAATGGAATTAGGGTACCCTTATTGTTGTATTACAATGAATGATGATGTTGTTGTAGTTAATTTTGTAATGAGAAATATGTTTCTAATGAAGAATGCAAACACACATGATAATCAACAATACTATATTTCTAATAGTAAGAGTTAAGGAAGAATAAATAAAAATAAGGATAAATAATTAAAAGATTTTAAAAATTAAAGACTAAAATGTGTTACAATTTCAAGAACTAAAATAAAATAAAAATATATATTAAACTATATTGTTATTTTGTCACATAATTGATCGTACATATCACTTAATATGACATTAATATTTTGTTATTGTTTATTGATAATATGTGACTCAAATGATTAAAATGATGGTAAAGACAAAAGTGAAGACTCAGGTAACATTTTTAAAATTTTAAAGACTAAAATGTTTAGAATTTACTATGTCAAGAATAAAAGTGAGAGTTTAGTTAAAATCTTACATGTTTAATTATGAACAATAAGTGATTATATATAATATACGATAAAAACTATGTTTGGTAAAACAAGTTGAAAGTTGTAAGTTTCTAAAAAGCTAACTGAAAGTTATAAACTTGTAGCTAAAAGTTTATAGTTGTATAAATAGTTTATAGAATTAAAATAGTTTATAGTTATACAACTAGTTGATTTATATTAAATAACTTAAAAGGACATATAATACTATATTAATATAATATTAAAATTAATTATCACTTATTTTATTTATTTATAATTAATTAATTATATAAAAATAAAATTGTTCTTCATATATATTTAAACATGAAATATTCTAAACTATATATTTTTTAAATATAAAATATATTTAGATAGAAGAAATAGGAGCACAAATAAAAAAATTAAAAAAATGAATAAGACTGTCTTAAATATGTAGAGACAAAAGACAATAAAATTAAATTATTTATATTAAGTTTAATTATATAATGAGTAATCTGTTTTTTTTTTTTTAAATAAAAGGTAAAAATATAATAGAATATTAATAGCTAACTTTTGAAAGATAAACACTATTTTAAATAAATTTTAAAAATATAACTTTCAAAAGTTATAAAAAAAAATTATTCTGTATTTATTATAAATTTATAAGCTACGAGCTATATTTACCCAACACTATTAAAGAAGACAAAATTCAAAAAAATTAGAGTTATTATTAGTTTACTAATTTGATATTAATTCATTAATATGTGCTTAAAATTTTACAATATCAAATTAATAAATAATAAATTTTAAACTATAAAACTAAATGAGATGAATAAATTAATTTTTTTATTATATATTTCTAGGTATATTAAAAATATAATTTTTAACGTATATCTTTATTTTAAAATTTTTTAACGTATGTTCAAGAATATAATAAAAAATTATGTATGATAAATTTATGAAGAATTATAAATATTATAAAATTTAATATATTTACATTAAATAATAATTTTAATTAAAAATTTATTTACTTTTTATTTATTTTTAATGAACAATTAAAAATATTATTTTATATTTTTCATTCTTAAGATTTTATTTAATTTTAGGTTTTGTTTAAAAACTAAGTTTAAGTGTTTATAAATAATTTTTTATATAAATATATATTTATTATATTAAATTTGTAAAAACATAATAAATATTTTAATAAAATTTTATTATTATTGATTATTTATCTTTGTGCAGGTTGCTTAATTTTATCTTACCAGCGCTGACCATAAAAACCTTTATTTTAGTATGAAAAGATTTATATTATCTATATTTAACTTTGATCCCTGACGTCGTGCTTGGAAGAATAAGCTTTATTCCTGTTTGACTCATACTCTAATGGTTATGGTTGAAATAAAACCAATTAAAATAGGTCACCACTAGTAATTGCGTCGTTTGTTTTATAGTGAACGGTAATTTTATTTTTTAAAATCATGTAACTAAAGAAAATACATAACTCTTCACCTAATCTTTCATCTAGTAAACTGTTTTTAAATTACTAAATTCATCTGAAAATTTTAAAAATTAATTAAATCAAAAATTAAAAATTATATTTCATACAGTAGTTTGGTTTTTAGTTTTTATTATTAAAACTAAACTGCAATTATAAAAAAATTATTTTACTTTTTATTATATTTTTATTAGAAACATTATTTTTATTCAATTTTATCATGACACTGTATGAATATATGGTGTATTATTTTATTTACTTTTTTTTTTGCTAAATACTTTTATTTACTTTAAAATTTCTTTTATCTTTTAACAAACTCATTTCAATTTTTGAGCTACTATTTACTTTAAATTTAAATTTAAATAATAATAAATAAAATTTTAAAAAATAAAATAATTAAATAATACATAAATAAATGAAAATTTGATCCAAACTAAATTAATATTTTGCATAGTACAGCCAAGGACTAAAAGTATCTAAATTTTATCCAGAATATCTCTATAATGCACTAATAACAACTTCTAGTTAAACTACAACAATTAATAACATAATTAGTGTAAATATATATGAAACAGGGTTTAAGTGTATAAATATAAATTATAAAATATATCAAAATATGAACTTATCATTATATGTCATTAAATTAGTTGGATTGTTATGGATTAAGGCAAATGATAGATATTTGGGTGTTTATTGCATTATTTACTTGATAGACATTTCATGATTGTGCTTAAGGACAAGCAAAGCTCAAGGTAATTTTCTTGTAACTACATACAATAGCGAGTGTCACCATGAGAACTAAAGAGTTAGTGTTTTCATTAGTTAGCTTAAGTTTTTCCCAAAGTATCAACTACTTAAACCTAGTTATGTAGTGTGTAAAGGGAATGTTGTCATATTGGTGTAATTATATGTTTAATTATTATTAATTCTATTGATTAGGATGGTGTAAATTGGAATTATGTGGGAATATGAAATATACAAGCTGTGTGATGAGCTGTGCGTAGTTTGTAATGTTGTAATTGTGGCTAACTAGTATTAGAAAGCATTTAGATGAGAGTTTGGATGATTTTGGAAGGGTGGTAGGTGCAGGAGATCTCGCTCAGGCGAGGTGAATCTTGCCCAAGCAAGATGATTCGTGCAGGGAAAGTCGGTTGCAGAGCTATCTCGCCTAGGCGAGGAGATGCTCGCCCAGGCTAGAAGATGCTCGCTCAGGCGAGAACGAGATGATGTCAGTCCAATTGCCGCCTCACCCAAGCGAGGGTGACCTCGCTTAAGTGAGATTGGGTCGCTCAGGCGAGAACTCATAGGGTGAATGTCGAGCTCTCTGGACACTGTCTCGCTCAGGCAAGATGGAGCTCGCTCAAGCGAGCATATCAGAAAAGAAGGTTCGAGATTGTTGTCTGCATATCTCGCTCAGGCGAGTTGTCGGTCGCCCAAGCGAGATGACGTCGCTCAAGTGAGCTAACCGTTGCTCAAGCGAGATTGCTCAGGGTTTAGGGATATTTAAGAGATTTTCAGCATGAAAACTCATTCCATTTTTCCAAACTTAGGTTATTTTCTCAGTTTCTCTGAATCCTCTCTTCCCTTATCTCAGTTATAAGCCGTAGAAACTCCAGTCTCAGTTCATAATCAAGTTCAAATGTTGATTTTAGACGATTCAACATAAGTTTCTATGATTTAAATCTAGTTTTTCCCGATCGTTTTCTCGTTTTTGGGTTCTGATGGATATCTCTTGGTATTTAGGAGACTTTCCATTAGTAGACGTTGATCCTTTGTAAGATATCCCCGTAAACTCATCTTCGAGGTAAGGGGAGCTTACTTTGGTTGGCTTTCTAGATATTTATCTAATATTGAACTATATAAATACCATTATGGAGATGTGTTTTGGCTAAAGATAGGTTGAGGAATGAGAAAAACCTTAGGGTAGAACGATGTGATTGTGATTGATGTGTATGATGAGCCTGATATGTGAGTGTGGAATTTTATGTCATTTTATCCTGTGGTATTAAGTTGAGAAAAATATTTGGATATGATGTTGAGATTGAATGAGATGTTTTATTATTGAATATTTGATAGAATTGAAACGGTATGAAAATGTGGTAGGCAAATATGCTGAGTAGTAGGCCAACGTGCCGAGTTGTAGGCCCAAGGGCTGAGTTGTAGGCAAATGTGTCAAATGGTAAGTTTATCTTAAATCATGAAAATCGTGAGGATGAATGGAACCTAATGGTTGTTATTGTGGATATCATTATGTTGGATGGGAATGTAGATTAGATTGATTGTGGAAAGGATTGTAATCATGAGGAATAATTAAATGATAGATTATGTTAATAATGATATTCATCGCTTTATTTGATGATTATGGTTGTAATTACGTAAGCTCACCCTTGTTGTTGTATGTCTGTATTGGTGTGTGTGTCTGGCGATGATTGTATGGTGATACTGGAGCAGATGTGACAGGTTCTACAGCTACTTTCCATGCTGAAAGGTCTAGCTGAGGGAAGCGCGAAGTCTGAGGTGTGTGAAGATTGTACTTCTACTTTAGTTAGTCTAGGGTGGTTTAGGAGTCCTAGATCAGTTAGTTACAATCTTCGATAGTGTAGATATTGTTGTAAATTTAAAGTATGTATTTTGAGCTCTGGTAGAGCAATCCTTGTAAATGAATGAAAAGTTGGGAATTATATGAACAAATACTTTTGGAATATTCCTATATATTATCAGAAAGTTGAAAGATTTTGAGGTAATAATGAGAAGTCAGAATGTTAATGATTCCTTACAAAAAGAGGTCGTGATAAATGTAACATACTAACTCAATTTTCTCAATTTTCCTACTATATATATATATATATATATATATATATATATATATAATCATTTATTAATTAATAAACTGGGCAAAGTTCGTGAACGATAAAAACGGTTCAATATCCTTAGATTTTGTTTCCACTAAAAGATGAAGAATTTAATTCTCATATATCAATACTTAAGATTTTCAAATCCTAATTGTAAAACAAATGGAAACAGTCAAATTAATAATTTCTCAATAAACCTATCAAATACTTTTAACTTCAATTCAAAACTTTTATCATATAATTACAAATAACAGTCGACCTTGAATAGGAAGTATTCATAAATATCTTTACAATTTTTCCCATAAACACATTTTCTCTTTAGAGCAATTCCTTTCCTACCACTCCTTGCAGGTATATCCTAGCACGAACAGAACTCCTTTTCCTAAAAAATATTTGTAAGGGTGAGCATCTCTTGCCCACTAACAATTTAATTATAACAGAAAGGAAAATAACCATACCATACATTAAACACATTCATTTCTAGCCAATCCAGACATCTATTGATCATGGCATAATTTCATAACTCAATCCTTTTCTCACTACCATATCAATTTCAATATACTTATACATCTCAATTCAAGATACAAATATTCTATATTTTAATCTGTGAGAATCAAACAACCTATCCACATCAATTTCCCCTGCCATTAGCTTATCTATCAAGCATATAATCATGAGGCATAACAACATATCATTTCCCATTACTTCATACTTAATCAACTATCAGCATCTCACAATTCTGTGCTGCACTACTTGCACTCAATCACATATCAGCATTTCACAATCACATGTCACATTACTTGCATTCAATCAAATATCATTGTTAATTCATAATTTTGTGCCATATTACACAATTTCATGCCACATCATCACTATTCCACATCATTCATTCATTATCGAACATTGATCAATTTCAATGGTACTCTTGGGCCCTCAAATCGCGGCCAACATACTCTCCCCAGTTACGATGAACTTACGTAGCATGAATAGTCGTTGATGAGCCAAACCACACACGGATACAACGTGTGCGTTCCCGGCCTTCCAAACCAAGGTATAGTTAGAAGTTTAGTCAGGAAATGATCGTGAGGCCTGTAAATGCTTCCCACTTTTAATCATGTACACATCAATGAACGACATTTACCACTCTCACTTCCCCCAGATTTCCAGAATCGACTCCAGACCTTATACCCCCAGTATATCGATGAACTATTCATACTCTATCTTAATTGTGGCACATCACATTATATTATTCTAATACATATGTAACAACTACATTAACCGATGTACTACAACATATGAGTTATAATCTCACCCATCGGTGTACTACAACTCAAATATCATAATCGCATCAATTAGTGTATTTGTAACCCATGTACTAGTATTCCACTTTCCATCACACACATACTCATCACATACATCTATCATATTTCATATCACATCACTTTCTAGAAATCAATTTCATTACATTTTATTCACTGTGATCTTTTTCATTTCTCCTTTCCTATCATTTTGTCAATCAAAGCATATATATATATATATTACATACATATCAACCAGATTCAGATTCACACATCAATAGATTCCTTATTTATAATATTCCCTAAATCTCATTACATTCATATGATCATCCAATTTCCTTTATTTCAGCACATTAACTTAACCCATATCATCTTATCATACCATCTAGCCCATTTGTCATGTTATATTCTATCATCATAGAACTATCATACAACAGCACATTAGCACATACTTCCACACGATCCGCATGTTTCACATTAACTTATCATCACAACAGCAAAATCATAACACTTATCACACAATATGTCGAAGGTCAAACACCCTCGGACTCAGCCCAAATCGTGTAATCTCCTTATACTTAATTCCATATCTAGTTTTTCCAGTTCCAATAAAGTCTTCTAACTTAGAGTTCCTTAGTTTCTACCTCTCATCACTTAGCTCATATGTGTTCAGATCATCCATTACTTTTCCTTAACCCAAAAATACACCTTTACCATACATTTTCCCAAACATCTCAGATTATCACCATAGTAGGTCACTTAGATTCTTATGAAGTTATTACATATAAAAGAAGACTAAGGCTTAAGAATACCCCCTTACTTGGAAATGAGTTCGAACAATAAGTTCTTCTTGAGCTCCAGGAAGAAACTCCACGTTTCAAACGGTAGAACTTCTCAAAAACTAGATTTCTCTCTAGTATCATCGAAAAGATCACCATTAGAAGAAGAAAAACCGAACAATAGAAACTGGATCTAAAGGTTAGGCTCCGGAACTTACCCAAATCCAAGTAGAATGGACGATAGAGCTCAGATCCACAAAGATTCAGAGGTTTTGAGGGCTTTCTCTAGGATAGGGGAGGGAGAGAACTGAGAGATATCAGAGAAAGAGAAGTAATTTTGGTAAGAAATAAAATTTTTCAACGTGGAAGTCTTTAAATACCCCTCAGACCTGCACGATCTCGCTTGAGCGACTGACAGCTCGCCTGAGCGAGATGTGCATAAAAGATCTCGAACCTTCTTTTCTGATACGCTTGCTTGAGCGAGATATCTCGCTCAAGCGAGATGGTGTATAGAGAGCTTGTCATTCACCATGTGAGTCCTCGCCTAAGCGACCCAGATCTCGCTTGAGCGAGATTTCCTGCACCAAAACTCCTCCATAAATCCTTTACACTCTCTTCCAAGTACATTCTAATACTACTTAATATTAAACGAAACCTCATTTACCAAAAAATGAAATGAGAATGTTACAATAAATGTCATTAAGAGTAAAAAATTTAATCATGCTTAATGAAAGTTCAATGCTAAAGAAATATTATCATAATATGTAGGATATATAATTTAATGGTCAAGAACTTCATTTAGGCACACATAAACAATACAAAACATATGGTAAGCAAAATAATATGCAACACACAATGAGAGAACTAAGAACAATAAAAGATTAAAGTAGGAGAAATCTTAATTTTTGCCCTTAGAAGCATGGTAGTCAAAATCAAGATTTTACGATAGGATCAAAAGGAGGGTCACAGATTGTAACTTGTAAGATTTTGACATGAGTTATAAGATCCTAGAAAATTGTATATATGTATATAAAATAGTATAAATATGAAGATGGGGGATGCACATGAGAGATAAATGAGGAAAAAGAGTCATCCTCAAAATAGTGAGAGACATGCCTAATAAAAACAGATATGAGAGAAAGGGAAGAAAATAGATTAGATAATGTATTATGAAAATTGAAAAGAAGACTATTTTACCTTTAAAAACCTTAAAACATGGTCATTTTAAGGGAAAAAAGGAAAATTTAGATAATTTTAAAAAGTAAAAAGTCTTTTTAACCCTTAAAAAATCCTAAAAATTGCTTTATTTTGAGGGTAGAAAAGGAAAGTCGATATTTTTACTCCAACAACACTGTTGCTTTGTGAAAGGCCACGGGTTAAGTTGTCATGACTACGAATATAGCTGCATAGTTGCCATAGCAAAACGCTTCATTATTGTCAGTTTGTGGCAGCCGAAGGCCACTCCACCATGCATTGTTGCACATTGGCAACTACAAAGCAATTAGATCAAAATACAAACAAGTTAAAATAGGCACGACAAAATTATTGCATTGTTGCATATTGGCAACTATAAAAGCAATTAGATCAAAATACAAGCAAGTTAAAATAGGCACAACAAAATTGTGCGTGTCTACGGATCTTGTAATCTTGCATGATGATTCCACATGATCCTACAAATCTCATACCTTTCTTACGAGCCAACAAGACATAGTGGTTCATGATTGTAGCATCGCACGATTCTGAGTCAACATGCGATTTTGACTACCATATTTGGAAGTGACTCTTGGAGATTACAAAAAAAGTTCTTATGAAATCTTATACCATGATGTCTCCACTTTTGATTTGATCTTTTGTGTCTCAATAATGGCTTTTCTCTTGTCTTGTAATTCTTGTATTTTCACTTTCATGTCCCAAAAGTCTAAAAGTCTCTTTCTTCCCTCCTTTATAAAATATTTTTATAAATAAGTCTTTGATACTTTTCTTTTGTGTCTTTAGAAAGAAAGCCTAATCAAAATTTTAGTATTTGTTGCAAGCATTGAGTGCAAGTATGTCTAGCAACATAACTTGATTGTGTTTGCTATTATTATGCTCTTTTTTTTAACCCATTTATATCAAATAGGATCATAGCTTTGTTACGTGATACAAATAGTTTATATATTTTACTATTTAAGACTTATTTTTTCAATGTCAATCTCCAACAACTCCTTAGTAAAATCCAATTTAAATGTAAAATTATGCATAACTTAAATAGGAATACAACCTAACATGTATGAATTGTACACATCAACACACCCCCACTAAAGATATTTCACTATATACAATATCTAAAACAATACCTTACCCTTATAAGAAAAAAAAGCACTTTAAAAAAAATGCTTATGATACAATTTAAAACACTATAAATTATTAAAACTATTTTTAATTCATTTAAAACTTTTTTAATGCATTAAAAAATTTTAATCAAGTAAATAATGATTTAATAAAAAATTATTAAAAACAGTTTAACTAGACATATTTTAAAATAATTTTTAAATGTTTAAGATGAAAAGAAATCTTCATAAAGTATTTCAATTAAATAAATTTGAATCTATAAAATTAAGAATAATAATTCTCTTAACCTTACATAATTAATTTTATCTTTTTATTTTATTTATCTTTAAAACATCCAACTTGAAGGTGTGACCATTTGCATTTACGCTTAAGGTAAGATCTATGTTTTATCCAAAAAGAAAAACTATTTATAATAATTATACATAAAAATATAAGTAAATATGACTATAAATTTTGATCTATAAGATAAAAAAGTAGAACTAAAAAATAAATCTTTTGACACTTGAAAATTAATTCACATTTTCTCTTTTATCCTCTACAATAATTAAAACTAAACATATTTTATCCTTTCAAAATCTATTTTTTTCTAATATTCATATCACTAGAAACTTAAGGTGGCTTGAACATGCATTTTACACTTAAATAGATAAAATTGACCTGAACTCGATAAGGAAAAGCACAAATAGACTAGGTTTAAAAAAGATAATATGATTATCTATTCATAAACTACTCAACAACACTTATAAGAGGAGAATTATTAGAGCATACTCACTCAAAATAAATAAACAATAATAAAATACAAACAAAACAAACAAACTCTTCAACATGGTCATATCATACAAACCATTTACTCTGAATAATAGTTTTTTTTTTCAAAAACTTCATTATTTTTCCTTTTTTTTTCCTTTTTTCTTGATTTAATGGCTCTGTCAACACAATAATAAAACTTTCTATTAAACTATCGAGAAAAGACTTTAAACAAACACCGATTAAGGTATCTTTGCTATGAATTAGAGATACAAAGACTAAAATAAAAAATACATAATGTATAAAAATTACAATGAAAAAATTATTATATATAAAAAAAATTATAAAAATATGAGATAACTAAAAATAACAATAATAAATATTTTAATTATGTATTTTATTTAGAAAATTATTTACAAACTTTTTTATATAAAATATTAATTGAAAAAATAAGTTTTGTGATGGAAAAAAATATTTAAACCAACAAAAGTATATAAATAGTAATAACATCTTATTTTAAAAGTGACCATTTAAAATAAAATGGAACTAGTTAATAGCTCGTACAATAGATAAATATTTTATTTTAAAATAAATAAATTTTAATAATTAAAATTAAAAATTTATAATTTTTAAATATATATATATATATGTATATATGTATAATAAAATTAATTTTTATGAATAAATTTTATTAAAAAGATAAATATTTATGAAAAATATAAAAGTTTATATAGGTCAATTAAATTTTCTAATTTTAAATTAATAAAATTTGGTTTTTGTCAATTTATTTCTACATAAACTTCACAAATTTCATTTTTACTTAAAAATTTAACAAATTAAATTAATTAAATATCTTCTATTATAAAATAACTACCAAAAATTCAAATTATACTAAAAATAAAAACATAATTTTTATAATCAAATTTTAATTTCATATTTAATTTAATATTTTAAATTATATTAATTTTCTAACAAAATTTTTAATTATAAACTTTTAAAATATTTCATATTCCAAATCTATCATAAACTCTCAAATATTTAAATAAAAATAATAATTTGAGAGGTTTAATTTAAAAAATTGAAAGATAAATTAAATTTATTCAAATTTTAAAATAAAAGACCTAATTAACAAAACAAATTAAATAGCCAAAATAACATATAATTCAAATTATACAGAGAAAAGTGCAACTATCCTTGTTTTATTCAATGAATCGGGTCGGGTTGGGCCTCGATTTATTCGGTCAATTCCATTTAGTCCGACCCGACACGACCGGGTATAGTTTATGATTTGGTTAGAAGTGATGTGTATGTTGCTTCAATTGGTACACTGCGGAGTGAAGCAGCAGTGATGGGAGAGGCAGAGGAGAAGCAACGTCGTCGTTTAGAGCTTGAAGAAGCCCTTGAAATCCAATCCCTAAGACGCATCATCAGTGCTTACCTCAAGTATCACTCCTTTTCCCCTCTTCAATTTACTATTAACATTTTTATTAAACCTCACTTTTTCTCTTCAATTTTTGAAATGATCACTCAACAATTTAAGCCAAAAACAAGTTTTGTTTTCTCAACTAGAAAATGTTCCAAAAATTAGCGATACTTCTTTTCTATACAAATCGAAAAAAAAAAAAGAAACGAAGCAGTTGTTTCCACTGCTCCGTTTTGTTTTTATTCGATTTTGTAATTTTTTTTTTCGTATGTTAAGCGGAGATCAACATGGTGTCGATTGGAATGATTTCACTGCTTATTCGCCACTGATCACATAAAAACACACGAAGAAATTGTTTGATTTGAGCATTTTTGTAAATTTTCTGTCTGCTACTTTTTGATATTATGGCATCAAGGTGATCCTTTCTTATTACAATTGACAAATGCAAACACAGTCATAAGTATGTGAAGTCTCCAAAATATTGTTGAATTCCTTAGCTGTCTTCATATAAAAATTTTATGGTCCATTATGTTTTGTTTGTTAATTGTATTCAAATCTGATAGTACTTGTTGTCATTTCGGGTTTCTGTCATAATATCTACAGATAATAAGTATGTTTTTGTCGTCTTTTTTGTTGGAAGTAACGCTAGAACCTTTTTTTCAACCGACTTATCATGCAGCTATCCTGATGCTGCAGAAGAGGATGTTAGAAGATATGAGAGGTCTTACAGGAAGCTTCCACCTGCTCATAAGGTATTTTTTTTTCTCTCTTGCATTTGCTTGGTATTATTATATAGTTTCTGTTGGTTTTATGGTAAAAAAGCAAAATAAAATAAAGAAAAAGAAATGTGCAGAATTGTAAGAAGAATGAATGGAGAAAAAACTCAACTTTTATTCAAAAACAGCAATTCATTTATAATAAGTCAAAAAAACATAAACTGATTACGTAACTGAAAGATTTGATAACAAACTAAATTATTTTTAAAATATCGAAACCACTTATTGACTATGATACTAATTTAATAAACTGAAATAACAAAAAACAACTGATAGCAGTTTCAAAAGTATATTATTAACAGTTTCTTGTGGGTGGATTGCATGCTGTTTCCTATTTCTTGGCCTATCAGATTTGATATGAACTGCAGCATAAATCTAAGTCCTTATAGAATAATGATTTAATGATACTCCATGGTATTACACTGTTATTTCTGGCTTGTTACATCTTCCTTAGCTTGAGGAAATTGGGTACTCTTTGGCCAATTCAAACTGTATGGATTGAGCTTGTTGAACTCTTGCCTGTCATTGTTGATATGGATGCAAAAGAGAAAAAATGTTGCAAACACTTTATGGATCACTTCTTGGTTGGATTGCCATTTTGTTAGGACTGCAGTTGAGAATATGGGTTCAAATGGGGCCAAGCCCACACTATGGAGAGTTTGCAGTAGAAGAAAGAAGAAATGTAGTGGCAAGGAGAGAGTGACATGGCATAGAGAGAAGAAATTTGTTAGCCAAGTAGGAGTCCATTATAGTGGGAATGGTATGTGAGAGAGGGGTATCTTTTCAGAATTGAGAAGTTGGTTATGGATGGAGAGCAGTAGCTCTTTGTAGGAGCCTAGCTTTGTGGCGATAGTACTCATTTTACTGGTTTTCCTTTACATATCAACTAATACCAAGCTCATTCTCTCAATTTCTCTTGTTTTAATTGCTTTGTTTCCCTGTTGGTTTAATTGGTTTGCATCAAATTGGTCTAACTTGCCGGATATATGAGAGGGATATCCACTCTGAGGGATCGATGTTTCAGGCATGACAATAGAAGTGAATGCCACCAAAGAAGAAGGCGGGGAAAGGAGGAGGAATGGAAGCAATGTTTGCTGTTCTTGAAAACGCAATGGCAGCCATCAAAGCTACCATGGTGGAGATGAAAGCCAAGTTGAGGAGAATCAAGCTCAGCTTATCACATTATTAAAGAAGTTGGAGACAAGGTTTCAATGGATATGGAGGATGAAAGTGAGGGAGAATGAGCCGATAACAATGGCAAGGAAGAAGAAGACAATGTGGGCAAGAAACATTCAATGGAGAAATCAAAGTCTAATTCTGGAATGAGGGAGTTATAGGGAGATTCCTTAGATGAGTTCCGCCAATCTATGAAGAAAATTGAACTTCCCATTTTGACGGAGAGGACCCCGGAGCCTGGATCAGTCATGCTATTTTTGAGTGCAAGAGACCCATCTAGATATGAACATCAATCTGGCCCAACTTTGCATGGGAGGGCCCACCATCCATTTTCTTAATTCTCTCTTGGATGACGATGGAGATATGATGTGGGTGCAATTCAAAATCTAGTTGATGGAGTGATATGGAGGTACAGTAGATGGCAATATTTACAAACAATTAGCGGCGCTGCATGCCTGCAGCAAAGGGGAAATGTTGATGAGTATATAGAAGAGTTTGAGCGCCTTACATAACAGGTGAAGAAGTTTCCCAATAATCAACATTAGGGTACTTCTTGCACGGGTTGTGAGAGGAAATTCACAATTTTATACGTACTCTCAAGGTGTTGGGTCCTAACTTGTGTTCTTGATTGATGGATTTAGCTCAAGCATTGGGAAAGGAGGTATGGAGGAAAGATATGAGCATGAGTCTTGCGCGATAAAATATAGGTCGGAGGTGTTTTGGGCCAAATATGAGTTAAAGGTTTTTTTTGAGTCCAAAATGGAAGAGATGTGAGGAGAAGGATTGGGTTTATATCAAAAGTGGAAAGGAAGCTACGATTAAAGGGAGTAGTGATGGAGGGTCCTATGGGCTAACACTACACAAAACAGGACAAGCATGATAAGGGTAGTATTTTTCCCAAGGACAGAGGAGTAATAATTTTGTCTTATCATGTGCTCATGGAATGCAAAAAGAAAGCACTTTGCTACAAATGCGGGGGATGATTTCACCCTATCAACCAATGCCCTAATAAACAACTTTGAAATATGGTTATGGACAATGATGGGGATGAGGAGGAAGTTGGAAATATGTTGGTAGTGGAGTTGGTGAAAGAAGATGACCTTGAGGGTGAGTGAGTGTAGCATCATGTATCTTGAAAGTTTGCTCATGAACCAAGAATTCAAGTAGCAAACCTTGAAACTCTGTAACATGATGGAGTTCCAATCTTGATATTAGTTGATACAGGAGCAACACATAATTTCATATCATGAAGGCTGGTGACGAGTATGGAATGGATAGTGGAGAACACTAAGGCGATGAGAATTTGATGATGACGCAGAATCGTTTAGGGATAAAAGAACAATTGCAAAAATATTTGAAAGGGAAATGCTACTTGTATTATTGAATGATCAAAAGGAAAATACAAGAATGATATTCCCACAGAGCAAGGCTCCTAACAGATAGCTATTGCTATTTGTCTCTAACAAATTCCATAATCTTCTTTTTTGATTCCCTCTCTCCTCACTCCATCCCAATATAACATAAAATCACTCAAAACCACCTTGGGCCCACACCAAACACACTACACCCCCTGCCACTTCATCAATCCCTATTCTTCTTATTCCTTCTTACATATACCCTCCAAACGGTTGGCCTATTCAATTGTTGCTGCACCAAATTAGCACTTGGCCCATTGACTCTATTGGATCTCCAACAGATTAGGGGATGGATATAGAGTGGTGACAAAAGGCTTTTGTAAGAATGTAAATCTGCAGGAGCCCCCAGCGGTCCTTGCAACCAGAACAGTGACCAAAGATGGGGAATCTATTAGTCAAATGTTGATTCAGTAGAAGGGAAAACCTGTTGAAGAAGCAACATGGGAGGAAGAGTTTAATATTACAAGTCAATTTCCCAAGTTCAGCCTTGAGGACAAGTCGGTATTCAAGGGAGAGGCAATGTTACACTATGGATAATTTACACTAAAAGAAAGAAGAAATGTATAGGCAAGGAGAGTGACGTGGCTGTGAGAGAAGAAAGTTGTTAGCCAAGTAAGGAGTCTGTTATGGTGGAATTGGTGTGGGAGAGAGGGGTATCTTTTCAGAATCAAGAAATTGCTTCTGGATGGAGAGCATTAGCTCTGTGGTAGTAGTACTCATTCTACTATTTTTCCTTTACATATCAGATAATACCAATATCATTTTGATAGAAACTGGTATCTTTATTAAGAATACAAGAAGAAGCTCCCAACATTACAGGATAAAACACACATTCAATAGTTCTTCGAGGGACTGCACCTCCTAAGCCAAAGGCCCTAACTCTCATAATTGACAAACCAAGGTTCTATTGAGAATTGCACTATTGCAAATGGCAGAAGCCGATGACTATCAAAGTTCTTTACTACCTTCTGCTGTGTCTGGTCTTTTATGTCAAGAATTTGATTCCATCTCTGAAATTCTCTTTTTGTCATCAATTCAACTGAATATTCATCACCTATGTCTGCATTCTCTTCTACTATATCATTGGTCCCCTGCACCTCGACTGCAGGGTTCTTCTCTGTTTCTGTCTTTGTATGCTCTTTCCCTAGCCTTGGGTTGCCTTTCATATTGTGTTCCATCATTTTTTAGAGTGCTGCAGTGGATTGCCTCATCAATTCATTTGTTCCTTTGTTTCCAGCTGCATCTCATCAAATTGCTTCTCTAACTTCTTGCTCGAAACCATCTTCTTGCTTTACCCAACTATGTTTCAGGTGATTTCTGTCCAAGAAACTTGATATTCCTTCAAGAGTCTCACACATCTCAACAACTTGAATAATGAAAATTTACAAACACTCCAGGTTGAAATTGACTGCTAAAAGGTTGAAACCAAGAATCAAGTGTTGCCTCACCTACAAGCTCTGAATCGGAGCTCTGTTACCAGTGACAGAAACTGGTATCTTTATTATGAAATACAAGAAGAAACTTCCAACATTATAGAATAAAACACACACACACGACAGTTTTTCAAGGGACTGCACCTCCTTAGTGAAAGACCATCTCTCACAATTGACAAGCTGACCTCTGTCTCTTCCTCCCTCTTATTTATGGAGGCAATATGCCTTATTTTGTGTACAATCTCAACCCTGCGAAATTACTAATTAAGGCTAACTAACTAATATATTGTAATTAACTAATTAAGCTAAATAACCAAGATATTATAACTAACTACTACTATGTCCCTAACTAACATCATAGCAAACTACTAATGGGGGTTACCTAACACATTCTCTCTATTTCCCTTGTTTGAATTGCTTTGTTTCCCTGTTGGTTTAACCAGTTTGCATCACATTTGGTCTTGGTTCTGTCCATTAGAATATGGGTTATTGTTGGCACTTGGCACTCTGTGGTAAAGAGATGGGTTGGAACCTGCTTTTATTATTATGGAAATGGAGACAATATGAGCAGAATTGTGTGACTGATCAGTCAACAATTATGTAAATTTATTTACAGGAATTATTAACCCTTAACATTGTTTCCGCAGCTCTTTAGTTGCTGTCTTGTAATTTCTATTAATTCTTTGATTCCTTTGTTTACTGAACCTTTTATTCTGCATTTGTAGGCTTTGTTATCCCATTATCCTCAAAAGTTTCAAAGATTACGCCGGTACATTTTACTTGCTCTCTCTCTCTCTCTCTAATCTTATAAAAAAATGCCAAGATTTCTGAAGTTGATGCTAATGATGCTTTATTTGTGGAACAAGGGATGATTTGAAATTCTGCCTGCTAATTACTTTCATAGATAATTTTTGTCTTCAACAGAAAAAGCCCTTTGGGAGGATTGAATAATTTTGTATTTTAGAGCATATAAAAAGCTGTTTTAACCTTTTCTATGCGTAGTTATACTTACTACTTATTTATAACATATGGTTTTCAGCATATGCTTCTCTTCTCTATTTCTCAACAACATATAATATAATTATAGGATTTTCTAACCTTTAAGTAAGGCATATACTGGTTTTGGTAGATGTGTTGTCTGTGCTTTCTCAGAGTTGGGTATCTATTTTCAAAATACATTGTTTGACCATAGGGTTCTTTTACAATGATAATCTTTGATATGCTATACCTGCTATATTTTTTTGGCAAACATGGAAGTTTTCTTCAAATCAATTACCAGATTAAATGCCTTCTAAATAAAGAGTTCAATTGGATGGAATTCAAAAAGGTACTTGTTAAAGGACAAATTTGAATTTTAACAAGAACAATTCATAGTGTAGGGAGAAAATTAGTGAGGATCTTTTTATTTTTATATTTTGGTGCCTGCATGCGTGAACACTGTGCCATACAGTTCTCATTTTCATTTTCATAGTGATTTTACATCCTAAAAATGGATTAACAGACATGAAATGACTGCATATGGACATCATAGCATGTTCCAGCAGTTAATAATTGATAACGATGTTTATTTAGTCATGCAGAGGTAAGTATGAATGAAATTTTAACTTGAGCATTTAAATCTCATAATCTTGTGGTTTGTTTTGCTTTATGATGGTGCAGGTGTATCTCAGTGAATTCTCATTTCATATTCAGCATGCTTCAGGTCTGAATCAACTCTTTCACTGGCTAATACCTTGGTGTTATGGTAATACTTGATATTGGTGTAATGAACTTTGTAGGCATTCGAACCTCCACTTGATATGAGCCAAGACATAGATTTTAGTGAATATCCACATGCTGAATGTGCCCAGAAAGATCATTTAGTTTCTGAAGGGATTAATGCTTGTCCATGCGAATCAGGCCCTGTGAGAATAACATGTTCTGTATCTGATCAACATGGTTGCGTGGAATGTAGCAATCAAACTTGCAGGTCACCAGCATTGGTGCATCCCAAGGAGGTTTCTGCAGCATTCATGACTCCACTATCCTTTTTGTTTCACTAGATAAGAATTGTGGTTTTTCTATGGTTCTATCATTGTTTTTTTCATTTAGAAATTTGACCCTGTAGATAACAACAGGAGGTGGACATTGAGAATCACCACCAGTCAAATACTGAGAGCCATTCTACGAGCATGATACATGCTAAAGAAACTAGTGAATATTGTGGGAGTCCTATTGCTGATTGCAATGGCAATGTAATTCCATATCTGTTTTTATATTGTAAATTTTCTCATTTTTTAGAATATAGCTATTTAAGTATGTGTGCATATTCCTTGTGGTTAATGATGTTAATGCTATGATAGTTCTTGAAAAAAATAATCTTGATACATTTCAGAGCAATTGAACAAAACCAAACTTCACTTACTACTGTTGATATCTTCCTGCACTTTGGTACCATGGACATTTATGTTCAAATATAATATCTGTTAGGTTCACTAAAGCATGTCCTGATATGTTGGCACTTCTCTTTCATCCTTCTCCTCTCAGATTTGTTTGCAAAAATTCAAAGTTGTGCATAACAATTAAATCAATGACAACTGAGACATGTTACCTGGAGACAGCAACATCTAGGTTTTGAATCTCATTTGATTCATATTTTGTTTACTTGACCTTTATGAAATGTTGAAGTGAAAGGTACCATTCTGGATGAATATTTGAGTTGTAAAGAAAGATCTTTCTGCTCATCCTTTTAATGTGTTTATTCTGTCTCAACTGAAAACATCATTGCAATCTTTTGTAGATTGTCTTTTTATAATTGTATTAATCATTTGTTGATACTAAATGATGTGCTTTTCTTGCTATTCTTATCTTCATCCCTTTCTAACATCTTTATTTCAGGACCCAGTCACCTCATCACGCCAACAATGGTTGGATCCATCTTTTCAATTTAATGTTCCTTTAGTTGATGTAGATAAGGTATATTTGTGTTTCCAGCATCATTCTTTTCAGTTATTACATGTTCTAATGCAGGATAAAGGAAGGCTTTGGATTTTAATGGTTAGAGGTTTTCATGAAAGAATCAATGGTACTAATTAGATGGTGGCTGGACCAACCTATGAATTTATGTTTTGGGGTTTGATGGATTTTGGATCATTTTCTTAAAGGAATCCTTAATGTTGCCTCAAATGATTGCTGATTTGAGCAGTGGACAAAGTCAAAGAGATAGGGAAGAAAACGGAAAATAAATATACTTTATTTTTGCTGCAATAATTCATAAATCTGTCTTCTATCAAAAGAAAGCATTGCTGTTGTTTAACTAGACCTCAGATTACTTAATTTATATTTTTGCAAGAATCAGGATATAGGAATAGAATCAAAATGTTATAAGGACTGACAGGCTTTAAAATAAAACCCTTTAACACCTAATTAACATAAACTGAAGCTCAGTTACAACAAAACACCTTAAAATACTAAACTGCCTAATATGATCAGGTATGCCAAGTGTTAAGATGTCCCACACCCATGGCAAGGAATAGAGGTAGAATACTCCTTATAAGGGTTTGTGTAGTCCTTCTCCCATGAGCTAGCCCTTGGGAGTGAGTTGGGATCATGTTTCTAAACATGATACGAGAGCCTATCCAGTCCTGTTGGGCCCCGGCAGATGTCTAATCTTGGGCGTGAGAGGTGTGTATCAAGATGTTCCACATTGGTTAGTAATAGAGGGAGGATACTCTTTATAGGGGCTTGTGTAGTCCTGAGCTAGCTTTTAGGAGTGAGTTAGGTCCAAGTTTCTTATACCAAGATATTGAGAAATGTTGATCTTTTAAAACTTAGTCATTCATGATGCTGGCATATCTTGCATTGTGTTAAAATGTTATTTAGCACTGATGGTACAAGATTTTTAACTTTGATAGATGGTTGTGTGCATTTTTGTTAGAATTTATTTAGAATGTATGTAGAGGGTGAGCCTTGGAACAATGGTAAAGTTGCTGCTTTCTGATTTGGAGGTCAAAGGTTCAAATCTTGGAAACAGTCTCTCTGCTTGTGGGTAAATGCTGTGAATATCTTCCCTCCCTAGACCTCACTTGGTGGGAACCTTGTGCACAAGGTTGCCCTTATTTTATATATCTTTAGATTATCTTAGCAGATCTTTGGAATATAGTGCATTATAGAGTCAATTTTTCACTAATTATGGAAGCAATCTGATAGAAACAGGTTCAGATATTAAAGATTATCTGTATTGATAGAAATCTAGTAAAATCTAGGTATTTGAGAGACCTAGTTCTCTCTTGATGCCTAAAGTCCTCAATTCTCTCTCAATAACTAGATACCACTCCCTCTCAACCCCTTTTCTTATTTATAGGCATCTTCCCTTATTTTTCTAGATGCTGCTTGCCACCACTCCACAAAGGTTGTCAACGATGTCCGCTCCATGTGCTGCCACTGTTTAGGCATATGTGCCTTTTTTGGCCAGTTTCTTGCACCGGGTCCTAATCAGCATGGCCACCAATGACTCTGCCTCTGATTCCATTACCTTTGTCACTTTCACCACGGTGCCACTCATCCTGTGCGAAAAATTGCTTGGTACTGCCAACTACAGTACTTGGGCTGTGGCTGTCAAATTGTGGTTTCAGGGTCAAGGCTGTGAAGACCACTTGATGAAACAGGTCAAGGACATCCTGTCCAAGGATCAAGTCCAGTGGGGAGCAATTGATGCTTCTCTATGTAGCACTCTATGGTTCTCTATTAACCTCAAGTTGCAGCCTCAATACCAGACCTTTAAGACTTGTTATGATGTTTTGGACTAGGGCCAAAAAGGTCTATTCTAATGATGTTATTGTATACAGCGTTATCTCCAATCTTATTTCTATTAAGTTGGAAAAAATGGATGTTCAGACCTATCTTCATTGCTTAATTGCTGATTTTGAATTTCTCATGCCTTTTATTGATAATGCAGTGACACATACAGAACAACGTAGCAAGTTTTTCATTGCCCTTATTCTTACTAGTCTCCCACCTGAGCTTGACTCAGTGTGGAATTAGATCTTGTTTGCTTCTACTGTTCCCTTATATGACACTTTTTGTGAATAGCTGCTGGGTCTCTCCACTCCTCATGCTTTTGAGCATTTCTTTGTTCCTTTCCGTTCTCTAGGTAATTCCTCCACCCACATTTATTACTGTCATTGTGGAAATAATTGTTAAGATGTCCCACATTGATTAGAAATAGAGCCAGAATAGTCTTTATAAGGGCTAGGGCAACCCTCCTCTTATGAGCTAGCTTTTGGGAGTGAGTTAGGCCCAAGTTTCTTAATATAATATCAGAGCCTATTCAGTTTGAACATTGGGCTGCCCACAGATATCCAGTTCTGTTGGGTCCACCCATGCATATGTCTAGTCCTGCAAATTTCATACACTAGATGTCCAGTCTTGAGCGTGAGAGGGGTGTGTTAAGATGTTTCACATTGGTTAAAAATAAAGCCAGAATACTCCTTATAAGAGTTAGGGCAACCCTCCTCTTATGAGTTAGCTTTTGGGAGTGAGTTAGGCCCAAATTTTTTAACAATAGTGAAGGCTGTGGCAGGCATTGTTAGCATTCTAGTTGTGCTTATCACCAGTCTACCAGTGTTATGTCCATATTGAAGTAGAATGCCGCACCAAGGCTAGACAACAGCCTAAATTTGTGAATGTTGCTTAGGAAGCTTCGACTGGTCCTTCTGATGATGTTGCTGTTTCAGCTTCTAAATATAACAAATTTCTCCAATTCAAGGCAGCCATGTATAGTGCACCTCACCTGTCACAGCCATTGCTCAGAGTGGTAATCTTGTAGCCTTTGTTTCTTAGTCCTCTTCCCTTGGGCCTTTGATTCTTGACTCTAGTGTGTCTAAATCATATGTCTGGTAACAGTTCTTTTTTCTCTTTTCTGTCTTACCTGAACTCTATGCTAAATGTTTTCTTAGCAAATGACTTTCAAATTAAAGTTTGACACAGTGTTCAAACAAGTCCTCTCCTGGATCTCTCTTGAGATTCTGTCCTTTATGACCCTGATTGTCCTTTAATTTAATTATCATTGATAAACTTAGTTTTACGTTGCCCTATTTTGTTGTCTTTGCTTATAACTTTGTTCTTCTCCAGGATTGACGTAATGGATAGACAAGGAGTCAGACATGAGTATTAAAGATTATAATCTCTCATCCTTGGTTGTGTGCGTCGTTGCTTCTTACTCACTTACTCTCACGTATTAGTGTTTAGGTCTTCCCAATCTTAGTAAAATGCATCTTATGCTACTAAGTTTGTCCAAAGTCATGTCTTTTCAATGTGAATCTTGTCAATTAGGAAAGCATATTCGACACATAAAGATTGAGTCAATAAAAGAGTTGTCTCCATTTGCTTTGGTTCATTCTGATATTTGGGATCCTAGTCAGGTTAGTTTCATTTTAGGGTATCATTACTTTGTCATTTTCATCATTGATTTTTCCCGTTGTACCTCGTTATTTCTGAAAATTTTTTATTTATATCACAAGGGTTTTATTCTGAAATTGTTAGACCCTATGAACCTAAGTGGACAAGGCCAATCCAACTCAGTCATGGACCTTGGATTTGGAAAACATATTGCAGGATAAATAAGAAGGGGCAGAATGAGAAGTAGAGAGTAATTAGTTATGGACAACAAATGAACGTGTAATGTTTTCATTTAGTGTGGGGGAAGAGAGAGAAGGAATCAGTTATGCTTTTTGTCTGTTAGCAGTGGCAAAGGGTGCGAACCTTTGTAGGAGCTTTGCTCTAGGTATTGCAGAATTGATTCTGCAGTATTTTTCTTCTTTGTTAATAATACAGTTAATATCTTTGATCTGGTCCATGACAGAAATTCAAAATCATTTTGGTTCCAGCATTAAAATTTTACACATTGATAGTGCTCTAGAATATATGTCTGCTTTGTTTCAATCCTTTTTGACCTCGTAGGGAACTGTTTATCAAACTTCTTGTGCTCGCACGTCACAGAAAACCTGTTCTCCTGAAAGGAACATCACTAGTTGAAACAACTTGTACTTTACTTTGTCATCAAAATGTCCCTCTTCGTTTTTAGTGGGGTTCTCTACTCACGACATGTTAATATTAGAATTATAATTAGCTAATTCGTATGATTGATTTGTGATTTATAGGCCCACAATTCATTGTAATTGTTTCTGTGAATACTAAATAGTATAAATACATGTGGTGCGCTTTAGACTTAGACACAACATTCCTGAATATCTTTTTGCTTTCTATAGTTGACATATGAGCAGCTCCTGAATTCACCATTATGCACTGCCCATAGCTCCAAAATTGGAATAATATTTAATAGAAACTGGTTCAGATGTTGAAGAAAGTTTATTATTTATTTATTTTTATAGAAATCTAGTACAATCTGGGTATTAGGGAGACCTAGTTTTCTCTCAATGCCTAAAGGCCTAATCCTCCTTCAATTAACAAGATACCTTTCCCTCTCATCCCTTTTTCTTATTTATAGGCAGTATGCCTTATTTCTCTAATTATCTCAGCCTCAGCCCCAACTAACATACTACCTAGCTCCCCAGCTAATTAATTATTGGGTTACCTACAACAATCTTAGGAGTTGTTCCTGCATTTCGTTGTTTCCTGTTTGGTTTCTTCATTTAATTAGGGTTAGTAGTCTTGTACTCTTGTTACATTAGCAGACTGGGAGTTGTGTTTGAACCAGTAGTGTCAAACTAGTGTTTGAACTAAATTTTAGCATAAGTAGATCATACATGTGTGTTTTGTATCACATTATATCTACCAATTACATACACGCACAGTGATCTTGAACCATTAGATCATTGTAAAATCAGAGACATAACTGGATCTCTCATATTCACATGTGCCCATGCACAACAAGGGAAGCTTACATTGTTTTGGAAAGAAAATATGAGGGATAGATGATAGAATGAATGAAAATTAGAGATGTATCCTGCATTTATCATGTCTAGATTCATTATCAATTTTCTCTATTTTTTTTATTCTTTGATTCCAAAACCAACAATTAAGGTGCCATTGTTATCTATAGGGTAAATTCAAAATTAAGTACAGGGTCAAGAGCTTCTTTGTCTTAAGTGCTCTGCTAAATCAAGCTCAAGTTTTCAAAGAAAATGCCTGCTATGAAACTAGTCCCTTAAGTTGCTTGCTACTACTAGATTTCATTAATGCCTTGCCCTGAAATTTTGTTTGTCATGATCACTTCCTTGGAAATGTTTTATTTTATTTTTAAATATTCTGTGCAATTGCATGATTAAAATGATAGTTGTCAACTCACATATCGTATGGAATGTACATTCTTGAAGAAATAAATTGGGCTCATTTTTAAATCATTGCATGGTCTTAAAAGCTCAGGGCATTAGAGTAAATGTCATTTTGATCAGTCTATTATGAACCAACAGTTGTAAATATATCTTCTGCAGCTGCAACCTGCAAATCAAAGTCAGATTAATCAATTGCATGTGATAATGGAGCTATTGTGTTGCATCACAGCTGGTAGCTGCAAAAGGAGGTCTTTTGTGTCTCATTTTTGGGTTGCAGCTGTTGTGCCCAAAATTGTGGCTGCTATAATGGGCAGGGGCTAAAAGCCCAAATTTGATTGCAATTTCTTAGTTATTCTTGTGATTTCTAGTGCGTTTGTTGCTTTGGAAACATAGTAGGGTGATAGAAACTGGGTATCTTATTAAGAAGAATCAGGGATGAACATCAATTACATGGATATTGCAGTTCTTCGAGGGACTGCCCCCTCCAAATCCAAAGGCCCTATTCTCTTACAATTGGCAAGATTCCCCTCCTCAATCCCTTCTACTTATTAATAGACAACATGCCTAAAACTATGTCAAGCTAACTAACATATTGTAACTACTAATGTGGGTTACCTAACATAGGGTTTGAAACTCTTCCTCCTTAAACATTCATGCAACTCACCCGATCCTCCTCTGTTATGTTTTTCCTTCTTCCTTCACACTTCAACTTCTCCTAATTTTTATTGAATGTGTTGTTTCTTTGAAATTTGGAATTTTCCGTCAGGATAAGAATTCTGGTGAAGTGATGATTTTTTATGGTTTCGTTGTTTACCTTTATATTATTACTACTTTTTCCTCAGGTGCGATGTATAATAAGGAACATAGTTAGGGACTGGGCAGCTGAGGTACTGCTTGTCTATTTGATGTTTTTTCAATACAAATTTTAATTTTGTTTATCACATGAAAAACTTGATCATCTGCCCACCTTTTTGCTTCTGCAAATGTATCTTATTAGGGTAAAAAAGAACGTGATCAGTGCTACAAGCCTATACTTGAAGAGCTTAATATCCTATTCCCTAATCGCAGCAAAGAGAGGTAGAACATAATACTCTTGATAGTGGCATAAATGAAGTTCTTAGATGTGTTGAAGATTGTATGCACAATTTGCTTTTGACTAAAAGCATGAAATTTCTTCAACAGTTCACCTGCCTGTTTAGTTCCTGGTGCTGGACTTGGTCGGCTGGCCTTGGAGATTTCCTGTTTAGGTACATATGTATTACCAGGCTTGTGTATAGGAATTATGTTTACTATACTTTTACTAAAACTAATACATCATATTATGATGCAGGATTTATCAGTCAAGGGAATGAATTTTCATACTACATGATGATATGCTCAAGTTTTATTCTTAACCAGTAAGAATAAGAGTTGTCTCTTTCATGTTGATCTTGTTAATATTATAATATTTAGTTATTTGTTTTGAAGTCACAACGTAATGATTTCTTGTTCTGACTTTGAGTCTTGTCTCTTTTTGTTCTCAATCAAACTTGGCTTGGTGGATCATTTAAGTTCCCAAACTGCTGGTGAGTGGGCAATATATCCGTGGATTCACAGCAATTGCAATTCACTGTCAGATAGTGATCAACTTCGTTCTATTTCAATACCAGATATTCATCCAGCTAGGTATATACATTGGTTCTTCCAATAATTTTTTTTTTTCAGATGAAAGAAATGGATATGGAAAGGAACAACCATCCATAATAATTGTTAGATATGTAATATAAAATTATTCATGTATCTTAACCTACATCTTGGACTTTTTGGATAGTTAATTCATGATTATAAGGATTCCTCCTTAGATATAGAAATAACGGGAAATTCATTGAAGAAATAAAATATTAGCTAACCCCCATTAGTAGTTAGTTATGATATGTTACTTAGGGACCCATTAGTAGTTTGTTACAATAAATTAGTAAGTTAGCCTGAATTAATTTATGGTTGGGTAGGTTGAGATTGTAGAAGAACTAAGGCACATTACCTCTGTTAATAAGAAGGAGGTAGAGAGAGAGAGAGAGAGAGAGATCTGCTTGTCAATTGCGAGAGTTAGGGCCTTTAGCTTCGGAGTTGCTATTCCTTGAAGAAGTTGAGTGTTTTATTCTGTAAAATGGGGAGTCCTCCTTGTTTACTAATAAAGATACTAGGTTTTTATCATTAAACAACACTAATGATTAATATAAAAGAGCTTCCCCCTTTGCAAATTTTCCAATGACTCCTAAAACAAGAGAGCATTATTTCCCCAATCATGCTTAAGGGAAGATATATTCCAATTTTATGATTGAGCATTCCATTCTATCTAAAGACACCAAATTGCAACATAAACAACAACAATTAAACCTTATTTCTCTAGGTGACATCAGTTACATAAATTACACAATGTTATTAAGTTCGGTCAAAAATCAAATTATCTAAAATATTATTTATCACTAGATCTCATTTAATAGTTTCTTAAGTTCTTGTGGTTTTCTCTCTGTCTCTTTTTATTGGGTTAAAAGATGTGTCATCCACACTCCTCATTGATGACTTTAGTGGCCTTACTTTGCTTGTTTCTGAATAATCCAAATTGAATTTTTGTCATCTCTTTCTCAATATGTATTATTTTAATATTCTCGCATACAAAATTATTTTTAATTTTGTCCTTTCTTGTATGACCATATAAGATAATTGTTTGTATAATAGTACAATAAAACTTTCATTTTAGTTGAACGAGTACTTTATAGTTACAAATAACTCTCAATGCATTTATTTACTTTAATCACTCTGGTTGTATTCTATTAGTAATATTTTCATTAATTTTTCCATCATTTTGTAGAATATATTTCAACTACTTAAACTTGGAGACTTGTGGTTCTATGTCAGCTCCAATTTTAATTTCTAGTGCATAATTATCCTCTTGTTTCTCATTAAAATTGCAATGCACATACTCTATTTTACTTCTGTTTAAGCGAATAGTCTTAGATTCTAAAGTATGTTTCCAAAGTACAAGTTTAAAAAGTTAACATTGTCTTTTAATTTCTCAACTAAAATATGTCATCTGGAAAGAACATGCATTTAGGAATAATTTTTTGCATATCACTTGTAATACAACTAAGACTAGGTTAAACAAGTAAGGACTCAAAGTGGAGCTCAGATGTAAACCTATCCCTACAGGAAAGTCCTTAGATATGTCTCTAGGAGTTCTCACACTTGTTACCTCATCATACATGTCTTATATAGCTTGGATATATGCTACACGAACCCCTTTCCTCTCTAAAGCCTTCCACAACACTTCTCTTAGCACACAGTTATATGCTTTTTTGAAGTCAATAAAAACTACATGAAAGACACCAAATTGGCGCAGCACAGCAAATTGCTGTAGAACTTTTCCTTTCTTGCACCTGCCAATCACTGTAAGGTCTGAGTTTTGTGAGAATAATTTTCAAGGTACTGAGGGTTCATACTGGCTAATATTATGGGTCAAGTAGTAAATTGCAACAACTCATACAAGCTTAGCTCAATAGCACTGCTGAATAACAAGAACCCTAACAGGTTAATTATTCTAACACTTACCTTGAAGCTGGTGCCTATTATACTTTGTTCTTGTTAAGAAAGAAAAAAAAAATTTATTAACTACAAAATATAATGAACTCCATAAGATCTCATGATGTAAATGGCTACCAAAAAAATCACTGATTAGTATAGAGGATAGATAACAAAATGAATATTAAGTCCTAATTTTCAAATTCAACTGTGGGGCAGCTTGTTGATTTAATAGATAGAAGAATAGGGGATGAGACTTGCAACAGGTAGATAAGAAAAGCTAGAAAAGTGCACATATCTGGGGGAAGATAAAGCAGATAGAAATCGTATGGTGCTTAGCTGCAGAATGTTGTGTGGAACAGCCATCACTAATAATGATGTGGCAGCATAGCAACCTGTTCGCCACTCAAAAAAATCCAAAAATTTAGGCTCTTGCTAGATTTGGTTGATCTACTCTGCTTGGTGCTCGATTGATTTTATCTTCACCCACTGGAGAATGATGATTGCCCAAATTATTGATCCAAATGAAGTGTCTATAGGAAAAAAATTTCTGAGGACTTAAGTGTGCAGCAGCAGTTGGTGCATGCATTGGCATCTAATCTATTTTAATGCCAACTGGACTTGCACTTTATAGTTTGATGCCGTGAATAGAAGTCTTGGAGGGATTTGTCATTGTCTTTTACTGGCCAAAGCAATCTATCCAGACAATAAGGTGGCATTGTTTCAAGGTAAGAAGAGGAACACTATTACCAAGAATATTTGTTCCTGGGTAAACTAAGAAACATATTTGGTCAAATTTTAATATGCCTAGGAAATATTTTAAAAAATCAAATGATAAAAAAGAAAGAATAAAAGTGAGAATGGAAGTTACTACTCAGGGTATATGATAACTTCTAATATTGTCCTGGGATTGTATTATTCCGTGCCCTCACCATGGTTATGAAGTCAATTAAATTATAAAGATGACTTATTCCTGGGAATCAAATATGCCAGGGAATATTTTTTTGAAACTCAACAAACATGGGAATGATACATTCCCAAGTTCATATTCCCAGGAATAATTTCACAAAACTTGAAACAAATACATTCTAAATTTTCAATACACAGTTCCCTTTGATAGAAACTAGGTATCATATTAAGAAGAATTAGGGGTGAACCCCAATTAGAAGGATAGAAGAACATTACAGTTCTATGAGGGACTGCTCCCAAGCGAAGGCCCTAACTCTCTCATAATTTTGACCAGATCTCTCCTCCTTAATCCCTTCTACTTATTTATAGCAGCATGCCTAATTAACTAAGTCAAGCTAACTAACATATTATAACTAACTACTAATGGTTAACTAACATATTGTAACTACTAATGTGAGTTACCTAACATCCTTCCTTTAAGGATCTACAAGTTACAACCAAGGTGCACAACATATTTAGTGATTCTCTTCCCAACATGAATTTTGAAGCTGGATAAGTTCATATATAATGCGAAACTTTTTGCTGATGAAGCATTGGAAATGAGTCAAATGAATTCAATATGATGTTGCACAAAAGTTGCTGTTGGTTAAACAATTTGATTATCTTGTTGCATTATTAGGCTTGAAACACAAGACATATTCAAATAGTATGTTCCTGTTATGGAGAACATTAGTAGCTTGGAGAAATACTAAAATATTAATTTATGGTATGATATGTCTTGTAATCATAATATTCCTGGTTTCAATATACTGGAGCAGTGCAGGAATTTCTGAAGGCTTTTCAATGTGTGGAGGTGACTTTGTTGAAGTCTACAGCGATTCAAGCCAAGTTGGTAGGGCAAATTATCTACAGCTATATTCCTTTTTATTGGTGATACTATATTAGCGGCTCTAAAAAAGGCTAAACTTAAAAGTATTTAGAGTGCTCTGGTTATATTCCTTATGCATAAGCTTCATGCTTTGTTGATTCATCATGTTAAATTAAGCAAGACACAGAGATTACATGTATTGAATTAAGGAATCTTTCTTTGCTACAGTGATTAGAAAATGAGCTTCAATAGATGTTTTAACTTGTAGGGTCTATGAAATGATGAAATTTAATCATATACTATGAACTACTAATTTATAACTGTATTATATAATGTGATATGGCACTTTTTAGTGTTTGCAGCCTGAGTTAACCTCTACTGCTTATGCATTTTGATAGAATAGATTAAACTTCTTACATGATGCTGATTCGGAACTTAATTAGCATTTTCTTTTCTGCTTAAATAGTTCATTTGAATCGTGATTGTTAGGATTTGAAAAGAGCCTGAATGCTGCATAGTTCTCTACTAATTGTTTGACTTTATGTAACAAATGCAACTTAGGGAGCATAGTCCATGGATCACCCCTTTTCTGTTTGGAGATACTAATAAGAAGTTAATATATCTTGCACAAACTGAACTTGGCATTATTATTCCTACTTTGCACATCTGTATGTAATTATCCATCCTAAATGTGATATACCTAGTGTAATAATTTCTAAAGAGACTTACAATGGCCTTGCAGGTGCATGGGATGCAGTTGTTACTTGTTTCTTTATTGATACTGCTCATAATATTGTTGAGTACATTGAAATAATTTCAAAAATTTTGAAAGACGGGGGAGTAAGTTCCTGAATCCAAAACTCCAAATAGATCATATGTATCTAACTTCTTTACCAGTCCATCTGTACCCTTTGCCTGTTGCTATTCTCATTTCAGTGCTGTACTTCATATATGGTGGCATTGACATCGTGACAGGTTTGGATAAATTTGGGACCTCTACTTTATCACTTTGCAGATATGTATGGACAAGAAGATGTAAGATTCTTTCTTTTCACTTACTATATGGGATCACATGCTTGGTGTGGAATATCTTACTCTGAAATTTGTCCATAGGAAATGTCAATTGAATTGAGTTTGGAAGATGTTAAAAGGGTTGCGTTGCATTATGGATTTGAATTTGAGGTAATCTCATCTGATTCATTTGGACAATTCCCTTCTGTTCATGCAAGTTAATAATCATATTTGCATTATCTTGTCATGAATTGCAGAAAGAAAGGACTATTGTGACAACATACACCACAAATCCTAGATCAATGATGCAAGTAAGCTTCTAACCGCACACAAGTCTAGCTAATCTTAATCCCTAGCATACTTGTGTGACAATCTTAGTTGTTTCAATTCAGAAATTCCAAACCACTTTATCAAAATGTGACTATTATTTATGTTGGTTATTCTATGTAGCATGTACTAATGTTTTACATGTGTGTGTATGTGCACACACGTGTGTTTGATAGATTTGCTCATAAAAAATTTGGAAATTTTCTTTTCATTTGGTAGTTACACATTAATGAACCTATAATTTTCGATTTGGGTGATGCTAAATTACGGAAGAGAAAATTTCATTGTTTGGACAAAATTTCACAAAATCATTAACACTGAATCTACTGATAGCTTTTGTTGAATATGCTAAATTGTTTATGATCCTATTTGCAGAATCGTTACTTTGCTGCGTTTTGGACAATGAGAAAAAAATCTGCTGCAGTGCAGCAGCAAGTGCCCTGAGAATGGGGGATTCAATTATTGTGATATGAAATATAAATTAGTTCTCTTCTACTTGTCAGTTTGTGTTTTTGCTTGTTGAAGTGGAGACTATCCCTATTTATGAAATCCTGGCAATTTGTCTTCATTGGAAAGTTGAATTTGCTTTTGGTTAAAAACTGTGTATCATGAATATTTTTGATAATCATATGCATGCTAAATGGTTTATGCATTCTTGGATATTGTATGAGAAAACTTGAGTGTTGATTGAAGGTTGAAAAGTCCCTTTCCTTGCGAGTGACACACAAGCGGGGGCTTTATTATGTGATAGATAGATGATATTTTAAAGTTGAGTTTTGGAAAGCTCAAGGTTTTCATTTCGGAAATGCATTGGATAAGAGTGGAAGCCTAGTTTAATGTGTAAGAAGCCAAGAAAGCAATACGATATGAGGGAATTTGTAATGAGTGGCCAACGTTAGGTGATGATTTTTTACATTAGAAATGCAAAATGACAAATAGAACTTGATATACAAGAAAATTAAAGTGACAAGGACTTTTCAAGCATTTGTACCAAACTTCATCTTTGTAGGAAGTGCATCTTTGAAGCTTCTAATTAGATTGAGTTTTTCCCTTCCGGAGCACATTTATGTAGCATTTTTTGAAGGCTTTATAACCTACATGGAAGCACGTCCCCTCCCACAGCCCATGTAACTTGTTTCTATTGAGTTTTCTGACAAATTTTATTAAGGCTAGTGAAAGTGCGGTAAGTTCTAATTGAAGAAAATAAATAATAACGAGGTTGAGATTTGGTGAAACATTAAGTGATGGAAACTTGGGCCCCCGAAGTTGTTAATGCCTGCTTGACAAGAAAATTTGACTGGTGTGTCCATTTGATGCCTAATTACTTCAAGTTAAGTTGACGCCAGTCCATTTACCTTCGTCACCATAATTAATGATGATGCATGTTATAACGCTTGTAGTATAATCACACAATGTAAGTACGTCGTTCTCTCGTATATACAATTATTTGTGTAACATCTTCAATTCAATTTCGTATAAAAATACATAAATAAATTTTATAATAAAGAACATAAAATAATTTTTTTTTATTTTATAGATTTAAAAATTGAATAAAAACAAAACTTATATTTCCTCTATGAAAATTGTATAAGATTTTACATTATTTAAACTTTCAAAGAAATAATTTCAAAACTCTAAAGTAATAAATAAAATTTAAATTTACGTTTGGCAAATTATTTAGTTCACAATGCATACATGTAATTCTAAGACATAATTAATGATATATCAAAATTATTAATTATAACAAAATTTATCAAAGTATTTTTTTGAACTCAAAAATTGATATTCAAAGTATTTACAGAATTTTGTCAACTTAAAATGTAAATATAATAAAATATTACAATCTTTCAAATTATTCTAAACTTTACAGAGCAATCTTCTTTTACAAAGTTACTAGATTATGGACCTAGAGCGCATCAATCACTTTTATCTCTTCACTTTCATTACTTTGAAATATTAGTAAGAGTGGATATTTTCAGTCTTACTAAATATCTTTATTTGACATAAAAAAAGTATTTATAAATATAATACTGAAAATATTATCTAATATATATGTATCGAATTAACAATAACACTCAGAGCATGCAAATCATTATCACAGCGGAGCACATACATGACAATCAATCAGTCATCTTTGTAAATACTTATGGCATGCATTTTCACACAAATCTTTATGTCATGATACATGTATTATACTACATCAATCAATATGTACAACACGTGTCCTAATTGCACCCGTCGATGTATTACAACATATATATCGTAACAACATCAACCGGTATGTTTAGGGTTTAGGGTATGCATATATTATAATCATACAATTTCTATTACTACTTCATATTCATCACACTTTCACATTCATTACCCCTGGGATCCCTTGAGGACTTTATAGCATAGATAGCTGCTGGTTAGCCGCAGTAACATGAATACACATGTGTCAACCCAGCTCCTTTTAGTAAAGGTATAGTCAGGAATCTCATCAGGAAATGAGTGTGTCTTGTGAATGCTTTCACTTTCAGCAAATCATTGTGCACCCATTTACAATTAGTATTCACCACTCTCATTTTTCTAAGATTTTTCAAATCTTCTCCGGACTCTATACCTCTTGTAACGGCGACAAAGACCGAGACCCGACAATCTTACCACTTTTAGATAACTTGACATGTAATGCATACCACTATCATTCTTGAGTATTGAGAAACTTATTTTTTAATATATTTTAAAGTGACACGCTGTCACAACATGGATCTTAATTCTTCGTGCACCTGATACGCAACAATTTATAAAGATTCATGTCATACTCTTATTACTAATAATTACTCATGAGATTTTGTTTTCTTCATTTACTCATAGTTTAGAAAATCGTAATATTTGTAAGTACCACTTGAATAATATAGCCACACCATGTATTGACATAACTATACAAGTGGACTCCAATCTTTTTCGCCTGCTCATGAGCCAATTACTAATAATATGAGATACAACATATAGTTTATCACTTCAACTAGAATTCTCTTAGGGGATGAACCCACAAAGTTCACATTCATTACCTGTATGCATTGAAGAACCAATTTCCAGCCTATTTAATTCCATCCAAATAAAAATCAGAAGATAAATAATAACATAAACCTGGTCATATAAATAATCCCATAATTATCCAAAGTAACCGCAAATTATCCAAGAATCTTAAAATACAATCCACAAACATCAGAGTACCAAAACAAAGTACATTACACCCAAGCTACCAAAATAAAATATAAAGTATCCAATTCTCCACCATACAACGAGTGGAGTCCTCTAACAGCAAACAACAAAAGAAATAACTAAACAGCAGTCAGGACTCCTTAGAAGGGTCCTCCTCTATCTCTTTGGTATCTAAAGGATCCTCTTCAAATTGAGCTCAACAAGGAGAATAAGACGGAAAGACCATCCTCAAGACCTGTGATAACTTAAAAAAAAAATGTCCAACACCACAACATATTTCAACAAAGAAAAGAAGGAGTGAGATATATTTTCAAGTAAATATTCTTAAAAAAAAAAAAAAAAAACAAAACAAAGTAAGTACGAGCATACATCACATTAATACAATTGTAACTTTTACAATATAACAAAATTCAAGTCTAACTACATGATGCATGATTAATGCAAATGATAACTCTTGGTTTGGCAAAATCTCATTTTTATGATTATGTGACTCTGGATCCATAACAATCCTATTGTTCGAAAGTTGTTGGGAGTTTCACTATCCAGCCTATATTTTGCATGTATGGTGGGGACTTGAACCTCCACCGACCGATCTAACTCAACCAACAAGTTAAGCCTCAAGAGAAAGTCAGGATAAAGGAGCATCACGTGGAGACTCCCAGCCAGAGTTCTGGGGCCTAGGACACTCATAGGGCTATTGGTAAGTCACCTAACTCCATTAAATTCCCTAGATGTCGAGGTCCTCCCTATCTTTCACCAACAATAGTTATAAAATAATCTCATGACTTCCTTCACAGGGGAGTGGGATTTCACACACATTTGCCTTCTAAATAGTCATGCAAACTTTTGGAGTTTCACTCCCTTAATCACACACATAGGCACTGGCTAAGTTTAAGATTTCACATCATTTCATCAACTATTGAGAATCATATATATGTAGAGAATTGACAAGTACTTATACCCGTGCCTCAATGCACTTTTTCTAAGTATTCCAAGCTCACTAGTTCCATCTCTTTCCTTGAGTTCCAATCATTACCCGGCTAAAGTTACACTACTCATTTACTTTCAAAAAGAAAGAAAACAAAGTTTTCACAAAGGTTTACTTTTAGTCATTAGACTCAATTATTGAACTCAAGGTCGAAGTTGAAACCATGGCCAAACTCCTTAGAGCGCATATAGTTACATACCAATTTCCTCATAGCATATCATCACGCATTTCCCACCCTCAAAAGGCTCAAGTTCACAAATGGTACCCACTCAGCCTGCATATGCCTATATGCATATTCTTAGTGCTTTACACAACACATGCGCCAAATCATATATTTTCAAAAAGCACAACACACAAGATATCCTATTCAAATACACCAAGCATATTACTCATATTGGACATTTCAATAAAGTATTTCGTTTAATTGATCTTTGGTTTTCGACAAGTTTTGAGTAAATAGTTCACTTAAAATAATTCACAATTTTCACGTACAAAATAATATTTACTCAAACATCAAGTGTGATATAATTCTCAACCAAAGATCGAGATTCTCATAATTATATTTTAAAACATCAAAAGTCTCAAGTAAATATTCAAAAAATGTCAACATGTAATTCAAACACCATATGTCTCCTAATACATGTGTTCTAGACCTCAGGGTTAAGGGACAACCCTCTTTGATTTATTTTCTTTCTTATTGTTTACTTGAAATATGTCCTCCTTTTTATCTTGATGAGTGAGGTAGTCTGCAGGTTTTTTTTCTTGGACTTCCCGACGTCAAAATTTGCAGTTTCTTAGTTTGTTGCGTTCCTAGTAGAGAAAGGAGTCGATCAGAATCCTTTGAGCCAAAATGGCCAAGAGCTAGTATTTTTAAGTGTAAAATTTTATTGCAGAAAATGAAAAAACTTCATATTTGCGCCATGTTTGTAAAATTAAGTATAACGGACTCAAACAAAGTCCAAATCACTATCCGCAAAATTTATTACAAAGCTAAGATCCTAAGGATCAAAATAATCTTTTAAAAATCAAGTTTTAATGCATAGGAAAGTGCAGAAAAATCAAACTTCGCTTCTGTTCACGTAGTTTTTCAGCTTTGCACCACTTTTGTAATTCATTTCATAAGGTATTCAAACGAAGTCCAAAATTGACATAAAAATATGTGTTGGAAAGCTATTTTCATGTAGTTTATGAAAATAAATTTTTTTGGTTGAAAAAATCTCTACAGGGAGCATAAAAATTATTTCTTTATATCATTTCTGTAGAAAAAGTAAAAATGAAGGTCCTCACGTATTCTAGACAATTGAGGGGGCAAACAATATCAGATTTGAGCTCAAGATACACCGTTGGAAAGATAATTCTGCAAGGAATACATATAGGTGTTGCATGTCAGGTTTTGAAGATCACAAAAATGAGAAAAAATAGTCTCCTTTGCTGCTGAAACACTAAAAACGCAGAATCAAGGACAGATCTCACCATTTTCACTATAACTTGTGATTTTGATATCGGTTTTGGATGAAACAAGTTGGGTTAGAAAGATATTTCACTGCAAAATCCAACTATGTAGAGATTAGTCTAAAAACAATACGTCCATATGGTCAAAATTGACTCACACAGTGGCTGGATGCAGAAAGCTCCATGCTTTTTTATGGAGGAGGTGCAAAAACTTCATCTCCTTGCTTTGATTGGTGAAAACATTGAGAAAGAAAGATGAAAGAGTGTTTTTACCTTGCTTGGATGTTCAGAGAGCAATCAACACACTCCTTTCAACATGCAAAGGCGAAAAATGATTTTCCTTGGTGCAATGAGGTTGCAGTTTCAAGTTTTGTAGAAGGAAAAGTAGGAAAACCTTGCTCAAAGCATGGAGGGGGGATTGCTCAAGGTTTTTGGCTGTAGAGAGTGGTGGTTTTTTGGCCCTAAGCTTGCTGGAAAATGAGAGAAAAGATAGGGGGAAGATGAGAGAAAAAACGTGAGTGAGTGAATGAGAGTTAAGGTGTCTAACGGTGAGGGGGAGAGAGTGAATGTGTAATGAAATTTCATTGCCACATATGTTGAAATCATGCAGGGGCATCATGGACTTTTCACACTAAAAATCTGAAATAAAAACTAAACTTATTAGGGCTTGAACCTAAGTCCCCTAAGTCTAAAGTAAGGGACTAGCAATTCCACCACTATACCACCTTCGTTGGTGTATATGAAATTTGGAAATCAATTATACTTAGAGGTATTGTAAATAATTCAAAGTATTAGAAAATCTCATCTTTCAAAAATAAATCAAACATCTATTTAAAGATGAATTATTTTAACGAAATAAAAATAAGTACTTTATCTCAAAACTTATTTAATCAACATCGTAAAATTTTACAAAATGCATTGAATTACCTTTGAAAAAGATTAAATCGTGCTAACACACATGAACATGGAGAGAGTAAAAATCAGGATGTTATACCTCCAGTGTATCTCTGTAACTATCTATACTTACTCTCAGCATTTCTCAACTATTGTCATTCTTTTCCATATTCTTCTCATAGATCAACGTGTTATAATACGCGAGTTTTGATCATATAACTTAATATATTACAATACATGTATTATGAGTATACCTTTTGATGTACCACAATACTTGTATCATAATCACATCTATCAATATATCTGATTCATGTATTATAATCACATCTCTCATAACTTCTCCATCATGTCATATCATTTACTTTTGTACATAAAACTCTTTCTTCATTTGAGAATTATATAACACTTTTCATCAATAACCTAATTTCACCCATTTCAACATACCTCAGTCATCAACAAACATTCATTTAACACAGAAGATCCTCAAACAATTTCACACCACATAGATCAATACAATGTGTCAGAGGTCGGATACCTCCAGACTCAGGCCAATTGTACACTCCAACATACATACTTTCTCAGCATTAATAACATCGCCTATCCTAAAATTCAATATTACTTGTTCATACATAAATAATAGTAAAATCTTAAAAATTCCTCAGAAACTTAGTTACTCATCTTCTCACTATAAAATTTTATCTAAATGATCTTTGGATTAAATTATTGGTTTCTTATTCCCAAAATTTCAATTTTAGTAATACAATTTTGAGAATCATTGGGTTTCTATTACCTAAAAGGAAATACCAAAGTTAGGGTTCAAAGGGGGGTTTTCTCACAGGAAATCCGTTTTCTACACCATGATTTTATGGAAAAACCTTACAGTTTCGTTACTTAGAATCAAGTAGTTGAGTTTTCTATGTTAAACTACATAAATAAGACTTAAGATTTGGGATTAACTTCCCTTACCTGGAAATGAGTCTCTCAGATTGAGTTTTCCTAGAGATTCAAGGGAGAAGCACAATGTTCTGAGAAAGGATATCAACTTAAGGGTTAAGATTTCCTTGAGTATCACAAAGTACAAAATATTAGATGGGATAAAATGGAGAAATAAGAATAAAGTTAGAGAACCAAGCTCCAAAAAACTTACTTGGATTTGAATGGTTGCGCTCCCAAGCTTGGATTCGAAGGAAGATTGAAGTTTAGAGGAGGATTTCTAAGAAGAGAGGGGGAGAGATAAGAAAGAACAGAGGGGAAGTCGAGATTTTGGATTGTAATCTAAGTCTTCTAGGTTGAAGACCCTTAAATAGCCCTTAGCTCGCGATATTCTCGCTACAACGAGCCCTCTTCTCGCTGCAGTGAAAAGCTAGACAAAATTTCCCTTTGCTATCTGTTATTCTAGCTACGAGTTCCTCGCTACAGCGAGAGCATCCTTGCTATAGTGAGAGAGCATCAAAATGCTTGATTCTGAACGCTCTTTCTCGCTACAGCGAGAGATAACTTGCTCCAGTGAGATACCTTGCACCAAAACTCATATTATTTTTTTTTCCATACGAGGCCACAAAATTAAGGGTGTTACAATTCGTGCATTGTGATCAGTCTTTCAAAACTTTAAATATCTCTTAAGCTTTTAACACTGTCAATCATGCCTCTTGTATCGCATGAGATCTTACATATGTATGGATAGTCACTAGTTAGCTGTTGCACACTAATATAACATATGTAATATCTAGCCCCTTAGCCAAAATTACAGTCAGAAGTTTAGTCGAAAAATGAGTGTGAGGCCTTCTGATGCTTTTGCTTTCATTAATTTATGCATAACCATGACGAATAGCAGTCACCACCTTGCATTTCTCCCATATTTCCAAAATTATCTCCCTCTTCTATACTCTTAGTGTATCTCTATAACTATCCATGTAGTCTCCATCGTATTTGCTAATAGTACATTTTTCACCATTGATTCCTCATCGTTTGGCTCTTCATAGCAGGATCTCACCACTGTCATCATACATTAATCAAGTCATGCTGAAGGTTAGACACCTTCAGACTTAGCTCAAATCATATATTTTTAATAGATCACATTCTAGCCATTCAAGAAACAATAAAACATGTATCATCTAGTTTATCAACTCAAACAAATAAATAAATCTCATTTTTCTCCTAACTTTCTCTAGAAGATTCTGATTCAATGATCCTTGAGTTGAATCCTAGGTTTTAACATTCAAAGAATCCATTTTTAAACATAGATTTCTAAAATAAAAAAAAAATAGCCACGTACAAAAGTAACGAGTGTATACAAAATTTATATACATCACATGCGTATAGTTTTTTTTTTTTTTTTTATCAATGAGATAGAACTCTCCTTATCTTAAGTAGATGATCCACGCAAAAGTTTTGGTGGATGATATTGTCCAAAAGATCAAATTTTTCCTAAGCATCACAAATGACATACTATGTAGATATAACTGATGATCTTTCAATCTTTCAATATCACTTCTATTTCTCTTTTTTTTTCCTTTCTTAAAAGTACTCTACTTCGTAATATATACAGGAAAAACTTGGTCTTTGAATAATATCTCTTTCGAAACATTACACTTCCCTCTGAATCTTAAGGAAATCATAGTCTTAGAGACACTAGCTCTTATCCTTTTGATTGTGAAAGACCTATTTCCAGGTAAGGAAAATTGATCCTAAACACTAACTTCTATTTACATGTTTTTAGTTTAAAAACTCAAAATTTTTCCTATTTTAGATAGTAAAGCTCTAATGTTCGAATCGTATGATGGTGTGGTTGTTGAATTTGATTGAAAGTTGAGTATATGTGAAAATGAGTTAAATGATGAACAATATGCATGAAAAGTATATGCATAATATGCATTGTTGTGAAAATATTTGAATGAAACTAAATCTGGGAACTGTGGAACTTTGATGAGACTGTAGAGTTATGAGATATGTGTTTACAATACATGAGTTGTAGCCAATTAATTGATGTGCTTATGATACAAGTCTTGTGACACATCGACAGGTATATTCACAATATATGTATCATAATACATTGAATTATACGGTCATAATACGTGTATTATACCATGCTGATCTGTGAATGATGCATGAATTGATAAGAAAGGAATTAGTGTGAATAGCCACAGCAATACACTAGGAGTATGAAATATGGAGCCGATTATGGAAGTCTGGGAGAAACATAGGGTGATGGATGACATTCGCTAAGTGTGTACAATTTATAAAAATGCGAATGCACCATATGGCCATACACTCATTTCCTAACTAACACTCTTGACCATACGAAGCATTATATGGAAGGAGATGTCGAACTCCATTATGCTGGTCCAAAGCTGGAAAAACAATTCTACGCCAGATGTAATACAGAGACAAAACGACCAAGTAAAGATGATCAGAGAAAAGATAAAGGTTGCCCAAGATAGACAGAAGAGTTATCATGATCAGCGAAGAAAGCCGTTAGAATTTCAAGTTGGAAATCATGTGTTTTTTAGAGTCTCACCCATCACTGGAGTCGGTAGGGCATTGAAATCCCGAAAGCTATCTTCTAAATTCATTGGACCATTCAAAATTTTGAGTAGAGTTGGTCTTGTAGCCTATCATATTGCCTTACCCCCAAATTTGTCAAATTTGCATCCTGTGTTCCATATGTCACAACCGAAGAAATACATTCCGGACCCCTCTCATGTGATTGAGCTTGACCCTATCCAATTTCAAGAGAATTTGTCATATGAAGTTATTCCTGTGAAGATTGTTGATCACCGAGTCAAGTAGCTGAGGGGTAAAGATATCTTGTTGGTAAAGGTAATGTGGAACACAAGTGATGAAGGAAATGCGACTTAGGAGTCTGAAGATAGAATGAAGGAAGTTTATCCTCATCTTTTCCTGAATCAGTGAATTTTGGGAGCAAAATTCCTAAAAAGGTGAGAGTAGTGTAACATCCTCATTTCATTTTTTAGTAAATTATGTTGTAATTAATGTTAAGTAGTGTTAGAATGCATTTCGATGTGAATTTGGAGGATTTTAGAGAAGTTTGAATGCAGGAGATCTCGCTCAGGCAGGAATATGTTGTTGTAGGGCTATCTTGCTCAAGTGAGGTAATTCTAGCTTAAGCGAGATGAGGATAAATTCGGCCCAACTGTCACATCGCCTAGGCAAGAGTGATCTCGCTCAGGCAAGCTGAGGATCTCGCCCAAGCAAGATGGGTCGCTCAGCCAAGGACCCACAGGAAAAATATCATGTTCTCTAGACACCATCTCGCTTAGGCAAGATGGAGCTTGCTCAAGCGAGCATATCAGAAAAGAGGGGGTGAGACCACTATCTGCATATCTTGCTTAGGTGAGATGCTCATCGCTTAAGCGAGTTGTCCCTCGCTCAAGCGAGACGTGCGGGGCTGAGGATATTTAAGAGATTCCCACATGAAAACTTCATTCTAACCTAAACTCACGTCCCTCCTTCACGTTTTCTCTAAACTCTCTCTTCCTTTCACTCATATAAAAGCTCCAAAAACTCCATTTTCTCTGCAAATCCAAACTTGGACTTTGATTCTGAACGATCTCACGTAAGTTTCTTCGAGTAAAATCTTATTTTCTTCTATCGTTTTTCCTCTTTTTGTTCTGATGGATATCTCTTAGTATTCAGGAGAACTTTCATCTGTGAACTTTGATCCTTTTCCATATATCTCTGTAAAATCATCTTCGAGGTAAGGAGAGCTCTATTTTATCGTTATAATATAATATTTAGTTTGTGCTCATATAGCACTGTTATGTGAGTATGGTGTGAGAATAACTAGTTGAGATATCTGTTATGTGAAATATGAATGAAAATATGTCTGTTTGATTGTTTAAACTGAATTATTGTTTGGGCCAAACGACTGATATCTGCTTATTTGCATTGCATGATGAGTACTTGATGTGGAGTGTTATGGAATTTACTGAGTGATTTTATATGATGTTATGAAATAAATCCAAGTAAAATGATATGCTGAAATGGATTGGTATGGACCTAGTTTGTAAGTGCTTTACTCACGATCTTATAAGTGAGAAAGAGAATAATTTTGAGAATGACTCTAAGAGTCAGGTATGGATTGGATCTAGTGTGAATAGTTACAGAGATACACTGGTGATATAGAGTCTGGAGACGATAAGAATCTTGGGAAAACGTAGGGTGGTGAGTGACATTCGTGTGTGTGTACACACTCTTTCTGAGAGTAAATGTGTCACATGGCCTCACACTCGTTTCCTGACTAGACTCCTGACTATACTTTTGCTAAGGGGCCAAATTATTGTACATGTTGTATCCATATGTATGAGTTAACCGGAGACTATTTACCGAGTTAAGTAAGACCTCAAGAAGTGCTAGAGGCATCGATATTTGTGATCACAATGCACTGAGAGTGCGAGTTGGAATAAGAGAAAGGAAAATGGATAACAAATTGTTGAATGTTATGTGTGATATGAATGTGTTGTATGATGGATGTGTGAGATTGAATGTATTATATTCATGTTATATAGTATAATTGTATGATAAATGTTTGTAAGGATAGAATATATGCTCATAATAATTTCAGGAACCCAGGATGATAGAGCCTTAAGGAAGAGTTAGACTTGTAGATAGTTCAATAGACTTTAGGTTAAATTATGTATTTAACGAATATCAGAGAGTAAATTACTTTAAATTCGTTGTACTGATAGAAGATGAACCTAGGATTTTTGTTATGATAGAAATGGACTTTTCTTGTAGTATTCCATTTGATTTCCCTAGAAATAGAATACATCAGACTTTGTGTATATATATGTATAGAGGAACGGTTAGGACTCCGACAGCCCTTACTTACCTATTCACGTACCATGACCACAACTCTATTGGAAGACCTTTCAGATAGACCTTCGAGCATGTTACTGGGATAGAGGTTAGAGCTGATTCAGGCGATGGTTATCTGGGTTTAGATGATGACTTAGACTCAGAGGACCTAGCTGAAATAGAGAGTTAGGAAGTTGGAGATGAATAAGACTGATCTTCAATAGTTGGTGTTGAGTTTGAGGCTGCTCTGGGATTTTTAGTAGTTTGGTGATGTAAATATTATTTTAAGTTTCATATATTGTGACAAACGGTTTGTAAATTATCATCCCTTACTGTAACTCAAAGAAAAGAACTGAAGGAGAATAAACAAAAGGATTCGAAGGCCATGTTTACTCTACAACAAGCTGTGACTGACACAATTTTTCCAATAATAATAGGTGCTACAACAGTCAAAGAAGCATGAAGTACGCTACATAAGGAGTTTGAAGGAAGCGAAAAGGTACACGTTGTAAAACTCCAAACTCTACGGCGAGAGTTTGAATTATTAAAAATGAAAGAGTCTGAGACCGTCAAGGTTTACTATTCCAAAATAAAAGAATTAGTTAACCAAATGAGAGCTTACGGAGAAAATATTCTTGACAAAAAAGTTGTTGAGAAATTACTAATCACAGTTTCCCATAAATATGATCCAATTGTCATCACTATTGAGCAAACAAATGACCTATCTACTCTATCAGTGACAAAGTTAGTAAGGTCCCTTAAGCTTATGAGCAAAGGTTGAAAAGGCATGATGAGGACTCAATAGAAAATGTCTTTCTTTCAAAGCTCAAATTACAATCTCAAAATAAAGAGAATAAAGGAAGAAAGAATAATGGAGAAACTTCTAGAAACAAAGAGAATTCTAGAAATATCTCTAGAAACAATCAAGATAAATATCCTTTATGCGGCATTTGTAAGAGGACAAATCATGTTAAAGAAGAATTTCGGTATCATAGAAAACCACAATGTCAACATTGCAAGAAATTTGGACATGTGGAAAAGTATTGTCGCAACAAAAACAAGTATCAAGCAAATCTCACTGAAGAGTATGATTGAGAACCACATCTTTTCTATGCTACCTAAGATTCCAGCATTGAAACGAGCGAAAATTGGTACTTGGATAGTGGTTGCTGCAATCACATAGCCAAGGATATAAACATCTTCAAGGATATTGACAAATCCATCAAAGTGAAAGTTCGAAAGGAGAACGGTACTATCGTTGAGTCAAAAGGCAAAAGCACTGTTATGATGGAGACAAAGAAAGGTACGAAACTTATTACTGATGTCTTACTAGTCTCCAACCTCAAGGAAAATCTCTTGAATATTGGCCAAATGATGGAGAAAGGTTATTATATTCACACTACGCTAGAAATGAGCTTTTGGAGTGCTAACTTAGATAGCGGTTGGTAAAAACCGCTTTATAATTATATATTTAGAGAGCGGTTCTCTATTAACCGCTCTTTAAAGTCACTAAAAGTGGTTCTTTGTTAACCTCTCTTAGAACTATACTTTTGAGAGTGGTTCTCTATTAACCGCTTTCTAAAATCACACATTAGAGAGCAGTTAATAAAGAACCGCTCTCTAATCTCATTCTTGGAGAGCGGTTAATAAAAAACTGCTCTCTAATGTTATTAAATGAAACACGCTCAACGCATTTCTTCTTCTTAGCTAACAAAGTTGGTCTCTTTTACTGTAAGTTTCTTCTCTGCTCTCTTATGTTCTCTTCATCTTTTCTGTTAGCCTGCTCTCTTCATCTTCTCTCGCTAACAAATTGATTTTTTTTCTCATCTGTAGGTACCTTTTCATTCTTTGCTATTATGCTCTCTTCATTTTTTTTATGCTAACAAATTAGTTTTTTTTTTCACATCTGTAGGTACTTCTTCGTTTTTTCATTCTTTCTTCTTCTCTTTTTTCACGGTGAATCATTCATTCTCTCTTTCTTTCTTTTTCTCTTTATTAATGTTAAAAATCATTATATTAATTTGTTCTCTTTTTTCTCTGCTTACTTATATTTAGTTCATGCAGATATGGACTGTTTGGTTAACACCAAATGTATAAACTCAAGATTCAATTTTGATTTGTGATAAAAATGAAGAAATCTCATAAAGAAATCAATTCCAAATTTTGATTTAAACGTAATAATAAATTAATTTTATTTTACAACAGAAAACTCAAAAAGAAATCAATTTCAAATTTCAGATTCGTGGTTTACATCTATACTTTAGAGAGCAGTTGTTTAACCGCTCTCTTAAATATAATAAATCAGATAGCACAAGATTTTATAATAGTTCTAAACGCTCTCTAACTTAAAATAGAACTGCTCTTAGATCTCTGTTTTGGCATAGTGCCACTTTAAAAGGGACACATGTAAGATATATAACAGTAAAAAGTAAGAGATTGGCCAAGTAAAGATAGAGAAAAGAAATAGAAGTTTTTCAATAAGCTTTCAACAAGGCGCTAACATTGCCATGAAAGTAGAAGTTGATACTTCACGACTTTGGCATCGAAGAGTTGGTCACTTCAATACTCATGCCTTAAAACTGCTACATCAAAAGAATATTATTAAGGATCTTCCACATCTTGAAGAAAATAATGAAGCTTGTGAAGGATGTCTCGTTAGCAAGCAACATCGACTGCCATTTTCTATTGGGAAAGCTTAGAAAGCAAAAGACTTATTAGAACTTGTTCATATAGATATTTGCGGACCAATGTGGACACCATCACTTCATAATAATAGGTATTTTATCCTTTTCATCAATGATTTTTCTAAATAGACTTGGGTCTACTTCATCAAAGCAAAGTCAGAAGTCTTTGAAATATTCAAGAAGTTTAAGGCTCTTGTCGAGAAGCAAAGTGGTAAACAAATAAAAGTATTAAGAAGTGATCGTGGCAAAGAGTATACCTCTCAAGAGTTTGATAAATTCTGTGAGGATGAAGACATTCAGCGACAACTTACTGTCACATATACTCTATAACAAAATGGAGTAACTAAGAGAAAAAATTGCACAGTAATGGAGATGGCTAGATCCATGTTGAAGGAGAAAGAATTGTCAAATATCTTTTGGGCTGAAGCAGTTTATACTGCTGTCTACATACTTAACAAATGTTTAACTAAGACTGTCTAAGATAAAACTCCAATTGAAGCTTGGAGCAGGCAAAAACCATCAGCAAAACATCTAAGGGTTTTTGGGTTGATTTGCAATATACACATTCCAGAAGAGAAGAGACACAAACTAGAAGACAAAATTGTACGAGGTATCTTCTTAGGGTATAGCACACAATCTAAAGGATATCGAGTCTACAACTTGCAAACCAAGAAGCTCACCATTAGTCTAGATGTTGAAGTTGATGAAAATGCTGCTTGAAATTGGAAAGATGAAAAGGTTAAGAAAAATGTTTCCAGACCAATGCAGCAACCTCGATAAATTGAAGAAGTCTCAGGTGAGAGTTTTTCACCTCCACAACAACAATTTTCCTCATCAGAGTCTACTCCAAAACGAGTTAGATCTTTGGTGGATATATACGAGACCTGTAACCTGGCCATAACTGAACCTGAGAGCTTTGAAGTAGCATTAAAACAAGAAGTATGGGTCAAGGCAATGGAAGAAGAGATAAAAATGATTGAGAAAAATAACACATGGGAGCTAATAGATTGCCCTATAGATAAAGATATCATTGGGGTAAAATGGTCCTATAAGACCAAGTTTAATCACAATGACACAATACAAAAGTACAAGGCAAGACTGGTAGCTAAAAGACACTCACAACAACTTGAAGTTGATTACAACGAGACATTTGCTCCAGTTGCACGCCTAGATATTATAAGAACTCTAATTGCTCTTGCCGCACAAAAAGAATGGAACATTTATCAACTTGATGTAAAATTTGCCTTTCTCAATGACATTCTTCAAGAAGAGATTTATGTGGAGTAACCACAAGGCTTCGTCAGCAAAGGTAATGAAGGCAAAGTACTAAGACTGAAAAAAGCTATATATGGATTGAAGCAAGCTCCACGAGTATGGTACAACAAAATTGATCAATACTTTACAGACCAAGGATTCAAGAGGAGCAAAAGTGAGGCAACTTTATACACCAAGATCCAAGGTCAGTATGACATACTCATTGTCTCCTTGTATGTAGATGATCTTATCTGCACAGAGAACAATGTGGAGATGATAACTAAGTTCAAAAAAAATATGATGAAGTCCTTCAAAATGACCGATCTTGGCTTGATGAATTACTTCCTCAAAATAGAGGTAAAACAAAAGAAAGAAGGAATATTTATCTCACAAAAGAAATATATTGAAGTATTACTCAAGAATTTTAAGATGAATGGATGTAAGACGGTTAGCACTTCATTGGTGACAAATGAGAAATTAAAGAAAAATGATAGAGCACCAGAAGCTAATGCATCGTGTTATAGAAGTTTGATTGGAAGTTTACTTTGTCTCACAGCCACACGACTAGACATAATGTATGTTGTAAGTCTTCTTTCAAGATTCATGCAAGGTCAAAGCCAAATTCATTTTGGAACAGCAAAAAGAATCCTATGATATCTACAAGGTACAAAGGAGTATGGTATATGGTACCAAACTATGAGCAACTCAAAGCTACTTGGCTACACTGGCAGTGATTGGGCAGGATCAATCGACGACATAAAGAGCACATCTAGTTATGCCTTTTCACTAGGATCAAGAACAATCTTGTGGGCTTCGAAGAAGCAAGCAACTGTTGCACAATCAACAACAGAAGCAGAATATGTGGCAGCTACTGAAACTACAAGTTAAGCAATATGGTTACAAAGAATACTTGAAGAAATGAGAGAAAAAAAAAACGAGTCTACTACAATCTACTACGACAACAAATCAACTATAGCAATGACAAAGAATCCAGTGCATCATAGTAGAACAAAACACATCGCAATCAAATATCATTTCATCAAGAAAGCAGAATAAACTAAAGAAATTAAGCTCGAGTATTGCACAACTGAAGATCAAGTTACAGACATTTTCACTAAAACACTACCAAGACCAAAATTTGAACAACAGCTAGAGGTAGTCTAGAAAAATACTAGGAATAATCTAAGAAAAACCATTTGGATCTTCTAGTTTCAAGACACTTCTAGAGATAATTCTAGAATATTGTAAATCTTCAAGTTACTAGATAATTCTAGTATATTAAATCATCCAAACCTAATGGTGGATGATGCCTATAAATAGGCATGCTACCTCATTATAAAAGTTAAGAAGAAGTAATCAAACTATCAATTCTCCATCTCTTGAATCTCTTACTAAAACTTTTTTAACTATCATTTTTAACTATTCCTACTAACATATTTCAACTATATTACTCATCTTACCTCCACTAAAAACTATCAAGTTTCTTAGAGATTTTTTTGGCTCAATTCCTCTTAGTAGTGTAGGGTGAGTCGCATAATTCTGTAGGAGTTAGTGAGGGTGCAGGTCTGTGCCACAGTTTCTAATTCAGCTTCCACTTGAGCACATGTCCACGTGCACAAATCTACCATGTTGAAAAAAAAGATAATTCTTCTTTGTTGCTTTGTATCTTGCACAGTTTTTGAAGGTTCTAAAGCAGCTTTTTAGCATGTCTTTGTGCAACTGCAGATCTGATCCACCCATATCACACGAGCCATGCTTTTTTTTAACTGCAGCCACGTAGAAAAGAGCAACAGCTAGTGCAGGTTCAATTTTTGTTTAACTTTTTGCTGCACAACGGGCCAAATTTGTGGAGAAAAGAACATTTGACTTATTAAAATAGGTGTATGGCAAAAGTAGCACGTGCAAGCATTGCTCCGACGAAAGTTTTAAATACATTATAAAATAAAACACACTACACGATGACATTGACCATTTTAAGGAGTAAAATGATAAATTTTGAATCGATTCATCTGTCTATGCAAACTCGCAGTGGTTAAACCTTAGGCAAAATTAATGAGAGAGAAATGTATGTTTTCAATGTGTGGCCCTTGCGAAAAGCTTAATGCTAGCTTGCGAACAGCTTATGCATTATTTGTTTATGTTCATGGATGCTTATACCATGCATACAAAACCTAAGGGTTCCATGGTAAGGACCTTTCTTTTTTTCGATCGCTCGATCAAAATGGGTAAAATAATGCCGAAGTATCAAACAAGAACATTTTTTTGGAACCAGCTACACCCCTTCTACTCTTTTCATGTGAATATTAGCCTTGTAACTCCCATTCTTATAAGTCTAAAATGAAAACTCTGCAACTACATGCAACACAATATATTTAAACATATAGAATTAGAAAAAAAAATATCATTAGTATCTTAAAAAATTAGTTAATCTGAAAATAAAATATTTTTCTTAAAGTCATAATCATTTTAAAATGAATGGAGTAAATTTTAGGACTTCATAAAACCTTTAAACATAGTAGAAAAATAACTAAAAAATATAGTAATGTTTCTATTCAATTTCAAATTAAGTGACATTTCGGAAAGATATATTTTTTTCCATGTTAAGTGAAGTTTTGAGATCTCATTGATACATTAATTTTTTTATTCTAATTATTTCAAATAAATAATATAGTAAAATTATTCTATTAATTAAAATATTTTTTATTGTTTTTAATATTTATTGAGAATATTAATTATGATAGTCAATTTAAAAGGGTGGAATATTATATATATGATTATGGTCAAAGGAAGGACTATATGTATATTACACCATGAGCTCTTTTATTTAAAGACTGAAAGGATATATATATATATAATACATTTAATGCAATAAATGTGGGTATTTTTGAAGGAAAGAAATTAACAGATACAGACATTTAATATATTCTTTTTCCAGCGTGTCCATGGATGAGGATCTCTTAGGTTTAGGTGTTATAAAGAGGATTCAAATGCTCATAAGTGACCCATCTAGTTTTCTCTATTGGACCTATTCAAAACTCATTCACTTCCATGCCATGTATTACTCCTTTAATCATTTGTTGTTACTCCTTAAGGGGTTGTGTTTCTCTCTGATTATTATATTTTTTACCATAACCTTTTTCAAAGCCTTAGGGTCTCACTTGATTCACAACACCAAGAAACAAAGACTACCCTTGCCACCCGGTCCCAAACCATGGCCTATAATCGGTAACCTTCCCGAAATGCTTGCAAACAGGCCAACATTCCGATGGATACACACACTAATGAAAGAAATGAAAACTGAAATTGCATGTATCCGCTTAGGAAATGTCCATGTTGTCCCCGTGACATGCCCTACCATTGCTCGTGAATTCTTGAGAAAACAAGATGCTAACTTTGCTTCTAGACCCGTAAGCATATCCACTAATCTCATAAGTAGTGGATATCTCACCACAACTCTTGTACCCTTTGGAGAACAATGGAAGAAAATGAGAAAAATCGTTGGCAACGAATTGCTCTCCACCACCGAGCACCAATGGCTTCAAGGCAAAAGGAATAAAGAAGCTGATAACCTTGTGTTTTACGTCTACAACAAATACAAAAACATGACAACGGTGATGTTGGCCTTGTGAATGTGAGGGATGTTGCACGACATTATAGTGGTAATGTGATCAGAAGGTTGTGTTTCAATACAAGGTACTTTGGAAAAGGTAGGAATGATGGAGGGCCTTGTTTTGAGGAAGTTGAACATTTAGATGCCCTTTTCACAATGCTTGAAAAAATTTATTCCTTTCGTGTTTGTGATTATATCCCATGCTTGAGTGCTATTGACTTGGATGGCCATGTGACCAAGGTAAAGAAGGCTATAGAAATTGTTAACAAGTATCACGATCCCATCATTGATCAGCGAATCAAACAATGGAATGATGGGTCCAAGACTGATGGTGATGACTTCCTTGATATTCTCATCTCACTCAAAGATTTCAACAACCCAGCATTGACAGTTCAGGAAATCAAGGCCCAGATCATTGTAATATTTACTCCACCTTTCTCTCTTCCTCTCGTGTGTGTTTGTGTACACAAAGAAATGGTAGCAACACATTAGTTAAAATTTATAAAAAATGAGAGAAATTTCATTAATTTATTAGAATATACAATATATACACAATCCTTAATTTGATAATGAAACTTGGTGGTGTAGGAAGTGATGCTTGCGGCAGTGGATAACCCATCAAACGCAGTTGAATGGGCTCTTGCGGAAATGATAAACCAACCGGAATTGCTTCAACGCGCCACTGAAGAACTGGACAATGTGGTTGGGAAGGAAAGGTTGGTGCAAGAATCAGATATCCCTAAGCTCAACTATGTGAAGGCATGTGCAAGAGAAGCGTTTCGCCTTCATCCCATTGTGGCTTTCAACGTTCCTCACGTTTGTATCAAAGACACAGAGATCGGCAATTACCTTATTCCAAAGGGTAGCCATGTGTTGTTAAGCAGAGTTGAACTTGGACGAAACCCCAAAGTGTGGAATGAACCACTGAAGTTCAAGCCAGAACGCCACCTCATGAATGATGGGTCTGATTTGGCTTTGACAGAGCCAGATTTGAAGTTCATATCATTCAGCACTGGAAGGCGTGGTTGTCCTGGAATCATGCTTGGCACCACCATGACTGTGATGCTATTTGCTAGGTTGCTCCATAGCTTCACTTGGAGTGCACCACCCACTGTTTCACACATCAACCGTGTTGAGTCTAACGATAACATGTTCATGGCTGAGCCACTTGTGGCAGTGGCAAAGCCAAGATTGGATGCAGCGCTATACCAGTTAACAGACGCATGATTGGCATAAATAGTACTTTTCATGAACATTATGTTTGGCATAAATAACTTTAAAAATGTGAAAAATAAAAGAAATGTGTTAAACATGTACTTAAGGCTTTGTTTGGGAATTGGAATTGGGAGAGAATAAGAAAAGAGAGATCACATGATGATTATTCTTATTTAAAAAAAATTAATTAAGAAAAAAAGTATATAAATCATTTTAATTCCATATTTTAAGTTTTTTCAATTTAAAAAAATTATATGAATCTTTATTTATTTTTTCTCTCTTATACTTTATTTTTTAAACTCTTTCTTTCTCTCTTTCAAAACTCCTAAACAAGCCTAAATGATTAGTTTACAACTTTTAATTTTGGTAATAGATTAATTCTCCACATAATATATAATAATTATCTTGCTCGTACTAGTAGATATACAAGTTAGCACAAATATAATTTATTTAAACTTTTATTTATTAAAATAAAAAATAAATTAAATAATTTTAAGTAATAAACAGTAACTTCTAAAATAGTTAGAAGTTAAAAATACTAAAAACGGACAATAAAAGTAATATAGCTTTGGTATAATAAAATTTGGAAAATTTTGAAGGAAGTTGGATAGGTTAACTGAATTTAAAATGTTTTTAGTGAAAATAATATTTCTTTTAAAAATGCTTTGAGAAGTATCGCATTATCAAAATAAAGTATGAATATTTTAAAAATTTATTACGAGATATTATAAAAAAAGAAGGATCTTTTAAAGAATCTTCTTACACTAGTGTAAATTTAAAAACTCTTACATCCAATCTGGGCATTTCATTTAACTTAAATCTAACGGTCAGTAAAGTAATAAATTATAATCCGTTAGATTTAAGTTAAATGAAATGTTTAGATTGAGTGTAAAAGTTTTTAAACTTACACCAGTGTAAGAAAATCCTGCCCCATTATAAAAATACCGTATTCAGTAATTGTTTTACTTAAAAACCTACTACTAAATTATTCATTAATAAACCATAGAATATATGTTAAATTAATTTAACAATATTTATAGTTCTACAGATTTCTTTGTAAGCTTCTTAAAGTAATAAATTAATTTAATCATTCCAGCAATATTATATTTTTAAAAATTAAAAATAAGTATATTTTTAATTTGAAAAAAAATTAAAAATCAAAACAAACTCTAAGTTCTTGGTTTTTGTTTATGCAATAGTGTATAAGGATGAAAATAGTTCTCACAGCCTAGCACGTAGAGGGTATATAGGTCAATTTAATAAATGTGTGACTTAAGAAAAAACCTTTTTAAATATTCAAAACGTTCTTCGGGTAACTAAAATGTCAATAAGAAAAGAAAATTCTAATATAGACTCTCGTTATGCCCTCATTAAAAAAAATATTTTAAACTTTCTTTTAAATATACTTTACTAATTTAAATACTTAATTGGCGTAACAGCACAAATTTATCTAATTATTATTAATATTAACATATTTTATTAAAAATAATTCAAATAAGCTAATATTATTTACTCACCTTTTAATTCAGCTAAAATTATTTAATTGTATTTCAAAAATAATATTTAATTAATATTATAATTAAGACTTTCACGTTGCAAAGTTCATTTTTTATTATATTGAAGTTTTTCAAGACTAACAAGATCATATATGTTATTTGAATTTTTATTTTTTTTTACTATAGGATTTGATATATTTCTACTGCACGTAATAAATACTATTTTTTAAAAAATACATTATTTATAAAAAAAAATAAAAAAAATTCAAGCTATATAAATTTAAAATTAACAAATTATTTTAAGTATATTAAAATTTTAAAAAATTAATTTAATATGACAAAATTAAAAACATTTAACATTTAATTAACATTAAATATAAGATATAACATTTCATTAAATTAATTTTTATGATATATTTTTATCACAATAAGTGTTCATAATAATTATTTATTACTATAACAGTAGATACAACTATTTATCTTTTAGAGTACAAAAAAATTGTATTAATAATATAAATATAATTATTTCTTAATTGAACTATAATTTTTAATATTATAAATAAAAGAAATTTGATATATAATGCAATAAAAAAAATTCAACAATTTCTACATAAATATATTTATATAATAGATAATTTATAAGATAAATATATATATATCTTTATTACTCAATATTCACGTGACGTTATGTAACAATATTTATTTAAATGAATTATGATTTTTACTAGTCCATCTTATGAGATTGGACTAATATTATGAATAGATTAAATTTTAAGAAATGAAATATGAATATTATTAATAAATAATAAGAATAAATTTACTTTATGTTTTATATATTAATATAATTTTATAGATAAATATTTATATAAAATAAAACTTTTTCTTATGTATTTTATAAATAAATACAATTTTAATATATTTAAAAATTCTTTCTCACATCAACCCTACAATAATTAAATTCTATTACTCTAATTCAACAATATAAAAATAATAAATAGTTTTTTATTGAAAATATGACAAAATTAACATTTTTAGTGTTTGATTTTGTGACATTCTTAATTTTGTATTTAATTTATATATTAAATTATAACAAAATAAAATAAATTTTTCATAAAATAAGTAGTATGAAAATGTGATGAAATTAAAACTTTTTCATAAATAAATTTATTCATGAAACTTTACAAAAATATTATAAATAAAAAATGATAAATTGTACCTTAATAATTAAATTTATACTGAAACATGCAATATTTTTATTCTTTTTATCGATAAATTTTAATAAAACTTAATTAAAATAGGTAACATTTTAGATGAATTAAGATATATTTATATTAATTTAAATCTTAAGACGATAAAAATTATCAAAATCTTAAGACTTTACAAATAGATTTTATTTATAACATAGAAAAAAAAATATTTTTCTTATTTTAAATTTAACATTAAAAAATAAAATTGAAGAAATTAACTGCTAAATATTACAATTATAATTCAAATAATTATTTATAGTGAACTTTATCAAACTTTTTAAGTGTCTAAATTTGATATCAAATTGTTTATAAACCAAAATTAATTTTTAATTAAGACATAATCAAAATTATTACAAACTTAATACAATTAAAATCATAACATAGCAAATCTTTCTCGTACAAACAACTAAGAATATGATTCTAAGGCTGATCATTCTTCTTATATTTTTTCATTCTCATTACCTGAAAATAATTTGTAAAGGTGATTATCTTCTACTTCACTAAATCCTTATTTTATGAAATAATCAAATAACATAGAAAACATTATCTAATACAAAACACAACAAAATAATAATAATTCATATATCATGATGACATCAATTAGTATGTCATACCACATGTATTATAATCATATTAATCAACATATTACAACACATGTATTATAATCACACCCATGAAATGATGTGTTACAACACCTATATTATAATCATATTAATCAATATATTACAACACCTGTATTACAATCATACCACTCAATGTACTACAACACATGTATCATATTTTCTCTCAATTCACTGTGCCTAATATCCTTTGAGATCTTTAGAGTATAGATAGTTGCTAGTTAACCATAGCAATACGGATACAACCTATATATTACCAACTCGACCCTTTTTAGCAAAAGTATAGTTAAGAGTATAGGTAAAAAAATGAATGTGAGACCTATGATGTTTTCATTCTTACCAGTTTGTGCGTAATTTAAAGAAAAGCATTCACCATCTTACATTTTTCCAAGTTTTTCCAAAATCAATTCTGGCTTCCACACTCCCAATTTATCTCTGCCACTATCCATACACATTTCCATAACTTTTTCATGACACAATTTCTTAGCAATTCTCTTTTTATTTTGACAACATCAGCAACTTTAAAATCACATTTTCAAATATTCAAACAAATAGTCATTCTAATTTTTTCTTACATACAATAAATTTCACATCCACAACAATTCACACTTTCTTAACAGTTCAAAAAATTACATTAAAAAAATCAATACAATATACTGAAGGTCGAACACCTTCAAACTCAATCCAATCGTATAATTTAGAAATACATTGTTGAAGATCACACTCTCTTGATCTTAATAAAAATCATTTATCATAAAGTTTAGTCTTTTTCCCAATACATATATTATTCAAAATAATAACTCACAACATTAACCGTACATACATAATAATTAATAGCAAAATAGTAGAAACTTCTTAGAACTAGTTTTATTCATAACTCTTACTATGAAATTTTTGTTTAGATAGTTCTGAAAACAAATCATGGGTTTTTGATGTCCAAAATCCATTTTTTAGCATTGTAGTTCTAAGAAAACATTAAGGCACTACTATCTAAAATGAGAAAATTTTGAATTAGGGTTTGGAATTAACTCCCTTTATTTAGAAATGGGTCTTTCACAACAAAGAAATGGGAGTTGATATCTCTAAGACTAAGTTTATCTAGAGATCGCTATAAGGTTGCAATGTAAGATGTTGTCCAAAAGACCAAGATCTCCCTATCCATTACAAAGTAAGATAACTTTTGAGAAGGAAGAAAATGAAGAAATAGAAATGACATTGGAAGATCAATCTCCAAGAAACTTAGAATCAAGAAGAAGAGATATCCAAACTCAAATTTGAAAGAGATTTGGAGTTCAAAAGTATTTTTTCTGAGAGAGAGAGAGAAGTGAAAGAATAGATAAAGAGATGAGAACAGAGAAACTCCTTAAATACCCCTGTTTTCTTGTGAATCCTTGCTTAAGAGAGGATATTTTTGCTAGAGTGAGAAAATCAGACAAGAATTGCTACTTTTCTGCTGATCTTTTCATTTGAGCAAGGGCATTTTTACTTGAGCGAACTCGAGCGCTACCATTTTCTGTTGTGAATTTTCACTCGAGTGACAAATTTCTCGCTTGAGTGAGAATACAATTAAGAAAAGCTAATCCTTTTTCGCTTAAAAAAGAAATTTTTGTTTGAGTTAAAAGAAATATTCTTTTATTCTTTTTTTAATTTTTTTACTTTTTGAGAAAACTCTTCCATTTTGTAAATAAGAAAATACAATTAAAAATTTAGGGTGTTACATACTTTCTCAATAAATATATTTTATATTAATTTTTTAAAATAAATGTTTATATGTTAGGTAAGTTCTATTTCTCGTGATATAGATATGCATCTTTTTATTTAAATAATGTAAATATTTTTATATTAAATTTTTTGGACTCTTATTTTTGCATAAAAGACACTTTTGAAAATTTAGAATTATAAATTAAAATACTTAAAATAAAAAAAAATTCTTATTTAGAAAATAAAACATAACGCCTTATCAATAACTTTTTATTATCCAACAATTGATTCAAATCTTTTATATACTACCTCAAGATTATCAATAATATTTCTTATGAATTTCACTTTAATTTTCAATTCTTGTATTCAAAACTATATTAAATTAAAGAAAACTGCAAACATACTAATTTCATATTAATTTCTATTTTATTATTATTTAAACATTAGACATTATTATAGAATATATTTACGTGTGTTAAATTAAATTTATTTTAATTTATAATTTAGACTAAGTTATAATTTAAAATTATTTTTAATATGATTATTAACCTAATTTAATATTGTAAAAAGTAGTAAATAAATTTTTTCTATTTAAAATATAAAATAAATGAACATTTTTCATAGTTTACTATATTGATAAATATATATTATGCTAACCTTATAAAATAATTATTTATGGGTGATATAAATATTTATTTTCTGTTATATGAATATTTATATTGTTATATGTTCAATCTTTTTATTTTTGAGAAATGTAAATATTAATTTTTTAATATCCTATTATGTACATAATAGATAACATTTTATTTTAAAAAATTATCCATTTAAAAAATAAAATATTAGATTTTTCGATAACTCGACAACTTTCAAGTTATCAAATTAGTAATATTAAAAAATAATCTAAATCATTTTAATATAATAACTTTATATTATCAATCACATATGTGTGGTTCAGTTTAATTTTTAATTCTTATATTCAAAATTAAACTAACAAAAGAAAACTGCAAACATATTAAATATATATTAATTTTTTCATTCTATTATTATATAAATAATAGAATTATCTTAGACTATATTTATATTTTTTTAGGTGTTTCATGTATAAATACATTGTTAATATATTTGTAAAGGAATTCATTTTCATGTCAACATGCAATAATTTAATTTTATTAGTTTAATTCAACAACATAAAAATATAATAAATATTTTTTATTAAAATATAAAAAATTAACAATTTTTGTGATTAGCTATATATATATATATATATATATATTCTAATTTTATCAAATAACTATTTATATGTAATGTAAATATCTCATTTCTGTGATATAAATATAAATTTATATTCTCTTATATACATTCTTGATTAGTATATTATATGTTAAAATTTATAACTCTTGAACATGTTATAATTAATTATACTACAATCGATCATACTATATATAATTAATAGTTAATAGATCTATAGAATAAAATGAGATAAAAGATCAAGTAGATTAAACTTATTTTTTCTCTTTTAATTGTTATTAAATTAACCACTCATAGGTATTTTATGTTTTTTCTTTTTTTTATCTTGCATTGTAACACCCTCTTTTGATTTATTATGATTTAGTGAATTATGTTAATATTAAATAATGTTAAAATGTGTTTTATTTAGATTGAGAAGTATTCAAATAAGTTCTGATATAGAGTTTCACTTAAGCAAGATGGTTAAGCCTTTATGAATTTAAAGCAATCAGATCTTTTTGTAAAAATAGATAAAAAAATAAAAAAATAATTTATTTATTATTTTTAACAGTATATTTTCCTAGTTTTGTCGTTTTGTTTATGGTCAAATTTAAATTAATAGTCTAAGTAAACAATTTTCTGCATATGTTTGAAACTTTTTGTTAAAAAAGAAACAAACAAAAAGAAACCGTGCCTTGTGTATAGGAAACAAACATTCTAAAATATAATCAGCATCTATTAGGAAAGTGTATAAATAAGTAGTCAAAACCACCTTTCTTTGTCACCTTTGTTCTTCTTCAGCACCTCGTAGTTGCACCTGACACATTTTGCCCTATTTTCTTCCCCAGAAAGGCAATCTTCTTTTCTTCCTCTTCATTCCTTTCTCGTTTGTCATTAAAGCGTAACTTTTTCCTATTTGTTATTCGTTCCTCTCTCTCGCTCTCAATTCAATATGAACATGCCCTTTTTTTCCTGATCATGTAACTGCACTCATCTATTTTCTGTTGCTATTTTCATTAATTTGCTATGTATCCCAGATATGCTTCAGTCCACAATTATTCATTATGTCACGTACTTTATAGTAGTGTTTTTCACTAACGTATACTCCATCATGGTGTACATTACTATCATCACAAATCTCTAATTAAAGAATATATTATCGATAAAGTTATTTTATGATGTTGTTGAAGATATATTTTGATATTGCATGTGTATTCGTTTTAGTTCATGATCCCTTATTTATACGTCTTTGTAGTCTATGAAGGACTGATACATTATAAATTGTGAACAGTTTGTTAGTATTTCTCGATTCAAATTTCATTGTTTGACACATCCGATCTCAGTGATCTCAGATATATTATCGATAAGTATTTGTGAAGCATCTAAGTCTTTAAAATAATTTATAAAAATGTAATATATAGTCAGATTAAGATATAAAATATAAAAGCATTGTCCCTTAATGTAACTGGAAATTGAAGTTGTCTTCTTTATGGATAATATTCAAGAAATTTGAGATTGATACTGTTCCTTTTTCTAGACATATGTCTAGATATATATCCTACAATTCTATATATTTTAAAAATAGTAGTGTCATCGTATCAGCTATACGTATCTTATACATGCATCATAGTTTGTAGTTAACATTGGTATCAGCCTTTTTTTCTGATGAAATTTAACATAGGTTTTTGAAGTGCTTGGTACAGGTACCATGGAGGAAAGAATGGGGCTTCTACTTCTGATTCTGTTGGGTGCTGCTTGGGCTTGTGATGCAAGACAGCAACCAAACCCTGGTAAGATAGAGTGACACTTTTCTCATCTTTTTTCTGGATTTGGATCTTCTCATGTTGGATTTCAAACATGGCCGTCATGTTTGTATATTTTTTTACTTTCAGCTTAAACGAAATTTCACTCGCTTAAGCTAATGTAAAAAAAGAACATGAAGATCATGTTCGAAATCCAACATGAGGAGATCCTGGCGGCTTTTTGCTTTCTATTATCGTACTTTAGGAGACACAGAGAATTCGAGGCTTGTATTAATAATTATAAAAGTGTTGACACTACCAACTATCAAGGGAAAGTTTAGTGTCTCTTTGATTTCATAAACCATTTTTAGTTTTCATTAATATTTACAAAAATATGCCATTATTTTCATTTTGTTTCTTATTTTTAAGAAATTTTTTTCACAATTACAGTCATCATAATTAGAAACAAACAACAACGTGACATTTTTGTAGTGAAAATAAAAATAGGAAACTATTTTTCAAACCAAACACATCTTATAGTTTATAATTAATAATTATTGAAGTATACAATCTTAATTAACAAACGTATTCTAACAATGGTGTATATCACTTATGTTCATCAAACATAGTTGATTGAATTGCTCTAATAAATTTTCAGAGGTTCTTATGTTCACATAATAACACACCATTTCTTCCCTTAAGCCTGACGAATGTGTGTCAATTTTATAAATTCCCTTTCCTTCATATCAATTGCTATAGCATATGTATGAATAAAGTTTTCATGCTCAAGAACTTGTCGTAAGTGTTAGTACAAAATGTGTCAATTTGTCAAAAATGCTACAGTTTGTAATACAAATGCAACATCAGTAATTCATGTTGTTGACATCCTTTCAATATGCAGGATTGAACAGAAAATCAGATGTGTGTGCACGTTGTGAGGATTACACTACTGAGGCACTTCATTATCTAAATGATAAAAGCATTCAGACTGGGATCATTGATGACCTTCACAATATTTGCTCTCAGATACTCTCTTTCAAGCAGCTGGTCGTTTTCCTTTCCTAGAGCTGTTGCGTTTTTCTTCTTTAAATGCTGTTGTTATCCTCAGTTGTTCAAAAATTGACTTCAATTTCCAGTCATGATGTTTAATATTCTACCAACAATGGATCAATTGTTATTACATTACACATATATGATAATTATACATATTTTAGTTCTCATAAAGACTTCTATGAAACTTGTAATCAAATGCTTGATTTAAGATGAAATTATTGGGTGAATGCGTGTGAATCAGAAATTATTTGACCCTGTATTTACTCACCTTTGTTTAATCTGGTGTATTGTACAGTGCATTGAAATAGTGGATCACTATACTTCTAGTTTCTTCTCAGAAATCGCATCAGTTCAGCCAGGAGAACTCTGCGAACAGCTCAACCTATGTGAATCTGCAATTTTTTCTTCACAAGTTCAAGGAAATAGCTGTGGATTTTGCAAAAATACTGTTTCAGTCTTGCTGTTTAAGTTGAATGATCATGAATCTAAGGTTAGCAAGCTAACCTGCTGCTGTGAATTTTTCAACACTTTCAAGTTCCACACTTGTCCTTCATCTACCACAAATGATTGTTGCATATTTTTCATAAACTTTCAAATTAGACTTTTCTTTTTCTGGTAATTCCTATGGTTTGATGCCAAACAGAAAAAAGGAATTTGAGCCTGGTCTAGCTAGCATATGGGATCATAGCTCAGCATTTTAATATGTAATGCAAACCAACTATTGGTATGAGAATGTGGGATTTGCAAAAGTAACTAAGAAATATAAAAACTATTATCAATGTTTGAAAGAGAATATATAGTTAAGACGTTCCATGAATTATTTACTTATTGTGTAACCAACGGTTTTATGGAAGAACGTGGCTTGCAGCTTGCATGTGAACAAGGGAAAGCCTGCATTATCCTTATAAAACAATAAAAATTGAAAAAAAAAAGTCTATGAAGTAATGTTAAACATGTACTTGGCACCTTCAAATCTTTCAGTTTTCCTTAAAGCCTTCTATTATTTTTGTTTTGACCCCACTCTGTAGTGTCTTAGTTCCACACCTTTTATTGAACAGAAAACTAACAAGTTATTATAAAATGTCAGGTAGAGATGATGGAGGCACTGTTAAAGGTGTGCAATTCTAATTCTATGGAGAAGTTCGCAAAGGAGGTAAGAAAAATCTTAAAAAGTTCCATGTTCCTTTTTCTCTTATTGAATTTCCCTTGCATCCTTAAACACCATGCTGCATGGTCTGTGACTCTGTTCCACAAAATGAAGTTTCATATTTTTATCCTTTTAACTAATCTACCATAATTTGACCCACAATAATTTTCATGAAATGATAATCTTCTTTGTCAGCTCTTTACCTAGTCAAAAATTAAGCTCTAGTGTGAAAATTTATGACTGTGAAAACAAGACCATTTACTACTAAAATTATGATGGTCCTGCTAAATAATAGTGTATTGTAAGATCTGAATAGACTTGTGTGTGTTATAACACTGGTGTAAGATCTCATGTAGGTGGTATAAGATACTCTAAATTGTAGGATTCAGCCCTATATCAACTAATCTCCAAATCCAAAGAGATTTAGTTTCACCTGAGCTACTTCTTCCCTACTAGGCAAATGCACCTCTACAACAAAAGAGAAATTTTGCAGTAATGATCATTTTCATGTCATTCTTTCTTGATTATCCAATAATTTTTTTTTCTCAATTCTCAAATTCTATGCAGTGCAAAACGGTGGTTTTCAAGTATGTATTTCTATTTATACTCGCAGCAGAGGACTTAATGAAAACCGAAGATATATGCACTGTATTGCATGCTTGCCCAGCTTCCACTGCAGTTAGCAAGGAAGCCTCAACTCTGGAAGAAGCATCCTTGCTTTCTGATTCTTAAATCATGGAAAAGAGTTATACCTTATTGCTTTAGTTGCACTGCTACTATATATTCATCAAAATAAATGCGCAAGACCTTAATGTTATCTGTCTGTGCAAGATTTATCCTCATTAAATGTCAAAGTATGTGATTTGGAAATGCCAAGTTGATTTTATATGCATTTCTTCATTTTGAACGCATGGAAAGTTTTTCTCTGTGAATTTCCAAGAGCTATATTGATGGTGAAGTTTGGAAGAGCTTGTGAAAATACTATAGAAATTATTTATAACTCACCGGTTTTTTTTCAATTTATTACAATAAATTATGCATTAAATAACTTATTAAAATTAAAATAAGTTTTTTTTTTCTTATTTTAAAAAGTTTCATGGTCCAATATATAGTATAAAGTCTAACTTTGATAAATTTTCTAAATCAATATTTATAAAAAATTAATATATAAAATAAATAAATTTCTTTCAATAAATTTAAAGTGACTTCTCAACTTTTAAAAAAAGTTAAATAAAAGAATATATATATATATATATATATATATATATATATAAAAGTTCATTTTTACTTATAAAAAAATATTTATTTAAATTAAGTCTAAGTCATTATCATGTAAAAATAATTTTTTTAATTTTACAATAATCTTATTACCGTGATATTTGTCCAGCAAATATTTTATATATTTATTTTATTTTTCAGATTTTCATCACAACACTGAATTATAAAATCATATTTGTAATGTATACTCTAGGAAGTGCTCTTGAATCCTATTCTTCTTACTATAAATATTACTAGGGATTTAACTCCTTTGTATTAATACACTTTCATCTATAACTTTTAATGCATTTTAAGGTGATTTTAATAATAAAAGATTATTTTTTTAAACATCAACATTGATAAAAAATTACTTTAATTATTTTATCACTCGATATTAATTAACAAAATTGATAAGGTTTATAATAAACATAATTCTATAAATTAATATTTTTAATAATATAATTAATATTTTTTATCCTTCGTATCCACCGTAACGTAACTAAAAATAAAAAAAATTACTTTTATATTTTTATAATCCTATTAACATCAAAGAAAACTGCAAGTGTTTTTTATATAAATCTACACTAACTAATTTTTTTTTAAGCTGTCAAACAATTAATTAGATTAAAAAATTTAAAGATTAAAATAGTATAAAATTTAAACTAAAATAACTAAAAGTATAAACTCTTTTTTATTTAATCTTCTAAATATTAATAACTTATCTGTGTCATGAGATTAGTTCTTTTACTTAAAAAGGGAAGTAGGCAAGAGTGTAGGGGTATACACAGGTCCGTTTGGTTCGGGTTTAGGAGAAAAAATAATTTGAACCGATTAAAATGGATTGGTTTGGATTTGTAAAAAAATTTTAAAAATTTGAACCGATCCGAACCAGACACGAGCGGGTTGGTTTGGTTTGGATAATTGGATTCTCTAATTAAATAATATAAAAATAAAAACATATAAAAAATAGAAAAAACTTCATTTTTTTCATTCGAATAATTCTTGACACATAATTTTAACACAATTACACAATATTCTGACACAAATACACAAATTCAAAATAAGACTCAGTTCAAAACAAAAAAAGCAAATTCAAAATAAGTGTCAAGGATCTCTATGTGAGTCACGATTTACTACTAAATAATATTTATCAGGTTAATTGGTATATGTTTAGGTGATTGGATTGGCACAATGCCACCTGTTATCCGAACCAAATTATGTCGGGTTTGATTGGTTTGGATCAGATCAGACCATTAAACATTGGTTTGGATTATTGGGTTCGTTAGTTTATCTGATTCGATGAACACCTCCTTAATTTATTTATAACAATTACATATAAATTATATTTTATAACTTAATTTTTCATGTTAATTTTAATTATTTTAAATTTAAATTTATCAAAATTTAATATATACCTTTATGATATTGATTAAGAAATAAAAATATTTTTTTTTAAAAAAATAAAAATATTGCAAACAACAAATATTATTAAAGCCATGATTAAGAAATAAAAATTATCATTTTTTACTAAAATATTAAAATACATTGAATAACATAATATGGGTGTATTTTTATGTTTGTTAATAAAATATTTTTAACTTTAATTTGGTCAAAATACTAGTTATCATTTTAAAAAAAATTTAGTGAAAAAGTTTTTCTTTTAATTTTTTTTAATCAAGGTTCTAAAAGCATTAATTACTAGGAGCCCAATAAATAAACATGTCACTGTCTCTCATCGCATGATTGGTACTTTTTGGTGAGCAAAAATAAAGGCCCAGTCCGTATCTTAAAACTTAAGCCCAACTGGATTTTCAATTCCAAATTTTTTAAGAAAGGAAACAAAATCCAAACATGAACTATATCTGACAAAAGTGAAAATTGATTAGAGAAAATCGGATTTCTCCTTCTCCGTCCTTCTAAACCCTAGATCTCGGCTTGCAATACCGGTTCAGCATCGCAGGCTTCGCAGCATCGCAGGCATCGCAGCCTAGGTTCACACGCAGCATCGCAGGAAAGTTCCCTCCTCTTCAATCGGTTTTCCACAATATTTTGAAAACTGAGCACATTGTTTGAGATATGTTCATGCCAAAATAGGAACAGGGTGGTATGTGGGAACAAACAAGAGCAAAAGAGGGTGTTTTGCTTCTTCCTTTCTAGTTCCTGTGGGGGCGAGAGAGAGAGAAGGAATCAGATAGTCTGACATTAGAGGGTCATGTGCTTAGAGCCTGGTTTTTGGAAATCTCAGTGTTCTTTGTACGAATTCCTTTATCAAACATTAGGATCAAATATGAATGCCTGTATGGATTGGGGAAAAATTAGGATTTTCTTTTCCTTCGAACTTATTTAATTTAATTGAGTCTGGTATAGGAATGTTCCTATCTATATATTCATAAAAAAACTGAAGGGACCAGTGAATAAGAGCAAATAAGTTGCAAGCAAGGTGAGAACAACAACACTTTACTCGAACAAGAGCAGAAGATCGTGTCTTAGACCGTATCTAGGGTTCGACCAAGAACAGAGAGGGAGGAGGAGCGACTCAGTAAGTAATTTAGGGTTGGAACGGAATTCATTTTTGGAGGCAAACTGGGTCATACCCGAAACTGGGAGTTTGAGTTGATCCAAAATCCTACGATTTTAGATACCATTTTAGGAGGAGCCAAAACCCTTGGAGGTGCGGCTGCCGCTTAGAGCTAAACTCGAGTTATTTTCTATTATTGGGTGTCATCGTGGTTTTTGTGGTTAGCTCTGCTGCTGGAATTTGAATCTTTTATTTGTCCTTTGTTTCTTTAGTGGTTGTTGGTGTCGTCCTTGATGTCAGGGTTGTTCCATTCAAGATCTATGTCCGAGCTTTAAGCTACTGTGTTCTGTTCTGCATCCAACTTTGAGCGTTGTGTTTCATTAATGTCCACATTTGGTTTTGTTCTGTATTCTGTTCTGCATCTAGGTTTGAGCTTTCATTCATTTAGCTTTGCTTCAGTGTGTTTGTGCTCTGTGCTTGCACATGTTTTCTGAGTTAATGTGTTTCACATTACTCCATTGTGTTTGTGCAGTTCTACCATGTTTGAGTTCTATGCATTGCCTGTGTTTGTTCTGCCATTTTGTTTGTTAATGGTTACTTTAATTTGTGATTCTTGGCACTCACCCATGGAGATTCTGATGGGGTAATATTAGTGCTATAACCATAAACTAGAGAGAGAAACAGAACTCTGCATTTGTCTGCATCAGAATATGGATGTTCATTGCATTCTTGTTTTTATATTTTTTCCCTCAATCTCTGCATGATTTGTGTTTAGTTTTGGTTTAATTGTTGTTCTATTAGTATTATGTGATTTAGCAGGTTGTATATATTGGAAACTCCTGTCTGATATGCTTATTCCTGTATTATGGTAAATTTATAGGTTTTTTTTTTTATTATTATTATTATTATTATTGAAATTGATTTGTTATTATGAATTTATGATGTTAAGAGTTTGTGGTGTATACCTTGTTGTAATGTATTATTACATGTTTTAATAACATATTTGTTTTGAAGGCGTTTGAACATGAGGAGATTACCTTCCAAGATTTGTATCTGTTTGTTGTTTGCTGAGTTGTTGGTTCAACTTTATTGCTATTTTCTGGGAGTTTTTATGTTCTCTTTCTCTCAAATTTAGTTGTTCCATGTTTGTTAGTTACTGTGTTGAATTTTATCTTCAAGATTTTTCCAGCTAATTGAATTGTTCAAGCCTTCTCAAATTTTGAAATTGTGGGATTTTACTGTTCAAACCCCGATTTTAACTACTGTGTTTGGTGGTCATTTTGCCTTGTCTTTGTTTAATAACTAGTTAACTACTAACTTGATAGCTTGTGCCTTTTAAATAATAGCTTTTGTAAAAGTGATGTAAAGTTTTTAACTTTAAGCAGTGACCTATGCAAGTTCAGTAAAAGAAAAACAAACTTAAACTCCAAACCTTTCCACACACACAAATCAAATACCTGTTCCTCGCATTCTCTAGACACGAACACACACACACACACTCTCTCTTCAAATCCAATCCTCACATACAAATACAAATCACAAATCTCAAATCCTTCATCTCCCTCTCCTATAAAAGAACCCTTCTTTCGAATCTTTCCCGCTTTCTCCACTCCCTCACTCTTCACTTTCAGATCCAAACCCTGATTCTTCTCTCAAGGTCTGATTTTGCACCCACGTTATCTAAATCCTCCTATATAACACCTAAATTTCTCTCTATTTAAAAAAATTAAAGAAAGTAAAGATTTGCTTGGTTGCGTGAAAATCCTCTTCAATTGTTTCAGGGTTTTTTAAACTTTCAAGATCCGGGGGACTTTTTGGGGTTTACGTTTTGATTTATTATTATTTTTAATAAAGATTGTTCCTTTGTGTTGAGGAAAAGAAGTGAACTGTTTTTCTTTTGTACTGATTGATGTGGAACCTTGTGTGTTTGTTGATACAGATTTTGTTATAAAGCCTAATAAATTTAGGGTTTCATGGCTGACCAAGGATTGGAAGGGAGCCAGCCGGTAGATCTACAGAAGCACCCTTCTGGGATTGTGCCCACCCTTCAGTGAGTATCCAATTGCTTTGTAAAGACAATATCAAGTGCTTCCTACTTTACAGATTACAAGTGCTCTCTTGATGTGTTGTGATTCCAAGCATAGGATGTATAACATTTTAAGTTTTGGTAGCTTCATTGAATAATTGAATAGTTTTGTGTTGTGGGTTTATCTGTTTTTTTTTTTTTTTTGTGGAAATGAAGAAGTGGGAATTGTTAGTATACAACTGAAGTCATTTTTACTGGCAGGAATATTGTGTCCACGGTCAATTTGGACTGTAAGTTGGACCTCAAAACAATTGCACTTCAAGCTCGAAATGCAGAGTACAATCCCAAGGCAAGTTTCAATTGCTGATAGCAAATTTCACTCAGATATGCATGTTTGCGCCATGGTGGTTGATAGTAACAGATCTTAATTTGTGATTCTGTGTTCCTACCTGGATCAGAGAACCTTTTACTGATCTGAGACTACTATGTTATATTAATATCATGTTTGATATCAGTTACTTGTTACTACTCTCCTGTAATCCAAACTCAGTAATTACTAGATGTTGTAGATGTGCTACATCTACTTGGTCGTCTGTATACTGTTCTAATGTTTCTAATGTATTCACTTGCAGCGTTTTGCTGCTGTTATTATGAGGATAAGAGAGCCCAAAACAACTGCACTTATTTTTGCTTCTGGGAAGATGGTATGCTCCTTTGATGCTCTGTTATGTCTGTCATAGATGGTAGAAGTGCATTTTATTATTGTTTTTAATGTCTTCAAATAAGTTCTATGTTAATATGTAGTTTTACAGTTCTCTTATTGAATTCTGTTATCTGTTATATTTTAATTAATTTTCTTTACAACATCAGTGGGCATATTAGTGTGAGTTAGAAACTATAAAATTCAGATTTGTTTTTCCTTTAGTTTATCATTGAAGATGCTAGTAGTGATATTGCAAACATGGTTGTTAAAATCACATGATTCAATTGGTTCTACACTGCTGTTAAAATTTTTATACTTGTTTTTACAGTTTTATTTAATTGGAAAATATATTCTGTTATTTTAATAACTGATCACGAACCTTACAATTTCACATAATCCTACCTTCGAATTTAAGATTCACAATTTGACAACCATGGTTACAAAAATTGAAATTCCTGCTTTCTCAATGCTGGTAGTGATTCACAATTTCCCTTTCTTATGACCCTTAAATTTAATTGGTACCATTAGGTTTGTACTGGAGCTAAGAGTGAACAGCAGTCTAAATTGGCTGCAAGGAAGGTATGTTGTTCTTTTCTTTTTATTCTATTTTGTCGTGTATATTGTTGATTTTTGACAAATGGAGGAGCTTTAGGACCTAGCCATTTGTTGTAGATTGGCTTTGACACAATCCATCCCATTGTTTTTAGTAGAATGAGTTATTTAAATCATTGAGGCTGGATGGTTTTAATGTCCTTTTCACCTGTAAAAGCTTGATCCACAAGTTATTTTCTAAAATTGGGATTGTCAAGCATTTTATTCTGAAAAATTTATAAATTTTTAATTTTTCTTGTTTTCCTCCTTTCAGTATGCTCGTATTATCCAAAAGCTTGGCTTTCCTGCCAAATTTAAGGTACTGCTTCTCTGCTCTTTGTAATGATCTTTGCTGAAATTGTTCTATTCATTATTGTCATTGTTCTTTTCCTCCCTGCACTTATGTTGTGCTTGATTATTAATTAGTTCCTTTGGCATTGTTCTTTAGGATTTCAAAATTCAGAACATTGTTGGCTCTTGTGATGTCAAGTTCCCCATTCGGCTGGAGGGTCTTGCATATTCCCATGGTGCTTTCTCAAGTGTAAGATTTTTTTTTTAAGATTTTTTTTTTTTTTGGAAAGAATTCATAGGGTTGGATTTTTCAGATATATGGAAAGGATTTTAAAGTTTTGAATATTTAAATGGTATGAAATGGTTTAACTTAATGAATATTATTAGGGAAAGGCTTCTGTTGTTAGAGGTGTTAAAAAGGGCTGAAACCCTGGGGCCAGCCCTACCCAACACTAAAATAACCCATTCAGCCCTGTACTTATATTAATTAAAAAAATTAATTAGGCCCTAAATTATTTAGCCCATAATATGTGGGTCAGGGTGGGGATACCCATGGGTTAGCCCTGACCCTGAAAACACTTCTAATTTTTATCCATGGTCTGGGAACCCTAATCCCAATCTCAGAATACTCCCAAATCAACTCTAATTCAAATCCTCCAAATCCTAAGTTACACAGCAGAAGCAGTGTAAACACCCGTTCGTACTCTACTAGTTTCTAGTAATGATTATGCAATGCGAGTTGTGCACAATAAACATTGTTTTGAGGTGCTCATAGCCAAAATCCAGTTTTCTCTTTCTGTCTCTCTTCCTCGTCAATGGCGGAAGCTGCTGACAAATTCCCGAATCTAGCTGAGGTACTCTTTTTTCTTTTCTTTCTAAAATTAAATTTAAGTTTCAAGGTAGCATGGATCTTGGTTTACGTACAATGGAATCAGTGACAATGTCTACCTAATATTTGATTCCTTTTGGAAAAGGGAATTAACTCACAAAATAAAATGACAACTCCATTTTATCATATCAGTTGTAAACATTTTCAAGAGCAAGTGGATGTAGGTAGGCTTTTTTTGTTTAGATTCCTAAGAAATTATGTAAGGGACCCTGCAATACGAGTGTAGTTTCTGAGCATGTGACAACCTGGTTAAAGATTGAAGGGATATTCATGAAATGACAAAGTTACCTTCTAAATAGGTTGGTCACAGCTGGTTGAGTTTGTTATATTATGTATGTGCATATCATGTTCAGTTGTTAAAAAAACTTCCGTAAAGATTTGGGCAGACTCTAATTAATTCCTTACAGCTAATAAACATTGGGGTAAATCTTTCAATTATTATACATTGGTTTTGTTTATAAGTACATTATCCTTGCGCATTTTGTGGTCCTGTCGTGGAAAATTATGTTAAGTGACAACAGTGTGAACAATTATTCAGATCTTTACCAATAATAGAGAGTTCTACAAAATTTAGAATCTGAGTTCTCACTTTGAAGTGTTTAATATTAGTTATTATATGATGTGTTAGTGTTAGTTATTACATGTGATGTCAATTAAAAAATGAGATTAATTTTTAGGTCTGTGAGAATGTTAGAATATTATGTATCATGCAAACATCACAAATAGTTTAAACATGTCACGGTCTCACAAAGATACAAAAGAGAAAACTCAGGTTCATGCCATGGTGGATCTCAGCTAGTTTTGGTCAAGCTTCCCTTTGAGCTTATCCTATGATTGGCCAATTCGGAACACTAACTAACCAATAATTTTAAATATAAGGAGCCAAATAAATCTGATTCAGATAATGTATTCTACTTTATTTTGTTTGGATTTTTCAGGTTTCTGTCATTGTTGTGCTTATGGGCTATTGGGGAATTTATAATCTTAACAATGTGCTTGTAACTTAGTATTCTCTTGACACTACCTTGTGCTTTCTTGTTTGACTGTTGGTTTTATAAGTATACATGTGGTTTTTTGTATTGAAGTCCTTGTTTCTTTAGAATAATGTGTATCCTTTTATCATATTTTCTGATTGGACAATTTTCATCAAAATGTTACATCTGTTGTTCAGAATCAGAATGCTTAATATAATAATATATATTACTTCTATTGGTCCCTGATGCTGAAATTCTTTGTGGGACAAAAGACTCGTGCTTGTGGTGTTATATCCACTTTATACAAGTTCTTATAACTAAGAAATTGTTGTGTTTCATAGTAATGTATGAAACTGGTGGTGGTGAGTAATTTTAGGATATTAGATATCTACCTATGCAAAAGCTACTGTCTGGTTTTGTATTACTTTTTGGCACAACAGTAATATTCTTTATAGGTGTCTTCCAAAATGCTGTTGCCAAAGGAGTTCGTAATATAAGCTTTGGAGATCTTTTAGGAAACTTAGGAACAACCATGTAAGCTCTTTGCTGATGCATTAAATATATAATTGTAGAATCTGCATTATATTTGAAGATTCTTTTCGTCTGGCTCTGATAAGAAAATAAGAAGGGCATATGAAATATAATCTGGAACGTCTTTATTTTATACTACCAAGCCATCCAATCTCTTTGCTTATCAGACAAAGAAACTTTGGAAAATGCCGTGTGCAAAACACCAACGTCATTGCTGATTTATTGTATTCATATATTCACACTCGATCGCTACCTATATTTAATTAAAAGGAAGGGAGAATATATAGTGAAATAAACAAAAAGAATAAAAGAGGAGAATATTATAATTCTCTTGTTGAGCAGTTTAGAAGATGATATTCTGTATGGGGTCCTCCCCAATAATTTTATTTTCATGCAGATCTTTTTTTGACAAATATATTTTTAGTTCATATAAATACAGTTGTTTATTTTCAGTTTCATTAAAAAAATTTGGCCCATAAAGCCTTGACACTAACCCTGACCCAATGGGCTTTTGGCCTACAGGGCTTTTTAGCCCTAACCCACATGGGCTAGGGCTAGGGTTGGGCCAGGTGGGCTTTTTGACAGCTCTACTGTTGTGTCTATGTTTATGCTTTGCTTAAAGTTGTTTAAGTTGAGGAAATAGATGGATATATGCTGATACTTGCTTGTTTGTGGTGATAGTATGAACCGGAATTGTTTCCAGGACTAATCTACCGTATGAAGCAACCTAAAATTGTTTTGCTTATTTTTGTCTCTGGAAAAATTGTTCTAACAGGAGCCAAGGTATTATATTTGCTTATAATTTCTTCATATATATTATTCCTCCTTTTTTCTGGTTCATTGGATTTCTTGTTTGTTTTCATTTCCATTTTTAGGTGAGAGATGAGACTTATACTGCCTTTGAGAACATATATCCTGTGCTTACTGAGTTCAGGAAAAACCAACAATGGTATGGACATGTTTTTATGTCTCTGTGTAACTTTTTCATTGGTATTTACAGTGTACACGTTTTGTTGTAATTTCAATGGATCTCCATCATTGCTTGTCCTTGAATGTTTGATGCTTAAAAAACCAAAAATTAAATTTTTGCTACTTTTAAAGCTTTTTCTTCTGTTTTAGTTACTGTCTGGGCGTCAAAGTATAATTGGGCGCCTGATGGGATATTTGATGTATGTGACAGATTGCTGGGAAAAGCAGGAGGTTCTGGCAGAGGAGTTCGTGGAACTGTAAATATTAAAACAAAGGAGATATCTAGATTGATATAAATTAAAGACGACTAATTAAAGACAGTCGCTTGTGTTGCTCTTTCTTTGTTTTGGAATGGGTCTTGATGTAGTTAAGTGAATGATATTTGTTCTATTGAATTGATATTTTTTTAAAAAAAGGGTATTTTGAGGGGGCAGAAAAAAAGACTCATGAAATAACAAATTGACTCTGACAGATGCACATGAAGTTTAATAGTATCGTATTAGGATTTAGAGAAAAAAATATTAGTACGATATGACTATTGAGTATTAAATGTCGAGCAACAAATCAAAGCTTTTGAGTTGCTAAATCTATTCAACTAATGCAGTATTAACTTTGATATTATAGTTATGTAAATTATTTGTTTATATGTTGTGGAACAGTGAATGTTTAAGATGGAAAAATGTAGTAATTCTAAAAATTAATTTAAATATGTATTAAATTGAGTAATGACAAAAGTCTTTTGGTAGTATTATTTAAAATGAACATATTGTTGGTTTCATTATTAATTCGTTTGTAGGTTTCTGCATGACGCCAGCCTGCATTTTATATTTGAATTTTGTGGTATTCAACTATTTTTATTGGGTTAATTTGATGAAAGGTAAATAAATGGATTGCAGTGGTTTGGGATTTTTTATGATTTTTGTCGTAGTGGTTTGGGTTTGGAACCTGGACAGGACCACGACACCATGGAGCCATTCTCTATATAACCCAAATTGATTTGTGGAGTATGGGATGGAGATAAAGTGAAGCAAAAATGACCGAAAAATAAGTGCATTTTTTAAATTTTTCTAAAAATAACACTTAGGGCTTGTTTGATGAATATGGTAGGATAACATAGAGAGATAAGTTCTTATAAATAATATTGTCATTATTTTTAATGTTTGAGATACACAAAATAATAGAACAAAATATATATTATATTTAAATGATAATAATATTTTTTTATCATCAAAATTAATATATTTTAAAAAATTTAAATTTTCAATATATATATTGAAAATTTAAAATATTTTAATGTAAACATAATATTAAAATTTGATATTAAGTTATTATTTTTTTGTTTAATTTGTTTACAATTAAAATATATTTTTAGGAAATAAATTATAGTTAGACCAAAATTTTTTAAATATATTTTATAAAATAAATAAAATGATTTTTATAAATGTTAATTTATAAAATATTTTTATTAAAATCATTTATATAATTTTTAATAGAAATATTAAAATTATATTTTTAATATAATTTTATATATAATAAAAAAAGTATAAAGTATGAATAAAAATGAAATAGAAAAATGTTATTACAAAAAAGAATATTTGAGACAGAGATACAGAGGCATATGTATTATGTTTGGGTAGTCTCTTGATGGAGAGACAAACACACAAAGGACACGAGATATAAATTTGAAAGATATCAGTGTATTTTCTTGAAAAAGAGACACTAGTGTCCCAGTTTTAGAGATATGGAAGATAAACTTTGGAAGACAAAAATACTTCTCATAATTTTTAAAAATTACATAAATTATCTTCATAATTTTTATATCTAAATACAATATAAGATGTAATACACCACATTTTGTTTCTACTTCCAAACACAAATATTAGTGTCCTTGTCTTTCATTGCCTCAGTGTTTCTATCTTTAATATCTAGGGACGATATCCAAACGCTACTTAATATCTACTTGTAGAATCTACTTTATATTCTTCAAGCTTACGAAAAAGTCTTCATCACAATTATGGCAATTTCAAATAAGATCAAGTGTAAAAATCATAATGATGCACCTTTACCAAACTGAAATTCAATAAAATTATTCTTATCTTTTTTTATAATAGGCATTGATAAGTACTAGCTATAATTTTTATTTGACAAACAAGTTTATATTCATTCACAATTTATTCCATCCATTTTTTTTGTCATTCACTTCTTTTTATTTTTCTCATTTTTTTCTCCTTATCTATTATATCTTTTACTTTCCGTTCCTTTCTTTTTTTCATACCCTAAAATGGAGCGTCAAATGGGTGGATGAAGAGAATGATAGAAGGGGAACAAATGTGATAGACAATGCGAATGAAACAAAAAAAGTTAGAAAGAAGAGAATAATAAAATATAGATGTAAAAGAATGTGAATGTAAAAATATATTTTTATTTTCCAATAAAAACATTCACAATAGAGAGGTACCTTGTTGATCACCAATGAAAATGTTTGAGGCAGTAGTTTGTCTATATAACTCTTTTTCTTTTACAATTGTTTATTTCTACGTCCATCACCGCAATTTCAGACATCATTCAAATTCCAATAGAAAGAATAGTAAAATTACATTATTATGTGGGAAACAAAACATCAAAACTGACTTTAGCTCAGTTTAAAACTGAAAAATAAACATTAATTTAAAAATAAAAAAGATTTCTATTTATATAAACTTTTTAATTTTTAATAAATTTTAATTAATAATTAAGAGTGTTAAAAAATTATATTGTTTAACATATTTTTAAAATTAAACAATAATTCATTAGAACATCAACGTACCAACGAGCTAGGCTAAAGATACTTTCGGTGAATAAAATTCAAGAACAAGTCCTCATGCATCATTAAAAACACCTGCAGGATATTAGTAGTATTTATAAGTTGTATTTTAATGATAATCACAAAAATTATGTGGAAAATTTTAAAATTTAAAATGAAAAAGGTAAAAATAAAAATGTTTTTTTATTGAAATATATTTAATTTTAAAAACTAATTCAACTTAAATAAAATTAAATTTAGATACATGTATATAATTTTATTTACAAAATTATAGAATCACTCATATATTTATAAATTATTATACCAATTTAATTTATCCACTGACTTATTTTGTAAGTGTTTTAGTGTTATTTATTAATTTATCCATTCACCACCAAAGTATTGTTGTTGCAGTCTAGAGTCAAAGTTCCTGAAATGATAGACTCTCCTTCACCGTTGTAATAATGTATGAGTACTCTTCGATTTTTGTGTTTATTCAAGGCATGGTCGCTTCAACGCTTGCATATATTTGAACTATTCTTATGATAGCTTTGATGTGTGTTTTATATGCTACCTATAATCATAATTATCAATAGTGGCTGCAATGTCTTCCATGTCTTCTACATTAGCTTTGTCTTCCATGTGTTTAATCCATTCTTATGATAATCAAAGTCCTATTTTCATGACTCAACCAAGCACATTTAAGTTAGAAATGTTTTTTGAACAATCTTGGGAGACAACCAAGAGTTATCCCCTTTGAATTTTAGAGTGTTTTTGAGACGTGTATATACCAAAAAAAAAAATAATAATAATAAAGAGAAAATATTGATAGAAATAATTATATACTATGTCAATTTTTAGTTGCTCAAATAATAAATTGATGTTGAAATAGCCTTTGCATTTAAAAAAAAATGCGCAATTCTCTATAATGTCATTAGCTTGCTGATTTCTTAGTCTTAACAGCGAGTTACCCTTCAAAATTCATCAAGTTTTAGAATCGATTTTTGTGTCCTTTTTATTTACAGGGCAATACATACTGAGCATGATACATCTGAATATTTTTTTATGTTATTTAACCTACTTCATAAGTCTAATTTATCCTCACTCAGTTCATGTAAGGGTGTCCATCGAATCAGGTAAATCAACGACCCGATAATCCAAAACGAAAAATGATCCAAACTAATGTTTAACGGGTTAAATCCGATCCAAATCAATCAAACTCGACGTGATTTGGTTTAGATAACGGGTGACACTGTGCCAACCCGATCACGCGAATATATACCCAATGAATATTATTTACTAGTAAATCACGTATCTCACATAGAGATCCTTGATACTTATTTTAAATTTAGTTTTTTTATTTTGAATTAAGACTTATTTTGAATTTGTGTATTTGTGTTAGAATATTGTGTAATTGTGTTAAAATTATGTGTCAAGAATTATTCGAATGAAAAAAATGAAATTTATTTTTATTTTTTATATGTTTTTAATTGAATAATCTAATGATTCAAACCGAACTAACTCGCTTGTGTTTGGTTCGGATCTGATTGGATTTTCAAATTTTTTTTTCACAAATCCAAACCAAATTAAACCAATTCATTTTAATTGGTTCAAATTATTTTTTTTCTCAAACTCGAATCAAACTGGCCCGTAGATACTCCTAAGTTCATTTTCAAACATATAGTTTATCTTATCTCCTTAACTTAATACTAAAGAATCCTTTGCTTACAATAAAGTAAACAACAACTCTTAACATAAGCCTAGATTAAAATATGTTACAACTTATAAGTTCTTAACAACAAAGTGCAATTAAGATGTGCCCGTATGGTTTACAAATATTCACGGGCATCATAATTTAATATTAAAGCAAGAAAATAATAATATAAACACCCAAAAGTAGAAAAAACAGAAAAAGAAAAGGAGTTTCTGAATCCATGGAGCTTCAATAAGAAAAACGTGCACCTCCTTCTGGATTCTGAAACCCAAAATTCTCAATGGAACCAACAGTTTTGAACATTCTCCTCTTGTGTATCTCTTCTATTAATGATCGTTGATAATGCTGTCTCTTCAGATCAACATAGGAATGAATCCTTGTTAGCCTATGGTATCCATGGTACCTATGAGAGTCCATTCTCATGTTCCAAAATTGTTTGGTGAAATCATCCTCAAACACCACCTCTTTTCTAGGACAGAATCTTGTGCTCTTGTTGTTGGCTTTTGGAGAGTAGCAAAAGGGTTCTGTTCCTACTACTGGAGTAGGAACACGCTCATCTTCATTGCTTGAGTCGCAGCACTGGAAATTGAAACACTTGGAGGAGTTCATTGAGCTTTATAAGCTTGCATCATCATTCATATATAGATCAGATCATCTGCAAATTGTTCAATGTGGACAAGATACATACAGTTCTTAAAATTGCACGGAAAATAACTGATATTAACTTATCAAAAGAACAATTATTAAGATACTCAGACTCACAAGAGTAGCTTATGCTTTTCTTATTAGCTTTTTAACGAATTTTATTTAATTTCACGAAAAAATTATCAAAACGTTTTTCTTAAACTTATTTTAGTATACTTTATAATTGATAAATTAAGGGTATATTTAGAAGATTTTATGAAAATATCTAATGAATTTTATGTTTTTTTATATTTTAACATGTTTATTTTAGTATAACTTATTAAAATAAGTTTTTTTTTTCAATTTAACTCAATAAAATTTCATGATTAAATTCATACCAAGCTTTTATGTAAAAAAAAATTATTAAATAAGCGTTTAATTAAGTTGTTTATCTAAATTAGCCCGAGTCAGTTATCAAAAAATTTCTATTGTGTATGATAAAAGTTGAAGTGTTATTTGCATTATAAGTTCAAATAAGAATAGTACCATGAGGCCAATCTTGAGCAAACGGATAATGGTTTCCACGAAGGTGGGAATTATTCTTTTAGGAACCATGGGAGGAAGAGGGAGAAGATGGTGAAAAAAAGGGATGGTGATTAGCGACATCATCCTCTTGTTCATAACTAAAACTATGTTGTCTTTGATTTTTGGATGTGTCCCAGTCTCTTCATGTTAGGCCTAAAGCTGATATCTCCTCTATCATTTCAGCAATCTCCAATGGTTCCAAGTCACCAATTTAGATTAGAAGTGAAAAGATATAGATTTTCCTTTGTTGAGAATTTCACATTAAGTTATACTACTAACAAATTTTTTAAAATTAAAGTTTTTTATACATGACTTATTATATTTTAAACTCACTTTAAACCATAATTAATCTGTAAAATTAAGTTTATGCAGAATCAAATTTTACAAATGTTTCTCTATAAAGATAAGTGAAATGAATTTTGATTCTAAGAGGGTTGAAAAATTATAGTAAAGTGTGTTTGGTTAAGCATATCGAAGTAAACATTTCTATCATACACATCCCAAAGGAGTATGTGTCAACCAGCTCATTGTATTCCTCTTCATACAATTCTGGTGCCATAAAATCTGGTGTCCCTGATGGTTCATACCAAACACAAAGCTTCAGTTTTAGGCACATGGTTTAGCGTAGATTATTAATCACTAATAATTTAAGTGGCAAATAAAAGAGCAAGAGGAATTGCCTATGACACTGTGGGCATGTTGGGAGCCACGAAGAATGGCCATTGATGAAAATATTATCACGCTTAAGGTCTTTGTGTATAACAGGAGGATATGACTATGCAAATACTCCAAACCACTTAGAATCTGGCGTGCCCAATTCTTCACTGCTCTGATATCTACTGCTGGTACTTTTTTTTTCTGTACCTGCATTACATATTATTATTAATGTTAATCACAAAAATAAGAGAACCGATGTAAAATTTAAAATAAAAAGCCTTAAATAATTCTTTGTTCCTATAAATACTGTAGTCATAGAATTAATGAAGACACAGACTTTTTACCTTTTTAAAGTATTAAGAGCTAAATACTAACAATTTTTTTTATTTGAACTAATCTCAAACATAACAACATTCATACAGATTAAAAAATTGTTTATGCAACAACATACAAAGGACTATTAAATTAAGAGTAATTTGTGTTCAACTACAGTGTCTATAAACATAACTAATTAAGAATTCAATATGTATTAAAATTTTAAAAAAATTGTGTTGGAATTATTTTAATATTATCTTGTACTTTTGATTGGCTGTGCTTTACAAATACCGTATTCATATGGGAATCAGTATTTAAGTTATATGGTTCAAAGATACAAGTAATGGTTGATCATATTACTCTCTTAAGGTGCCAGAGGTGAACAATTCGGTGATGAAGTTGAAGGTTCTACAATGGGTATCGATCCAAGAATCATGGAAGGCCATGATTGATTCATGTTCCAAGTTCTTAAGGAGATGAACCTCTGAATAAAGGCGCTGAAGTTGGTCTGGTGAATGAAACACATCACCAAGCTTGACTAGGTTCCAAGCCACTTCTATTCCTAGGACCTCATCAAATGCTCTATACACTACTTCACTGCTCCTTGGCCTAGAATATCCCTGAACTACATTACTCAATAATTTAATATTAACACCAACTAGGCAACTACATTACAGTACCCAAAATAAAAAAAGATTAATCTACAGATACCAGTTTCATTTATAGTCAAACTAAAACTGTGGATGTAACATATCAATAGTGAGTTTTAACAATTTGATTTGGCTCTTTATTAAGTGGCCCTTGGTGTATTAGAGAGTTAATTTTGTGAGCAAAGGGATGCGTCACAACCACAAGCCAAGACTTGGTAAAGGATAGAACATAAGTTCTTAATTACTTTATAATAATAAATTGACTTAATCATGGACGGCAACTGAAAATTTAACAAGAAAAACCGTTTCCTTTTCTAAGCAGAGAAAAATTTGTTCAACGTTACGTAATTGCACAAAATTGGCATGAACAGTGAGTTAAGATTCTTGATATTATAAAAATAAATAAATTCAGTTCCTTACCTTTTCAATCATTGATTAATTTAATCCTTAAAATTAACATTATTAATCAATTTAACTTCAAATATTATTAAACTAGTCAATTTGATCTTTAATTAGATTCGACAATTTGACAATAATTATCAATTTAATCTTTGGTAGAAAAATTAATTAATGGGCACTAAAGCGAAGCATCAAAATAATTAATAATTACTAAAACAAAAGACCAATTTGTCATGTTTTTAATGGTACTGTAAGGACTGAATGACCAATAATTTATTTGTCAATTTCCAAGACTAATTATATTTTATACTTTTAAGAATTGAAATAATTTCAAGTTCTAATATGAATATCCAATCAAATTAAATAGCATCCCTATGCCCAAAAAAGGACCTTGGGTTCAGCAATCAGTACTAATTCTAAACTCTAACTCGAAACAAAAGGATATCTTCATTAATCTATCGTTTCCCATCCCTCTCCAACTTAATCACCTTAATTAACATATCATACCAACTAGTCAGAAATTAAGTTAATGATACATTCAAAAACCTTAAAGCAAGATAGAATCAATCAGAAACACTTACATGTCCAAGCTGAGCTTTGCCTCCTAATCTCCCCTTGTACATGGCTCGATCACTGACCACAATTCTGACTTAACCGGCACGTGTATTATATAGACTTACAAATACGAACGTTGAAAATTTAGCAATAAATTAAAACAACATATTATATGAAATTATCTTAATCAACCAAAGGTGCATGTGTGCTAGATGATCCGTGGCTTCCACTCATGATTCTCATAGGAGAAGACACCAAACAATTGCCACAAGAGCCTTGAGTAATCAACACTAAGCATAATCCAAGCCAATTCAACAACCCCACATGAAAGCTCGTAGAAGTGTTTCTTAACCATTGGTGTCAGATTACAATCTTTAGAAGATGAACAACTTAAAATAGAGAATAAAAGATGCCACTCTTTTGAGATATTTTTGTGAGGGACATACGAAGAGAGACAAAGATATAACTGTTTTGTATGGATTAAGGAAGCATAGTAGTAATTGATGTGTTGTGTTGTCCCGCAATAAGGTCACACCACAGATTGTGTTTTATGAGCCAAAAGGCTAATGAGTGCTGTGGTTGACGATACAAAAGCCTGCAAGAAGAATTTCCTGGAAATTGGATGGAAAGACAAGAAATGCATATTTTCTTTCAAGAAAAAGAAGATAAAAAGATTTTTTGAGAAGAAAAAGAAAAAAATGAAATTCTTCAAAAAGAAAGTAAAAAGAGGAAAAAATAAGAGTATCAGATGCTTTATCTGTGGGAAAAAAAAGGCTATTTTGCTAAGAAATGTCCAAATAAAGACTTAAAGGCACAAAATCTGATCAATTCTCTAGAATTAACTGAAGGAGATATTGAATCAGAATACTCAGAACAAGAAGAAGCAGATCAGAACACAGTCTTTGCTTTACAAGATTCTTCTAATAATTTTTTAGAAAAAACAGATGATGAAACTGAATATATTCCTCTTTATGTAGTCTAAGAAGTCTAGAGCATTTTTTAGACCCCTTCACAACTACGTGTTAAGGTCCAAGTTCTCTCTTTTAAATTCGTAACTCTTGTAAAAGCTATGGCTTATATGGATACTGGAGCCTAGAGAACAATGATGAATTTAGACATTCTTCCCAAAGAAGTCTGGACAAAAAGTTCATCTTTTTTGTAGCAGCTGATGGAAAAATCTTCAAACCGATCTAATCTCAAAAAAGTCCAATCAAGTTCTTCCCAGACTTTGTAGTCTGGATGAGAGTCATAGGAAGTTATCTTCCTAATAAAGATATCCTTTTAGGGATGGATGCTTACTGTGCTACTGATGTATTAAGCCTATATTCCCTAGAACACTGTCCAGAAGGATATGATGAGATAAAAACAAAACTCTAACAATTATGTGCAGACAGACATGAAAACTTTGTTTCATCCCAATCCTCTCTGGAATAATCCAAAATTCTTCATACAACTTCTTTTCAAGCTAAATGAAGATATCAATCCTATTAAAGCTACACATCTAGGAATGAGTTCTAGTGATCTTCAACTTGTAAGACAAGAATGCACTGAACTCTTGAAACAAGGATTGATAGAGCCAACCAAATCTGAATGGGCATGCCAAGCATTTTATGCGAAAAAGAGATAAGAGAAACTAAGGGAAAAAAGAGGTTCGTAATTGATTATAAACCTCTAAATCATTTTCTCAAAGATGACAAGTTTCCTATTCCCAAGATTGCTTCTCTTCACACTCTCATAAATGAACCATAATTTTTCAAAATTTGATTTAAAATCTGGTTTCTGGCAACTCGGTATAGACCCAGCTGACAGATACAAAACTGTTTTCTACATTCCTAATGCTCAGTATCAATGGAAAGTTCTTCCATTTAGTCTCAAGATTGCACCTTCTTTATTCCAGAAAGCAATGACAAGAATCTTTGAACCCATCCTTGACAGTATTCTCATCTATATTGATGATGTTCTTTTATTTTCCAAAGATGAAGAATCTCATAAGATATTGTTAAACAAATTTTTTGATCTTGCTAATACTTATGGGATCATGCTGTCAGAAAAGAAGATTTATTTAGCCTAGACCCAAATAGACTTTTTAGGAATGCATTTTTCTCAAAGAAATTAGCAGCCCCAACCTCACATTGTTGAAGAATTACTTAATTTTCCTAAAGAGAATTTTTCTGTTAAACAGATCCATCAATTCTTAGGAGTTTTAAATTATATTAGGGATTTCATTCCTAATACTTCTAAATACACCATTCCTTTATCAAAACTCTAAAGAAAAAATCCTCCACCTTGGAACTCAGAACAAACTGATGTAGTTTGTCATTTAAAGAAGATAGCTCAAAATCCTCCACCATTGAAAATTCCTGAAAAAGGAAAGAGGATTTTGCAAACTGATGCTAGTGATCATTATTGGAGAGCTATTTTATTAGAAGAAATTGATGATAAGAAGGCTTACCGTGGAGATGCTAGTAGACAATTCAAGAAATCTGAGACACATAGCAGTTAATTCTCGGTGGTGCCCTATTTCATGTTAGATGTTGTGCACATATATTCAATCTGTTAGTGCAAGATGGCCTTAGTAAGATTAAAGATGTGATTTACAATATTCATGAAAATGTAAAATATATCAATTACAATGATGCAAGGTTAAAGGCCTTTTGTGATGTTGAATAAAAGGGCTTGAAAGATAGAAAACTTATACTTGATTGTCCAACAAGATGGAATTCCACATTTCAAATGTTGTCAATGTCATTGAAGTTTAAGATTGCATTATGAGTATGCACCTTCATATAAAGATTGGGATAAGGTTGAGAAATTTTGTCAAGTTTTGGAAGTATTTAATCCCACTGCCAATTCGTACCTCGTAGAAGTATAGAGGGTAATACAAGTAATTGATGATGTAGTAGAGCATACAGATCTCTTTATGAGACACATGGCAGCTCCAATGAAAATAAAGTTTGACAAATATTAGATTGAATGTAATATGTTGATGGGAATTGCTAGCATTTTAGACCCTTGGTACAAATTTCATATTTTTTATATATGTTTTCCCTTAATGTATAAACATGATGAAGCTGCTAGAGAGCATATAAAGAAGTTGAGGGATTCACTGGAGCAACTACATAATGAATTTGTGTTTGTAAGTCTAAAAGAATTATCTTTTATTGGAGCTAATATTAGTAGTGTAACAATTATCATCTTCCATTCAAAGTAAATATTCAATTATTATTGGATTAGACCAAATTTTAAGCATGGTACATAAAAAAGAAGCTATTCCTCTAATGAAATATTAGTTGCAAGCTTATCTTGATGAACGTGTTATCATTCTTGATGGAGATAACAACTCTTTTAATGCTTTAAAGTGGTGGAGAAATAATAGTTTAAAATGTAAGGTCTTGTTAAAGATGATTGCAGATATTCTTGCCATTCTAATCTCAACTGTGGCATTAGAGTCTATGTTTAACGCTAGAGATAGAGTTATTAATGAATATTACTCTCGTTTGAAGGAGGAGTCTATTGAAGCATTAATTTGTGGTGGAGATTAGCTTTGTCATAAGTATAATTTGATGAAATAATGATTCATCAAACATAGTTGATTGAATTGCTCTGATAAATTTTCAGAGGTTCTTATGTTCATATAATAACACACCATTTCTTCCCTTAAGCTTGACGAATGTGTGTCAATTTTATAAATTTCCTTTTCCTTCTAATCAATTGCTATATCATATATATAAATAAAGTTTTCATACTCAAGAACTTGTCATAAGTGTTAGTACAAAATGTGTCAATTTGTCAAAAATGCTATAGTTTGAAATACAAATGCAATATCAGTAATTCATGTTGTTGACATCCTTTCAATATGTAGGATTGAATAGAAAGTCAAATGTGTTGTGCAAATTGTGAGGATCAGTATTTTATCAAATTGTAAAATTTGACATCATACTCTTTCGCTGACATCTCTTCTTACTTTAATCTAAGAAATTCTCTTTCCTCTTGTTTCTTTAGATCTCCTAGAAATATTTTCTTAAGAAACTTGCTTTGAATGTCTCCCAAGTGATAAATCCAACTTCCTATGACAAAGTTTGACTTGCGATCCTCCACCAATTCTCCGCTTTTCTAATTAGCATAAACGTGGCACACTCCACCTTACATTCTTCTTGGCAACTTGTTATATCAAAGATACGTTCTATTTCTACAATCCATTTTCAAGCTCCTTCTGTGTCAAACTTTAGAGGACAATGCTTTATGAATGTTGGCAATCCAATATGTTTATCTAATTTTGCGTCCTGATCATATGATAATGGTTTTAACACTTGGCCATACTTGTTGGAATGTTAGCCGTTGCTTCAACTGATTTATCTCTACTTGCCATTTTCTAATCTAGATAAACACATCATACATATGTTAGCACGCTTATTGTTCACATATGTATACATATACACATTAAATCACACAAATTCCTATTTGGGGTACCAAACAGGTCATACTAATAAACAATCATCTCATGTTCTTATCCTATAAAAATACTAATGCACAAAACACTTGGTACAATGAACTAGTTCTATACCCCAAGCTTGTTAGGATAAACTGCTTTGATACCATTTTGTAACATTCTTAATTTATATTTCTTAATTATTACATAAATTATATTAAAGAAAAACAATTAAAGTAGACACTTTTATTTTTACGACTTACAAAATTAAGGAAAAATTGAACTTTCATTTTAGGAATTTAATCAGAACACTATATATATATATAGATTTAAAACATAAACAACAATGTCTTCTGATAGAATAAATTTTTATTTAAAATGAATATAAACTTCAATTAAAATCACTAACTATCAATGTTACAAATATATTTCAAATTTACAATTCAACTTATCAAAGTATTATGAAATCAAAAGTTGATATTTAGAACAATTACATAACTTTGTCAAATTACTAAGAAGCTTATTGAAATATTACAATTTTAAATAATTTAAATTCTATAAAGCAGTCTTTCCTCTCAATGTCAGTAGACTATGATTCTAGAAAGGATCAAGCTTCCTTTTATTCTCTTCAAAGTCTGTTCCCTGAAAATGTTTAGTAAGAATAAATATTCTTCGCCTCACTAAGTCCCTTATTTACCAGAAAAGGTTATATAATATTGAAAATATTATTTAATACATTTTTAATCTACATTGATTAACAATAATACACAAATCATACAAATCATTCTCATAACTGAGCACATACATTTTCACATGGAGCTATATGTTATAATACATGTGTCCTAATCACACTCGTCGATGTATTGCAACACATATATCATAATAACATCAATTAATATGTTACAATGCATACATTATAATCACACAATCTCTATATTACTTCACATTCACCCCACTTTCAGCATTATTGCCCTTGAAATCCCTTGAGGACTTCATATATATATAGTTGTTGGTTAGCCGCAACAACATGGATACAACGTGTGCTGATTCAGCCCCTTTTAGCAAAGGTATAGTCAAGAGTCTCGTCAGGAAATGAGTGTGCGACTTGTGAATGCTCTTACTTTCAGCAATTCGTTGTGCACCTATTTACAATTAGCATTCACCACTCTTATTTTTTCAATATTTTTCGAATCTTCTCCAAACTCTATATCCTTGGTGTGTCTATGGAACTATCTATACAATGTTTCAACATTTCTCATAACACTTATTTTCTCAGCATTTCACACTACATTTTTTTCTCAACATTTATCATTTCATTTTTCACATCTTTTTCATCGATCAGCATGTCATAATACGTGAGTTATGATTTATATAAATTCATGTATTACAATATATGTATTATAAGTACACCTTAAATGTATTACAACATCTGTATCATAATCACACTTATCAATCAGTTGACTCACTTATTATAAACACACATTTCATAATTCCGCAATCATGTTATATTATCTCCTTCATACATAATATTCTTTCTTCTTTCAAGATCAGTTAACACTTCCATCAACAATATAAATTCATCCATTTTGACATACATTAGCTATCAAACAGCATCTATATTTATTGTATCATATCAATTTAACACAGAGAATCATCTAACAATGTCACATCATGCAATCAACACAATGTGCCAAAGGTCAGATACCTTTAAACTCAACCCAGGCGTACAACTTAATATATGTACTTTCTCAGTATTAATAAAATCGCCTATCCTAAAGTTTGGCATTTTCTAATGCATATATCATGTAAAATAATATTTCAATATTAATAGTACATATATAATGGTGGTAAAATCTTAAAACTATTCAAAAACTTAATTGCTCATAATTTTTACTATCAAATTTTGTCTAGAAAGTTTTCAAAATAAGTTATTGATTTCTCATGCCCAAAATTTCATTTTTAGTACTAGCGTCTTAATAATCAATTGGATTCTATTATCCAAAACAAGAGTACTTGAGTTAGGGTTTAAAATGAGGCCTTCTCTCCAAAACTTTCCTTTTAACACCATAGTTCAAGGAAATCTTGTAACTTTGCTATTTAGAATCAAGTAGTTGAGTTTTCTAAGTTAAATTACATAAAGAAGACTTAGAGTTCAGGAACAACTCCCCTTACTTGAAAATGAGTCTCTCAAGTCGTGTTTTCCTAGAGATCCAATGGAGAGGTACCATAGTCCCAATGAAGGATATCATATAAAGGATGAACTTTTCCATAAGTATTTCAATATAGATCTCCTTTGAGAAAGGGAAAATCGAAGAAAATGAATAAAACTAGAGATTTGAGCTCTAAGAAATATACTTGAATCTGAATGAAATAGATGTTCAAGCTCGGATTTAGAAGAAATTCAGGGTTTGGGAGAGTTTTCTTTGAGAAGGGAGAAGGAAAAAATGGAGAGAATAAAGAGGGAAGGTTGTTTGATTCTAAATGAAGGTTTCTAGGATGGAAGTTCTTTAAATATCCCTCAAATTTGCGATTTTATTGCTACAACAAAAAAATCAGACAACATTTTACTCTTGCTGTCTGTCATCCTCACTACAGCGAGAGAATTCTAGCTTAACCGAGAGTGTTGTTGAGTTATCTTTATCTCTTCTCGTTGCAGCGAGATTTCTTCGCTACAGCAAGAGGACTTCAACGAGCTTGATTCTGGATGATTTCTCTAGCTATAACAAGAAATTCTGTAATTCACACACCTAAAACTCTCCTAATTTCAAATAATATATACAAACAACTAATATAAATTATAATAGTAACAAATAACAAAATAAGGGTGTTATAATTTAACCCACAATAATTTTCATGAAATGATAATCTTCATTGTCAGCTCTTTACCTAGTCAAAAATTAAGCTCTAGTGTGAAAATTTATGACTATGAAAACAAGACCATTTACTACACAAATTATGATGGTCCTGCTAAATAATAGTGCATTATAGGATCTGAACAGACTTATGTGTGTTATAACAGTGGTGTAAGATCTCATATAGTGGTATAAGATACTCTAAATTGTGGGATCTAGCCCTATATCAACTAATCTCCAAATCCAAAGAGACTTAGTTTCACCTGAGCTACTTCTTTCCTATTAGGCAAATGCACCTGTACAACAAAAGATAAATTTTCAATGATGATCATTTTCATGCTCACTCTTTCTTACTTATCTAATTTTATTTTTTTTTCAATTCTCAAATTCTATGCAGTGCAAAAGGGTGGTTTTCGAGTATGCGTTTCTATTTATTGTCGCGATAGAGGACTTCCTAAAAACCAAAGATATGTGCATTGCATTGCATGCTTGCCTAGCTTCTATTGCAGTTAGTAAGGAAGCCTCAACTCTGGAAGAAGCATCCTTGCTTTTTGATTCTTAAATCATGTAAAAGAGTTATGCTTTATTGCTTTAGTTTCAATGCTACTATATATTCATTAAAATGCATGCACAAAACCTTAACGTTATCTGTTTGTGCAAGATTTATCCTTGTTAAATTTCAAGGTATATGATTAAGAAATAGATGGATGTATGCTGATACTTACTTGTTTTGGCAGTAGTATGAACCAGAATTGTTTCTCAAACTAATGTATAGTATGAAGCAACCTAAAATTGTCTTGCTTATTTTTGTCTCTGGAAAAATTGTTCTAACATGAGCCAAGTTATTATATTTGCTTGTAATTCCTTCATATATATTATTCTTTCTTCTTTTTTTGTTTTTTTCTAGTTCATTGGATCTCTTGTTTGTTTTCATTTTCATTTTTAAGTGAGAGATAAGATTTATACTGCCTTTGAGAATATATATCTTGTGCTTACTGAGTTTAGGAAAAACCAACAATGGTATAGACATATCTTTCTCTCTCTACGTGTAACTTTTTTGTTGGTATTTACAATGTACACAGTTTGTTGTAATTTTAATGGATCTCCATCATTGCTTGTCTTTGAATGTTTGATGTTTAAAAAACCAAAAATTAAATTTTTGTTGCTTTTAAAGCTTTTTCTTCTATTTAGCTACTGTATGGGAGTCAAAGTATAATTGGGCACCGATGAAATATTTCATGTATGAGACAAATTGTTGGGAAAAGTAAGAGCAAGGTTATGGTAAAGGAGTTCATGAAAACTGTAAATATTAAGACAAAGGAGATATCTACATTGTTATAAATTAAAGATGCAATTTACAATATTTGTGAAGGTGTAACGTATATCAATTACAATAATGCAAGGTTAAAGAGCTTTTGTGATGTTGTTGAACAAAAAGGGTTGAAAGATAACTCTGAAAACCGATCCAACTTCATTCATGGGAGGCAAGGGATAGATAACTCCTTCATTATTCAGGAAATCATGCATTCTTTTAGTAAATTAAAATGTAGGAATGGTTACATGATCCTTAAAATTGACCTGAAAAAAGCATATGATCGGCTGAGATGGAAATTCATTATAAATACTATTAAAAAAGTTGGTTTTAATTTTGAAATAGTTAACCTTATTCACCATTGTATTTCCTCGTCCTCTCTATTATTGAGTTAGAATAGGAATAGAACTAAGTCCTTTTTGCCCTCTAGGGGTATCAGACAGGGGGATCCAATCTCTCACTATCTATTTCTGTTGTGTATGGAAAGGTTACTTCACCTAATTAAAGATAGGGTCATGTCTGCTGACTGGACTCCATTCTCCTTTAGCAACTATGGGCCTCAAATTTCTCATTTATTTTTTGCCAATGAAATTATTTTAGTGGCTAAGGCTGACATATATCATGCCAATAATATTAAAATTGTTTTGAATGAATTCTGTATTGCCTATAGTCTGAAAATTAATTAAGAGAAATTCTTAGTATTTTTCTCCAAAAACTTTAACTCAGTGCTTATCTAGCAAACTAGCAATAGCCTAGGTATCAAGTCCACAAAAGATTTTGGGAGATATCTTGGCATATCTATCAGTCACCATAAACCCTTTAAGTATGATTTTACCTTTATAATAGATAAGGTCAGAAAAAAGCTTTCTCTTTGGAAAATATATTCCCTTTCCATGGCTGGCAGGGTTGTTTTAACTCAATCTTGCATTATGAGCATTCTTTCCTACTTTATACAAACCATGCTCATCCCTAAAGTCGTCTATAATGAAATTAATAAGTTATGTAGGCAGTTCATTTGGGAGTCTCTTGGGGGACAGGAAATGTCACCTTATTGGCTGAGAAAAAAATGTGTAGGTCTAAGTCTGAAGGCAGCCTAGGCTTTAGGAACTTGCAAATTCTTAATTGTGCCTATCTAATGAAATTGTGTTGGAGATTGATTACTTCCCCCTCTGCTCTTTGGACTCAAGTCCTCTAGTAAATACAAATTCTATATTGGTGAAACCCCAATTTAGGCACTAGTAATTTCTCTTTCCACCTATGGAAAGACATGTTTTCTGTGTGGCACATCTTCTCCCAAGGGTTAGGTTGGGTTATGGATAATGGGTTAACTGCTAAATTCTGGACAGACAGTTGGATTCCTTTTCTAATCTATCTATCCTTGCTTTGCATCCTATTCTAGCGGCTAATTTAAACCTCCCTAAATTATATTTTCTAATTAAGGTGAATAGGATTTGAATATGATTAAATATGATCTTCCCCCTCCAATCCATGACTCCATTTTTTGCTTAAAACTCCTACTATATTTGGGGTGTAGGACACTATTTTTTGGAAGTCCAATGGGAATGGAATATTTTCTATTAAATCTGCCTACAATTTGTTTTATGCTAATAATTATTATTTCAATTCAAATACTGCTTTATTTAAATTGATCTTAAAATGGGATAGGCCTCCCAAAGTGATTCTCTTTATGTGGAAAGTTGCTCATGGAAGGCTCCTAACTAATGTTAAGAGGCATAGGAGAAGCATGGCTAGTGATTCTCTCTGTCCTAGCTACAATTATGCTCCTGAGACTATCATGCATGTGCTTAAAGATTGCCATTTTGCTAAACAGGTTTGAAAAAAAATTATTCTCTTGCAAAATTGGGATTATTTTTTTAGTAATGACCTTTTTAGCTGGCTGCAGCACAATCAGACTGGATATAATAGGAATAACCCCTTTGGTTGGAATAGACATTTTGGTATTGTTATATGGCATCTTTGGAAAAACAGAAATGCATCAGTTTTTCAAAGTTCCTACCTTCAAGTTACTGCTCTCATTCATCAAATTTTCTGTGATTTTGATCACTTTAAACTTTGTTGCAAGGGAAAATTTAAGGTGATTCTCACTATTTCTGATGACTAGCGTCAGATTAAATGGAATCTTCCTCCCTCCGAGTAGCTGAAGCTTAATATTGATGGTGTTATTTCTTCAAATTCCAGCACTACTGGTTGTGATGGCCTTATCCGCAATGACAAAATGCAACTTGTGGCTGAGTTCTACTCTAGTTTGGAAGCCTGTTCCCCCATTGAAGCAGAATTGTGGGGTATATTTCTCAGTCTCCAACTTGTTAGTCAAAATAATATATCCACCATTTGGATTGAAAGTGACTCCAAACAAGCAACATCTCCTATTTTTACAATTTAGAATTATTTTCATCCTCTATATCATCTTATTCATAGCATTAGGCATATGCTTAAGAATATTAAATTTATCATATTCAACCATGCATTTAGGGAGACCAATTTTTGTGTTGATAGACTTTTCATATTAGGCCTTGAATTGTGTATCCCTTTCTCTTGTTTTGATAGGGCTCCTTCATGTCTCTGATCTTAATTATTTGAATTTGGATTATATAGATTTGTTCACCTCTAGTGTGAAGTCTTAGTTGTGGTGTCTTTGGGCTTGTAGCCCCTTTTCTAAGAAAAAAATTATGTAAATTAAACATTAAAAATGTAATTTGATTAAGCTTAATTTAACGTATAATTGAAATTAAATTAAATTAATAATTTTATGTTTAATTTAGATTAATTGCTTTGTTTTTATTTTTAAATTTATTTAAATAATTTTAATACAAAGTTTTTTTTATCACTTTGATAATTTTATTAAATATATTTATCTTTTAATATAATTTTTATTCTTCAAATGCTTTTCTCTTAATTTTTTTTTTATAACAAACACATCGTTATTTTTTTTTATTTTAAAAATAATAACTAAGAAAGAAAAGTAAAAAAATATTATAAGTGAATAATGCAGTGTAATTATTTTATTTTCAAACTTTATCTTTTCTTGTAAATCAATGATCAAATTTAATTTTCAATTTTTTTTAAAAAAAATCTTTCAAATTAGTTTATTTTTAAACTTTAACTTTTAATTTTTTTTAAAAAAATTCTTTCAAATATCTAAACAATTATAAGTGATAAAAATTTCTCTTTCTAAATATTAATACAACCAACCAAAACATAAACTCAAAATTACAAATTAAACTAAAATGATATTTTCATCAGCTAATTCATTTATCCGATAGTATTCATTATTTCTTATTCATAAAAATTCATTATTTTTTAATCTTTTTTTTTTTTTACTTTGTTCTGCCTCAACGGTTGTTCCTCTCTTCACCTTCCTCTCTTCATTTTTCTTTGTCTGCTCTCCTTACTCTTTTGACTAACTTAATTTTATTGTTGGTGCTTGCAACCAATGCCATTCTTGAATTTGTCAATGTCTTATGCAGCTAGAGAAGTAGAGATCTATTCCTCCATTCAAAAACTGTCACCCACCTTCTCCTCCTTCACGATCTAACTTTACCTTGATCCCTTCAAGATTTGTGAGCAAAGGCATTTTGATGATGAAATGGTGATTTTTTTTTTATCTTAGCTGTTTTTACTTAATTTTCGCCTTTTCATAGTATTTTATAATTTGAATAGGTTTGATGAAATGGATTACCATGCTGAAAGATTTAGTTTTGGCCATATGATTTAGATGATGAAGTTTAGAAAAAATATGGGCTGTAGCATATAAATAAGGAGGAGAATTAATATATTTTTGTTTATGCTTCATCCCATTAATACAAGTAACAATGATTGATTAAATTATATTTATTAATTCTGAAGCACATTGTTTTTTAATATTTATTTAACGTTTAAGCTATATATATAATATGAATTAAAATTTTATATTTAAAATAAATAACATTTTCCAAAATCAGAATATTTTGTGACATCACATTCACTTTGATTAACCATCACATTCAGTTGGCAGTGAGATTATGGTAGTAGCATGCATGATGTGGTGGATGTTTTTTTCTTGATTTTTCTTTTGCGTTTGGTTAAATTTGTGTGCAGAAAGTGATTTGTATTATAGATGTCAGTTGAATCAATAGCTTAAGGAAAAAATAAAGTAAAAATATATGTTTTCTGAAGTAGTTGATGTTTAGATGACCAATGATGTATGTTTTCAAAGTAATTAACATTCCCGAAAATCCAAAGGGAAAATGCCATTAGCTTTTTAAATTATAATGATTTAAAGCTGAAATTCAAATTTATGTAAATATATATGTAAATATAGGATAAAGTGAGTATTTAGAGATCCATATCGTGCTTATTCTATTAAAATTTATAAATATTTATTTATACTCGTACCTGTATCTATATAGCAAGTAAATACTCTATTTATTATGGATAAATTTTATAGATACTTATTGGATATTTTATCCATTGCCATTGTGTGTCATTATGAATGAAATTCTATCTTACGGAGTTGTCAACGAGTGTGTCCATGACTGCGTGACCGCTATAAGCGAAGCAGCTGATGAATGCAACGTTGTTGGTGGAGGAACTTGGTGGGGCAGTGCTGCTCAATGTATTACCCTCGAAGAAGGTGGGGGAGAGAGAAGAAATAGCTAGTATAGTGAGTTTAATTATCATGTAGGATAAAAACAGAAAAAAGAATCCGATTAGGTATAGTCTAAGGAATCAAACTCGCGCATATAAATACGTGGCATTATACCACTGGACCAGCATAGAAGAGTTTACTAAACCCTCTTAAATTTTATGGCACCACAACATTCACCTCATTTTTAACCTTTTCCTTGGCGCATAGATAAATAAGCTTAAATTTCATTATTAAGATATCTTTAAATAAAATCTAATTTGAAAAGTTTCCCTGTCTAAATCAATATAATTTTTCTAGCCATTGGTAAAATCTTATGTTAACTGACTTCATTTAGTAGAATGAATAAGGCTTATTTGTTATATTTAAAAAATCATCTACCTTCAACTTGCACATTCTTCTTTTCATACATACATACATGCATATTTAAATTGTCTAACACATAATTCAATACAACTTATGTTTATGCATTTTTCAGATCCCTCTTGGAAAATATAACTTCAATTAATATATTATGTTTTACACTATCTCGTACACGTTCTAATTTAATTTTATCTTATTCTTGCGCTGCATGACATTATTAGCAAACTAACTTTTGCATCTGCTGCTTCTATGAAGAAAAGGAAATCGTTTAGAACTATATGAGCTAACTGAAGGAAAATTTCTATAGGATGATGTCTTGAGCCAATCTCCGGTTTTTTTTCTTCCCCTATCACATTGTGGTTCGGCAAACACAACCTTTCATATGGCTTTAAATTACATCTTGCTCCCCCAAATCGATAAGGGAAATTAATCATCTACAACAGTAATAGCCATCTAACCTCAAAATTTTAGCACTCAACCAAGAAATGTTGCCTCAACTCTATTATCCTGTTCGCTAAAAGCTGATACTGCCTCCTTTTCATCTATCCATTCTACCATTACCAGTCTCGAACCTCTAACTATAAAAATGTTGTAGGTAGAGATGATTAAAACTTGGTCTACATGTGCACTCCAGTTAATCATAGCTCATCATGAACTTCGGGTTGCTCAACAACCGTTTCTTCATTCTGGCCTTCTGAATTGTCAGCTGAAGGATCACTTGGCGTGGAACTATCAGTTGAGTTAGAATTGGAATTATCGGTCTTCTGCCCACTGCTCTCTGTTTCGTTCTTAACAGGCTTCTGAACCTTAGGCTTGGGCTTAGGAATTCTATTAATACTGCTAACCTGTAAATGTGTATAAAACATATATCTCAACAACAAAGGCAATGCTTTCATGAAACTGCAAAATCACATGCCAATACACTGTCTTGGTCTAGAAAGGCAGAAAAGATGTTACCTTGCTCTGCAGGTCAAACACCTTCAAGTGTACCTCTTCAGATGTAAAAGCTGGCTTATTGAATCCAGAAGTCCTTCAAAACAAGCACAGAATAAGAAATTAATCATTAATTACATCAATACTATCATGTGCACAGTACACATTGCAATTTCCTCAAACGACCAAACTTAAGTTGGTAGTCAGAAATATGGGAAAATGAATACTTTACAAAGCTACACTAGTTCATTTTCTTAAATATTCAGAGGCATATATGAAAAGGTGCAATATGATCTCAATGCATGACTAAGATGATCCATTGGTCATCCTGAAATTACAGTCTCTTCACAGAGCACAAAGGCAGAGGCTCATACTTGAATGAAAAATAACAGTCAAGGAAACCTTGCAAAGAACAATCCCTAATGCTCAAAACATATGGAATCTATGCTACCTCAATATTTTAAAGGACTGGATTTTATAATTAATGAATTCCAAAAATCCTTGGTTAGACAATACACTACGTTGCATACACATACTTTTGGCAGAAGAGACTTTCATATGCCAAGATAAACCTTTAACAGATTATTTCATCATAAAGCCTATTTTACTAAATATTTTGTGCTATATGAGCTCAAGGTAACTGATAGGAGTCAGGTTCTTGACCCTAATATCTTTGTAAATACTAACTTATACAAGGCCAAGCCTTTGCTGGTTTACTCTAGAAAAAAGAGGACAGTTAATAATGTTAGTTAGCAGTTAGGAGTTATTTTTCTGTTTCAAGCCCCAGTAATAAATAATAGCTGGGAGAGTAGTTAGGGGTCTTTTTTGAAAGTTAGTTTTTGAAACTTGGCAGAGAAAATTCTCTGAGAAGCATTGCTCTGGGAAACAGAGTTGTATGCAGAAAATTCATCAATTCAATAAAGAATTCATAAAGATTGTTTTCTCTACCCTCTTTTCTGGTGAACACAACATTGGTCCGACCTGCCGGATCCGTTGGGGAAGAAACAAAAAGGTGTGGTCTAGCAAGGGATTTCAAGATGACGAACCGTGGTGCAAATGAAGGTCATCACAGTGAAGCTGTCGAGGAAAGAATGAATTCCTTGGAGGAAAAATTAGACGTTTTCATGGAAAAGATGACCAAGAGTAATGGGGTTTTTTCTCGAGGATTCAGGGGAAGTCTAGGGCATCCACTTTGTGACAATACTCAAACACAGACTGAGACAAAATCTAAGCTAAACTCTGGAAGTGGTAATTCTTTTTCATCTTTTGCAGAAAGAGGTCCAGGAGTCTCAGTGGGATCTTCTGCCTCTGTCAATCAGAGGTCTGCCCATCCCACATACAAGGATAGGGGAGTGAGACACCTGTCTAATAGGGAGATCCAAGAAAGGAGAAATAAGGAATTATGTTTTATGTGTGGAGACAGGTACCACCCTCTTCATGTTTGTGCAAATCGTCAAGATAGGCAATTAAGATTGGTTATTCTAGGAGAGGATGAAGGAATTAGTGAGACAGGAGAGATTGTAAGGTTGGAAGTGGAATCTGATAGGTCTAAAGAGGAACAACTAGATTGTACTTCAATGGATCTATTAGGACTGATTGGGAATTCCCAAGGGAACACTAATACAATGAAATTAGAAGGCAGGTTGGGAGAAGTACCAATAATCTTGTTGATTGACAGTGGAGCCAGCCACAACTTTATTTCTCCAAGAGTGGTCCAAGCTTTGGGCTTAAAGGTGGGAGACAAAGAAGGTATTGGAGTAAAATTGGGAGATGGTCACAGAGTTAAAACGTCCTAACATTCATTTAAATCTTGGAGCTATTCAGGTTCAGATTGATGCACACATACTTGACCTAGGGGGCCTGGACATGATCTTGAGAATTGCTTGGCTGAAGACACTAGGGAAGATGATAATTGATTGGAAGGATCTCTCTATGACTTTCCAAGTGGATGGTCGACCAGTAGAGCTAAAGGGCATTGGTGGTAAAAAAAAGAATGTTGTCCCTACTTTCAATGAGCTTTTAGATGGTCAACTTTGCAAGGTTGAAGGTCTAAATTGGAAGAAAGGAATTCTGGATTTTCCTGCAATTGTCAGTGAATTGAAACCTCAGCAATTAGATGAGCTGCAGGGTTTACTGCAGCAGCATGCAATTATATTTGAAGAATTGAAGAGATTACCTCCCAAGAGAGCCATTGAGCACTCTATTGTGTTATACCCAGGTACTGGTCCAGTAAGTGTCAGACCTTATAGATACCCGCACCATCATAAGGATGAGATAGAGAGGCAAGTGAAAGAACTGCTGAATGTCGGGGTAATACGGCCTAGCACCAGTCCTTACTCTAGTCCAGTTATTTTAGTCAAGAAGAAAGATTTTTCATAGAGAATGTGTGTGGACTATAGGGAGTTAAATAAGGTCACAGTGCCAGACAAGTTCCAATTCCAGCGGTGGATGAGTTGCTTGATGAGTTACACGGAATGAAATTTTTCTCTAAATTGGACTTACATTCAGGTTATCATCAAATACGTGTTAAGAAGGAAGACATTGGTAAAACAGCCTTTAGAAATCATGAAGGTCATTATGAGTACCTAGTCATGTCTTTTGGCCTAATGAATGCACCAACCACCTTCCAGTCTACTATGAATGAATCAGGTTTTCAAACCTTTTCTTCGTCACTTTGTACTGATTATTTTTTATGACATATTAGTTTACATGAGGGACTGGTCTGCACATATTTTACATCTTTCTAAAGTTCTAGAAGTCCTCAGGGCACATCAGTTTGTTGCTAATATAAAAAAATGTAGTTTTGGTAGAAGTCAAATTGAGTATCTTGGACATGTGATTTCTGAAAATGGGGTGACAATGGACCCTGCTAAGGTTAGCAGCATCTTAAACTGGCCAACTCCTAAGAATGTGAACAGGGTGAGAGGGTTCTTTGGGCTGACAGGGTACTACAGAAAATTTGTTTTGAAATGGGAAGATAACTAAACCTCTCACTGAGTTAACTAAGGAGGCCTTTGTGTGGAATCCAAGGGCTGAACAAGCCTTTCAGAAATTGAAGACAATAGTCACTACTGCTCCAGTGTTGAGGTTGCCTGATTTTTCACAAGAATTCTAGATTGAATGTGATGCCTCAGGGAGTGGTATAGGAGCTGTTCTAATGCAATAGCAGCAGCCTATTGCATTTTACAGCAAGGCTCTTTCTGCAGGTCAATTGTCTAAATCAGCTTATGAGAGGGAACTGATGGCTCTGGTTTTATCCATCCAGCATTGGCGTCATTGTTTGATTGGGAGGAAGTTCACCATTTTTTCTGATCAGAAGAGTTTGAAGGAAGTACTGCATCAGAAGATTACCACCACTGCTAAGCAAAATTGGTTATCCAAGTTACTCAGATACCAATTCACAGTAGTCTACAAGGCTGGTACTGAAAATAAGGCAGCAGATGCCCTCTCACGAATCTACAAGGATGTGGAGCTAAATGCTATCTTGTCCTATCCTTTATGGCTGCAAGGTGAGGCACTTTAGAAAGAAATAAAGGAAGATGATTTTATTCAAAGGATGAAGACTGATTTACAGCAAAATTCTGTAAGGGCAGGTTATTCGGTTTAGAATGGGATATTACTGCATAAAGGGAGCATAGTTATACCATCTACCTCCTCTTACATTCCTCAATGTCAGTTTTCTGAAAACTTATAGGAAGATTGCACGAAATATTTACTGGGTGGGTATGAAAAAGAGGGTCCTGGAATTTATCAAAAGTTGTGATGTCTGTCAAAGGCAAAAATATGCATCCACTGTCCCAGGAGATTTACTTCAGCCCCTACCTATTCCTTCTATGGTATGGGATGACATTTCATTGAATTTCATTACAGGGCTTTCGAAATCTAAAGGCTATGCAGCAGTTTGGGTAGTAGTAGACAAGTTGTCCAAATATGGGCATTTCATTCTGCTTAAGCATCCCTATACAGCCAGAATAGTAGCTGAGGTTTTTGCTAAGGAAATAGTTAGTCTACATGGCATTCCCTCTTCAATTGTGAGTGATAGGGACCCACTCTTTATCAGCTCTTTTTGGAAAGAGCTCTTCAGATTATAGGGGACCAAGCTGAAAATGAGTTCTTCATATCATCCAGAAACAGGTCAGACAGAGATTCTCAATAGGTGCCTTGAGACATACTTAAGGTGCTTTGCCTCTAAGCAACCAAGGAACTGCCACAGCTGCTACTCCATTTGAAATTGTTTATGGCAGACCTCCTCCAAGACTTACCCGGTTCTTTCTGGGAGAAACCAAGGTACAAACTGTAGCTAGTGATCTACTTGACCGTGATGAAGCTCTATCTCAACTGAAGTAACTTGCACAAGGCCTAGCAGCAGATGAAGCATTTTGCTGACAAGAAAAGAAGATCCATATCCTTTGAAGTTGGAAAGTTTGTTTTCTTAAAACTTCGTCCCCACAGGCAGCAAACAGTGGTCCGAAGGATCAATCTTAAGCTTGCTGCTAAGTTCTATAGGCCCTACAAGATTCTGCAACAAATTGGTGAGGTAGCTTATAAGCTACAACTGCCTGAAACTTCAGTGCATCCGATATTTCATGTTTCTCAATTAAAAAGGGCTATTGGTAACTACAGTCCCTCTCCTTACCTACCTAATGGATTTGAAGTTGAACTTGAAGCTACAATTGAACCTGAAGCTGCTCTAGCCCAAAGAGAAGTTATTAACGGCTGATCAAATGGAAGTCTGTCCTCCAAAGGATACTACATGGGAAGATGAATTTGTGCTGCTGAGCCAATTTCCTCACTTCAGACTTGAGGGCAAGTCTGTTCTTCTAGATGGGGAGAATGATAGGAGTCAGGGTCTTAACTCTAATATCTTTGTAAATACTAACTTAGACAAGGCCAAGCCTTGGCTGGTTTACTCTAGAAGAAAGAGGACAGTTAATAATGTTAGTTAGCAGTTAGGAGTTATTTTTCTGTTTCAAGCTCCATTTATAAATAATAGGTGAAAGAATAGTTAGGAGTCTTTTTTGAAAGTTAGTTTCTGAAACTTGGCAGAGAAAATTCTCTGAGGAGCATTGCTCTGGGAAAGAGAGTTGTATACAGAAAATTCATCAATTCAATAAAGAATTCATAAAGATTGTTGTCTCTACTCTCTTTTCTGGTGAACACAACAATAACAGAAGATTAAAGGAAATCAATTCCAAAGATAACTTCATAGATCAATAACATAAAATTATGCAATTAATTATTCTATTATTTTAAATAAAGAAAAACAAAACAGATTGAAATTAAAAAGTCAATTGCTGCAAAGTGCAAATTAAATTTCATAATTGGAACAATGGATGCATAACTCAGTATTAGAACTCTAGGACCATAATGTAAATGGAAATAAATGTTTATGCACCTACTCATAAAGATACTCCTTATGAGTCTTGTAAAGTCCACACATACAAGAACAGAGTAAAAGAATAAATAAATAAATAAAACTCCAAAAACAACTAATTTACTATCACAGGAACTTACTTCTTTTGCTCAGCCTCTTTCTCATCCAACCAATTCTTTAACTTTTCAGCATCATTTATAACCTTCCAAGTTAGGAACGCGAAAAATGAATTTCCCGAAGGAATCACATCATTTTTGATAGATTCTAAAAATCAAGACTATTGAAATCAAGCAAAACCAAATACCTCATCTACTTTTTCTTGTGGAAGCCAAGACTTGTTTGCTTTCCACTCTTGTACGATCTACAGATGTCATAAATGTTTCAAGTTACATTACAAAATAGCTAGCTAAGTTGAATAGAAAATTTAACAAATCACAGTATATATATATATAGGGGGCATTTCAAGTGAGAAGAGTTTGTTATTATGAAAAGTGATAGGCATTAATAATGGCCACTTTTTTCTCTCTCTTGCCAATTAATTCTCTTCTCTTTCTTGCCAATTATTTGATCCAATGGCCATTATTAATGTCTCTCAACTCTCATAATACAAACTCCTCTCACTTGAAATGCCTCCTATATATATATATATATATACATACATACATATATATACACACATATATACATACATACATTCATATATATGTATGTATGTATATATACTGCTTCGTCTACCGTTCAATTGCTCATTATACATGTTTGGCTCACCAAACTAACAGCTTTTCTACAGATGTTCAATGTTACAACATTTTAGTTATATGATTTCTGGAGTCTGTTGTGTGAATGTGTGCAAACAATTTTCAAGGAATAGCCATATGAGTGCTGACATGATGAAAATTAGATAAACAGATAACTACAAGAATGAAAGTTGCCTGTCATATCAGATAATTCCATATTTAAACATATTACAATTTCTATTGATCTAGCATGTGTTTACAACAACAAACTACCCTTGTGTATCAAACATGTTAGCCAAAACAACTATATCAACAAAGCCTTATTTCATTAGGAGTGATCAGCTACATGGATCAATGGACAGAATGGGCCTCACCCAAAAACAAAACTTTCAGCTTGAAAAAAAAACATAAACCAAGAAACTAAAAAAGCGCTACGGCACACTATCAGAAGTTTGTAGATGGTACCTGTTTCAATTCATCAATGTATTTAAACCAAAAAACTAAAAAAGCTCTAGGGCACACTATCAGAAGTTTGTAGATGGTACCTGTTTCAATTCATCAATGTATTTATGAGCAAGCTCAACTGCTGCTGGTCGAGCTGTAAGTTCTTTTAACCTGAAACATATGTTAACCCAATTCAGAAAAACTTTTGCACACTACAAAGGTGTACATACTAAATTTGATAGACCTATAGTACTGAATACAACATACCTGAAGAAAATTGGATCTCCAACAGCTTTTAACTGATCCAGACGCTCTTGAAATTCCGTAGCATTTGCATCTTCACCATCTGTATATAACCAGTCTTGCACCTGACAGATTGCAAAAAGCTTAAGTCAAAGTTCTTATCAATAACATTTCTTTCTGGTCGCCCAAGGAAAAGGGTTAACCTGATCAAGCTTCTCAATGAAGGACTGGCGTTCCTCACTTGTTGAAACTTTTTCAAACTCCTCAATAGTTTCAATCTGATAAAAGCATGGGAAGCATTAAGAACATGTTCAATAAAATAGCTGTATTAACAAGTAGAATAATAAATAGTTAAATTAGTCAATTTTTAATATTCTAAATTGGAAAACAATAGGCATAAAGTTTAAACAGTATGTAAACTAATAAATTAAGAGCAGCAACATCATTCCCAAATCCCAGCCTCTCCGAAGACAAAAATACATGGCAATTAGAAAAATACTTTAAACAAATGCATATAATTCTGAATGCGGGGACAGGATTAAAAAGGAATATCAACCGGTGGTGCATTCTTATGTTAAGTTATTTGAAGGCCAAACTTTTAAATGAATCTCTGAAAAAAGGGAAATCTCAAAAATAAAGATTACCCATCATATAAGAGATCAAAGGCAGTCAAGATAAAGAAAGGCATAAGCATACTGTTTTGTACTAACCTTTTCCTTAGTAGTGTATATATATCCTTCTAAATTATTTTTTAATTCCGCTGTTCTTTTTCTGTCTGCATCTTTTTGATCTAGTGCTTGTAATTTTCGTTTGGCTTCAGCAAGAATATCTTTTGAAAGAGTCATTCCAGGTCCTGTCATCTTCTCAACAATCTGTCACCAATAAAAAGCACAAACAACAAAGAAGCAAGAAGAGAAGAGTATATTAGAATATCTTGCTTCAATATTTTTCCTGAAAATCACCAACCAGTTTAAATGGTTATAAAATCAGGGTGACCAGTAATCTTTGACCTTTAATGGTACCCTAAAGGTCCGCTTTTTCAGCTTTTTCTCTGTAGCAGGCTCAGCAGTAGCTTGCTCCTCTGCACTATTGTTGGCTGTCTTGCTAATCTCACTATCAGTTTGCACACTTCCGTTGTTTTCCTCAGAACTGTTCCCAGCAGCAGATTCATCTGACACATTCGATGAAATCGTTGAATTCTCTATGGTCAAATTCTTCCTAGGAACCTCCACCCACTCAGTTATTTCAATAACAGCATCTGCTCGATCCAGAGAAAGAATTCCACTTCTACTAAGAGAAAAATGTATGTTTGCCTTGATGGGGGCTGACAAATTCCGAGACGAGTATCTAGAAGAACAATGGAGAAACATAAATAGGAAGGCATTGGAGTTTCAAAATATTTTGCATGAAAAATAATTCCTCATAGGACTTAAATAAGGAATATGTCCATAAACTTCAGGAAGTCTTTTATCCATACCTCTCACTTGCATCAGTCAAACCAGATATCTGGTATTGAGCAATTTCAGGAGAGGTAACACCAGGTGGCAAATGATGTTCACTTTCATATGCTAGGGAAACTTTAAAATCTTTGTTATGATTAATGGATCTGAACATCTGTTAAGTATACAATAGTATAATTGATTATTAAATAGGAGAATATAATTTATCAATTCATTCTTCTTATAATATTAGTCACATTCAGCATGAATCAATTGATTTACCTTACTCGGAAGTTTCTTCATTCGTGGTACAAGTAACTGCCTTGAGCTTTCATCTTTCAAAAGATCAGGACCATTTAACTCAACCACAAATTCATATAAGGAACCATCAATCATTCCTAGTTTGCGGTTCAATTTGATACCATCACTTAAATTTGCAGCATGCAGTGCCGCACCAAGAACTATTGCTTCATCAGCATCAAGATGCCTATCAAGATCTTTCCTCCCAAGGAACTCTTGAAGCTTTGCCTGTAATAATATGAAACAGAATTACAATAAACAAACCTCAACACATTAATGCTGGACAGCTGAGTAAATACTTCACCTGCAAAACTAACATGCAAACACTGTATCGAACAATAATACATATGTAAACAAGATAAAATGCTGCAATTTCATTTGACAACAAATAGATACCAAATATTAGTTGACAATTAAGGCAGGGACTCTAGACATTCAAACTTAATTATATTCATAATTGAAATAAGAGAGTTTATGCAATTGAATCATATTCATGTTGCCTATCTGTCCATCAAAATTTTATTTAAACATGTGAGTTGTCAGCTGTGCTCTTTCTTTTTCTTCATCATTCAACTTAGTCATAAAAGAAGTGGCCAGCACAAACGCTTGTAAGACATGAATATCTAAGATGAACAACATAGACTTGATGAAGTTCGGGCAAACATAAACTGAGAAAATGAGCGAGAATAGGACAGAAAACTGAGAGAAGCTGAAAGAATCTGAATTATATATGAAATTGTGCACCAGAAACTGTCAAAATTGAATCACTTCAGTTGAACAGAATTGTAACAGAATGGTTTGACCAGTACCTAACTGAACAGTTAGTTACTTCTGTTAAACAACAAATGAGGGTGCACCGTGCACATGATGTGTTTTAACTTTTAACAGCTAACAATATACTGAACAATGTGCTAGCAAAGGAACAAAAGTATACAGATACAATTGTATACTTTAATAAGAAGCACTAATTTGTCAAAACTAGGTATATTAACAGGTGATATATGGAAAACAGTAGTTGATTGCTAAGACAACACTATAAAACAGCGAGTTCAATACTGCACAAATATCTGCAGATATAATCCCACCCTTCACTAAGTGCACCATTCCCAAAAGAATTGTCAAAGAAGGAAAAAGCTTATTCAAACCTGTAATTTTGGCACTCTGGTTGCACCTCCAATCAATTCCACTGCATATATTTGATCCACCGACAAGCCAGAATGCTCAAGCACCTCTTTCACAGGTAAAAGAGATTTTTCCCAAATATCTTCACAGAGCTCTTCAAATTTCTCACGGGTTATTGTGCTCCTATAAGAAAAGAAGCCTTGAATGAAGGACCCTTAAGCATTATATGCAGTAAAAATATTTCATAACTTGATACAACAACCACCAAGCTTTATTTCACTAGGTGAAGTTGGTTACATGATCACACAATGCCATTAAGCTTGGTCAAAAACCAAATTATATCATAACTTAATAACCAAGTAAAACTTTATTTTCCTTGTCAATGTTTGAATTTTATCTAACTAGTCTATGCATTTCACTTGATGACTTTGATCATATAAGGAAATTTCATTCTTCAAATTTATTTTTTATTTTCCTTGTTTCCCCTTCTCAGATATCCAAATAATTTGAAAACTATCCAACATTAGATTGAAGATATCAACATAACTATTAACCAATATATACAGACCGCACTGTCTTTAAGGGCATATGCAACTACCTTAACAATGCTGTACATAAATTAACCAAAATTTAAGCATTGGTTTTGGTGAAAATGAGTTTTACTGATTAAGAAATATCAGCCATTACTCTTTAGTCAATGCAAGTAATGAATTCTCAGGCTTCAAGCATTTAGGATTGACATCTCCTTGACATCAGTGATACCTGAGCAGGTTTTGATTTTATGTAAATCTACATGTTTGAGGTTATATGTTTATTTTTCATCAGCAAATTATTTTGAGATAACATCAAAAAAGAAATCTTGATAAAAAGCAAGCATGGTTTGATTTCATGTAAATCTACATGTTTGTGGTTATACCTTTATTTTTCATCAGTAAATTATTTTGAGAAATCATAAGAAAGAAATTCTTGATATAAGTATTATTAGTCATTAGAACTGATGAAATCATAGGGATATTATCTTCTGTATCGTGATGCAACAAGAAATATAAGCACTCACCTCTATTTATGCTAATAAACTATTAATTCTTCTTAAATAAGTAAACAACCATGATATGAATAAACGATTATTTCACTTTACAAGCAGACTAGATACATTGTGACTTAGGAAATAGAATTAGAGTAATTAGCCAGCCTAATTATTTTTATCATTAAAACAGCATTCAGTATTTACTATTTGTAATTATCCTCCATCCCTGTACATAAATACCATTCAGCTGAGTGTGCTTCTCATTCAAAATTCTCTCTTAATATATTTTGTCCAAGGTCTTAAGTTGATATATTAAATATGAAAACCATTTCTGATAGCTCATCTAAACTACTCTATTCTAAAGATACAACAAAGATATTACTAGCCATTTTCTAGGTATTCTACAATAACATAAAAACAATCAAGCCTTATCTCACTAGGTGAGGTCCGCTACATGGATCACACTCATTGAGTTCGGTTAAAAACCAAATCTTTAGAAATCTAGTTAATCAAAAAGTCTCTTTTAATAACTTTGTTTAAGGTTCTTTTGGGTCTCCCTTGATCCCTCTTTATCAGACTAAGAGTCACCCAGTCCACTCTCTTTGCTAGCGCCTCTAAAGGTCTTCTCCATGATCAAACCACCTAAGATGATTTTCAATTATTTTTACCACTATAGGTACTACTCCAATATTCACTCGTATACTATCATTTGTATTCTGTCTTTTCTTATGTGTCAACTCATCTACCTTGCATTCTCATTTCCGCCACTCCCACTTTTTTTCTCATGTTGTTCCTTTAAGGCCCAGCATTCACTACCATATAAGATAGCTAGTTCTATTGCAGTACAGTAAAAATTTCCTTTCAGTTTGATAAGTACTTTACGGTCACAAATAACTCCTGATGCCCTTCTCCATTTTACATCGTGCTTGTATTATGTGACTAACGTCTTCATTAATTTTTCCATCATTTTGTACATAGTTGTTAATCTCGCATTGCGGCAAATAGTGGCTGAACCCTAAAATGCTATGGTGGAATAGCGTACAGCGGGATGATCGTTATTTAAAAATTTATAACATGTATATATAAGAGTGATAAGTGAACAGAGAAACAATGCTTTATCTCCTTCAGCAAAAAAACAAAGCTTGAAGCAAGAATGATCAGTAAACAGAAAAACAAAGGAGACACTGGAAAAGCTGACTTGTCCAGTGAACAAAAACACAGAGCGCATGCCAAAAAAACTGATTTCTCTAGTAAAATGGAATGGGTGATCTGGTGAAGAGGGGAGAAATCACTATGTTGAGGCCCTGACTTTTTGTGCAGAAGCAAAGTATGGGGAAGATGAAATCGATATATATGTTTTGTAAAAGGTAAATGACCTTTCTACCCTTAATTATAGACTAAACCCTCATTTTAATCCCCGAGAAATTTTGAGTCTAGTATTTTAGTTCCTGGAAAATTTAATGTCACGTTAGTTCCCAACCAATGTTTTCAAGATTAGGATCTTACTTAGAATCGAAAGGAGGGTCAAAAATCGTAAATCATGGGATTGTAAAATCTTACCAAACATGTAAAACTATACTTAAACATATATAGAAGCATAAAAAATAATATATATAAAGAAATTAACATCTAAATTACATAATTTAATTAAACATGATTAAAAATCCTAGATTCTAGAAATATATTCTCGATAAAAGCCAACTATATTTTTTAAGATAATTTTAAAAAGACTTTCAATTACAAAATAAACTAATTAAATTTGTATATTTTGAAATCTTATTATTTTTAGAAATTCGTTAGAATATTTTTATAAAAAAATAACTATTAAAATAAATTAATATAAAGATTGGTTAAATATGTTTTAATAAAATTGAACTTAACAAAGCGATTCAGCTTTGATTTTTGTCGCATGTAATAAATTATATTATTAAAAAAATAGGAATGACAATTAATTAGTCAGAATAGCAGTAGGTGATTGAATATGTGTCAATTCGTGAATGAACCCGAGAAGCCTATAAGAACAAGATATTTTTGCTGCTAAGCCGTAACAAAGCGGCAAGAAAATCTGAGAAAGAAAAAGAGAAATTCTCCCAATAAAGAAGAATAGGCAAGAAGAAGGTAGAGATAAAGCGAATCCAGATCAAAAGCACTCATCAAGTAATGTTTTTGAAGAGGCACAACGGATTGATGAAGAAGGCTCGCGAATTATCCATTCTCTGCAACGCTTTCGTCATCTTCTCTAGCACCGAGAGGATTGAGTGTTGACGCATGGGAGAGAATTCTAAAATGGGGTAAAAAATGCCCTAATTAAAAACTGGGTTGTAAAAACCTGACCCAAAAACCCAAGTCCCAAAATATCAACCCAAAAACCAAGTCCGGAAACTGACCCAAAAACCCGCGCACCAAGATCGGATTGGATCATAGATCCTATGATCCTAAGGAGAAAGATCAGGATCATACCCGATCTTGTTGTTTTTCGATCATAATTCTGATCAAGATCGCAAGGCAAGGTATAGATCATAAGATCGTACGATCTTGAGATTAAATCGCGATTTTAACAACATTGTTCCTAACTTCTTTCTCTGTTATTCATTTTAGTCCCTATTCTCAAACTCCGTTAAAAAACAATAACAAAAAGCTAAGTTGTCACATTAAGTGTCATGTCAGAAGCCAATTTTGGCACTTCACGATGTCGTTCTGGGAAGTTAACGTGACAAGTCCTTTACAAATGTCAAAAACGGCGTCGTTTTGCGAAATTATGAAGTGTACTATTTGCTCAAACATAATTACAGATTTCCTCATTTGTCTCAAAGAAGACCCTAAATGTATACGCATAATCTCACTCAAATTCGTCTTCATAGTTTTGTTTGGCAGTGAAATATTTAGAGATTAAACTTTAAATGGCTGAAATTCATGCAAGCTCAGAAAGACCCATCACTGTAATCAAAGTTTTCATTTCATTTTATTGTGTGGTGTAAATTGGTTGTTGACTCTAAATAGATAGAGGACTTTTTGCCAGTAAAATTGACAAAGCTGGTATCTTTTGCAAACTTCAATATTTGTTGCTTGAGACTTAAAAGTACTTGATTTTCTATTTGGTGGGTGTTATATGGAGTATGTTTATGGTCTATGTATGTATGAGCTTCTAATTTTATGATCCTAGAAAAATAAAATAAAATTCCTTTTCGGTGGGTGCAGAAGTTGAGGATTACAGGGAATAAGAAAAAAGCTTCCACTGAAATGAAGGAGTTTACCGGGGGTGAGGGGGTGAGTATGTAACTGTTGGTGAATTTCCTTCCTCCACAAAAAATCAAGTGAAGAAAGTTTCAATTATTCCTCATGTTTCTCATCTACTATGAGGTTTCTGGAGGGCCCTTTGGGGTGGAGGATATTGTGCAGGCAGCTGGTCCTCTTTTAGCCTTGCTTGGATTCTTGTTTTTCCCATTGATATGGAGTGTTCCTGAAGCTTTGATTCCTGCTGAGATGGGTACCATGTTCCCTGAAAAACTGTGGTTATATGGTTTGGGTTTCCTCTGCTTTGGGTCCCTATTGGGGTTTTTGACATTTGTAAAGGACTTGCCATGTTAACTTCCCAAAACAACATCGTAGAGTACCAACTAGGCTTCTGACATAGCATTTAATGTGATAACTCAGCTTTTCGTTACTGCTTCTAAATAGAGTTTAAGATTAAAGACTAAAATAAATGAAGGAGAAGGAAGTTAAAGACTAACATGATATATTAAAATTTTCAAAGATTAAACTGTTAGACCCAAAATCTCTCGAGGACTAAAATGAGGGTTTAGTCCTTAAAAATAATTAAAACTGCAAATTAGAAAAATCAGAATAAGGTTACTTGCTTTGCCAATTTCGCAAACTTATCCCTTTTCTGGCGGTGAACCCCCGCAATCACCGCGACATGACAAATGCCCCACGACGTGGTGGCAATGGCAGTCGACAGCCACACAGCACAGCGCAGGCGCAATAGCGCTGCTATAGCATGCTATTAACAACTATGATTTTGTAAAATCGATCCCAAGTACCTGAAATTGAAAACTTGTATAATATCCTCTTCAAGCTTAACTTTCAATGCATGATCCTCATCTTGTTTTTTTACTAAAATGAAAACTTTTAGATTCTAAAGTCTCCCTCCATAAGTCAAGCTTAACCTTCTCTTCCAAATCCTCAACCAACACTATATCATCTGCAAATAGCATGTATCGAGGGATAATATATTGTATCTTATTTGTAAGCACATCTAAAACAAGATTAAAGAAGTAAGGGCTCAAAGCGGAGCTTTGATGTAAACCTATTCCAATTGGGAAGCCCTTAGATATGCCTTCAGAAGTTTTCACACAAGTAAACATGTAGTTATCCCCTCATACATCTCTTGTATAGCCCGAATACTTGAACTCCTTTATTTTCTAAAGCCTTCCATAGCACTTCTCTTGGTACCCAATCATATGTCTTTTCCAAGTCAATAAAAATCATGTGTAAGTCTTTTTCCTTGTAGTGAAATTTTTCCATCATCTTCCGTAAAAGATATATAGCTTCTGTTGTAGAACTTCCTAGCATAAAACCAAATTGATTTTCTGCAATCTCAGTTTCCTCCCATATTATATATTCAATCACCTTTTCCCAGAACTTCATAGTGTGACTCATGAGTTTAATCCCTCTATAGTTCACTCAATTTTGGATATCACGATATCACCCTTGTTCTTATATATAGGAACCGAAGTGCTCTTCCTCTATTCATTTGGCATATTCTCATTAAAAAGTTTAGTTAGCCATTCTAGTCCTTGTTTTCACTTTTGACAAACTTTTCCAAACTCATATAGGGATATTATCAGGGCCAACTACTTTACCGTTCTTCATCTTCTTAAGAGCTTCTTTTACTTCTTCAACTCGAACCTTACGGTAGTATGCCAAATTTAGCTTGTTCATTTGCACTTCTATTCCTATTAAATTTCCACTTACTCCTTGCCTCTTGTTAAAAATTTAATAGAAATATTTCTCCCATCGGTTTTTGATGTCTTGATCCAAAACTAAAATTTTGTCTTTTTCATCCTTAATACATCTAACTTGGTCCAAACTCTTGATTTTCTTGCTCTACTTTTGGCAAGTTTATAAATCCTCCTTTCCCCATACTTCGTCCCAAGGTCTTGATAGAACCCTTCAAAAGCTTTAGAACGTGCTTCACTCATTGCTTTTCTTATCTCATTTCTTGCCTTCTGAAACCTGACCCAATTTGCAGCATTATTACATGTATGCAAAGTTTTAAAACATATCCTCTTCTCTCTAATATTCTCTTGCACACTTTCATTCCACCACCATGATTCTTTATCTTTTGGTCTAAAACTTCTAAATTCACCTAAAATTTTCTTGGCAACTTTTCTGACCCACATAGTCATATTATCCTCTTCTACTAATTGCCTCTGAAAGTCCAATAGTTTCTCCCCTTTAAGTAGTCCCCACTTAATTCTTGAAACACTCGCTTGTCGAATTCTCTATTTACCCGTCTTAGAATGAAAAATTAACCACTCCACTAATTAACAAGGTTGAAAGATTGGCTAATGAGAAACAACTTACTGAATTGACCAAGTAGTCAATTGTTCCTTAACTCCTTATATCAAGAATGTTAAGAGCTAGGAAATGCGGTTACTGCTGGGTTGGAGCACCCCTTTCTCAACTCATAACCAGCCAGCAAAAGCTATGGTCCCTTCTTGCTGTTTAATTACGAACAAGTAACCACTTGAGCAACTACTTATTGGCTCAGTCAACCATTTGAGAGCCTATGTTATTTCTTTAATGAGCGATAATTTTATCAGGAATTCCTTCTTCTATAATCTTCCCAACTATTTTTTTATCCCAAAGAAAATGTTAGGGCATTCTTGTACCGAAGAGACAGAGTAGGTCAATCACAATCCCCTAAGATTGCAGTTACTTTACCAACTCTCAGGCAGTCAATGAAAGCAAGGCAACTGTCCTCTTGCTACCTACCTCCACTGTTGTAACTATTTTACATGGAAAGTTATGATGCATGCTCCACTGTTGTAACTATTTTACATGGAAAGTTATGATGCATGGGTACTCCTAAAGAGTTGCCATACCTGCACCAAATATGTTTCCAATAACAGTACTCATTGGATACATATGGATATGTACCCAATACTCTTAGCACTTGAGTAAAAGTCGGTCCTTATAAAAACACCAACTTTTGTTAATGATTGGTTTAGTTTGTTACTAAACAAAACAAAATTGCTACTTCACTCCCTTCAAAAATCATTTTGAAAATACAAAACTAACCACCCAAGAACAAAATAAATACAAGAAAAATGCAAGAGGGCATGTTAAAGGATAGACTAATTTTCAAACAAAAATGTGTTTCAAGAAATATTCTCAATTGAATTTGCTTTTTCAAAAAATTAAAAACCCATTTTGGATGAAATATTTTCCATATTAGTCTCCATTACAATGAAAGATAAAGCTTGTGTAACGTTACACCACTACCTAAACAGTACAAACCCCAGCTTTTGTTCAGAACTAAAAGGATAATACACAAATTCACAGAAATCAGGAATACTGAAGAAGCTGAGGAGTAATTTTGAAATTCACTTACCTGAAGTCCACGTCACCATGAAGTGATTCAACAGAAATAGGAGCAGCTGTGTTAGCACTGAGAATTTCTTTTGTTCGTTTGACCTGTTTCTTCAATTTAGCCATAGCCTTGGGAAATTTCCTCACATCTATACAATCACCAACTTGAGCATTGAACTCATCAGCAAAATACTCCACCAATCGCAATTCCATATGCTGACCACCTAGCTCTGGGTTCCAACGGACATCCTTAACCTACATGCATCACAACCCAAGCAAGCTGTTAAGAATAGCTGGTTCAGAGGACTAAGATATGGAAGAAGAAATGATAAAAGAAATTAAACTGATCACTTTACATTTCACAGACCAAAGTTATGCTTGAGCCAGTTGATTTTAACATAAGGGTATATAGTACCATTAATAATTTGAAAGTAAAGGCTGTATTCAGTGTGTTTATTTCACATGATACATAGAAAATCAAGCAATTTTATGTTGTGGAGTTTTTCACCACTGTTCAATAGCATGATGAGGTAGCTTGGCAACTTTTGTGGATGCTGTTTGTACTTAATAATTCCCTCCTAAATGGATTCTCTTAATGAAAAATTAAATGTATAAAGTCTAGAGTCAGTTATAGGATGCAATTAGAAATTCAAATCAGAACTGCATTAATTCAAATTTTCAACTTTCATTCAAATAAACAACTCATGCTTAACTGCATATGGCTAGCATTTATTAATCACTAAATCAGAAGAAATAAAACCTTCAACTGCTAATATCATAATCCACGAACACCAACATCCAACCCTGTATTGTAAACTTTCAGCAAGGCAATGTGAAACAATACAGGTACATCCCGTAATTTAAAAATTATTGTTTGATTCCTCTCAAAGTTGATGCTGCTGCTTATTCTTTGGTCATCAAACTAAATATCTGTGTTGCATGGATGCGGGAATTGGCTACAATACAGTACAGGTATGTCATAATTTTAAAGTTGATATTGTTTCACAAGGTTCTTTAGGGTGTCAAATTTGAAGTATCTACTCTACACATCGCTACATATATGATATCTTCAAGATGAACAAAAACAAGCATCCAAATGAAATAAACAACACAATACCTGAAACTGGTTGATGAACACAGTCTTCCCGTACTCCTTACCCTTGTAAGCGGAGAAATACACAAGCGCAGCATAGGTACTGCTGGAACCCATGTCATAGAATATGACATGCCTCGACTCGTTGGAGAAGTCCTTATCGATCCCGTACTGCAGCGCCGCACCGGAATGCTCGTTTATCAGCGAAAGAACATTAATCCCCGCCAACTGCGCCGCCTGAACCAACCCTCTCCGTTCAGCTTGTCCCATATACGGCGGCACCGCGATCACCGCGTCCTTAATCGGAATCTTCGAGTGAAACTCCGCGAGACTCACCGCATAACCCAACACCATGGCTACCAGTTCCTCCGCCGAATAAACGGAGTCGTCTCCGTCAACGACGAAACTCACGCCGCCTCTAGAATCTTCCTTCACGTCGAAAGGCAAGTACATTGAGTCCAAAAGCCTCTTGGCGGAACTGTAGGGTTTCCCTATGAGGTCCCTCACTTGCGAATACACCTTCTGCGGGTAGCGAGCGACGAGGCCAGCGGCTTCCTCTCCGAGGAGGCGGTCGCCGTCGTGGAACGACACCAGCGCCGGTGATTTCCGCTTCGACATCTCATTGATCGCTATCGAGATCGGGCTCTGACCGGGCTTCAGGTTCACCACCGCCACTTTCAGCCATTCGGAACCTAGATCTACGCTGAAAACTGCCGATTGCGAGGGAGAGAAAAGGAGCGCGAGAGACAACACGATTAGCGCCAGCTTCCACGCCATTTTCTGGACGGAATGCGGCGTTTGGCCGCCGAGAAAGTGAAGGAAAATGAATGAATGTGTTTTCTGGAAAACGGAAGAAAGTGTGTTTCTTTCTCCGGCGAGTCGTAGTGGGTTTAATAATAATAATAATTAACTAATAATATTATTGAAGTAAATATTTCTTCTTTTGCTTGGAGTAGATTTTACGTGGGAGGTGACTGAATGAGGAGAGTTTAACCAATGAGAAGAGAAAACGTGGCACAATGTACACGTGGCATAAAATGAGATGGTGTGTTGTGTTGTTCTTCGACTCCTCGTGCTGAACGGTATGGGGTGGCTGACTCAAAAGTCTAGCAAATTGATTAAATGACCATTGTAACCTTATACCATAGTTCTTCAAGGCTTCAAGCATCACCGGTACGTAATTTCATATCTTATTATATCATAGATACAGTACGGTTGAAAAATTCTACCAGTATCCATCCAATCACATTTAAAAGTTTTATTGGCAAATTAGTCATTAATTATAAGTTTTGTTATGATTTATTTTGTATTTTTATTTTAATTCTATGACTTTTAAATAGTAATTCTGTTAAATTTACTGTTCATTTTACAAAAGAGAGGTAGACGTAATCAATGTTATGAAACTCGGCCCATTTCAACTAATAAAATTAAAATATATTTATAATTACTCACACAAATCATAAAATGGTTAAGTGTCTATAAAAATGGTTAGCACAATTTAATACTTTGGTATTCAACTTACCCTATTATTATATCAACACTCGCACTTGTGTCTAAGCATTTTTTGTATTATTCTTAAATTGTAACATAATTTATAGTGAAGAAATATAAATATTGTAAATACTTTATTCTATTATTCGATTTTGCAAAATTTTAAAGATATTCAAATTTTTTAAAAGAAATGTTTATAAAATTTAAATTTGCAACAAGAGTGTAAACTAACATTTCTATTTTTAGAATTTATTTAATTCATCGTACATTCATAAAAATTTAAAATATAAAAGGCGTGTTTTTAGCAAAGTAAACTTCTATAAAGTAAATACAATCTATAATATAAAATAGTTAATTATTAGTCTTGTCAATAAACTTCAAATTAATATTTACAACGCAATTTATCAAAGTGGTATAAACTCTAAACTTAACATTAAATAGTTACATAGCCTTATTAACTGAAATAGAAACTTGATAAAATGTTACACACTTTAATTAATTCAAATACTATAGAGCAGTATTTCTTCACTGAATCATCAAACTATGATTTTAAAACGAATTAACTATCTTTATTTCTCTTCTCATTCGTCTTCCTGAAAATTATTAATAAGGGTAAGTATTCTCTATCCCCACTAAATCCATTATTTAAAAGAAGAATTATATAATACTAAAAATATTGTTTAATATGTTTTTAACAATGTATACATTGGTTAATAATAACAGATAAATCCTACAAGTCATTATCGTAACAGAGCACATACATTTTTTAAAATGATCTATATGTCATAATATATGTATTATATCACATAAATCAATATGTCACAATACATGTGTCATAATTGTAACGCCTCGAATTTTATAATATTAATTATTGTTATTTATATAAGTATAAATGCATATAGATGTGCGTGTAAGTGTAAATGGATGTTGTAAATTTGCATTGAAGGAGTAATGATGGTGTTTTGGTGTGTAATGAGTATGAATATGTGTATATATATGTATGCGTGGGTGTATGATTGATGGGATTAGATTTTCTGATGCTGAAAACAGGTTAAGGGTGTAATATTGGGTTGTCCTTACTGCAGGGAGAGGATTCTCACTGTAGTGAGAGGGCCTTGGGAGGAAGGACTGAAACTGTCGCCCTCTCGTTACAGCGAGAGGGCGTGTCGCTGCAACGAGGAGACCTTGCTGCCGCGAGAATATCTCGTTGTAGCGAGAGTGTCGCGATCAAAGGGGTATTTGAAGGGTTAGAGTTCGAGAAATAGGTTATTTTTACGTTTTCCCTTCTTTCTTCTGCGATTCCCTCGATCCCAGACCCATTCTTACCGATTAAATCACCTCCAAGGCCGTTTGAGAGCTAGATTGAAGGTTGAAATCACATTTGGGGCGTTTAGAAGTAAGTTTTAATGACTAAGGTCAACCATTAAACAACATCTATATTTATTGTATAATACTAGTTTAACACAGATAATCATCAAACAATATCATGCCACACAATCAATACAATGTCCCGAAGGTCAGACACCTCCGAACTTAGATTAGTTATACAATTTAATATACACACTTCTCAGTATTAATAAAGTTGTCTATCCTAGAGTTTGATATCATCTAATATTTACAATATGTCGATTATTCCAAAAATATCAGAGAGTAATCTGAACTATTTTTGAACACTATTTACTAGTAAAATTGTAATATTTCTCAAAAACGGTTCTTTTCAAAGATGTTGCTATAATTTGCATTTAATTAGTTCTGAAAATAATTACGGATTTTCATGTCAAAGATTGCTATTTCCTACACTTGAGATTTTTAAGAAAAATATTAGTATATTCAAACCAAAATACTGAAAAGGAGTTAGAGTTTATAATCAACTCCCCTTACCTGGAATAGATTCCTCAAACGAGTTTCCTAGATATCCACAGGAGAGGTACAACAGTCTCAACGGGGGATATCATATGAAAGATAAAGTTTTCTTTAAGTATTTAAAGTAGATGTCTTTTGAAAAAGAAAAATCAAAGAAAAGGAATGAAACTAGATATATGAGCTCTGAGAAATTTACTTGAATTTAAATGGAATAGACATTCGAGCTTGGATTTGGAAGAGACTCATGATTCAGAAGAGTTTTCTCTGTGAAGGGAAGGTGAGAAAACGGAGAGAAACGAGGAAAGAATGTTGTTTGAGGAGAATAATGAAAGTTCCAATGCTGATGTCCTATAACGCCTAAATTTTATTTTCAAATAAATAAATTTCGTGAAAATGAGAATAACAAAAATTTTCATTTAAATAATTTCTAACACAGGGTCTCACCAAAGTATTTCAAAATAAAGGAAAGGATTACAATTTTATATCAAATAACTGCTACAGAACCATTTCAAATACATCAAAACAATATTTTAAGTCCTATAACAGTTCCATTCATCCCTTTACTGAGTCTAGTGCTGATCGTCTTAGTCACCTAAAAAACAAATGTAAGGGTGAATACTCTACACTATCCAACACGCACAAGCCTAGAGACTCACCTAGCATACTTCCACACATTTCTATCACATTATAAATCATTCATCGTATAAACACAAAGCAATAATTTCATTATAATCCATACAAGTGCGTTCACTGCAACATCAAACAATTTACACCCATATGCGCTCACTGCATGCTAGCCACGCTTACTGTGACACTGTGATCACAGTTTTTCTAACGCCCTCAACCTCCGGGACTTATTCATTTTCACATCATGGATGGTCGCCGGATAATTCCTGCCTCACGGATACAAAGTGTGTGGTGACGGGCCCCTTAGCAAAATTGTTAGTCAGAGGCCGAGTCAGGAGGAGAGTGTGTGACCTGTGGTGCACCCACGCTCACTGCTGATGTCACCACCACCCTCTCTTCCCCAAGGTATTTTTATTGCCCCCCATCTTCCATACCCCCAATATATCGTTAAACCATTCATAACTTTCAATATATTCAAACACGTTCATAATTGCATCTAACATACCATTTACACACATTTCTAACAATTCAAATTATTCAACATCAAGCGATGGCATGCTAACACATAATTTCATCCACTATCTTAATCACATTCTAATATTCACTTTCATACATGGCACGTATGCCCACATTCAATCATATTACATTCAAACACACAACATTTCCAATATGATTTCGAGTACAATCAAACTATTCTCAATACATGCACTATTCAACATCAACCACATTGTAGCTAACCACACAATTTCCATCACATTTCCTCACAAATCATGTTCAACACAAAATGTACATCAACACCCACACATCCCTACATTTTATCCTAACCACATTGCAATACATAGTCAAATAAACAAATACAAAGCACAATGAGATAGGGTAAAGTCCCCCTTATCTCAAATCGAAGACCCAAACACGAAATCAACAAAGAATGTACTCCCCACACGAGTTTCGTCCTAAATACATAGAAAACTCCATGAAAAATTGAAAGAACAAGGAAGAGGAATAGAGAATCGAAACCCTAACTCTTAGAACTTACCTCAAAGCATCCCAAACATAATTTCAACCTTCAATCCAACTCACAAACTACTTTAAAGGCAGTTTAATTGGTAAGAACAGGTTAGAAATAGAAAGAATCGAAAGAGAGATGAAGAGAAAAGAGTGGAAATGTGTTTCTCAAATCCTAAACCCCTCAAATACCCTTTTGGTCACGACACTATCGTTACAGTAAGGTTCCCTCGCTGCAACAACACCCCCTCTCACTACAGCGAATATCTCAGATAAAGTTGCACTCTGGTTTCTGCAGAATCTCGCTACAGCCAGACTGCACCAAAAAATGCACCTCTCTCTATTGCCTTCTCGCTATAGCGAGAACTCAACATCATGCCCTACGCCCAGGGCCTTCTCTCTACAACAAGAACACCCTTGCATTACACACTTAGCCAAATTTTTAATCAATTCCAAACACATTAAACTATTAATCCATAATCAATATTTGCAATTACACTTATATATATTCATCCACATATATTCACACACACATACATATTTTCATGCCACCATCATACCTAAACTAGAATGCACATCCAAATAACATTTTCCCAAACTTATGTTGGTATGAGTTGTCAATTAAGGTTTTAATTAGAGATTCTTAGAATCAGTTTTGGATCCTTCCTTTCAAGGGTCAACCACAATTTTAGCCTTAGATAATAGAAAACTAGAATGTATCCCTTAATTGTCTCTCTGTGCGGTTATATATGCATATGCTTGTATTTGTTAATATACACAAAAACATATATGAAGAAAGTCTTTATTTTATCATGGTATCAAAGTAGAGATCTTAGGGTTTGTGAAACTCTGCCATAAGCAATCACAAACTATGGAGGAATCTACTAGTGAAGAGCGACACGGTGAGAACTCCACAAACACCATCTCCGAAGATTTGATGACAAGAATGGCACAACTCTTGACCCAGAACCAGAACCAAACCCAGACCCATACACCAATGGTTGATTCCTCTACTGCACAGATTGGCATCAAATTGAATGGCGCCAACTCTGCTTTGTGGTCCCAAGTTGTTGAGATGTACATCTCAGGCAAAGACAAATTGGGATATATCAATGGGGACATTCCGCAACCCCAACCAACAGATTCGACATTTCAAAAGTAGAGAACTGAAAATGCGATTGTAAAGGGGTGGCTGATCAACTCCATGGACCCGCCCCTGATCAGCAACTTCATTCGCTTTCCTACTGCAAAAATGGTATGGGATTCTATTGCTAAAACTTATTTTGATGGAACTGACACCTCCCAAGTATATGATTTAAAACGACAAGTTACTCGAATGAGACAAGCTGGAGGGTCTATTGAAAAATATTACAATGACCTACAAGGCTCATAGAGAGAAATTTACTTTCGACGGCCAAACCCAATGGAGCGCGAGCCGATATATCAAAATACAATTCAATCCTACAAGAAGATAGAGTCTATGTCTTCCTTGATGGAATGGATGATCGACTTGATAAAAGTTAGAGTGATGTGTTGCGGTTACAACCATTCCTTACCATAGAATAAGCCTATGCCCATGTCCGAAGGGAAGATATCAGGCAAGCAGTGATGATAACGAGAACCGAAACTACAACTGGGGTAGTTATGGCTTCCAAGGGGATCAAGATAGGAAAACAATAATCCCCTTCACTCCAAATGTCTCATGCAGTAGATAGCCAAAAAATGAACATAACTGCTAAAGTTAAAGCACCATCGGAAGGGGGTGGATGTACTCATTGTGGAAACATGAAGCACACACGTGAAACTTGCTTTAAGATACATGGGTACCCAGAAATGGTGGAACGAACTCAAGTCAAAGAAATAACAAGAAGTCGCTGACAGTGGGAACGTGGGGCAAATTGCTTTAGTGAATGCAAAATCACAATTATCCTTTGTCCCACAAATAGTTTGAACACTCCAAATGAACAAAGTAACCGTGCCCATGCATTACTTAGTTCTTACCAGAGTGATAGGAGTGAGTAGATTATTGACTTTGGAGTAACTGACCACATGACATTTGACTCTAGTGAATTCATCAGGATCACTCCACCAAGACGATCTAGTATTGCTAATGTTAATGGGGTTACATATCCAGTTACAGGAGCTGGAACTGTTGCCTTATCACCCTGTCTCTCTTTAGCTAATACTTTACTAGTTCCATCTCTCTCAAATAAATTGATGTCTGTTGGTCAAGTTACTGAGGAACTAAATTGTGTTGTACTGATGTATCTTGCTTTTTGTCTTCTCCAGGATATTCTCGCCAAGGAGATCATTTGGCATGGTACTAAGAGAGGGGGGGTTATATTACATGGATGATTTCAACCATGGAAGGGCCTATAATATGAACCAGTGCAAAGGAAAAACAGATTTGGCTATGGCATCATCGTTTAGGTCATTTAGTTATATGAAATATTTATTTTTAGATTTATTTTCACATATACATGATTCAGACTCTAAATGCCATGCTTGCATCTTAGCCAAAAGTCATCGTGTACCTTATCCTGTTAGCTTGAATAAAAGTGTGATTCCATTTGCATTAATTCACTCTGATGTATAGGGACCTTCTCTTATCAGAACTTCCTTTGGAATTCGCTGGTTTGTGACTTTTGTAAATGACTGTACTCGAATGACTTGGTTGTACTTGCTGAAACATAAAAATGATGATGTCCTTGGTATTTTTCGATCATTCCATGCAATGATTCAGACATAGTTTTTTGCTAAAATTCAGATTCTTTGCTCTGACAAGTGGAGAATATGTCAATAAGGTATTCCAAGATTATTTTAAGAATAATGGCCTTTTCCATGAAACCTCTTGTGCTCAAACACCTTAATAAAATGGGGTTGCAGAACAAAAGAATAGGCATATCTTGGACACAGCCTGTGCTCTCTTGATTGGAGCACATGTACGATATAGCTACTGGGATGATGCTGTTGTGACAGCAGTACACTTATTGAATCGTATACCTTCAAAAGTATTGAAATTCAAACCCCATTACAGGTCCTTTCAACACATATTCCTCTGCCTTCTATTTTGATGATTCCTCCTCAGATCTTTGGATGTGTTGCATTTGTTCATCTTCATCAAAATCAACGCATTAACCTTGATCCATGTGCAGTGCGTTGCATTTTTTTAGGGTATGGAACACACAAAAAGGGATATCGTTGTTATGACCCTACCACCAAATGCACTTATGTCACTATGGATGTTATCTTCTTGGAATCTAAAACCTTCTTTACTTTATTGGGATCCAATTCTTCTTTTCAAGGGGAGATACATGATGAAAAACAGAATTGGAAAAATTGGCCTTGGTTAGGATTTGAAGACAACCCAGTACAGATTAATGGTGAGAATGAGGAGATAATTACTAAGAAAATGAGAATTAATGGTAAACAGACTCATGCTAAGAATGTTACTAGTGTTATTCAAGAAGCTAAATCATCTGAATTTGAAATTGAAACCCCTCACCCCTTAGTACCAAAAAACCCATCTCTTGAGAATATTCTTGAGGTAAGCTCTCCTACCACTCCTACTGCATCTTCTCCTATTGATAACTTAGATATTTCTGCTGGTTATAATTTACCTTTTAGACATAATCGTGGCAAGCCACCAAATCGATACTCTCCATATCTTGAAGGGAAAAAGTCAAGATATCCAATTTCCAATTATGTCTCTACTCAGAAATTATCACAACCCCTCAAAGAGTTTGTGCATAACATGTCCTCATTCCATATTCCCAATGGAATAGAAGAAGCTTTAGCATATCCAAAGTGGATTAAAGCTATAAAATTAGAAATGGAGGCTTTACAAAAGAACAAAACATGAGTCCTTGTTCCATTACCGAAAGGAAAAAAAGACAGTAGGGTGCAAATGGGTCTTCTCCATTAAACACAAGGCAGATGGATCAATTGAAAGATATAAGGTAAGACTAGTGGCAAAGGGATACACACAAATATATGGAGTAGATTATCAGGAGACCTTCTCACTAGTGGCAAAGTTGAATACTGTTAGAGTTTTGTTGTCCCTAGATTGGCCATTGCACCAATTTGACGTGAAGAATACCTTTCTTCATGGTGATCTTGAAGGAAGAGGTTTATATGGATATTCTATCCGAATACATAGCACCACTAAAGGCTGGAGTTGTGTGTAAGTTGCAACAGGCTTTGTATGGGCTAAAGCAATCACTACGCGCATGGTTTGGGCGTTTTAGCATAGCTGTGAAAAAATATGGCTTCCAACAAAGTAACTTAGATCGCACTTTTTTCTTCAAGCATCGACTAGGGAAGGTAACAATTTTAATAATTTATGTTGATGACATAATTATCACAAGGAATGATGTAGAGGAGATTTCTATACTCCAGGAGCATCTGGGCACTGAATTTGAGATGAAAAATCTTGGGGGACTCAAATATTTTTTAGGAATTAAAGTGGCTAGATCAAGGAAAGGTATATTCCTCTCTCAGAGGAGATATGTGTTTGATTTATTGTCAGAAGTGGGATTATTGGACTGTAGACTAGCTGATACTCCAATGGTCCAAAATCACAAACTTGGAGAGTATACAGATTAGACACCAACTAATAAAGAAAAATATCAAAAACTGGTTGGTAAGCTAATCTACTTATCCTATACCTGCCCAGACATTGCTTATGCTGTTAGCATTGTAAGTCAATTTATGCATTGTCCCAGTGAAGATCATATGGGAGCAGTAATTCAAATTTTGTGCTACTTAAAAGTCCTCTCTTGGAAAAGGGCTTTTGTTCTCCAAGAATAATCATTTAAATGTTCACGGTTACACATATGCTGATTGAGCAGGAAATATCACTGATAGGAAGTCCACATTAGGCTATCTTACCTTTATAGGAGGCAATTTAGTTACCTGGGAAGTAAGAAGCAGAAAGTTGTGGCACTATCTAGTGCTAAAGCCGAGTACAGAGGAATGGCAAATGGACTTTGTGAACTTCTTTGGCTTAAAAGGCTGCTGATTGAGATTGGTTTCCCTCCTAGTGCAGAAATGAACTTATTTTGTGATAATAAGACAGCTATTGATATTGCTCATAATCCAGTCCAACATGATCATACTAAGCATGTTGAGGTGGATTGGCACTTTGTCAAACAGAACCTTGAAGGCAAGATAATTCGATTTTCCTTTGTCAAATCTGAAGACCAATTAGCAGATATACTTACAAAGGCAGTCTCAAGCAAGGTCTTGTACCTTGAGATGGAGTGCTGGTATGAGTTGTCAATTAAGTGGTTGTGCCTTCTTGTAGCTAAGGTACTTGGATGCACAACGGCTGGTGGCAAACATCAGGGGCATCCAGCTCCTTCAAGGTTCTCTCTTGATGGTTGTTTGCAGCCATTTGTTTTGTACTATACTTTATTTGTTTTAATCTCTGAAGCTTTGAACGTGTCCTCTCAATCTCAGAATCTAATGTATATAGTGTACCTGGTCTAGACCTAGGCATGCACGGTTAGAATCATCAAAAACATCCTGCACTTAATAAACTCACTAAGTGAACAGTGTCAGTTTACAAAGCAAGTACTATAAAAATGTGAGATATGAATGAATTGCGGCCTTAATAAATCTCTTTTTGGTATAAGGAAACACCACAAAAATTTTCAGAATTTTTTGAAATGCACAACTATGTAAACTAGATGCCTAAAAGTAGGAAAAATAGGTAAATAAATAGCAAAAAATAAAAAAAATTTAGAAAGCAGACAATTTTTGAAAATCTGGGCAACGAAAACTGGTGGAGCAGTTGCAATGAAAAGGAAATTTTTTTCTACCCCAAATGCATATACAATAATGTCAATTCTGAGTTTCTAAGTTTTCACAATTTTTTCTTTGCCGCTCACTTGTATATTTCTTTCTACTACTCTTTTTGCAAATCCAACAACTCTACTATCCAAAAGACACTAAAAGAAATGTGGACACAAAAATTCAACTCAAAATTCAATCTTTAACTATTTTATTTGATTTTTCTAAAATCGAATGAATAGTAACCTACACTAGCGACGCAACGCAAATGAAAATGAAGCAAACGAAAAGAGGCAAGGACACAAACGCAAAGAAGCAATCGAACAACGTAGGAAATTGAATAGAGCTGTTAGTGCACACAATAAAATTAAAACAAAATGACTTGTATCTCTGGCAATGGAGTCATTTTGACAACCATGTCGTAATCGTTTCAAACAAAACTAGATTTTTCAAATAAAAATGCAATATAGAGAGCAAACTTAGGTCATCTCACAAGGACACAAATTCATTATATTTCAATTTTTAAACATGCAACGGTGATTAAATTGGGGGTTTGTGATTTTTAGATGAATTAAAAATGAAAGTGATTTAAATGAAAGCGGATCAAAACAATGAATGCGAATTTAAAATTTAAAACGAATCTAAAAATAAATCTGAAAACAAATTTGAGTTTAAAATTTGAAAACGAAACTAAAAAATAGAATCCAAGATTAAAATCGTCTTCGGACTCTATACTCCTAATGTATCTCTGTAACCATTTGCACTAATCTCTTTCATCACCACCACTTACAAAATACTTTCCTCTATTTATTCTCATCACTTAGCTAAATATATCGTGCCTAAAGTCAAGCACATCTAGACTTAGTCGAAAACAAATATTACAAAGAAAGATACATTTCAATCATTCAATATCAGTAACCAAACATGTCACCAACCATAATATACAACAAAACTTCCATTTAAACACATATTCATGAGACACATACACATAATATTACACTTACATAATTGTATTATACTCAATATCTTAAAGCAAGATAGAACTCTTCTTACCTCAAAGAAAATATTTACTTTATGTTTTGAAGAATATATAATATCCAAAGGATTGAACTCTTTCTACATGTGTTACAAAATAAAGCACCCTAAGAAGGGAGAAAAATAGAGAAATAGAGAGAGAAGCTTCAACAACTGAGCTTAGATGAACTTACATGTGATAGAGTGGAAAGGAAGTTTGAGTTCAGATTTGGAATTAATTTGGAGTTTAGGAGAGGTTTCTCTGAGGAAGGAAATGAGAGAATAGAGAGAAAATATAGTGAGGGGTTACTTGTCTTACAATTCAAGTTTTCAAAATAGAAGTTTCCTTAAATACCTCTTTTGGCTCACCAATTCTTGCTTAAACGAGCAAACTCTTGCTTGAGCAAGATGCATTATCGCTTGGGCGAGAATACCAAAAAATAGTTTTTCAAATTTTTTCCTGATATTTTTGCCTTAGCAAGTGACATTCTCACTTGAGCAAAAATGGGTACAGAGAGTTCCTTATTCACCCTTTGCCTTCTTGCTTGGGCAAGAGGACAAATGGGGTGATATTATCCCTCTTGTCTGGGTAAGACTCAGTTTGCTTGAGTGAAAACACTTTGGAATGTCTGGTCTAAAAAATTCAGTCTTACTTGAGCGAGATCATCTGCAACTTCCACCATTTTTAATTAAAAAAATACAATAATAAATAAAATAATTATGTAATATTAAAAAAAGGTTATTACAATATGTATATATACGAATTGATTGATTACGTAAGACACATGTCATATATACCATTTAAAAACTTAATTTTAGGAACTTAACTTGGTGATAAGTTTAATATCTAAGAAAAAGATCTAAAGTTTTACTAAATTAATTTTGATTAAAGTAATGACAAAAATGATAGAGGACTAAAATGGGTGCTTCCCGTTGATACTATTATTTCTCATAAAATTAGTAATAAAATTTCAATTTCTACTTAACAAAAAATTTATAGGTTTTAGAGTTAAATTTTTTTTAAATCTTTTATCTATTTAATTTTTTTGGGTCAAATAATAAGATAAAATTTTAGATTTTTAAATAATTATTTGATAATAAATTAAATTTTTAAATAATAAAAAATTATTAAAAAATTAACATGACAACAATTTAAATATTTCAAAGATTAATTTAATAGTTGAAGTATTTTTATTAAAAATACTAGTGGACTAAATATTTAAAAACTTGCTTAATAATATTTTCATTTTGAAGACTAATGTATTAATTTTATTTTATTGATTTGGCACAACATTTTCTAGAACTTTATGTTGTTACATCGTTCTGTACTTAGTTGGCATAGACATCCCTTAATTGGTTTTCCAGGTAATAAGAGGTGGTTATTACAAACTCATGCACTATTTTTAACTTCAAGTAAATTCATTTTTGGTTAATGTAACTTGAAAAGTATTTACTTAAACATGCACATTGCCGAAGAAAATCAAAGTATTGTTTTATTAAATCACCGACTTTGCCACATTTTTTCATCAAACTAAAAAACAATGGCAACATTAAAAGGAATGTTGGTTCTGTTTCTTAGTGTCCTTTTCATATTTTCACTTTTTGTCCAACACTCAGAGGCGCGTCTACTTAATTATGGGGTACTGAGAAGCAATACTGTTCTTGGATGCAGCAAAATACATCCTATTTTTTGCAGAAGACCAGTGGCTAACCCTTGGAAAAGAGGTTGCGAAGTTGATACCCAATGTCGCCACTTACGCTGATCAATATTTATTCTGTAAATACAATGAAATGTCCATGAGAATCCACAGTTTCTCTTTCCAAGAAAACCGTAATGGTTTTAAATATTATGAAATGTAATACTTGATGATTATGTATCATAAATTTAAACAAATTCAACTTCAATAAATACTTTTGTGTATTTTATGAAAATGGAAATATAATATTTAAATAAATTAAAATTATTTTTGATAAATAAAATATTAAAATCAATTATTTAAACATTTTAATTCGTCATGAACACACATTTTGAGTAAACTAAAAAACAAATCATTTGTATATTGTAAAGTGTATGCTCTAAGAGATTTCTTGCTGTAGCGAGACAAATCATCTAAAATTAAGAGAGCATTCTCACTATAATGAGAGGTGGATAAAGATGACCAAACAACACTATGTAACGAGAATGTCGCGAGTTGAGGGGTATTTAATAATTTTTAACTTAAAAACTTAGATTACAATCCAAGATATGAACTCTTATCTATTTTATCTGATTTCTTACTTTCTTCACTCATAAAATCTCTTTTAAATTTCGATCTTTCTTCGAATCTAGACTTGAAAATTCACCCCGATTAAAAATAAGTTTGTACCTAAAAAAATATAAAAATAAAGCCAACTATTTTGAGCACAAGCTTATCTAAAGTTTAAGGGCTCTCAAAAAAAATTAAGTCTTCCATTTTAATAATTTTATTTAATATTTTTTTTATCCCTACTTAAATTTATTTTTCATATTTGGTCATAATACAAAAATGTTGATAAATCGAAGTTTAAAAAAATTAAAATCAAATGAAACTTCTGATAAATATAGTTTCAAATTAGAATAACATAAGTTAAAATTCAAAAGTTTCCTTTTTCTTTTGTTTCGAAAGGAATTGAGGTGATTTAACTAAATTCGTTGAGTTTTGAGCGTCTCATCCTTGCTAGTATTTTTTGACTATGGTTAATTATGTTATACTCAAATATTAAGCTTCCCATCTACATGACTTGTTATGATGATGATATATAAGCTAGTTTCACGATAGAATTAGCACCCTATTATTATACAATTCTTGTAATTTAATTATAAAAATTGAGATTAAAAGAGAGGTTTGAAACTAATTCTTTCTTTAAAAATATAAAATCAATTCATGCCTCACCATAACATTAATTCTCTCATACTAAAATATTTTAAATAATTAACTAAAATTATTTTTAAATAAAAAGTTAGAAAAATGAAATGTAAAGACCAGAAATATATTTAAGTTTTTTTTAAATTGAACTTAGTAAATGTTAAAATCTTTTCTTTTTATTATTTTTTCTAGTTTGTAATTTATTTATTCTAAAGTAAAGGGATGTGACTTGTTATTCATGTTTGAATCTACAAATATCTTTGCAATGAATCCAAACAGAGCATATCAAAACTATCAAATCAAGTGTCTCACAACATGATAACAAGGACAAATTTAAAAGGAGTGAATTTATCTTTATTATTATGAGTCCAAATAAAAAATATTGTAGTTAAGGACTAATTAGCAATAAAATTTCAATTTCCACGCAACAAAAAATTTATAGGTTTCGGAGTTAAATTTTTTTTAAATCTTTTATCTATTTTTTTTTCCAAATAATAAGATAAAATTTTAGATTTTTAAATAATTATTTGATAATAAATTAAATTTTTAAATAATAAAAAATTATTAAAAAATTAACATGACAACAATTTAAATATTTCAAAAGATTAATTTAATAGTTGAAGTATTTTTATTAAAAATACTAGTGGACTAAATATTTAAAAACTTGCTTAATAATATTTTCATTTTGAAGACTAATGTATTAATTTTCTTTTATTGATTTGGCACAACATTTTCTAGAACTTTATGTTGTTACATCGTTTTGTACTTAGTTGGCTTAGACATTCCTTAATTGGTTTTTCAGGTAATAAGAGGTCGTTATTATAAACTCATGCACTATTAACTCCAGGTAAATTTATTTTTGGTTAATGTAACTTGAAAAATATTTACTTAAACATGCACATTGCTGAAGAAAATCAAAGTATTGTTTTATTGAATCACCAGCTTTGCCACATTTTTTTCATCAAACTAAAAAACAATGGCAATATTAAAAGGAATGTTGGTTCTGTTTCTTAGTGTCCTTTTCATATTTTCACTTTTTGTCCAACACTCAGAGGCACGTCTACTTAACTATGGGGTACTAAGAAGCAATACTGTTCTTGGATGCAGCAAAATACATCCTATTTTTTGTAGAAGACCTGTGGCTAACCCTTGGAAAAGAGGCTGCGAAGTTGATACCCAATGTCGGCACTTACGCTGATCAATATTTATTCTATAAATACAACGAAATGTCCATAAGAATCCATAATTTCTCTTTCCAAGAAAATCGTAATGGTTTTAAATATTATGAAATGTAATATTTGATGATTATGTATCATAAATTTAAACAAATTCAAATTAGATAAATACTTTTGTGTATTTTATGAAAATGACAATATAATATTTAAATAAATTAAAATTATTTTTGATAAATAAAATATTAAAATTAATTGTTTAAACATTTTAATTCGTCATGAACACTCATTTTGAGTAAACTAAAAAACAAATCATTTGTATATTGTAAAGTGTATGCGCTAAGAGATTTCTTGCTGTAGCGAGACAGATCATCCAAAATTAAGAAAGCGTTCTCGCTGTAACGAGAGGTGGATAAGGATGACCCAACAACACTCTGTAACGAGAATGTCGCGAGTTGAGGGGCATTTAATAATTTTTAACTTAAAAACTTAGATTACAATCCAAGTTATGAACTCTTCTCTATTTTATCTTATTTCTTACTTTCTTCCTTCAGAAAATCTCTTTTAAATTTCGATCTTTCTTCGAATGTAGACTTGAAAATTCACCCCGATTACCTGTGGGACTAAATTTCTATTTCTATATATGAAACAAAAAAGTCTTAGACATTTAGTTTTAGAAATTAATATTTATTTTAATATTTATTTTCTGATTCTTTTAATTAAATATTTTAATCTAACACTTTTTTAATTATATTTCTTCTTTTAAATTTTTTTGTTAATTTTTTAATTAATTTAATTTATAAATTATTACGAAACTCGTATATGATATTTTTTAAAAGAAATTAAATATGTATGCAATACTTTTCTTGAAATATAAGTAGATGCACGCATATCAACTAATAAAAATAAGTTTGTACCAAAAAACATATAAAAATAAAGCCAACAATTTTGAGCACAAGCTTATCTAAAGTTTAAGGGCTCTCAAAAAATTTAAGTCTTCTATTTTAATAATTTTATTTAATATTTTTTTTTATCCCTACTCAAATTTATTTTTCATATTTGATCATAATACAAAAATGTTGATAAATCGAAGTTTAAAAAAAATTAAAATCAAATGAAACTTCTGATAAATATAGTTTCAAATTAGAATAACATAAGTTAAAATTCAAAGGTTTCCTTTTTCTTTTGTTTCGAAAGGAATTGAGTTGATTTAACTAAATTTGTTGAGTTTTGAGTTTCTCATCCTTGCTCGTATGTTTTGACTATGGTTAATTATGTTATACTCAAATATTAAGCTTTCCATCTACATGACTTGTTATGATGATGATATATAGGCTGGTTTCACGATAGAATTAGCACCCCATTATGTATACAATTCTTGTAATTTAATTATGAAAGTTGAGATTAAAAGAGAGGTTTGAAACTAATTCTTTCTTTAAAAATGTAAAATCATTTCATGCCTCACCATAACATTGATTCTCTCATACTGAAATATTTTAAATAATTAACTAAAATTATTTTTAAATAAAAAGTTAAAAAAATGAAATGTAAAGACCAGAAGTATATTTAACTTTTTTTCTTTTTAAATTAGACTTAGTAAGTGTTAAAATCTTTTCTTTTTATTATTTTTTCTAGTTTGTAATTTATCAATTCTAAGGTAAAGGGCTGTGACTTGTTATTCATGTTTGAACCTACAAATATCTTTGCAATGAATCCAAACAGAGCATATCAAAACTATCAAATCAAGTGTCTCACAACATGATAACAAGGACAAATTTAAAAGGAGTGAATTTATCTTTATTATTATGAGTCCTAATAAAAAAATTGTAGTTAAGGACTAATTAGCAATAAAATTTCAATTTCCATGCAACAAAAAATTTATAGGTTTTGGAGTTAAAAAATTTCTAAATCTTTTTATCTATTTAATTTTTTTTTTTGGCCAAATAATAAGATAAAATTTTAGATTTTTAAATAATTATTTGATAATAAATAAAATCTTTAAATAATAAAAAATTATTAAAAAATTAACATGACAACAATTTAAATATTTCAAAGATTAATTTAATAGTTGAAGTATTTTTATTAAAAATACTAGTGGACTAAATATTTAAAAACTTGCTTAATAATATTTTCATTTTGAAGCCTAATTTATTAATTTTCTTTTATTAATTTGGCAAAACATTTTCTAGAACTTTATGTTGTTACATCCTTCTATGCTTAGTTGGCATAGACATCCCTTAATTGGTTTTCCAGGTAATAAAAGGCCGTTATTACAAACCCATGCACTATTTTTAACTTAAGATAAATTCATTTTTGGTTATATGGTTGAATTATATATGTTGTAATCTTTTATGATATGTTGCTATTATTTTGATGTTATAAAATGTTTTGATTATGTTTTAATGGTGACAAGAGAACTCATCTTTACTAATATTTTCAGGGAACAAGAATGACAGATCCTCAAAGACCTATTAGACTAGTGGAATGATTTTTAAATAGTAGGTTAAACAACGTATTTAGAGAGTGGCAGCAGTTCTGCCACTGTAAATTTGTTGTAAATAGTAATAGTAAAACTGGTGATGTATTCATTTTTAAGATGACAATAAGGTATAATATTTCTTTTGATTACCCTATTAGTAGTAGAATCTACCACACACTTGGTTTATACATCTACAGAGGTATGATCCAAATACTAGACACGGTGAACTATGCGTACACTTTTCATGAGCACGACTACAATGCTTAGTCTTGCTTGAGCAAGACTGCTTGCAACGAATTATTCCAAGACTTTCAAATTAAAACCCAATTCAATCATAATTAATAATAAACAAACAATTAAGAAAGAATGGGTGTTATAGTTTATGCCATATATACGCAGGGTAGAGAGGCTGAAGACTGGTGGAAGTTTGCTAACCAAACTTTACCACAGGAAGAGAGATACATTCAGTAGGAAGCATTGAAGGCAACATTCTTGGGAAACTACTTCCCAAGAGATTTACATAAACAAAAAGCCAGGAAATTTCGATATGAATACATCCTATTTTTTGCAGAAGACCTGTGACTAACCCTTGGAAAAGAGGTTGCGAAGTTGATACCCAATGTTGCCACTTACTCTGATCAACTTAAAATGTTTACATTTATTCCGTAAATATGATGAAATGTGTATGAGAATCTATTGTTTCACTTTTCAAGAACACCTTAATGGTTTTAAATTTTACAAAATGTAATATTTGATGATTATGTATTATAAATTTAAATAAATTCAACTTTGATAAATAATTTTGTGTATTTTATGAAAATAAAAATATAATATTTAAATAAATTAAAATTATTTTTGATAAATAAATTATTAAAATCAATTTCTGAAAATATGGTATACGTTCTTGTTTTATTTATTGATATATGACAATATAATTTTGAACATTATTTTTTGTTAATTATTATTATTGGGTCTCATTCACCTTTCTCTATAATAAAAATAAATTTACAAATTTATTGTTGAACAATTTAATCTCAGTAAAGAATATGAAGAAATGAAAAGAAAAAAATATGCAGATTAAGACATACTTATTATTTAATTACAACAATCATTTCATCTTCATTTCTAATTCTCTTCAAAAAGTTTTTAAATTTTTAAATTTTGTAACTTATATCAAAGTTAATTACATTTTAAATTATCTAACTAACTCCTTTATACCAAAATACTAATACTATACATTCACATAATATCAGAATGCAGAATAGGTTATAGACCATTTTAGTTTTTCTTATTTATTTAAATATCATACATCATAAGAGAAATAATTAGGTCTAAGTAATAACTCTAAATACACACATAGCAAAGCTAACAACAGTAGTCACAAGTTATTCTCTTGGTAGCTTATCCCTTACTCCTCTAATTCACTTGGAGGAGAGTCATTCTACATCTATAATATTGTTCAAGGACATAACAAAAAAGGGTAAATATAACCATTCATAAACTATTTCACAAGGCAAATACTAAATGCTTAATGAATAAAGAAACAACTAATCAATCAATGTCTTTTATTTGTATTTTCTCCATTGAGTAATTAATTATCCATTTCTTTAATTTTGAGTTGAAAATTGAGAGTTTTGTGCCTACAATCCAAATAGTTCTATAGACACAACATCCCTTAATAAGAACTTAATTTTTAGTGCTTAATTGTTACAATGATGGTTACTTCTAGCCATTCATATTCATATTAATCATAGGATGCTCGGAGTACTAGTTAGAATAATCTATCATTTTGTCATTTACCATGACACAAGATAGCTAGTCATGGTCTTTTGCTAGTGTTTGGGCACCTTACCATTTCCATTGGTAAATACATTAACCAATAACTTTTTGCCTAACACCTATACCACATCATATTCAACTACTTTCATTGTGAAATATGTGACACCTTCTTTTTCTTAATTATTTTATTTATTGTTAATGTTATTTGATTTTTCTTTAAATTAGAAAGGTATGAATGTTTGATAGTTACAGAGGGTCTTACTCAGGTAAGACTGAGTGTTCTGGACCAGGCATTTCGAAACATTCTCGCTCAAGCAAACTAAGTCTCGCCCAAGCAAGATCGGATAATGTCACCCAATTATCCTCTCGTCCAGGTGAGAAGGTGTAACACCTTACTATAATTCCAATAATTTTTCTTAATATTATATAATATTTTGAAATAAACTTGATAAAATATATAAAAGTTCTGAATAGTTTTGTAAAATTTTCCTAGATACATGAATATAAAGTAATGAAGGTCAGTAAATTTTAAAACTTGACCGGAGTAAAAGTCTTATTCATAATGAAAGAAAGATACATTTTCATAACTTGGATTTATAATGTAAATAGTACTATTTTACAATAAATTAAAATTTAAATCGATTAACTACTAAATATTCCACATACATCTTAATCAACACTTACAATAGGTCTTATTAATAAATATAATTTCTAAATAGAAACCGAATTAATACTATTACATTTCTCAAAATAAATTAATATGGACAAAACAGTTCTTTTCCCACAATCCTTTGCGAGTATGATCCTAGGCTGGATCTGTCTTTGTTAAATTCTTCTTTTGCCTGAAAATATTTGTAATGGTGAGCTTCCTTTTGTCCATTAAATTTTTAGTTAACAAAAATAGTTAAAATATTACAAAAAATATTTGCTAATATATCATGTATCACATTAGAATTAATTTATAAAACAACTCTAATCAAATAGAGAACATTCAAATACACCATTTATCACTCAATCACATACAACCCAATTCTCCTTTATCCAGTATACTCATTTAGTTCTCAACTCATGCCACTTTATCCATTTCAATCCCGAAGTATTCATCAAACAAGAGTACTCTAGGTACTCACGGGCTCCTAAATCACTGTCAACATACTCTTCCTATTTATGATGGACTTACGCCAGAGTCGTCGTCTGCTGCCACATACGGATACAATGTGTGCTTTATTAGGCATTCACAGTAAAGGTATATTCAGGAGATCAGTCAGAAAATAAGCGTGAGGCCTATGAATGCTTTCATTGTCAATCATGTACACTTAAGCTATTAGCATTTATCACTCTCATTTTCTCCATATATCCCAAATTGTCTCTAGACTCTATACTCCCAATGTATATTTGAACAATCCATGCAGTAACTCAAATGTGGCACATCACAATCATACTATTCCAATACACGTTACAATTACACTAATCAATATATTACAACATATGTGTTATAATCTCACCTGTCGATGGATTATAACACATATACTGTAATTGCATTAATCGGTGTCTTTGTGACACATATATTAGTCACTTTATTTTCTGTTTTTCTTGCACTTTTTCAGCATTTTTCACATAATACACCTTTCTAAGCATTTTCTTTATTCATCAATTTTCGCTAATAACATATTTTCCTCCATTTTCTTTTACTTTACACTGTCTCAACAATTCCTATCAATCTCATTAATTCCTCTTACTATCAATGAAGTTTTCTTCATCTCTTTTACATTATTCATTTATTTACTCATGTTCAAGGTACATGCATTCAAACTTAATTCAATTTATGCAAATCAAATAAAATATCTGTTATCATTTGAAAACAGTCAAATCCTTTGTATTAACTTATCGGACACAAACTTCTATTCATTGTCATATGATATTCTAAATTAATCAATCATATTTCTCAACTTTTTATGACGCTTCAAATTTTATTCAAGCATATATTGGTAAAACAAAGAAACATATCACCACACAGTTCAACACATTGTGTCGAAGGTCAGACACCTTTGGACTTAGACTAATCATGCAATTTAGACATATTTTGCCAAAGATCATATTCTCTTAGTCTTCAATAGGCCTTCTATCCTAAAGTGTGGCATTATATAATATTTACAATATATCTATTACCCAAAATACTAGATAGAATCTTTGCTATACACAAGTGATATTCGATAATAAGTTATAATACTTCTTAAAATAATCTAGCCTAGAACTCTTAGTGTAAAATTATATTTAGATAGTTCTGAAACCTATTAAAATCCATTTTTAATGTTATATTTCCAAGAAATTACTTCAGTCTTATTCATCAAAATAGAGTATTCTAAATTTCTCAAACTAATCATACAACTATAACTTAGGGTTAAAGGTTAGCTCCCCTTACTTATAAATAGGTCTTCAACTAAGTTCTTCGTGAACACTAGAGAAAACTTCACATTTTGATAGGAAATACTATCCAAAGACTAGACTTCTTCCTAACATCATAGAGTAAAGTACTATTATAGAGAGGAAACAGAGAAATAGAAACGATATTTAAGAAATGAACTTCGAAAACTTACTTAGATCTGAGTGGAATAGACGTTTGAGCTCAAATCCGAGAGAGATCCAACATTATTAGAGGCTGTCTCTGGAAAGGGGGAGGGAGTGATTGAAGAGAATCGAGAGTGATAAGTGATTTTGGAGAAAAATGAAATTTCTCAACATGAACTCCCTTAAATACCCTTCAAATCTGTGCGCTCTCACTTGAGCAACCAAGCTCTCACTTGAGCGAGAAAATCAGATAATGGTTTTTCTAATCTTTTTTCTGATATTCTCACCTAAATTTTCCTGCAACTCCTCGCTTGAGCGAGCTCATCTCGCTTGGGCGAGGTCACTTCTCGCTTGAGCGAGAGGACAGTTGGGGCAATGCTATCCTCTCTCGCTTGAGTAAGAATGCTCCAGAAAGCTTGGTTTAGAACGATTATGTCTCGCTTGAGCAAGAAACTCTACACCAAAATCCTATTTTTCCTAAAATCAAGGGAATAGAAATTGAGGGTGTTACAAAAGGCACATGGTAGATGAAGAACTCCATGAGAATATTAGAAAAAGCTTCAAAAACCATTGGTTGATGTTTTTGCCTAGGTGAGAGAGGACCTTGCTCAAGTTAGAGTTCACTCGCTCAAGCAAGAATTTGCGAGTTTTGAAAAGTAGTTAAGGGATTTCCATCCTAAAAGCTTGTATTATAATCCAAGTAACATTCTATCATTTTCTCGCTATTCTCTTACCTTTCCTTCTTATAGAAACCTTCCTTAAATCCTTTCACCTAGGCAAAAACATCATATAATGATTTTCCAAGCTTTTTCTTATATTCTCACCTAAGCAAGGGGCATTCTCACCTGAGCGAGAATGGGTCGAGAGAGCTCTTCATTCACCTTGTGCCTTCTTACCTGAGCGAGACCTATCTTACTTGGGCGATATTATCCCTTCTCACTTAGGTGAGACTTAGCTTGCCTAAGTGAGAACACTCTACACGCCTGGCCCAGAAAATTAAGTCTCACTTGAGCAAGACCTTTTACAGCTACCAACATTCATATATTTCGAATTTAAAATAAAATCCGATAATAAACAATGACAAATAAAGTAATCAAGAAAAAGATGGTGTTACAACTCTCTCACTCTTTTAAGAATTTTATCCCCAAAATTTGCTAATTTAGGAAAAGATAAGTGTATGCCTCCCTCATTTTATCCTCAAGTTCTCACGTGACATCTCCTTCAACACTTGCATTCCATATCACCTCGACTAGAGAGATATCTTTGCCCTTTAGCTGCTTGATTCAGTGATCAGCAATCTTCAATAGAAACACATCACATAATGGATTCTCTTGAACTTGGATAGGATCAAGTTTGATTACATAAGAGGGATCAGGAATGTATTATCTCAGTTGAAACACATAGAAAATTGGGTGAAATTTTGAAAGGTTTGGAGGTAAGGCAATTTGACAGGCCACAAGGCCAAATGAATTTTGGTGATAGTTTTCTAGAATTCAAGGCTTGATCGACTCCAGTAATGGGTGAAACCCTTAGAAACACATGACTACTAGTTTGAAACTCTAGAGGCTTCCTCGTTTATCATAATAACTTTTCTTCTTGTCTTGTTTATCCTTAATCTTCTCTCTAATAATTTTTACATGGTTGGTCTGTTGCTGAATCACATTTGGTGCATACAAGATCGCTTCTCCAATTTCTTACCAACATAGGGGCATTATGCACTTCCTTCCATATAATGCCTCATACGGTGCCATTCTGATGTTGACGTGATAATTGTTGTTGTAAGTGAATTCTACCAAAGGTAGACATTTATTTCAAACTTCTTGTTGCTCCATCAAGGTTGTAGAAGATCCTCAAGGAATTAGATAGTTCACTCCGTTACCCGTGTCTGGGGATGATAGGCATAACTTAGTTTCAACTTGGTTCCCAAAGCTCCTTGTAGACTTTCTCAAAAATTTGCTGTAACCTCGAGTCTCTGTTTAACATAATGCTCGTAGGCACTTCATGCAATTTGGCTACCTCTTTTAGTATACTTCAACAAGTTTTTCCAACTTATATCTCATGTTAATCAGAAGAAAATGAGCAGTCTTGGTAAAACGATCTAGGATCACTCAAATTGTGTCATGATTACACTTAGTCCTCAGTAAACTATATATGAAATCCATGGAGATGTTTTCCCATATCCACTCAGGAATCTCTAACGATTGCAATTCTCCTGGCACACTCTGATGTTTTGCTATTAACTTTTGGCAGGTTAAGCATTTTGCAACATATTCGGCTACTTTTTTTTTCATCCTATACCACCAAAAACTCTTTCGTAAATCTTGATACATTTTTTTCGCTCCTAGATGGAAATTCAGCTTACTCTTTTATGCCTCCTCCAGTATCATTTGCTTTAGCTCTTCCTTCTGAGAAATACACACTCTGTTTCTAAACCTTATTAACCCACTTGTGTCGCAACAAAACACTAGATTCTTTCCCTCTTCCTTCTGCCTTATCATTTCTTGCAAGAACATGTTTTTCTGTTACGCAACTTGAACTTGTGTCAAGTAATCGTGGGTGATCTTCAAAGTTTCAAGATATAAAATTTTAGATCGTAGCTCCACTATCATATTTAAATATCTGAATTTTTCAATCAGCTTTCATTCATCTACCATCATAGTTGAAATATGTAGGAACTGCTCAATGCATTCACAACTACGTTCCCTTTTTCAAGATGGTAAGATAACATGAAGTCGTAATTCTTTAGAAATTTCATCCACCTCTTTTATCGCATATTCAGTTCCTTTTGGTTCAACACGTATTTTAGACTCTTTTGGTCTCTAAAAACTTCAAATCTTGCTCCAAAAAGGTAGTGTCTCCAAATCTTCAGCGCAAAGACCATTGCTGCTAGTTCCAAGTCGTGCGTGGGGTAGTTGACTTCATGAGGGCACAAAATTCACACTTTGAGAGCTTTTCATACAACTGCCTCTCACTCAAGACCTGCAGAACAATACTTAATGTCACATATTTTATGTTCATATTTATAGTTTTATTTTGATTCCTAAACACTTTTCATATGCTTTATTTTTATAGTTTTTATCATTTTCTAGTAATTGAAATAAATTAGACTTGTTATAAATAAATGTTTTAATTTTATATTTTTGATTATTCTAACCTTTGAGTACTTTTTCGGCCATAACTTTTTTAATAGATATCGTTTTTGCTTGATTTTGGTTGCATTGGATTCTACACATCTAGGACTTCAAGATGCATATATGAATTGTGGGATTTAGATTTGTCTTCAATTTTTTAATTATTTTTTGAAGTTAAGAGAAATATGTTGAATCTTGTATACGGGATTACAATTTGACCTTTATTTTTTATTTTTTGTATTTGGGCTTTTATATACAATTGTGGCCTTAGAACCTATAAATAGGCTAATGAGGCTTTGAATTAGTGTTCTATTTTTTTATTGTACAATCTTTTAATTTGAATTTCAGATTTGGCTCTCAACCTTCTTTTAGAATCCTTATTTCACCTTTTCACGATTTTTCACCTTCTTCTCATTCACGCTTAGGTTAGTGTTTTGACGGAAGACTAAACCTTTCATTCAATTCGCAGAGTCCAGATGTTGTAAATTTGATTTGGGTTTTGGAATCAATTGCTCCAAATTTGTTCTCTTTTTCTCTAATTTCATACTTACGATTCATGATTGTGATTAACTTTTCAGTGGGTTAGAATCTTAAAGAATTCAAATTAAGATTCGATTGATATTCTGATAATTAAATTCAAGATATATTAAGTGATAATTTAATTTAATTCATAATCTAATTCAATTAGGTTATTCAATTGAATTAATAATTGAATTGGGTAATTGTTCAATTTCGGATTAAAACCTTGTGATACTGAGATAATCAAAATTACATGCATTTATGAATCTGTAGATTGATAACTCTCGTTCTATTTTTCATCAAGAAAATTACTCTGTAATTTTAATTAATTTGATTCAAAATTACAAATCCCCTAAACTATTAATCGTATGATTAAAGAACCTAAAGTTGAATTTAATTGAATGTGTGTCTTTGTGAGTCGACATAGGTTGATCTCAATACCACATTTTTTAGAAAAAACTTAGTTATTTTGATAGTAACTCAGCATCATCTATCAATCCTCAAGTGTTTAACATGCTCTTCGTGACTCTTGGAATAAATAAGGATGTTATCAATGAACACCACTACGAATTGGTTCAAAAACTCATGAAAGATTCAATTCATGTAATCCATGAACATTGTCAAAGCATTAGTTATATCGAAAGGCATAACTAAATACTCGTAGTGGCCATAGCGAGTTTTGAAAGTTGTCTTAGGAATATCTTCGTTTTTCACCCAGATCTGATGCTAGCCCAATTGTAAATTAATCTTTGAAAACATTGTGGCTCCTCGCAGTTAATCCATCAGGTTGTCTATTCTAGAAAGAGGATACTTATTTTTTAACGTCACTTTGTTCAACTGGCGATAATTTATTCACATCCTTATATTCCTATCTTTCTTTTTCACTAAGAGTACTAGTACTCCCTTAGGGGATACACTTGGTCTCACAAATTGTTTCTACAACAAATCTTTCACTTGCCTTTTCACCTTAGTCAATTCCATTGACAACAACCTATACAGCACAATCGAAACTGGACTTTCTCTCGGAATGAGATCGATACCAAACTCAATCTCTCTCTGTGAATGTGGTGGTAGTTCTACTATGTCGTCTGGAAAAACTTCTAACAAATTACGTACCACGAGTATCTGTTCAGCCTTCATACCTTCTTTGCCTCGGACGAAAACAATATCATAAAAGCCTTGGTATTGATTGCATTCCTTATTTCACCCACACTCAGGAGTTTAGAATTTTCTGGTGTACTAGCACCAAAGATCAAAGATTTCTCTTTACAATCCAATAGGACATGATTAGATGATAAACAATTCATTCCCAAAATAATATCAAGCTGAGAAAATGGTAAGCAAATCAAGTCTATTATGAAATTCCTACCATGAATCATTACATAACAGCCTAAACATACAAGTGAGGTTACAACAAACTTATCTGTAGGAGTAGATACTACAACAGTACATGGTAAGGAAGATACAATCAATCCAAGACATTGTACATAATCAATAGAAATAAAAGAGTGTGTAGCACTACAACCAAACAAAACATCAATAAGTTTATCTCTTATGATGCACTTACCTCTAATACGATCATCTAACTTTGACACCTCAGACTTACTCAAGGCAAACACTTTTCCTTGTATGTTCGGCTTTGACCTAATGCTTCCTCTAGACACAGGTCTATTACTTTCGTTTACACTTCCACTCCTTTGAGGTGTGGACCAACACATATTCTCTGAATGCCTCGCTTTTCTAAAAATACCACAAGTTGAAGGTGGTTATAGATAATTTCTCATGACATGAGGTCCTTCATATCGATAGCATTTTATCAGTCCCCTAGAAAAATTGGAACTATTGTTGTTGCCTCCACAGGAAGCCGTTCCACTTGCCAGAGACTGATTAGTACCAGAGTATGGCCCCCACTAAAACCTTGAAGGTCTACGATCTTGCCTCTCTAGTCCGCCAACTTTGTTATCCACCGACTTGCCGTTGGAGTTAGCTTTGAAAATTTGACACTTGCTAACCAAAGTTGGTAAATCCGTCAGCTGGAACACATTGACCATCATGCGAATATTGGCTCTCAGCCCATTCTCATACTAGGAAGATCTTCAGCCCCACCCTCATATTAGAAGTGAGGCCAGTACAACATTAGGTAATGGAACTTTACAGCATATTCTCCCACAGACATACTTTCTTGCTTTAGCTCAAGAAATTCTATGGCTTTTTGTTTATGTAAATCTCTTGGGAAGTAGTTTCCCAAGAAGGTTGTCTTGAATGCTTCCTACTGAATGTATCTCTCTTCTTATGGTAAAGTTTGGTTAGTAAACCTCCACCAGTCTTCAGCCTCTCTACCCAGCATATATGGCATAAACTGTAACACCTTTTTCTTAATTGTTTGTTTGTTATTAATTATGGTTGAATTGTTTTTTAATTTGAAAGTCTTGGAATAAAGTTCGTTGTAAGCAATCTTGCTCAAGCAAGACTAAGCATTCTAGTCGTGGTCATGAAAAGTATATGTGTAGTTTACCGTGTCTAGTGTTTGGATCATACCTCTGTAGATGTATAAACCAAGTGTGTGGTGGATCCTACTACTAATAGGGTAATCAAAAGGAATATTATACCTTATTGACATCTTAAGAATGAATATATCACCAGTTTTACTATTACTATTTACAACAAACTTACAGTGGCAGAACTACTGCCACTCTCTAAATATGTTGTTCAACCTACTATTTAAAAATCATTCCACTAGTCTAATGGGTCTTTGAGGATCTGTCACTCTTGTTCCCTGAAAATATTAGTAAAGATGAGTTCTCTTGTCACCATTAAAACATAATCAAAACATTTTGTAACATCAAAATAATAGCAACACATCATAAAAGATTACAACACATATAATTCAACCATATAGTCAATAAATCTCTTTCTTTCTCAATTACGCACTTCCTTGTACATTGTGATCACATATATTCCTCATATTTTGTGATCACTAATAATATTTTAAATTATTAAGATTTTCTTGGAAAGTCGCACAATACCTTCTCCTTTTAAATCACTCATTTCATCATGTTTAAAGAGAAGCAAAAAAAAAAAAAAAAAAAAAAAACATGAATTCTTGCAACTCTTGAGTATTTTTGTAAATAAAATTTTTTCACTTTTATTTAAAGTTTGTTAAAAGGTTGAATAAGCATGAAAGTAGTACTTGAGAGTGTTCATGACGAATTAAAATGTTTAAACAATTGATTTTAATATTTTATTTATCAAAAATAATTTTAATTTATTTAAATATTATATTTTTATTTTCATAAAATACTCAAAAGTATTTATCGAAGTTGAATTTGTTTAAATTTATGATACATAATCGTCAAATATTACATTTCATAATATTTAAAACCATTACGGTTTTCTTGGAAAGAAAAACTATAGATTCTCATGGACATTTCTTTGTATTTACAGAATAAATATTGATCAGCGTAAGTGACGACATTGGATATCAACTTCGCAGCCTCTTTTCCAAGGGTTAACCACAGGTCTTCTGCAAAAAATAGGATATATTTTGCTGCATCCAAGAACAGTATTACTTCTTAGTACCCCATAATTAAGTAGACGCGCCTCTGAGTGTTGGACAAAAAGTGAAAATATGAAAAGGACACTAAGAAATAGAACTAACGTTCCTTTTAATGTTGCCATTGCTTTTTAGTTTGATGAAAAAAATGTGGTAAAGCTGGTGATTTAATAAAATAATACTTTAATTTTCTTCGGCAATATACATGTTTAAGTAAATATTTTTCAAGTTACATTAACCAAAAATGAATTTACTTGAAGTTAAAAACAGTGTATAAGTTTGTAATAACGACCTCTTATTACTTGGAAAACTAATTAAGGGATGTCTATGCCAACTAAGTACAGAACGATGTAACAACATAAAGTTCTAGAAAATATTGTGCCAAATCAATAAAAGAAAATTAATACATTAGTCTTCAAAATAAAAATATTATTAAGCAAGTTTTTAAATATTTAGTCCACTAGTATTTTTAATAAAATACTTCAACTATTAAATTAATCTTTGAAATATTTAAACTGTTGTCATGTTAATTTTTTATAATTTAACAATTTAATTTATTATCAAATAATTATTTAAAAATCTAAAATTTTATCTTATTATTTTGCAAAAATAAAAAATAAATAGATAAAAAGATTTAGAATTTTTTTAACTCTGAAACTTATAAATTTTTTGTTGTGTGGAAATTGAAATTTTATTGCTAATTAGTCCTTAACTAAATTTTTTTATTAGGACTCATAATATTAAAGATAAATCCACTCATTTTAAATTTGTCCTTATTATCATGTTGTGAGACACTTGATTTGATAGTTTTGATATTCTCTGTTTGGATTCATTGCAAAGATATTTGTAGATTCAAACATGAACAACAAGTCACATCTTTTTACCTTAGAATTATTACAAACTAGAAAAAATAATAAAAAGAAAAGATTTTAACATTTACTAAGTCCAATTTAAAAAAAAAACTTAAATATATTTTTGGTCTTTACATTTCATTTTTTCTAACTTTTTCTTTAAAAATAATTTTAGTTAATTATTTAAAATATTTTAGTATGAGAGAATCAATGTTATGGTGAGGCATGAATTGATTTTACATTTTTAAAGAAAAAATTAGTTTCAAACCTCTCTTTTAATCTCAACTTTCATAATTAAATTACAAGAATTGTATACATAATGGGGTGCTAATTCTATTGTGAAACCAGCTTATATATCATCATAACAAGTCATGTAGATGAGAAGCTTAATATTTGAGTATAACATAATTAACTATAGTCAAAACATACTAGCAAGGATGAGACATTCAAAACTCAACGAATTTATTTAAATCACCTCAATTCCTTTCTAAACAAAAGAAAAAGGAAACCTTTGAATTTTAACTTATATCATTCTAATTTGAAACTATATTTATAAGAAGTTTCTTTTGATTTTAATTTTTTAAAACTTTGATTTATCAACATTTTTGTATTAAGATCAAATATGAAAAATAAATTTGAGTAGGGATAAAAAAACATTAAATAAAATTATTAAAATAGAAGACTTAATTTTTTTGAAAGCCCTTAAACTTTAAATAAGTTTGTACTCAAAATAGTTTGCTTTATTTTTATATATTTTTAGCTGCAAACTTATTTTTATTAGTTGATATGCATGCATCTACTTATATTTAAAGAAAAGTATTGCATACATATTTAATTTCTTTTAAAAAAATATCATATACGAGTTTCGTAATAATTTATAAATTAAATAAAAAATTAACAAAGCAATTTAAAAGAAGAAATATAATAAAAAAAGTGTTATATAAGAATATTTAATTAAACGAGTCAGAAAATAAATATTAGAATAAATATTAATTTCTAAAAATAAATGTCTAAGACTTTTTGTTCATATATAAAATAGAAATTTAGTCCCAGTTAATTAGGGTGAATTTTCAAGTCTAGATTCGAAGAAAGAGAGAAATTTAAAAGAGATTTTTTGAAGGAAGAAAGTAATAAATCAGATAAAATAGAGAAGAGTTTATAACTTGGATTATAATCTAAATTTTTTAAGTTAAAAATTATTAAATACCTCTCAACTCGCAAAATTCTCGCTACAGAGTGTTGTTGAGTCATTTTTATCCACCTCTCGTTACAGCGAGAATGCTTTCTTAATTTTGGATAATTTGTCCTACAACAAGAAATCTTGTAGCACACACACTTTACAACATACAAAAATAATTAACATAAATATAAAAATAATAAATAAAAAAAATAAGGACGTTACATATTTGGTTAAAAATGTGATAAAAATATATTAATAACAATAAATGTTATTTTTTGTCATAAAACACTATTAGACTTAAATAAATAAATAATCCTTAAGAATATTCTCTTCTAGAATTAGTTCTTATAAATTTTTTTGTTAGAGTTAGTCCTGCATTGTTTTTTGAAAATAATCATTACCGTTAACTAAGAGTCATTTAATGAGAATCAAGCAAATGATATTTCATGTCATAATTGCTATGTGACAATACAAATTTTACACAACATTTAAATCAGTAATTAGTCTCTAAAAAATATACTTTTTTTGGAGTTAGTCCCTATTAATTTTTTTTAATCTTGTAAAATTTTAAATAAGATAATTTGTCATCATTATATTCAACACTAAAGTATTTTACTATTTGGAATCAATCCAGTTTCGAAGTTTCCTAATTCTTTTGCTTTTATTGTTATGTGAAAAGAGTCTATATTTCTATTATTTAAGGTAAAATTAGATATAATTAGAATAAGTCTTCTTAGCTCACACGTTACTGAGAACCTTTACATTATCTCAATTGATGAAAATTAGAAATATAGGTTTAAGAGAATACAATAAAGTAAGTCTTCCTACCTCATAAAATTCAACTTCTAACCATTGTAACACCCTCATTTCTATTGTCCTTTGTTTTTTAAAATAAAAAATTTGGTACACGGTATCACACTCAAGTGAGACTAGTTTTCTTGACCATATGAGAATGAGTATGATTAGTCCAACTATCTTCTTGCCCAAGCAAGAAGGCACGAGTGGAAGTGAAAATTCTCTGGACCTGGTCTAGCTTAGGTGACAAGACATCTCACTCAAGCGAGATTATCAAATAGGGCACAAATATTTTTTGTTTGGAGTTATAGCTCAAGTAAGAATATTTTTTGCTTAAACGAGAATTTACTCGTTCAAGCAATAATTAATGGGCCAAAAAAGATATTTAAAGAACTTCATGTTTCAGAACTTGTATTGTAAGCCAAACAACTTCTCTTCACATTTCTCTTTGTTCTCTCACCTTCTCTTTCCAAAGAAAACATCCTCAAATTTTGAATCTTTTTATATATAAACTCAAACGTCTATTCTATTCTATCCAAATAAATTATCCCATTTACTATTAAGACAACATGTTCTAATTTTTCTTCGAACGAAGTATTGCCAATATTGAAAACAATTTCCTTTGTTCCTTTCAATTTTCATTAACCAATGCATTTTATATATAAATCAATTAGCACAGTTACTATTTCTACAAGACTCATGCAGATGACATTCATATTATACGAAAATTGAAAAATACATATGCAAAAATATCAAAAATAATAATGTCCATCAAAATTTGAATGACAAAAACTATAAGAAAATTGAAAAAAAAAAAACAAAGAATAAAGACAACAAAAACATATTCAACCTTACAAGAATAGTAAAAGAAAAAAAATTTCTTAGTGTTTCAACAAAAAATGAAAAAAAATAAATAATGAGAGAAAAGAAAGAAAGAAAAGAAAGAGGAACAAATGTGAAGAAGAAATTAAAAAAAAAAAGAACAAATGTAAAGAAGAAATAAAAAAAAAAGAGAGAGGAGAATTACCTGCTGCAATGATTAAAAAAATAAAAAAAATGTATGATTAAGTATAAAAGATAAAACATGAATTAATAAATATAATAAGATCTAATTAAAATTAGATAACATTTAAAACAATACTTTCCCGTATTTATTATTCTCGTTTTCAAATATTTGATTTTCATAAAAAAGGTTGAAAACAAACTTTTTCTATTTTCAAATTTAAGCTGAATTTTGAAAATGTTTTCAAGAATAATATTTCCTAAAACCCAAACAAAATGAATACAAAAATGAACAAAACCAAACAGGTCTTACGTTTTCACCTTCCAGGAAAAAATGGACGAAAATCATAAGTTGAATTTTATAATCAATATGATTAGGAGTCTCCGGAACATAAGCTGGGGACATTACATGATCTATGACTTGAAGATCATTGACTGGAGAGGAGTATGTGAACTACATTTTTTAGTCTGCATTGAAGTTACAAGGACGTCAGGTGTTTGGATCAAGGGAAGAAAAAATACTTGCTCTACTTTATTTGAAAAATTAAAAATATATAGTACAGATTCAGGTAGCAAAACACAAAGGATCGATACAAGAATCCCTAAAAAGAATTTAAAAACATAACCCTCCTCAAATTTTAGTTAATGTGAAGAAAAATCTTGGTCCACTAAAGTGGGGAGCAGCCAGTAACCGCCAAGGACACTCCAGTAGTAGCAAACTCTAGCAAACAGCAAAATTGGATGACTGCATTTACATCAGAAGAAACTAAGCTGAACCTGCAGCAACCTTCTTCCGAACAACCCTTTTTCGCCGAGCTTTAGGTGTAGATTCTGCGCCAGCCCCATCTGCATTCCCTTGTTTGATGCCCAGGAGCCCAAGCCCAGAAACAACTGCATTTTTTGATATAAACCATTTTGAGGACGGCTTTTCTATATTCTCAGAAGTCCTGTTGTAAGCTTTCAAGAGGTCATCCGACTGAGCCAGCGGATCTGCCTCAACTCCGAGCCAGGCACGCTTAGAAGTTTCTCCTAATTGAACGTTCAAGGCCCTGCACACAATTCAGAATAAAATGCTCAAAAAACAGGCGCATCAAAACTCCAAAATACTTTCTTCCTCTGCCATATAAAATTATTGGCAGATTTGCTAAAACTAAAGTGGTAAAGCAAATTCAACAATACCAACGAACAACTCATTTGGTACCGCAAAAGGTATACCTGAATGCTGTGCTAAAGAACAATGCAACTCCAATAACATCAAAATGGCTCATCATCGCGCTATCAAATCCACATAACAGTTGATATCTCAGGTTAGCATAAATTCCAAGGAAAGCACCGTAACCAAGTGCATTGCTGCTTACACTTGGGACTGTCACAGATAATCTGCAGATGATTCAGGCATGACATATGTAAAGAAAAAAAATTAGTATTAAGAACTCCTAATTTGACCAAACATGCTATTGAACTTAAGTTGGGTTCCAACCCTGTATACCTTCCTTCCTTTTTCCTTGCCAAAGTGTTTGACAATGTACCCTGTACTGCACCAGCACTCAAACCAACCATGCACAACTCAGCAGCCTTGAACAAAAAGCACTGAATTCTCTTTTGCAAGTCAAATTCCCTAAGTGGATAGCTCTTTTCAAATATGTTGTTAGGAAGCTTCTGCAATGTATTTTGTAAATCAAACCGAAAAGTGTTCCCATATGATCGACAAGGTGCAAGGGACCAAACAACTACTGCATTGCATGTTGCTGCTGTGAGCACATTGATAAGTGCAAGATCCCACTCCTGCTTTATCCTAGAGTCAAATTAAAGTTAACAGTTATTACTTTAATTCATCATAAGAACACCAGACAAACTTCCAAATCATTTAAAAAAAAACCAGAACAAACCTATCTTTTCGATTTTTAAACTCCCACCACACTGAGCATCCTATTGTTGCAACCTCCTCTAATAGAAACCTATACAAGAATGCAGGATCTGCAAGCAACCTGTGCAATCAAAGATTTATATATGATGAGATAGTAGTAGTATATAAAACCATACACTCCAAATAGAAAGTTCAAACAGCAAAAGTAAAAGCATTCATTGCATAAATTTTCATCATGCTGACGATTTGACTGTAAAAATTAGATGTACAATGTACTTTCCATGTAAGCAAAAGATATAACCCTCTTATACTATCAGGGGAAAGCAGAAAACTTAAAGCTCCGGTTTCCATCATTGAGAAGTTTTTCCAGAGAGAACTGTCCCTCTCTTTTGTAGCTTATCATAAAGAAAGGTATTTAAACCAAAAATGGAAAACTAATGATTCAGAAACCATAGGTTGAAATTTGAGGTATTAGATTCCAAATTTCTTATATTTGTATAAAATACTTAAAACAATAGGTATATAATTGAAATTACCTTCCAATGAAAGCCCTCGATAGTGCTTGAGGTAGTTTTCGGGAAATAAACCTACTGGTGGTTGGCCTAGCATTGATTGCTAGAAATTTTACCATTTGAGCTGAGCTAACCAACCCCTTAAAGCAAAACTTTAGTCAGTATGCAGCCGTATGCTTCACACACTAAAAGAAAATACAACTGAAAAATACAGTACCATTTCATAAGCTTGACGAAACCCAGCAGGCAAGTCCATCATAGTCCTTTGCCATTCATTTAACACAGCATCCACAAATTTTCGGTCAAATAACTGCAACAGGGACAAAATAAATTTCATTTATTTAGGAAATGCAAATTAAAGCAATAAAAGGTTGTATATGTTTTACAGAAGGGGGAAATTTCAAAAAAATACTATTAAATGATATGCCTAACCTCTTCAAGAAGTATCCGTCTCCTAAACAAGCCACCCTCATCTCCCTCATCACCATCATCAAAGTCATCAAAGTAATCATCATCATCACCATCATCATCACCTCCATCACCACCACCATGGTTGATTTTTTTTCCAATATCTCCACCACCTCCCCCAACGTCTAGCTGCCAACAAAAGCATGAAAATGAATTTCAAGTTACTAACTTGCAAATAAAGACATAAAAATGAACTCAACAAATCAAAGCCAATCACCCAATACAAACATAGATCTCATGCAAACTACACTGAAAATTTAGGTACAGTAACGCAACCCAAACACTGAGCTTAAACTAAATATCATCATTTTATGCATTCAGAATCAACAACCTTAAAAGGGTACTCTCATTAAAAATCCTGCATACCATAACAAATTGACTGTCTAGTCCTATTTCTCATTAGACATTAATAATTTGAGGGGATAACATAGGAGTAATGCAAACCTTTTCTCTTTCTTAGAACTTCCAGTCAGAAACTTGCACCTAAACTAAATATTAATGGGAGATGAAATTGGGCAGGGGGAAAATGATAGACAAAATACTAAAAAATTAGTTAAGAAAAAAAAAATCACACATTCCAATAATCAAGAATATCAAACAAGGAGAAATTGAATTAATTAATCAGTTAGCTATTTTTTTAATGAAATCCTTTTTTCTATAAAAGGAAAAAATTAAACTATAATACAGTATTATTATCTTTAAGAACTTTGAGGCTTGGTTTGAGAGTTAGTTTTTGGTAGTGAAAGGGAAAGCTCATATCATGATAGTCCTTGTTTGGGAGTTTTTAGACGAGGGGGAGGTTTTATAAACCATAGTTGTCAATAGCGCACAATATTGGCAGTACGTGGTGGGGCAGCCTTCGGCCGCTACAGATTTGGCATAGCAGGGCATTTTTGCTGGTGCGACCATTGCAGCTCAAAACGCAGCCTTCACAGCGCCACCATACGGAAAGATACCAACTTTCCTTTTCTAGTTTCTACCCTCAAAATGAAGGAATTTTAGGGTTTTTTAATATTTTAGAAATAAGCTGATTTTCCCTTTTTGCCCTTATGATGGCACAGTCTTTAAGGTTTTTAAGGGTAAAATAGTATTCTCATTTTTCAGACCTAACCTCACGTTTGCCTGTGTTTTTTCTTCTTCCTTTCTCTCTTCGACACCCCTTCCTCTCATCTCTATTGCTGTTCTGCTTTGCAACTGGAGATACATGACAAAACCCCACTTTTTCTCCACTTTTTTCTTCTCTCCCCTTCTCTGTTTGACACTCCCTCCTCTCATCTCTGTCTCTGTTCTGCTTTGCAACAATCTCCAATCCAGCAGTGTCACTCATCTTTGATGACTTCTTTGGCAAAATCCACTTCCCTTCTTCTCTCTATTCTGTGATTCTACAGTCCTGCCTCGATTATGTGCTCCCGGAAAATTTACTTTCTTTATTCTCTTTATGTCTTCTGTTGATAATCATTCATATGCTATTTATGCATATTTTTTTTAGCATTATATACATAATTATATGCATATGTATATATTATCTCCATACAAAAAACTTTAAAATAGCGGTAATCCTACTATGTGCTATTCCGCTATAGTGTTTTGAGGGTCATCCACTACACGCTGCTATCAACTGTGTTATAAACCCTCCTAATTCTATGTTTTAAAATTTCCTCAATTTGGGAAATTTTTTATTAACTCTCCTTTCTTCTCCATTATCCTTCAAATCATTTCCTCCTCTCTTCCTCCAAACACTCCTAAACAAAGTCTTTGTGGTCAAAATAAGCAATTTGGTATGCGCCTACAAAGCACAGACTCCAACAAGACACGGCTTATGATTAAAATATAGGAGAACAACACACACACACACACATAGTAATTAATAAGCTTCCCAAACAAATATTAAGAGACATTATTTTACAATGTAAGTACTCGGTTTGTGTAAAAAAATATAAACAAGATAAAATTATATCATATTCACCTTCTCAAACCACTATACAGGTTTTATATTATTTTCTATGATAACAAGCCCTACAAAAAAATAATAAATAAGAAGCATTATTTTTTACATTATATTTGAAGTTTGAGTTTTCTAAAAATTAAAAAAATGAATAATTTTAATAATATCAGTATGGGTCCATCTATACTACAGTGTTGGTTTAGGTGTCCAAGTCATATAGAAGTGTCAGATCAAGTGTCCGAGCCAACAAAATTAAATGAACACCTAATACGGAGTGTGTGACAGGTGTCAAACAAGTGTTCGAGAAGTCAGTGTTAGAATAGTGTGTGACATAATGACACTTCAAACAAGAGAGGTTTCCATGCTTCATAGGTACATGTTATTGCTGATGCTGATTATAGCTGGTGTAATCATAAAAAAACTTGTTTTCTCAAGAGCTATTACAAGCTTTTGATAAACTTACTAGTTAATGAGTGTGAACAAATAATTCAACTAAGGTAGCTGTGCCAAGAGATAATTATCACATGGTTCTAGGCTCAAGTAACAACATATGTTGCCAAAATGGACAGCAAGTGTTATTGGAAAGACCAGTCAGTCTGGCCTTAACATTTCTCATATGTAATCGGTAATCCTTTATGTAAACAATATAAGCAACGCTTTAAAATATTCAATCCAATCTCATTTCAGACTCAATACCAATCAAAAACACCACCTTCGGTCATCTCAATTAACAAGCTAGCACAACCTAGCTTTTCAACCACACTTTTCTTCGGTAGCAAAACATAATGCAAGACACTACTAGGCAAATGAAGCACAAGAAACAAAAAAATAAAATAAAAATCGTTATTATCTATTACAATGACGATGATTCAATTTTCAATAACCCTCTTAATTCAATTATTAAGCAGTGAATGTGTAAAAGTTAATTATCCACCGATAAACAAAAAAGAAAAAGGCAAATATGTGTTCTTCTAACCCTACCGTAACACAGAAATGATAAAACTAAAATAAAATGATAAAAGAAACACGAAGCGTTGAAGAAAACCCTAAACAGGTGAAAGAAAAGAAGGAAAAAGGAGTTACCTCGGGGGAGGATTGGCTTTGCTTTTGCGTTAAATCGAGCTTCGATTTCTCCAAGGTAACGGCACCGAAGGCACCGTACTGGCCCTTCATCGAAGGGGAAGGGGCGGACGGCGCTGCAAAACACCGCTCCAAGTGAAAGGCTGTGTGGCTTTCGACATGGGAGGCGAAAACAGAATGGTTTCTTCTTCTTGGAGCAAGTTGGCGTGAATTGGAAGAATTGTGGTTGATTCGAGAACTCCCGAAGAAGTGCGAAAGAGACGATGAAGAGAGAGAGTGAGAGGGTTGAGGGCGAAAACCCATGAAGCGAACCGGAGAGAGTGGGGTTGGTCTCCTCTGTGATTCATTGAGATGGCAGAGAGATGAAGTGGTTACTCTCAGTGACTCTGCTGCCATTCTTTGAGCCTCTTCTCTGCCTCCACCGTGTTTGAGCTAACCAAACCCACAAGACCCTGGCCTCTAGTTTTCCGCAAGGAAACCAGATAGTGTCACATAATTCCATTTTCAATTTATATATAAAATTATTTATTGACCAGAAATAAATTTAACAAAATAATAAAAAAAAGAAACAAAAAACTTAATTAGTTTGAGTTTAGCCGTACCTGTTTTTCATGGTTGAAACAAAGGACAACATGGATTGCAATTTGCCCCGTCCTTTGGAGTTTGGGCCGCCATTCCAAGTCCATGATTGAGCTAATCCTCTTATACGGACCACCAATTATCAAAACTCTTAATTTTATTTTATTTTTAAATTTTGTCTTACCTCTTTGTTTTAGAATTCAGAGTAATAGCACGCAAATAACATTTTACATAGTTAAAAAATTTACATAATTTCTATATTAAAATATTTTCTTATATAATTTTAAATAGTTGTTTGTATTTTTTTATTATTTTTTTAAATATAAATATTTTATTAAAAACAAATTTAAAGTGTAAGAAGTATTTTGTTATAACTCTTAAAAAAAATTAATAACATATCAAAAAATTATTAATACAATTCATATATATAACTGATTTTTTTAAAGATCCTATAAGTCACTTATAAAAATGATACTTAATAAAATCAAATATTTTACTAATATTTAATATATTATTATTAAAAAAATTATTTTATTAAAATCAAATTTTTTAAACAGTATTTCATTAGTTTTGGCTCAAATGTTTGTTTTATTATTTTAGTAGTGTATTAAATAATAATTGTTTTAAAAAAATAAAAAGATAGAAAAAATAACCAAACTGGTCCGTTTGTGTTAAAAATGAGTTTACTAGTTAAGTGGCTAGTTTATATAGATTAAAAAAATCAGTCATTTAAAAAATTTACCGATTCATATTAAAATTAGTGAAAACATATCAAATTAATTTGTTTGAAGTTTAGAAAACAAAAGGTTATATACAATGCCATTTTGGGACCTTTTTTTCAGTTGTACGAGTTAATTGTTAATATTATGTCATATTTAGTTTTCTAAAATATATAATTCTTTAAATTATATACGAATATTATGTTATTATTTAATCAAATATATTGTCAAATTACTTGATTATCAATATAATATTTCATTATTTATATATATTACAAATTTTAAAATGAAAAAAAAAATTGCTTGGAGCTTCTTATTTTTTTAAAAAAATATTTAATCATCATAAAATTTTTACAATAAATTTTTATTGAAATTTTAAAAAAATAAGACAAATCGTCCTCAATCTAGTATTACCGACTAGGATAGCTTAGAGATATATCTGTGTATGTGTGTAAAGAAGGAACTTACAAATGTAATCGAATGGTTTATAATTTTATAAATTTTGTTAAGTAGTGTAAAAAAAATAGTTAAAATAATAAATAAAAATGTTTATTAGAAATCTAATATAGCATATTAAAAATTATGATAAGAATATGTTCATAGTATTAAAAAAATAATTTTAATTAATATTTTAAGAGTATTGATTACATTTTGTCTTATTTAATATTTGCAATTATCCTTTATTGAAAGAAAATCGTGACACCAAGCATTTCTTTGTTCTGCCTACGTCACGAAAAAGCGCCCCTACTTCCCTGCCACCCAAGCTCGACGTCAATTACTGCATGCATTTTGTATATCAGCTTCAAACGATTCAAGAAAATCAACACATTTTAGAAAAAGAAAGCAAGCATTTTTTTCTATATTTCAAACTCTAATAAAAAATAACTATTTGTCTTTTTTTTTTCTTCTTTCTCTTATCAATTATCCACACATTTTTCTCTCTACAAACACTAACAAAAATATACGTTCTTCAATATGTTAATTTTCATACTAACGCAGTCACTTTTTTTTTTACCAAGAATCATAATTTGTGTTGTTAAGAGGTAACAATAAGAAAAATTGAACCTAAAAGTTCTAAATGAGAATTTTGTACGTTATAGTAAAATAATTACAATATAGTAACCAAATAAGACCGGTATCCTACAAATATTATTCAATGCAATGGTTGACAATGTTACTATCTAATATGGATAAAGTGAAAGTTCAAAGTTAGTATTGAGGTGAGGAAAATTTAATTTACCTTTTTCTCTTTAAGTTTGAGAAGTTAGTTAATAGAGAAAAAAATAGGAGAAGAGTAAGAGGTAGTGTGAATCTTCTAATGGTGAATTGAGAGTGCTATTTTCTTTTGTAGGAAAAGAAGAAGAAAAAGAGACAACCAAAAAATTTAACAAAATATATTATTTGTTTGTCAAAGTTCACAAGAAATTTCTTTGCCACATGCATAAATTTTTTATTACTTATTTAATACTTTTGTCTTTACATAATATTAAGTTTTTCTAAAAGTAAACAACATCCATAAGATGACTCTAAACTAAGGTTTTATCTAATATGACATCTTAGATATTGTGGTGTTGAATATTAAGTGCAATAGATGAAAGTAATCAGAAAAACAAATAAACAACTAGCTATATCAACTACTCCAACATTCTTAACACGATTTTTAATGTCACTGACTCTTCCATATTATCTACACATCTCGACTTCATTTATATTTCTTAAAATAAACAAGAAATCATTCTTAAGCTAATGACTCATTTTCTCCCACACATAAATGGAAAAAGAGGGAGACACGTTGACAATGTTACACAATGTTACCATACAAGAAGAGAGAGGGTTATTAGCTTTTCACACTCATTGTAGTTCTCAAATTGTGTTTTTCCCTTCCAATATCCTCAGACCTATACCATTAAGAATAGCTAAGACTCCCTCAACCTTATACTCATTCTCCTAGCCATCGTTTGTAGTATTTTAAACAGAAAAAACATCTCCCAAATCTAGATCATGCACACATCGTGGTACCAATACTTCCATACTCATCCGTTGTTCAATAGAAGAAACCCGATACCCCCACCATGATACTTATACTTTTATAATTATTGTTGGCAAAATAGAGAAAAGATCAAACTTAAAATCAAGTAGTACCAAGCAAAGAAGCAAAATATATTAATTGCATTTATGTTTGGAGGAAAAGGATGAAGTTCGAATTATTGATAGAATTGCATAAGGCATATTTAACTTAAGTCAAACAAACTTATATTTATGCTCACACTATAAATGAAATTCAATAACTTTCAACCTCATAACTCTTACATAGAGACTAAACCAAAAACACAAAAAAAAATTATAAAAACTAAAAGTAAATTTTGATAATTTTATGAGAATTAAAAATAATTTTAATTTTTGAATAATATGATAACTTGGAACTTCATTAGTCATGTCAACAGTTAATGAAGACTAAGTAACATAAGGGATTAATTATGAAGTTTGAATTAAAAAGAAAATGTGTGACAAGTAAAGTTTTACATAATTAGGGGTTAAAATACAAAAAAATATAAAAACTAAACATATATTTAACTCTATAAAAATCTCATTGCCTTTGTCATCCTTTTTTTTTCTTTTTGTTCAAAGATCTAGACAATTGGATGACACTTACATCCAATAATGAAGAGTAAACATCTCCAAAAGAGCAATATTATAATGCTTAAAAAATAAAAAAATATAGTATGCTTATTAAATAATATTTCAAATAAAAAGTCAAACTAAAAAAAGTTAAAAAATGCAAGTAGATAACTCATTCTCCTTTTAAGATCAACTTTGTTTCCCTATACAAATAGTTGTTAAGACAAATTTCATCTTCTTTCTATATTTTCTCTTTTTTTGCTTTATTTTGACATAGTCAACTCAGTCGTACAACAACTCTCCTTTAAATTTGAGAAGTTTGTAAGGTCATGAAAAGTATAATGGGTTATATCAAAGTCAATCAACACTAACTCGAAAAAGAAAAATGGAGAATAAGCTTGCAAATGACAATAACAAGGAAGAAGAAAATGTAGATATTAGATTGAAAATAAAATTGAAGGTGTTAAAGAAGATGGAAAATAGAAAAGAATGAGTAAAAAAGAAAACTCTCAATAACTTTAAAAAATATAATAATAAATGTGTATTTTAACATGTTTTTACAACCTACTTTTATATATGTATTCCTTATTTAAATAAGTTTTGTACTAATTATTTTAATGAGTATCACAACTTTGCATACTTAGAGTTCTGGTGGATTATTGAGGCATTTTAGATATGAATTGATAGGAAAACAAGACAAGTGCGCTCATACTTCACCAGTAAGCATGCCTATACTTCAAGCATATGCATGACTGTGCATGATGGTGAGCACGGTCATGCTCCTATTCTATTGCATTCAAAGTGGAGATTTTTCTAGGGATTTGCAAAGGAAGAATTTGAATTTTGGCAAATCATATCTTTCTCCTAAGATATGTCATATCATCATATCTATTAGAGGTAACAATCATTATCTTTGGCAGACCCAAAATCCTATTTAAAGAACCTTGGGGTCTACAACTTAGGCTTCCTAATTTTGACATATCTTTGATAACACTTGGAATCATTGAGAGTGAAGGTCACTAGCGAAGACAAAGAAAGCTTATTTAGAGTTTAAGCAAGTGATCGAGAACGTGTTTGTAGAACGAGAACTCTTTCTATTCCCTTTCTCTTGTAGGATTTTTCTAATTTGCATTCTTCTTTCATGTCTATAGATTTGCTTACAGTTGTTTTGATTTTTTATTTTATAATAAGTGACTAAATCCATAACTATGGCTATGGTGAGTCCTTTTTATGACTTTATGTGATCTTGATATTTAATAATTTCAATTTCCATATGCTTGGTTTTTATTTTAGTGCATGTAAATGTATGTTAGGAATTGGCCATTCTTAGCATCTCATAATTAATTACATAAGCGTCCATACCACATGTAATTAATAGACTTATAGGCTAAAACGAGACACTAAGTAGATAAAACTTTATTTTTCTCTTCTAATCATTATTAAATTAACAAGGTCATAGGCATTTTATGTTTTTTCTTTCTTTTACCTTACATGACCATTGAAGGTAATGGCTTAGAGAAAAGAATGTTAATATTACATGACAATTGGATGTTAATAAAACTTGTATGAGTGATTGACAATAATAAAGAAACTAAAATTAAAATTAGGTTAAAAGTAAACATAAAAAAGTGTAAAAGTGAAAGCATACACCCTAAGTTCTTTTTTCAACAATCTAATAGAAAGTGCATTGTTTTATTACTTTAAATTACTTTTTAATTTGAATTACTCTTCATTTAATTTTATCACGCATCTCCTAAGTTCAAATAATTAAATTAAGGCTTTTTTTAGTACTTGAAAATAATTCTTGTATGATGATATTTCAAGAACTTGCCTACGAATATATACCATCTATAATAGAAGATGAACTCTCGTTAAGAGGGAAATATTTCTTTAAAGGGAGGAGGAAATGAAGGGGTGACAATTACAAATACAAAGAAGAAAATTAAGCTTCTAAAAATTTATATTTTTTGGGAAATCAAATGAACGTCTTTTTGTTAAATATTAGTTTAACCCTTAACTTTCTTTTAGTCATCCGTAGTTATTTTATTTTTCTAGAAGGCTCACATGGATATAAAATTTAAGCCCTGAAACAAAATTGGGCTAAAGTGAGACTAAAATATATGCAGTCTTAGGCTACCAGGCAATTATTGTACTACAATGATTACCTGGGCCACTAATTATTTTTCAGACCAAAAGAAAAAGAGCAAAGCAAATCATAATGTAAGAGGAAATAAATCTACTTGAAGATCTTTCAATTTTTTATAATTAGTTTGGAAAAGATGTTGATTTTTTATTTTTTTGAAAAAAAGAGGAGATTATAGATTGAAGGTTCTCACAAAATTTAAAAAAGGATTATTAGTCTTTTGAGTTTGAAATAAATCCAGATAATATTCTCCCGCTCCAGTGAAATCTACCTCTTTACACTCCCTCAAAATATGAGTCTTGGAATATGGTAGGTTTTCAAAAAAATTAAGCATCAAGAGTCACAAAATATTTCCTTGTTAAGAGGTCATAGCACTTATATCCTTTTTGTGTGGTTGAATAACAAAAAAAAATGCATTTTTTTTCTTTTGGATCAAATTTTCCTTTCTTTAAATCCTTGTTATGAATAAAAATAGTGCAGCAAAAAATTTCTAGACTACAATATGGATTATGAGAAATTTTTGAAAAACACAGTCACAAATATTTCAAAATTTAATATCTTTAAAGGCATCCTATTAATTAAATAGGTTGATGTTAAAATTGCATTACCCCAAAATAGTTGTGATATTTCATGGATAAACAACAATATTCTTGCCACCTCTAAAGATGATAGTTTTTTCTTTAAGAAAGGCCATGTTGCTGAGGTGTACTTGCATAAGAGCTTTATTGAAAAATACCATAAGTAGAAAAGAATTCACCAATAACATTTATAAAATACTCTCTTCCATTGTCACTATGCAAAACTTTAATTTTTGTGTCAAACTGAGTTTGGATCATGTTATAAAACATTTTAAAAGTACTTTCAACTTCAGATTTTTATTTGATAAGGTAAACCCAACTCATTTGTGAATGAACATTAATAAAAGTGATAAACCATCTTTTTTTTTATAAGAGGTCAATATTTTTGCAAGCCCCTAAATATCACTATGGATAAGAGAAATCAGGTTTTGAAGGGATATAAGGATTAGGAATATAAGTAGAATGATGTATTTTTAGGAGCGCACACATTTCACATTGAAAAGAAGATGGACCTTTATTAAGAAATAATCTAGGAAACAAGCATTTTAAAGAATGAAAACTAGGATGTCCTACCCTAAAATGCCATAACATAATATCAATTTTATTGGTATTAGAAACAACATTGAAACAGTGAGAAGTGAAATTTTTAAAGAATCCATCATTGAAGTAATAAAGTCCACCACTTAGTTTAGCATTAGGAATCATCTTCCCCAAGTCTAGATCCTGAAATTTACATGAAACGGATAAAATTTAGCATAGTTTTGATCACAGTTAGTTTACTGACTAATAGTAAATTATAGGACAACTTAGGGACATGTAAGACATTTTTTAAGATTAATGATGAGGAAATTTTTATGTCACCCTGCAATGGATGAAAAAGAACTATCAACAATTAGTTTGATCTTTCTATTCCCTATAAACAAATTATAACTATGAAAAAAATGAGAACAATATGTTGTATGATATGTAGCCCCAAAGTCTATGACCCAAGGCTCTGAATCATTAGAAGAAAAAAAAAAGGACAAACTACCTAGATCTGCATAACATGAGGGTGGTCTAATAAGTTTTAAGATATGCTCGACTTGTTTCTTGGTGAATGCAAATTGACTGGACTTCAGTAAAGTTGGACTTTGCAGAGGTTTCAAACCTAAAGTTCAATGCTTTGCCACTCTCCTACTTCTTTTTCCAGTTTGGTTGCCAATTCGGTGGCTTGTTGTGAAGTGTAAGAATAAGAACAATGATTCAATTGGACTGAAGCACACAACTTTATTGATTCTAACATTCTTTAAATACAAAAGAAGTCATAGTTGAAAATTGCTAAAAATTATTTCTAAAATAAAACTGAAATAGAATAATAACAACCCATAATTCCCTTATTAGTAACAATCCCTAATTATAGAAAACTAACAATTGTAACTCATAAACTTTAATGGTAGATGTTGATGCATATTCTCAGCACTCCTCCTTGCATCAGTAACTACAAACTCCAAGTTTCTTCCTTAAGCTTTCAAACCTTGCTCTTGGTAATGGCTTTATAAAGATGTCTGCCAATTGATCTTCCGTGGCACAGTGCTGCAGTAAAACTTCTCCTTTTTGTTGAACTTCTCTAAGAAAATAAAACTTGACATTAAAGTGCTTACTCTTTCCATGAAAAACTGGGTTGGTGAAAATCAAAATTGCAGCTTAATTATCCACATAAATCTTTGTGCTTTCTTTTTGTTCAAGTTGTAAATCAATTAGTAACTTCCTAATCCATAAAGCTTGATTAACTGCTGCAATAAATTCAGCTTCTGCAGTGGATTGGGCTATAATTTTCTGCTTCTCTGAACTCCAACAAAAAATTCCTGAACCAAGTGAAAAAAATAACCCGAGGTGCTCTTCATGTCATCAACAGAGCCAACCCAATCACTATCTGAAAAATCATGAAAATTAAAATCTTGATTTTTTTAGAACATGACACCATAGTTAACACTTCCCCTTACATATCTTAACACCTTTTTTGCTGCTCTAACATGCGCTTCACTAGCACAATGTAAGAATTTAGAAAGAATATTAACAGCTTGCAAAATGTTAGGCCTAGTAGATGTGAGATACATCAAACATCTAATCAAACTCTTGTAAATAGTCTCTTTAACTTTTCCAGACCCATCTTCTTTGTTAAGCTTCTCTTTCTGATTCATAGGAGTGCTCATAGACTTGCATCTTCTCATATTGAACTTCTTCAAGATTTCTTCAACAAATTTTCTTTAAGAAATAAAAATTCCTAAATTTATCTGCTTAATTTCAATCCCCAAGAAATATGACATATGACCAAGATCAGTCATCTCAAAATTGTTCAACATTTCATTTTTGAACTGATTGATGAAATCAACACTATTACCTGTCACCAAAAGGTCATCAACATATAACGATAAAATCAAAATATCAGTTCCTATTTGCTTAAGATAAAGTGTTGATTCACTAAGACTCTTAGTGAAACCAAAACTCAACAAATATTGATCTATTCTGTTGTACCAGGCCCTAGGAGCCTGCTTTAGGCCATACAAAGGTTTTTTCAATAAATAAACCTTATCTTCATGGCCTCTTACGACAAATCCTTCTGGTTGCTTAACATAGATTTTCTCTTGCAAAAAACCATTGAAAAATGTTGATTTGACATCTAATTGAAACACTTTCCAACCCTTTTGTGCAGCAAGGGCCAAAAGCATTCGAATAGTGTCAAGCCGAGCTACAGGAGCAAATGTTTCTGAAAAATCAACTTCATACACTTGAGCATAGCCTTTTACCACCAATGGCCTTATGCTTGTTGATAGAACCATTTGCATTCAATTTGGTCCTAAATACCTACTTCACTTCAATGACATTCTTGTGTTGAGGCCTTGGAACTAACAGCCATGTTTGATTTTTTTTAATCATACTAAGCTCCTCCTTCATTGCATCCACTCATTTTGGGTCTTCTTGAGCTTCTTTGAAACTGCTAGGCTCTAACACAACAACATTGCATTTATCAAAAATATCATAAATTAGTCGTCTACCTCTAAGAGGTTCATCATCAATTATGTCATTGTTTGATAATGAAATATCTTTTCTCTAAAATTGTATTTCAAAAAAAATTTCAAAACTTTTACCCTTTTAAAGACTTAGTTTTTCTTCTTCCCAATTCCATTCATGCTCCTCCTCAAAGTGCACATCCCTACTTACAAGTATTTTCCATACTTTGGTTGAAAAATCTTATAAGCCTTTGCAATATTGCTATAGCCAACAAATATACGAGGCTCAGCCTTTTTATCAAGCTTATCACGTTTCAACTATGTGAATAAAGCATACACATCTAAAAACTTTTAAGTTAGACAACAAAGGTTTAAATCTGTACCAGACTTTGAATGGAGTTTTTCCTTTCACAACCTTTGTAAGTAATCTATTTAGCAAAAAACTGTAGTACTTGCAGCTTTAGCGCAAAATTTCTTGGGAAGATTTTTCTCATACAACAAACAATGAGTCATCTCCATCACGGTTCTATTTTTTTTTCTCTCACTAACCCCATTTTGCTATGGAGTATATGGAGTAGTAAGCTAATGTTCAATTCCTACCTCCTCACAGAACAGATTAAACTTTTTTTTTATGTATATTCAGTCACATTATCTGTTCTTAGAATTTGAATCTTCAACCCACTTTGATTCTCTAACCAGCTCTTAAACTTCCAAAATATTCCAACAACTTCTGACTTGAACTTCATAAAGTAAATCCAGCACATTCTAAAGAAATCATCAATGAAAAGTACATAATACTTACTTCTATTCAATGATGATTCACTCAAGGGTCCTCTAATATCATTATGAATCAGCTGCAATTTACTTGTTGCTCTCCAAGTAGATTGTGGGAATGGCAATCTAATTTGTTTTCTAAATTGACAAGCTGCACAACTTGTCATATTTTCCTCCAATGATGGTACACCTTCTGCCATATTATTTTTCTCCAACAAACGCACAGCTGTATAGTTGAAATGACCCAACCTTTTGTGCCAAATTTCAGTAAGAGAAATTGAGCTCACAGTAGTAGCTTCTTGAATTTGCATCAAGTCTAATGAAAAGCTTTTGCCTTTCATTTGTATCTTAAACAAATCATTTCCATCAGTTTGAATCAAACACATCTTGTCCTTAAAGATCAACCTGTATCCTTTCTTGAGCAATTGTCCAACACTTAACAGATTTTGATTAATCTTAGGAACATACAAAACATCATGAATAATTTTTGTTCCTAGATTAGTCTCAATTGCAACAGAACATTTTCCTTTAACATCAATTAACTCACTGTTTCCAATTTTGACTTTTGAGACAACATCCTTGTTGATTTCACTACAAAGCTCAATATCATATGTCATATGATTGGTGCAGCCACTATCAATCAACCAACTCTCACTTGCATTAGAAGTTGTTGGATATGTTGCCACAAATAACTGGTCATCCTCTTGATCTATAACTTGAGCTTCAACTTGCTTTTTCTGCTCTTGAAATTTGCAAAATTTTGCAATATGACCGAATTGGTTGCATTTGTTGCACTTCACATTTGGCCTTCTCCAGCACTTGAAAGAAGCATGACCTTTCTTTCCACAATGCTGGCATGGTAGATAGCTTGGTTTGCCTCCTGAATCTACTTTCATTATCTTTCTTCCATTTCTTCTTCCCCTTTTCTCTCTAGTTGAGTTGCAACTTTGCCTGCAAAGTCCCTTCAATTGTGCCTTCTTGTCTCATGAGTCTTCTCTGCTCTTGAGCTTATAAAGCACCTAACAGCTTCGCTAAGATAATAGTTGTCATGTCTCTAGAGTTCTCCAAAGAAGAAATTGTGGACTCAAACCTTTCTAGAAGAGTGACAAGAATCTTTTGAGCAATCCTGGAGTCTTTAAATTCCTGACTGAGTAATGTAACTCGATTCATTATGTAGAGAAGTCTATCAGAATACTCCATCACTGTTTCTGATTTCTTCATCCTTTGCATCTCAAACTCCCTAATTAGATTCAATACTTTCATCCCTTTTATCTTCTCATTGTTTTCGTATTCTTGCTTGAGAAAATCCCAGATTTCCTTTCCTAATTTAAACGTCATGATTTTGGTGAAAATTTCTGGTGATACAGCATTAAACAAGTATGTTTTTGCCTTCGATTTTCTTTGCTTCTTCTCCTTATGGTTTTAATCTGTGCCATTGTTGGGTTGTCTAATAAAGGAGGTACTTTATAATCCTCCTCAACAGCTTCCTAAAGATCTGTAGCTTCTAGGTAGGACACCATTCCAATTGACCAAATCTCATAATTCTCACCATTGAAAATTGGTGGTGCAACAGCTGAAAAAGAGGTTTCAGATTGCATTTTTTGATTTTGGTGTAAGCTCTCAATCTCACACATAGTCCCTCAAGAAAACAAGCTTTGATACCAATTTTAAGAATAAGAACAATGATTCAATTGGACTAAAGCATACAACTTTATTGATTCTAACATTTTTTAAATAAAAAAGAAGTCATAACTGAAAATTGCTAAAAATTATTTCTCAAATAAAACTAAAACAAAACAATAACAACTCATAATTCCCTTAGTAATAACAGCCCCTAATTATAGAAAACCAACAACTATAATTGATAAACTTTAATGGTAGATGTTGATGCATATTCTCAGCATAAAGCTTCCAACATGTCTCCTTTGCGTACCAATGGCGCTTGTAGTGGTCACACCACGGTTTCTTGTGTTCTTTTAAGAGGAACCATGGTTTCTAGTGGCTAGGCCAATCCCTCTTGATCTGTAATCTAAGAAATAAACCCTGCCATCCTCTTGTCTTAATTTAGAAAAGACATTTTGAAAGGATGAAAGTGAATGCCGCCCCATGATCCGATCCTTAACATCATCAAAATTTGCATTGATGCCCGCTAGAAACATGAAAATTCTATCAATTTCCTCACATATTTGGATTAAGCCAAATCTTTGGGATTTTACTATTCATCATTATAACATAGGTCAAGTTCCAGGCATAGTGACAACATATTGTTGTAGAATGTTGTTACATCATATTCACCTTGTTTTATTTTCTACAATTGTGTCTTCAATTCAAAGGCTTGTGAATGATTCTTTACATCAGAATATGTCTTGCGAACTGCCTTTCATATCTCTTTGGTAGATACATTATTAGTACATTAAGTTTTTATTAATATATTAATTTATATCTTTTATTTTTTTAAAATATTAATTTTAAATATATTAATTTAAAATATAAATTTATACCCTCCCCTCCAAAACCTCTATTCCCAAACAACCCCTAACTTGGTTGCACCAAAAGCAGAGCATGGTCATGCATATCTTTAGCATGATCATGCATAGTGACAAAGCACTCCTAGGTTGATTGCTAAGTAAGGTCCTACTTCCTATTGTGTATAGTATTGCTTTTAATCAAATTTTCTTCAATTGTAACCAAAATACTTCCTTAATTCACTGATGATTGATTTTTGATAATTTGTATAATTAATTAATAAATTAGTGTAAAATCATTATCAAATAAGGGTCAAGCATATAAGAATAACCCATTAAACACTCCAAAATATTGCCTTATCATTAAGCAAGAACATTTCTATTTTTTTTTCCCAATCCCTCACTATTTCTATGTTTAACCTAGAATGAACACGGTAAGCAAAAAGATTGATTATTCTTAATTATCTTTTAAAGAATTAAATTCTTGATTAGTTCTGATTTTTGCTACTATATAAAATAGGGTTCCACACATTTAAATTCACACACTTTAGAATAAATCACATTATCAAGAGGACATTGAAGACATGCTTTTTAGCAAACAGGACTAAATAATGTGACTTTCTCAAACTTATCCATTAATCATCATCAAAGAGAAGGAGAGAAAAGAAAAAACTTGAAAGTGTTGAGAATACTTCCCTTAGCAACACATTGGGTGCAAATCCAAGTGTGGATCCACCATTAAATTTGTTGATTCTCTCACACTCTTCTTTAGAAATTTCACATTAAATATGTGTGTATTAGTGCTTGTGTAATAATTTTCAAGGTATTTGTGAAGCTTTCTTAATCGAGATAAATAGCAATTGAATTTGAGTCGTTGAACACCTAAAATCAATGATATTCCAAAGAGATCTTACTTCATACATTATGACTTCTTACCCAATTATAAAATGGTATATATAGTGGTCCTTTTTATCAATATTGCATATTAAAATATGCATTAACGGTGGTGGCAAAAATGGCCAAGCCTTTTACAAATAGATAATAATGGTATGGTCTTTGTAAAGTTTTTTATTTGCTTTGGTTGGAAGAAAATTTTTGAGACCCAAATTAATTGTTTTTCTTTCTTCTCAAGAAGAGAAAAATGTCATTTTTCTTACTTTTTTTACTCCTTGTTTTTTTTACCCTCATTCCTTTGTTCTAAATAAAGTATGAGTCTTTTTTTTATTATAAAATTTTGGTAGAAATATATATTTTTTAAAAGTAATATTAAAAAAATTAAAAAAATAAAATATTTAGAAGTTTAATTTTGTTTAAGAATGACATTTTAAAATGAGTTTAGACAAATCAAATTTATTTTTGATGATACAATAGAAATACTTTATGGCCTAGTTTAGGATATAGTTTTTTTAAGAGAAAGGGAGGGAAGGAGAATGTTTATTTGATGACAAACCCTTCAAAAACTTTCTAAGTTTATGGTTTTAAGTTCTCCCATTTTAATTTTTTTTTTATTAAGCTTCCTTCCTTCTCCCTTGTCCTCTCTTACTTTGCTCTTTAAACTTTCTTTTTTTCCTGTTTTCTAAACTTCCAAACAAAACTTTAGGTTGTGTTTAAATAGAGTAATTTTAAATTCTATGTATTTGTATAGTAAAAAAAAAATGTTTAAAATATTAAAAAAATTTAAGTAGATAATTTTTATGTCAAATACAAAAATTTTCAAATGATTTGTATTTAGAGATAATTTTAAAATCCCTCTCTTATACTTTACATTTTATCTTAGTCATTCATAGCTCCTCTCATGCTTTAACTCTCACTTTAAACATTCTTTCATTATTTATTTCATCTGGATTTTAACATTGATCTATGTTATAGATCTTATACCTAGAATCAATTCTAAAGTAAGCCGTGATATAACCTCTCAACAAATAATGCGTGTAGTTAGCTAATTGTGATTTGCAATCGAATCTAGGTGCAAAAACAATGCCTTATGAATGCCCTAAAGTTACAACACTATTTTCAATGCAAAATAAATGTATTTAAAAATAAAGACAAAACCTTATCTATTTGTATGACGTAATCAAAGTATACTAAATATTTATTTAAAAAAGTCTTAAAGAAAGGAGAAATTATATATTTTTTTTCATATAAATGTGAAAGATTTGAATGGCACAGAAGAAGTTAATTAAATTCAAATGATATTTTCCCATCAAATTTTTCTTGACAACTGGCACACAAATTAAAGAGAGATGTTATTGTTGTACCATAAAACAGAGTTAGACAAATATGACATTCACCAACTCCAATCCCCACTCCTCAATTACACATTCACCCTTTAAGTAGAGAAAATCAATGCTTCCTTGCATATACATGCAAACTCTTTTGTAGACTAACTAGATCATTCTATTTCCTTACTAATTTTACTCAAACATAATTAGTTTCTTAATAATTTAGAGGACAGATATAGCATCTGAAGCGATCAGGCTTCCTGCAAGAAAACATCTTGGGCCTTGCTTTTAAGGAAATTTAGAATTACAAAAGCTAGATACCCAACTCTTGTTAGTGCTTGATTACAACTCCTTCAAAAATGCCATCAGACCTGAAGTTAGGTGAGAAGAGTCTTGGATCAACTGGTCCTGGAAGATTAAATGAAAGTGTGAATGGTCCAGAAGAGCATAACAGCTGATTTTTCATCTCAAAAACCCGTGATTGTTTTTTTATAATTCTTCCACCAGTTAGCACCCCTTTGATCTGAACCTTCCCATCTGATTCAATATCACAACGGAACTGACCTGCTGCAAAGTATGATGATAATTCATTTAAAAGAACAATTAAGAAAGATTTTTTATGAAAAACAGGCATGCATGTTAGGTGAGTTATGGATTTATCATTAGATGAAGTTTGCTGGATTATCTAACACAAGAATCAGAGAAAGAGGATGAGACCAGGCTGATCATAGAGTTTAAGGATCCTGAAGCAACATGCATTAGAAAATGGTCATCTTTGCACCATTATCTTTTGCTTTCCCCAGTTTTTCTCTTTCCAACAAACATCAGGTAAAATGAATTCCTGAGGTTGTAATAGGCATCTCACATATCATGTTCTTTTTCGGCACCAGCAATTTTAGAATGTTGTTTATATAGTAAAAGATTGTAATGCATTAAACATCATATTCCTATTAAAAGTATTCCTACACCTCAAACAAGCTGGGGATAGTCGTTCTCAGCAATACAAAGAACATACATGATATACCAGCTCAGATGAACTTCACTACCCAGTCTTATCCTCTTTGTTGAAGGAGCTATTTAACTTTTGCAGCCCACAACATCACTCATAAAATTGCCCAAATAAATGAGTTAGTTACTAATAGAACAGCTATGATTAAAGGAGGCCCATAAGAAAAGCAGGCTACAAAAATGGCTATAGTGCAATGCATAAAAGGGCCATTTTCATTTCTCATAAATTAAATAAAAACCCTTCCAAAAGATAATCAAAGACTGGAAAAAGCAAGCTGAGTAAATAAAAAGAGGAGAAACATACAGTAATCTTTCTTGACCCCTGGTAAGGAAACTCGGAACAGATAGGCTACTTTACTTATACCAATATCCACAACACCAACAGATGGACCAAATAACCCTCTCCTTGCTGTCCCTGTTAAAATAGGATAAGAATCTTGGTCACAGTCATCAGTGTCAGGAACAGAGAGAAGGGGCATCAAGGTAGGCCCATGCCCATCAGATTTGCACATATTCTTCAAAGGATCTCCCTTGGCATTATTTCTTGTACTATAGACATGGGGAAATTCTGGCACTGGTAGAGTATCATCAATATACTTTTGCTTGGGCTCTTCTTGAAACTTTGATGATTGGCATCCACCATTTGGAACTGTCTCTGCCACTTTGTTCATGCAATTACCACCACCAGGCTTGCTTGTTTGCAGGTCAAGTTGAAAACGCAGGCATTCAGTTAGATTTAACTTCAAAGTGCTGGAACCAGTTAAAGACCTGAATCTATTTAAATTCTCCTCTTTGATGCACAGCACGGAAGGATCATCAATTAAAACAACCCCTTTAACTATTCTGAAGCTATCAGGATACCATATCTGATGGTGAAGATCCAATGGGAAAAAACTTGTGAACTGAGGACTATCCTCAGTGAAGTGAGAGGTGGGTAAAAATAATTTTCCCTTTAGATACATATGGAACATATTGAGATCTAAGATAAGTTGAGGAAAAGCATCTCTAAGTAGATAGTAATACAATCTCTCCAAGAAAGAAATGCTAACATAGGAAGGTCCCAAATCACTCAAGGCATAGGGTGGGAATCCATCCTTGCGTCTTTGAATAACAGAACATTTTGGATCATGAGAGTTAACATCAGGTCCCAAGTAAGTAGTAATGATGAAATCAATGAGAAATTTCCGATCACTATCATTATCAGTAACAGACCTTTTGTTATATATATTTCCTTTCGAATCCATGAGTGATGTGGATTCACGTTCACCTGAAAATAGCAGAGAGATTACAGTTGAGGAATATATTAATAATTTGTAATTTCTAATCAAGGAATCAAAATTGTTCACAAAGAAGTTAATATATAATCATAATTATTCCAAAACAAAAATAAAAAACCTAGGTATATAAAATTGAGGGAAAAAATAAAACAACATTAGAGTGAGAAAATGTGAAGTGTAGTATGTGGAGTGATGTCGCTAAGAAGGAGAAACAGTGAGAAGAGTGACTCACAGCAATAGAAAACGCGTTGAAAAGAGAAATTGGAAGCAAGCGACAAAGAGAGTGAATGAGTGAGTACGGCAAATCACAATATTCACTCTCACTTCTTATATGCTGGACTTGCAACTTCTGACATTACTTCATGTGACACAATGTGCTGCAACTTGACCCTTAAGTCTTCAGCTTTTACTTTTTTGTTTGATTATTTTTTAAGGAAAAATTATTTTTAATTATAAACATGCCCAAAAAAATTTTAATTAATGAATTAAGGGTTTTCCATAAAATAAGATATGTGACTGGGTCGGGGTAAGCATATGTTGGAAATGGAGTGCAGAAAATTTTCATGCGGACACAAGGAGGATATATCAACCTTTCCAAGTATAATAATACTTCCTCATCTTTGTCAAACATGGTTCAGAAATACACCAAGGCTGTTCCTCGTCTAAAGGGAAAATACAGGATCAGTGCAATCATAATTAATCATACAAGCATGATTCATTTAACTCCCTCAGGGCACTAACAGTTTCTGCCATTTGCGTCATTTTGTACATGCCTAACCCAGACAATTTCCCTTCTAGAAACAGAAATACAGAGACCTCACACACAGTTCATGTACACACAATTCTCCCTCCCTATATATTACTGCATTACAATGTGCTGGGAAGAAAATTAATGCTGAGATGACTACAGATGAAAATGCTGAAAAGAATGCACACTTGAATTGATTCCCTGAACTCATTTCCTTTCTGGAAAATTATTATCATTCTCTCTAATTTCTTAGGTGATGAAGTAGCTGTGATGATTCTGATCCAGGACTGTAATTCAGCCCATTTATATTCCATTTTGTTTTATTGACTCTTCTTCCTATTAGAAAAGTTACAAACTACGTCGTCATATTGTACTTCTCTACAATCCCACTAGTTGCTGTACTGTTCCATTGAGTTTTTTCCCTTCTCAATATTAATTCAGCCAAGTATTTGCACTTCCATTATCTGTACTCTTACACAATGTTATTCATTTTAATAATATTCATGTTCTGAATTTTTCTAATTATCTTCTCATGTCCTTAGGTTTGCCTAGATTATCTTATCATCTTCACTCTTGGTTTCCTAGTAGGTGGTCTAGGTCTGTCGTGTACACTGTTTAAGAGACATTAACCATATCAATTTCAGACTTTCAGCAAAGTATTTCCATGCACTCCTACTTAAACAGTCATGTATACATAATTCAACCAACAGTCCAGGAAGTTTAAAACATTCTGCACTCAGGTTATATTACTTGCATTCTGCACAAGGGCCTAACTAGACACATTCTGCACAACTTGCTGACCAAATTACATTCTGCTCTAAGTCACACGCCCTGCGTAATTAATTGATCAAGCCATATTCTGCACTAGCTACATATATATATAGTCCAATGGATTAACTAAAACATGTTCTGCACTACACATATAGGTTGCATAATTAGGTAACAAAAACACTTCTGCATTACACACATTTTCTGCATAATCAAATGATCAAGATACATTCTGCATAACACATAGGTTCTGCTTACTTAAATATCCAAAACACATTCTGCATAATCAAGTGAACTAAAGCATTCTGCAGCGCACAGAAATTCTGCATAACTAAGTGAATTAAAGCATTCACCACACACAAATTCCGCATAACTAAGTGAATTAAAGCATTCTGCACCACACGCAAATTCTGCATTAACATGTTTTCTGCATAATTAATTTATTTAAACACATTCTGCATAATTACTGGACTAGCATATTCTGTACTTACACTACATCATCATAGTTTCAGCAAGGAACATCTATCATTACCCTAAACATTGCATTTTCACTATAGCAACTTAATTCTGTGTTGAGATTAATACGATTATTAAAGCCTCATTTACTCAATATCCAATTTAATCCTTTCCATTTTTATTGAGGTTTTCTAAGTTGTCTTGCCCCTCTCTCCTTTTTGGTGATTCCTCTTTCCCTATATTACCTCTCGGTCTCCACACTTGGATGCCTTAAACAGTTACTTATCTCCATTCCTAGGTAGGTCCTAATCCATTACTTCAATATATTGGATTGCCAAATGTTAAATTGTACATTCACAAGGGTTATGGATCTTGGTTACCTATCTCTTGTTTTGGTTTAATCCTATTCATACTACCCTAAGACATAAGTTCTCCCTCTCCTTCCTCTCAGCACCCCTCATTTTTTCTAAAGGGACACTTTAATAATTTATTAACCTCATCATCAATTCTTCATTGTTGACTTTTGGAAACAAGGCCAAGGTACACAACACAGTTCAAGGAAGTTGTATCGCAGTCATTCAGTCCTAGTTCAAGTATGTTTTATTAATATCACAGCTTTTCAAGCATAACATTTTTATGCCATTTATTAGGCAATTTATCCTGCTGGCCGAGACCACCAAGTTGCAAAACAGAGGGGTTCAGCAACGCTCCCTCACATTCACATATAAATCTATGTTTTTAACAAGATTCCAAGGTTGACGAGGCTACCATATTGCAGAAAACATGAAAGATAAGTGATTTTTGAAGGGGCATGCAAACCACATCCATCACACAGCATAATAACACACAAATCTACACATGCATGGCTGATCTAATGTGTTCAAAACAGGGTAATGGACTCACCCTTACACTATTCGTAGTTCTGCGGTGAAGAAGAGGAAATGTGATTAGTTTTTGGTGGTGCGACTTTCTTACTGAGCCTCGGTTCCTTCAACTTTCTTGGAGGTGACCTTGGTTCCTAACAAGAACACGGTTCCTCTGGTCCGTTAGAGCTGAAAATGAGGTGCAGTGAGATGAGAATGGAGTTTTAATTGAAGAAGACTTACCTGCTTCAAGTTCTCTGTTTCCAACAAGGTGAAAACATTCAAGTGAACATGCAGCTGGGTGATCAGCGAGACTTACGAGAAATTTTGAAGTGTCTGTGTGACACAGTGTGCTGCAACTTGACCCTTAAATAATCTTCAGCTTTTATTTCTTTCTTTGAATTTTTTTAAAAAAATTTACTTTTAATTATAAACATGCCCAAACAAAAATTTAATTGATGAATTAGGTTTCATATAAAATAAAATGTATGTGACACATTGTTTTCCCGGTAAAATAAAAAATCAATTTCATAAAAATTATATAATTTTCAATATATAAAGCTTTGTAATTACTTCATACGTCAGAATCAGTAAAAAAACATTAATATATTAGTGATAATGTTGATTGTATAAACTTCTTTTAATTTTAAAAAATTAATTTTAATATTAAATTATATTTGATAAAATTATCATATCCTATAAACATATATAAAAAGTGATAAATTTAAATTAAATTTTTAAGATAAAACTATAAATTTATAATTTTGTTAGAAACTTATTTTTTTAAGAAAATTAACGAGTAATAATTATGATAAATTTTAATTGTATCATAATTTTTTATTATAATTAATTTTTTTATTTGATATATGTGTATTTTTTTACTATAATTAAAATAAAATATAATTATTTTAAATATGTCAAGAAAAATTATTTTATACTTAATTAAACATTAAATTTTAATGTAATTTACAAATTATTTAGTAACTTTCAAGAATATAATTATTCAATATACTATAAATAATAATTAAAATATTATTAAGATATTTTAATATTTAATAGATATAATTTTCAATATTAAATTTTAATTAATTTTACATATAAATATGAATAAATATATAAATTAAAAATTAAATTATTATTTTATTTATATTTTAAATTAGTTACAATGCTCGCGTTGCACATTTTTTTTATTTTTGAAAAAAAATGTTAATATATAACACATGTTAATTATATTAACATAATAATAAATAAATTATATATATATATATATATATATATATTTAAAAAATTTATAAAATAATATAAAAATTAAAAATATATATTACATTAATCAACCTATAAAAATATAACAAGAATTATTATTTTTTTATAAATGTTTATTTAAAACATAATTATATATTTTAATTATAAGATAGTTAATATATTATTTAATAATATTTAATATTATATAAATATTAATAAATTAAATAAATAGAATTATAAATATGGATATAAATAAATAATAGTAAGTGGGGGAAAATTTTTAGTGACTAAATGATATGTTAATTTTTTAAAAATAAACTGTAATATATAAAATATGTTATCCGTCCATATACAATAGTGAATATATATATATATATATATATATATATATATATAAAGAACATATAAGGAAATTAAGAACATATGTTTAAAATTATAACATTTGAATATAATTTACATAAATCAACCTATAAAAATATAACTAAAAGTTTATTATTTTGTTTATTAATGTATATTCAATTCATAATTATATATTTTAATTTGTATAATATTTAATATATTATTTAATACTATTTAATATTATACATATACATTAAAAACATTAAATAAAAATAACTACAAATATAAATATAAATGAAAAATAGTAGTTGAGGAAGAAAATTTGTGAGAAATAAATGATATGATAATTGTGGAAAAAGAAACTTTAATAGATAAAATATGTTAACATACAAATATAATAGTGAATAAATTATATACATATATATTATTTAAAAAATATTGGTAAAATAATAAATGTATATTCAATACATAATTATATATTTTAATTTATAGGATAGTAAATATATTATTTAATACTATTAAATATTTTATTTAATACTATTTGGTTGTAACTTGGCTAAGGGTTGATACAAAAATGGTTTAAATTACCTTCAACTTACTTTAATAACATACTTTTGAAGCTAATTGTTAATATCCCTCTTTCTCTTTTTATATATATATATATATATATATATATATATATATATATATTATAATTTATTTTTAAGAAGAATATTTATCACTTGTCACCCCTTTATTTTTATATTCTTCTTTTACAAATAGATAATAATGATCCCATCTTTCTAAAGTTTTCTTTATTTTGGTGGGAAAAAATTATTTTTCTTTCTTTACAGAATGAGAAATTTTATTTTATTTTTTACTTTTTTTTCTTCTCATTCTTTTTGTACCCTTATTCCTTTTCCTTTGTTTCAAATAAAATATGAATCTTTTTTTATTATAAAATTTTGGTAGAAATATATATTTTTTAAAAATAATGTTAAAAAAATTATTATCCTATTTGAAAGATTTTTTATTATCCTTCCTTCCTTTTTCTCTTATTTCTTGTCTTTTAAATATTTTTTTTAAACTCTCAAACAAAAGTTTAAATCGTATTTAGATAGAATAATTTAAATTTTTTACATTGCATGTATTTGTATAGGGAAAAAAACATGTTTAAAATATTAAAAAAAATAATTATATAATTTTTATGTCAAATAAAAAGAAATTCAAATGTTCTGTGTTGAAAGAGAATTTAAAAAATCTCTATTATAGTTTAGATTTTATATCAATCATTCATAGCTCTTCTCATGCTTCAACTCTCACTTTAATTTAAACATCCTTGCTTCTTTATTGCATCTGGATTATAACATTGATCTATTTTATAGATCTTATACCTAGAATCATTTCTAAAGTAATCCTTGATAAAACCTCTTAACAAATAATGTGTGTAGTTAGCTAGTTGTGATTTGCAATTGAATCTAGGTGCAACAACAAGGCCTTATGAATCTCCTTATGCTATACTCAACACTATTTTCAATGCAAAATATATGTATTTAAAAATAAAGACAAAGGATTATCTATTTGTACGATGTAATCAAAGTATACTAAACATTTAATGAAGTCTTAAAAGAAAGGAGAAAAGAGATTTTTCTCATGTGTAAATGTAAAAGATTTGAATGGCACAGAAGAAGTTAATTAAATTCAAATGATATTTTTTCATCGAATTTTTCTTGACAACTGGCATACAAATTGAAGAGAGATGTTCTTGTTGTTAGCACCCCTTTGATCTGAACCCTCCCATCTAATTCAATATCACAACGGAACTGACCTGGCTGCAGCAAAGTATGATGATAATTCATTTAAAAGAACAATTAAGAAAGAATATTTTATGAAAAACAGGCGTGCATGTTAGGTGAGTTATGGATTTATCATTAGATGAAGTTTGCTGGATTATCTAACACAAGAATGAGACCAGGCAGATCATAGAGTTTAAGGATCCTGAAGCAACATGCATTAGACAATGGTTATATTCTGGAGTGATTGTCATGGCATTAATCGTCATATTCCTATTAAAAGACTTCACCTCAATAGTTGTTCTCAGCAATACCAAAAGCATACATGATATATGGGTCACATGAACTTCACTCCTAGGCTTATCCTCTTTGTTGAAGGGGCTATGTAACTTTTGCAGCCCACAACATCACTCATAAAATTTCCCTAATAAATGAGTTTGTTTTTAATAGAACAACTATGATTAACAGAGGCCCATAAGAAAAGCAGGCTGGCTACAAGCATTCAGTAATTATGCATGACTTTTCATACAAAAAAGGCTATAGTGCAATGCATAGAAGGGCCATTTTCATTTCTCATAAATTAAATAAAAACCCTTCCAAAAGATAATCAAAGACAATAAAAAGACTGGAAAAAGCAGAATAAATAAAAAGAGGAACAACATACAGTAATCTTTTTTGACTCCTGGTAAGGAAACTCGAACAGATAGACTACTTTACTAACCAATATCCACAACACCAACAGATGGACCAAATAACCCTCTCCTTGCTAGTAATACAATCTCTCAAAGAAAGAAATGCTAACATAGGAAGGTCCCAAATCACTCAAGGCATAGGGAGGGAATCCATCCATGTGTCTTTGAATAACAGAACATTTTGGATCATGAGATTTAACACCAGGTCCCAAAGACCCAAGTAAGTAGTAATGATGAAATCAATGAGAAATTTCCTAATAATTTTAGAAATATATTAATAATTTGTAATTTCTAATTAAGGAATCAAAACTCTGCACAAAGAAGTTAATATATATTCATAATTATTCCAAAACAAAAATAAAAAACTAGGTATATAAAATTGAGGGAAAAAAAATAAAATAGCATTAGAGTGAGAAAATGTGTAGTCTAGTGTGTGGAGTGATGTTTCTAAGCAGGAGAAACAGTGAGAAGAGTGACTCACAGCAATAGAAAATGCGTTGAGTAATAAATCTGTATTTTAGCATGTTTTAATAGCTTATATATCAAGGAATGATCGTTAGTTTTGCACCTAGATTATCTTACCATCTTCACTCTGGGTTGCCTACTTGTAATTAGGTGGTCTAGGTCTGTAGTATACACAGTTTAAGGGACTTTAACCATTTCAGTTTCAGCAAAGTATTTCCATGCTTGATTAACAATTAACCATTTCAGCAAAGCTGGACTCTGACTTAAACAGTCATGTATACATAATTAAACCAACAGGAAGTTAAAAATGTTCTGCAGCCAGGTTATATTGCATTCTGCACAAGGGCCTAACTAAGACACATTCTGCACAACTTGCTGACCAACATGTTCTGCACTATATATATATAACCCAATGGATTAACTAAAACACATAGGTTCTGCATACTTAAATATCCAAAACACATTCTGCATAACTAAGTGAATTAAAACATTCTCCAACACACACAAATTCTGTATAACTAAGTGGATTAAAGCATTCTGCACCGCACACAAATTCTGTATAACTAAGTTAACTTGATCAAAACACATTCTGCATTAACATATTTTCTGCATAATTAGTTTAGTTAAATACACTCTGCATTAACATGTTTTCTGCACAGTTAATGGACTAGCATATTCTGCACTTACACTACTATTTTCAGTACAAAACCCGGACTATTTTAATCAATGAATTAAGGATTTTCTTAAAATAAAATATATGTGACAAAATGCTTTGTAATTACTTTGTGCAATCAGTACAAATACATTAATATATTAGTAGTCATGATGTTCGTTCATTGCACAAATTTATTTTAATTTAAAAAAGTTAATTTTAATATATAAATTATATTGGATAAAATTATTATATATTATACAAATATAAAAAAAGTATTAAATTAAAATTAAATTATTAAGATAAAATTATAAATTTATAATTTTAATAAAACTTATTTTTTAAAATTAACACTTAATAATTAAGATAAATATTGATTTTATCTTAATTTTTTATTATATTTAATAATTTTTTAATTTAATATATGTGTACTTTTTACTATAATTAAAAATTACGATTAAAAAAATAAAATATACTTATTTTAAATATGTCAGGATAAATTGTTTTATACTTAATTAGTAATTATATTTTAATATAATTTATAAATCATTAGAGTAACTTTAAAAAATATAATTACTCAATATATCAGTGATAATAATTAAAATATTTTTAAGATATAGTTAATATTTATTAAAATAAATTTTAATAATACATTTTAATTAATTTTACATATAAACTGCATAAAGATAAAGTAAAAAATAAATTATTATTTTATTTATATTTTGAATTAATTACACTGCTCGTGAGCTGCACAAATTTATTTAATTTTTAAAAAATAAGCTTTAATATATAAAATATCTCAATTATACTAATAAATAATGAATATATTATATATATAAATATATATTATTATTTAAATATATATTTAAAATTACAATATTTAAATATAATTTACATAAATTAACCTATAAAAATATAACATAAAAAGAATTATAAATTTGTTTATAAATATATTAAATACATAATTATATATTATAATTTATAAGATAGTTAATAAATTTTTAATACTATTTAATATTATATATATTAAAAAATTAAATAAAAATAACTAGAAATATGTTTATATATGAAACATAGTAGGTGATATACAAAATACGAGGAGGTAAATACATGCATTCACTTACAATAATTTATAACAAACATGTATATCAAACAAAAAATATATTTATATATTATCTTAAAAATATAAAACATATTTAATATTTTTATCTAATAATTAAGAAAATGTTAAACATTAAAAGTAAAAGAATCTAAAATATTCTGAATATTTTGTTTAAGCACAGGAGAATAGTGAAGGGTAGAGGCTTGGGGATGTCACCAGAGAAGAAATAGCAAACACCAGGATAAGTCATCCAATGAGCTGTTTGTGAATATTTTCCTGTACTGGGCGCTGAGTGCTTAGTTCTTCTTGGATGGGATGCATGTAAATAGCATCATTTTTTAACTCAAATTGACCAGTTCGGTTATTTTTTCTTTTCAAAATAACTATTATTTAATACACTACTAAAATTATGAAACAAGCATTTGTTCATTCAAATAATTAATAATAACCAGTTTATAAAATAAAATTTGGGTCAAAATTATTAAATACTATCTAAACAATGAAAGAAAAAAAAATTATATAAACAATTTAAAATTATATAAGAAAATCTTTTGACATAGAAAATCTAGTCCTTCCCACTAGAGGCCAGGGTCTCCAGTGGGTGGGTTTGTTCAGCTCAAACACTGTGGAGGCAGAGAAGAGGCTCAAAGAATGGCAGCAGAGTCACTGAGAGTAACCACTTCATCTCTCTGCCATCTCAATGAATCACAGAGGAGACCAACCCCACTCTCTCCGGTTCGCTTCATGGGTTTTCGCCCTCGACCCTCTCACTCTCTCTGTTCATCTTCTCTTTTGCACTTCTTGGGGAGTTCTCGAATCAACCACAATTCTTCCAATTCACGCCACCTTGCTCCAAGAAGAAGAAACCATTCTGTTTTCGCCTCCCATGTCGAAAGCCACACAACCTTTCACTTAGAGCGGTGTTTTGCAGCGCCGTCCGCCTCTTCCACTTCGATGAAGGGCCAGTACGGTGCCTTCGGTGCCGTTACCTTGGAGAAATCAAAGCTTGATTTAACGCAAAAGCAAACCCAATCCTCCCCCAAGGTAACTCCTTTTTCCTTCTTTTCTTTCACCTGTTTAGGGTTTTCTTCAAAGCTTCCGTTTCTTTTATCATTTTATTTTAGTTTTATCATTTCTTTTATTTTATTTGCCTTTTTCATTTTTGTTTATGGGTGGATAATTAACTTTTACTCTCCAACTGCTTACTACTCGAAATAAGAGGTTATTGAAAATTGAATCATCGTCATTGTAATAGACAATAACAATTTTTGTTTTACTCTTTTTGTTTCTTGTGCTTCATTTGCCTAATAGTGTCTTGCATTATGCTTTGTTAGGGATGAAAAGTGTGTTTGAAAAGCTAGGTTTTACTTGACTGAAGGTGTTTTTGTTGATTGCTACTGTTAACCATATGCTTTTGTAAATGCTTTAAGTTGTTTTAGTTTATTGGATGTCAAATAAGTAGTTTCTACATTTTTACAAATAATTTAGTTTCTTATCCAAGTTTATTAAAAAGCTTTAGGTTACGATAATTAGCTTTTGTTTGATTTGAATTACTATAAATTTACTATCACTATTGAATAAAGTTGAGTTCATTTCTTATTCATTCTCCTCACAATTCTATGAATTTTTTCTTTATTCAATTTTTACTCTTGTGCCATAAAAACTAAGAAAGTGGTATCTGAGCTATCTTCTCACATATCTATGAAAATGGATGTTGAATCAAATATCTCACAAGTTGCTCCCCTTGTCTTGGATGGAGAAAACTCTGATCCTTGGGCTATCAAAATAGAGACTTACCTTGAGACTTTGGATCTTTGGAAAACTGTTGAAGAGGATTACGAAGTTCTTCTGCTCTCGCACTATCTTACCCTGATTCAAATAAAAATTCACAAGGAGAGAAAAACATGGAAGGAAAAGGCAAAATTATGTCTTTTTGCTGGTGTTTTAACAACTATCTTCACCAAGATCACGACTTTAAAAGCAACAAAGCCAATTTGGAATTATCTCAAGGAAGAATATGTCGAAAATGAAAGAATTTGAGGCAACCAAAGTATACTCACGCAGGCTGCTTGACATAGCTAACAAAGTAAGATTACTAAGCATTGAGTTTTCTTATTCTAGAATTATGGAAAATTTTTTGGTAATGGTGCCCAAAAGATTTTAGGCAACAATCACCACTTTAAAAAATCACACTGGTGAAACTGTTAAATGCCTTACAAGCATAAGAACAAAAGCATTGGATGAGACAAGAGGGTGTTGTTGAGAGAGTTACATGTCACTCATCATGAAAATGAAAAATACAAGAAAAAATATTATCCTCCATGTCACCATTGTGGAAAAAATGACCATTTTCCTTTCAAATGTTGGAGGAAGCTTGATACACAATGCAGTAAATACAACCAAATGGGACATGGTGTTATATGCAAAAATAAAAACCAACACTGAGATGAAGAAGCTAAGATTTTTTATTAGGAGGAAGAAGATCATTTATATGTTGCTATTTGTTTCTCAGACTTTAAATCAAATAAAAGTTGGCTAATTGATAGTGGTTGCACTAACCATATGACTAATAACAAAGAGCTTTTTAGAGATTTGATGTCGACCAACATCACAAAAGTCAAAATAGGTATTGGTGATTTCATCACAGTCAAAGGAAATGGGACAATTGTAATAGCAAGCTACTCAAGCATAAAATTAATTCATGATGTTCTTTTGGTCCTGAAATTAATCAAAATTTGTTAAGTGTTGGTCAACTGATTAAAAGAGGATTTAAAGTTATTTTTGAAGACAAACATTGTTTGATTAAATATGAAGTTAATCAAGATATTTTCATGGAGATGACTCCGTACTCCAATTTGGCGGAGGAACTCTAGGACACCTTTGGAGAAATGCACCTTGTGCTGTAGCTAATCAAGTAGCTCTTGAAGCATGTATACAAGCTCAGAATGAGGGACATGATTTTGCTCGTGAAGTTAATGAAATTATCCGTGATGATAGTAAATGGAGTCCTGAATTAGCTACTGCTTGTGAGGTAAAAATGAAAAGAAACAATTTTACTCTAAATCTGTTGGAGGAGGAGCAAACAACTTTCTCAGACAAAGAAAATATCACAACAATTCATCTTGATATCTTGAGTGTTGAAAGTAAGTTTTCTTGTTTCATGTAAAGTGTAAATGAAAGACATCTCAAGGTTACAAAAATGGTGGTTAAATATTTCAAAGACACTCGTAACTCAGGCATCAACTTTAAGCGGAGTGAAAATTTTAAGTTGACTGATTTTTGTAACTATTATCGGAGTGACTCAGTTAATGATTGGAGAAATTTCTTAAGACTAGTGACATTGAATCACGTTCTGTGACAAAAAAGGATGTTATTTAATTCTAATTTGAAACAAAAAGAGAACACAAGATTTTTCCTAACAACAAGTCTAGTTTTTTTTACAAATTTAAATAGCAAAAAAAATAAAAATAAAAATAAAATAGAGTTTGCTGTATAAAAAATAAGAAGTGTTAACAATATGCTTTTGTAACTGCTTTCATTTGTTTTTTGTTGTTTCAGTTTATTGTACCTGTATCTTAGTTAATAAGAGTTTCTATATTTTTTGGAATAATTTAGTTTGTTATCCAAGTTTGTTAAAAATCTTTTAGTTACTTTGTTTCTGTTTTATTTGAATTACCATAAATGTACTGTCACTATGGAATAATGTTGAGTTCATTTCTCATTCATTTTCCTCATAATTCTACACATTTTTCTTTCTTCCTTTTTTACTTTTGTGCCATAAAAACTATAACGGGTATTGAGTCTGAAATGAGATTGGATTGAATATTTTAAAGCGTTACTTATGTTGTTTACATAAAGGATTATCGATTACATATGAGAAATGTCCAGGCTGACTGACTGGTCTTTCCCAATAACACGTTTGCTGTCCATTTTGGCAACATATGTTGTTACTTGAGCCTAGAACCATGTGGTATCTCTAGGCAGCTACCTTAGTTGAATTATTTGTTCCCACTCAATAATTGTTAAGATTATCAAAAGCTTGTAATAGCTCCTGAGAAAACAAGTTTTTTATGATTACGCCAGCTATAATCAGCATCAGCAATAGCATGTACCTATGAAGCATGGACACCTCTCTTGTTTGAGGTGTCATTGTGTCCTACATGTTTCTAACATCGATACTTCTCAAACACTTGTTCGACATGAGTTGCACACTCCTTATTAGGTGTTCAATTAATTTTTTTGACTCGGACACTTGAGCTAACACTTCTATATTTTTTGGCCACCACCTAAACCTACACTACAGTATAGATGGACCCATACTGATATTAACTAAATTTTCAATTTTTTTAACTTTTAATAAACACAAACTTCAAATATAAGGTAAATAGTGCTTATTCTTTTTAGTAGAGCTTGTTATCATAGAAAATAATATAAAACTAGTGTATTGGTTTCATAAGGTTAATCTGATATAATTTTATCTTGTTTGACATTTTTTTACAGAAACCAAGTACTTACATTGTAAAATATCTTAATATTTTTTTGGGAAGCTTATTAATTACTATGTGTGTGTGTATTGTTGTCCTATATTTTTAACATAAGCCATGTCATGTTGAAGTCTGTGCTTTGTAGGCTCATACCAAATTTCTTATTTTGACCACGAAAACTGTTTTGGAGTTTGGAGGGGGAAAGAAGGAAATGATTTGAAGGGTAAGGGAGGAGAGGAGAAGGGAGAAGAAAGGAGAGTTAATAAAAAATCTTCTAAATTGAGAAAATTTAAAAACATAGAATTAGGAGGATTTATAACATAATTGTTAATCTTAGATAGCAGGGTGTAGTGGATGATCCTCAAAACGCTAAAGCAGAATAGCACATAGTGGGATTACTGCTATTTTAAAGTTTTTTATATGGAGATAAAATATATAAATATGCAGGTAATTTTGTATATAATGCTAAAAAAAATGCATAAATAGCATATGAATAATTATCAACAAAAGACAAAGAGAAGAAAGAAAGTGAATTTTCTGAAAGAACACAAGCAGGACTGTAAATCATAGAATAGAAAGAAGAAAGGAAGTAGATTTTGCTAGAGAAGTCATCAAAGATGAGTGGCTCTGCTGGATTGGAGATTGTTGCAAAGCAGAACAGAGATAGAGATGAGAGGAGCTTTGAACAGAGAAGGTGGGGTTTTGTCATGTGTCTCCAGTTGCAAAGCAGATGAGCGGAAGGGGTGTCGAAGAGAGAAAGGAAGAAGAAAACTGCAGGAAAAAGTGAGGTTAGATCTGAAAACTGAGAAGACTATTTTACCCTTAAAAACCTTAAAGACTGTCCATCATAAGGGCAAGTAGGAAAAATCAGTTTGTTTATAAAAGATTAAAAGTTTTTTTTGTCCATAAAACTCTAAAATTACTTTGTTTTGAGGGTAGAAAGTAACTTTCCCTATGGTGGCCCCGTGAAAGGCTGTGTTTTGGGCTGCAAATACAGTTGCGATGGTCATGACAGCAAAAACACTCTGCTATGCCATATCTGTACAGGCCAAAAGCTGCCTTGCCATGCACCACCGCTGTCGCACGCTGTTGACAACTATGGTTTATAAAACCTCTCTCTCATCTAAAAACTCCCAAATAAAGACTATCATGATATGAGGCTTCCCCTTCCCTTCCAAAACCCAACTCTCAAACCAAGCTTAAAAGTTCTTAAAGATAATAATATTATCATTATAGTTTTTTTTTTTTCCTTTAATAGAAAAAAGGATTTCACAGAAAAAAGAGCTGACTGATTAATTAATTCAATTTATCCTTGTTTGATATTCTTGATTATTGGAATGTGTGATTTTTTTTTCTTAGCTAATTTTTGAGCTTTTTGTCTTTAAAAGCCCAATTTCGAACTTCCATTAATATTTAAGTTAGGTGCAATTTTCTGACTGGAAGTTCTAAGAAAGAAAAGGTTTCCATTACTCCTTCTATGTTATCCCCTCAAATTATTAATGTCTAATGAGAAATAGGCTAGACAGTCAATGTGTTATGGTATGCAGGATCCCTTAATGAGAGTACCCTTTTAAGGTTGTTTATTCTGAATGCATAAAACAATGATATTTAGTTTAAGCTCAGTGTCTGGGTTGCGTTACTGTACCTAAACTTTCAGTGTAGTTTGCATGAGATCTATGTTTGTATTGGGTGATCAGCTTTGATTTGTTGAGTTCATTTTTATCTTTATTTGCAAGTTAGTACCTTGAAATTCATTTTCATGCTTTTGTTGGCAGCTAGATGTTGGGGGAGGTGGTGGAGATATTGGAAAAAAAATCAACCATGGTGGTGGTGATGGAGGTGATGATGATGGTGATGATGATGATTACTTTGATGACTTTGATGATGGTGATGAGGGAGATGAGGGTGGCTTGTTTAGGATACGGATACTTCTTGAAGAGGTTAGGTATATCATTTAATAGTATTTTTTTGAAATTTCCCCCTTCTGTAAAACATATACAACCTTTTATTGCTTTAATTTGCATTTCCTAAATAAATGAAATTTATTTTGTCCCTGTTGCAGTTATTTGACCGAAAATTTGTGGATGCTGTGTTAAATGAATGGCAAAGGACTATGATGGATTTGCCTGCTGGGTTTCGGCAAGCTTATGAAATGGTACTGTATTTTTCAGTTGTATTTTCTTTTAGTCTGTGAAGCATACGGCTGCATACTGACTAAAGTTTTGCTTTAAGGGGTTGGTTAGCTCAGCTCAAATGGTAAAATTTCTAGCAATCAATGCTAGGCCAACCACCAGTAGGTTTATTTCCCGAAAACTTCCTCAAGCACCATCGAGGGCTTTCATAGGAAGGTAATTTCAATTATGTCCCTATTGTCTTCCAGAATTTTACACAAATATAAGAAATTTGGAATTTAATACCTCAAATTTCAACCTATGGTTTTTCTTCTGAATCATTAGTTTTCCATTTTTGGTTTAAATACCTTTCTTTATGATAAGCTACAAAAGAGAGGGACAGTTCTCTCTGGAAAAACTTCTCAATGACGGAACCGGAGCTTTAACCTTGTTTTCTGCTTTCCCCTGATAGTATAAGAGGGTTATATCTTTTGCATACATGGAAAGTACATTGTACATCTAATTTTTATGGTCAAATCGGCAGCATGATGAAAATTTATGAAATGAATGCTTTTACTTTTGCTGTTTGAACTTTCTATTTGGAGTGTATGGTTTTATATACTACTATCTCATCATATATAAATCTTTGATTGCACAGGTTGCTTGCAGATCCTGCATTCTTGTATAGGTTTCTATTAGAGGAGGTTGCAACAATAGGATGCTCAGTGTGGTGGGAGTTTAAAAATCGAAAAGATAGGTTTGTTCTGTTTGTTTTTAAATGATTTGGAAGTTTGTCTGGTGTTCTTATGATGAATTAAAGTAATAACTGTTAACTTTAATTTGACTCTAGGATAAAGCAGGAGTGGGATCTTGCACTTATCAATGTGCTCACAGCAGCAACATGCAATGCAGTAGTTGTTTGGTCCCTTGCACCTTGTCGATCATATGGGAACACTTTTCGGTTTGATTTACAAAATACATTGCAGAAGCTTCCTAACAACATATTTGAAAAGAGCTATCCACTTAGGGAATTTGACTTGCAAAAGAGAATTCAGTGCTTTTTGTTCAAGGCTGCTGAGTTGTGCATGGTTGGTTTGAGTGCTGGTGCAGTACAGGGTACATTGTCAAACACTTTGGCAAGGAAAAAGGAAGGAAGGTATACAGGGTTGGAACCCAACTTAAGTTCAATAGCATGTTTGGTCAAATTAGGAGTTCTTAATACTAATTTTTTTTCTTTACATATGTCATGCCTGAATCATCTGCAGATTATCTGTGACAGTCCCAAGTGTAAGCAGCAATGCACTTGGTTACGGTGCTTTCCTTGGAATTTATGCTAACCTGAGATATCAACTGTTATGTGGATTTGATAGCGCGATGATGAGCCATTTTGATGTTATTGGAGTTGCATTGTTCTTTAGCACAGCATTCAGGTATACCTTTTGCGGTACCAAATGAGTTGTTCGTTGGTATTGTTGAATTTGCTTTACCACTTTAGTTTTAGCAAATCTGCCAATAATTTTATATGGCAGAGGAAGAAAGTATTTTGGAGTTTTGATGCGCCTGTTTTTTGAGCATTTTATTCTGAATTGTGTGCAGGGCCTTGAACGTTCAATTAGGAGAAACTTCTAAGCGTGCCTGGCTCGGAGTTGAGGCAGATCCGCTGGCTCAGTCGGATGACCTCTTGAAAGCTTACAACAGGACTTCTGAGAATATAGAAAAGCCGTCCTCAAAATGGTTTATATCAAAAAATGCAGTTGTTTCTGGGCTTGGGCTCCTGGGCATCAAACAAGGGAATGCAGATGGGGCTGGCGCAGAATCTACACCTAAAGCTCGGCGAAAAAGGGTTGTTCGGAAGAAGGTTGCTGCAGGTTCAGCTTAGTTTCTTCTGATGTAAATGCAGTCATCCAATTTTGCTGTTTGCTAGAGTTTGCTACTACTGGAGTGTCCTTGGCGGTTACTGGCTGCTCCCCACTTTAGTGGACCAAGATTTTTCTTCACATTAACTAAAATTTGAGGAGGGTTATGTTTTTAAATTCTTTTTAGGGATTCTTGTATCGATCCTTTGTGTTTTGCTACCTGAATCTGTACTATATATTTTTAATTTTTCAAATAAAGTAGAGCAAGTATTTTTTCTTCCCTTGATCCAAACACCTGACGTCCTTGTAACTTCAATGCAGACTAAAAAATGTAGTTCACATACTCCTCTCCAGTCAATGATCTTCAAGTCATAGATCATGTAATGTCCCCAGCTTATGTTCCGGAGACTCCTAATCATATTGATTATAAAATTCAACTTATGATTTTCGTCCATTTTTTCTTTTTATTTCTGGCAATGAAAACGTAATGATCTACTTAGTTTGCTCATTTTCTATTTTCATTTTACTTGGATTTTAGAAAATATTTTTTTAAAACATTTTTAAAATCTAGCTCAAATTTGAAAAAAAAAAAAAAAACTTGATTTCAACTTTTTATTTAAAAATAAAAAAACTTGAAGATGAGAATAAAAATGTGGTAACATTATTTTAAATATTATTTAATTTTAATTAGGCTTTATTATATTTACTGAATCATAGCTTTGTGCTTTTTCTTTTTCATCCAATGTATTTTTTTTTTTTGCCTGTATTCTTTTTTTTTTTTCACATTTGTTCCTTTTTTGCTTTTCTTTTCTCATTATTTTTTTATTTTTTACTTTTTGAAATACGGTGACAAAGTATTTTACTTTCATCATTTTTGCAAGGTTGGGTATGATTTTTCTTTTTCTTTCCTCTATTCACAAATTTATTTTAATTTTTAGAAAATAAACTTTAATATATAAAATATGTTAACTATACTAATATAATATTGAGTAAATTATATATATAGTTATTTAAAAATATCTGTGAATAAAAATAAAAAATAGAACTAAGAATATATATTTAAAATTACAATATTTAAATATAATTTACATAAATCAACCTATAAAAGTATAACATAAAACAATTATTATTTTGTTTTATAAATGTATAGCAATAGATAATTATGTATTTTAAGGTATAGAATAATAAATATATTATTTAATACTATTTAATATTATATATAAATATTAAATAAAAAATAACTACAAATATGGATATAAATAAAAAATAGTAAGTGTGAAAGAAAATTTATAACGAACGAATGATAGGAAGAGGGTAGTCAAGTGGTATCAGGTGAATTCGATATATCCGCTTAATGGTGACATATGAACTTCATATATCATTACAATAGAAATATAGTTAGCATTTTTATATTTTTAACCTATGCTCACTATTTTGATTATAACTCTTGATGCTGGTGGAGTTTTACATTAATTTTTATTGCGTTTGAAAGTTAACTCAAAAAATTTTGATTTGACATAAATTTAGAGTTCTAAGTTGAAAGTTATGAACATTTAAAGTTACACTATGACGATGTTACAATAATTAGTATCCATTAATAGTTTACAATTAGGATTTGAGTCTAATTATACTTTATAACCCATTTTTTTCTAAATTTTTTAGTTTAGGTTTATTTTAGGGTTAGCTTCTATATAAAGAGAGGTAATTTGAAAAATTAAGGATCCATCTTTTGAACTTCCTTTAAATTTAACATTTTTTGTTAATTTTGATTTTGTGTTAGATTGAGTTCTTTGTTTCTTCTTCCAAATTTATTTTAGTTTTTTCATAAGTTTTTCTAAACTCTCGTTTATGTTTACAATTATGATGGAAGAATAACTTTATAAATCGACCTATGACTTCAATCCCACAATTCTGAGGTAACATTTTCTATTTTAATCAAATTTAAAACATTAAACCTAAAGAAATGTCAATTTTCCTATCTATTTTAATTCTAATTTTTCCTTTTTTCCACTATGTTTTACTTAATTTTATTTCTTTCTATAACATAGAATCATTTACTTTTAAGAATGGTAATCTCTCCTAATTGTCAAAGAAATATAATTATAGACTCATCGTATTTACTTAATATAAATATCTAAATTAATGTTTTCAATTTAATCTCATTTAAATTCATTATAATTCTTTTAACAAATTTTCTAAACAATTTCCTTTAAATTTAAATCTTCATTTAATATGATTATCAAATTAAAAATCAAGAGTATTTTCATTTTTTTCACATCATGGTTGTCATCACTTCATCACTAACAGAATCATATCAAACCAATAATAAATGAGAGATTCAGGGTTCTCTCTTTTTAATTTAATTCAAACTATTCATGAACTCAATATTAACCTCTCTCCTATCCTAGTCCAAACTCTTGAGGATTTGGAAGATGATTGTTCTGACAACTTCAAGAACTTGCTTTTCTCATACCAAACTAGTAGGAATGTTGAAGAGAAAAGAAAAATATACCTATTTAACCATGAAGTTCAAACTCCCTAATGAATCATGAATTAAAACATAATAAACAGATTTTAAGAAAATTTACCTCGAAGAGTTGATGATCCAGAAATCGTGAACCTAAAAGGAATTGAAGTGACAGCCTACTTAGAAATCGACTTGAAGCTTGAATTCAAACACTTACACGCGATGTTTGGATGCTACAAAATAGCGATGAATTATAAAATTGAAGCAATGGACCTCACAGAAATCATTTTGAGATGAAAAAAAACTCTTTACTTGCGCTGTCGTAGGAGATAAGGAGTAGTACAAAAAGTGGTGTAATATAGCCCACAGCAAACTTTCAACAATGCCGCCATTTTCGTTACGGTAATGGATGGGGTAACTGTTAACATTCCTTGGCCAAGTTATTCGAAGAAAAATATCTCCCTACACATAAGTCACTCCACGGTACTTACCCTCTCCGGAACCAAGACCAAAACACAAGCCCAAACACTAGCCTAAAAACAAACCTAACCTCATCGCAATCCATCAAATCCACTAGCCTGCCACCCTTACTTCCAAACCCTACTACCCATACCAATTCCACTTTTCCGAAATCTGGAAATATCAAAAGAATATCAGCAGCAAAAATGCAGATACGAAGGGAGAAAGGTTTATGCTACGCTTGTGATGAGAAGTTCACCCCTCTCATCGGTGTCCTAATAAGCAATACTTGCTGTTACAAATGGATGATGAGGATACTTCAGAGTTGCTCCTTTATCCTCCTCCTGAGATGGAAGATGTGATAGACACTGTGAATCAGAATCGTCATTTGTCGTATAATGCATTAAAAGGTTCCTTTGGCTTGGGAACTATGAAGTTTCAAGGCACAATTAATGGCATGGTGGTTCAGATATTGCTTGATAATGGTAGATCAGATAATTTTTTGCAACCAAGGATTGCAAATTGTCTGAAACTTCCAGTGGAACCTGCTCCTAGTTTCCAAGTCTTGGTGGGAAATGGTAATTCCTTAGTTGCTGAAGGATTGGTGAAATAATGAGAATCACGGAAGGTCCATTGAAGACAACGACTTAAAGGCATTGAAAGGACTTCAAAGACCAATGACAAAAGGCAAGAGCAAAGAGGATAAATAAAAACTTGAAAAAGATTATTGTTGTTCTATTTGAAAGTGAGCTTAATTTGGAGTTAGAAAAGTCCTAGATGATTAAATATATATGTTTAGAGAATTTGGACTCTAATGAGTTTCATTAGGATTTAATTATTATGTTTAGTTTATTTATTTTAATATTAGTCATTATTTATTTTGAGTTTTTATTTAAGATAAAATATTCTTGTTTTATTTAGTTTATTTGAATTTAGGCTTGTTAGTACAAGAAGACCATTAGAGTTTGTGTTAGTATTGATTTACAAGCATTAGACATATATAAGCTCTTATAAACACACTTTTAATTAGTTTTGAATACAAATTGAGATTGAACACTCTTGTGAGAGTGTTTGACTCTAGATTCTTGAGTGAGTCAATTTTCTTTGATTTTATCAAAAGGTCAAGACTCTTGTAGCGATCATTTTTTGGCTTATCAATCTTGCGATTGTAGCTCCATTTTTCATTTTTATTCTATTTTCACTTTTTATTAATTTCTTTCTTATTTCAATTCCTATTTGTACCCTAATAATTTCTTTTTTATTGTATCAAATTCAATTCAAAATTGTTTAATTTGGCAACACAGTTTGTGATTGTCATCATGAAACAACTAAAGGTCAGGGTCCAAGGTCAATTGCTAAAACTTCCTGTGTATCTCTTACCAATTTCTGGTGCTGATTTGGTACTTGGAACTGCATGGCTTGCTACATTGGGCCCTCACATTTCTGATTATAGCAAGTTTATCTTAAAATTTTACACAATATCAATTTGTCACTTTACATGGTGATCATCCTCAATTGCCAGGTCCTGCTCAATTTAATCAACTAAGAAGGATGCATAATACTCATGCTATAGATGAGGCTTTTACCTTGCAGTACAAGCAACAAGATATGCCTCAAGATCAATGGCTTAACTTACTTGATGATATGGAACCAGAATTAGTCATGTTGCTGCATAATTATAGAAGTATTTTTGCTGTGCCTACAGAACTACCTCATTTAAGATCTCATAACCATAACATTCCACTGATAAAGGATGCAAAACTAGTGAAAGTGAGGCTTTATAGATACCCTCACAGTAAAAAATAGCAAATAGAAACTATGGTGCAAGAGATGCTTGCTGCAGGCATTATAGCACCCAGTACCAGCCCATTTTCTTCACCAATTATATTGGTAAAAAAAAAAGATGGAGGTTTTGTATGAATTATAGAGCCTTAAATGCAATCACAATTAAAGATAGCTTTCCAATTCCAATAGTTGATGAACTCACTAATGAGTTATATGGCTCCCATTATTTTTCCAAACTTGACCTAAGATCTGGATACCACCAAATCCTTTTTGCTATTGAGGATAGACATAAAACTGCTTTTAGAACTCACCAAGGCCATTATGAATGGCTAGTTATGCCATTTGGGCTTACTAATGCCCCTACCACATTTTAAATCCTCATAAATGATGTTTTCAAAGAGTTTCTCAAAAAAAATTTCTTGGTATTCTTTGATGATATTTTAGTATATAGTTCTCCTATGATAAAACATCTCCTACACCTTGAATTGGTTCTTCAATTGCTACAACAACACCAGCTATATGCAACACTATCTAAATGTTCATTTGGTTTACAACAAGTGGACTATCTTGGACATACAGTTTTAGGACAAGGAGTGACAATGGATAAAGACAAAGTACAAGCAATTTTACAATGGCCAATACCTGAAAATATTAAACAGTTGCGAGGGTTCCTTAGAATAACTAGTTATTATAGAAAATTTATCAGGTCCTATGCAGTAATTACTGCTCCCCTGACTAATTTGCTTAAGAAGGATAATTTTCTATAGGGAAAGGATGCCAATGAAGCTTTTTCCATGCTCAAACAGGCTATTACACAAGCACTAGTTTTGGCCTTACCTGATTTTTCAAAATCATTCACACTTGAAACAGATGCCTCTGGGGTAGGTAGAGGTGTTGTTTTAAGTCAGCAACAACATCCTATTGCTTATTTTTCCAAAAAGCTTAATGCTAGGATGCAGAGACACTCATCCTTATGCAAGAGAATTTTTTGCTATCACGAAAGCAATAGCTAAATTCAGACATTACCTACTTGGCCATAAGTTTGTTATAAAGACTGATCAAAAGAGTCTCAGATCACTCACTAACCAACATACACCTGAACAACAAAATTGGTTGCACAAGTTGATAAGCTATGACTTCACCATTGAGTATAAACCTTGAAAGGAGAGTGTAGCTGCCGATTCTCTTTTTAGATCCTTCAGGATGGCACTATCTCACCCCAAACTGTAGCTAATTTCATAATTAAGGGAAGCTATTACAAAAGACAATCAATTGTGTGCAATTATGAAACTTTGTTTGCAGAACAAGCCTCCTAATCCTCATTATTCAGTTTGTGATCAATTACCTTATTGACAAGGTAGATTGGTTTTACCAAAGGGACATGATCTGGTGCATAAAATTTTACATGAGCTCCACAATACCTTGTTGGGTGGACACTCAAGATTCACTAGAACATTGCAAAGAATTGCAGCCCAATTTTACTGGCATGGTATGTGTAATGCCCCAGAATTTGTAATAATAATATTTTTTGAGCTATTAATATAAATGTATGTGGATTGCTATGTGTTTCTGTGTTTGAATTATATGGTGATGATGAGTATTGAATGATGGTGTGAATATGTGTGTAAATACATATATATATATATATATATATATATATGTTTGTATGATATGAGCAAAAGATGAATGTGGACTTGAGGTTGGATTGGAAATATAGGCTAGGTGTGTATTATAGAGGTGTTCTCACTATAGTGAGAGGATTCTCACTGTAGCGAGAAGGCCTTGAGAGAAGGTCGTGAGTCTGTTATGCTCTCGCTGCAACGAAAGAGCGACAGAAAGTGATGCATTTCTAGGTGCAGTCTCGCTGTAGCGAGATTCTATAGAAATTAGAATGTAGTTTCCTCTAAGATTTTTGCTGTAGCGAGAGAAGGGTGTCGCTGTAGCGAGAGTGTCGTGACCATAGGGGTATTTGAAGGGTTAGGGTTCAAAAAAATTCATTTCTCACTCTTCTCTTCATCCTTTCTTCGATCCTCTTGACTCTCAACCCTATTTTAGCGTTTAAATTGTCTTCAAAGCCGTTTGGGTATAAAATTAAAGGTTGGAATCATGTTTAGAGCGTTTGGAGGTAAGTTCTAAGAAATGAGTTTTGGTTTTCGTCCCTCTTCCTTGTCCTTTCGGTTTCTCATGGGGATTTCCATGTTTTAGGGACGAAAAATCCGTATGGGGGGCTATTCTATCGTACATTTTGTGTTGGGTCTTCGATTTGAGGTAAAGGGGGACTCTATCCTTTCTCTTTATGCCTAGAATTCATTTGTATGGTTATGGTTGTGAATGTGAATGATTGAAACGTAGGAGGATGTATGTTTTAATAAAAACGATTTGATTGTGGTGAGATTTCGATGGAAAGATTGTGTAGAATATAGTGAAATGAATGTTGAATAGTGTGTATGATGGAATGAATTGATTGGTATGGATTGTGATGGAAAATGTGTTTTACAATGTAATTGACGTTGAATATGATGTGTGATTGAATGGTTGAACCCATTGTGGGCGATTGTATGTGGTTGCATGCCATTGATTGATGATGAATAAAATGAAACGGGTGAAAATATGTGTGGATGGAATGTTGAGTGTGAATATGATTGTGTTTGAAATGTTAGAAAGCTATGAATGGTTCAGCGATACACTGAGAGTGTGGAAGATGAGGGCAGTAGAAATACATTTGGGAAGAGAGGGTGGTAGTGACACCAACAGTGAGCGTGGGTGCACCACGGGTCACACTTTCCTCCTAACTCGGCTTCTGACTAATACCTTTGCTCATAGGGCTCAATACCGCACATGTTGTATCCGTGTAGCGAGGGCTATCTAGAGACTATCCATGGTGTGAAACTGAGTAAGTCCCTGAGGTTGAGGGCGTCAGGAAACTGTGATCATAGTGCCATAGTAAGTGTGGCTAACGTGCAGTAAGCGCACGTGTATGTATGTGGATTGATTGGAGGTGCAGTGAGTGCACCCTTTTGTAAATTGATGTGATTAGCTTTCATGTACAGTGAGCATACGCGTGTAAATGATTGATATGTGCCTTAATGTGCATGTGATTGCGATAAATGATTTAAATTAAATCATGTACTGATTGAAACATGCAAGGTGAGTCTTTGTGCTTGTGTGTAATAGTGTAAAGTACTCACCCTTATGTTTATTTTTCAAGTGATCAAGACGATCAGCACTGGGGTCAGTGAAGGGATGGATGAAACTGTTATAGGACTTAAAAATTTATTTTGAGAACTGTGATGTATTTAAATTAGTCCTATAGCAATGATTTGATTCAAATTTGTAATTCATCCTTATTTTGAAATACTTTACTGAACTATATGCATTGAGAACTATTTAAATGAAAATTTTTATTATTCCCATTTTTGTGAAATTTATTTACTTGAAAATTTAATTAAGGTGTTACAATATGCAGAAAGACATTAAGGAGTTTGTGCAAAATTGTCTAATTTGTCAACAGGCCAAACATGATACAACTATACCATCCAGATTGCTAGAACCATTGCCAATTCCAGATCAAATCTAGGAAGATGTGATCACTGGCCTTCCTTCTTCTAATGGATACACTATCATTATGGTGGTCATTGACAGACTCTCTAAGTATGCTCATTTGGCTAGTTTGAAATTTAACTTTAATAGTAAGCAAGTTGCTAAGTTGTTTATGCAAACCATAGTAAAGTTGCATGGTTTTCCTAAAACTATTGTTTTTTATAGAGATAAGGTGTTCACTAGTCAATTTTGGCAACAACTGTTTGAGTTGAGTACTACTACTTTGAAATTAAGTACTGCATACGATCCTCAAACTGATGGTCAATCTGAAGCTCTGAATAAATTCATTAAAATGTATTTAAGGTGCTTTACTTATGAGAATCTTTCAAGGCCGTTTATGGTAGAGATCCTCCTCAGCTAAGTAAGTATACAGTCAGCAGTCAGGACCCTCCTAGTGTTCAAGAACAACTTGTACAAAGGGATGCAACACTCAGTAGATTGAAGGTGCACTTGCAGAAAGCACACAACATATGAAGAAAAATGCTGATGAAAGAAGAAGGACATTTCAGTTGGCAATTGGTGACATGGTATTGGTGAAACTTCAGCCATATAGACAACACTCAGTGTCATTGCAAAAGAATCAGAAGCTTAGTCTTGGATACTTTGGGCCATTTCCTATAATTGAGAAAATTGGTGCAGTAGCTTACAAAGTTCTTTTGCCTTCTTCTGCAAGAATTCATCTGGTTTTTCATTGTTCTCAGCTAAAATTGTGTAAAGGTGATCATGTTCAGCCATATGTGCCATTGCCCATTACAAATTCAGAGCTCGGACCTGTATTGCATCCCGAAGCTATATTGCAAACCAGAGTCATTATTAGGAACCAGCAACAACTAATCAAGTGGGAGGGCTTAGAAGACACTCAAGCAACTTGGGAGGATATTGCTGCTATCACGCAAGCTTTTCCTTATCTCAACCTTGAGGACAAGGTTTCTTTTAAAGGGGAAGGTAGTATAACAAGTATAGCTAATGTGACGAGTATAGCTGCTGCAAAGGGGATTAAGGAGGAAAATAGTGGGACCAAGGCAACAAGACACGTGGCAAATGATGAGGGAATAAGGCGTAGCACTCGACCCAAAATAACTAATTCCAAGTTGGTTTATTTTGTGTGGTCCAAAAGCTAATAAGTAGCACTAGCATAAGAGTGAGGAACATGAAAATTGTGAGGTTATTTCTCTTCTTCAGGTGAATCTGAACATTCTCTGTACTTCTTTTCTGCAAATTCTATTTTCAATTGCACTCTTGCAAAGTTTATTTCATAAAAAACCTTTGTTGTTATTCAACGAGAATTCCGTTTCCTTCCTTGTTCCTTACGGTACCATCTTGTTACATAATGCTACTATATTATCAAATTACTTTTTCTTTTTTGGTCTTCATTCAATTCATATGCAATCCTTGTAAATTTTCAACGCAAATGATGCTAAATATACGAAATTCGGGTGTTGCTTTCTTTTGTTTTTCTTTTCTACTTTTTCTGTATATTATCAAAATGAAAAAGAACTAATTCAATTATGCAATCTAAAAAATCATTGGGTTGGTCAGTTTGACTTGGCATGAAAAAAATAACAATATCAAACCAACCTAAGCTGATAGATTTTAATTGGTTTAGACCCGAGTTTGGCATATACTTAGCCCGATTAAACTAATAAAGCGGTAAAAATTTAATTTTCTTTTTTACATAAAAAATCGCTTTGATGTTTGGTAAATTAAAATAACTTTATAAGGTACATTAAAATATATATATATATATATATATATATATATATATATATATCTTAAGCACTTATTTAATAAACATATTTTACACGAGAGTTTGTCATAATTTAACAATAAAACTCAGTGAAATTAGTTAAAAAGAACTTGTGAATCATAACTTCTTATTGTGAAAAAAACATACTTTTTCAAGAAACGACCTTGCATTATCGAAGAGGGAGATAAATATTACACATTATTGGGCAGAAAAAAAAGAACTATACAATGAAATAAATTCACTTGACTTTACTTATAGGTTTTTGTTTTCTTGATGATTAGCTATACATAAATTATGTAATTTGTACATGTAAGCTAATTGCTAGATATTATGTTATAAACTACAATATGTCCCTGGAGAGGGAGACTAATGAAGGGCTTGCTTACAAAGCATAAACCGACAATAAGGTAAAAAAGCTTTTCACCTATTTTAAGTCAGTTCTTCGCATGATTCCATAATCTGCCATCAGTCTAGAAGAGCCAATACCTTTTTCTTGGTACTCTAGAAGGAACATCTGCAAATTCATTGAACAAACAAAAGATAAGCTTATTGTTTCACAGCACTTCTGAAGCCATAAAGAGAATATGGACGTAGCAATAAGTTATCACCTCCGCTTGCATACAATGAGTTATAATGCACTTCACTCCAAAAGCTTAGCCATAATTCTACAGTTCACAAAAGAATCATAACCACATTACAACTCAAAGAAATATAAAACTGGGAATTACCAATAAACTAAAAACTATGATCTTTTCTTTAACTTTATGCTCTGACTTTTATTATATAATCATTAAAAAACACAATTCATCCAATAGCGAAGCTATTTGAGAATTGAAGAATGCTTTTAATTTAGGAAAAATGTTTAATGTCACTCTACTAAAATAATAATCTTTATTTAAAATACATATTTTTTAATTAATAAATCTAATAAATTAAAAAAAATGTTATAAATTTTACTTAAATAGCAGTGACAATAAACACATTACAGTAGAAATAGACATTTCCTAATTTAAGATCTCTTAAATTCTTTTGAGATAAACACCGTTATTAATATAATTATATTATTATGAGACTAACAGAGAGATGGAATATTAAATATATTATCTTTATCATATTTTGTTTATCGCTATCCCAAGCTCTCTTTAGGATAAATTTTCCATTATAGAAGAGAAATAATAGGATAAGCCTATAGGATATTATTATTACATCTTGCTAGTAAAATAAACGTCAAAAACAGGATATTATACATAAAGTTATTCTATCTTATTTTCTTATTAATCCATCAAATGAAACCTAAATAAAGGAAGAATCATGTAAATTTAGATCCTATGAAAATTAATTCCAAGTTATGTGAAAAATTATTTAATAGCACCTTTAACATTAATAATTTTTTGTTTTCCCTTTTAATTTTTGGCTTTTTTACTAATTATTAATTTTAAAACTATTTATTGAAAAAAATACTAATAAACTATTTACTAGAATGAGATTTTTTGAGTGTGTCAAGCGTCAACCATGTGAAGTAATCTTCACCTTATGAGTTAGTTTTTGAAGTTTAGTTAGGCTTAAAGCTTAAATTCAACATGATATCAAAGTTCATTGTAATCCAATAATGGGCCACCCTTAACTATAAAATAAAAAATCTAACTCCACTAATAACTATAAAATGAAAACCTAATTCCACGAATTTTTCCAATACAGTTAACCTTGCCTCATGGATTTTCTAGTGCAACTTACCTAGTCTTGTGACTTATCCAGTGCTATATTAAAAAATAATTCTACAATTTTCATACTCTAAATGTCTAATTTTAAGTATGAGTAAGTGTCTTGAAAACTCTCATTGACTATAAATATGGTTGAATAAGAGATTCTATATGCCAAAGCAATCTTCATTTCATAAGCTAGCTTTTGGGTTGAGTCTAGTTTAGAGTTTAAATTCAACAATAATATTATTAAATATCCTTAAAGTCTAAAAAATTTTATAACTGCGTTTCTCTGAAAAAATTTTCAATAATTAAATAAATTAAATGGACAAACATAGAAATTTTATAAATGTGTTTTTGATCTCTAAATTAAATAAATTAAATGAACAAATATCAGGATGGTTACCAAACTATCCTAAATTAGGTAAAAGTTTATTGCTGAGTTTACACCAAGTAAAAACTACCAGACATGTTGAAGAAAGAGAGGGTGTTACACATGTAGCTTTGACTTCTTCAAACGTTTGACATGTGCAAAATAACCTTATTCTGGTAAATAATTTTTTATTAATATTATTTTGATAAATAGTTTTAAAATTAATATTAGTATGGTCAAATGGCCTTCAAATTCGCTCCAGTCTTGACCTTTTGTGAAGATGGAAATTCGCTTTCCCTAATTGGATAACTTCTTCACAGGCAACACATCTATAATAATAGTTCACACAATGGTGTGAACTATTATTATAGCAGTCAAGAGACTTACGGAATTCATTGCACACTGACTGACAGAATAAATTACACTTTAGACATGCTATGAAACAAAGAAACATCAACAATACTTGCCTCTGGTGGGAGTTTTGTCCGTTGGAAGGATCTCGATATAGCAAGTGTCTCTGAAAGAGGTGACTAAACAAATTTTTGCATCAAACTGAAGAAAAAACCACGAGCAGTCATAAAACTATTTTAACAATAAACAGAAAAGAAAAGTATGGAAATGTTAAATAAATAAATAAATGTAGAAGTTAAAATAGAGCAATAGAAAGTGAACACAAGATGAGCACCCTAAGAGTGCGAAATTACAACAAAGGAAGGTAACATATTGTTATGACACAAGTCCGTGAGGAGAGGCCAACCCAAAACATGAGCCTTGCTGGGTGGAAGAGCCTCATGGCTTGTAGATGTTACATTGAGCTTATAGAAACTGGGTCAGAAACTAGAATTAAAGATTTTACTGAACATATCCCTGATTCCTAATCCCATATCAATTACTAGGAATGAATTACTAGGAATTCAAGAGCCTGGTCTCACCCACTCAAAACTAATTCTCACCAACTAACTATTTTCCTGTATTATCAGAGCCTCTATTTATAACAGCCTAACTAATTAAATATTCTAACAGGTTATAAGGCCCACTCTCTACTGACAAGGCCTGTCTAACAGGGCCAATCCTAATATAAGCTTCCTTATGTACTCAATGTGGGACTTGATAAATTTTATCCTTAAAAAAAATTATAAGAAAACAGTGAGCCTAATAGGCTTAAAATTGCAACAAAGCTGTTAAAATCTCTGTGTACTAAAAAACTACAGGGAGATTGTTGGGTAACCCACATTAGTAGTTACAATGTTAATTACTCATTTGTAGTTAGTGACAATATGTTAGTTAGTTAGCTTGACATAGTTAATTAGGCATGTTTTCTGTTGAGAAAGAATAATGAGAAACATAGGATAAATCAATGTATCTTGACTACATAGCAGAGCATCTATTTATAATAGGAATCATAATACAAAATATACAATTTCTTGATTACCATAAATACAAAGATTCTAATTTCCCTATTTACAACATTGCTATAATTACATAATTCCAACATTGTCTATAAATAAGTAGAAGGGATTGAGGATGAGGATCTTGTCAATTTTAAGAGAATTCCTTTTGATTGGGAGAGGAGCAGTCTGTCGAAGAACTGCAGTGTTCTATCCTTGTAATTGGGGTTCATCCCTTATTCTTCTTAATAAGATACCCAGTTTCAATCAATGGAAATGAAATCTTGAAGATGATTCCAACATTTGATAGTGAGCAGACTTATTGGTGGCTGATTAATGTAGCGCAGTATTTTGAGGCCACTAGAGTGCCAAAAGAGGAGAAAAGAGGAGAAGCCATCTTGGGCTGTAACAGCTTTGAGAGGTGTTGTTGTCAATTGGTGGCTTTGTTAGAAACAATGTAATGAAAAGGCAAATTGGTGGACCATTGTGAAGACTGCTCGAGATTATTTGCATCTATTGAGGATGAGAAACACGAATCTTGGATGCAAGAAAGCAGGAAAGAAGATGAAGATCTAGAAAGAAAAGAACTAGAAAAGCTTGGAGACTAAAAACAAATGATGAAAAATATGTAATTGTCCAAGAAAATGAACAAAAATCATGGAAATCAGAAATCTTAGAATCAAAGACAAGGAAAGAGGAGGAAATTCAGAGGGAACTAGTTCACATTTTGCATAAAGAACAAAAAATGGAAGAACAACTAGTTGAAATAGATAGACAATCGAGTGTAGTGAGGTCTGAAAACAAGTTTTCTTCTGTGAAAGGAGACCATCTTTTCAGTTATAAGATGCAGAAACACATGCGGCATCATTTGGGAAATAAAGAAAGGATGACAACAGACAGTGATTTTCCCAGAAATAATTGGGTTCTCAAGAGTCAATACACTTGCAGAGGCAATGATACTTTGTTTCAGGGCTAAAAATATTAAAGAAAACAAAACATTGAAGGACATTGATTGCTGTCACTTGTTTGTGTTTGACCCAAGAGGGCTTGAGACTATTTTGGGACAGCAGTAGTGTAATTGACTTGATCATCATGCTTCAATTAGTTGGAACTCCAATGGAACTTTCTTTGCAACTGCCACAGCTACTCACCTTGAGAACAAGGTGAAACTTTGGGGAGAAAGTATTGTTAGGTAACTCCAATTTGTAATTAGTTATGATATGTTAGCTAGGGAGTCATTAATAGTAGTTACAATATATTAATTAGTTAGGCTGAATAAGTTAGTTGTTAGGCAGGCTAAGATTGTAGAAGAAATATGACATATTGCCCTTAAAATAAGAGGAATTTCAGAAAGAGATCATTAGGTCATCTGTGGAAGGATTAGAATCTTTAGGCATTGGGAGAGAACAACATGTCTCGAATACCCTGAGTTGTACAAGAGAATAATACACATTTTGTCTCTTCATCTATTTTCTCTGTTGCTTTCTTTGTGTTGATCTAGTTCTATCAGAGATTCTCAAATTATTAACCATATACAACTATTGTAGTTCTACATCAACCATAGATATGGCTAAATAAAAGATTATAAAGGTTAAAACAATCCTCAGCTTAAGGGCTAGATTTTGAGGTTGAGTTAGGCTTAAAGTTCAAATTCAATAGGTAATTAACCTAGCCCCGTGGATTTTTCAGTGCAACTTACTTGGTCCTACAGCTTTCCCAGTGCTTCTTACCTAGTCTTGCAGCTTATCTAGTACTCCCTCCGGTCCTTTTTATAAGAAACAAAAGACTAAATTTTCAGGACCAAGGAAAGCAAATAAGTCACTTATGTTTTCCATAAATATAAACTTTATTCCAAAAATACCCATAATATTAAATGTTATAGTTAGTAATTTGTAGAATTAATTATACTAATAAAAGAAGGGTATAAAAGAAATTTAAAAATTAATGCTTCTTGAATCTATCATTCCTTTCTTACAAAAAAGACCAAGAAAATGCTCTATTTTGTTTCTTATAAAAAGGACTGGAAGGAGTACTATATTAAAAAAAAGTAATATAGTTTTCATGCTCTTGATGTCCAATCTTGAGTGTGAGAAAGTTTGTCGAAGTCTCACATTGATTATAGATATGACTAAATAAATATTGTAAAATTTAAAGCAATCCTCACCTTACAAGCTAGCTTTTGGGATTGAGTTAGGCTTAAAGCCCATATTGAACAACAAAATTGATCCCCTTTCTTTTGGCTAATTGATGTTACTATATAATTTTTGTGGAAGGGATGTATGGAAAAAAGAATTAACGGTTACAAGGTTAGGTGTATCCCAAAATTACTATTTAGATTCCAGAGTTGATGTTTGCTAAATCATGTAACTCACGTGTACTATTATTAAGGCTGAAACCTCTGAATTATCCAGAAGAACATACTACAATTTATAGTAATACCCAATAGACTAGCTTTCCTCAAGAAAAAATATTACAGGTGATCAAAAATTTGTATCATGAATTTGATGTGTCAATTGTCCTTGATCAAGAATTCAGCTCAACCTGATTTTTTTTTAAATGAAAAGATTAATTGAAGAGAAAATTGGCCTACAATCTTTTTGGCAATAAGGGCATCCTAGAGTTACTCTAGTTTCCCCTGGGAACCTGAGAAGGCAGGAATCAGCTCATGGATAGGAATCTCTTTCTTCCCATTGCTATCCAATTATGGAGGAGGAAGGTAGCACTTTAAAGCCATACTTCCCAAGAAGTAAGAATTATAAGCAATGATAGAGTTGATGATTCTGAGAATGGGCCAGGACAAGAAGTAGACTAGTCTATGGACCTGGTGTTGGACCCAAGTCCTTGGAAATCCACTGAGTAGAAAGTATATTCCAAAAGATACACTTTGATTGCATATAAGTAGGTAGAAGATACAAGCTATTGATGTAATGTCTTTTCACACCAACGAACTTTTTGATTCGGCATCCCATAATTATGGTCTTTATTTTGTCTAGGTATATCACTGTCCTATTGATTGTATAACATAGTCCTTAGAATGACAAATTGACAACAAACATGTATTTCACGGGGGGTGGGGAATATGAAGCCTGTAATATCAGATAAAGCAGAGATCAAAAGTGCTTAGATAACTCACACGGTCTGCAGCTGCTTGTAGCGTAACATGATCTCCCCACTCCCCTGATCTATTGGCAGACAATATGCAAAATTGAATTAGTGTTTACCATCAGTACCAAATGTTCTCTAAAATCAAAGCAAAATTAATCACCAACTGATATCTAACTTTTTCATCTTCTTCAAGTAGCTTTTGTACTCCATCGGTACATAACCTTCATACAATTTTTTGTGATGTTTTAGCTGGGGAAAACAACAGAAGCCAAACAAGAAAAGATAAATAAGAATATAAAATTAGTTGAGAAACAGACTTTAATGTATCCCACTTAGAAATCAGAATACTATTGAACATCGAATTAAACATCGTCCAACTGTGACACGTAAATAACATGAAGTAAGGAAAAGAAGGTGAGGAGTGCCAGCATTTCACTTTAAAAATAGCCAAAGAAGTGCATTGAAGGACTGTTACAAACACACCTGCTTGATAGCCTGCCTCCTTACGTGCTTGTGGTAATCAGGATTGCGGAACAACTGATCTGCTAAAGCTCGAAACTGTCCAGTAAGATTTTATAGATGTTAAGCAAAATATATCAACTGAAAGGAATATTAAGAAAATTATCAAATAAAAGGAAAAATGGAAGCTGGCATATTATTCTTTTTTCAAAAAAGGAAGAAAACCTGGCAATTCCCGTCACCCTCCATCTGTAATTCTGCCAAACTATATGTAACTAACCTGTAGAAAATGATGGAACATAATTATTTCGTTAAACAAAATACCTTATGCATAAAGAAAACAAATAATTGTGCTTCATGTCAATAATGCTCTGTACCATGCTTCTAAAGTCTAAACTATTATCATTGACATAATTATAACTCTATGACACAAAGTTCTCAATCAGGTTATAACTTGAATTCAACTTTATCTTCCTCTTTAAAAAATGTGAAAAGAAATGTAAGAACTTCAAGGAAATTGAAAAATAAAATATTATAGAATTCTCAAATAGCATAGTATCTATCCTCCTCATTACAACATGAATAAGGTTGAGGAGATTGAACATGTCTCCTTTTCTAAACATAATAACCTGATTAAATTTCAATATGCAAAGTCTACAAGCAGGGCAATATTGAATTTCATTCAAAAGACAAACACAACTATGCAAATAAAACAGTTAATTGATGTAGTAATAAAACTAAATTAATATAACTGTACATTAAGCTAGTTTATGCAACCTTTCAGACAGCCTCTCATGGTCTAGCGTTGCATCATTTACATCAGGAATTTCTCCATTAACACGGGGAGTGTGCTGCCAACATACTGAATTAGTATTCTCATTCCAATGCAGATAATAGTATACAAATAGGAGAAAAAGCATAAAAAGGGTTAGGTAAGTATGAATAATGCATATCAATTACAATCATTTCTGGATATTAGTTATGAATGCCCCAGTGGCAATTGATATATAAAGCTTTCCACAAACTGTGAATCTGTAATGGCATCTTTTTTAAGTTTAAATTTTCAGCAAGCTATATTTGCATAGAACAGCTTCCCTTCATTGCAACCAATAAGGAACTATAAGATGTTAAGGGTCACGAAGGTAGTTTGTTCACAGTATGTGCCTATGGTCCAAACCCAACCAGGGAATGGTTCATGTCACCTTCCTAGCATGTTTCACGTTAACAGGTTCCACAACACTCCTGAAATTGGTGCCACAAACTACATTTTGCAAAATATTCCTTCTGCTCAGCTAACATCCAGCTTGCATTGTCAAAGCATCTACTCCAAAATTTGATAAGACTTTATTCATTAGTTTTCTCATGGTTAAGAAAACCAAAAAGGAAAATTTAACCATCATGTTTTGGTCTATACATACCTTAGGTTGTGTTTGGATGAGTTAATTAAAAAATTTAGAGAATTTGAAATTTAAAAGAAATTTAAATTACATCATTTAAATTTCTATTATTTTAAAATATTTTGTTTGATAAAATAATTGGATTTCTTTCATTTCAAATGTTTTTGTTTGAAGAGGGTAATTAAATTACATTCTTAAAAGAAATAAAATTATCAATAGATTTGAAAAAATTAATTAAAAATATGAAACTTAAATTATTAAATTAACCATAACTAAATAAAAATATGAATGAAACATACAATAAATTAAATAAAAAAAAAAACAATTCCTAATTCTCACTCTTTTGTCGGGAATTAGAATTCTTTAATTTTAGTCTATTAAAATTCCTCACTAAAATTCTTAGAATTTGAAATTCTTTAAAATTAAATATCCAAACTACAAATTTTAATCCATAGAACTGTAAATTCTTTTAAAAAATGAATTACCTACTCGAAATATCTCATCCAAACACACTCTTAAGACTTTGTTTGAGAGTTTGGAGGAAAGAAAAAGAAAGTGTTCGAAGGGTAAGGACTAAGGGGAATAGGGAAAAGAAGGAAGGGGATTAATACAAAACCTCCCAATTTGGAAAACTTAAGAAAGTCAGATTAGAAGGATTTTGGAAGGTTTATACACCTTCATCCTCTCATCTAAAAACTTCACCTTTCCTCCCTCCTCCCCTACCCCCCCTCCAAACCAGCTCCCAAACAAAGTCTAAGTATGTAATAGGTTCCACATTCAATCTACAAATTAATTAGCTTTTGAGAATATATGCATTAGACATTTTAGTCTCTAAAATTTTAATCATTTGTCTGTTCTTGATCATACCAAATGTCATATATTTTTATCAGTTCAGCATTCTTTTTAGTACAAAATAAAACATAAAATAAGTAGAATAAAATCTAAAATGAATGATTTCTCTCAAAATTAGGACCAATCAAGGACTTATAAAATTCCAGAGATAAAAATATCTGACTATATAATCTCAAGAACGAACAAGAATGAATGTAGGAGTCCACTAGAAAAATAGTATTAGGAGGGGTTCCCCACCTTATGCACCTGACCCTATCTCGTGATATTAATTTCTCATTTATCTTATACTTTATGAAATTAAAAGAAAAAAAAAATAGAAGCAAGAGTGGCTATGACAATAGGAAAATGTTATCTCAAGTTTAAGCATCTAATACTAGTAAGTTTTTATTAAAAATGAAAATATTGATTATGCTTTCGCAACTCCAATGTAATAAATGTTTTCTCTAAAAAAAGAAGTTGCTACTTTGAATGCTTAAACTCGGTCCGAAAGGAGGTTAACAAAACCAATAATAATAACAACAAAACTTAGGTCCAGTTAGTTAGACGATGTTTCCTAATCAAATTTAGAGGTTTACCCCAGCAATATGCAATAACATTAAATGCAAACTTTTAATTAAAGTAAATCTCTGATTTTAATTAATAAACATCGCGTAAAGAATAACACATCCTAATAATAAGGCACATTCTAATACCGGAATGGAATCTAAATGGGAAAGTCGTTTTCCAAGCTTGTTCTCCGCTTTGAGATTTTCATCCTCAGCCAATATCCTAGCAATAGTTTGGTCGTCCTCTGTATCATGAGAGATGCTGTTCAAACTTGAGCTCGAGCTGCCACTTCCATTCCTCCGCTTCTCGCTCATACTCGCTCTAAACCAATAAATCACCTTCAAAGTAAAATTCCAAAAACTTCAACGATCAATAATCAATCGTGTGTTTATACAATCAAACACAGACTAATTTAGTGCAGAAAAAAAAAAAACAGAACAAATTAATTTTGATAAAGAAATTCCAGAAAACAAAAGGAATTCTTCGTTCTAATTTTGGAACAACAATTCCATTCGCTTTCTCTTTCATCCAACGAAAATTATGGAAAAAAAGGACAAACGGAAGCCAAGCCCAATTGTTTAAAATGAAAAATTGAAATTCAGAACAAAAAAATGGAAACCAAAACCTTGCTTTCGCAGCGATGCGGAAGGAAAACTTGAATTGCTTTGGATTTACGAATGGCCCAGTCACGTGCGTTGATTTGTAAGGTAAAGGAAACGGAGAAGAAACAACAAATGAGAGTCTTGGAGGGAGTTAGAATAGAAGAAGCAAAGGAAAGGAGTTGTAGTGAAGGAGGAAACAATTGAGTTGGTTTGGGAAAAGAAAAGTACCAAACTTCATTCCAAGTATTATAGTTATTTTTTGGAGTTATCGTCACGTTAAAATTAGAATTTTATTTCGATTTAAGTATTATTAGGTGTGAAATTTAAATTATTTAGTATTTTTTATAAATTATATGATTATTAATTCAATAATAAAATTATTTTATATTATTTTTCTAGAAATTTATATTATTTTTATAATTATATATTAAATTTTATATGATTTAATATTTTTTATATTTAAAAATATTATTATATGATAAAATAATACAACCAAATTTTTGTTAATTTTATTTTCATGATATGCTTGGAGTTGTGTTTAGAAGAAAGAGACGAGAAATTAACCTTTGTTTATGAGTTATTTAGTTACAAGATAAAAAGTTTTAGAATTTTTCTAAACTTTAAAGAGCATGTTAATGTCTTTGGTTTCTTGTCGGTTTTCTTTTACGGGATTCTAACTTTTTTTCAATGTTAAGTTTTTAAATAAAAATTTTTTAAAAAATTTATAAAAAATAAAAATATTAATTTTTTAAAAAATATATTAATTTTTTATTTTTATAAAAAATTAAAAAATATATAAATAAAAATATTATTTATATAATTAAACTCTATTTTTTTCTTTTAATATTAAATATTTAAATAAAAGAATTTAACTTTTTTTTCTTTTTTATTTTATTCTCTTTTTAAGTATTTTTATAAATTCTATTATTTATTAATATAAAATTAATTATCAGATTATTTTACATACAAGAGAGAATATCAAGTCCTCTCCGTTATTCAGTCTACAGTAAATTTTACCGTATTTTTATACAAACTTTAAATTAATTAATTCCATATTCTATTTACGAAAGAAAAGCCTACACGCTTGAGTTGCGTTAGGTTGAGCTCGCCACCGGTCTCTTTTGAACGTAACTATTCAACCTTTTTCAATTTGACCAAATGTTTATGTCAAGTGGACAACATCAAACCGTGAAATTTTCAAAAAGAAATCTAGAAGTTCATTATCATGTAATCATTTCAAGACAGTTCTGCCCTATGACTTGATCAACTGTTAGAAAAACATTTATTTTCAAAAAAATATTATTTCTTTTAAAATTAATATTAATTAAAAAATTAATTTTTTATTAAAAGGTATAAAAATATACTCTCTACAAAATTTTCAATATACCTTTAATGTGACTTTTAAGTAAAAAAAAAAATTATGTATTTAGTAGTTAGTGAAGGCCCACATTTTAAATTTTAATTTTTGGTTGGAAATTACAAACTTAATTCCATGAAAAGCTTTGCAGCATCTACACCATTTTGTATTTATAATAAGAACTTCAATTTTTTTAAAGTATTTATATTTTTACGGACTTTTATTTTAATTTCTTTTAAACTTTTTTTATTTTTATAATATAGATATTTTGATTGTTCCCACTAATATATTAACATGAGACAGCTTTTTAATTAGTCACATTATTGTTTAGTAATTATAAAGAATTAAAAATACTAATTTTTTTTAAAATAGTCTTAAATTATTAATTTTAAAAAAATATATCATAAAAATATAGGAATTGATATATATTTAAATTTATGACAAGTATATAGAATAAGCAAATACAAAAATTATCGTAATGACTATAAACAACTTGTTATTGATTTGTTAAGTTGAGAATAGTGAATAAAAAGAAGGTGAATTAGAGTATGTTTGATTTCTCTTTTAAAAATAGTTTTTATTTTTTTAATATAGTATAAATTTATATTATATTTAAAAAAATTAATTTTTTTTTAAAAGTACCTTTAGTTTTTAGTCTCCTTATGTTACATTACATTTGTGACCTTTTAATAAATAAATATTTAGATGATGTAATGAAATATTTTTAAAAAAAAATGATTTTATGGTATAATTAAATTAATAGTTTATTTTAAAATGTTAAACTATCCAAGTTTAAGTTATAAAGTTTGTGAACATATTATTTTGTTACAATAATCACAAAATAAGAACAGAAATATGAAATGCATAAAACTAAAAATATAAATGAATTTACTTATTTTTATTGAAGCATATATATATATATATATATATATATATATATAGTTTATTTAATAAAAGTAACATTGTTTACTTATTTTCATGACAATTTTTATTTTTATTATTTTTAAGTAATTATTTCGTCAATTTCTTAAACTCTATTTACTTTAATTTTGTTACATTAAAGGGAAAGTAAATATATCACAAACAATTAATAAATAAATAAATATCACAACATTCATTAAATCTTACTTTTTTAGAGTAAAATATTTATAAATGAGAGTGAAGTTGAAATTTTATTTTTTTTCCAATTTGAAGACAATAAATGATTTTAAATAAATTAAAATATAAAAATTATAATTTTTGAAATATATAGTTACTAAATTTTAAAATTTTATATTTCTACTTATAAACAACTAGTTTTATTAAATACTTTTAATTCAATCAACTAGTTTTTAAGTTTTTATTTTTTAGTTAATTTTGTTTAAATTTTAGTAACCTTAATAAGGTAGGAAGAAGACCAAAAATTTAAAATAAAAGTTAATGGAGAAGGATTGCATTTGATGAATCAAAGATGAAATAGACTTTAATTAGAAGTTACATCTAAAATCAAGGTGTCCAAGTCAAAATTATGAAGTCATTTGATTGTAAATAACTAAAAAATGTGGGTTGAAAGTCAAGAGAAAGTTCACATAAAATGAACATACAATTTCTAGTTAGGATCCAATTTAGAATCAAGTAAGCATTAATGGAAAGCATAAGGTAAGTACATAATTGTTAAAAGTAAGTGAAAACTTATCCAACTTAAGTCAAGTATAAGTAGTACATGTGAAAAGGAAGATAGGTGCATCCAAAAGCAACCCAAAATCAAGGCAAAATTTTTAACAATTTACATGAGAATAAGGAAGAAACCTTATCCAAATCAAAGTTAATAATCAAAGTCAAGATGAAGTCTTTTTGGTGAAGAGATAAGGAATGTCTTTTCAAATAATTAATAAAGGTCAAAATTATACCATGTTCAAGTGATTATAGGTCAATTCCATTTTAAAGTAAAAGTAAAGAAATTGGTTCCAAATTAACACTCCAAAAAGGTGAAGTTTACTTAAAATTCTCTCCACTTACACATCCAAAAGCCAACTTCAAAGTGGAAAGATTTTATTCTCCAAAATCCTCCAAAAGACCACACCAAGAGAACTATTAAAGAAGACCCACCAAAATTATCTTTCACTTTTCAAAGTTTCATCAAATCTCTCAAATACTTAACTACCACAAATCAATTATCAACCTCTGCAGTACCAAATTTCATATTATTCTTCCCTTTATACATGCATAAAGCACAGAACAAACAAAAATCAAAGTTAAAGATCTCAAGCTTAAATAAGGTAAGGGCAGAAATAATTTTATAAAAAATCCTCCAAACTTGCAAATGACTTTATAATATGTAAAGTTAAATATTGTTTTTTCTTTAATATTCACTTCTAACTTCTATATATTTTTTAAGTGACCACTAACTCATATTTTGTTGAGTTAACCACTAAATTTCTATGCTACTAAAACTAACTTTACATTATATCAAGCTTATCAATTTTATATTTTATCAATCTAACACATTAATATTTACATTTTTCACTAAACTTTATACTTTGTAGAGCTAACTTATTATTTTATATTGTCGTACTTTACTTTTAAATTTGGTGAAGTTGATTTAATTAATGCTATTTTTCTATTACTACTTTTTAATCGATTTTATTACTAAGTTATTTTTTAAGGAATTAACAAAAGTAAATGTTAATATTTTCTTTAATGAAATCAAGTAAGAAAGATTTGTACCATAAAAAAAAACTTAAATGAGGGTAAGGTTTTTTTAATTAAATGTTAATATTATTTTGTTAATTAAAATTATTTTTTATTTTATCATATATATAACGATTTACAATATTAATGTGTAATTTACATTGTCTTGAATAAAATATTTATCTATAACTTACCTTATGTACAAATTTTTAAAATAAAGTATATAATCAAATATTTTTATATATTAAATTAATTTTTTAATTATTAATTTATTTTAGTATTTATAACAATTTATAATATAAATATGTGATGTATGTTTGTCCTTTGTATTATTTATCATAACATAACATGTATAGTGTTTTATCTTGTGTTTTAAATGTTATTTTTTTAAAAATAAATAAATTTAATCTTTAAATAAAGAGTTTTTTATTTTTTACATAAAATTTGAAACAACAAAAATTATTTTTTTACTATTTTAGATAAAACTACAAAATTTTAAATTCTCTATTATACCTAAAGATACGTAGAAGTAAAAGCTACTGTGGATGACCAAAATTATTTTTAAAATAATATTTTTATTAATAATAATTCCATGATTTTTTTATTGGTGTTTATCTTATTATGTTATATTTGTATGTATAGAATTAAAAAATCTTAAATATATCATAATTAATTATATTGTAGGCAACCACATCACATATAGTTAATGGATCTATAAAGTAAAATAAGATAAAAGATTAAGTAAATTAAACCAATTTTTCTCTTTAAATTGTTGTTAAATTAACAGCTTATAGGCTCTTTATGCTTTCTTTTCCTTTTATCTTATATGACCATTGGAGGTAATAGTTTTGAAAAAAAAATCATTAACAGTGCATGACCATTAAGTGTTAATAATTTTAATATGAGTGATTGACAATTATATAGAAACTAAAATTAAAATTAATTTAAAAGACAATATAAAGAATTATGAGGATGAAATTATACATCCTAAGTTCTTAATTAGTTTATTGTTAGAGATTTTGCTATTTTTAATTTTATTTTAATCATTTTTATATTTAAATTATTGTTTTATTTAATTTTATATCCTTTAAATTTAAATAATTAAATTAAAAAATTTGTAATAAATGAAACAATCCTTGTGAGATAATAAGTCATAAACTTATTTATAAAACTCTTTATTACTTTTTGACAAATATATTTATCCACAAACATAACACTTATAAAATGTGAGATAATTTTGTCTTTCATATTTAACAATTAGGACCAATAATATCATTTAATTAAAGATACTTACTATATGTGTCAAATATATAGGAGCAATACTTAAAATCAATAATACCATTTAATTAAGGATACTTATGTATGTGGCAAATATATAGGAGCATGTATGGAATGTAATTTAAACAAAACTTAAGGAGTGTTATTGTAATTGACTTTATTTTTATGAAAATATTTGAAAATTTTATGATAAATTTAAGATATGAAATGTTTTTAAAAGTTTAACAACTTGAAAAGTATTTAAAAATTTGAAGAATCTTATAGAATTTAATAATAGAATTTGAAAAGCATGAGAATTTGTTTATTTTGGATGAAAGAAACTTGATATTATGGTAAGTGTATTTGGACAAAAAAAAGTATAAAAAAATTATTTGATTCAATTTATAATAATTTTTAATTAAAAATTGAGAATTTAATAATTTTAGTTATAAAAAATCAATAAAATAATCAAATATGTTTATTTTAAAAATAAAAACTTAATTTACTAAAAAAATATAAAAAAACAAAAGTAAAATTTTAGAAAAAAAAATTTAAGTGTAATAGAATTAATCTTTTACTAATGAAAATATTTTTATAAGTATTATCAAATGAGATTGTTATTAAAAATTAATTATTTTCATAATGTTAATTGGTTTTTCTGTATTATGTATTTACTTTTGAAATTAATATTAATTTAAATTTTAACTTTTTATATTAATTTTTTATAAAATAAAATATTTATTATTAATGATTATAATATTTACTCTTTAATAAATTTATCAAATTTATTAAATATTTTAATTTTTTAATGAAATATATTTTAATTTAATGATACATGTGCAATGCATAAAATTACTAGATAATTAGTTGTTAAATAACTATATAAATAAGTGAACACGTTTAAGAATCAAGTTATACAAAATAAATATTTAAAAATAATAAATAAATAAAATTTATCTTAAAAAGATCAATTTATATATTTAAATATTTCGTTAGACCGGCATATTCTGAATTCAACTTCTTGAGAAAATATATAAAATAAAAATTGGATATGTTTATTCATATTTAATTTAAAATTAATTATGTAAAAAAAGTGTTTAAATTTAAATCTAACAACAAATATTGTACTCGTTTCTTGGATTTGAAGAAACTAAATGCAGACATGCTACAGAAACGGACGATCCGCCATAAACGACACGCGTTTCAATTTCAAACAGGAATCACTTTTGTTATCTTTCCCTGTGTGTCCAATTTCAGGAATCACTTTTTGTCATCTCAGTATTTTATCACATTTACTTTAATATATTCTTATCTGTTGATTAAATTGATTAAAAATTATAAAAAATAAATTTTATATTTTTAAATAAATTTTAATTAAAATATATTATTAATACTTTATTTTAAATAAAATTTACAGTGTTGTAGATAATTGAGAAAATTTGGTTTAGGGATTAGAATTTACTTTTTCTTAGTTGTAAAATAATTTTAGCTTTTAATTTTATATATACTAACTCTATTATTAATTTTTTATTTTAACTATTTTTTAAATAAATTACTAATTTTATTTTTAAAATCAAATGGTAATTTTGGGCAAATTTATTTTAATAATGCTATTTAAAAAATAAATTCTAGAAATAGAGTTTTCTTTCAAACATTTTTTTGTCTGGGACAATTTTTGGCCAGGTCAACAGTTGTATTGCACTTGCATGACTGATAGCTGATTTTTATTAATTTTTTAATACATTATCGTTCTTCAGCGTTTGATACTAATTTAACCATTGACACGTAATTTAGAGAGAATTAATATAATCTAAATAAGAGCGTTAGACAAGAGACGGTTTGGATAGTGACACGTGTTGTTTAAATAACTTGCTACAAAGTTATCAAACAACAGGATGCAATTAGACATGTCATTATCTTCTGTAATTAATTTAATGCACTCTTTTATCTGATTTTAAAGGGCTATATATATATATGTCATTCCACAAAATCTCCAAGTTCTTTAAGTTGAGAAGAGAAAATTGCAAAAAGAGTGACATTATAAGGTTAGTTAAATTATAGTTTGTGTTTTTAATTTCTTTTATGATGAGTGTTATTTATTTGTAGGTTATAAAAAATGTAATATTTTATGTTATTTATTTAGATGAAATTGTTATTTTTTAATTAGTAGTTAAAATAAATTTGCATTAATGTTATGGAAATTTGTTTAAGAAAAAAAAATAAAATATAAAAATTGCATTTAAATGATTAAAAAAATGTAGATATTATTTAAAAATTGCAAATTTATGAGAACAAATATAAAAATGATGTAAAAAAATAATATGGAGAGGTAAACTATATAAATACGATATAAGGTTAAAAAAATAAATTAATATAGTGTTAAAAAAACTGTTACAATTACGTTAGTTTTAATGTATATGACATTCAAACAATTTAATAATGCATATACAAATCTGTTGTGTAATTTATGTTGATAATTAAATATAATTATACTAATTTTGTTGTGTTAAAATTGAAGAAAAAATAAAAATATAGATTAATGCAGTATTATTTAATCTTGCATGTTAGAGTTTTTAAATTATTTATAAACTAAGAATTATGTTACTTTGTCCTTTATAAAATAATATAGATATTGTAAATAAAAATAGTTTATTATAAATTTAATATGCTGTTAAAAAACTGTATTTAATAAAAAAGAGGTTAAATATGTAAAATAGGAAATGAATATAGGTAAAAAATAAATTAGTTTTATATAAAATAGGAAAATGTTGTATATGTGAATAATTAATAAATAAGGTTTGATAACGCAAATTAAATATTGTTATTTTATGTTTGATGTAAAATTTATGTGATTTAAAATAAAATTTGTAAATTTGACTGATCTAATTTGTTGTATGTGCATTTAATTTATTGATGCGGGATGACTGATTTTGCGATAATAGTATATTAGAATGGTCAAATATTCTCAAGTAATGAAGGTGTTACCTTTGAAGGAAATACTAAAATGATTAAAATTGAACGTGAAATAAGTTTTGAGACATTGAAAGGAAAGATTCATAAAAAATTGTAATTGTCTACTAATTAAGTTATATCTAGATTGATTTAACGATTTTTAGTAGATTTAATTGGTAGACAATATACAATTATAGATATATGTGACAAAGAAAATATTGATTGTATGTTAAGTATTTTTTTACAACAAAATCAGAGGAATGCAATTGAAGTATATGCAGATATTACGCTTGGTGAAAGTTCTTATATTTGAGTAGAAGGTGTGGACTTAAATGTTTCATTTTTACGTGACAATATTTGTGATGATGATGAGCCTGAATTTGTGATGATGATGAAAATTGATATTTAATTTGTTATAAGTATCTTTATGTGATAGCAAATTTTATGATTACGTAGAAAGTGAATACGAGAATGAGGATGTTGATGACAACGAAAATGAATGAGAATTTTCAACAGATAGTTCATCGGATACTAATGTGGAGTGTGATTTGAATTCGATTTTTAACAGTAATGAAAATGCACCACGTGGAGGTATTATATATTATATAATTTAATTTATATATTTCATGAATTAAGTAACTAACTTGAGGATTTGATTATAATACAGGAGTGATTAAAACTCCATTTTAGAATTCAAGTCCGCATTATACTTATTAATTAGGAACATGCTCATCAAGAAATGGAAAATTTAGATTTTCATGTAGATGAAGCATGGAGGGAGGGTGATGCATTATATGTTGGGCAAGTATTTGAGTCTAAAGATGATGTAAAAATGGCTATTTAAATATTTTGCAATGAAAACACATTAAAGTTATTTTGTGGTGGTATCAAAGCCAAGAAAGTTGCATGTAAAGTGTCCAAATCATATAAGTGGATGCCATTGGAGAGTTAGAGCAACATTGCGCAAAATTTATAAGAAGTGGAAAATCACTGGATGTGGTAGAACGCATGTATGTGTTAATCCAATGATGTCTCTAGACCACAAAAAACTTGATTCAAACTTCATGTGCTCTTGTCTTCTTGGTAAGTTTTAGTAAACTAATTCGAATTATTTCTATTTCAAGATTGTAAAATTAATTCAAGAATGTGACTGAAATTGATATTCTTAATTGTTGTAGGTATGATAAAAGAACAATCGTTAGTGCCAACACATTAATTCACGAAAGAATTAATGGTCAATTTGGTTATCAAGTTTCTTACAAGAAAACATGACACGCAAAACAAAAAGTTATTGTAAGGGTTTTTGGTAATTGGGATAAATCATATGCTACATTGCTCAGATGATTATAATACATGCAATTATATGCTCTGGTTCTGTTTATAAGATTAAAACTAATGACTATGTGAGGGCTCACTAAGTTGATAATAGATATAAAGTATTTCATCGCTTATTTTGGTCACCTAAACAATAACAAGGTAAACAAAGTTTATATAAAAATATTAATATTATATATAACAATTTTTTGGCCTACAAAATATATAAAGTTTCATACCTAGCACCATAAGGAAGATCATAACGCAAATGTGGAGGATTGGGAGGAGCCGAACATGAAAACTTATCCCACGCCCACATAACCAATAATTGAGTCAATCTCCTAATGGCAACTCTGTCAATATTTGTCGCCATGCATAATTCTCTATATAAGAAACTAAGAGCTGCTTCTCCCTAGCTATATTGCCTTGTAATGGTGAAGTCCTCAAGTAAAGGCAAGTATCGAACTATGACTCTATTGCTAGAGTGATCTGCTAACATAAACCCTCTAATCAATCTCATAATATACGCTTTAGCAAATCTCGTAAATTGAAGCTTGTTCTGATTATGCATAGCCATATCAGTGAAATGTTGGTTTAACCAACTAAGATTCAAGCTGCTCTCCACAAAAGTCTCTGGTGGCGGCCTAACACCTAGACTATCCTCAATTATCTGTGGCCAATTACCTCCAGTTGCTACAAATACTGGAAGCCCATCAACCCAAAGATCTATCTATATGGCTATATCTTGAAGCGTTATGGTGTACTCTTCTAGTGACATATGAAATATGTGTGTCTCAGGCCTCCATTTTTCAACCAACGCAGTGATCAAATGCCTATCCAATGAAAAGTTGGTAAGTTGTGCCACTCTAGCAAAGTCAGCCAGGTCCAAATGTGGTAGAATCTCCGCTGGAACACCATCTAGGCTAGTTGGTATAAACTACACTTCCTAACTTTCATCATATAATGCTCTTGACCATCCCAAATGTGTTCAAACACATGTATAATTTGAAAATACAACAATGACGGATCCTATGCTCTGAATTAATTACTAGACCTTGTGAAGAAGAAGATGAAGCCATATGATAATTTAAAATAAAATGTTAGTATTATTAAAATATTAAACATGACAATTAATTAGTTAAATAATATTTAAGTGATTTACATACACAACTATAAATTTAGTCAATCAAGTTACATAATAATTATAAATACGCATAATCATATGGATAATAGAAAATAATATTACAATTTCATATTCATATCCAACATTATTTTATTTTCATAATCATATGCATAATCAATATTTCTATTAAATCTTCTGTTTTTAATATACCAGAATATAATTAATCTAACTTAACTACATTCTTACTTCATTATATTATTTTATTTAACCACATTCTACAACAACCTAAAATTTAAATTATATTTTAACATAATATCAATATATTTTTAATAATTGATTTTTTTTTAATAATTGATGTTGTTTTCTATCCTACAATAAATTATTTAAGTAATTATTATTTTTAATAATATTAAAATCTTATTATTTTAATTCAACTACATATATTTTATTTTAATTATATTTTAAATTATTATCATCGCTATTGAGACAATACAATTAATTTTATAACACATGATTATCGTCACTATTTAGTCGAGACTTATAAATTTTTTTTTAATTTTTTTATTTTATTGGTCAATTTTGTTAGTTTCACATATTAACATATGAAATAGTATCACTAAGAGAAAAATGATAGACTATTAAAAAATTAATAAAAAATTGTTATCAGTTATGCATATGCGATATAGGTATTAATTTGGCCAAAATTCACATTAAACAAAAAAATTATTTAAAAAAAAACTTATATTATAAATTTATTTTTAAAATTAAATTATTTATATAAATTTTTTGATATTTTTGTTTTACCTGTAAAAAGATATAGAATATCTCAATTTTCATAGCACTATAAAATTTCTCTTATTTTTTTAGAAAGAGAAGCAAAGAAATATTTACTAAAATAACTAGCTGATTCTCATTTCAGTCACCTTTTAACTTGAAAAATATTAATAATATATTTATGTAAATATACTCTTTAATATATATTTTTTTAATTTTAAAATAAGTGTTTGAGTCTTAATATATTTCGCTACAAAAAGGAACGGTCCGCCATAAACGACACGCGTTTCAATTTCAAACAGGAATCACTTTTTGTTATCTTTCCTTGTGGGTCCAATTCCAGAATCAATTTCTGTCATCTTCACTATTTTATTCGAAGCAAATACTAAGAGTACTCTCTATCACATTTACTTTAATATATTCTTATTTGTTGATTAAATTGATTAAAAATTATAAAAAATTTAAATATTATATTTTTACAAAAAATTTAATTAAAAAATATATTATTAATCCTTTATTTTAAATAAAATTTACAGTATTACCAATAATTGAGAAAGTTTAATATTTTTACTTGTAAAATAATCTTAACGATTAATTTTATATATACTAATTTCATTATTAATTATTTATTTTAGCTGTTTTTTTAAATAAATTATTAACTCTATTATTAAAATTAACTGTTACAATTATTCTATATATAAAAGAACATAAAATATACCCAATTCTCATGACATTATAAAATTTTCCTAATTTTATTAAAAAAATAAAAAAAATTAGTTGATTTTCATTTCGGTCACCCTTTAACTTGAAAAATATTAATAATATATTTATGTAAATATACTCTTTAATATTTTTTTTGTAATTAATTAATTTAAATAAAAAAGTATTTTAGTGTTTTAAAAAATGAAATAATGATAAAAGAATATATTGGAAAAGCATATTATTAGTGATATCTTGTAATTGTATGATTCTGTTTTGCGTTTGCTTGTGGTCCTTACTTTGAGCCTTTCTTATTCACATTCACGCGGTGTGCCTTGTCGTCCCTTGCTTTTTTCGTTGTGTTTCAAGTAGGGATGAAAATAGGTCAGATTAGGTTAGACTTTACTTTAAATAGGCCTCGGCCTATAACATAATTATTAGACCTGAATTTAGCCTACTACCTGTTAAAAACTTTATTTTCAATCTGACTTGAAGCTTGTTAACAAAGTCTGTTACAAAAAAAGCATCTTAATATTAATAAAAATATAAATATTTTATTATTAAATTAGTTTATACATTTTTCTAATTTTTATGTGTATTTTTGATAATTATTAAATAATTATAATAATATTTATATAATTTTATAAATAATTTTTAAAATATTATTTGAGTATTAATTATAAATGTTTCATATTAAAAAATTATATTTTTATTTTTCGTGATTTATTTTTAAAAAATTATTAAAGTATTAAAGATTTTAATTTTTTTTAAAATCATATTTTATTTGTCTAAAGACATCTTATATTCAATAAATAAAATTAAAGTGAACATATAAAATTGATCACAAAAAATAACATTCACACAATTTGTTGACTCAGTTGAAAGAAAATTATTATATTTTAAAAAATAAATAAATTTAAACTCAATAATTATAAAATATTTAATTTTATTTATTTAATTAATTTGTTATATAAAAAATACACATAAAATTAACTATACTATAATATTAATGTAATATAAAAATATTACTGATACAATAAATTAAAAAATATATTTATATATAAAATATAAATTGATAAATGAACTAAAAATTTAAATTTTTATTTATGTAAATATTTATAAATTATTGAATTTTAAATGTATATTAATAACTATAATTAAAGAATTAAATATTTTAATTATTTTTTATGATAATGATATTTTGTTTGTGTAAAGACATTTTATATCTAATAAATAAAATCACAGTAAATATATAAAATTAATAATAAAAATAACACACAAAATTTGTTAAATCAGCTATAAAAAACTATTATATTTAAAAAAGTAAATAAATATCATTATAATGAAAAAATATAGATAAAAAATATTTATATTATAAAATTCATAGATGCAGAAAAATAATATATGGACATAGTAAAAATTAATAAAATTTATATTTAAATTAAAATAATTTATATTTCTAAACTTTTATCTTAATAAAAAAATATGTGATAAAACTTAATATAAAAATTTAAACTCAATGCAATATATATATATATATATATATATATATATAATATGACAATAATAATAACTATTAAATTAAAAAATAACTATAAAATATTTAATTTTTATTTTAAATTAACAAATATATGTAAATTAACTATATTATAATAATAATATAATATAAAAAAATTATTGAGACAATATATTAAAATATACATTTATATATTATAAATAAATTGATAAATTAATTAATAATTTTTTTGTTTCTGTAAATATTTATTAATTATTAAATTTTGAACGTATATTTACCACTATACTTTTTCAAAAAATATCTATCTGCATTTATGTTAAATTTATTTAAAATAATTATTTAAAATTTTATATATTTATATTTAATTGTGTTATTTAATGACTGTGAACCTGATATTTAATTTTTTTTTTATAAATATCTTACTCAAAAATTTATATCAATAAAAATAAAATATGTAATAAGTTACAAAAAGTATATATTATTACATATAATTTATTTAAAATTATATTATTTATTTTATTTACTATATGATATTTTTATATATACATATGTATATATATATATATATATTATATTAAAATTTTTATTTTATTTTTCTATCATTTTTCTTATAAAATTTTAGTTTTGAATAAAATATAATTTATATTTATTATAAATAAAAAATTAAACATAATATATTAATATAATAATTAAATAATTAAATATTAACAATAATAAAAAAATAAAAAAATAAAAAATATATTAATATAATATTATTATTTTATTTTTAAATTTGATTTCTTTTAGTTTTCATTGCGTCTTGTTCCTATTTAAAGACTTAACTACTCTTTAATTTGTTTAAATGTAACAAATATAATAATTTATTATTAAATAAATTTATTATATAAAAAGTGTAATCGTGTATAAATATTTTTAATTTTTAATAAAAAATAATTTTTATTTATTATAATTATAAATAAAAAAATTATAACATAATATATTAATTTAATAATAACAGAATTAAAAATATATAAAATATATTATTAAATAAATTTATTATTTAAATATAATTTGACAGCTCTTTCTTTAAATTATATATATAGATTGGTCTGTCAAACTTATAAACAGGTAACCTTATTTATTTACTTAAACAGACTTTAAAAAAATCTAAATTTTATTTATTTATTAAAAAAGTAAAATTAAGTAAGTCTAAATCAGATCAGACTGTAAGACCTGTAAAGCGACTTAACTTGTTTCTGTTTTTACTTTTAAGTAACATCCATTTGTTATGTGAGGCAACCTAACCTGTTTCTATCACTCTACTTTAAAGTAACATCCATCAAACCTTGAAATCTTGGCTTTCAGTCTATATATTAAACAATCTTCTTCAATCTTCAACCTCCATTTTCATTTCCTTTGGGTACTCTCTAAGAGGAACGATTCCATCATTTGAAGATGAGTTCGGGTAAGCCTACTACAGGTGAAGTTCATCTTCTGCACATACTCAAAACTCAAAACATGTCTTGTTTTAATCACATATATAGCTGATTGTATTAATACGATGCTTCAATTTCCTTCAAAAGAGTATCCTCCACCTTCATCTGCACCTGCTGCTTACTCGGTACCTCCACCTGTCGGTTATCCCACAAAAGAGGCCCCACAAAACCTTCAAAATCATAAGGTGGAAACCAAGTCCAAGGGTGGTTGTAAGTTCTGCCACGGATGGTAACCAGTCATTCCTCTTTCTCACATGCAATATATTATTAATAAGTTCATCTCTTTGTATGAATAATATAATATAATCATTTACGATTTGTCATTATTTTCATGCAGTTTTACTTCGTTGTGTTGCTGTTGTGGGTTCGATGCTTGTTTCTAAAGGCTAGAGATGTCGTACATAGAATGTTTTCCCATCTCTATTGTATTTTATACTTGTTTGAATAAATTAAGGACACTTTGAATGTGTACTTGAGTACTTATTTCACTCTTATACATTACATTTTATGTAAATGTAATTATTTCCCTTTCATGTTCTATGATTTTAGTTTATATATTTTAAGAAATATGTGTACAGTGGTAAAATTTTGATAAAAAATAATTTTAAATCATTAAATATGATTGAGATATATGTCTGAATTAATTTAGCCATAAAATGCGATTCCCTGTGTGAAATTGATTTTGGGTAATAATCAAGTAGGCACTAAATGAACAAAAATTATTAGTCAGATACATTATTTTTGCAAAAGCGTTGCCTGCACAGCCTTTGTTAACGCGCTGAGAATCATACGTAGGATTGCACCGTTCGAAATACAGTCTTAGTAGAAAGGTTCTCATTTCAAAAAACTAGTAACAATCTTTTTAGAATTTTTATGCTAATATGATACTAATTTTGTTTTCATTTGCCTATTTAGAAAAGGATATTTTTTTAATTATTTATCTACGTAAAAATTCAAGATAATATTTAGGGATAAATGACATTTTAATTCCTACACAACATCTTTTTTTGTAATTTAGTTTACATAAATTAAAAAATTAACTAAATTTTTATTTTAGTTTTTAAGATAATTTAGGATTAGGGTAAGATATTTTAGTTGATAAAATATTTAAAATATTACATTAGTATTTGACTTTTATCTTCATTAAACATTTTAGTTTCTAAATTCAAATATCATTAATAGGACACTAACATAATATTGAAGTAACATGTGACATGTGTGACATCTCAACTGGCATATATAGTATCATTTCATAATATAGAGTAGTGTAGCCAAATAGTACATAGTTAAAACTTTTATCTTTTCTTTGACAAATAATTCTAATTTATTCTTCTAAATCGTAAGACCCAATTTTCAAATTGTAGCTCTGTTGGCACTGAAAAATCTCATATTACAATTTGTTGTATTTGTAAAAAAAAAAAAAAGAATCACATGAAGGATTCATTGTTATTCTTTTAACCAATTTTTTATGCATCGTTAAGGATGAAAATATGTTATCAATGTTAAGTTTATTTTGTTTGATTAGATTAATATAGTTTCCTTTCTCCTTTATTAGGATAATGTGTATTTTAGAAAATATTTTTTTGTTGCTTTGTGAGAAAAAAGTGATGGTATTAATATCAGTGGTCTCTCTATGCCTGATACTAGTTTTTGCTTTGTAAAAAGAAAAAGTGGTGGTTCCTTTTTTGTATAGTTTTACCCCTTCTCTCATGTGCCTGCATTATTTCCATCCTTATCTATTTGTTTGGGTACTTTAATATATTCTTAATTGTTGATTAAACTGATTAAAAATTATAAAAAATTTAAATATTATATTTTTAATATATTTTAATTAAAAAGTATATTATTAATATTTTATTTTAAATAAAATTTACAGTATTATAGACAATTGAAAAGATTTAATACTTTTACTTATTTATAAAATAATTTTAACAGTTAATTTTATACATATACTAACTTTATTATTAATCATTTATTTTAGTTATTTTTTAATAAATTATTAACTCTATTATTAAAATTAACTGCTACGAATGTTTTACATATAAAAAAACATGAAATATAATCTAATTCTCATAACACTGTAAATTTTTTTTATTTTATTAAAAAGAAAAATAAAGAAATATTTACTAAAAAAATTAGTTGATTCTCGTTTCGGCCACCCTTTAACTTATATACTCTTTAATATTTTTTATAATTAATTAATTTAAATAAAAAAGTATTTGAGTGTTTTAAAAAATGAAATAATGATAAAAGAATATATCGAAAAAGCATATTATGAGTGATATCTTGTAATTGAATGATTCTGGTTTGCGTATGCTTGCCGTCCTTACCTTGAGCACTTCTCATTCACATTCACATTCACATTCACGCGGTGTGCCGTCCCTTGCTTTTTCCGTTGCCTTCAAAGTAACATCCATTTGTTCTGTGAAACCTTGAAATCTTCGCTTTACGTTTATATATTAAACCATCTTCTTCAATCTTCATCGATCCTCCATTTTCATTTCCTTTGGGTACTCTCTAAGAGAAACGTTTCCATCATTTGAAGATGAGTTCGGCTCAGCCAACTACAGGTGAAGTTCCTCCTCTGCACATACCCAAAACTCAAATCATGTCTTGTTTTAATCACATATATAGCTGATTGTATTAATACGATTCAACAGAGTATCCTCCACCTTCATCTGCACCTGCTACTTACTCTGTACCTCCACCTGTCGGTTATCCCACAAAAGAGACCCCACAAAACCTTCAAAATCATAGGCTGGAAACCAAGTCCAAGGGTGATGGGTTCTGGAAGGGATGGTAACCAGTCATTCCTCTTTCTCACATGCAATATATTATTAATATGTTCATATCTTTGTATAAATAATCTAATCTAATCATTTATGATTTGGAATTATTTTCATGCAGTTGTGCTGCGTTGTGTTGCTGTTGTGTGTTGGATGCTTGTTTCTAAAGGCTAGAGATTTCGTACATAGAATGTTTTCCCATCTCTATTGTATTTTATACTTGTTTGAATAAACTAAGGACACTTTGAATGTATACTTGAGTACTTATTTCACTCTTATACATTACATGTTATGTAAATGTAATTTTTTTACTTTCATGTACTATGTTTTTAGTTTGTATATTTTAAGAAAGTGTGAAATTATGTGTACAGTGATAAAACTTTTATTTGATAAAATTAGCCGTGATTTAAATTTTTATAGAAAATAGTTTTAAATCATTAAATAAGATTGAGATATATGTCTGAATTAATTTAGCCATAAAATTTACATAAATTTTAGTCAGGTACATTATTTTTGCAAAAGTGTTGCCTGCATAAGCTTTGTTAATGCCCTGTGGATTGAGAATTGTTCGAGCCCAAATACGGCCTCTTTGAGAACTTCAGCGGTCTTCTGTCATGTCTTACTGGACCAGCTCCCCTAGTGTCTACTGTCTTCTTTCTTGTGTTAGCTTCAAAAATCCTACTCTTGCTCACCAGAATGGGCAAGTCGGTCAGTTGAAATATACTGACTGCAGCTCGGATGTCCGACCTCAATCCGTTCTCAAACTGAGAACACAAATCTTCCTCTCCATCACCATGCCAGTAGTGAGGCCAGTACTTCATCAGCTCTTGGAATTTAGCCGCATATTCTTCCACAGTCATGTTTCCTTTCTTTAGCTCAAGGAACTCTTTAGCTTTCTGCTTTTTCAGGTCCCGGGGAAAGTAATTCCCTAGGAAGATCGCCTTGAAGGTCTCCCACTGGATGTAGCCACCTTCTTGTGGTAGAGTCTGACCGGCAAACCTCCACCAGTCTTCCGCTTCACCACACAACAAGTAAGTGGCATAGGTCACCTTGTGCTCCTCACAGTACCCCATGGCGTTAAAGACCTTTTCTACATCAGCCACCCACCTTTGGGCTCCTTTGAGATTGAACCCTCCTTCAAACATCAGAGGGTCGTGCCTAGTGAAGGCAGACAATCATCAATATTTAGCCAGCTCTCCACCTTGATTGTGTACTAGACCCTCCAACATTTGAGTTATGCGCTCCATGGGATAATTAGTACTTCTAGATCCTTTACCTCTACTAGACATGCTTAAGCTAAGCTAATCACAAATCAGCAGTCACATCTCAGCATATTAGATCAACTGATACATTTATAATTCAGGTAAACAAAACAATCAACACTTAACCTTGGACGTCTCAGCCTGATACCCTAGTCCGGTTGGATGAACTGCTCTGATACCAAAATTATAACACCTTAAATTTAATTTCAAAGTAATAAATTTTCGCAAATTCTGGGTAATAAATTTTCACTTTTAAATACCACTTCAGTACGTGGTTCCATCACTCTTTCAAAATCAAGTAAAGGGTTACAAGTTCATTATCCAATAACCACTACAGGACTTATTCAAATACAACAAATTTTAAAATACTGTTCTAAGTCCTATAGCAGTTCCATCCGCCCTTCACCGAGTTTGGTGCTAATCGTCTTGATTACCTGAAAAATGAACGTAAGAGTGAGTACCCTACACTACCAAAACGCAGCAATCAATCATAGAGTCTCACCTCTGAATCATTTAGAATACATTAAAACAAGTATAATAACAGTCAATATTATCTCACAGTACATTTTAATTCCATAATTCACAGCATATCATACCAGCGTTACCCGCCTCATTTACATCATATCATACCAGCGTTACACGCCCCTTTACAGCACATTATACCAGCGTTACACGCCCTTTTACAGCACATTATACCATCGTTAGCACGCCCCTTTACACATGCAACGTTTATGCTTCACACGACACACAACTCACATTTCATTTGTATTGCACGACATATAGCCTACGTTCAGTTACATTATACGGCACTCGAGCCCAAATTTATTCATTTGCATTTTAACATTAATTCACCAATAGACGGCACATCAACACGCATAATTACCCTCCACAGGTCCAGCTAATCCATTACACATCATATTTCATCAAATACACATACTCTTATCCACACACATAATATTCACAAGTCCCGGCACATGACCCTCATCACATTCTACAATCGTCTTCCATTTCTCACACATTTTCTACCTTCCAACTCAGCCATATTGCAATATTCCATAAAGTAATAGAGAATTACACACAAAAAGAGTAGGGTAGAGTCCCTCTTACCTTGGATTGACGACCCACGCTCGGATTTGACAACGGAAGTATTTTCCACACCGATTTCGGCCTAAAACACATGGAAGAACTCCATGAGAACTAAAGGACACCAAGAAACAGAGAAAAGGGTTGAAAAATGGAAATCCTAACCATTAAAACTCACCTGCAAGCGTTTCCCAGATGGATTCGACCTTCAATCAAGCTCCCAAACGGCTTTGGAGGCAATTAATCAGTAGAATAGGACTTTGAGTCGAGAGGATTGAAGATATTTAGGAGGGAATTTGAGAAATGAATCTCAAATTCCTAAACCCCCTTTTAAAACCCCTCAGATAGCAACACTCTCGCTACAACGAGATATTCTCAGCAACGCCCTCTGTCGTCACAACAAAAATCTCAGACAAAATTGCATTCTGATTTCTGCAGGATCTCGTTACAGCGAGACTGCACCCAGAAATGCACTCCAAACTGTCGCTCTGTCACCACAGCGAGATATTCTCGCTACAGTGAGAAGGCGACAAACGCATGCCTTTAGCGAGACATCTCTCGCTACAGCGAGAATGCCCTATACCAGCACTTAGCCTATTTCCAGCCCAATCTAGTCATGCACACATAAATACACACATCCATATGCTTAATACACATAAACATCGTTATTACGCACTTGAGTGCACATTCCAATACTCATTCTCATATATATAAACATCGATCATTTATATTACCAAAATCTGGGGCATTACACCAAGTGTAAGAATGATAACTGCAAGTTAGAAATGTATTGTGTAAAAAGCAATGTGACACATACCTTCCAAATCAAGACATTTTTTAGTGAACGCACATGTGGCAGAGTTATTATAGAGAACAATTGTTGACAATTGTGGGGTAGAATGTTAATAATCATATATGGGTAATAGCCTATGCAGTTGTTGATGTTAAAAATAAGGAGAATTGACATTGATTTTTATCACTATTATATAAAGATTTGGGATATTATAAGCAATATGGATGAAATTTCATATCTAACATACAGAAGGTAGAGATCTACGTAGGATTAAGTTACTAATTAGATAAGCTTGACAGTGATTGATTTGTATGATTAATATATTTGTTAGGGACTAATTTATATTATTTTAATATTTTAAGGACTAAAATACACATTTATTGCTGGATTTGATACCAACCTTGCAAGAAGTCATGTCAAATGCATACCATAGGTTTTGTGTGTAACATTTATGACAAAATTTCTATAAGTAGTGGAAGGATAAAGTATTAAAACACCTTCTATGGAAGTGTGCAAGATCAACTACAGTCTTATAATTCAATGCAAACATGCATGTAATAAAAACAATGAATGAGAAGGTATAGACATCATTACTCCTAATAATAATAATAATAAATTATGTCTTTCAAAAATAATTAATTATAAAAGTTGAAATAATAAATAAATATAAAAATCAGTGTTAGCAAATAGAGCAATTTTTTCTTTAATTTAAATTATGTATAATTTGGGTATCTTTTTTCAAGTAATTCAAGTCTTTTTTTTAAATTATGTAATTTTAGTCCAACAATGAATTTGTTCTATTTAAAACCTTCAAATTTATTTTTATCTTTCTATGATAATATTAAACATTTGTAAGTAAAATATTTTGTGAAATTTTGATAAAATAAGAAGAATTTTATATAATGTAAGATTAAGATTTAAAAAAAATGCAAAAAGAAAATATATTTTGTAATTTTTTTAATCTCTTCAAAAATTGCTTTGCAAGCTCTGCTAGGATTTCTCCAAACCCTAGCCTCTGTCCCTTTCCCTGTTTCAGCGCAGAGGTGCCCTACGAAGATTCTTCTTCTGAGAGGTTTTCAACTTGAAATCTAGATCTATGTTTGAAGCATTACATAGCTCATCAAGAGGTGGTAAAAAGTCTAAGGAAGAGACCGATTTAATAGGAAAAAGCACCAAGAAGGTTAAGTTGGTCTCGCTAGCATTAGAGGAGGATCTGAATACAGATATGCAGCAAGAAAATAGCCAAAATGCTCTATATGATCAGGTGTCTTCGAATCCAAAATTTTCTACTACAGTCTCTTATAAAGGTAAAGTTTTATCGATTAAAGATTTAGATCTTATCCTTGAAGATAAGGATATTGTAAAATTGGTGCTAGAAGAGGTTAACATTAACCTTGATATTGATGAATAAGATCTATCAAATACTGAACAAATTCTATGCCCTAATATAAAAATCTCTCTAGAGGACTACAAACAATGGTGTTCTCTGTGAAAACACTCTCTGATTGTTAAACTTCCAGGTGAAATAGTAAGTTTCAACTACTTAAATCAAAAGTTAGGTAATCTTTGGGGGTAGAATGGGCTCTTGAAAATACTAGATCTAAACAATGAATATTTCTTAGTTAAATTTGATAATACTGAGAACTATAAATATGCTTTATTTGAGAGTCCTTGGCTAATCTTGGACCACTACCTATTAACGCTTGAGGCCTTTGTTCAGGTCGAAAGACCTTAATACTACCCTTCAATTTAGAGGTAAGTTTGCTATGATTTGTGTAGAACTTGACATTAGAAAACTTTGTCCCTTCTTTCAAAGTCCTTGGCTAAGAATTTAAAGTTGAGTATGAGGGCCTACATCTTTTTTTTTTTATTGTGGAAAGTATGGCCATAGGCAGGAATTCTGCCCTAACCCTTATAAACATGTTATTGATAACTCTGAACCCATCCCCAGCCCAATGAATCTTGAAGAAAATAAAAATGAGGATCCTATGTCTTTCAAGGAATCAAATAAGGCAGAAGTTAAAGAGAGTCAGGAGGGTACTGTAGTAGAGGAGCAAGGTTTGTTTAGGCCCTGGATGTTAATTAAGAGGCTTGTTAGGAAGAAATAGGACCCCATCACCCAATCGCTAGTCTAGCTCAAGGTGAGATGAATAAGGAAGTGCTCCCTTTTGCTCTCTATCAGTCTTCTAGTCAAGCCTTTCCCCAGCATCTTAGAGATATAGACTAGTTCTTCCCTGCGTTTTACATGAATTGCTTATTTTGGAATTATAAGGGACAGGAGGTAAAACTTTTTACAGACTTGTTAACGACCTTTATTCTGATCCTAATCCTCAGGATTTTATTCTAAACACTTAGTCTTCTTTTCCCTTCCTTAGAGATGTTGATGATAGGCTGTTCTCTCTTAGTGTTTTCATAGAGGAGGTCAAAGTTGCCCTTTTCAGTATGGGTAATTTCAAGGCCCCTGGTCCTAATGGGCTTCATGCTCGATTCTTAAAAACCAATGACATTTTTTGAGCTAGCTCATATATAGCTTTGGTCTGAATATTTTTTAAGACCTTGCAAAAGTTCGGGAGGTTAATGAAACCCGCCTCACCTTAATTCCTAAGTCTGATCACCCAGAATCCATTAAAGAATTATGACCTATATCCCTCTGTAATGTGAGTTATAAGATTATAATTAAAATTATAGCTAACAGATTAAAGGACTATCTTCCCCACTTGATCTCTGCAAATCCTAGTTTTATTCCTGGAAGGCGAAAGATTGACAATTCCCTTATTCTCTATGAAATAGTGCATTTGATAAGTCTGTATTTAAGCCCTCTTTTACAACCCATATATTCATATTTGACCTTTATTTTATTTAGATTTTACACTAATTTATATATTAATTGTACAGTTTGGTATAAAGAGACTGCAAGTAGATTTTGGGTGCATTTTAGGCCCAAATTGATGGAAGATTAGAGCTTCGCAGTAGTCAGCACGTCCAGACCCATTCAATGAGCACGGGGGTGCTTCGAGCCCATGCACGGCTGTGCTGAAGGCCTTGCACGGCCGTGCTCATATGCAAGAGGCCCATTTATGAAGAGTTTATAGGGTTTTCAAATCCTATAAAAGGGAAGATCTCAGGCATCGTAAAGGGACCGTTTTTACATCTTGGCTTTTGCTCTGGAATACATCTTTCATCTTGTCTCTCTTGCACGGGATCCTTGGCACATGCTTGGCGAGACTTGGAGCTTCAAGCGACCGTACTTGAAGACTGGGAACTCATCATACTCTAGTTTTTCTATTTCTTTTCTTTATGGCTTTATTCATGAATGTTTTAGTTCTTTTCTTTAGCATGAGTAACTAAGTCCATAGCTAGGGCTATGGAAACTATTATTTATGAATTTATGGGATTTTGATGTTTGAATCTTAATTTGATTTTCGTTATGTGATTAGATTTTATCCTATTGTGCTTCTTTCTTAATCCTAATTAATTATATCGTCAGACGACCATACCTCGGTTAATTAATAGATCTATAGGATAAAACGAGACAAAGGATTAGGTGGACCAAACCAATCTTTCTCTTCTAATCGTTATTAAATTAACAAGTTCATAGGTTCCTTAAGTTTTCTTCAATTGATGTCTTGCATGACCATTGGGGATGTTAATTTAGAGAAAATAATATTAATATTGCATGACCATTGGGTATTAATAGTATTTGTATGAATGATTAGTAATCACAAGAAAATCGGATTTAGAGTTAAACAGAAAAATAACATAAAGGATTGAATGAGAAAACCCATATGCCCTAGGTTCCTCTCCGATAAGTTTAACCAAGACGTGCATTGTTTTTCTTGCTTTTAGTTTTATAATTGATTATATAAATTCTTATTTTTAATTAATCTCATATCTTTGAAGCTTAAACAATTAAATTAAGAAATTCTTAGTAATTGGAAAACAATTCTTGTGGGACGATATTTCAGAAACTTAATTTAAGAACCTTTTATTACTTCTTGATGTGTACACTTGCCCTCTGAACAAGTTTGCATTCTTTCCACAACATTAGGGACAGAAATGGTTATATGATAGTCAAGCTTGATCTAGCAAAAACTTTTGACAATCTGAGATGCGACTTCATCATTGACAATCTGTCTAGGGTTGGTATTAATTCTGATATGCTAAAACTCATTCAAGCTTACATTATATCCTCCTCTATGGTGATTAATTGGAGTAATAGTCTCACTAAAGCCTTTTAGCCTACTAGAGGTATTCGTCAAGGGTGTCCTATCTCCCCCTATCTATTTGTTTTATGTATAGAAAAGTTGATTCATCTAATTCAAGACAGTATTCTTAGTAATTACTAGGTTCTTTTTACTTTTGCTTCTCAAGATTTGCATAATACTCATCTTCTGTTTGCAGATGATAATATTCTAGTGGCTAAGGCAGATCCCAACTAAGCTTTTATCATTCATAACATTTTGACTACCTTTGGCCAAGTTTCTGGCTTGAAGTTAACCCTGAAAAGTCTACACTATTCTTTTCTAAAAATATTGATCATAATAATAGACAACAAATTAGTGAGATTCTGGGTATTCAGTCCTTTAGCCAGTTTGGTAAATATTTAGAAAATCTCATAAGTCATCTCAATCCCTCTAAAAAACAATTCTTTTTTCTGGTTGACAAAGTTAGGAAAAAACTTTTCCTTTGAAAAATGTCATCCCTCTCCATAGCTGGCAAGGTTACTTTGGCCTAATATTGTCTTATGAGTATCCTATCATATGTCATGCAATCTGTAACGCCCTGAGTTTTGGAATAGTATTTTGTTTATTAATATAAATGGTGGTTTTCTACTTGAATTTGCACTTTGATTTATGTGTGTGAATATATATGGATAAGTATGTAAGTATAAATGTGAATATTAACTTGTGGTTGAGCAGGATTAATTGAGAAATGGGCTAGATATGTACTGTAGAGGCATTCTCGTTGTAGCGAGAGAACAACAGAGGAGATGCATTTTCTAAGTGCAGTCTCGCTGTAGCGAGATTATGCAGAAACTAGAGTGTAATTTTCTCTGATATTTTTACTGTAGCGAGAGTTTTTCGCTGTAGTGAGAGTGTCGCGATTCCTAGGGTATTTGAGGGGTTTAGGGTTTGGAAAACTTATTTTCCACTCTTTCTCTTCATCCCTCTTTTGATTCTCTCCACTCTCAACCCATTTTCACCGATTAAATTGTTTCCAAAGCTGTTTGTGCGCTAGATTGAAGGTTAGAGTCATGCTTGGAACGTTTGGAGGTAAGTTTTGAGAGTTAGAGTTTCGATTTTTCATCCTTTTTTTTTGTTTTTTCAAATTCTCATGGAGATTTTTTATCTATTTAGGATGAAACATGATAAATCCATATTTTACCAGTATTTTACTTTAATTTTAATATATTTGATAAGGAAAACATGTTAGAAAAAACTGAAAAACTTATAAAAATAATAAAATGTTTAAAGTCTTTCCTAAATATATAGTTATTTAGATTTTATAAATTTTATGTGTAAAAAGTAATGATTTAATCATATTTTTGTAGGAAATTCTGAGCTAAGTTCATAAGATTGGAAGATCAAGGGAAAGATAGAAGGAAAGTAGCAAAAATTGGAAGCAAAGAACAAGGTCTGATGAAGCAAAAGCTGAGCGTGATCACTTTTCCTGGCAAAAGTGATTGTTCCAGAGCTTAACATGGAAGAATGACCTGTGCGTTATCACTATGCTGATGATAGTGATTGTTCCAGAGGGCTTTCAAGCATAGTAAGGTGCACGTGATCACTTTTATTTACAAAAGTGATCGTTTTAGAGAGAGCTGCAGCATAGCAAAAGTGCGCGTGATCACTTTTGTTCACAAAAGTGATTATTCTAGAGAGAGCTCCAGCATAGCAAAGATGCTCGTGATCACTTTTGTTCACTAAAGTGATCGTTCCAGAGAAGCCTATAGGAAAACAAGTTGCGCGTTATCACATTTGTTCACAAAAGAGATTGTTCCAGGGAGCCTTCCATCATTGCAAGCTGCGCGTGTCTCCTATTGTTTATGAAAGTGAACACGCACAAATCACGAACCTCTGCGTAGTTACTTTTATGAAGAATAGTGATTGTTCCAGTCATGAAGATTATCAGAAAGGCCTTTGTGTGGCTACTATAGTGAAAAATAGTGACTACGCTAGAAAGGTGGGAATTCTATAAATACGTATTAACTCAAATCTGTTGGGATCTTTTGTTCATTTTTACTTTCCTTTTGTTTTCTGGTGTTGAGAGAGTCTGAGAGAGAGATTGGGGACGAACACCAAGCTTCAAATCTTGAGGAATCAGATTGAAGATTGGCTTGAAGATACTTCTTCGTTTATCTTCTTCTTCTCTTTCTTTCTCTTTTCATTTTGTAATGGAGTTCTAAACTCTTTGTAGTTAGGGATTTATGATTTGAAATTGAAGTGTTAAATTGATTTTGGATCTAAACTTTGAGTGCTGGATTGGATTGAGTAATTGATTCTGCTTTTTAAGTAGTTATTGAATGACAATTTGATTAACTTATCACAGAGAAGCTTTTATCAATAAAAGTTAAATTTATTTCTCAGATCTGAATCAATTATCAAGATTATTGATTTCTTAGGGATAAGACATCGTAACCTTGCAATCTTTTAGTTTCTAATGCTTGATGCAATATTTAATTGAACCAGATCTAATGAATTAGAATGATTAAATTGAATATTAGATTTATTGAGTTAAGGAATTAACCTTTGGTTAACACATCATGAAATTGATTGTCATTCAATCCAAATGCTTGAAAGTTCAAAACTTGATTAAATTAACACTGAAGTTTTGGTGAAGTAAACCCCTAACTATGTTTCATACATCTATTTCCATATAGAAATTCGTATCTTTTGCTCTGCTGTAATTTCTGCATTCTTTACTGGTTTATTTGCTTTCAAACATTACAACTTCCAAATGAATTGCTTTAGGCTCAACTAATTATTGACTTGTGAAGTGATATTTGAGAATTCTATTTCTTGAGGACGATATTTAGGACTCAAACATAGTTCTAAAACTTTTATAACTTGCTACAATAATACTAGTACACTTGCTAGTCAAAATTACTTCTGCTAAGAAGGTGACAAAGCACTATGTGGGAAAGATTTTCTACCGTTATTTCGTATTGGGTCTTCGTTCTGAGGTAAAAGAAGACTCTACCCTATCCCTTTGTGTTTAGGTTTCGTTAATGTTGCTAGATAGTGGAATATGATTGAGATAGAACATAGAAAAATGTGTGTTTTAATACAAATTTTGTATAAAGCATGACGTGGTAGTTGTTGGGTGATGTGTGTGATGAAATGGTTTGAGTTTGATTGGATTGTGATGAAAATTTAGTGTGGAATATAATGTGATTGATTGTATGTGTCAACATGCCATTGGTTGATAATGAATAATATGAAATGGGTGAGAATATGTGTGAATGACATGTTAAGTGTGATTCTAATTGTGTTTGAAATTTTGGAAACTATGAATGGTTACAGTGATACACTAGAGGTGTGAACGATGGGGCGGTAAAAATACCTTAGGGAAGAGAGGGTGGTGGTGACACCAACAATGAGCGTGGGTGCACCACATACCACACACTCTCCTCCTGAATCGGCCTTTGATTAACACCTTTGCTAAGGGACCTGTGACTGCACACATTGTATCCGTGAGACGGAGGCTAATCGGCGACTATCCATGGTGTGAAACTGAGCAAGTCCTTGAGGTTGAAGGCATCAGGAAAACTGTAATTATAGTGCTACAGTGAGCGTGGCTAACATGCAGTTAGCACACATGTGTGTGGAATAGTTAAAAAGTATGAGTTTATGTTGTTTGATGAATGATTTGAATTATGTTAGTAAATGTGTGAAACCTGCAAGGTGAGCCTCTATGCTCAGTATGTGTGTGTGTGATAGTGTATAATACTCACCCTTATATTTATTTTTTAGGTGACCAAGACAATCGGCTTAGTGAATGGATGAATAAAACTGCTATAGGACTTAGGGAATTATTCTTTTGAAATTATGATGTATTAATTAAGTCTTGTAGCAATAATTTGATTCAAATTTGTAATTCATCCTTATTTTGAAATACTTTATTGAAACTATGTATTGGGAAACCTTTGAATGAATTATTATATTTCCCATTTATTCCAAATTAATTTAATTAAAAATATTAAAAATTAAATTAAGGTGTTACACAATCTGCCACCATCCTTATTGTTGTGTGTAATAATATAAATAGCCTTTGTAAGAAGTTCATTTGAGGGTCTCTAGGCACTAGAAAGTGTCACCTCATAGGTTGGGATAAGATTTGTAAGCCTAAGGGTGAGGAGAGGGGTTAGAATTTCGTGAATTTTCACATGATAAACAAAGCTTATATAATGAAGTTGTGTTGGAGGATTTGAACCTCTCCTAATGATCTCTGGATTCAAGTTTTAAGTAAGAAATATAGATTTTCTGTTGGACAATATCAAGGTGCTAGGATTAGTAATAGGATCTCTCCTCTTTGGAGGAGTATATCTTCAATTTAGCCTTTGTTCTCTAAGGTTTTGTTTGGGAGTTTGGTAGGAGAGAGAAGGAAAGGGTTTGAAGAAGGAAGGAGGGAAAGGGAAAGAAAGGGAAAGGAGGTTAAATCCCTTCCTTGTTTGGATATTTAATATTGAAAAAAGAGGGTGATAGAGGATTTAATTATATAAATGATATTATATTTTATATCTTTTATTTTTTTATTTTTATAAAATATAAAAAAATAAATATTTTTCTTTCTCTAAAAATTAATAATTTTAAAATTACTATTTTTTTTATAATTTAAAAAAAATCATCATTTGAAAAATTATCATTTTTTAAAAAAAGTTAGAATCTTTTTTATGAAAGAGTACTAGAAAGTGAAAGAAAGAAAACTCCTAAAATGGAGAACTCAAAAAATAAGGGTTAAGAGAGTTTTGGAGGGTTTAAAAAAATCTCCAAAACTTTCCCTTCCCAATTAAGCAACTCTCAAATAATGATTAATCCCTCATTTCTTCTCTCCTCCCTCCCTTCCCCTCCTAAACACAACACTCAAATATAGCTTAAAGGCCTTAATTGAAAGTTAGGGAATAGTCTCTTAGCGAAGTTTTGGACAGATCAGTGGATCCCAAACTGCCATAGCCTGAACTCACTTTCTCTATATCATATCCCTCAGAAGGACTTGGATACCCCTATTTTTCTGTATACTAATAAGGGAGTTGAGATATGAACAAATTCAGTTCTTTGCTACCTGATCACATTTATGAGGAAATTGCTAAAGTCAAACCTCCTAACCTTTCTGGTAATCCAAATTTAGTATCTTGAGCTCTATCAAACAATGTTACCTTTTTAGTTAAAACATCTTATCAACTAATTCCTCATGTCCTAGGTGTGGTACTGAGAATGAGTCTATTATACATGTTTTGTGTGATTGCTACCACGCATGAAGGGTCTGGGAGTATTTTATTTTTCCTGATCAATGGGCCTAGTTCTTTTTCTGCTGGCCTGATAGTTTGGGTCTACGGGAACTTGTCCAATCCCTACTTTAGGAGGTTTACTAACTGGCAAAGATTGTTTGGTTTCATCATTTGGCACCTGTGCAAAGATAGGAATGCATTTGTTTTCAATAATTGTTCTATCCAAGCCTCTGTTTTAATAAAAAAAAAAATTATACTTTTTCTTGTTTTTATTGCAGGAGTAGATAGTTTTCTCTCCCCAAGATGACCATGGACCAACCTAGGATTCATTGGATTCCTCCTTTTAGAGGTCAGTTGAAGCTAAATATTGATGGAGCTATTTGTGACAATCTGAAAAGCTGTTGATTGTGGAGGCATTCTTAGGGATTGAAAAGGCAATCTAGTGGTTGGCTTCTATTCTTTAGTTCCATGCTCTCCTCTAGAAGCTGAGCTTTGGGGCATTTATGATGGCATTTAGCTCCTTGAGGTCCCTGATCAGTCTACCTATTGGATTGAGTTTTGAACCTTGTGAAGTTATTGCTTGCATTTAGTCCATTCGAATTAATTCTCATCCATTGTATCATGTTATTTGTAAAATTAGAGATGACATTAAACTTGTTAAATTTGTTAGATTGAAATACATCCTTAGGAAAGCCAACCATTGTGCGGATAAGTTAGCTAAAATTAGTGAAGTCCTTTTCTCTTTTAGTTAGTTTTGATTAGACTTTTTATGACTTACTCCTTTTTTTTAGCTTTGGACCAAAGTGATTCTTGATTCCTTAGGTTTTTCCCTTAGCCTGTTGTGTTTGTTGGACTTTTAGCCTCATTATCAACAAAAAATAAAATAAAAAAAAAATACAAAAATGTTAAAATTTTGTTTGATGTATTTAAATAAAATCATGTTAGAAAAAAAAATTAATAAACTTAATCTGGATAGATTTTGAGTATAATCAATTTAAGACAATCAACCATTGCTTAATTTTTAAATTATAAAATCTTTATTAGCTAAACAAATTAAAGATAAAACGTACATATATTCTTAACTAAAGATGCTTAAAAATATAATCAAACTTTAAAATAAATAAATATTATTAACTATATAATTTAAAATGTATTATTACAAAGAATTTGTTAATAAAAAAGTGATAATGACTTGTAGCAAGAAGCATTCTCATGAAGCGTGAGAAAGCAAAATCAAAGCGAGGGACAAATTGGACAATTTAATAGCTCGTATTGCCCAATCAAAGATGCTGGACAGAATTAGTCAACGAAACGTATTTACTCTAACAATTTAATTTCGATAAATTTATAAATAATATTAAAAAGTATAAAATAAATTAATTTATTACATGAATTATAACTAACTTATATACTTAATCATTTTTTAAATAAAATTATTTAACTTTTCTAAAAAATTAAATTTATAGTTTAATTTTAATTTTTAAAATATTTAATTTATTTTACTTCTATATTTTCTTTATAAATACTTATTGATTTATTCAATGACTTGAATTATTGACCAGTATTTTGCACTCGAAAGAGTCTATACACCTGTTCAAATTGAAATGTCCTGTTTACTGCGTAAAATTACAAAAATAACATTGACGGAAATAAGATTCGTCACAATATAATACGTGAAATATTACTAACACATATTTTAACGAAAAATATTTATTTAAAAATAAAAAGAGTGAACCCATTGTAAATTTTAATAAATTACAATAATAATTAAAAGTATGTTAATTATTAATTAAAATTTATAAAAATTTAAAAATATTAATTTATAATAATAAATAAATTGAAATTTATATAACTTTTAATAAATTTCGAGACATGTACACCTGCTGCATGCGTGTCGGTAATTTAACCTAACAATTTGACCTCAGGCCAATGAGATAATATAGAAAATTCTAACGAAGAAAATAATTAAAAAAGATAACATATGAAAAATACTCCATATAGAAGGTCTTATACTTAGTATAATATTTTGTATTATTAGTATAATATTTTGTATATTTAGTTAATAAAAATACTACAGGTATATTTTTAAAATAATTGTTATAAAGTTAATAAATTTTAATATATAAAAAATTATAATTAAATAATAATATATTATAATGTATTTTAATTAAATTTATTGTATAAATTTAAAATTGGGTATATCAAAATCCATAATTTATACATCTCAAGGATTATTTACGTTTTAAATTTATAGATCGAAGCAATTCCAGCAAGTAGTATATATAAGTTAAGTAATTCGTAAATTATTCGAGTTGGATTAAATTGTTTAGTTAATTAAATAAATAAATTGAAATTTATATTTAATTATTTAAATAAACTAAACACAAATTTGATAAAATTAACATTAATAACTTTTGGTAAGTTTATATACATATTTAGATAATTATAATTTTATTTATGTTTAATTAAAATTTATAAATTGATATTATTATCATTATTATTATTTATTTTTAAGAGTTATAATTTTTATGATTAAATTGTTTAGTTTAATCAAGTCATTTTCATAAAAGTAAAATTATATATTTTTAATATTTTAATATAAATATTTTTAAATATTAAATTAATAAAAAATTCAAAATATGTAAAAGAAGAAATTATAAAAAAAATAATTATTGTTAAATTTCAATTTTTTATTAAAATAAATTTAAACTTTAAATTTAACTTATTTAACAAAATTAATCAAACATAAATATCTTTTTTCATAGGTTAAACTTAAATTTTAAATATTCAACTTAATTTAATTATATTTTGAATAAGTACGAAAGAATTTACGCTATATTTAACAATAAAGTTTTAAAAATATTTTATACAAATATTATTTAATTTACCATTGTTATTATAATATAAAATATTTTTAAAAACAATGATCATAACTTTAATTGCTTAATTATTTGTTATTTTATAAATATTCTAAAATTTGAATTCAAAAAATTTATCTTATATATTTTCTATTTAAAATTTCTAAAATGTGCACTACTTATCTTGTTAGTTGAGCCATCAACATTTATATTAGTAATCTAATTTTTTATTTATTTATTATTTAATTTAATTCAGATTCAATTTAAAGATGTAAGGGTGAGGATTAATCTGGATACAACTTGAGTCAGAAATCTAGATATGATATATAAAATTTAATTCAAATCTAACTCAGATCAAGAACCTAAATATAATGGATGAGGTTTAATATACTTGGATGTAGTGAATAAGTTTATTATTAAAGTTTTTTATATACGCAAAAATTTGAATCTAAAATTTTATTTAAATAATACTAAACTGCTAATATCTGATATTTTATTTAACAAAAAACTATTCAATTATTTTATATTATATGATTATATCATCAAACTAAATTAATTAAAATTTGATCGACCAATGGGAGAAATATAAAGATTAAGAAAATCGAATCTTAAATTTTGCCGACAAAAGCATAAGAAAAGAATAAAATTACACAAACAATCCCTATCCATGCCTCAAATAAATGAAATGAATAAATAGAAAGGATAGAGAGAGTTGACCACACAACTTAAATAAGACCAAAGAAATAAAAATGGTTATTTTCGACCAAGTCGGTCATTACCAATTTCATGCCTACCTTCCACCACGTCACCACTTTGTCTCATGCTCTCACAATCTCAGCCCCACGCGGCACAGATTAACCATTCAAATGAAAATAAAGTCAGCTGCGTGCTTTCTCATCCCTCTTCAATACTCTTCAATTTTCTTATAGCCATATTTTTCGTCCACCATCTTACCTACAAAATCAAGTAAGTATTTAATTTTTTTAAAATGTTAAATGTATCTATTTTTATTTAATATTTTCTTTTGTAAAAATCTTTTCAAATGAAAAGATATAAAATTATTTAATAGTTATCATTTAATTTAACTTAATTTATAATATCACAACTTAATTTTGTTCAAATTCATTGTATTTCTTGTAATTGAGAAAGTTTAGTATTTTTTTTATTTGTGAAATAATCTAACCGTTGATTTTATATTAATAAATAATAAAATAAGTGATTTAATTAAAAAAGGCATTAATATTCTCTCATTTTTAAGATATCAAAAGAATTACTATCATTAATTTAAAGAGAACATAAAATATTTTTTTAAAAATTTACAGGTATCACAATAAATATTATTATTATTATTATTTATTTATGTAAACCTAATTGTAAGTCATAACTTTTTAGTAATGTTGGATAATCCAACCTTTCATCCAAAGAAAGCCCAAAGTGAATGGATCCTTGCTTAGTTTATTTATGCGAAAGTTTCTTAGTTTACCTGTCGATGAAGAAATTTTGGTCCAATTCTTTGGTCAATTTTAGAGCTAATCGCTTCCCTTTTAGTTTATGCAATTGTTGTTTTCAAGGCAACGACAAATCATCAATTGGCACTCCCAGATGTGACAGTTAAACCTGACTGAATATTCCACAATTATAATTAATTCCACCTGCTCCTCTACCTTTTGTCCATTACTTTACCCACAAAACCCCAATGTTCATGATTTGGGTGAAAGTGTAAAGCTCTTATGTGCTGATATATGCCTCGCTCTACTTCAATTTTTCGATTCAATTGGGTCTCAATTTGCAGTTTTGTAGAATAGAACTACCATAAGCGAAATTAAATAATTCTTATTGTAATCTTTAATGTGATGTTCATATACACCCATGAATTAAAAATGGTGCAATCAGGCATAACAGCCTCTATACAAATGTCACTATAATACATAAATATATTGGCTGAATATCCAAATTCCAAATCTTCCCCTTCTTATCTTTGGACACTCTTGGTGAGTCCAGAGTGTTCATTTCATTATCTGTTGCTGATCTTGGTAACTTCTGTTCTTGTATTATCTGTAATTTCAACCCTTTTATGCTGGTATAGCTTTGAAAATATCATCAAAACTGTTTTGATTTGCAAATATATCCAGAAGAGACAGTGCCTAAAATATATATATAAAAAAAAATGATGAACCAATTTAGTTGACCATTTCTACATATAACGAAGGATCAATAGTATGTTCCTCAAGTTGATGATGAAGTTAATTACTTACCTCAGGCACACTCAGCTCAAGACGAAACTTTGGACCATCATAGTGGTGAAGAATTGGTCTGAAGGAATCCTCTTCCAAAGGCTCACAAACTTTCCTAGTAATCACTTGGACCTGTAATCATCATGTATTGGAATTCATAAATTTTCACAAACTAGCAAAAGTAATATAATACATTATCATTTAACAAGTTTTTATCGCACAGCTAGACTGAAGATGATATATACCTGAGCAGGAAAACGAGATTCATTAGGACACTTCTTGTCTTCCCAAGCCGTTGGATCAATATTGGATCCTCCAAAACTTGCAGCCTGAACAAACCCAACCAAACATGTTATTACTCTTAAAAAGAACTTGTAAATTTCAATTTAAAGACACAAGTGATGGCCTAATCTATAACATGATAGACAAAATTTAGATATAAGTGATTTTACTGTTACTTTTCATTAAGACTATATAAATTATCAAGATAAAATTTTAATTATAAAGATTGCACTAAATAGTAATTATATTGGTCCTAAATTTGGTCATAACTTGATTTTCAAAAGCAGCAGTTTCATTGGATTAAAATGAAGCATAAAATGGGAAAAGAAAATACACACGCATGCATACCTCAAAGATACCGTGGAGTTGGTGAGTGGAGTAGTTGTACAGAAAAAGGGGCAACCCTGGAGTTATTGCTCTAACTGAATCTCTGTATCGCGGAGGCAGACCTACAAAACACAAACATTTACCAAGAAAACCAATTTAGATTAAGAAAACAATAAAGTTACATAGACAATTTCAAATTGAAACATTAGTTTTGACAAAAATACGGTGTTTTCCTCTAGCAATTAGCAATGGAAATTATTGACAATTCAATTCCTCGAAAGATTCATTTTACTCTTACTGAAAAATCTAGGGAATGAGAAATTAGAGTATAGTAATAATAATGATTTGATTACCAAAGAGCTGTCTTTTGAGATTCTCTGCCATGGTATCGTTGTTGCAAACAAAGATGTAGCCTCCAATGGTTTCATTCTTGGGAAGAGACTCTGATGGTGGGAGAGTCTTGAATCTCTTGTCAGAAGCAGTCTTAGTGACATCATTATTAGTGTTGTCCCCATGCTTCTTGTTACTGTTGTTGGTGTAGGTGTTTTTCTTGGCACTTTTGGGTGGGTGAAACTCATCTTCACCCTTGAAAAATGACTTGTAGTTGTAGCCCTTTAGATTGATGTTGAGGTTGTTGTTGTTGTTAAGGTTAAGATAGGAGGAGGTGGTGGTGGGGTTGGAATAGATTCCCTTGTTGAAGCCTCCAAGATTGTTGTTGTGAGGCACAGAGAAAAGGGGTCCATTGGAATTGTTGATCTTCCACCCATCATTGAAATCACAAGGCTTTGAGTTGAGATTGTTGAAGGAGTTGATGTCACTGCCATTCACATCAAAGTTCCTCCTCTGATCAGGCCTCTTTGAGCTGTAGCTGTTGTTCCAAATGGAATAATCATTTAGAGACAGATTAGCCAAACCAGATTCAAGCCTCAACTGGTCACTGAATTGCCAAAATTCATTGTTGTTTTCCATGGCCAAACAGATCCTTAATCTCTAGCAACTGTGTAGTATTCAAGAATGATATATGGTGCTAATAGATATGAATCACTGAACAAATTAAAGAGAAATGAGGAGAGAATAAGTGAGAGTGGAAGGTTGGAACAGATCACAGTATAAAATGGGAGAAATGGAAAAGACAGAGGACAAGTGTTAAATAAAGATTGATGAGAGGTGTGCAATTTCTAGGAAAGTTAAAGGGGCAGGCCATTAACTTTTGCGCGTGTAATTGTCAAAGAGGGAAATGAAATTCTTCCCCCATAACATCATGATTTTGATATAAGGAAAGTGAATGGAAGAAAAGATAATTAATTAACCTTCATTATCTTTTAGCTGTTATTTAAGGTTTTGCATAAGAATTAAGCAATAACTTTTGTGTTCTAGTTTTCATTAAAATTAATATTTCATTTTTTCTTACATCCCCTTATTTTTATTAATTAATAACATAATAAATGAAAAAATTGATGTTGTTTTGAATTTTTAAAAATGACAATAAATAAAACCAAAAACAGAGATTAATTGCTAGAATAATATTAAGCTTTTCTGTAGTAAATTTTAATATTTATTGAATAAAAATGCTCTTTTTGTATTTTTGAAGTATTAATGTGTTTAGTATTTTTATGAAATATTAAGAGATTTAATAATTAAATACTATGAAAATATAGCATCACTTTAATTTTTTATTCATTAAATTGTTTGAAAGAATTAAGAGCATATGTCCATGTTTTTCTACTTAAGCAGTATGAGACGAAATTATTTTAATATAATAATAATAATTATTATTATTATTATATTTAATTTATAATAAATACTGATATTAATATTACAAAATTTTAATTTAATTTCACCTAATATAAAATATTCAAAGGTTTCATTTTCGTTTCTGGTTTGTTTCATTAGGTGGAGCGACAAACGACGAGGCAAACCGCGTTTAATAAAAGAAGAGAAAGTGGAATGAGATTACTTGGAGAGTCGAGTGGGCAATTTCCTTGGTTTGATTTTGCAACCTTTCTAGAAGGTGTAGTTGAGTAGAGGTCCCACTTTCGAGTTTTATTATACAAAAATAGTGAATTATATTTTTTCTTTTAAAATTATACAATTTTTTAGAAAAATTCAAATGTATTATAATTTGATTTTTTTTTTGTTAAAAGCATTGCTATTTTTTTTTCATATTTTTATTATCAAATACTTTTAAAATAAATTTTATACTATTTTTATCAATCTTTCAAAAAGTTCAATGAACTCAGTGCATTTTTTTTTATAAAATATTAAATACTTATTATTGTTATAAAATGTTCAAAAGTTTGTTTTAATTATATATTTTTTGGTTAGAATTTAATTATAATATTTTTAAAATGTTTTAAATTAATTCATATTAACTGTTCTATGTTAAATGATGAGTTAAATAATAAAATTTTAATTTATTAATATCATTTCATTTGATTATTTTAAATATTTTATTATTTAAAAATTAATATTATAAAAAAAATCTTAAAAAATTATATTAACATAATTACAAATAGGACTATTTGCAAATGTGTGGTGCACTAATCACTTTTTCCAAACTTAAATTCAATGTGAAGGGTTACGCTGATTTTTATTGTGCGAGCCTTTCTCTCCATCATTGAGTCAGAAAGAAGATTCTTTTATTACAAATTTTGAATAAATAATATCAGAGAAAAAGAAAAGTTTGCTGATAAAATTCAACAATCCAAATAAAAAATCCTTAAATTAAGAGAAAAATTCTAACTTTGTTCTAAATAAAAACAAGCTTTGATCCACCGTACTCAAAGGCTTGAGATTGAAGATTTTTTTACTATATTTTTTTAAACTTTTTATCTAATATTAACTTTTAAATAATTAAATAACGTAATAAATGATGACTTAAAATTTTATTATTTAACTTATTATGTAACATAAAACAATTAACAGTAAAAATTGATTTCAAATATTTTTAAAATGTTAGAATTAAATTTTATCAAAATTTTTTAAGGATGAATTTCAGAAATATTACTTTTATAGAGACGAAAATTATAATTAAACTTATTAAATAGTAAAATTAAAATTAAAGTAATTTATATATTCGATGAAAACGTGCAAGAGTTGTAATTTTTACACATTCAAATAAAAAAATTTGAAAAATTTGATCACAGAAATAAAAATTAGACTATAAATAAAAAACACAAAATAGTAAATATATATAATTTTTATTTGTATGACATAATTTTCTAAATACTTCTGAATATATCAAAGTTGCAGTCATTTATATCTTAATATTCTTATACGTTTTCTGATGAGAATTTTTTAGTTTTAATTTTCCGTATTTAATTTTTTATTCAAATAATTCAAAGTTTATATACCATGAATTTGTACAAATGGTTTGGAATAGAAAAAAAATATATATATATATATATAATTTTGATAAATTTTGAATGATTTTGTAAGATGTGATGCTAGGATTTAAAAAAAAGTAAATACTTAAAATTAACTTTTGTATAAAATATTTCAATTTCAATTATTATTGTTGCTATTTTGCATGTTTTTATATATGTCACACTTTGTAAGTGAGATACGTCATGTAAAAATGTCTTTTAATCAATTTTTGTATATAAATAGTAATTTTGAAAGATTGGAAATTCTTTTTTTTTTTTTGTTAAATATTAATATTTTATTAAGAATAAATTTAAAGTAAAAGAATACTTTAACCTATTATAATTCTAAAGAAATTAATAATATATGTTAAGGAATCATTAGTTAATTTATATACATAATTGATTTTCTTGAAATCAGACTCTGCTACAAACTACTTCCAAGAACGATATTTAATAGAATTAAACATTTTACTAATATTTAATACACTGTTATTGAAAATAATATTATTCTGTTGAAACCAAATTGTTCATATTACTGCAAATCATACCATTACAACTTCCCTCTATATTTTTTTCTATATTGGATTCCACACATGATTAATAAAGTGCAAAGTTTTAGGAAAGCATAAAATTGACACCAAACTATTTGAACAATATGTATTACAGTCTCATAGAAAACACAATGCAAAAGAGGATGCACTATGTCATCATCTTTAATATCACACAGCCCACAAGTTTATGAGAAAATCGGCAATCCATGTTTGGTCAAGTTCTTTTGCACTAAGACTGCATTAAGCAATAGACGCCAAAAGATATATTTTATAATGATTTTTAATTTAATAAATTTTATAAATTAATAATATAAATATTTTAATTATTAATAAGATATTTTTAATAAATAATTAAATTGTAAAATTTTAAGATTAAATAAAGAAAATTAAATACATAATATAAAAGCAGTTATATAATATAAAATAGAAGATAATTTAATCTTCAAATTTGTTTTATTTAACAAAACTTCTGCTGAAAATACGCTAACATGGAAAGAAGTAACATATTTTTTAATGCAAATTTATACACAAAAAATGTGAATATTATTTGTTATTAGAAATCTTATAAATTTGTCGAGAGATAACCCTTCTTATAGACTCTTTTAAGTTAAAATGGTCAAAAGTTATTATCTAAAATTAAAATTTACTTTTTTTAATGGGACTTCGAACCTAAGTCCTCATGTATTTTATTTGTAAATTAAATATAATTAAGAGATTTTTAAATAATTTAAAGTATTGAAAATATTTATCTTTAAAAAAAAATTAAACATATACTTAGAGAGAAATTATTTTAACGAAATAAAAATAAATATTTTTATCTTAAAATTTTTTAATCAAAATTATAAAATTTTGTAAAATACATTAAATTACTTTTAAAAAAAATAAAATCATGCTAACACGTGAATATGGAGAAAATAAAAATGAAGATGGTATACATGTAATATATAAATTTAGTGTATAATGTAGGAATGAATATGTGTTGAAGGTATAGTGTCGGTTGGTAAAATTTTGAATTACAATTTGATAAAGGGTTAAAATATGATAATAATGAAAGAAAGTAGTAAGTTGTAAGAGAAAAGGTGTTGAATGTGTCGGTTGTGAAAGGATCACATAGATTTCTTAGGATGAAATAAATACAAAAATTTTTAATACAAAATATAAGGTGGGACTCCTGCACTAAAATATAATTAGATGATTTAGAATATGAATTTTAATCAAAAGAGATAAGGAGAAACCAAGATAAATGAAGACTGGACAAGCAAGATATAAAATCAAATAAAACAACAATTGAATCCTAGGAGACAATAGAAATGTTTCCTTTTAGACACCTAGCTCAACTAAATGGAAAAAGGAAAAGGTAGGACAGATGATCAAACCTTATGATTAATAAATTTATAAGAGGAATTAGCTCATAACTAGCAACTAGTCCAAATACTATATAATGTAGACCAAACATAATGTGAGAAGTACAACCTAACAATCCTTTTTTTTTTCCTTTTTTTTTATTCTTGGCTGTTATAACATAATCCTAATAAGTATGGAGTGAAACTAGGAAGATATGATATAAGAATTAAAAAAATGAGAACTTTTTTGATTAAGTTATAATTGTGTGATAAATAAATTCTTCTTGTGTGTTTATTGTGTAAATTGTTTTAATTTTATGGACTCGCCCTTTTTGTGTGTGTTTGAAATATCTATTAGTTAGTATGTATTATATGTCGTGTGCAAATGGGAACAAATATAATCAAGATGTGGGTACGATGACAATGACAGTAACTAGTAGACTATTTATTAAGAGTTAGCTAGATTGACCCTTGGTTTAGTTTTTGAAATGGGTTGGGAATCTCGTTGCACTACCAATTTACCAGTTGAGATCACCTTTCCTTTACCTCTATATGTCACCGTTGTTTTGTTTCTCCTTATACCTACTAGAGTTGCCCCAGCCCTTATGGATATTGAAAGTCCTGTCCTTGATCCTACCCTAGACAGTGCCCTTAATACCCATTCACCTTGACCATTCTCGCCTCCTCCTCTTCCTGAACCTGAGTGGGTGGATGTTCATGTGATTAAGTCATCTGTTCGACCCCATCCACCTCCCCAATCTCTCTGACTTTTACTCATTGATGAAGCTGGACATTCTCACTATAGCCCTTCATTACCTCCTCTTATTTCACCCTCTTGTATATCACCACCTACCTTTGGATGGTGAAAAGATGTAGATGAAGACCTACCTAGTCTACCTACTGACCTTAATGAGACATTGTCCACTTCATTAGATCTTGATCCTTTAGAGGAATAAACCTCTCTGAATTGATGTCTTTTTTACTTTTGTTTGTTTTGGGCTTTAGGAAATTAGGGAGTTGATGATATTTTTTTTGCTTCTTTTTTATTTGTATAATAGTATCCTCCCTAGTGTGTGGTAGATATATAGTATACTTGTTTATCTCTTGATAGTTGGATGACAAAATTGTTGTATATAAGTGGTCCTCGTACTGTTTAATCCGACTTTAATTGGGTACTATTTTGATATCCCCGTTGATATATGAAATATGTTAAAAATCTTATGGATGAAACTTCCTTTAGTATGATACTAATGACACAAGAATAAATACATACATATGTATGTGATTCTCTCATTTATATACCTAACAATTGACTTAACAAGTTAAATTATTTTAGGTTATGCACATTATATCTCTTTTAAATTTATCTTTATGTGAATGTCCACTATATATTAAGTTTAAAATGTTCAGGTGTCACATCTGTTGCAAAACATGTATAAATTTTGTAGGACCTCCTTAGTGTTTCTCCTGAATCCTTTGTTTCTCTTTCTATCTCTTTCTCTCTTTTGGATGTATTTACCTCACCAGAAAAGGAAAAAATGATTATAATATTAGTATGTATATATAAGTGTAGTTGTGTGAATGACATGTAGTTATTCACTTATTGTATTGTTATTTAAGTTAAAGGAGTATAGTTACGCAGTGTAAAAATGGGATGATATATGACATATTAGGTTACACTTTAAATGTAAGTGAAAAAAAAAATATTTTACCTAAAAATAGTAATGTGACATTATATAAAAGAGAATAAATTTATAAAGTATCTCTCTTTCTAGAGGAAGAACTCACAAATATAGAATAAAAATATATTAGTTAATTGTCTATGTAATGTATAGAGCAATTATTTTAAAAGTAGTAAGTAACATGTCCACTGCACATAAGTTTTTAGTTATTATTAAATACTAATAAATTTAATTATTTTCCATAATTATTATCAAATTTTAATTAATTTTTTAATACAACATTTAAAATATATAATAGGATTAATTGAATTTTAAAACAAAAATATTTTTTTATTAATAATTATATTAAATAAAAATTTAACAAGATAAAAGTTTTAAAATAATTACAAGTTATTCAAAAACTAAAATTTAAATTCATATTGAATTAAAATAAAAAGACACGATAAATGTCATATTAAGAAAATAACCCCTTAAAAACAAAAAGTCATATGTCATTAAGAATTGCCTCAATCCAGTGAGATTTGATAGTCATGATATATATTTGCATTGGCAGTACCTTTTAATTGAGGCTCACATAGGGTGAGTTAATTCTTTCTATTTGGGCCATAAAGTCATAGACTAGTTAACCTTTTCACAACCGTTATAACAATATGATTATCTTTCTCCATGATTTTTTTATTATCCTTATTATTTGTAAGCGTTCTAGTTTTCATGTTTGTCCTTTGTTATAATGTTCCATCAACTGTTTCATTTGTTATCTAGGATAGGATAGTAGAGGGAGTCCAATCCCTCACATGATGGCCATAATCCACCTACACCGAGAACAAATCATGTAGAGCCCCTTTTATTTTACCTTGTATTAGTAACCTTTTAATCAAACCTTATCATTGGTTGGGTAAGATTCAACTCCACACAAACCCTAACAAACCTTCCTTATTCCATATTCAACGTATTCTTATTCACACGTACATATGTGTCCCCAGAAAACGACTCCATGGCTAAAGAAAGCTTTTATCATAAAATACCAAATTCAGACTTGAAAAATTTATCCATGTCAATATACAAGTGATTTTGGCACATGGAGAAATGGACTCCAAGAACTAACTTGTGATACCAAGATAATGATCAAAGATCATTTAAAATTCTCCATTCATCACTATCTCTCTATCACGTAATAGTCAAATGTAACCATATAAAATTCATTGACCATATCTATGATGTCAAGGTTCTTAATAAGCTTCTACAACTATTTCAATCAGTCTTTTGTTATATGATAGAGTCAGACGCAGTACAAGGGAGCCCAAACCAAACTCACGTTACACGGGCTAATTTATTAACTAAAGTTTACTGATCATTATATTATCTTATTACTGTTTTTATCCTTGATATATTTTCTTTTATTTCATAAGTGATAGCTCTAGATTAGTTTTTTTTGGCCATCTATTTAGGAAAGTTGTTAAGAAGGCCATAGTATTTATATTCCTGGCAATTAGCTTTGAAATGGAATAATAATAATTCAGCAAATTCATTTTTGGTTACTTGCGCTCGAAACATGAGAAATCCATGGTACCTTAAGATCGTATCAATTGGTATCTAGAGCCGGTTACGATCATATCAACACCTTGCTCATACACATGGCCACTAATAGAGAACAGTTTGAGAACTTGGAAAACTCGATGGGAGAACTTCGCGAATTAGTGGAACGGATCTTGGTCACTCTCGCCAACAAAAAAGCAAAGCGCAAGCACCGCAGGGTGCAAAGTGGTATAGGACTATCATCCTCATTGTCATCAATGGGATCGGTGCCCACCGACTCCAACACTGACAATGCGGGTTCTGGATCCAGTTCATCAATGCACAGTAGGAGGACCAATGGCAGCAACGATGGAAAGAAGAAGCGGACCAGAAATCCACTCTTCTTAGACTTTCCCAAATTTGTTAGGGATGACCCTCGTGTATGGCTAGATCGAGTGCGACAATACTTTGTTGCCCAAGATGTCCATGGATCACGAAAGGTGGCCCTGACATCATTCTATTTAGACGGAAAAGCCAACTAGTGGTGGCGCTGATTTTTGTATGCAAATCGTAAGAAGAAGATTATGTGAAAAATGTTTAAAAAGGGGTTGTTACTGCGGTTTGGTTCTGCTGAATATGTTGATGCAAACGAAGCAATCAGCAAGCTTGACAAGTAGGTGCATTCTGTGAATTCTTGGGAGAATTTGAAAGGCTGATGAATTGTCTTCCAAACTGGCCTGAGAGTGCATTGATGGCGGCCTTTATGGCTGGGCTAAAGGAAGAATTAGCAGGGGACATACGCTTGCTTAAGCTAAGGACCTTGCAAGCGGCCATTGAACTAGCCAAGCGAAAGGATGAACAACTTCAACGTTCAAGAAAAAGCATGGTAGGGGGACCACGTGCTAACTCACGGCCAACACCCATAGCAGTGGCATCAATTGTCACAACGGGCCGTACCAACCGTGCACCAAAGAAACTTTCTTTGGCTGAGATGCAATAAAGGCACAAAAAAACTTTTACTTTAATTGCGATGAAAAATTCGTTCTAAGACACCGTTGCAAGAACGCACAATCACTTCTCATTGAAGTGTGCACAGAAGATAAGGGCAGTAATAGCGAGTTAGAAGGCAACGCTGATGTTAAGGAGCATTTGGTGTCATTAGATGCATTAGTCGGGGGATCAAGCGGCAAGACATTATGAGTCAGTGGGCTATTGCAACAGCAACAAGTGTTCGCGTTGGTGGACAGTGGGGGTCAAGCTTGAACTTTATAAACCCACACTTGGCACAACAACTCCGTCTACCAGTCACTTGCATCAAACCCTTTACAGTAAAGGTTGCCAGTGGTGAGAGGCTAGAATGTCGAGAGAAATATGAAGCAGTGTCCTTCACCATTCAAGGCCACAGCTTTTATATGACTCTTTATGCCCTTCTGATCAAGGGATTAGACATCGTTTTGGAAATCCCTTGGCTGGTGAGTTTGGGGCCAGTTACAACAGACTATCAACGCCTTACAATGACTTTTCGCTTAAGAGAAAAGGAGTTCTGTTTGACGGGACTTAACCAGAAAGAAGTTAAGGCAACCGACTTTAATGTTGTGGTTCGAGAATGGAACTGAGGGGAAGAACTATTTTGTCTAATGGTTTGCGGGGAGAAACATCAGATGGCCATATTGCTAGAGAATCAACAAAGCAGTCTGAAGAAACTCTTAGATGAGTTTAGTGATGTGATGGAAGAACGGAAGGGACAACCACCAAGTCGAGTGTTTGATCATCGAATTCGACTGATCGATGGGACTCAAGCAAGTAATATGGCACCATACCGACATGCCCACTTTCAAAAGAATGAAATTGATAAGCAGGTGAATGAAATGTTAAGCTTAGGCCTCATCCGCCCAAGCATAAGCCCCTTTTCCTCGCTCATGCTTTTGGTAAAGAAAAAAGATGGAACGTGGAGGTTTTGTACATATTATCGAGCACTGAACACAACAACAATAAAGGATCATTTTCCAATCCCACAGTTGACGATATGCTAGATGAGTTATTCGGGTCAACTTATATCAGTAAGCTAGATTTGCGATCAGGTTAAGATGTGCACAAGACTACCTTTCAAACCCATAATGGCCACTATAAATATCTTGTGATGCCATTTGGATTGTGCAATGCTCCATCCACCTTCCAAGTTGCCATGAATGACATCTTCTGACTACATTTGCAAAAATTTATCCAAGTTTTTTTTAATGATATCTTGGTGTATAGTACCACATGGGAGGCCCATTTGGAACATCTGAGATTGACACTCTTGATTCTGCGCAAGCATCAATTCTTTGTTAAACTTACTAAATGTCACTTTGGGAAGGAAGAGATAGAATATTTGGGGCATTTTATCTCAAAGGAAGGGGTGCAAGTTGACCCGAGAAAAGTTGAAGTCATGGTAACTTGGCCCAAACCAGCAACCATAATCTCACCTAGAGGATTTTTGGGCTTAACATGGTACTACTGTGAGTTTGTACATAATTATAGGGTAATTGCTAGACTGCTCATGCAATTGTTGAAAAAGGGATGCTTTGGTTGGGGGAAGGATGCAGAACAAGCCTTTGAAGCCTTGAAAACAACCATGACAACTACATCAATCTTAGCACTACCAAACTTTTCTAAAGGCTTCGTGATTGAGACTGATGCCTTAGGCAATGCTGTTGGAGCAGTCTTATCGCAAAACGGACTACCAATAGCTTACCTGAGCAAGGAAATTAGTGACAAGAAAAAGGCTTGGTCAACTTACGAAAAAGAAATACTTGCAATTTTGGAGGCTATAAGAGCATGGCGACAATATCTATTGGGTTGCAAATTTCAAATCCACACAGATCAGAAGAGCCTTTGTCACCTTCTTGGGCAAAGGATTACGACCCCTAAGCAACAAAAGTGGCTAACAAAGTTGATCGAGTTTGATTATGAGATCGTGTACAAACGAGGAAAAACATAAGGTGGCCGATGCATTATCTTGATATGGACAAACTATGACCACAACAGAGTTGGCTGCTATATCTTAGCCAGTTTGGGCTTTATGGGAGGAAATAGCCCAAGCTACTGCAGCGGATCGTTCCTTGGTTGAAATAGTGAGACAGGTGTAAGAGAATACACATCCAGGAGACGACTATCGACTGAGGAATGGATGTCTTTGGCTTGATGGATAAATTATTGTGCCAAATGACTCGAAGTTACGAGAGAAACTCTTGCATGAGCTCCATTGTTCACCATCAGTAGGGCACTCAGGAATTGTAAGAACGCTTAAGTGAATTTCACACTCTTTTTCTTGGACAAGCATGAAAGCAAACTTCTTCGTTATGTTCATCAACGTGACACTTATCAACGTAACAAGGCAGAAAATCGTGTGCCTGCTGGTCTATTAGAACCACTACCTATATCAAAGGTGGTGGTATGGACTAATATCTCTATAGATTTCATAGAAGGCTTACCTAAGTCCAAAGGAAGGGATACAATTCTGGTGGTTGTAGACAAGTTGAGTAAATACGCGCACTTTATTTCTCTTACTCATCCTTTTTCAGCAAGAGATGTAGCAGATGCCTTTGTTAGAGGTGTAGTGAAATTACATGGTATCCTTCAGTCAATAGTCTTATATCGCGACCATATTTTCCTAAGCCACTTTTGGCGAGAACTATTCAAACTACAAGGGACTGAGCTAAGGACTAGCTCTGCCTATCATCCACAGATAGACGACCATACAGAAGTAGTAAATCGGTGCCTTGAGCAATACCTGAGATGTTTTGTATTCCTGCAACCCAGATAGTGGGAACCGTATTTGGCCTGGGCAGAATTATGGTACAACACTTCATACCATCAGTCCATTGGAATGTCTCCTTTTGAAGCTGTTTGTGGTAGGCCTCCTCCAACTTTGGTGCATTACGCATCAGGATCAGCCTTGGTTCATGAGGTAGATCAAACATTACGCACAAGGGATACAATAATTCAAGAACTTAAGGACCATCTTGCTACTTCAAGGAACAAGATAAAGCAATTAGCAGATAAACATCGTCGAGAGGAGGTTTTTAAGGTTGGGGATTGGGTATATCTAAAGCTACAGCCATATAGACAGCACTCGGTTTTCAAACGAATACACCAGAAACTTGCGAACAAATACTTTGGGCCATTTCAGATTGTTGATTGGGTTAGTTGAGTTGCCTATCAATTACACTTGCTTGAAACTGCAAAAATTCACCCAGATTTTCATGTGTCCTTGTTGTGTTGGAAAATTAGGGACCAAGCCGTTATCCAACCTACCTTACCACTATACGAAGTGGAGGGAAACCCAATTATTGAACTAGAAAGGATCCTGGATTATCGTTGGGTTGTAGGAAGCAATAAACCTAATCAAGAGGCACTGGTTCAGTGGCGGGCACTTTCAGTTGAGGATGCCACATGGGAATCCGTACAAGTGTTGCAGCAGCATTATCCCAACCTGCACCTTGAGGTCAAGGTGCCTTTTCAAGGGGAAGGGAATGATAGGGTCAAACGCAGCACAAGGGAGCCCAAACCAAACCCACGTTACATGGGCCAATTTATTAACTAAAGTCTATTGATCATTATATTATCTTATTACTATTTTTATCCTTTGTATAATTTCTTTTATTTCATAAGTGATAGCTCTAGATTAGTTTAGATCCTTATTTTTTGGCCATCTATTTAGAAAACTTGTTAAGAAGGCCATAGTATTTATATTCGTGACAATCAGCTTTGGACAGGAATAACAATAATAATTCAACAAATTTATTCTTAGTTATTTGTGCTTGAAACGTGAAAAACCCATGGTATCTTGAGATCATATCATTATTGTATCGAATAAGACAATATTCAGTCTTTTCTACAGAATAAGAGAACCGAATACTCCCTCGGTCAGATTAAGCTGAGTACCCTCTCAGCCAACATTAAAGGTAATTAACCCAATTAAAGGTAACAACCAAATCATTAATCCTCTCCAATTAAAAAGCCAAAATTAGGCTGACTCAGCAAACCCATTAGCCCATAATATTGCCTATAAAAGGAAGGTAGGAAATACATGTAAAAGGTTGACTTTTCATTATTAAATAGCATTTATTATTCAGAACCGAATCCTGACTTTAGCATCGGAGTGCCTTTTGTAGGTACCCCACGTCAGCGATAGTCAGAAGGATGTCACCGTTCCAGAGTAAAGACCTGAAGACTAGTGTTTCCTTAGCAGGAACAATTATATTGAATCCCACAGTTTTCCTAAAAACTTAATCATTGACATCCTCCCATGAATGAGATAATTCGTAAAAACGCTGCCATGCCACGAGTGAAGGAGCTCCTCGCTGAGACAACGTGAACAAGAGATGCAAGACATAATCAGAGATGATATTAGGCACCAACGAATTTTAATTCTGACAAGTTAACGCCGCTAGGTTTTTGGACTTGCTGTCATGAAGAATTTGTAACTTTTTGTTAACATTCTTTGTGGGACGCAAAAAATATATATACACAGAAAGTTTATAAGAATAAGAAGAGTTGAGACTCGAGAATATATAAACTAAGTATCATCATTAACAAGTAATAAAAAAGTTTAGTAGTTAATTTACCAGCGTGCTTTTTTTTTTTTTTAACAATATTCATATATCTTTTTTATTTTCAACTACTAACTAAAAGTAATTTTTTCATTTTTGTTTCTATTAATTTTAACCATTTAATTTCTAAAACCCTCCTTTGTTTACTTTTGTTACATTGAGCCCATCAACTATACTATTTTTTAAATATTAATTTATTTATTTTAATTATTAAATTGATTGTTTAACTGCTTTATAGAACATTTTTTTATCTTTACATTGAGACCCTTTGTTTTTTTTCTTTTGTGGAACACAGTTACGTACACGTGAGCCAAAATTGTTTACTTCTGTGACTCCTCAATTGTCCTAATGTAGTTAACATTGCTTAAACAAAGGTCAAAATTTAACACAAAGTGTCAACACATTTATACAAAACAACTGAACTCTCCAACAAGCATATCAACCTGGCAGTTACGTCAATCCATACTTAATAGCATATCCATACCAATGTCTTATAATTTGAACGCTCAGGTAACGTTGATTTTTAAAAATATGCTAAAACAAAGCATAAAAGATTATATTAATTACATCCAATAGCATGCATTACTCTTTTGAACTTTGTCTTCGGACTGCAAAATGCTATAAAAATGTCAGCATTTTCTGTTAAAGTAAGGAGCATAACCACATTGTACAATGGCCAACACCATAGTTAGTCTGTTTTCAATAGTCCTTCTTTGCATTGTATCAGCACAAGGGAGAAAAACACTTCAACCAAACAGTGAATGTTCAACATCCGCTCCTATTATTAATGATGATGGTATCTGCAAAATTATGGTAGAGAGCCAAGGTTACACATGTGAAGAACATAAGGTACATATTACTATTTCTTGTTGCATTTTGAAGATTATGATGGCATTTTTGGCAATTAAATTTTGTTGGACTTAGGTTACAACCGAGGATGGCTACATCTTAAGCCTTCAGAGGTTGCCGGTGGGGCGGTCCGGTAAGAAAGCAGACAAGCCACCGGTGCTATTACAACATGGAATCTTTAGTGTAAGTGTTGCAATAGAGACAGATACATAAGAGAAGCAAACGTGTGGTTTGCTGTTATTTTAGAAATGTATAGAAAAAAGGTGTGAGCACTGAACTAAGATGAATTGTGTTTGGGTGGTTTCAGGATGCCATAACATGGCTGTTCAATTCTCCAGATGAATCATTGGGATTTATCTTAGCAGACAATGGGTATGATGTGTGGCTTGCCAATACTCGTGGCACAAAATATAGCAGTGGGCACACATCACTTAGTCCTAATGACATGGTGTTTTTTTGCTTCTGTGATACATGCACTTTAGAGTTTCAGTTAGTTGATAGCTACTCTAATGGATACTTGAATTTTAAAATATGTATAGGCTTATTGGGATTGGTCATGGGATGAATTAGCCAGTTATGATCTTCCTGCTTTTGTTCAGTATGTGTACAACAATACTGGTCAGAGAATTCACTATGCAGGTCATTCCTTGGTGAGTTCTTAATTTCTTCCACTGTGTTTTTGGGTTTTCTTGCGCCGCAATCAATACATTTTTATAGTTTATAATTTTTCTAAGTTTTAGTTTTGATCCAAGTGAGTGTCTATTGTGACTTTTATTTAGGTGATTTTTGTCTAAAATATCTTTACTATTAATATATTATAAGAAATAAAAAAATTGTACGCCAGCTGATGACTGAGGCCAAATCCAAGTGATTTTGAAATTACAGGGACTTAAATCTAAACTTTTTAAGGTGTGAGGATTAAAATCAAAATGGAAAAAACTACAATGATAAAAATGTATTTAATCCTCTATCATTTCTAGTGTGTATGTATAACAATTACTTGAAATTTCAGGGAACTCTAATGGCTTTAGCTGCTTTCTCTCAAGGGCAAGTGTTGAACATGTTAAGATCAGCTTCATTACTTAGCCCAATTGCTCACATGAATCAGATTGCATCACCGCTAACAAAACTTGCTGCTGACACATTTATAGCTGATGTGAGAGACAAAAGCTAAATCATTCAGTTATCAATTAAATATAATTTAACATGGAAATAATTTTCATTTTCTTGACAAACAGGACCTATACTGGTTAGGCCTACGTGAATTCATTCCAAACGGGTAATGGAAAAACCTTATGGAAATTTGCTATCTCTTTCTTCATAGACAAAAGAAACTTATAAGGAAATTTAACAGTAGCAATGTGTTTCCTAATGGACAGGGATGCTGCAGCCAAATTTGTGGAAGGCATTTGCCATAATCTAAACTTGAACTGCTCAAACCTAATGACGCTTTTCACAGGTACTTCAATTGCTCATTGCATGAATATTATTATAATTTCCAAATTTTGATCATTCGGGAAGAGGGAAGGAGATGTGGAAATTTTCAATACCCAAAATTCAAGCCATGTTGCATATAACCTAATGGCTAATATAGCTCTCACCACTTGAGCTATACTACAAAGTTTAAGGTTTTCATCGTATGTACATATTCTTACAAACACGAAACGCTTTTGTAGGCTTGAAGAAAGATTTAATATTAGGCTTTTATAAAAGTATATTATAATTTTATTTAAAATTTCTCTTTCAAACCTTTTGAAATGTAAAATTATTGATTAAAATGATGGAATTAATTTTACTTAACATTTCAATGGTGAATTAAACGGATCTATTTAGGAGTGTTTAAAAGAGTTAAAGATTAAGTTACGAACATAGTTTATGTCGGTATTTTTATTTATTTTTACTTATTTTAACAACTTAGTATATAACTTCTCAAAATGAACTTTTTTAGTTATTTCAATTAATTTCTTGATAAATTTGATGTCATAAGACTTCATTTGATAAAAAATATTGATTAAGTACTTTATTAAATTATTTAGTACTTATCTAAATGCACTCGTAATTTTTTTTTTTTTGAGATATTTTTTCATCTTTAGTAAAATGATATTATTTATCTTTAAAAAGTATAATTAGTTGTACATAATATGATTATAACTCTTCATCTCGGATGAGTCAAATCATAAAATGAGAAACTTATTTTAATAAAAAAGTTTCCTTGATAAATTAATATTATTTATCAAAGTATAATTATTTTTTAGAAAGAATATTATTAGTAAGTTCAAAAATAGTATATGAGGCCTAAAGCAAGGGCTTTACCGTTTGGGCCGGCCCTGCAAACACTAACATTATTTTGATGTTGTTTGTCATGAAATTTTAGGTCCAAATTGCTGTGTAAATTCGTCGAGAATATACGTCTTTCTTGAACATGGACCACAACCAACAGCAACTAAGAACTTGATCCATCTATCTCAAAGTATGTCTACAATAATAAGCAACATTTTTTGGCTGTAACGTCGTGTCATTTTGAAGCATTTCTTTACGCATATTTTACTAAGACAACTAGTTTCCACAAAATTTCTTATTCATCCCACTCATGCATGTTTCTCTATGTGGATTTTGAGTAGTGATCAGAACTGGAAAAATAGCAAAGTATGATTATGGTGATCAAGGACAAAATATGCAGCATTATGGGCAACCGGTTCCTCCTCTATATGACATGACCCAAATTTCAAATGGGTTCCCTCTTTTTCTCAGCTATGGAGGACAAGATATGCTATCTGATGTAAAGGATGTGCAAGTTTTGCTGAATGACCTCAAAGATCATGATGGGAACAAGCTCGTGGTATTGTTCAAGGAAAATTATGCTCACATCGATTTTGTTATGGGTGTCAATGCTAAACAAATGATTTATGATCCTATGATCACTTTTTTCATGGCTAATTGATTTTACATGTATTATTAATTATACTTCAAATCATGCAAATATTATGACTTAATTATGTTTTTATTTCTACCAACATAGTATTATTTGAAATTAGTCTTTAAAAAAAAATTATTACAATTTAATTTTAAAATTTTAAAATATTTAGAATTAGTCTCTGTTGTCTATTAAGTTTTGTTTAGTGACGAGATAGATAATAAAAGTTCAACTCATCATTTATACATTATCGTTATTTTTAATATTTAATTATATAAAAGTTAATATTTGTAAAAAGTGTTTCTTCAACTCCTTTTCTCTTTTTTTTGCATTTGATATTACATTACACTGATGACACATGTGAGACTAAGAGAAAGAGAGATATTTAGCTTTGCATTGTTGGATTTGGAGGAAGAAGACTTAGTCTTTATTGTTGTGAGACTTGATTTTCATCATCTTTATCGAAATCCTCTTCTAATTAAAGAAGCAATCTCTTAATCTTCTCTTTGCTTCTAGTTCTCAAAAAGAAACCCTTTTAACACCATAATTGTAATAGTAGCAACAATGAACACAGAATAAACAAGAGCATAAGATTAAGAAAAAAAGAACTCTATAACAATTATTATTGATTTGATATGGGTTTCTTACAAGAAATGAACACTAGTACGAGTATAGCAGTAATTACATAATAAATGATATAAACAAGATTAAAAAGAAATGAACTATAAGAGAGAGAAAAGGTTCAGCTAAACAATTCCATCCATGCTTTTTTTCACCAACCATCATGACTTTTATGCCATTGCCTCACCACATAGTCCCTTAACCGTAAGTTGGTTATTTTGGCCCACAAACTTTTTTTTTTTTTCTCATCAGTTGCATCTGTTGCCATGTAACTACTGCTAGTTGTCTCCACAATTTTCTCATTTGTCCTTTCTATAATTGGCTTTATTATAATAATCTCTCATAAATTAAGGAAACAAATAAATAAATATCTCATTTTTGTTTATAACTCTGATAAATTTTCACTATTGTAGCAAGTAAAACAAAAGGAAAAAGAAAATGCTCAATCCTTAGCACTCCACTAGCTACCTCGAAAATGCCAAAATAAGGCAATTCAATCTCACTAGAAGAAAATAGCAACTTTGTTGATCAATTTCCTCGTGAACAAAGCTAACAATAAGACCTACCAAGATTCTACCTAGTAATAACAACTCTCTCGGTCAGTTTCCTCATGAACAAAGCTAACAATAAGACCTACCAAGATTTGACCTAGTAATGGAACACCCTTTAACAGGAGGAACCATTAACAAACGAAAAGAATGAATCATTAACACTTCTTCAAACCTATTGAACCAACCATAAAGCCAAAAAGAATGAACTTTATGAACCAAAAAAGTGTGTTGCCACCCTCCAAGATAGCACAAGGTACAATTTTGAAGTTAAGCATGCAAAGAGAGAAAGAGAGAGAAGGTTAACACTTCAAACACCTGAATTAAAAAAAGGAAGATGACATATTTGGATTATTAAGTCATATATCTCTCAACAAGCTTCACATGCACTTCACGAAAAGCTTATTTGGCAAGAAAATAGGACTTGGATCCCCTCCAATTTACACAAGAACAGACGTTCAATGCTTAAGTGAAAATTTTTGTTAAATCAATTCATGTAAGCAAATTGCCACTAATGCTAAAAAAATTAGATAAAAATGCTCACTATACTTTGGTATATGATTATGTGATTGTGATACCCTTGCTATGTGTTTTGAGTGTCTCTACCATCCCATGTTCAAGAAGTGCATATTATGCATGCCATACAGTTGTTTTAGGTATCCAAAAAAGTATTGATAATAAATTTCATTCATTGAAGCATTAAAATCCAAGATACACATGCCTAAACTTCTTTAGTTCTAGTTCTAACTCCATCTTATCAAACAAAAAAGATTTAATTTTACTATGTTTTTTGAGCTAATGGCTGCATTTGCTTTGACACTAATATAACACCTTAATTTAATTTTCTAAATAAATAGATTTCACAAAATTAGGAATAATAAAATTTTTCATTTAGAGGGTTTCCTAAAGCAGCATAGTTCAATAAAATATTTCAAAATATGGATGGATCACAAAGTTGTATCAATGATTGCTACAGGACTTAATTAATACATCAAATTTTCCAAACAAATTCCTAAACCCTAACAACTATGCTCTATACAACTATTTCACCAGAATCTCACTACAATCCAATCACACTATGCTTTATACAACATCAATCACACTATGCTCTATACAACTATTTCATCACAATCTCACTACAATCAAATCAATTCCAGTAAAACACATATATTCCTAGCCATTCATATAACAATACATAACAGAATAACGAATTCAAATGCAATGAGATGGGGTCGAGTCCTCTCTTATCTCAAATCGAAGACCCACAACGTAGATCAACAATAAACGTGCTCCCTAAATGGATTTCGTCCTAAATATAGGAAAAACTCCATGAGAAACCAAGAGATCAAGAAAAAAGGGATGAAATCCAAAAACCCTAACTCACAAACTTACCTCCAAACTCGTTTTCAACCTTTAATCTTGCTCCCAATTGACTTTGGAGGCAATTGCATTATGCTTTCTACAGAATCTCGTTACAGCGAGACCATCTCACTACAGTGAGACTACACCTAGAAATACACCCTTTCACTGTCACCCTCTCATTACAGGGAGAAAGCAATAGTTTTACCCCTCTCTCCCATTGCCTTCTTGCTACAACAAGGATCCTCTCTCTATAGTGAGAATGACACAGTTTCATGCTTTACGGCCAGGGCCTTCTCACGATAGCGAGAACACCTTGCAGCACCCACATTCAACCTGCATATATACATATATATTCAATCAAATCTAGCCCAGTCACAATCCACATTACATTTCAACCACAATATACAGACCTCTTCACAACCATATTCACACATTCATACATGTCTACGTCATACATATATATGCACATCACCGTATATGTAAATCAAACATACAAATACGTGAAAATACACATATACACTTATATTAACATATTAAAATATTATTACAAAAACGCGGAGCGTTACAACTAACTCCCTCGTTCTGTTTCAAAAATCCCCTATTATATGATTTCTTCTTTCAATGCCCATTCCCTCCTCTTAAATACCAAACAATGCCTATTCCCTTCATTTCAAGCCCATTCCATTTGCAAATGCAATTATCAATTTTGCATTGACCCAAGTTCGAGCTTCTTATCATGAATGTTTTGATGTTGTTAATCAAGCAAAAAGACTGCTGCTTTTTGAGAAAAAAGCTAATTAAATTCATTTTTTGGGTCTTATTTGAGGCATCTCTATCCCTTGCTTGATTTGTTGTTTTCAAGGATGCTAATGCTTCTGTTGATTCCATTAAAGCCTCTAGCTTTGGCTTAAAGGTTGCCAATTCCTTGAGAAAAATGAGGATGGCTTGATAGGGTAGTTGTAGTGTTTAAATTTGCTACTCTTCCTATGCTTGAGCTTTGTGGAAATATACTCATTGGCTATTGGATGCAATTTAACCTTGTTACTTTAACAATGTTATTCATACTTGATAGAGAAATTTGGTTATGAAAATGAACTAGGAGTATGAATACTCGAAGAACATGAGAAACAGGGAACCCTTGAGGAAGAAAGGGATCTGAGACAGTGTTATTAAATCAAAATTTGAGAGATTACAAGAAGATTACAATTTATGAGCTAAAAAACTACAAAATGAGACTTATTTGCTATTTATAGCCACTGACTAACTTGGTAGTTAGGAATAATTACCAAAACTAACTACGGATCTCACCTTTATTACACGTGGCTTTTAATAAAAAATTACAGAAAAAGTATCAACTAAAATAGGCTATATCAATTCCTCCCCCGTCAAAAAATCCTTGTCCTCAAGGATATGGTGTCCCTTCTTCCACATAAGTCTTTGACCTCAAGGCTTGAGATGAGGGTACTTTTGTAGCAGATCATAATAGAATCGCTATGTGGCATCTTCTGCTAATTGGTGTTTTCACTTTATTAGGACTTTTGTAGCTACTTGGCCACGTCTCTTTCCTGTCATTCTGTCAAGAATCAACTCGGGTTCCTTCATTAAAATAGGATCTTCATCATCATGAGGAATAGAACTAGAACTGGACTCACTTCCCACACGCTTCCTTTATTGAGACACATGAAAGACATTATGGATTCTAGAACTAGGAGGTAGCTAATTCCTATAAGCAACAACTTAAACCCTCTCCAAAACTGGAAAAGGTCCAAAGTACTCAGGAGCAAGTTTTGCATTACTATTGTTAGCAACAAACACTTGCTTGTAGGGGTGCAACTTCACATAGACTAGATCACCCATACTAAACTATCTATTAGTTCTATGTTTGTCTGCTTGCTGTTTCATGCGATCCTAAGCCCTCCTCAAATGGAACTTCAGCAGCTTCGTCATTTCCTCTTTTTTACTTAAACTTCTGTCCACCAATTTCACACTTGATTCACCCGGAAGGTAAGCAGGTGGAGGTTGACCATAAACAATCTCATAAGGAGTGACCTAAATAAAGCTATGGAAGAAAGTATTGTACCACCACTTAGCAAGTAGTAACCAGCTGGACCAGTGGTGAGGATTATCAACACACATGCATCTCAAATAGGTTTCAAGACATCTATTAACTACCTCAGTTTGACTGTCTGTTTGAGGATGGTAGGCTAAGGATAATTGCAATTAAACACCTTGTAGAGCCATGAATTCTTGCCAAAATTGGTTGACAAAAATAGGGTCTCTATCACTTGTGATAAAGTCAGGAAATCCATGTCATCTGAAAATGTTACTCAAGAATAGTTGAGCCATATCTTTAGCAGTGTAAGGATGAGTCATACTCATGAAGTGAGCAGCTTTGTTTAGTCTATCAACAACTACAAAAATAACCTGCTTACCAAAGGACAAAGGTAAGCCCTCTATGAAGTCCATGGTTAGTTGCTGCCATACCATACCAAGAACTGGAAGAGGTTGAAGTACACCAGGTGATGCTACTATCTCAGGTTTACATTGCTGACATGTTCTACACTGCTGAACATATTTTTGCACATTTTTTGTCATTCCTTTCTAAAAGATCACCCCTTTCATTCTCTGCAAGGTGACATGAATACCAGAATGTCCAGTTGCTGTAGAATCATGGAACCAATGCAATAAATCCTTTCTTAAGTCCAGATCTTTACCAATGACCAACCTGACTTTTCTCCTATGTTCTGATCTCTGCCAAGAGTAATGCTTATGAGTAGAAGCATCTTGATCAAGCTCCTGAATCAACTTTTGTAAATCTGTATCAGTTTCCTAAGAAAGCTAGATTCTTAGTAACAAGTCAGATTCAAGTGTATGGACACCAAGAGCTTGTAATTCAAAATTTTCTATCCGGGACAATACATCAGCTACTGTATTCTCCTTACCTTACTTGTACTCAACAGAAAAATTAAATTCTACGAGTTTCACCAACCACTTTTGCTAAAAAACAGTAATAAGTCTTTAGTCTAATATAAATTTCAAGCTACAATGACCAATTCTAATAGTAAAATGCTTATTGAGCAAATAATGTCACCATTTTTTAACAGAGAACACCACTGCCATTAACTCTTTTGTGGAAAGGGCCTGCTACTGTTGGTTAAGTCTTGATATAGGCCACAGGATAATTGTCCTGCATCAACACTGCACCAATACCCAAACCAGAAGCATCCACCTCAATAATGAACAGTTTGTCAAAATTTGGTAAGGCCAAAGTAGAAGCCTGCACTAACCCTCTCTTTAATTGATGAAAAGCAGTTTTAGCATCCTCAAAAAGAGTCCTTTTTAAGCATGTCAGTCAATGGCCTAGCAATGCAACCATGGTTCTTAACAAATCTTCTATAGTATTCAACAAATCCTAAAAAGCCTCTTAATTGCTTAAAATTCTAAGGTAAGGGCCATTGTTGCACAACAACTATCTTGCTTGGGTCGGTAGAAACACCATCTTAAGAAATAAAATGACCTAGTTACTCAACCTTAGGCACACCAAAATAGAACTTAGACAACCTAGCAAATAACCAATTGCTTCTCATAGTGGTCAAGAGCTGTTTCAAATGAAGAAGATGCATGTCTAAGCCTTCACTGTACACTAGAATGTCATAAAAAAAGACAAGTAGAAACTTCCTCATGTATTCTTTGAAAACCTCATTCATTAACCCTTGAAAGGTGGCAGGGACATTAGTGAGCCAAATGGCATCACTAAATATTCAAAGTGGCCTCCTTGTGTCTTGAATGCAGTTTTATGTCTGATTATAACCAGATTTTAAATCAATTTTTTAGAAAATTATGGCACCATGTAGCTTATCCAACAAGTCCTCCACTAAGGGAATAGGAAATTTATCTTTAATAGTAGTCTTATTTAAGTCTTTCTAGTCTACACATAGTCTCTAAGAGTCATCTTTTTTCCCCACCAATATTAAAAGGCTTGCATATGGGCTGTTACTTTTCTAAATTATATCAGATTGAAGATATTCTTTGACAACCCATCTATCACATCTTTTTGGTGCTTAGCATACCTATAAGGCCTCTTGTTAATAGGGCTAGTACCTTCTAATAAGGGTATCTTATGATCATGGCTAGGTCTCATAGGTGGCAATTAGGTAGTCTCCTTAAATACATCCTGAAACTCATCAAGTAATTGTTGTAGAGGCTTAGGCAAAGAGTGAGATTTAGCATGTATGGTCAAGGAATGCACCAAGCTGGTAGCGTCATCATACACTTGTAACATAGACAAATGGACGCCAACACCCAATGTCTTTCCCAACTGTTATTTTTTTATTGTAGATATTCCTGTAGATGAAGCCCCTCTTAACACATGTCTTCTGCCCTGAGCTTTAAATTCCATGCTAAGCTTATCAAAATTCCAAGTTATATCTCCCGATGTGATGAGCCACTTAATCACCAAAACTAAATCACAGCATCCCGATGGTATGAGCATCATATCAGAGGAGAACACAATATTTTGAATTGACCACTAGAACCCTTTTACAACTGCAGTAATGCTCAACTTGCTTCCATCAGCCACAGTGACATGTAGAGACTTGAATTCCTCAATTTTACATTCCAACCTCTTTGCTACTTGTAAATCCAAGAAGTTATGTGTACTGCCACTGTCTATTAAGATGTGTAATATTTTTTTTCCTGTGATAACCAGTGACCCTCATTGTCCAAAAATTAGGAACACCAGTCAGTGCATTCACAAAAATTTGAGGCTCCATCAACTCATCTGCATCAGATTCACTTTCTTGATGTCCTTTTTCTAACTCAAGCTGATCATCTACCTCCATAACATGAATTTGCAGCTTCTTATGTGTGATGTTATGTTCAAGTGTGAAAGGCTAGTCATAGAAGTAACATAGGCCTTTAGCTCTCTTTTTACTCATGTATGCAGGGGTAAAGGTTCTATTGGTTTGTGTTTTTAGTTTAGGCAATAAAGGTGTGAAAGTAGTGGCTTTATCTGTGTAGTTTGTGTTTAAGGTTCTAGAGGTTGAAGCAGATTTAAAAAGTTTGGAAAGAAAATTCCCTTCATTTGTAGGAGTGCTAGCAGATTCATACAACTTAGCCAAGGTAAAAAGCCTTTCTAACAATTGTAGGCTGAAATATCTACACCATTATTTGTTTCTCTTGTTTAAGGCCTCCTAGAAAACAAGTCAGAGTATATTCTTCAAGTAAATCTAGGCTATTAATCATTGTATTGAATTCCTAATGATAAGCTACTATAGTTGATTTTTGCCTTAGATTTATCAATTTAGACATGGGATCTTCGTAGACGTCGCCAAATCTATCAACAAGAATTTTCATATATTCAGACTAAGAGGGAAGAGTGGAGGTACCTGCGATTTTTGCATAAGTCGTGTACCATTGCAAGGCTTTGCCTTCGAAATGAACAATTGTGATCCTTATCTTGAAATGAACAATTGTGAGCCTTATCGCACTGATAAATCCATTGATTAACATTTTTCCCATTGAATTTGGGAAGATCGATCCATGCTAAACGTGTTCCACAAGTATACGTTGAATTGGATCCATGATCACTACAACGAGGATTGTTTGGATCATGATGAATAGGTTCAAGAGGTCTGTTAAGCGTGATTGCATCTTGGATCCTTTGACTCATAGATGCATCAAGATTTTATTGCATTATTCCTGCCAAGTGCATCAATCATTTATCAATCATCAAATTTAATCTTTCGTTGAATCTTGAACTTAGACGTTCTTCCATGTCCTTCAACGCTGCTTGATTTCTTGTTGCTTTGGCTATGGCATTAGTGATGGAAGGGACAGGCCGATACCACTGATAGAGAAGTTTAGTGAAGAAGATGAACTAGGAGTATGAATACTCAAAGAACATGAGAAATAGGGAATCCCTGAGGAAGAAAAAGATTTGAGACAATGTTATTGAATCAAAATTTGAGAGATTACAAGAAGCTTACAATTCACGAGCTAAAAAACTACAAAAATGAGGCTTATTTGCTATTTATAGCCACTAACTAACTTGGCAGTTGGGAATAACTGCTAGAACTAACTACTGATCTCAATCTTATTACACATGGCCTTTAATGAAAAATTATAGAAAAAGTATCAACTAAAGCAGGCTGTATCAATACTTTATCTGACTTTTCAAGACCAGTGGCAATTCACTTAAGCCAATTGGTTAAGCAAAAATAGAACTTGATTTTTTGCATAAATTGGAAAGGATTCATATCTAAAAAAATTATAGTCCTAAATCATACCCACGAGTTGTAGAGAGAGGTATAGCACAAAGCTTAGCATAATTAGGAAGAGAGAGAAATGGATGCTAGGAGTATGAAGTTGTAAGATTCATTGTGAGATTTGTGAAATTATTGCATCGTTGGCATCAACAAAAATGAAAAACTAAAAAACAATGAAAATTAAAGAAGATCTTCATGAATAATTATTATTTTTAAAAATAATATAAATATTTTTAAAGATTCTTTTATAAAAAATTTTAAGTAATAAAATTTTAAAAAATAATAATATGGCAGTGATGAGCTATACTTCTACTTGCCAACTCATCACTTAATAGATGATAAGACTAATTCCAAATATTTTAAAAATATCAAAGACAAAATCATAACTAATTTTCATCAAGTTAATTAAATAGAATAAATGTTACATTTTATTCTCTAATTAATCACAAACTTTATTTTTTGTAATTGTTTGTCATACTTTAAGTATCATAGAAAATGTATTATAATCTCAATCAAATTGAATATTCAACTCCCCTTTTTCCTCTTCAATGCAATATTTAAGACTAGAGTATATATAAGATTTACAATTATATGTTTAAGCTTTAATTTTAGTGGATATAGTGACATATGTAACACAATTATATAACATTGATGTTGTAAAACTAACCTACAATTTCTAAAAAATGTTAAAAATAATTGCTTTTGTGACATGTTGAATGCTTTCAAAAATTAAAACTTATTTATGGAATAAATCCAAACTCATGAACTAGGAAAAATAGAAATATTGTTAACTTAATCACTAAGAGGGGGAAAAAAAGGATGATAGAAGATGAGAGAATTAAATGTGTAAAACTGAAAATGACAAAGGGAGTAGTGAGATCTTATAAATGAGAGAAACTTGCACTAAATAAAAGCTCCAACGAATTAAGTTAAAAAATATTTGGCATAATAGGTTAGACTATGCCAACCTAATCTCACAAAAATCTAAAATAAAATAAATTCTAAAATTAAAATAAAATTAATTAAAAAATCATGAAAATTATTAAAATCTTTAAATGTAGCCTATCAATAAATGATGCCTCTCACAAATTTTTCTTGGCGAAAGATTTGATATATTTTTTAAATTTTGAATACGCAAATTCAAAAAGAAACGTCTTCATTTAAATGTAACAAACGGTAAGCACGATGCATGGCCATGCTTGATATATGCACCACTGTGCTTGAACTCGAGCATATGCCAACGTGCTGGTCATTATGCATGGTCATGCTTCATCTCCTAGCATGGGCGTGCTGATTGCTCGAGGTTTGGGTGTGCTTTATCTAGAAAGGCAAGATTTTCTTAAGTTTATATTCAAAACGTTCATGAATCTGCATTATCCTCACACATACAAGTGAATTGGTAAAGTAAACTTTTATGAACCAAACACACCTTGGAGAATGTTAGAGGTCTACTAGTCACATTACACCCTTACAATTTCTAGTATTTGCTTTATATTGCACTTTTGCGTCATGTATATGTTTGGTGATTCACAGGTACTTTTGATGATTTGTCACAATTTCATAGAAGCGACACTACTCCTTACCCTTAAAAGTAATTTTATCCCATATATATTGCACTTTATACCCCACATATAAGAGGTCATGAAAATCATTAAAAGCTTTAAATGTAGCATTTCAATAAATGCAATCCAATGTATTGCTATCAAAATTATCAAGTGACTCGTTATTACTTATTTAAACCTTCTTCGTGAGTTCTTCAAAAAGAAAGTTAAGTTACCATCATCTTTAATGTGAAGTTGGCTTAAATCACATACTTGTTCTTGATGTTTTACACACTTACATTTTATTTTGCAATTAGTCAAATTACATGTCTCAAATTTTCAACATAAACCTAATTATTTATTTCAGCTTGTTTATATTTTTAATTTTTTTAATAACTAATTGCTCTAAAAAATTAAACTATTTCCCTATCTAAAGTTTTTTTTTTGTCACGTCACAATAAGTTTTACATTTTTATAATTTTTTCAAAAAAGTTTCAGATATAAGATATATAAAATTGGATTTTTTTTAAAAATCGTTTTGTATACTGACAGAATGAAATTTAAAAGGTAATTACATGTGTAAAAAATTTAGATAATTTCTTCTACACATCTTACAAATTTAAAAAAAAAAATTTAATTATTTCATATACACAAGATACGAAACTTGTTCATTTTTTCTGACTCTTACAACAACTCAAAGTCCGCCTTCTGTAAATAGTTTTCTTTTTTTTCCTATTTATTCATTCCTTGCTCCTTTTCAAATTCAAACTCATTTCTAAATAATGTTAAAACATGAAACTTAAGCACGTTGAACCTATTAGCCTTTTGCATTGGTTCGGTAGCAACAAATAAAATTAGTATCTTAAAAGTAAATTTTTTCAAAATAAATTTATAATATTAAAGATAATAATATAATAAATAGTTTTAATAAGGTTTTAGTATTTTTAGCTAGTTTTTATATTTAATTATAAAAAATTTGACATATTTTTAATTATTTTTAATCTTATTAAATTCTCATTACTTAAAAAACAAATAAAGAGAAAACCACATGGTAACAAACACACTTCAGACCTAGAATAATAGAAGCGATCCTAAAAGAGGGTGTGTATTTGATATCTGGTAAGTTGACAAAGAAAATGGGATTATTTCAAAAAGTTTGAACAAGTTTCTTATACTGTGAGTACGAAAGTATTTAACATATTTTTTAAATGAATTTCGTATATTGTGTAAATGTAATTATCTAAAATTTTCACACGTGTAATTACTTCTTTAGTTTCATATTATTACTATGCGAAACTATTTAAAAAAAATTAGTTTTGTCTATCATGTGCGAAACTTTTTTTAAAAAGTTAAAAAATAAGTTTCTTACTTGTAAGGTACGAAACTAGTTGTAATTTGGCAAAAAAAAAATATAGATAGGAAAATAGTTTAATTTTTGAATTATTTAAATAAATAGTTTCTCATCTTGCTTTTAGTTGCTATATTATTTACAAAGGTTAGCCTGAAGTACCTTATTTATTTAGAGAAATATTGCTAGTAACACAATCTTTAATATACTCTATTATTGAATAAAATTTATTAAAAACTACAAAAATAATGTAGATTTCACTTTTTCTCATTTCTTAATTAATGTTTCTTTCTCATATTTTTATAATTTTTAATAAATTTTAACTAATAATAAAGAGTTTATTAGAGAGTGTGTGATAAAGTATGTATTGCTAACATTTTTTATTATTATTATTATTATATAGGTTAGAATTGGAACTGTTTTATGACACCCTTTTTCTTGAATGTGGAGTTGGTTGAACTTTATGATTTATTTAATGTTGTCTTGTATTGTCTTTTTTATTCATTTGTTTTGTTTTTCTTGCTTGAGTTGAAGTGAGATGTCTATGCTCTTATTTAGAATTTGTGGTGCTTTTTGATACTATGATGAACTAGGTGGAAACATTATTAATGAAATTGAAGATGCATGGTGCCATTGTCTCACGTATTATAGTGCTTCCTTGATTAAATGCTATAAAAATAGCATGTTTGATAGTACAATGATTCTTCAAACAAGTGTTATAATATTTGCTAAAAATTACACTTTCACTATTAGCTAAAATTTTTTAAAACTTAAAAAAAATTATGTAAGTCCTATTCTTTCCCACTCCTAAATTAATTTTTTTTCTTGTATTTTTTAATTTTTTTAAAAAAAATTTAGCTAATAATAAAAAATATGTTACTAGTATTCCTCATATATTCAATGTATTATAATGCTTTCTTAATTAAGTATTGTAAATAAACACATTATTATAACACTTCTATCTATTAAGTGTTGTAATAGATAACTCTTTACAACACATTTTAAGCACTATAATATTTTTTTTTTGTATTTTATTATAATGAGAGTAAATATAGTGTTGTAAAATATTATAAAAATATGTACATAAACACTATAACATAGTAATTTTGACATAATGTAAATAGTTCACTTTAACCCAACAATTTTTTATTTGCAATCTCATCACTTTTGACAAAAGTTCCTCTTTTATTTTACTTTTGTTTATTTCATTTAAATTTTCAAACTATTAGATTTTGTTTTTGCTTAAAATTTGATTTTTATTCTTAATAACTAAATTTATAACTAAGTTATAAATGAAACTTATGTTGCAACCCTCAGTTTAGTTTCTTTTTCTTTTAATGAATTTATGTTTTTATTCTAATGGAGTTTATTTTATTAGTTTCATTACACCTTGATATGATTAACTTTGTTATTACTTGAGTTAGTTATGTGATAAGCATATGAACCATTAGCAATTAGTGAATTTGTAGAATAAATTAAATTAAAGATTTCATAAGATCTTTAATTTTAAATTTTAAGTTATTGAATTACTAAATTTATTAAATTATTAATATTACATACTTATTAGATATTGACAGATTTAGAATAAATTATTGACAATTAATAGAATCATTAATTTTTTGAAAAGAATTAAATAAAATATTAATAAAAACATAAATGAAATCAAACACCCTAAATTAGTATACATAAACCTCATGACTATTAGTTAACTGCTCTACATTATTTGTCTTTTTACATACATTAATAGCAGAGAGTGTAAAGAGTATGTGTTGCTTGTTAAAAATTTTATTTTTAATAATTAATATGAGCAATACATATTATTTATAGCATTTATATTAGCTATTTACATTTTGTTAAGCATAATAAAAGTAATCTAATTTTGGTGAGCCTTTAGACTAGTGATTAAAAATAATTAATATGAATAAAGGAATATGAGCTCAATAAGTGGAGTCTGGATTTAGCTCATTAGGAGTTGATAGGAATCCTAATAAGTTTAAAATTATAAAGTTGGTCATAGTCGCTAATATATCAAAATAAGGAACATCTCTCTCTCCGTTACAAGAGAAATATCAAGTCCTATTAAAGAATATAATAATTTTGGCTGAGAAAGATCATTGCATAAGAAGGCTATTCTGCTGCTACCTCGAAGGTCGCTGCACTAAAAGGCTATTTTATTGCCTTCAGTCAATGTCAATAGATTCAGATATTCCTAAAACTTCTTATTTCTATTTGATAATTTTATATAATGGTTCTTGAATTTTATTTGAAATCCCATATAATTCAAGAGAAAAATTTCTAACAAGTTGCTAACATTTTTTTTTAATTATTATTATTATTATTATTATTATTATTATTATTATATAGGTTAAAATTAGAAGTGTTTATTGACACCCTTTTTGTTGAATGTGAAGTTGGTTGAGCTTTATGATTTATTTAATGTTGTTCTTATCTTGTATTTTTTATTCATTTGTTTTGTTTTTCTTGCTTAAATTGAAGTTATATTAGTTAACATATAATTTGAGATGTCATATTTTTATTTAGGACTTGTGGTGCTTTTTGATATTGTGATGAACTAGGCGGAAACATTACTAATAAAATTAAAGAAGCATGAGGGCATTATCTCACGTTATTATAGCACTTTCTTATTAAATGCTATAAAAATAGCACGTTAGTTCAATGATTCTTCAAAAAAGTGTTATAGGCTAAAAATTACACTCCCATTATTAACTAAAATTTATTAAAAATAAAAAAAATATAAATTTAATTTTTTTATTCTTAAATTAATGTTTTTTTTATATTTTTAAATTTTTAATAAATTTTAACTAAGAATAAAAAGTATGTTGCTAGTATTCCTTATATATATATATATATATTCAATGTATTATAATACTTCTATCTTATTAAGTGTTGTAATAGATTACTTTTTTTCAACACATTTTAAGCGGCATAATATTTTTTTTTTTGAATTTTATTATAACGATAAATATGGCGTTGCAAAATATTATAAAAATATGTACACAAGGATATAACATAGAATTTTGACATGATGTAAATAGTCCACTGTGGCTCACCAATTTTCTATTGCAATCTCATCACTTTGACTAAAGTTTCTCTTTTATTTCACTTTTGTTTATTTCCTTATTCTTTTAATGGATTTATGTTTCTATTCTAATGGAGTCTATGTTATTGCTTTCATTACTATCAAGATCTGATTAACTTTGTTAATATTTGAGTTCAAGCATATTAACCATTAGCAATTAATGAATTTGTAGAATAAATCAAATTTAACATTTCATAAGGTCTTTAATTCCAAATTTTAAGTTATTGGATTAAAAAATTATTAATATTACATAATTATTAAATATTGATGGATTTAAAATAATATTGACTATTAATAGCATCATAAATTGTAAAAAGAATTAAATAAAATATTAATAAACAACATAAATGAAATCAAACACTCTAAATTAGTATACATAAAGCTCATGACTATTAGTTAGCTGCTCTGCATTATTTGTCTTTTACTTTTTTCTTCTTATTTCATCTATACTTTATTGTGTTTTAAATTATACTTTATGTGGAACAATAAGTAGTGTAGGGTCAAGCTCACTAAAGATTCACGCTTGAATAGATGATAGATTGAAAATTTTGAATCTGAAGCAATTATTTATATTGGGAGCAATATCATATTTTGAAGACCAAAGTGACCAATTTTCACACCCATTTTGTTCCTTGCAAACCAGCGGCGCATTTGGATTGCATATGTTTGCAGCATCGATTAGCTGAAATTAGGGTTTATCTCACTGACCACAACATTTGATTCACACAGTGCTTCATGCTTGCAAATGGAATCATTTATGAGCTTAGGGATCCCCAGAACATTAGGTGACTGACAACCATGGCCACCATGCTTTTTTAGTTGGGCAAAGAAAGTTCAAAAACCCACTTGAGGAAAATATTTTTCCCAACAACTTTAGGGAAAGAGATAAGTTTTATTTGTTTTTACCTTCTTATAGTGTATTTTTAATATAAACTGGTTTAGTAATATGTGTAATTCATATTTATTATATTTTATAATAATTAAAGAAAACAATTATATTTTAATAAATAATTCTCTAATAAAACTATTTCAAACAATAAATTTTAAAAAAAATTCTATTGACTTAACTTTAAGATTATGAATAATATTATCACAATGATAATGATTTAATAAAATTAAATATTTTTATTTAAATCAAATGTTAAAATTTACATACATTAATAACTATAAATTTCAGCCCTGAAAGTCTTTAAAGTACATTCTAAATCCAAAAAATAAAAAAGAATTAAAATAATTTTAATAAATATAAAAATAGTATTCATGAAAAATATAAAATTTAGTTAAATATCAACTTTAATTTTTAAAATTTAGAACAGAATTAACGCGTGTAAAAAAAATTATTTCAATAAAAAAGAGTGTAATTTATACGTTATTTTTAGTTAATATTAATATTAAAATATAAATGTAACAAATTAAGAAGGAAACTAACTTTACTAATGTTTTTATTTTTTAAATAATTGACTCTTAATTATATTATATATATATATATATATATATGATAAAAATAAATAAGATATAAAAACAATTACATACAATACAGTAACATTATTGAGTTTTAATTAATTAAATGACAATTATAATTTTTTTCCCTTTTTATCATAAAGGAAGAGATGTGGGCTCAATCACTATGTAGTTATAGTAACATTGAATATTATTTAATGGGTTAACCCAAGACTACTATTTATAAGGAGAGTGTGAGTGAATGTTTATAATTACTCTATGGGGACACCCTTTTTACCTTTTCTTTTTCTGTACCCGAAAGTTTAAGCTTTTCACTTTTGCTGGGACCTATTTGGACGGAGTTGATAATTTGTTCCAAAAGCCGTGGTAATTAAATTTCCTGGAAAATCTTTGACTGAGTGATGCCTTTCCAAGACTTGCATGATTTTCATTTGCACTAAGTACTACAACAGAGATTCTTTGCACACAAGCTTTTTCCCTTCACAGATAAAGGTTCGGAGCTCAAGGACTTTTGCAGGAACATTTTATTTATGTTCATCATCGTTACCTAGGATTCAGTAAAGTGACAAGACAAACGTCTGCTATCCTTTTTAACCAATCATTTTTTAAGCACGAAAACGATAAATGAAAGGACTGAAGTCCACAAAAGGCAAAATCAATCATACATGAATATGTCATGGAGTAAAGCTAGTGTAATTGGTTATGCAGGTTAAATAAGCAATCCAAAAAGGTCATGACAGCAGAAGCTGTGTTTCACATTTCACAAAATATACCAAATAATGTACAAATAGAAGGGTAAAATTTTATTTCACAAATTGTTGGTTTTGCTCCTTAAATGTAGCCAACTACATTATCTTGGTGTAGTTGAATACCCCCTCCTTTCAAATTAATGGCCATTATTATAGTAATGAAACTATTGTATCATTCCCTTGACAAAATAGCAGTATTTGAGGAAGCACTAACTTGATGGTGTTCTGGTTGAGGTGGTAATGGTAATGGTAATGGAGACTCCGAAATGATAGCACCATGGTGAGGTGGGTCTGATATAATATTAATAGGCGGTGTTGGATTGAGGAACTTGGTAGTGGGGATGATGGAACATCTACAAAGTGGACAAGTGGAGTTTGATTGAAGCCAGTGATGTATGCAATCAATGTGGAACACATGCTTGCAATAAGGAATCTGTAGCACCTCTTCTTTCAGCTCAAACTCCCCCAGACACACACAACATCTGTTTCAAAATTGTCACCAACATAGCTATTAATTAGCTTCATCTTAGTCACAGCTTTATTTAGATTTTAGCCCAATAAAGGCATTTTTTAAATAATGTTGATGGACACATATCACTATATTATATTCAATCAAATCAATTGAAGTCATAGATTGAAAACTGGGACATGGAAAAGGAGGGGACCAGTAGCAAATGGAATACAAGATAGAGCTTCCAAAGTGCTATCCAGCACTTTGTCTACTGAAAATTCCCTTACAATAAATATGACCAGTACCTATCGCTGAGATTTTGGTTCTTACCATCCAATTGGGTTACACGTGCAGAATTTGTCTAATATTTATTTATTTATTAATTCTAGCTAGCAGAGAAGACACCTTCATATGTACCAAGTTGTTTTCTCTGGTGTTAACAAAAACAAAATAGGAAAAACCTTTTTTTTCGAATATTCTACTTATCTCTTTTACTTTCTTTTCATATACCACTTTTCATGAAAATAGTGGCTGCTATTAAATATTCTAAATAATTTGTTAATTGAACTACCTATTCTTTAAGCTTTCCAAGATCAACATTCTTTGACAATGATTTTAATCATCAGAGACATGCCAAGAGGTGAAATTACCATACGAAACAATATACATCCAAATTGCATACTGTAGAGCACCATGCATAATGGATAAAGACCAAGGCACATTAAGTTCATGACCGAGAGAGAGAGAGAGAGAGAGAGAGAGAGGAAAAAAACAGAATTGAAAAAGAAACCAAATACTAACCACAGTACAGGTGAAAGCCTATTTCAGAGAAACTATACAAACAAATAACAATAATCTGATCTCATTAGGCAAAGTCAATAAAATTATATAAACAAAAGAAAAAAAGAAAAAAAGAATTGACTTACAGTGAATCCCTTGCTAGCAAATTCTCATCGAACAAAATTCTTGGAAGTTTATCCAGGAATTGGAGTGTCAGATCCAAATGACAAGGCTGTGGAATTTCCAAAAGAGAAGCTAATATCACTATATTAGATCATTGAATTGAATAAATGATTATAATAATATAGAATTTATAGTGCAGTGCAGAAAGCATCTAAATAAGAAAAGAGAGTGTTACTTACTGAGGAATGATAGGGAGTGGTGGTTGATGGGTTGGCAATACTCCTGGGAAGTAAGTGAGGGGAAGAGGAAGAGAGAGAGGAAGCCCTTCTCTTGAGGTAGAACAAGTAAAAGAGGAGAAAGAGAATGATGGAAAAGAGTATGGGAATTGAGAATATGAAGGCCTGGTAAAGCTTAAGCTGAAGTTCTTGTGGATACAGATGTGGAGGAGGGCTAGTTGCAGTTTGTGGAACACTCATGATCTTGTGTCTCCTAACATGCATAAACCTCTTGCCACACCAATATCCTACAATTTGTGTACAAATATGTAAAATGAAAACTTCTAGAGTAGTTGTGTCGTGTTGCATAATAATAGGTATGTAGTTAAGTTAATTGTTAAAGCTTTAAAAGAATATATATACAATCTAAATAGACAATAGCTAGCTTCAGTTGACCGAGCATGCACTACTTACCAAGATCATATGTTGGTGGGTTGCTATTATGAGAGATTTTCGTTTCTTTGGTTAGTTTCTTTATTTTGGCAAGAAAAAATTGCTGTTGAAACTGGGGAAAAGAAGCAGAAAGATGTGTATTTTATATGATAAAATATTAAAATTAGTTGTTTCTGTTGATGATAAATGAGAAGGGGAATAGTGTGGAATAAGCACTGTGATGCATATATAAGATTATAATGATAGTGGCAAGGGGTACATATTCTATCTTTATTGAAATGATGGGACTAGCCCATGACCCTCCACTAAGGTATAGTCTCACGCCAACCGTGCTAAGCCCAGTTGTCTCCATGTATGTGCATGGGTCCAAACATCTTACCGCAATCTTTCTGCGTCACTGCTAGTGCTCACTTTTTACTTTTATGAAAAAATTAAATCAAGTGCTAATTTAGTACTGCTAACTTGTCCACACTAACAGGATTACCTCAATGTAACTTCATCATCAAAAGCCTCAATTTCAGAATTAGAAAATCTCTTTGTTGAAGTTCATTGTACTCAAATAAAGACTAAGCACCAGAGGAAAATTTAAGGACTCATTCATTTCATGCCATGACTTTTGCAGTTGGAGAAATTTTATCCATCCTAGAAGTGGAAATGTTTAAACTTTGTAGAAGTAGATAATTTATTTAATTATTTTGAATTATAAATCTACTTTATGATTAAGCTTAACATGATATTTTTAAGAGTTTAACTTGACTTATTAATTTTTTTAATTAGTTATTTTAAATTAAAGCTTTTGATAGATCATAAAATCTCTTTATAAATAAGCTATTAAATTATTTAAATAGATTTAAATAATTTATTTAATATAATATTACGAATATATTATATATAAAAATTATTCATATATTATTTTAAAATTAGTAAATCTTAAATAAATTAATACTTCAAATCTAACAAGTTTTTTTTTAAAAACTCAAGACTGACTATTTAATTAAAGATATGATCTTCTTACACTAGTGTAAGTGTAAAAATACTTACACTCAATTTGAGTCTTTCATCTAACTTATATTAATGGGTTATAATTTATTTCACTTATATTAAATATAAGTTAAATAAAAGACTTAAATTCAATGTAAGAGTTTTAAACTTATTTTAGTGTGAGAAAATATTTTTTTATTTAATTAAATATTTAAAAAAAAACTAAATTTGTTCTGTCTATCGTAACTAATGCTCGTATTTATGACATGATGAAGGATGAATAAACTAATATTAATATTGCTGCAGTGAAATTTAGTTTTATGATAGAATTAATGTTGCAAATTGAAAATTTTAAATGAACTTGATGTATAAAATATTCACGTTTTTGGTTAATGACTTTTTTGAAAATATTGATTAAGAAAATAAAGTAAAAAATTGTATTGGAAGGATTTTATAATATCTAAAAGGTTTTCAATGAATGTGTTTTAGTCCATTATATCACGAGATAGTGCGTCTATAAATATCTATGTACCAGTACGTTTATAAAAAGCCAACAAATCAAATCAAATCAAATAAGTTACTGAGAGAGTTTGAGTGTTTGAGACATAATACGGAGAGTGGATCACCATCAACAAATCAATCGCTTTACTGTCGTATTAGCTTTAGAGTAGGTAGCTCTTACTCCTGGTAAAGCAAAATCATGTTTGGTCTAAGTTCACATTCGATTATCCATTTTCCATAATAAAATATGTATGATATACTATTTGCAATCACTTTTATTTAATGACCTTTTCCAGTCAGGAGTATTTAATGACCTTAGAAACGAAAATGGACCCTATGGGGATTACATAAGCAATGTTACTTTAACATTACGTTTTGACAAAAATCTTAAATATATCAAAGAGTAAAATAAGGCTTTTTTTATTATAATTTTTTTATTTTAAATTCACCAAAATTTGACTTATTTTAATAAAATTACGTAAATATGAGTTTTTTTAAAAAAAATCAATGACAATTTTAATTTTCAAGTAATTAATTATGGTTAAAACTTGCTATTAATGATTTTAAATGTATAAAATAATTCTTTCTCTTAAAATCGTTAATAGCGAGATTTATAAGAACAAAATAAAAATAATAAAAAGACATCATTAACAATTTTTTAAAGGAAATAACTATTTTGACAGTAATAAGTTATTAATGGCAAAGAAACTATTATACACACAATAAAGTATTACAATATATCAAAATGAGTGAACTACAAAATGTTCAAGTTATAACTAAATGCATTATATTGCAAAAGTGTAAGGTATGACATAGATTGTAAATGACTTCTTTGAGCTACTTTCAGGAAGAACGAGTATTTTTTTAAAATCAGAAAGAATAACAGTCCACACACTTTTACTAGTGGAAGAATTTCTCAAGATCATAGAAAGTTGAATGCAAACACAATGCAGAATGTATAAAGCCAATAGTATAAGTTGATCATTCTTTTACAATAAACCTGGTTGTTCCTGCTGAGGATACAATACTTCAATGATCCCTTCTTCTATCTTATAGCGTGACGTCTTCACAGATATTTCAGATTCTTCTTTTATATGACGTGGGGAGGGTACCTGCAAAAGGTACTCTGATGATAAAGTCAGATGTCAGTTTAGGTAATAAATGTTATTTACTTTTCATAAGTTAACCCTTTTACTTGTACCTCTTCCTTTCCTTTTATAGGCAATATAGGGCTAAATGGGCATTATGTCTCAGCCTTTTGACTTTAGCTTTCTAATTAAATAGATAATTAATGATTATCTATTTTAGTTTCTTTAATCATCTTTATTAATTTATTTTAATCTAACTGGAGGGATATCTGTCCTTTAGACCGAAAAGGTATTCAAATTTCTTTTTCTGTCGTGATGGCTGAGTAGTGTCTTATCCAGTACACTAACCCCCAAGTCTGAGGAAGTATGACCGAAGGGTTATGTTATATTGACCCGTATTTAGCCTTGGGGGAGTTCGGTTAATGTTTTAGAAATGACTCATTTGGACTTGCTCCTTTCCACCCTAAAAGTAGATTAGTCATTACTAGGTGTTAGGGTGTTAGAGAAATTAGGGTTTCCTTGGGGTTCTCAATCTGAAATGAAAGGTCATTCGTTAGTAATCGTTTGTTCTGAAAGAATCTAACGGTTGCGAAGAGGAGCAACCCTTCAACTCCCCGAAGCCTCAAGGTCTAGAAGAAAGAGGTGGTCCAGGCACTATTCTTACTTTTGCTCTACATCGAAGGGTATACTATTCTCTACTCGAATATCCTTTATCTGCGTAATCCAAGGTATGTCTCACTTTAGCTTGTTTCTTTTTAGTAGTTTCCCTTTGGTTCAAAATGGTGAATGCTATTGAATAGGACGATTCGTTGTCGGAGGATTCAGCACCGAGTACTGCTTTGATGATAGAAGAGTCTGTGACCATGGTTATGTCTAAAGGGGCACAAGAAGTTCAAATGATTCCTAATGTTGTTGGGTTTATTGAACCGACTAGTATAGTAAGGGACATAGGTGATCAGGCAGAAATGCCTATTACCGAAGAAATGGCAGAATCTGGATCTAAAAAGTTGCGTCCTAATGCTAGTCCAGTTCGTGAAAGACCAAAGTGGCTTTATGGATATGTACAAAGTGGCTTTATGGGATGACCTAGACCCTTATCCAATACGTGTCAAGATATGCCAAGAAGATGGGTCGGTAAATCCAGATCTTGTATTTTTAGGTGAAGATGTCGGGCTAGCCGGCATCTTCTTTGTGTATGAGTGTATGTTCCAAGAACTAGGAGTAATGCTTCCATTTGACGATTTTCAAATGGGAGTGCTATGGGTGCTAAACATGGCATCGACCCAGTTGTACTCGAATGGGTGGGCGGCTATGCAAGCCTTCCGGATTCTTTTTAAATATCATTATATAAAATCTAGTATAGGTCTTTTTCTTCATTTCTTTTGTATCCAGCTTTCGGATAAGGCGAGGTGGTTTCTTTAATAAGACAGGCCAAGTTGCTGATGTTGAAGCTGTACACTTCTTCATTTAATGGATTCAAAATCAGTTTCTTTAAGGTAGCAGTTAACCCTATTATTGGGAAGAAGTTTTTTTATGATAATGAAGGCAAGGCACTCTTTCCTATACTCGACCAGGGTACCTCGTCGGTATGATGTATATTCAAAAGAAATGTTGTCGTCGGAGGAGCTTTTTTCCTTGGAATACTTAAAATCCCTCTCTCGGGAACTTCCTGCCCAAGCTTTGATACTTTTGCCGAAGTCTCCCAAGCCCTGCTTAGGTTTGGAGGGTATGCTTTGTCATTTTATTTTCTAATTTGAGAACCGGATTATATTGATTTGACTTCTTATTTTTCTTGTAGGCATAATGGCATAGAGAGGGCTTGGTGTAGGCTATCGCCAAGTGCTGAAGAAACGAGCACCTAAAGGCACTTTGGTTGAGGAACATCGGCGTCCTCAGTTGGACGTAGTTCCTGAAATCACTGAAGCTTGCCCTCCTCCTGAAGATATTTCTCTGCCAAAGGCCATAAAAAAAAAAAAGACAAGGGCAAAGGAAAAGAAGCTGAGAAGGAACATCATAAAAAACATTCTCGTACTGAATCTTTTCATCGTGTTTCTTCTAAGTCACCTAGCCACTTGGATCAGTCTATTTTTCATCCTGTGGTGATGACCAACAATTTTTTTTTCCAAGGGGGTTAAAGCCTCAAAGCTAGTGTCCCATGACCTTCTTTTCGATTGGGAAGGGCAGTCGTCAATTAGCAAGATAACAGGGCTCGGTGGGAGTGGTATTGTGAGCTCTAGACTCGAGTCATGATAATGGCTCATAGCTTAGCTCTAGAACCTCTTATTCAACTGAAAAAGGTCCAGAGTCAATTTGCTGCATCCCAAAAAGCTTTGGAAGAGGTTGAGGGTATTTGGTCTAACTTGGCCGACACCAATAAGGTTTTTGAGGCCAAGTTAACACAGATGCAAGAACACTACAAAATCGTAGAGGAAAGAATGCATGCTACCGAAGACGAGGCTATGGCTGCTTGGGAGGCTGAACGGTCAAAGGGTCTAGAGCTAAGGGATGCTTTGGCGAGGGAACAACGAACCAAAGAATTATTTGTGGTCGAGTGTAATAGCAAAATTATTGCTGAACATAAAGTTGGCTTTTAACACGTTGTTCAGCAGGCAATAGAATTTTGTGAAGTGCCGCCTGGCTTTCACTTTGATACAATGAGGGACTTCTTTAATGGGAAGTTTCTAAGTTACAATGAGGTGTGTGACGACGTTGAAGCTGACACATATGCTCCTTGTTAGGCTCGGCCTATTCCATCCTAGGGGGTCTCAACTGAACACGAAGATGGCAATGATCAGGCTGAAACTGCCGCCCTTAATGAAGATTAACAGGGGATTTAGATAAATCAAGGGGGTCTTTATTTGTAACTCTTGGGCCATTAGTGCCCTTTTGTTGTAATGTTTGCCAAATTTTGAACACAATAAGTTTTATTCTTATTCTCAACTTTATTTAATACAGTTATTGCATAAATTTTTAATCATATCTTTAAATATTTTTTTAAGCTTAATCGAGTGAGGATATTTGGGGCAAAATTAAACGATTTTAACCTTAACCAAGTGGGCGTACCCATGAGCAAATTAAATGATTTCAACCTTAATTGAGTATGTGTACTTTGGGAGGGAGTTAAATGTTTTTCAACCTTAACCAAGTAGGCGTATATTGGGAGGAAATTAAATGTTTTTCAACCTTAACCGACTAGGTATAATCGGGAGGGAATGAAATGTTTTTCAACCATAACCGAGTATATGTACTCGGGAGGGATTTAAAAGTTTTTCAACCTTAACCAAGTAGGTGTACTTGGGAGGGAATTAAATATTTTTCAACATTAATATTCAGGGGGGAAGTTCTTTTAAGAGGACAAAACCTGGGTGAGAAAAAGAGTGCACTAAAATTACGTAGTAAGCTTTAACTGAAATAATGTTTGAGGTGTGATACATTCTATGTCTTGGGTATAATGTTGTCGTCAAGGGTGTCAAGCCTATAAGAGCCATTGTTCAAATTAGTGGTAATCTGAAATGGCCCATCCTAATTGGCGAAGAGTTTTCCTTCTCATCGGTCCCAACGTGCATCCCCAATGGCTCTCCATACTAAGTCCCCAATTTGAAATTACGCTAGTTTGAGCTTTGAATTGAACTTCCTTGCCATTATACTTCTACTAGCTTCAGTCATGATTGTTGTTTGGTCACGTATTTCGTCTAATATGTCTAAATTGACAGACAAGGATTCAGCATTAGAGTATTCATTGAAGTACTGCCTCCAAAAAGAAGGTTCACCACTTTCGACCAGGATCATGGCTTCGGTACCATAGGTTAACTGAAAAGGCGTTTCTTTTGTAGCTATGTGATGCGTGCATCGATATGCCCAAAGGATTTTAGGAAGTTTATCAGCCCACTCACCCTTTGCTGAACCTAATCATCTTTTTAACTCGTGAAGGATAACCTTGTTTGCTGCCTCAGTTTGTCTGTTACTCTGAGGATGCTCTACTAAAGTGATCTTATGCTTTATATGAAGTCCCTCTAGAAATTCATTAAAACTACGATCAGTGAATTGAAGACCGTTGTCAGTAATCAGGGTGTTTGGTATGTTGAAACGTGTGATAATATTTTTTCAAGTAAACTTCTAAACACTGTTGGATGCTAGTGGTTCATCTTCAATCAACTTGGTAAAATAATAAACTGCCACAATTAGGAATTTACACTGGCCTCTAGTTGTTGACATGGAATGCATTTCTTGATGAATTTTTCACAATCTCTGGTAAGTGTTAGCCAATAGTATCCAGCTCTTAGTACATTTGTTGCCATCGTTCTTCCCCCCAAGTGGGTACCGCAAATACCTTCATAAATCTCTCTTATCCAATAATTGGCTTGTTCTTCACTGAGACACTTCAACATTGGGGTTGAAACCCCTCTCTTGTACAACTCATTGCCGAGAAATGTATATTTAGCATCTTGCATTCTAATCTGTTTAGCCTAAGTTGGATCATCGGGGAGTTTGCTTTTGACGAGACATTGGATGATTGCGGTCATCCAATTCTGAGGCGTGTCTTCCACTTCCATGCATTCTTGTCCCAAAATGCTAGGCTTATGAATTTCTTACCGAATAATGCTTTGGAGTCGCCCGGGCTTCCGATCACTAGCCAACTTGGCTAATTTATCAGTCTGTTCATTTAGGGCTCTTGGTGTATGCCGAACACATACTTCATCAAACTTGCTTTCTATTCACTTAAATTCTTAATAGTATTGCATCATGACCAGATCCTTTATCTGATATGTACTGTTAATATGTTTGACCATAACTTGGGAGTCACTCCAACATGTGATGCGTCTAACCCCAATTTGCTTCGCAAGTCTGAGGCTAGCAAGCAGTGCCTTGTATTCATATTGATTATTGAATGCTTTAAATTTGAACCATATAGACTATTCAAGTACCACTGCGTTCGACCCTTCTAAGATAACTCCAGCTCCACAACCACGAAGGTTTGATGACCCGTCTACATGTAACTTTCGCATGTTGGTAACAGTCTGCACATGGGTAGTGAATTTGTTGACGAATTATGCATGTATCTAAGCCTTAAGGGGTTTTCGGATCTCAAAGCGGATATCAAATTGGGATAATTTGACCGCCCATGCCATTAACTGACTTGCTAATTTAGGTTTTCATAAAATTTTGGACATTGAGCAGTCAGTATCATCTTATGACTTTGAAAGTAATGCCTTAGTCATCAGACTGTATGAATCGGTGCCGACACTGCTTTCTTCATTAACTGGTATCGGGTTTTGGCATCTTGTAATGTTCGGTTGATAAAGTATATTGGTACTTCATGTAATAAAACCAAACTGATAGTCTTATCTTATACGGCTAAATAAATAATCATATCCTGCCCTAGTCTCAGCTTTGTTAGGATAGGAGGAGTTACTAACATGTTTTTGTATTGGACGAAGGCTACTTTACACTCGTTTGTCCAACTGAATTTTTGAGATTTCTTGAGGAGATCAATAAAAAGTCGAGATCTTTCCGCCATTACAAGCAAGAACCTAGCTAGTGCAGCTATTCGGCCAACTAGCTGTTGTAATTCTTTCATATTACGAGGGCTTATCATATTAATAATAGCTTGACACTTATCTGGATTTGCCTGAATTCCTCTTTCTGAAAGCATGGATCCTACAAATATTCTACCAGCTACTCCAAATGTGCATTTCTCAGGATTAAACTGCAACCCATGTCGTCTTGCTTCAGCAAATACTTTAGTTAAATGGTCAACATGATTGTCGAGAGAGATGGATTTAATTACCACGTCGTCAACATACACTTCCATACACCTCCATATTTTTTCTACAAACATCTTATCCATCAACCTTTGCTAAGTTTCCCTTGCATTTTTAAGGCCGAAAAGCATAACTTTATAACATTGTTTAGCGGCACCTTTTGAAGTGTTTGTTGTTCATCCGAGGATAGGCATGTTCTGAGGTATGTGATTTGTTCGGGTCTTCCTTAGTTGAAAAGGTTTCTTATCTTCGCTAGTTTCAACACGAAGCCCCTCGTCTATTCTTGGGTCAAGTTCTACATCTAGTTCTACTCCTGATCGAGGAGATACGATGTTGACATCTTGGCTTGGCCAAGGGAGAGGTTTTAAATGTAAACTTGCAAAATAGCATTCTCTGACCAACTTCTGATCTGCATGGACTGTGATAATTCTGCCTCTGTCTGAGGGGAATTTCATAGCTAGGTGAAAAACGGATACTATAACCTTTAACTTGTTAAGGGATAGACGGACAAGCAGTATATTATATGAGGTGCTTGCATGTACCACTAGGTAAGTTACCTTGATACATCTTCCATCCTGCTCTGAACCGAACTGTGTATACAAATCTATGCAGCCTTGGGTTTTCACTTACTCTCCTGAAAATCTAACGAGTGGTTCATTATACTCCTTCAGTTCCTCTCTTGGTATTCCTAGTTGTTTAAAGGTATTCTAATATAGGATGTCAGCTGAACTCCTTTAATCAATTAGAGTCTTTTGAATTGTGTAGTTAAGAATATCCACACTTCTAACCATGGTGTCGTCGTACTGAACTAGGCCCACCACTTGAAAATCCCTATCGATAAACGTGATAGGAGGGATCCAGATTCTGCTTCCTAATGATATGCGATTTACTGACCGAACATATCTCAAATGTCTTTTTCTAGCCGAGTTGGTGGACCCTCCTCCAGCAAACCCTCCTGCTATGGTATTAATAATTTGGCGAAGGTATTTTTCGTGCTCATTATGATGCTTGACAGGTGGTTCTCTTGATCTACTACGCTGTCATTCTGTTCTCCTATCATTATATCTCCTTGATGGCTCAGACTGGTAGTCCCTACCCCTCTCGACATGTGTTTGTACGAATCCCTGAAGATGCCCAGCTTTAATCAAATCCTCATTGCGATTTTTAAGGGTAGTACATTCTTCAGTGGTATGTCCCCTATTTTTGTGATAACGACATAATTTTGACTTGTCTGCCCAAGGAAAGTATTTGCACGTCTAGGGATGGTTAATATCTTGGCTGCCAATGCTTGCTCGAGTACCCTTGACCGCTTAGTATTTAAAGTAGTATAAGTGGTATACTTTGGTCCTCTCAGGGGTCGCTCAGCTCCACCTCTTTTGTTTTTTCTTTCTTGCATATTTCTTGTCTGTTCGTTCCTATCAATGTCCATTCGATTTGGTCCTTGTTCCATTCTTACCTGGTTATGAAACTCAACAAGTTCCTCCATTTGCATATATTTAGTAGCTCGACTTCTCAGGTCATTCAAATTAGCAGGTGGTTTCTTACAAATGCTATGAACAAATGGTCCTGGCTTGAGGGCGGTCGTGATATGGTGCATGACAAATGTTGGCTCTAAGTTCTGAATGGACAGGGCTACTTGCCCGAATCGTTCAATGAAGGCCTGAAGTGTTTCCTTTTTTCTTGTCTGATATTAACCAGTGCTAATGATGTTAGTTAATGAGGCCTATTGGTAACAAATTGCAAAGTAAAGCATGTGATAAGTGTGGCAAACGAGTCTATAGGCGCAGGGGGTAATTTAGTGAACCAATTGAGGGGTGGTCCCCTCAGTGATGTTGGAAATATTCGACATAATAGGTTATCATAGTCGGTATGTAGCCCCACTTATGTGGTGAATATATCCACATGTTCCTCAGGATCAGTGATTATATCATACTTTTCTAAAGTTATACCCTTCTAGGTATCCGGTAACTTTGCTTCCAGGATAGATTGGATAAAAAGGCTTTGACCAATCATCTTTTCTCGCTCAACCGAAGTGTCAGTCTTTGTTAGTTGCTGAATTGTTCTTGGTCTCTCTTGTAAGGCTAATGACTCGCCTTGTTCTTAAGCAAACAGTGTATCTTGAGATGGTATATAAGTCCTTATTTCACTCTTCAGATCAGCATTTTCTCTCTTTAGGACCGATAGCTCAAAGGCATCTCTTTCCCTTTGACGTTGTATTTCCATCATCTCAGCTTTTAGTTACTTTACAACCGAGGAAAGATCTTCGTCTTCTCTCCTCTCAAGATAAGCTTCCGGCATGGGTGGATTCTCCCTAGGTTCTTCATGTTGACGCGACATTCCCCATGGCTGACTAGGACCTTTATGTTGGCTTCTTGTTAACATCGTGTCTTCCTAAAGTTGAGGGGTTCGAGCCCCACAGTGGGTTCCAAAATGTTTCTACTGAGGATACAATAGTCTTCAATGATCCCTTCTTCTGTCCTATAGCATGACATCTTCACAAATATTTCAAATTCTTCTTTTATATGACGTGGGAAGGGTACTTGCAAAAGGTACTCTGATGATAAAGTCAGCTGTCGGTTTAGTTAATAAATGCTATTTACTTTTTATAAGTCAACCCTTTTACCTATACCTCTTCCTTTCCTTCTATAGGCAATATATTGGGCTAAATGGGCTTTATGTCTCAGCCCTTTAACTTAAGCTTTCTGATTAAATAGATAATTAATGATTATCTATTTTAGTCTCTTTAATCATCTTTATTATTTTATTTTAATCTAACTAGAGCGATGTCCGTCCTTTAGGCTGAAGAGGTATTCAGATTCTTTTTTCTGTTGTAATGGCCGAGTAGTGTCTTATTCAGTACACTGGTTATTGGAGAGATTCAGTCAAGATTTAGATACATGACAACGTATCAGAAAGCATATTCGACAAAGTAAAAGGCAATTGAAAACTTATTTAGTTTGTGGGAAGCCTCATTTAAAGTTTTGTCGCAATAATGTGTAGCAATGTGTGACACTTTTTAAGGATTTGTAGTTTAGTTAGATGTTGCAAAGGCTTATCACAATGATGGATTGGTTCCTAAGTTCAAATATTATATCGAATGTTTTGGAGTTTTGGTCCTTACATTATTAGAACACTTTGACACTGCAAATCGCTTGTGCAAGTTGATTAGACATTTATATGACAAATACAAGAGGATTCTACTATATGAAAAACCACTTCTGCAGGTTGATGGGACACATTCTGACACTGCTTATTGAATGCATTAATTCAGTGTTATAGGGCGCTTGTAATCTTCCAATTACAACACTTATTAGAGCAAATTACTTCTGATTGACACAATTATTTGCAAATAAAAAAGATTGAGACATATGCACGAAAAAAGGCTAGACATTTTTTCTCTGACAATGCTTTAACTCAACTTTAATCAAACGAGTAGGGCTCAAGAAACCTTCATGTCACTTAATTTGATAGATAGAATGAGGCTTTTCATGTTTAGAATTTATCCAACATAAGGAATATATAGTTCATCTGAAACAAAGGTATTGTGACTGTACTAACATGCAAACTAATAGATATCTGTGTGGTCACATGATTATTGTTTGTTGTAGTCAAAACATGGACTAGCGTACTTACATAAATGATGTCTATATGATCAATGAAGTATGCAAAGTTTATAAGAAAGAATTTAGAGTGATAAAAAATGAATCTAGGTAGCTTAAATATTGAGGTTCAAAACTTTGTCATAGTCTTGCCTTGAAGCATACTTTAAAAGGTTGTCCGAAATCAACTATTTTTTTTAATAAAATGGATATGCGTCAGATGAGATGACCACCATGTTGCAATCTTTATCGAAGTGAGAACCATAGTCAAAGGTTTTGTCCTTATACTCTTAGGCCTATTTCATACAGTCAAGTGGTGATGATTTAGTTGTTCTAATATTATGTTGTTCTTCTTCTTTAATATTAACGTGGTTGTCTTTTATATTAATATGTTTGTATTGTTATGTAGTAATTTCTTTAGAATCACATATATTTATTTAATATTAAACTTTGTTTTATTACATTACTTACTTAAAATAGTTCCTTAATACCCATAGGCATAAATAAATGTGGTCTAACAAAATCACTTATAACTCAATTTAAATATCAAAATTACAATAACCACATGGACATAAATAAACCATAAATATGCTTATTACTAATACAAAAATTAAATTACAATTATGAATAAAATTATGAATATCCTCCTTTTCTCTTTTTATTTTTAATTAATGAAAGGTTATATTTATTGGAGGCATGTGTAAAGGGATGTAACATGCATGAAAAAAATCTCTTTTGTCTTTCTTGTTAACTTACACCATCTCCTACCTCTAAGAGGCTATGTCGTCATTTGTTGCACCTTTATGAGTTATAGACTTGAGGTTAGCCACATGCATGGATGGTTGGGTAATTGTGTTATCCTACTATGTCAAATCTCACAAGTTTATTGGCATGGACCATTGCTCACCTGGTGAGAATATAGGCTGAGAAGTAGCCTCATACTCTGGTGTCATATGTTGTGGTCAACACATCCTCTTTATCTACACTTACATCTTTCATAATTGTCTCCTCATTTAGGTCAAAGTGACATTACATATTATGCTAGGAAGGCGAAGCTTCATTAAAAACAAAATCATATGTTGAAAAAAATTTACAAGAAATTCCACTGGTACTGTTGCAATAAACAGACCTTCTACCATGTTCCTTCCTGTTTCTTGAACCACAACAAACACCTCTCCTACTCACAAACATTTGTCCTTGTTAACTCTATAGGGGCTGTTCATCCCATTGAAAGGTTGCCACTAATTTCTTTATGGTGATCAATAATACTCCTCATTTGAAAGGAATCCAATGTGTACCATGCCCAATATTCATTAGAAGGATAAAAATTCTCAATTGAGATTCCTTCTAAGATACGTTCATTTCAATGCTCCTATATTGTCAGCCAATTAACATGTATGAGTTTCCAATTCTTTGGTTCTCTTACCCCTTCCAAAGTTTGTAAGAGAAAAGGAAATGAATATATTTTTAAAGCATTTTATTTAACTTTTCAAAAATACATTTTCCAAAGTTTGTAAGAGAGCAAAGATAAAGGGATGAACACATAGAATTTATACTAATTCACTTATAAGACAATGAGTAAGGTCTAATTATTGACCTCACCCAAGATTTTCACTATATTTTAGATTTGTGCACAAGTATCTCATTATCTAAATATTTTGTACAAGTCTATCCACGCTCAATTAAATTCAAGTATTCTTTTATGCACTTAGTCTCTTCAGGCTAACACCATTTTCTATACTAGAAAAATAAATTATACATAGAATGAAAGTTGAATGAAAGATTTTACTTTTTGTTGTATATTCTCACTCTCTTATCTTTCTACATAGAGGTGTCTTCGATTTACAATAAATTTATCCAAAATTTGTTAGACACTAAAATATGTCAATTAGACTTAACAGGTTTTTCTGCTAAAATGATTTCTTATGTGTGTAGAGACTTTCGAGTTTAGAACATTTTTTTGTCAGTTTCCTTTCTATCTTTCTTCCACTTTAGTATAAGGTGCAACAATGAATAAAAAGTTACGCTTTTGTCTTTCATAAATATTATATTGTTCTTCTTGATAAAAAAAAAATTGTGTTCATGGTTAACTTTTAAAGTTTTTGTGCATCTTGATTTTAAAATCTTCATGCTTTGCATTAAAAACTTCTACTTGAACATACTATCTTTGACAGTCTTTTGAATTTAGCTTGACAGTTGTATTATTTTTTTATGTTTTCTTTCACATATTTGATTTAATCTTACATCATCTTACAGAAGGTGTGATCTTTACTTATTATTTAATTATATCATCTTACAAATGTCACTAAAATACTTCAATAGATTTTTAATACAAAACATTTTACCTTCAATATAAGTTTTTCATTGATCAAAACATAGACTCTTAATCTCTTAAAAATTTTACTTTAATAGTTTGTTATTATTGAGAATAAAGTTAAGTAGCCTAACATGTTGCAACATGTGCAAATTTCTAAAAAAGGTTAAATGATATTGACCTTAAAGCAAATTAAATAACAAAAAATTATTGTACTATGTTCAATATCCCTTTTAAACAATACAAGAATAATAATCCCCCTCCCCCATCATTTGTTTTAAAGAAAAGAATACTTTCAAGAGCATAAAAAATTAGTATATAAACATTAGTATATTTTGGACTATTAACTAACATATAAAGTAAAAGATTTATGAATTATAAGAATGCTAATGAGATTAAAATCGGGCTCTATGAACCTCATTCCACATTTTTAACAGTAATTCTATCACTTATATAAACCCTTTATCCAAAGATAGTTAAATTGATGTGATAGTTTTTGGTCTTACATCATTATTTAGATTTCATGAGTCTTTAAAGAGTTTGCTGAACTCTCGTAGAAGTGTCTCCACATCAATACTCGTATAGGTAAATTATCAAGTGTGCACTACAATCAAGCACACCAATTCATTCTTGAACTATAAATTTATTACAAGTATATACTCACCCTCTAACATTATAGTAACACATTATCTTACACAATAGTGATGGGTAGTGTCATAATCAATTGACAAATGACTTAGTCTTACCTATATGAACATAATTTATAAACTTTTCACAAAGATACATTGAGTTACCATCACTATGAATTTTTGTGATCATCATCAGTCCTATCTTCCTCAACGTACTACTTACTAACTTTTTATATAGTGATTTTGTTGAAAGATCAACTAAATTCATTTTTTACCTCACATGGTTTAGGGACGTATGTGACATGCTATCATCATTAAGCATAACTTACATAATTAATATATACGTAAAAAATAAAACTTTCACTCTATAAATGATTGTTATCTCACGTCTTAATACGAACTTTTTTTAAAACTATTTCAAACATTAAATAAATAACATAAGTTGTTCCTAAGTTAAACTTTTGCACAAAAATGATTACACAAAATAAAACATGGCCAAAACATATATGGGTAATATATGTGTGAATAATAGCAATATACATTGCCTAAAAGCATATGATCTTCTTAACAGGATCAACCATATACGTGTCATGATGTATGAAAAAATTAGTAAGTTCAAAAGAATTAAGAATAACCTACATACGTCATCTCTTACCTCTAGCCTAAATATGTAGGAGAATAAACCTATCTTTTTCAAAATACAATAGATAGGGTCACTATTAGAGCTAAATATAAGTAAACATAAAAATATAGACACCAACAATTAGTATCTGTCCTGATTGTACTTCCTAAAATTCAAAGGAGCTTCCTTTGGATCATTTGAGGAATCTTCCTCGAAGCTAGAACCCTAAGAGTGATGACCACCTACATCTGATGGTCCAACCTTAAGGTTAGTTATCACTTAATTAACATCCTAAAAAACCTCCACCAATGTGCACAAATGTTTTGGAACTCTAGAGGTGTTGGTAGCAATTATGATCTTCTCATGAATCTTGGTGGTACTACAGTAGAGTAATGAATAGGTACACTAAATAAGAGTGATGGTATGTCTAACCTTCAATCCAGATAGAGAATGATTATGTACACCATACTTCATCTCCAATTTCCCTCAAGGACAAATCTAACAATCACTCAAAATAGAACTGAGATGCTTGTCATTGCCATTTATAGTTACCATCATGATGTATTGGGCCCAAAACAAAGATAGCGGGGGTAAACATACATATTCATACTCATGCAACAAGTTAGAAAAGGTAGTAGACAACTAAAATGTCATCCAAACCATTGAATTCATAAACAAAATAAATCAACACAACAATCACCAAGATTACATGTATGCAAGTTCATTATTCATTCTGATCTTGTTTACCAATGTAAATAGAAGTAGGGCCCATTCCCTATTGTGATGTACATTGGCATTCCAATTCACAAGGAGCAATTGAGAGTCCATCATCCATACTAAGGTGTAAAACTCTTTCTTCATTTCCAAAATAGCCTATGTGGCCTTAACATTCTGAATGAGTCTCTAACATTCATGGCAATACCAACAAAAGTTGAGAAGTATCAACATCAAAGAGCTAGCTTAAGCTCTTGGGACTCTCACACCCGACAAATCCCCTAGGCCAACCCTAGGCCTTAGCCTTGGATTATCTCATAGTGTACCTCAATTATGACTCATGTGCATATGGCACATGATGTATGTCTTTCATCACAACAACTTTTTAGTCTTTTACTTATACCAGTGTTATAGCCATTTCATAGGTACATTAGCCTCAAACATTCACAACCTTCCACTTGGCTCCTAGCCTAAGAGTCTAATTCATCCAATTTCTTAACATTCTTAGCATATATGTATTAAATTTCAACCACAAGAATCACCAAACTTTTCTTAATAAAATTCTTGAGTGTTTTATGGAATTACTCAAGTTGGCATTAGCAGCTGAATACATATACAAAGGAAAGAGTGAAATTTTTCAATTTCTAAGTTCACAACTTCATGTATAACAATGAAAATGCAAGAGAAAACAAGAGATTAAAATTTTGCACCAAATTGGCCTTAGGGGCCAAACTTATTCAGTACAAGGGGAAGATAAAAGCACCTTACTCATGTTCATAAACCACTCCAAATGAATATAAATATTGTGGGTGAGAATTAAAAGAACTAAAAATTTACCAAGATTTAAGCATAATTTAAAAACTAAAATTGAATAAAGGCAAATGCATGAAAGGAAGAAAAAAATATGGATAATTACTTATAGATTTTGTGGGAGGGAAATGAAGTTAAGTGATGTATATTTATAAGCAATTTAGTGTGGGAAAATGAAGGGTAAAGATTAAGCACTCAATCTCATGCTATTTTGACCATCCAAGTTCATTAAAACTACTTTTTCTACTATTGTAATTTTTATATTTTACCTAACCTCAACTAAGTTTATTTAAGTCTAATCTTATTAAAAAATAAATAAAGTAAAAAAGGAATTCAATTTTATAGTCAATTGTAAACTTTTACACTTTGAAGCAATAAAGTTAATGTGCTTTTTTAGTCGAAAATGAAAATTAAATCCGCATACTTTCTCAAGAAAATTAGGAATAAAAATATGTACTCTAAATAAGATTGTTGGATTCATAAAAGTGTTTTTTTCATGGGATCAAAATCCTTTTTAATTAATTAGTTTAAATAAGAATAATATTCTTTTTAGATAAAATTAAATTAAATTAATATGTTCCTAGAATTTAGAAAATATATTTTCAAGGTTTGAAGCTATTGTCCCACTTATACTTAAGCAATTTCCTCAAACAATTTGAATCTTGCTTAAATATTAATGTGTAACAATTTTACATATCCATATTTAGTAATGTTCTAGAAAAATCTCAAAAATTCTATTCAAGTAATTTTCAACATTTAAGTTCAATTATGTATTATTAGACTTTGAAATTTAATTTAATTTTGATGATATAGATTATTCAAATAAAATAAAATAATTAACATAAATAAATAGTAGAAACAAAGGGTGTTACAATATTATCTCATCATCTAGCACTTGTTTTAAACAATTATGACGTATACATGTATGTTTCAATTCTCTGTTATAGGCTCTCTGATTTGTTATTGTTTCTTAACAATCACAATGTACAAATATGAAAGAGATCAATTTCTTTTATAGAGAAATATCAATTAGGAGATTTTTAACCAATCAACACTCGGTTGTATCAACTAAAAAAAACAACTAATTTCCATATTAGATCAAGTTATCTATGATTGCTTGGATGACTTCCAAACAACAACATTCTAGCCAAGGATAAAAGTACACCTACTTGTGAACTTCGTCTCATCCAATTCAAATATCCAATTTTTATCAAGTCATTAAAAATAACAAGATATATATATATATATATATATATATATATATATCACACATAATATTAGTCTAGGTTTATAGCTCCATAAAGATATTTTAAAACTCTACGTAAAACAATCTAATAATAATCTTTATTAATATTTTGAATATATCTACAAAACCAATTTAAAGCATATATAATACAGGTCTTAGATAAGTCATCAAATGTATAAGATTATCAATTATTTGAGCATATTTTATTTGAAATATACACACTACACCCATTATTCATTCTTTTCAAGTGTAACTAGTATCATAAAGAGTATTCACTGCTTGAAAATCATATAATGCATATTTTCTCAATATAAACATATCTTTAACAAATAAACAAATGATAATAAATTAAACTATCGTAATGTTTACTGTAAATACACTTGTAAAAATTATTTACTTGATTGTTTGTAGAATAATCATGAAGTATGCAATCACAAGTTTTAACACTAAATCTTCTTTTCTTAGGTATAAGTGATAAAACTTTAGTTAAACCCTCCCAAATTTTAAGATATTGAAAATTAAGTTTGTAGATAAATTAGAAAAAAAAAACTTATATCTCTCACTTTTTCTTACAAAGGAGAAATTAATATGTCATAATTTACTATCTCATGAAAAAATAGAATCAACATATAAGTGATTAAAATCTATAACTTAAATTTACTATAAATTAAATGTAATGTATCATTTTACAACTCTTAACTTAATAGATTAAATATTCATTCTCTATCATTTTTCTTCAATATTCTCTTTGGTTAGACAAGAAAGTTGTTGAGGTCAAATATAACTGTAGATTTATGTTTGCTTACATGATTTATTTGTGCTTCAGTGATGGAGATCCCTTCTTTTAAGCTCCCTTGCAGGCTCCATCAATAGGTATCAAAACTGATGTTCTATTTAGGTTGTCAACTTCAATAGGTATTGAAGTAAGTTGTTGGTGAGTTTATTTAAGAAGATCCTTGTAGCAAAATTCTTCCTAATGATGTGGAGGTTGGGTGGTATGCCTTCTTGATGATAGTTAATAACGGTAAAAGTTAGAAAGAACATTGCTAGACAATTATTTTAGCACAAGTGTTATTATAAATATTTGCAGAAAAAATAAGTTTCCACTAAAGAAAGAATGTACTTAATGAAAGGGACTCAAACATGAGAGAAAGATTGTTGAAATCAAGTATGAATAAAGATGTTCACAATTGAATAATAATAAAAAAGTTAATTATACAACCTAATAACCTTAATGTTTTGGATTAAATGTAGTATCTTTGTCTCCTTGTATGGTTTGTTTGTATGTGTTTAACATAGATCTTTCTTATATTATAAGTACCCTTACGTGCTCCACAAGCACCATTTTTAGTCTATAGTTCAAGTGCATGCAACCTTTCTCACATTCTGCACTATATATGACGCTATTTGAACATTGCTTTTGCATGTTGGCCATGTACTACTTACACTTACCTAGCTATTATAGCTACCTTTTTGTAACTCTAGTTTCCTTTTCATTTGGTGGGTAGGAATAAAATGCATTTTGATAAGAGGGAAGAGTTAGGGTGGAATATCTATCTTACTGTTGTTGGTGGAACGTGGAGCGGATTAAGCTCTTTCTTCCTCGAAGTGGATTTTGGGATCAGATCTCAAACTGCACTGTTACGTCAGATTCTGTCTTTCATTAAATAAAGCAACGCTGCTCCTATGTGTCATGGTTTACACTTATTCTTTAAATATCCCAATCAAGACATTCCACTTTTGTTGCCGTTTTGTAGTCCCTAGAAATAGCACCTCGGAAGTTTGCTGTGTTTGTGAAACTTGTGTCAGCTTCCCAATTTGGTCTCATTAGGCAAACAATATGAAATATGATATTATGAAATGTGTGTATGTTTAGGAGTGCGTTTTGAAAATTTTAATTTGAATGATCTTCATTTTATAAAATTAATTTTATTTAAAAGTAATTTAAGTAGTTTAATTTATATTTTGAAATGTTATCTTAAAAATAAATTTATAGTAAAAATCAGTACAGATATTTTAACTCAATGCAAAAATTACATTTCATTAAGTTAACTCAAATATGAGTTTGAAGCAAAATCAATTATATCACAACAAAATATGTGAAAATCCAACGTAAAACATACCCTTTGTTTATCACCTTGTATAGCAACTTACGCATAGTTCAATACTCAAATAACATAGATAATTCTTTCTTATGTACGGAGAGTAAGCTTCACTCTTTGTTAACTTTTAGTGCGTTCTACATAAATTTACTCTCTTAACAGTTTATTAAAAGGTGAAATCTATTCTACCTCTTCTAATTGAGATGGTTTGATACTTGTTTTTTATTAGCTAGGTATCTCATTTATACATGAAACAATTCTTATTGTTAATTTTATATTAATAAATAATAAAATTAATAGTTTAATTAAAGAAGAAGTTAATATTTTTTTATCTTTAAAATATTAGAAAAATCTCAACCATTAATCTAAAGAAGGTATAAAATATCTTCTCAAATTTATTAATATCACAGCAAACACCTTCTTAAAAAAAGTATTGTCCTTACTCTATTTTTTATCTGTTTATTCATAAAAAAATATCTTTATTTATTTGTTTGTTTTAAAGTTTCAGATAATATTAATTATTTTTCATTATACTATTTTTTTATTTTTTATTTCTTTTAAGTATTTTACATATTTATTATAAAAAGGAAGACCATATTAAGAAATTAAAAATAATTTACTTTAAATGAGAATACTAATTACACCGTATAAACAACTATAAATATGCAATGTTCTGTTTTTTCAATCATTTTTACACTCTCCTGATGACACCCCATTCAATTTCTCTATTTTGTCTGTGTTCCATGTGACACAGAAGTTACATGAATTTCAATGCAGAAAACAAAATAATCTCAAACTTGTTTTCTCAAAGCAAAAGAAAAAAGGGTTTCCGCAAACTCCATTACAAGCAGAGGTAAAGCAGATTGTAACTGTTGGCTGTCAAATGAACATTTTCCATCCATAACAGTATAAAGTTGAGAACAAGCCAAGAAAAAATAACTGATTCTGCGCTCGTGAACTTGGTTCTAAGTATATAACTGACAACACAATGCTGAGGACAACTTCTGCAACACTTCAGGGACAGAGGTACAAGCTATAGAATAGTAACAACAAAGATAAATAGATGTAGAGATTGAGAATTGCAGAAAATGAAAGAAGACAAATCCAAAGAAGAGGGAGAACTTATCACAATCAAAATAACCTAACATGTTTCCTGTGGCAGTAACTGATTTATCCACCTCTGCTTTTATGAGCTGTATGAGAGAAAGATAAAATAATCTCCAAGAGTTTTGGAACCCAAAATAAAGAAATGAAAATATTATTATCAAATTTACAGGCCTATAGGTAAACTACGCAATATACATGCTGTAAATGGTAATACCTCTCATCTAATTACTCAATGCTACAAAAATACCTCAATCCAAATAGAAAGAGAAAAACATCCGATAAACAAAAGATGTTACATAATAAATACCTTTTTCTTCCCAACCATTTTTTGACTCATAACTAGTCAAGAGCTCAAAACAACTAATATTTCCTCTTCCTAACTTTGAAGGTCATTGTCCGGATAACATTATCATCAGCTTTCAGTGTCTCCTCAAGAATGTTTATGGACTCAGGCTTTGTGATGTAGGTGAATAGGAGGTAGATACCATCAAAATAAATGTTGGTCTCTCCAGCCCTGTTTTTCTTCTTGATGCTATATGCTAGTGGAATAACTCCTCTGTTAAAAACTTCTATATACATGCCACCTCCAGCAACAAGCAGCTGCAAGAAGAAAAATCCTATCATATTTGTAAGCAATTTCCAACTAAGTACTGTTATTTTTCTGTTTTTCCTCATAAGTAGTCATCTTTATTGAAAAAGGGAAAAAAAGCATACCCCAAGAAAATCATCGGCACGCGTTGCAGCAATTTTGAGTTATGTGATCAGACTATTGCCAGACATAAACATAACCTACTTGCTTGTAAAGCTACAACTTCACCAGAGAATGATCAGTTTATTTTTTAAACTAAACCACACTGCATTGTATATGCATTAAAAATGGAAGCACATCACTGATGGTTGCACTATTATATAAGTCCTTAGTAAGTGTTTTTTTCCCTTTCCCAAAATGTCCAATATTTTTTTTTTACACCCACACCCACTTTCAAGGACCCCTTCTTTTGCTTTATTAATAATTTTATAACATTGAAATTTAATCTCAGTTTTAAGATTTCAAGTAAAATAAGAAACTCTCATGCCAGATATTCTCTGTACAATTTAATTGCCAATTGTGAATGTCACTTCTAGCATTCACAAAACATCTAAAATGGAGGAATGAACAGACAATTTGGTGGTTCAAAAGCTCCCCTTGCATCAAACTATCAGGAAATGGATTCAACTATGTGAATTCATTTTCCAAAACATCTTATACCATGAATCCAAACAAAAGAGTATTTTGCATCCCATACTGTAAATATATTTTATTTTAATTATGTGTAAATTTTGATACTTTCCAAAATATAAATTCCAATTTGGAAGTAACACCTCAATGCTTTAGTTTAATCCAATCAAAATAAAGTTAATTTAGAAAAAGAAAAGAGAGAGAAATACCTCCTCGTATTTGTGGGTGAGGGAAAGGCGCTCATCCTCGGACATGTCGGGTCTCAAAACGGCCATCGTTTCGTACTGTCGGAGGCCGGGTGGGCAGTGAGGGGTCGGGTCGGATTGGGGTCCGAATCCGGCGGGTTCGAAGAACGGGGGGTTATCAGCGTTGACGGAAAAGCTTCTTCTTCTTCGGTTTGGGTGAGAGAACGGGAAAGAACAGGTTGGGATGTTGGGGCGAAAGCAAAAAGAGAGGGGAATCGGAATCCATGTGGTTGTGAGGGAAGAAGAGAACGCCATTGCTGCACTCTTTCATTTTCTTCATCACAGTTTCCTTAGTCAGTAAATACACAAGAGTTTGCTCAGACTACGCAGCCGACTTGAATTGGCGGAAGAACAATTAATTAATTTTGGGATAATAATAAAATTGATATATGTTAACGTCATTTTTAAGGCTTTTTTATTTAAATATTATAAATTAAAAAACTATTTCTTAAATTATCGATTTTTTCAAACACATTCCTTGGGTGAATTTGCCATGTTGACAAGTAATTTTGCCACAACAAATGGCAAAAATTTAATTTTTGAATTTTTTTAATAATAAATTTTGTCACTGATAATACGAAATACATTAGATTGAAGCTCGTGTGAGCAAATCAACAGTTTTACCATTTAACTAGTAAAATTAATGAGGAGTTTTGCCACTATCGCCGTACAACTAATGGGAAAATGACACGTGGATATGACCAATTTGTTTCGCCACAAAAAACGTGAAAGTTATAAAATTAAATAAAATAAAATTTCAAAAAATTCAAAATGAACAGTTAAGGAGTGGCGAAGATAGGTGGCAACATCGTACTTGTTGCGCGCTGTCAGTGGCAAAAGAGTGTTTTGCCAATTTTGTTGGCAAAACTAATGGAAGGCTGACACATGGCAGGCGGCACAATAACCATCTTCGTCCCTTCTTCCCCTTTGCTCCTCCTTTAGTTCTTCCATTTCTGCTTCTTCCATTCCTTCATCTTCAGCCGACACCTCCTCTCCTCCATTTGTGAAAGCTTGCATTGAACAATTTTCAGTAAGATTTTATAGTTTTTAAATTTTTATTTAAGATAATGATATTATTTATATTTATATGTAAATTTATATTATATTTATTATTTTAAAATGCTGAAAAAATTATTTTTTGTTTTGCAGGTAAACACAGTTTAGAGAGAATTAAAAGAATTAGAGGTTAGTAAAATTGATTTAGTTAATTTTAAATTTTATTTCAATAATTTGTGTTTAAATTAATAGATTAAAAAATAAAATTTGACTGATTATGTTAAATTATTAAAAAAAATTGTAGACAAAAAATAATATAATGATATTTGTTTATTATATGTTTGTATAATATTATTAATATGATGTTGTATAATATATTTGTTATATATTTATTTAGAGAATAATACAAAATTAGTTAAATAAAATAATTTAATAATAATAATAAGAAATATTTGGTTTAATTATATAAAATATTTTGTATACATAAATATATTTTAATTATAACAGGAAGATTATAAATTTTGTAAATTTATGTATTGTAAATATGTAAGTAGTTTGTATTTTTTTAAAATGGATTAAAAATTTGTATGTAAAAATAAAGTAGATATTATTTTATTATGCTATTAAAATTAATAAAGATAAATTCATTATTATAAATATGTTAGTAATTTGTATGTAAAAAACTAAGATTAATTAAATATTTGTATGTATTAGTAATTTGTATCTGAATATATTGTATTATGTATATGAATGTGATTTGTAGGTAAAATACTATAAAATTTAATTATTATTATTATTATTATTATTATTATTATTATTATTATATAAGATAAATTCATTATTATGTATTATTAGTAATTAGTAATTTGAATGTAAAACACTATTAGTAATTTGTATGTAAAAAAAATTTATTGTATTATGTAAAAAATTTAATTTATTTTTTAAATATAAAAAAAAATTGTTTGATTAAATTATTATAATTAAATAAGATTAATTAAATATATTATAATTAAGTTAGTAATTTATATGTGAATATAAAAAATAAATTATGATATTATGTTAGTCATATGTTTATTTTTTAATTTGAATAAAATTACATTTGATATGTTATGACATTATGGTTTTAATTAAGTTGTTTTAATTTAAATTTTTGTATGTACAAAGAAAATTTTACTTTTACAATAGTAGGACATTTTTGTTTGAATTTTTGTCTAATTAGAATGTGATTATAATTTTATAATAAATTCAAAAAAGTTCTAATTAATTATGTTAGGATATTTTATTAAATGTGATAATGATTTGTACGTAATAATAAACTTTGTATAGAATTATGGGTATGTTCATATTTCCATTAAACATGAAATACTAACAATTTTATTGACGAATGAAGTTGATATTTCTATTTATATGTTGTTTTTATTTTGTTTTTTGTATAGATGGCATTATCTTTAGGACAAAATAGGGTTATTAATCCCGGACAAGAGGATTCATCACTCCTTCAATTTCAGAATTTTCATGTCTCTTAACATATTTGGGATAGACGTGATCACCCGATTTTGAGGGTCAGGAAGAGTCAAAATATTCCTAGTGGATTAGAAGGTGTTCCTCAGGAAATTATTCCGCATTTAGAGTTAGCCGGTTTTATTGGAGTGGCTAACTTATCACAATTTCCTCTAGACATGGGATAGATTACTGCATTAGTTGAGAGGTGGAGGCCTGAGACGCATACTTTCCACTTGCCTCCTGGAGAGTGTACTATTACTCTTCAAGATGTTGCTATCCTATTAGGGTTACGCATAGATAGGAGACCGATTATAGCACCTACTGGAGGTGATTGGGCTCAGATTGTTGAAGACCACGTAGGTATCAGACCAGGACCAGATGCTTTTGTAGGGAGTTTTCTGAAGATGAGCTGGTTGGATGAGCACTTTAATCATATTGGGATGCATAATCAGAATGCTCTACAGATTACTCGGTTTGCTAGGGCATATATATTTAGGCTGATTGGAGGGTTCATGCTTCCTGATCACTCTAGCAGTAGAGTCTCTGTGAGGTACTTAACTTTACTTGATGACTTTGAGTTGACCAGTCAATATAGTTGGGGATCTACAGTTCTAAGTTATTTGTACCGAGAGCTATGCATGGCCACCAATATTGATCATGTTGCTATTAGAGGACTTGCTGCGTTGATTGTGATGTGGGCTTGGGATAGATTTCTCCATCTAGCACCTAGTAATCCCCCTTATACACGTGTCAATCTTCCATATGTTGTGAGATAAGTTGGAATTCATTTTGTATGTTACCCTATGAGTTTACCCTTCATCCTCTGTTGTGTCAATAATATATGTTTGTATTAAAACTTCTCTTGCAGATGGTTATCACATGGTACAAGGAAAGGGAAGAAGGACGTCCAGTCCTACAAATATATATTAGATCGTTTAACACGTAATGAGGTAATAAATAATTTTTAGCTTGAGTTGTTAAACACTTATTAGTGTAACCATATTTTAATTAATTGTTGTTGAATGTTTTTTTACAGATTGTATGGGTGCCATACAGCATGGAGCTCATCAACATGTTGCCACCTATCTGTAGAGACAGCATGGACTTATGGAGGGCTGTGGTGCCCTTGATATGTTTTCAGGTATGTGAATGGCACCAACCTGATCGAGTGATGCATCAGTTTGGTATGATCCAGCATATACCTAAGCCTTCTTACCAGCCTGACCAGCTACATGACCTTACACTTAGAGGAAAGACTAGAGAAAATTGGCCAACCAAATTTAGTGCTATACTAGAAATTTGGGAGAATAGAAGACTTTGGGTGATGACTAATGAGGCGCAGTATGGTTTATTAAGTTCAAATTCAGAGTACATGCGTTGGTATGTTAGTCACACTCGTCGTTGGATGACCAGGGAGGCAGTTGTTGTGGCATTATTGGTATATTGTTATAATTCCATTATGAATATTGTGAACCTCATTTAATGCCAAAAAATTTTAATATATTGTTTTCCGTCTGTTTAGGGTGATGCACTTAAGAAAGTCCACTACTTAAGCATTGATGGTCAGGACTCATTTACCTTTGATGAATTAAAGGACTTATCTGAGACAATGCTATCACTAATAAAGGAGCAAGATCGCATATTAGAGCCGGTTTCATCCTCTGATCCTCCAATCCAAAGTGGTAATCCTGAAGATTCAAACTTACACTTTGAGCAACATAAACAACGAAGGGAGGGTAGAAGTTTAACACGTCGACGAAGACAAGTGCAGGCAACAGAGTGGGCGGTCCCGACTATTCCAGAGTGCCCTGATGGTGTATTCCCTGTACCATCACAGTTCCCATTTCACCCATCTCATTTGCTTGCAAGCCCCACTATTTTCATTCATCCCAGAGTACCTTTCAAGAGCAGCCACAACCTCCTACCTCACCATTTACAGGATCTGAAGCATACAGCCCACGACCTAATTTTTTTATGACACCTGCTCATGAGCATCATTCCCTTTTGACACCTGCTGCCCCATACATTCAGCCTGATCCTATACCTTCATTCATGCATCCCATTGAGTCAGGTATTGATCTTAACGCCGATTTTGGTAATGTCGCAGATGTAGGAGAGGTTCGTCGTAACCCTCATCCAGGAGCTCGAGATAGGGCGAGGCAATGCATCTTGTCTCCATCAGATCACGATCATCAACCACATAAAGGGGATAAACAATGACGTATATTATATGTTATGTGTTATTTAACATTTTAGTTAGAGTTCACTTGTATGGATATGAATATTTAGTTATAGTGCACTGTATGGATATCTTTATTTAGTATTTATATCCTTCACACTTTGGGGGCAGTTGGTAAATAAACATCCACAAATAAATTAAGGTAAATAAACATTAACACATATCCAAATGCTAAACATCCACAAATAAATTAAGGTAATTAAACATTAACACATATCCAAATGCTAAACATTTACTAATCTAAATTAAGTTCAATAAATCATGCCTGACGTTTAATCGCCATGATTAAGTTGAGGACAATGACGTCGATTATGACCGACTTCATTACATTTGGTACACCTTTGCCTACTTTGTGACTCAACCCAGTCCATTTCATTCCTAATGCGAGTTGACTTTGGTCGTCCCTTACCTCTTACTCTGTCGACATCAGGCATCAACTTCCATCCACTATTCGTAACAATATTGCAATCATTTCCAAGTGGGTTCCCCTATGGGGAATATGCATTCACAACATATTGCATTGAATAAACTGGGTTAACATATTGCCAAAAATCAATACTCATAGCTATACAGGCAATGATCACATGCGAACAAGGAATTCGATATGACTGAAATCGTCTATATTCACAAAATCTTTTACACAATATAAATGTCCATTTCTGTCCACCCCTTTGTGTTATTGGATTAAACGCTTCTTCCACTTCAAAACTAGTTCTTTGTATGTCATACCGACGAACTATATGTGATGAAGCTTTTTGTTGATTTTTTTGAATCTGTATCATAACTTTACGAGTAAACATGCTTCCATTATGAAGGTCAGACATAGCCTCTTCTCCACGCTTAACAAAATATTCAACCAACCGTCTATACATGGCTTTTACCAGTGCAGTTATGGGTAGATTTCTAGCACCTTTCAATACCTTATTCACAGCTTCTGAAAGATTTGTGGTCATGTATCCATAACGTCGCCCTTCCTCATCATAAGATAATGCCCATTTCTCTTTTGATATGCAATCAATCCACCTCTATATATCTTCAGATTGATTACGAAATGTAGTTAACTTTTGCTGAAATATGACCTTCGATGGTGTATAACCTACATATACAACATTCAATTCATCAACCACATTAGGTAAGTGTAATTCAGTTGGTAAATAATATTAACATAATATATGTAAAAAAAATAATATATACCCAATTTGATGAGCTCTTTCTTCAATGCTATATTTTTAAACCAATGATTAAAGTTGCTAGCAATATGACGAATGCAATATACATGATATGCATTTGGAGGTTGCCACCCAATTTATGGATTGGACACTGCCGCTTTTATACTTTGATGCCTATCTGATATCAAACAAATTTCTATTCTATCTGTAACATGCAAATGAATCAATGCCAAAAACCATTCCTAAGTTGACAAAGTTTCTCCCTCAACAATTGCAAATGCTACTGGAAGGACACAATTGTTTCCATCTTGAGTTGTTGCAATGAGCAACGTGTGACGATACTTACTATATAAGAACGTCTCATCTATTTGTAAAATAAGTTTGCAGAATTTAAAAGCTTCATGACATTGTTTGAAAGACCAAAACAATCTTTCAAATACTCTAAACCTGTTATCCATTTGATGACCAACCACATACTCTTTCGTTTCAATTTTATAAACAGATCCAGGAGCATGTAATTGCATGTATTCTAACCAATATGGCAACATACCATATGATTCATCACAGTCACCAAAAACTTTAACAATGGCTTTTTGCTTTGTCTTCCAAGCTTTTTTATATGAAATTTTGTATCCAAACTGTGCACTTATTCGCTTTTGTATTAATAAAATATGTACCGACGGTTCTTCATTCGCCATTCCTACATTAAATTAAATTGATTTAGTTAAAAACAATTCAAATTATATATAGATATTAAAACATAAAATTATGAACATATAGAAAACATTTGTCTTACCAACGATGCATGAATATATCAAGTCCAAATCTAACTTTTGATGATCTTACGAAATTCTAAGATTGACACATGTATGTGAACCGCCCCATCTATTAATTTTCCTTATTTGAGTTCTTCAGCAATGAAGCCCTCACTCTCCATGGACAACTAGAGGTATGGTTCAAGCATTTCACATACAAACATGTTGGTTTAGACTCAGCCACAAAATAACTTTGATGAATCTTTATTGCGTAATGTTTCAATGCATTTTTCACATCTTCTTTACCATCAAATAACAAGCCAACAGATAACGGATCTCCTTCAACCCATGAATTTACATCTTGAGAGTTTTCTTCAATCATTTCTTCATCGGGATGTTCCTAATTAATATACTTATATTGTTGAGTATTATTCCAACAAGAAATTATAGTATCTCCTGCATCACAATTTGCAAAAACTTGTAAGATTATTATCAACATATTTATTGAAAAAAAAAAAAAATAAACAATAGTCCATATTACCTCCACCTAATCTATTTTCTTGTATATTTAAGTTGAAATCAAACTCGCCTTCAACATCAGTAGAAGAAGAACTGTCTAGTGAAATTTCTCCTTCATCACTTTCATTATTGTAACTATCATAATCTGAGTCTTCATTATCTTCATCAACTTCAATCCTAATTCTTTTATTTATTGCAACAAATATATAAATTATTATCTAATAAATACATATAATAATAAATTATTTTATAAAGTAATTCATATTACCTTCATTGTAATCATTACTCAAAATCGTCCCATTATTTTGCTGTGAAAGTGATAAATTTAAATTCATCATCTGCGATGACACTGATGAACTCTCACCAATAGCAATATTCACATACAACTCTATAACACTTCTACAAGATTGTTGTTAAAATGCACTTATCATAGAATCAATATCTTTATCATCACAAATATCCAAAGCTGTATACTGTCTATTATTTCTATCAATCAAAAAACGTGAAATTAATCTAGAAATAACTTCATTACAATCAAGATTAAGTTTCAAATGAATTTTTCTTTTTATGGCTTCAAAACTTCTTTCTTGCTTTATCTGAATCATTTTCTTTCTTTCTTCAAAACTCACACCTTCATTCCCTTCATAGATTCTACCATTCCAATATATCATTATAATATGTCCACTAATCCTGCATTTTTACAAATAAAATTTATTTAATATCTATTTTTTTAAAATTAATATCAACAAAATAATATTACTTCTTTATTAATCAATTTATTTAATTAAAATAAAATACATAATAACTACATTCATAAATTTACATGAAATGAAGAAAAAAATATAAATCTGACCTAGTTTCTTTCAAATGTGTTAGTCGACAAAAATCTTGCGGTATGAAAGTGGTGTATATGTAGCTCAAGAAGGGTGCAAATATTGAACAGGGCTTGTTGCTCAACTGCTCAACAAAAGGCTCAACTCAAGTAGATAAGAATGTACCAAACCAAGGCGAAACCAGTTTCAAGTGTGCCAAACCCACATTTTTCTATTGATTGAAAATGATATGAATGGAATAAGTTGTGGGAGGAGGGTGGATATGTGTGCAAGTTTCGCCCTGCAAATGGCGAAAGTTAATGAAAGTTTCGCCAATTTAATGACGAAACACCAGTTTCGCCACTTCAATGACGAAAAACAAGTTTTGCCCTGCACGTGGCGAAAGTCCCTGCAATTTTTGCCATAAAAAATGCAAAAATATCCTGATGGATACACGTGTAACGATCCTATATTTTCGCTTTTCTTGTGGCAAAACCAATTTTTAAAAAAAATATATTTATTATTTTTACCAGCTGCTTTGGTGAAACACTACACCGATGTGGCAAATTTATCCCAGACAGGGAATTAGTTTGAAAAAATTTGTAATTTAAAAAATAATTTTTTAATTTAAAATATTTAAATAAAAAAGCCTCATTTTTAATGTAACTAGTAGGTATTTTTCAGCATCAAATTAAATTAATTTTATTTAAATAAATAATATATATATATATATTTAACTTATTTTGTAATTAAATATTAGACTTAATTACACGTTTTTCTTATACTTTATCATGTGTACAATTTTAATCTCTCAATTTTGATTGTTCATACTTATTTTTTTAATTTTTAAATTATTAAATTAAGTTTTTTTATTTAAAATTTAATTTTTTATTATGTTTTATACATTTTATTTTATATTTTTATTTAAATATTTTTTTTATTTTTTAATTATTTCTATAAATTAAATAAAATATTATATATCCATTATATTTGTATTAATTATTTGATAAAATATCATTTGTTATGATAAGAAAAAAAATATTTCTTTAAAATATTCATGCTTAGACAATTATTGTGAGTTTTAGTATTTTATATTTGTTGATTATAATAAAAGAAATAATTTTATATTATATTATTTTAGTATTATTTTCATACTAAACTATATTTAGAAGAGAATTTTGAAATAGATAATAAAAATTAAAATGATTATAGAAATTTAAAGAAAGTAAAATGTAAAGAAGTTACAAAACTAATTAAATCGTGTTAGGACTTTGTTTTCTTCTTGCTATTGCTATTACTTAATGTTTCTTAATTTAATTTTATTTAATTGTATTAAAGTAATTATCAATTATTTAATTTATTATTACTACTCCCTAATGATTAGATAATAATGGTAGGCTTTTTATTTTTGTATTATTCTAATGATTATAGACAACAATAATTAAATAAGGATATCAAAATATTTATTAAACTCAATTAATTGATTGGAAGCTTATGTGATAAATTAATTCTCATAATCCTTAAATTTAAATTACTTCTTAATTACATTAATTTATTAATGATAGGATTTCCTATTAATTGATTAGCTAAGATTAATATTTGAGTGTCCAATTCATGAATAACAATAATTACAAAGAGAGAATTTTAATCAATAAATAACATCAATATTATAAACTTAAGTTAAGTTTCAAAAGAGGTTACATCACAAGAATCCACTTCAGGGCATGAAAAAGGGTGTTTAATTATACATGATCATGAAAGAAAAAGAAATTCACCTCTTTCAAAATGATTATGTTCTCTTTTCATAAACTTTTCTTTATGATTTGACTCATTTTAATTAAATTGCATTGTCACCATATTATACAATAAAACCAAGAGAAACTTAGTCAATTCAAGGAGTAAATTAACAATTCTGATGAAAAAATAGACTAAAATCTTAGAGATAAAGTGATAAAATGACAATTTATCAAACTTCTCAAATTTAAGCATTACTTGTCCTTGAGTGATAACACATAAAAATTGGAATGCATCAAATCTTATCATATGAAACTCGAGGAATAAACACATGCAACATACAACTTATTTACTATAACTTTTTGCCCACAAAGTATTAAGTTGAAGACGGAGTTCTAGTGTTTAATGAGAGGTAAAAAATAGTTTACCCTATCTTCCTTTAGGCATATCCTACCATAAGCCTCGTAAACTTGTCAATGTCCACTAATTTGACTAGTTATCCCAAGAATCAAAAGGTTTTTAATTGGTTGTATCTTAGTAAGACTTTTTAACACAAAGTCAAGTACTTATACAAAAGAAATGACACACAAATGGGTCATTTTACTTATAAATCCTTTATAATATGAACATATCCTTGGGACAATGTGTTGCATTTAAACACATACTTTGGCTTTTCCAACCACTTTTATTCTCAAATTATGTTTGCTTTTTCTTTTATTCATTCAGACTTTTCATTCTTTTTTTGGAAATACTTTTCACTTTTATATCATCTTTTATCCCTCATTGTCTCATTGATTTTCCAATAGTGACTATGAAAACATTAAATCAAAACATGGTGTCAATGGAATATCTTTAACATTTTTTAGGCTTAAAGGGTCAAATGGGTGTTGTAAAATAGGATGTTGATTGAACTTCCTTAATTTATAAAAACTCTACTAGTATCAGCATTGACAATTAAAGCACGGATGACGAATGGGTCGTCATGATTTGGGATGGTATCCTCGAAGTTGGTATCATCAAAAGAGATAACCAGAGTTGTTGTCTTTTGTGTTTGACCTTAGATAGCCATTACCTCCTTTTGGCAAGGTGCTCCCATTAGCAAGTCCTCCTTAGATCATATTGATTATCATCTGGGTGAAGTTTCGTTTCAGCCACTTTGTTGACTATGATGTTGACTTTTACATTTATAATATTTGACTGGACTTCAGGATCTTCTTCTGCCTCAGTCTTCACAAGGTACTTATAGATGGCGTTGATATCTAATTTTTGTTCAAATTGGACTTTAGCAAACCTCAGGACATAGGTACCGTCTTAGTCTTCCATTGCGGATGAGTTCTTCAATTATATCCTTTAAATGAGCACACTCAACAATGGTGTGTCCATATCTGTTATGGAAAGCGCAATATTTGGTTTGGTCTCTTTGATTTTGCTTCTTAATTGGGTCTGGTCTTAGAATAAATGCAAACTCCACATGCAACACGTCTTTGTAGATTCAACTTTGGAGGGGGTATTGAGAGGTGCATATCAATCAAAACAACCCTTCAATTTATTTTTATTTTCTGCTTCTTTTTTAGGTTTTCTATGAACTTTTGTGGTTGGCCAGTATTGTTTGGATCTAGCCTAGCGTTAGAGAGGTGAAGCTCTTTTCTAACATATTTGGCTGCTCTGGACCTAAATTCATCCATTGTCCTCGGTTCATTTTTTGCTAGGGAAACGACGAATAAGGTGCCTTACATGATAGACTCTATAATGATGTGGAATTTAATGGCTTCTAGTAAATTCACAACCACGACTACTTCCATATAAAAGCACACAAGAAAGCTCCTCAACAACTCTTGATCCTTTTGTTTGATTCTAGCTAGGGTGTGAGATGTTTTGAGCGCTTCTAATAGAGCAGAGATACTACAGCTATGCTATTCTAACAAAAATTAATCACAAAATTCATTCTCCTCTCCCTTCATTCCCCTTTTTAACAAAATATATATAAGGCAATACATTTGCAATCATTGGTTTCCTGCAATTGTATGATTCTAACAAACTTGTGACAAACTCAGAAATTTAGAAATTTCAATCAAACATAGTCATTGAGATAAGTAGGCCTTCTTGTAATTCTGATGGGCCTATGAATTTGGCTGGTGGCTCATTAACTTGGTCCAAGGACGCATTGCTATCCCTAGAAAATCCACCTTGTCCTCAAGGTGATATGCAGCACAAAGCTCGGGCCAAGATTCCCAACTAGTGTCTTTCGGCGACAAGCCCAACCATTGAACCAACACCATCCGAATGGGAGGGTCAAAGGTCAAATCCCACTTTGAGTCCAAGATAGTGAGAGGTTCCACAATATGTTGGTGATGCAAAGCTGACGATGGTAGAGAGCATCAACACTAGGAAGAGGTCCTTGATGCAGTTTCAGTAACGAGCAATTAAAAATGGGATGAATTTGTGAATTGGTAGGAAGCTGTAATTTATAGGCAACAACACCAATGTGCTCAAGAACCTTAAAGGGACCATAGAATCGCTTGGACATCTTGTGGTGAGAATGACTAGATGTCACGTCGCTTGGAATCAGCAATGTGCTTCGTGGTAGCTTGTGCTTTGGTGAGGTTGTGGATAAGTAAGGCATGGAGAGCTTCCCGAGTTGACAGCAAAGCATCAACAACTTCCATAAGGGAAGAGCCAGGCAAGTATTGGATAAGAGAAGGGGGAGCTTTACCATAGGTGACTTCATAAGGAGTCAGCCCAGTACTCGAATGCACAGATGTGTTGTACGACCATTCTGCTAGAGATAAAAATTTATACCACTGTGAAGGTTTTTCATGAACAAAGGCGTGCATATATTGTTCTAGGATCCTATTCAAAACCTCGGTCTGCCCATCGATTTTTGGATGGTAGGAAGTGCTCATCCATAACTGAGTACCGCAAAGCTTGAAGAGATTTCTCCAAAAATTGTTGAGAAAGATGAGGTCCCAATTTGAATCCAAACTACGAGGAAAGCCATGCAACTTACAAACAATGTCTAAGAACAGGGCAGCAACCTTATAAGCAGAATAATTGGTGGGTAAGCCGCCAAAATGAGCACCTTCCTAGAATCGATCCACCACTACAAGATGGTGAGCCAGTGATGAAATCAAGGGATAAGTCTTTCGATATAGTTGAGGGAATGGGAAGGGGTTGAAGTAAACTAGCAGGGCGTTTGGTTTCAATTTTAACTTGCTGACAGGTGATGCATTGGGCGACAAATAAACGAATGTCCTGTCGCATGTGATCCCAATAGAAATTAGCTTTGAGTCTGTGGAGGGTCTTAATCACTCCCATGTGCCCTCCCACGAGAGAAGTATAAAATTCCATCAGAAGCAAGGATTTACAAGGATTATCAATATTTAACCAAATTCTACCACGATACAATATTAGGCCATTGTGAATTTGAAAGTCAGCATGATTCAAAGGCTCATTGTGGATTTGAAGGAGCAGATTTTCGTACTTCTCACTGGCAGAGGAAGTAGAACACAACTGATCAAGGAACACGAAGCTGGCATGGCCAGAACCAAGCATTGATCATCAACCGTAGGGACTCTAGAGAGGGCATCAACAACCAGATTGGAATGTCCCGATTTATATTGAATTGAATAATCAAATCCAAGGAGCTTGGATAAATAAACTTGCTGTTTTAGAGTTTGGATCACCTGGGACATTAGTTCCTTGCGACTTTTATGGTCAGTGAGGATGACAAAATGGTGACCGAGCAGATATTGCCGCCATTTGTGCACAGCAGTAGTGATAGCATGATAGCATTGGTTCCTTGAGACATATGTGGAAGCTTGTTGTAAGCATGGACAAAATGACTTATTGAAAAAAGTGATAGGATGATCTCGTTGCATTAACACAGCTCCCATGGCAAGACCAGAAGCATCGGTTTCTAGAGTAAAAGGAATGGAGAAATTAGGTAGGGTGAGCACTGGTGCTACTGTCATGGCTCTTTTGAGGGCATCAAATGCTGATTGTGCTTTAGGGGACCAATTAAAATTATCTTTGTGAAGCAAATTGTTCAAAGGTCCTGCAATTGAGACATATCCTTGAATAAACTTCCGGTAGAAGCCAGTAAGGCCGAGGAACCTACAAAGGGCTGTGGTAGAAGAAGGAACTGGTCAATCCACCATTGCTTGGATTTTGGAAGGCTTTGGGGCCACCCCTTCCTGAGACACAATATGACCAGGTACTCCAGCTACTGTTGTGCAAACAAACACTTGGAGCACTTGAGAAAAAACTATCCTTGTAATAATGTAGAAAAAATATAATCTAAGTGAGAAAGGTAAGACTCAAATGTGTCACTAAAGATCGATATGTCATTGATAATTGTATAAAATAAGTGATTTGAGATGATGATTTGAGCACTTTTAATGTTAAAAGTTGGACTATTTTGTTAAATTTTCCCTAAACTTGGAACTTTTACAAATACTTGTATATTTCAAGAAAATAATGCAATTGTAGTGTTTTGATTCCTTTTTTTTTTTATCTATTTTGTAGCTGGAATCAAATGAAAGACATAATTTAAAGTTGAAGAAGATTGGAAAAAGTAAAAAAAAAAAAGCATATCAAGTATGAAGTTATAGAAAAGTTAACTTCTGGAGGTTTCTCACTATAGCGAGAATGCTTAATTATGAAGATGGTGATTATGTGCTCCTCTCACTACAGCGAGAATGTGTCGCTAAAACGAGAATCCCTTGTGTTGCTGTAGCAAGAACTAGCGCTGCAGCGATAGACAAACAGAATGACCTAATTTCTATCTCTATGTCTAGATACAGCGAGGAGGTGTCGCTGTAGCGAGATAAGTTCGAGCAGACCAGTATAAAATGCGACTTTTATGTTTTTGAAGGAACTTACTGTTCCATAAACATTTCCAGAGAGGAAGAGCGGCGCATAGCATAGGAAAAGAGTAGGAATGCTCATTTTTTATGTTTTACTCCGTTTGTATCTCAATTCTTGTTACTATGGTTGTCATGATCAGCTAAACTTTGTATGTGATTGAATGTAAATCTTCAAACTTGATGTAAATCTTCAAACTTGATGTATTCTCAGTAATTTATATAAATATAGTTGTTTCTTCATCATTTCTATTGATTTAGTGATTTCAATCCGTGTTAATGATTGAATTTGTCTATTTGATGGTTTCTAGAGCTTAGACGTGAGTTATATTTGAAAAAATATTATTTAGATCTAGATCTGGTTGAGATCACTCAATAACTGGTTACTCTAGGAATAGATTTCAAGTTATTAATTACTTTTAAATTCTGATTTTAATGCTAAATAGTTTGTTAACTGTTTAAGGAATCAACATGTGAGAAATTATCTTAGAAATATATTTTCAAGAAATTGAAATATAGGACTTTCATATTTTGCATCAAATTCGTTGGAAATAGTTGCTATATTTATTGCTAAATTACTAGAATACAGAGAGGGAGATAGATGAAATTTAATCCCAGTTTCTTAAACTTGAATTTTACTATATTTTATATTATCGTTTTATGTTTTAATTGTTATTCAACATTTCATGAAAATCATCATCAATTTTGTTGTATATAAGCTCAATTAATTTTTATCTTAATAATTAATACGTTAATTTTTCCCTAAGGACGATACTCCGGTACTTTACCGGTTATGACTTGCAACAGATCCAGTCTACTTGTCGTGTTTGAAGAAAAAGTCTTAACAAAGTATTTGGCGCCATTACCGGAAAGCAATGTGCAAATTGTATTAGTTTTTAAGTATAGTTAGTTGAGTATTGTAATTAGTTTTATTCAATTTTTGTTTGTCTAATTACTCTTTGTTGCTAATCTTGTTTTAAGTTTCTTGTTTATGATATTGCGAGGAAAAGCACAAGCAGATCAGTTGTTGTTTGATCCAGAAATTGAAAGGACATCCAGAAGAAATAATATTGCAACAAGGAAGAAAAAGAAGCAAGCCTAACAAGGAGCATCTTCAACTTCACAACTACTGGAAATTCACTCAGATTTAGAAAAGGAAGAAATGACTGATCCTGAAGAAAATAACCAAAGTGGCAATGAGAATGGTGGAAATCATGGAGGCAATGGAAAACCAAGAGCAAATCCACCACCAAGAAGAACTCTTGGTGATTATGCAATACATCAAAATCTAAAGCACTATTTAAGTATAGTGGTTTCACCCAATGCAAAGGTTGTTGAAATTAAGCCTACTTTCCTGAATTTGATTAGTTTAGGTCAGTTCTCAGGAAAGGACCATAAAAACCCATATGTCCATCTTGATACTTTAAAATTTTAAAATTATTAATTTTTTTTAAATGTAATGTTAATTTTTAAAAAAAGAATAGAAAATAATTTTTTTTAAAATAAAATTTTTTATAAAGAAGAATATTTTAAAAAATAAAAAAATAAAATATAAATAAAAATATAAAGAATAATAATATTATTTACATAATTAAATTTATTATCACAATTTTCTCTAATTTTTCTTTAAATATTAAACATCTAACGGAGAGTTTAAATTTTTTCTTTCTTTCTCTCTCAAGATATCCAAACAAAATCTTAGTTGATAATATAATTTTTTTACAATAATAATATACTAAAATTAAATTTTATATTTAATACAATTTAATTATATTATTTAATAATCAAAATACAAATATATATTTTTAATCAGATAATTAAAATTTTCACTTTGTAATTCATTAAATAATTTATAAAAATTCATAAAATTAATATATCATAAACTTATATACATTTTATTTATTATATTTATTTAAATATTTAATTATTTTTATTTATTAATTTATATAATGAATAATATCTTACACCTTTATTATATTTTATCAATTTTTTAAAAATAATTTAAATAATTAAAAAATTAAAAAGATTAAAAGAAAACAATTACAATTAAAAAGAAAAAATACACCTAAATAAAATATGGAATAAAAAATAAGATTGATTTTATTAAAATATAAGGTGTTGATATGAATTTAATTGTTAAATTAAAGTATTTTTAAGAGATATTTTAAACAAAATATTTTAAAATTTTATTTGTGTAATTTTTTAATATTAAATATTTGTTTTTTAAAATTAATCTTAATTTAAATTTTAATTATTTCATGATTTTAGAATTTTTTAATATAATATAATATAATACAGTAATTGTTTTTGAAATTTATATAATTTGTTAAATTAAAAAAAAAGGTTATACAATAAAACTGTATATTTTTATTTTAAAAAATAGTTTAATTCAGTATTACGGCGCAAGAAGCCCCAAAAACCATATTTCACCCCTGAAAAGCAAACCAGAAGCTAGCAGAGCAGAAAGTGCTGGTGGATTCAGCGGAAGATGACGGAGGTGGCGAGATCAGTGGTGCACGAGGTCTTTGGTCAGAGACTCGTCGACGTCGACCAGCCAATCGTCGATTACATCGTTAACGTCCTCGCCGACGATGACTTTGACTTCGGCCTCGACGGCGAAGGCGCTTTCGAAGCCATCGGCGAGCTCCTCGTAGCCGCTGAATGCGTGGACGACTTCTCCGAAAGCCGCACCGTCAGTCCCAATTCCCAATCCCCTCACTTCGCTCTTCTATCAACGTCCTCACTTCCTAAACCCTTTCTTTTCTACGCAGGTCTGCACCACCCTGTCCGACAAGTTCGGGAAACACGGTCTCGTGAAGGCGAAGCCAACGGTTCGAAGCCTTGCGGCGCCGTTTCGAATGAACGACGGAATGGACGACGTGGAAGCCCCCAAGAAGAAGCCCGAGCCCGTCGACGGTCCCCTCCTATCGGAACGCGACCGTTTAAAGCTCGAACGACGAAAGCGAAAAGATGAACGCCAGCGAGAGGTTCTTCCCCTATTCCACTCATTTATTTATTCATTCATTCATTCTCTTGTTTATAAAGGTTGAGTTCGTTTCAATAGTATAGAATGATGTGATGTGAACATTGAATAGGCACAATACCAAATGCATTTGAGGGAGATGGAAGCGGCACGTGCCGGGATGCCGGTGGTGTGCGTGAGGCACGACAACAGTGGAGGACCTGCTGTGAAGGACATTCACATGGAGAATTTCAACATCTCCGTTGGTGGACGTGATCTCATTGTGGATGGTACTGTCACGCTTTCTTTTGGAAGGCATTATGGTTTGGTGGGAAGGAACGGGACTGGGAAAACGACGTTCCTCAGACACATGGCTATGCATGCCATTGATGGTGTTCCAAGGAATTGTCAGATATTACATGTGGAGCAAGAGGTCGTTGGAGATGACATCACTGCCTTGCAGTGCGTGCTCAATTCGGACATTGAGAGGACTCAGCTTCTTGATGAAGAAGTTCAGTTACTTGCCAAACAGGTTGAAATTTAATGTGTTTTGCTTGCAATTTGTGTATGCTTTTGAAACTGGGACAGCTGAGGTATTGTGGGTGTTTGGCAGAGGGAGTTTGAGGACAATTTCGGAAAGCGGGATGGTGATTCAAATGGAGTTGTTGATAAAGATGGCATTTCACAAAGGCTTGAGGAAATATACAAGAGGCTTGAACTCATTGATGCTGATTCTGCTGAGGCACGAGCAGCATCAATACTAGCGGTGAGTTCATTAATAATTGATTGAAGTCACTTGTTGGAAGATCTTATTGTCTTATTAGCCGCTTGGAGTTTGTTGAATTTTGAATTTTAGCTTATTCTTATGGTAGTGTCTTCCACTTTGCCTTATTTATTGCATACTGGATTTTCTGAAAGGAAAACATGTAATGGTACAAATACAAAATCTGTACTCTAACACATTTTCAGATATGGGTCTCAAATGTGCTAGTATATGAATTTCTCTTCTACTTTCCAAAACCATTATCTTACTGATCAAGGGCATTTTCAGGGTCTGAGTTTCACTCCAGAGATGCAGAAGAAAGCAACAAAAACATTTTCTGGAGGATGGCGGATGCGTATAGCCCTTGCTCGTGCATTGTTTATAGAGCCTGATATATTGCTTCTTGATGAACCCACGGTGACTCATAGTTCCATGTTTCTTTTGTTATTCATGGATGCCGTAGTTTATAGAATTTCCGTAATTTTATTTTATTGTATTTTATTGCAGAACCATCTTGATCTTCATGCTGTCTTATGGCTTGAATCGTACTTGGTTAAATGGCCGAAAACGTTTATTGTTGTTTCTCATGCTAGAGAATTTTTAAACACGGTAACGAATTGGCTTATCTTGCTTTGATTAGGTGTTTTGTCGATTGAGTGCTATCTCTAATTGTGTTCCCCATATATCTTTTACTTCTCTTGTTAACTTCATCCTTAGGTGGTTACTGATATAATTCACTTGCAAAGCCAAAAGCTGACTACATATAAAGGGAATTATGATACTTTTGAGAAGACTCGAGAAGAACAAATTAAAAACCAGCAAAAAGCATTAGAGGCAAATGAACGTGCAAGATCCCATATGCAGGTATCATTTTCAATTGTTAAAGCTATTTTTGTTTTTGTATTGAGATTTTTTTTTTCTGCCTATTTCATTATCTTTTTTTTTTTTTGGCATTATACTATATTACTAAGACAATGTAGTCACTTCCATGGTGATTGGAGCTTACAGTCTTGGTTTTAGTGTAAATATTTTGTTTAGCTGTTAGCACTTTGCATTTGACTTTATTTTTCTGAGTTATTGTGATATGATGCCAGATGCCTAACAGCCGTTGCTCACTCATATTGGTTTACTGGCTTGTCATCATTTAGAACTATACTAATTAATTTCTGAATCTCTATGTCAAGAAGACCAATCAAGCCTTGTTGTACCACTAAGTGGGTTAAATTTGTCAATTGATATTTTATTTTATTTATTAGTTAGGCCAATTAGTGTAAAAAATTAGATCTCAAATAGTAAACTATTACAGAAATTAGATCTCAAATACTAAACTATTACAGAACTATTGATTAGTATTACTACAATGATTGCATGGTGTGTGGACATTGACTTTCTCAATATGCTTTCTGATATCAGTTTGATGTTGTATGCACATATATAGTATTTATATTCAATGTTGATACTCATACTCAGATAATAAACTCATATTTTTGGTATATCCTTAATATTTGGATATCTGCCATCCTCTAAGTACTTGCCAACCTCAAAATTATTGCATAAGGACCTAGGGGACAGAGAACACATGGTACATGGGATGGGATGGGATAAGTCACATTTATAGGTTCAATTTTATTTGTTTCCATATACAAATATAAACATCTTATGCAACATATATTGTTGTGCCCTATCCTTTTTTAAAATAAAACTGGTACTGGATAGGATACTCGCATAGGTACTACCCTGCCTTGTGCTGCATTGGAAAAGAAGATTTTGATTTGAGACTTAAGAATACTAAGAAGTAAGAACGATCTGATTTAAGGCTGAATTGTGTGTCTAGACAGTCCGCACAAGGTTGTAATATGTAATAATCAGAGCCATCAATAGTGGGCTTTGGTGTTGCTATAATGGCATGGTGTGGTGGATCGGTTGCCAGCTGTTACAGAACTTTCACTGTGGTGCATTTTGCTGTTGCGGATGTGAAGGTTGCTTTGGTAGCTTAATTGCAAAGTTGTGCAGTGCCAATGTGCCATAATGTTAGGGAGAAAACCTTGATAAAAAAGAGTGAGGCAGAGAGGAAACTCAGGTTTTCCGTTGGAATGGATTTATTTTTTTTCTCGCGGGGCGGGTGGTTGGAGAGCTTTTTTGGGTGACACCCACCCTTCACGCTTTGTGCACTGCCTCCGTACTGAACACTCAACACCCTATGATCATCTTGCCATCTGTTTGCTTGCCTTTTACAATTGTGGCCTCCCACTTTGCACTATACTTCTGCGCTTTTGGGGTCAGTTACTACCTTTTGCTATTTGAAATTGATAACTATGATATATACCAGTATTGGGATTAATTATAATGATTCAATCATGATTATATAGATATGTTCAATCCTAAATTAGTTGCTAATACTGTTTGTAATTGATTTCATAGTGATCATATAATACCATAACTTTCTAAGATATTCTTGTTGGAAATAATAACAGGTAATGCGCTTTGGAATAGTATACTAATACTGTTCATGGGAATTGGTATTTAAGAGGCATTCAATCTCCACTAAGTGCATGCTTGGTTCAGCTTATTTTGAAGAAATAATCACTTGTTAGAAATAACTTATTTTTGTCAGCTAACAGCTAACTAAGTGCATGCTTGATAAATAAGCGATTATTCATCCAAATGTAAAACATTTGCAAACATGTACTAAGTTTATTAAGAAACTAAGGGGCATTTAGAAGAGCTTATGAGGAGTTTGTAAAAATAGCTCAAGATTTTGATAATTATTTTTAGGTTATTTCAATAAGCATCTGGTATATTTTATCCAATTAAGTTCTTTTAAGATTATTGTAATAAGTTTCATGTTCTAATTTATTCCATAAGCTTCTCATGTGATAAGAGCTTATTGAAAGTGCTAGTTAAGTTGCTTACCCAAACACACCCTTTGTGTATAACATATTTATTACAAACTTTCTTGAATAAGCTAATTCATTCTCTACATTCTCTCTACAATGTTCTGTCCACTCTCTTTTTCTCTCCCTCTAAATCTCAGCAATTCTAACACCCTCCTTTGAACTAGTTGGCCGCTTGGTACATATTTATCATATGCACCAAGTTTGTCACATAGTTGACTTGGGCACCACTAATGGCCTTGGTGTGAATTTCTGCAAGTTGATTGTTAGAATTTATAAATCTTCTTGTGATATCTCTAACTGAATTCTCTCCCAATCGAAATGACAATGAAAAATGTACTTCTTAGTTCTTTTATGGCAAACAAGATTTGAAGATATATGTAGTGCAGCAGCTTGATTGTCAACTAGTTTCATTGACCATGAATCATGAGTGTTCAACTCTTTGAGCAAGTACTTTAACCTGACAAGTTCACAGGTCACAGTTCCCATTGCTCAATATTCAACTTTTAACACTTATTGCTTTTCCATAATATTTCTCCAGAAAAGAAACACTTTACCTTCAAGTAAGCATCTATCCAAGGGAGAGCCTGTCCTGTTAGCATTTGGATAACCCACATCTTTTTACATGTCCTTATCTTCATGCAGTAGGCCTCTTGCTGGTGCTCTATGAATGTATCAAAGAATTTGAACCATAACATCCCATTGAGAGTCAAGGAATAGGCTTCTGATTGCTGGGGTTTCAAGATCAGATCTGAAGTTTTGAGGTTGCTGGAAGGTTGTTTGGTGGCAGTCACTTGCCTGGAAGAGTAGGGAAGGAAAGTTCACTGGTCATGTGCTTTGAGGAATGATTTTGCTACTGAATGCTGGGTGCAGCAGAAATGGTTTTGTTGGGAGAAATGGGTTGAAACCAGGCTTAGATACCATTATAAGAATACTATGAAAGATCTGATTTGGGATGAACTGTGTCTAGACAGTCCACACACATGGTCTGTATGTAATAGCGTTAGTATTAAATATTAATTACATTGATTGAATCCTCAGTATACAGATATATATGCTCCTGGCCTAGTAAATTAGTTGCTTCTAATTGATTATGGATGTGATTGGTTAAGCTTTGAAAAAAGCTTTCTGATTACATTGTATTTTTAGAGTTCTGTTTTTTTTTTTTTTTTCAGATTCTACTCTTTCTAGCTTCTATGACAAAGGTTTACTGATTTTTTTGAGTTTATCCTTTCTATCAAAAAAACTTATCGAATTATCCTTCAAATTTTCTAGACACATTTTTAATTTAAAAGTATTTGTTTGATTAAAAGCTTAAACAAGCAACCCCTCTATCATTTACACATGATATGCTATCATAAATATCTGAAATTCTAACTGCCTTTTGCATTTATGATTCCATAAAAAATTGCCACCGTTTGCAATTCACAGAACTTGTGCATGTGTAGCATTGCATTCAAGATTCTATTTGACATCTGACATTTGGTGTTTTTCTTTTCTACCAGTCATTCATTGACAAATTCCGCTATAATGCCAAGAGGGCATCACTTGTTCAATCTAGAATCAAGGTACTTGTTATTGTCAGTTTATCTTAAAAATCAAATAGTCAAAAAGTTGTGTGCATATATGTGTGTTTGTGTATATATCATGCTTTCTTTGTATTGTTTAGCTGCTCCCTGTTTTGGTTGTTTTTCAGTTTCTGCTTAAATCATTGAAATTGATATTTTCCTTTCTGACAAACTTTTTTACCTGAAAAACTATTTCAGGCTTTGGAGCGAATGGGCCATGTAGATGAAATTGTTAATGATCCTGAGTATGATTTGCTATTCTTTTAGTGCTTATTGTATCAAAATGTATTTATTTCTGTTTAGCTTGCTTTGAGATTTTAACTATATGTTTTTTCTGGTGGGATATAGCTACAAATTTGAATTCCCCACGCCAGATGATAGACCAGGCCCACCAATAATAAGTTTCAGGTTGAACATTAGTCCCTTCTTTTACTTGCTTTGTGGATAATATTGATCTATACATACTGATGAATACAAAATATAATGTTTGTGTTTGTCACATATAGGATTTAGTCCTCTGTTTCCCTAAATTAACAATTTTTAATCATGTGTGCAGTGATGCATCATTTGGTTATCCTGGGGGCCCCACTCTGTTTAAGAATTTGAATTTTGGGATTGATCTTGATAGCCGTATCGCAAGTAAGAATGCTTATCCTAGTCCTATGAATGATTTTTCTTTCCTACCTTTTAGATCCATGCTATGTAACCTATGTTATACAATATTTTGGTTCAGTTTATATTAGCATCATATAGTATTCATTTTTATGATTGCTCAGCCTTGTATTGTGAGGATATGTAGTGGACATTTCATTCCTTGGTTACATCTTTTGGCAAAGTAGTATTAAATAAACCCATGTATGTGGGGAATGCTGTTAAAAATATGACATGACTCTGCCATATTGTTTTGTGTGTTGAAGATTATAACCTCAATGTTTGCAGTGGTTGGACCCAATGGCATTGGCAAATCAACTATACTTAAGTTAATTGCTGGGGAACTGCAGCCCAGTTCTGGGACAGTCTTCCGTTCTGCTAAGGTAATTATATTACATGTAAAGTTGTCTTACAACTTTATTAAGCAAAGTTACTTCTGTTTTGTGTCACCTTTATGACATTCTTTAAAAGTCTTGTACATTATTTTCTGCTTTTTACATGACACCACAATCACTGCTTCACTCGTGTTTGCTATATTTTCTGATCCAAGATAGCGTCAATTTTAGACTTAAGGGATAAACACAATTTATTTGAGTACTACTAAAATAATCTGGTCTATACGCCAGATTATAAGAACACACCAATTTCACTTGGTTACCCCCTAACAAGGAGTCTCCTCCTTCTATGTACAACAAACAGCAAACCAATATCTGTCTAAATTTGTCTACAGGAACAACCCCCTAAAAGTAACATACAATAATTACCCACATCTTTAAACATAACTGTCTAATCCTGCTTATTTTTTCTTTTGTTTTTCCTAGATAAACCTTGGCTTCAATGTCCTTGGGCTATTTGACCTATCAGTCCACTGAATTCTTAGTTTTTTCTGGTTTTTGTCAATCAAATGTAGATTTTAAAACCAGTTTATTTATGCTTCGAAATAGGTGATGTATTTTACCACGTTACACACAAACTAGAATGATAGGAATAGACCTCCAATTAGGAGAGTCCGTGGGAGGAGGCTGTCAAAATTATGGTGGTGTTTTAGGTATAGATGGAGGAAGAGTGATGAAAGAGATTTAATAATTATTGAGATGTATTTCGATGTATTGGAATCTTCATGAAACCTAGAGCACTAACCTTTATTTATGCTAATCATAGTCTTAACTAATTAAGGAAACAAATTATGATAAGGAAATATGGTAACTAATCCTATGAGATAAGGAAAAATACGGAAACTAATTCTAGAGGATAATCTAAGATATATGATTTAATATTTTTGGATGTTTTCATCTATTCTAACACTCAAGTTAAATCAATGAAGGAGATTGTTGGAATAAAGAGCAGAATGGAGGACTTTCGGAGTGAGGACACAACAGCCAAAATATTATTTGAAACACTAGTAAAATGTGCAATAGTGGATAAGATGGGGGAAGATGCAGCTGAAATTAAGAACACAACAAAAGGATGATTGAACTCATCAGAAAGAATAAGATGTTGGAGGGTTGACATGGTCGGAGAAATAATTAATTTGAAGAAAGAATCATGAAAATATAGTAGAACTCCAGATATCAGGTAGTGAAATAATGATGAGACAGGTCATGGAGGATGATACTGCCCTGATATTATGTTAAAATTATGGTTGTTTAGGTGTAGATGAAGGAAGAGATATAAAAGAATTGATATTTACTATGATGTATTACTATGTTTTGGGATGTTTATAAAACCTAAAACACTAACCCTTAAGGAAACAATTCATGAGTCATGACTAGAGATGATAACTAATTCTAAGAGAATCAGAAAATAAGAAAACTAATTGTAGAGGTTAATCTAATGATGAAGTATGATTAAATATTTTTGGATATTTCCATATATTCTTACCAAGGCATAGGCAGCTGTAGAGGATCAATAACTAACTAATAATGTGATGATAAGCTAGTTAGGTAGGAGGAAAATGTTAGCTCTGAGAATAATAAAAGGAGAGGGAAACACAATGGGAAGGACATCCAAACTGTAACTGGAACATTGGAGAGAACTGACTCTCAAACTCAGTAATCATCATGTAGCTCCTTATTTACCAAATCTGGTCTGTCACCCCACTGGTCATGGATCGGAATTAAGAACTAATCAATAAAAATTTAGTTTATAATCTCCTGTGCCAGTTTCTATCAACTAGTATCAGAGCTCAGATCTTGGGGCTGTAAGTACTGTGAGACAAAGCAATTGGTTAGCAATAAAATGAAGGGAAGACTGGAATTGATAGAGAAGGTTCTTGAATCACTGAATAGAGACCGAGACTGAAAGCTGGAGTAAATTGGATATAACCATATTTACAGGGGATGATACCTGTGGTTGAAATGAAAGATAGAGGTATTTTTGTATAGGGGGAGATTCAGAGGAAGAAAAGGTGCAGGCATTGATGGTGGTGCTTGAAGGAGGGCACTTGGTTCCATTGTTGAGAATCTTGTAATGCTTGATTCTTCTTGGGACGAATTCAAGACACAACTTCTTCAAAGGTATCAATCCCCAATTGCACAACACCCTTTTGCAGATTGAAACGTATGTAGGGGAAATTAAGGGGCTTGAATGCTTAATGAATTTTATCTTATGCATGTTTTTTGATTGGGTTACAAGAGGGATATAGGGGTACAGGTGAAGTTCTATGAATCTAAATCCCTATCTTCTCTGATCAAAAAGGCCAAGATGATAGAATAAAAAAAACATAACTGTGAAGGTAGAGGGGGATTTTTACTGACCCTACTCATGGTTGAGAATGACCTCAGTAGGTTCAAATCAAAGAGTTGGTGTGAAAGCCTTAAAGGGGTGAGTTGATCCCAACTCCAACGTCAGCCAGAATACCAATGATATGGGGGCAGGCAAGAGTAGAACAGGAGGGTCTAAGAAGTTGTAGGAGGTTTAGTTGCAAGAGAAAATTAAGAAAGGGGAATGCTTTAGATTTGAGATGTATGGGCCTGATAATATTTGTTAGAATTAGTATCAAATGCTATTGAAGGAAGAAAGGAATACATTGGATGACTTACAGGTTCTGCCTGACATTACATTTCTTGGCAGCATATGCATACCCCTCTGATTAAATGGAACAGCCTTCTGAAATTTGAAAATAGTTGGGAATTGGCAACTACAGGAGTTTCTCCCTACCTTCCACCATGGGGACAAGGTGGATATTTTTTTCAGCTGCCCTGGGGGCTGAGGTATTGAAAGGAATAAATCTCCAACTACCAGAGTCAATGAGAGGCATAGGAAAGTGTGGGGGATTTTAACAACATTCTGTTATTGTATTTATAACTAACTAAATAATGCAATGAATGGTTTGTCAGTTGGGATGAAAGGTTAGGTCTGTGAGAAGAATAAAACAAGAGGTAAACACAACGGGAACTGGGGAGGGCATCCTAATTCTAATTATTGGAGAGAACCCAGTCTCTTAAAAAACTCAGTAATTACCTATAGCTCACTCTTGAGCTAATCTGATATTTAGGAAGTAATACCTAAAATTTCAGTTTCTAATCTTTTATGCCCGGTTTCTCTCTTTGAAATTGTAAGAATAGTACCATGTCTATTCTTAACGGTGTCTTTTCATGCTTTAATATCATTTTGGATTATTAATTATACATATTTTCTGTCTACAGGTTCGCATAGCAGTGTTCAGTCAGCACCATGTCGATGGACTTGACTTGTCCTCAAACCCTCTTCTGTATATGATGCGCTGTTATCCTGTAAGTTCCTTGTATTAAATATTAATTAACTGGTTTCTGAATATTTTGTGCGAGTTATTGTAAATTGCAGCTTGATGACCAGATTTCCCCCATCCATCTAATCATTGTTAGGAAGAATCTAGGTTTTAAATTTTGGTTGTAGTTATATTGTGGGTCAATGTGGACTGCAATTGTGTACTAATGTAGTTGTGGCAACTACTACAATTGATATGTTGTTAGGATCCAATTGCAAGGTGTGGGATTTGGGTCTCGCATTTGAAGTGTGGGATTCCTGTGTGGGGTTTATGAGGCCTTGAACACTCCAACTAAAATGACTAGCTTTTGTAGTATGGATCTCACGAGGTTCTTTTCATATGTTATGCATGTAATGATACAGAATGAGATTTGAAACCTTGGGAAGAATGCAATGATGAACACCATACTTATTCAATTGTGTATTATGTGAAAGCAGATAAATATCTCACCCCCGCCCCCCTCCTCACCATCCTCCCTCTTTTCAATTGTGTAGTTTCAAACTTGTTTAGTACTAGCAATTATATTATTGAAATTTTCTTTTGGAAAATTTCTGCAGGGAGTTCCAGAACAGAAGCTTCGAGCTCACTTGGGTTCTTTTGGTGTAACTGGAAATCTTGCGCTTCAGCCAATGTATACTTTGTCAGGTATTTTCTCTATAGTTCATGTTGTCATCATAATATTTGGTGTATTTTTACTCTGGTTGTTGAGTTGCAATGGATATATAGGTGTACATTTCTGTTATGAATTATATTTTTTGACCTCTCTAAATGCTTTACTAGGTGGCCAGAAGAGCAGGGTTGCCTTTGCAAAGATAACTTTTAAGAAGCCACACATAATATTGCTTGATGAGCCATCCAATCATCTGGTAGATTGCTGCATCTCTCTGACATTTTTTATTGCTTCTTGGAGAGCTATTGAGTCCTATAGACTATTTTACTGTCAGTATTCTGTTGCACGAAAGTATGCTTAGCGCATGATAAGTCCTTGCTTTTGTTTTTGGAAGGCCTACATTGCTCAATGAATGATCTAATGAGATTAGGCTAATGGATTAAGAAAAACCAATAATATATTGTATTATAACCAAGTATCGCACTTCACTGTCATGATATGACACCTCAGCAGCTGGCTGTGGCACAATGAAATCCTTTCCAGCAGAAGTGAATTAATTTCTTGTTGTAACAAATTGACCCTTGCGAAGAAATTATAATGCTGCTTGTACCATATTTACTACTAGATTAAGCGACAATATAACATTCCAAAATTGTAGGATTTGGATGCTGTTGAGGCGCTTATTCAAGGTCTTGTGATGTTCCAAGGAGGCATTCTCATGGTATGTTCAATTCTCCCTCTGACACGATATTCTTTTTAACATAAATTGATTAGAGTGCTCTAAACAATCTTTTATATATGAATTGATGTCAGGTGAGTCACGATGAGCACCTCATATCTGGAAGCGTGGAGGAGCTATGGGTTGTATCCGAAGGAAAAGTGTCACCATTCCACGGCAACTTCCAAGATTATAAGAAGATACTCCAATCATCTTAGAAGAGTGAATTATATAGTTCACCTATTTGAGGATAGACACCTGGATGACATTTTTCTGCTGTTAATCTCAGCTGTCATACATGGGAATTTCAATTTTGCAATTTAACAAAAACTATGTTTCAGTAACATGATTTGAAAAATTTTCTTTATTATCATTTCATGAACAGAACAGGTGGTTAAATTAATTAGTACATAATTTGGTATGAAATTATTTTAGACTCTGAAGTACCAAAAGTTCCATTACTTCTCTAAGTTTATATACCATAAGCCGTTTCCCTTTTCTCTATTTGTTGTATTGTAACGTGATCATTATAGTTTACTTTGACATATCAAAGAGTTTCAAATTGGGCTTGGATTGTTTAAATGAACTAGCTTATGAGGTGATGTACCTTGTTGGTTGAGGAATAGGATGTGGGAAGTCCATGTCCATGATTAAGTTTTGCATCATGCATTGTATTGCTAGTTGAGGTAAACTCATGGCTAAGTAGCCCTAACCTTAAAAGCTAATTTATGAAATTGAGTTAGGACAAGTCTTAATTTATGAATGGTTTTTTATTTTTATTTTTCATTTCTCACGTAATAAATACTCATGATATAATATGGGTTATCCAATCATAAGAAGAATAACCTTCATGTTAAGTACTAGTCTTCTTAACTTTTTATTTTTGTTGACTATTTTAGTCTTTAATGCTAGACATCATCAATAATCAGTAACATAATATAATAATTCAATGTAATACGTTTTATTATTATGTGATAAAAACGATGTCATATATGATATGGTATATAATTTTTATTTTTACCTTAATATTATCATCCATCAAACATTTTAATTTTTAGTTCTTAAAATCTTTTAACTACTTATCTTTTTTATTTTTTATTCTCCTTCCGTGAAAACTATCATCATCGGTCACTATCTATATTCTTTGTTAGTAATAAGGTTACTGCATTCAACACTTATTTAACCTTATCATTTTTTCTCCCATCCAAGATTTCTTTAAATTTTGTATAAAGTCTCCCTCTGGGAGTTCTTGTTTATTGTTCACTAGCCTTACTTGAATTCTGTATTAGTTCTCCTGCAAGATAAAAAAAAAAACTTTGCTTTCATTTAGTCATATGCCTAGAATTATGCCTTTATAAAAGTTAAAAAAGAGAGTTAAAATCACTTATTTACGCTAAACTAACACCAAATATAATAATTTCCATAGAAGAAGAATTTCTAACTACTTTAACAAGTAAAATAAGTCAACATAATGCATTTTAATGTAAACTAACTACATAAATGCACTTATACGGTGAGTTTTTTGAAGGCAAAAAATAAAATAAAATAAAATGAAGAAGTTGAAAAAGAACAACTCTTATAAAAAAATAAACTACAACATTTAATTTTAATTTATAAAAAAAGGTTTAGTTTAGTTTACTGTTTTTTATTTCTTCTTCCGTAACTTTATCAAAAGTAGCTATATAAACTATTTTTCAATGTTACTATTATATTAAGAAATAATTGAACTTAACTTTTTTGTCACTATCTAACGTTACTGTATTTTAAAGAATAATTTAATTTGTTTAGTTTATATTAATAGAAATTAAAATATTAATTCTTTTATCATTATTTCTTTTTTACTATTGTTTATAAATTTTCAAGAAAGAAAACAGTTTTTAGTATTAAAAATTTAAAAACAATAAACATATAAGTAAGTCATTTAGAAATTAACACGACAAAGTCGATCATTCACAAGTCGGGATTATCTCCTATGACTTTGAAGACGAAATATGCATTAAAACATCAATCATTGAACATACACTTATTGCATATACTTCTACTCAGTTTCTTTTATTAATTTTTATGGTTTCATAATCAGGTGTTGGCCTTCACATCAATATCTTTAAAAAATACATTATTGCATATAAACGATGGTTTTGGTTTAGAAGTCTGTTTCAGCTAATGCGATTCATGTTTGGCTTTTATGACTTTTGAACAAAAGTTTTGCTCATAGTTAAAATATGTATAAAAAAACTTAAAAGTCAGAAGCATTTGCATTACTATTTTTTCAAATCCAACTAAACACAAAGCATGTTCTAAATATAATCTTTCTCATCTTTCAAATACAATCATTTACTTTACGAGTATTGTAACAATTATTTTTTCAAAATATTTTAATTATAATTTATTTTATTGATAGAAATTAAAATCATAAAATTTTTATCATTAGTTCCTTGTTAATGCTTATAGTTTTAAAAGAAAATATATTTTAACATTGAAAATTATAACAAAAAGATATATTACATATAAGTAATTGTGTACAAGTATTTTTTAGTTGGTGTTATTCTTTTATTTATTTATTTATTTTTGGTCAATGCTGGTGTTATTCATGGTTATCTTCTAGTTTTTGTCGTTTAAGTTGCACTTGCACATATGAATTAAATATTTATCATCTAGTGGTACTTCCATATTGTTGTATATACTTTTAATAAGTTTATATAATTTAAAAAGTAAGGGAACTAAAAACAAAAGAAAAAGGATAATGAAACTGTTTTTTCAATTCAAATATTTTTGAAAAAAACTTTATTGCATATAAATAATAATTTTTTTTTATTCAGTTTAATCCAAATAAGACATATCGCGCATCAACTTTCATTGGTCATCTATAGTTAAAATATAAATGATGGTTTAAATGTCTGATTTTAGCTTATGTCATTCAAGTTTGCCTTCTATGATTAAGCAATCAATATATATATATATATATACCAAATCAGACTCATTCAAATATGCCTTCTAACAGATAAACTATTACTTTCATTTATACTAATGAATGTTGATTTTGGTTGTGTTAGAGTAAATGATTATAAATATGTGATCGAAATATAATAAAGGGATAAAAAAATCAATAACATTTTCTTTTGTTTGTTATTAAATATTTGAGTTTTTTTTTCCTTTTTTCTTCTTTTTTTATACTTCTACACTTCATAAACATATATTGGAGGCAAAGGCCAATTCCTTGCAACTTGACACTTACATATAATGGTAGTGATGCATGGATTTTATGCTATGCATTATGCATCATTCCTAAACAAGTTTGCTTTGGTTTCACCAAAAGTTTTCTTAAGCTTTGGAATTGCAATGGCTTCATCTCAAATGACATGGAAATATGATGTGTTTGTTAGCTTCAGAGGTAAAGACACACGCAACACTTTCACCGATCATCTTTATGGCGCTCTCAATAGAAAAACCATTCTTGCCTTTAAGGATGACAAGAAGCTCAAGAAAGGTGAACCCATAGCGCCTGAACTTCTTCAAGCACTTCAATCGTCTCGGGTTTTCGTTGTCGTCTTCTCCAAGAATTATGCTTCCTCAACATGGTGCTTGCGAGAACTTTCCCAGATCCTCGATTGCGTTCAAGTCTCGGGAAAACATATTCTCCCTATTTTCTACGATGTTGAGCCATCGGAGGTGCGAAAACAGAGTGGGAATTATGAGAAAGCTTTTGCTGAGTATGAACAAAGATTCAAAGATGATGAAGTGAAGATGGTGGAAGTGCAAAGATGGAGAGTCGCTCTCACAGAAGTGGCTGATCTTTCTGGCTGGGATGTAAGAAATAAGTAAGTAATCTTCTCTAGTCTCTACTATCATGATTGATTCACCTTTTACCTCAACGCTGTTAATTATAGCTTATTTTCTGAAGTGCTAATAGCCAGTGTTTTATACTTGCTAGATTTTTATATATACACACACTAAATATGTCCCATGTACACACACACACGGATAATCCATTCTTAGTGTTTTACTGTACTTGAATATATCTTTCCTTTTCAATCTAATGTAGAGGGTTGAGAGAGAAATCTATATAGTGTACTAGAGAAGTGACACACAAGTTATGTCTCATTACATGTTTGATGAACAGTTTCTGAGAAGTAAAATACAAAAATCTCTTAGGTTGTTCTATACATGTATCTTTTGCTTTGGTTTTCTTGGGTGTTAATTTAGAATTCGTGATTTTCTTTAAACTTTTAGGCCAGAGTATGCAGAGATTGAAAAAATTGTTGAAGAGATAGTAAGTATATTGACTCATAAGTTGTCAAATCCTTCAAATGAACTTGTTGGGATGCAGTCGTCAATTGAAGAGTTAGAAAAACTTTTACTTTTGAGCTTGGTTGATGATGTTCGAGTTGTTGGAATTCATGGGATGGGTGGAATAGGGAAGACAACCCTTGCTACTGTTTTATATGAAAGAATCTCTCATCAATATAATGTTCGTTGTTATATTGATGATGTAAGCAAAATTTATCGAGATTCTGGTCCTATAGGCTTACAAGTACAATTTCTTCGTCAAGCTTTAGAAGATGAAAATCTAGAGATACGTAATCTTTCTGAAGGAATGCATTTGACAAAGACAAGGCTAAGCCATGCAAAAGCATTGGTCATTCTTGATAATGTTGATCTAGTTGAACAACTAGAAAAATTGGCTATATATCGTGAAGACCTAGGTGCAGGGAGTAGAATTATCATTATTTCTAGAGATAAACACATTTTGAAGGCGCATGCGGTTGATGCTCTTTACAATGTCCAACTATTGAATGATGACCAAGCTCTTCAATTGTTTTGTAGAAAAGCTTTTAAGTGTGATTATATTATGGCTAATTATGAAAAAATGGTAAAAGATGCTCTAAAACATGTTGGAGGACTTCCATTAGCAATTAAAGTCATAGGCTCATTTTTGTTTGGTCGAGATGTTTTGCAGTGGAGAAGTGCATTAGCTAGACTAGTAGAAAATCCCAGCAAAGATATTATTGATGTGTTGCGAATGAGTTTGGTTGAATTGGAGGAAATGGATAAAGAGATATTTCTAGACATTGCTTGCTTCTACAATAGGCATACTGAGCACTATGTGAAGAGAATGCTAGATTATCGTGGATTTTATCCTGATATTGGAATAAAAGTTCTCATTGAGAAATCACTCATAACCATTTCAAATGGTCAAATTAAAATGCATGATTTGTTACGAAAGTTGGGCCAAAAAATGGTTCAAGAAAATTCAACCGAAGAGCAAATCAAATGGAATAGGCTTTGGTGCTACAAAGATTTCTACATAGTTGTGTCAGAGAATAAGGTAAAGTATTTGTTTGAAAATGGAAAAATTTATATATTTCCATTTTTATAAGTGCCATGTATATCTAATTTTCTTTTTGTTTTTCTTTTCTTGTTTTCAATGATTTAGGAAAATAAGGTTGAAGTCTTAGTTTTGAACGGTTCAAAAGAATCAGAAACATTGATGGCTGAAGCATTGTCAAAAATGAGTAATCTTAGATTGCTCATACTGCATGGTATGAATATTTCAGGAAGCCTTAGACGTCTCTCTAATGAATTAAGATATCTTGAGTGGAAACGATATCCTTTGAAGAATTTGCCATCAAAATTTCAACCATATCAACTTGTTGAATTGATCCTAGAACATAGTCTCGTCAATCAACTGTGGAAAGGTGGGAAGGTACTAAATTTTCTTTTTTAAAATTAGACTTTAGAAATATAAACAAAATTATTAAAAAAAATTCTCATTTTCCTTCCTTTTTAATATGTTAAATTAAAAAAGTAAATTCAAATAATTTTCTCTGTTCTAATTGATCCTTTGCAGAATCTACCCAATTTGAGAAATTTGAATCTCCGTTACTCTAAATATCTTATTAAGTTGCCAGACTTTAGAATGATCCCAAATCTCCGGTATCTGATTCTCGAAGGATGTATAAAACTTGTGGAGTTGGAACCATCTATCAGTCTTCTAAGAAAGCTTACAGTCTTGAATATGAAAGATTGCAAAAGTCTTCTAAGTATACCCAACAACATATTGAGCCTTAGTTCTCTTGAAATTTTTGATCTCTCTGGATGCACGAAAGTGTTGAATAATCAGCTATCAGATATTCTATGGCATGCAAAGCATATGATGGAACTTAATATATGTGAAATTTCTATGGGCTCCCAATCAACATTTTCCATCTTCAAAACCCTTATTATGTTGCCGTTCCACCTTTGGTATTCTAGAGCATATAATTATTCAGCTAGTTGTCTTCTACCTTCATTGCCTAGCTTCTCTTGTTTGAATATCCTTGACCTTAGTTTTTGCAATCTAAGCCAAATCCCTGATGCTGTTGGATGTATTCAATATTTAGAGAGACTAAATTTAGGAGGCAATAAATTTGTCACATTGCCCAGCTTTAAGGAGCTTTCCCAACTTGTATATTTAAACTTGCAACATTGCAAGCAGTTGAAATCCTTGCCTGAGCTTCCATCACGAACTCATTTTCCATTTAAAAGAGAAATTATTTTTAATGTACAACAACCAGGATTATATATTTTTGATTGTCCAAAATTGGATGAGAGGGAACGCTGCAGTAGCAAGAGTTTGTCATGGATGATACAATTCCTTAAGGTGTGTACTAATTCCTTATTTCTTCCTCTCTCTATCTCTCTCTCTCTCTCTCTCTCTCTTTCTCTATGTATGTGTCTTTAGGAACTTACTGTGTTTGCAGTACCAGGCATATCAAGAATCCTCTGGTTCGTTCAGGTGGATTGATATTATTATTCCTGGAAGTGAAATACCAAGCTGGTTCAACAATCAAAGTGTGGGTAGCTCAATAAGCTTAGACCCATCTCCCGTTATGCATGATGATAATTGGATTGGTATTGCTTATTGTGTAGTATTGATGGCACTTGATGGTCCAACTACTTCAAGAAATGAGAGAAGACCCTATATAGTGATAGGTTCCAAGAAAGCAAATAAGGCACTTTGTCTTAATATTCCAGTGCTTCTTGATAAAGATCTGGTCACGACTGAATCAGATCACATGTGGCTATTCTATTTCACTAGAAATAATTTTGTTGATGTGAATGATATTCATGATCTTGTTGACTTCAAAATGGAAATTGAAATACGGAATAGTCAAGGCTTGCATTTGGAGGTGAAGAATTGTGGGTACCATTGGATATTTAAACAAGATATAGAACTAATAAACTCAATGATTCATAGAGAAAATTTGTCATGTCTAAACAACAATTTTTTGGCAGCTATTGATGAGCTACAATAATAATCATTGAGTTGACTCTCAAAAAGCAGTGCCAATTGCATTTTGGTTGCACTTCCATCAAAGTTTTAACTTGACCAAGAGGAAGAATTGATGGCATCATTGGGTACATAAGCAGAATATATAGCACATTTACAAGCTTCAATATTGTGAAAGGGAATTCCATTTTGTCGGACCAAGGTGAGAAATGTTGAAGATCTTTTTTTCTTAAGTGAACTAGTAATTTTGTTCCTAAAACTATAGTAACTTGTAATTTAAATTTTGAAATATATACACACGCAAGGATCAAGTTATTTTAAGAGCTACTCTGCTTGTCTCTTTTTAAATATTGAATAAGATCATATATTCATATTAATTATGCCTGTCAAATTTTATACAATTAAACATTTATAGCTGTTTAATTTTATATCATTAGTAACTTATATTTGAAAATGTAAATTAGATATTAAAATGATTTGGTCTCTAAATTTATGAAATTAATTTTTATTAGTTTTAATTGTCATGATCAATTCAACTATAATTGAAAGGTAATACTTAATGTTCCTTAGTCTCGTATTAATTGCCATGTTTCAAGTCACCCACTAAACAAATGATTGTAATTTCCTATATAAGCATGTTGTAGATAACAAGAGTAACGATGAATTTTAGAAAAGATGGCAAGGATGGATCTTAGCAAAATGAAGAAGGAATGCTAACCTTCACTGAGAAAATAAACATATTAGTTAGAGAAATGTTAGAAACAAATTTTGTTAACAAACTTTTAACTACTAACTAAAATTTATTAAAAACTATAAAAATTATCTAAATTTCATTATTTATCACTCTTAATTTAATATTTTTCTAATAATTTTATAATTTTTAATAAATTTTAGCCAAAAAGTATTAATGTATTAAAAAGTGTATAGAGAGTTTATATTGTTAGCCTTCCTCTTCTAATTTCCGCCAAATCATTTGAGTATTGAAGCTTGTTGAGTGACCCAACATCGAAAATTCAATTTAAGCAATGAGCTATTAGTATATCAATAAAAAATATATATACAATTTTCAAGACTTGGAATTAAATAAATGGAAATGTTTTCAATTATATTTCCGTTTATTTAAAGTGTCAAGAAGTGGCATAAAGGGGAATCGATACTAAGTAGAAATTACATAATTTTTTCAGTTGGCATAGGATGCTTTTGGTGGTTAGCATCTGTTTTATTTTAAAATTTTTGTTTTAATGTTTAACAAAGGATATAAATTCAAGTCTTTTTACGTAACTAACAAAGCTAAAACTTTTATGACTAATGCTTTCATTAAATTCCTTCCTTGACATATAATACTACTTTTCTTGTTCCTTATTGTAATTATGTTTAAAAACTTTTATATATGTTTTTTATTTTGTTCTAATTGAAAGGGTGATATGTGTTATTTCATCGTTGAACTAAGTCATTGAGAGAAATCAAAACTGAAAAAATCACAAAAAGTGTAAGGATGAAAATAAAAATTTTTTTTTAGAGAAATTAAAATAATAAAATGTGAAATATAGAAACTCAAATATTAATTATTGCTATTTTATTAATTACAAGACTAAATGACAAAGAATTCAAGTTTAAAGAGTCTAAAGCAAACGTGTTAAATACATTTAGACATATAACCTCATAGAGGTGAAGGTTGATAGAAAAAACAAGCAAGCTTTTGACTCATGGGTATTCCAAAGTGATGTTGAAGGAGTGTTAGTACCTTTTGTCCAAAGGTAAGGCTGAGGGGTGTTGGTACTCCTCGTCCAAAGATAAAGTTGAAAGAATATTCAATTCTCTATTTTGTAAGGGTGACCAAATGGTCCTTTATTCGGTACAAATGCATTATTTGGTTTAACCAAGTTTAGAATGATATTAAATTTGATTTTGAAATTGGAAAATTAGTTGTTGAGTTTGATCTTAGTGATTTTCAAATAATTGTTGAGGGATCCAAATTATGAAGTTTTTTTGAGTTTTTGAATATAATGCATATGTTAATCAAGATAACCTAAGGAATTAGGAAATTGTGGTTAATTACATATGGAGTTTTCATCCAAGAAATTAGAGTTGACTCAATTTTAGAAAACTTAACTTTTATTGCATAAGTTAATTAGATGAGATAATCTTCAATATAAGAGAAGCAAATAGAAGTGATCTAATCTTAATTGCTTTTATCAATTGAATTTTTAATAAATTTTGTATATTGTTGCTATGTTTGTTTCTTTCATTTACAAAATATAAAATTTATTTATTATATTTTTCTTTTATTTTTTGCAAAGCATGTCATTACATTACATGGCGAACTCAAATAAAAATCTAAAAAAGAAATATTGATATTCTGGCCCAATTTTCGTAGGAATGATTTAAATTACACTCAATAAAACGATTAATGCACTTATTATTATTGTTTGCATCTATCAACATACGAACAAAATACTAGCATTTTAGCGTCATTGTTGGAGATTGTGGTTTCAATATCAAGAAAATTAGGAGGATTTCTAGTTTGAGTATTTTTCTTTTATTTCTTTTTCTACTTTAGCTTTTAGCTTTTAACTTTTGTTTTTTGTTTTCAATTTCACCTTTTTTTTCTTTCTTCCTAGTTACAAAATTAGTTTTTTAATTATTTTAATTCTACTCTTCTTTCTAGTTTAATTCATAGTTTTATTATTAGGTTAGTTCTTTTCCATTTCTGTTTATGTTTTACTTCTGAATTGTTTTATTATTTTCTTTAATTAACTTTTCACTTTTTCTCTACCAAGATACATGCTAGGAGACTTTACAACTCCTACATTTGAAGGATTCTCCTTAAGCATAGTCAGGCAATTGATTGCTGCAAACGACTTCAAGATCAAACAACCGTTGTTGATCAATTTAGTCGAGTGATGTGGAAGATCCTAATTACCATGTTTCTAATTTTCTTTTTTCATTAAGGGATAGGGTAAAGAATTGGTTGCAATCTCAACCAAGAGGAAGTATTAGAACTTGGGAAGGTTTGTTGCAAAAATTCTTCAAAAAGCATTTTCCACCATCGAAGTACAATAAAATGGGAGAAGAAATCACATGTTTGTAGCAAAAGGATGATGAATCCATGTTTTTAGTCTGGGAAAGATTTTAAAGAGTTGCTAAAGAGGTATCCACACCATGGATTCTATAATATGCAACAAGTACATTTCTTCTATAATGGCATTAAGCCTTCAACGGGTTACTGATAGATGCATCAGCTAGAGGATCACTGAACACAGAGACTGTTGAGGAAGCACAAGAACTAATGGAGGTAATGACTTACAATGAATTCCAATTGGCTAATGAAAGGTCTTTGAAATATATATATATATATCTGCAATCTAATTAAACAATTGTCAGAGAAGTCTATCAAAAGTCATATATTGTAAATTTAAATAAAATGTACCGAAAATCTTTAAATTTGTATAAGTTTGTTGGTTTTGTTAATGAAAAAATTAATATAATATATATTAAAAGATTATATTTAATTTTTATAATTTATAATCGTTTACAATAATTTTTATATTTTATTTTTTATATACATATTTTGTTATGTTTTATTTTTTTTTGTTTTGTTATTTTGTATATAAGTTATTTTAAAATATATAGACTAATTAAAACATCATTAAAGTATAATATATTTTAACAGCTACCTTAAATTATAGTTTTTTTAGAAACTATTTCTTTAACTAATTTTGAGGGAAGTATTTGAACTTATTAAATATACTAATATTAATATGCTGTAAAAACACATGTTTTTAATTTTATGTTCATGACGTATTGACTTCTTTGTAGTGAATAAAGTTATTTGTTTAGACTAAAAATAATTAACGAAAAAACTTGAATGAAATGCTAAGCATTAGATAAGTTCTCAGAAATTAAAAATGTATAAAATGAATTGAGTTTATTTATTAATTAATAACTTTTTGTATATGTTGATATAATTTTGACTTAATTGAACTTTTAATTTTTATACTTTATCACATGTGAAATGTTCTGTCTAGTTTTTAAATATAACAAAAAAATTATTCCATAATTAAAGATTTAATTTGGAAATTTAAAAATTAAATAAATTAAATATAAGCAATTAAAAGTAAAAGAAAATAAAATGTAAAAATAAAAAATACAATTAAACTTTTCATTCTGACATGCATAAGAGAATGTCAGTTATGTCTTTTCATTTAACAAGTTTTTTTATTTTTTTTGTGTATTTTTAGTAAATATAATAAATAAAATAAAATACTCCATGTAGTTAACGCTAAAGTTATATTACAAATTTAAAATATGACCATTTATAAGTTCATTTATGACCCAATAGTTTCAGATGTTTTAAATAAAAAAGTATTTTAACCTTAAAAAAAACATTTAAAACTTTAGTAGAGACTTTTTTTTATTTTCCTTTTTTATACTCTTTAAATTATTATTTTTTTAATTTATAAACAAAGACTAAATTTTTTCAAGTGTTTGCTTATAATTTTAAACAAAATCATATTCTAAAAAACTTCAAATTTATTATTGTTTTAAGAAGTTAGTTTCAATAATATTAAATGTATACATATGTAATCAATTTTTAAAATAATTTTTTAGTAAATACAAACAAAAAATAAAATTTATTTTTAGTAAAATATAATTTATTTTTAGTAAAATATAATTTATTTTTTAGTAATTTATAAAATCAATATTTTAAAAACTTGAGTAATTGATCTTTACATAGAGAGAGATGGAAAGAGGATATCTTGTTGGTTAGTGATAAACCTCTGATATAATTAAATAATTGGTGAGAAAAACTTAGTATACTAATATTTTATTAATAAAAAAATTAACATAATAAATGTTAAAAATATATTTAATTTATATAATTTATAATAATTTTATATTTTAATTTTATAGAAATATTTAGTTATATTATTATTATTATTATTAACGAGTATCTTTAAATACTCGAAGTAATTAAATTAACATGTAAACTTTTTAAAAACATACGAACAAATTAAAGTATTATTAAAATATATTATTTTTAAAAGCTAATTTAAATTAGAGTATTTTTAGAAATTATTTCTTTAACTATTTTGAGAGAAGTGCTTGAACTTATTCAGTAGATTAATATTAATGAGCTGTGAAAACACATGTTGTTTTTATTTTATTGTTTATGATGTACTAATTTTTTCTCGATATTGAAAGAGATTATTTGTTTGGGGTTAAAATAGTTAATAAAAAAACTTGAATAAAATCAAAATTGAAAAGCTTTGGATAAGCAATGTAAATTTAAGAATGTATTAAATGAATTGAGAGAAATGTTTAATCTTATTTAATAGATTAACAGTGCTGTAAAAACATACATTAATTTTGTTTTATTATTTAGAATTTTTGTTAATTTTAGCCCTTAGGATTGAGATAAGCAGTTAATAATAGTAAAATTTTATTAGAAAAAAAAGTATTTATTATATTTTTATAACTTCAATACAATAATTGTATTATTTTTTATAAAAATTTTCTATTTGTAAATTTTTAAATTCAATCCAGCTGATAGGTTAACAAAATCCTATTATTTATGATGTAATTGGCTATGGAGAAACAAAAATATGGCTTCTGATTTTATCTCCAACCCAAGATAAGGTAGAAGCTACTATACTTATATTTTTTTGTCTTGTGTGCAACTGACTCTCAGAAAATCTGTGTCTTTTAATGCTATTTTTTGAGCAAATTATTCAAAAATGTCACCAACTTTATTATGGAAGCTTATATTATGCAGAGAATCAAGGTGAGATATATAAGTTGAGTTTATCTTCTTTTTGTTTTGGTCTTGAAGAGTGAAAGTTATCTTTTGAATCTCATTCAATGTGGGTGATGTGAGGCATCCATGAAATAGGGTTTATTTGCTCAGTTACATTTAATTGTTTGTTTCAATGACTCAAGGATCAGGGCCACTGGATGAAAAGGTGCTTGCACAGTATTCAATAATATGTTTGCTTTAACTTTAATCTTCAAACTTAACTCTGTGGACCCAATAAAAAAATTGTTTAATTGAAATTTAAATTATCATAGTGTATAATTCAAATTATATTTCTTCTGATTTCTTTCCCAAGACATGGTACGTAGGTTTTGGTAATCTGTATTGCTATTTTGACTTTGAAAAAAATACAAATTAAAAAAAATACTCACTTAAATTAAGAAATGTATTTAGTTATATTCTTTCTATTAAAGATATTATAATCTTTTACTATACGGCTATACCTATTTTAAATTTTGTTTAGATAATAAATGAGGGCCTACGAATTTAATCGTCATAAAAATTGCACAATCTAAATTTAATTTTTAAATTTTTATACAATCCATTAAAATACTGTTAAGTTTTAACTTTTGTTTGAATTATGTCAATTAAATAGATTAAAAATAATAGTCTGTAAAAAAATAATAATTATATTTTAACAATAAAAAAATAATAACTTTTGTTTAAGGTTGTGTGAAAAAAATTAAAACTTATTTGATTATCTTGTATTTATAAAAAGATAACATTTTTCATTTTACTCATTTTAGAATTTGTTTGTACAATAAATAAATAAATAAAGAGCTAAGATAAAAAAAAAATGGTGTTTTAGATAATAATTATCTAAAGGGTAAAATTAGAGAAAACAATTAATTCTGTCTTAAAATTGTATTTTATATTTTTTAAAAAGTAAAATTGATTAAAAAGACCATTTTGAATAGATGTAAGAAGAGATATTACCTTTAGTCTTATTTATATAATAATTTATCAAGATTAATAAGAAAAATAATATGATAAATTTATATTTTACTCTAAAAATATTTATAGTATTAAATATCAAATTGATGTGTTATATATTAAATAGAAAAATCTCTAACCTGTGTGCCACAACACAAAGTTATCAAATAAAGTAATTTTTTTAAAGCAAATTATAACAATTTAATGATGTTAATGTATTAAATAATATTAAATTTTATAATTTTTAATATTGCACAAGTTAAAAAAATTATTAAATAAATAAATGTATCAATTTTTATAAGTGAATAAGAGATGTCCCGATAACACAAATTTTATAATAAATAAAAGTATAAAAAATCATTAATTAATGCATCTATAAAAAAAGTTTTTATTTCTTAAATATACCAAAAAGATATTAATGATTTTTTTTAAGTAAAACTAAAATAGTATTATTTTAAGAGTAATGCTAGCAACATTTTTTTTAACACGCGTTATTATTGACTAAAATTTATGAAAAATACAAAAAGTTACGTAGATTTTACTCTTTTTTCATTCCTAAAATAATGTTTCTTTCTTGTAATTTTTTAGTTTTAATAAATTTTAGTCAATGTTAAAAATATATTAGAGAAAGTGTGTTCTTAACATTTTTTTATCTTAATTCTTTTGAAATATTTTTTTTCTTTCAATAAATAGAATTGATTGAAATAAAAAATTAAAATCAATAATAAAAAAATAAATTTTAAAAATTAAAACATTAATAATATAATTAAATTTGGTAATATTTTTTTGAGAACATAAGAGACAATTTTTTTTAATCAAATAAAATTATTATGGCAAATAATTTTTAGTATTTAAAATAATTATATTTATAATATTTGAGTTTAAAATTATTGATTATCTTGCTTTTATAAAAAGATAACACTTTTCATTTTACTCATTTTAGAATTTGTTGGTACAATAAATAAATAAATAAAGAGCAAAACTAAAAAAATGGTGTTTTAGATAATAATTATCTAAAGGGTAAAATTAGAGAAAGTAATTAATTCTATCTTAAAATTGTATTTTTATTTTTTAAAAAGTAAAAATGATTAAAAAGACTATTTTGTATAGATCAAAGAAGAGATATTTACCTTTAGTCTTATTTATATAATAACAGATTAATAAAAAAAATAACATGATAAATTTATATTTTATTCTAAAAATATTTATAGTATTAAATATCAAATTGATGTGTTATATATTAAATAAAAAAATCTTTAACCTGTGTACCACAACACAAGGTTATCATATAAAGTAAATTTGTTAAAGCAAATTATAACCATTTAATGATATTAATGCATTAAATAATATTAAATTTTATAATTTTTAATATTGCACAAATTAAAAAATTTATTAAATAAATAAATATATCTATTTTTATAAGAGATGTCTCGATAACACAAATTTTATATCTTTTCATAAATAAAACAATTATCACTGTTATATGATAAGTGCTTATTATAGTGTCCATAAACTTAAAAAAGACATTATATACCTTCTAAATCGATTATTGTGATTCTTCTAATATTTTAGAAATTAAAAAGTATTTATGTCATTTTTAAATAAATTATTAACCCCATTGTCTGTTGACATAAAATTAAAGATAACAATAATTGTTTCACATGTGAAACACCTTTTATACTCTCTAAATTATAAGACAGTAGAAATTACCTATAAAAATCAGCAGATTAAACATCTTTCATCAAAGGCTTATTTGAGAGTTTAATAGAGAGTGAAGAGAAGGCTTGAGAGGTAAGGAAAGAGAGAAAGGGGAGGGTTAATAAACTCTCAATTTGAGAAAACTCAAAGTTCAGACTAGTTTTTGGGCAAGCAAACTGAAATAATTTTCATCTCAAAACAACTAAAGTTCATCCACACAAAGCAAGCAAATTGATAGACTCTAAGATGCAAAATACAATATCTGCTTAACAAACTAGTATTGCACTCCTTAGAGTTGAAGATCCAAGTTAGGTGGCTGATCATTATTCCAAGCAGGTGGTGGAATAGCTTCTTGTGGTTGGCCAATTACAGCACCACCTCTTCCATGGTAATTCATTGCACCTCCTCCACCCACTTCAAGATTTGATGATGAATTTGGTGGTGCTTGTGGAGGAGCTAGTCCATGAGATGATGGTGGAATGTATGGTGAAGCTTGGTTTAGGACTTACTTTCTAGCAATATTGAGAATGTGCTATTGTTGAAGTGTGTTGAACTTGAACCCAATATTGCTTGAAAGTTCTTTGGCCGATATGAGGTGCCTAAACCATACAAAGCAGTGTTTGAAAAATATGCATCTTGTGAAGGCAAAGTGGTCAACCCTGAGAGATTATTGCTTAAAACTTAAAAGGGAATCTCCTTAGTTTGGCTGAGACAAAGGAAATTCCCTTGAGGGTTTCATGCTAGACATGGGGTCTACTTGCCATGGCTGATTCACAAGAGACAGCTGTCTAAGGTTACTGCTAGGCGTGCCATGGACGATGCACAAGAGCATGCTAGTAATGGAGTCCTCTAGTCTTGGTTGAGCCACAAGAAATGATTGTGGGATGTCAATGCTAGGCATTATATCTTTTTATTTGGGTTGTGGGAAAAGTGACAACCCTTAGATGCTATTTTTGTTGCCTGATAGCATTGACATCACTGACTTTGGCTCTGGCCCTGAGATCACACACGTTGGATGGACGCGAGCATACCCACTGTTGGAGCTTCCAGTGGCTCCTATGTTTGGCATACTAGTTGAGGGTCCAAGGAAAGAAGACACATTCTCAGGTGGAGAAACCATTTGCTCCTTCGAGGGAACCCTTGCATTAGAGCTCTCAACTCCATTAGAACTTCCACCTTTGTCATTGTTGAAAAAGAAGCTACCTAAAAGAGCAGCAGCACAAGCATTCCAATTGTTGCTTCCTTGATAAGCACCATCTCTTATGGAAACATTACCGACATTAGTGTTGCTTATATTTCTATTTTCGAGAGGTGCAGATCCAGAAATTGTCAGTGACCTATTGAGAAAAGGAAGGGCCAGAGAAAGTGTTTGAGCATTGAAAGTGTTTGGTTGTGTTGGTGTCTGTGATGATGTTGGTTGTTGGACAATCTGAGTGCCTGGAACATTTTCAAGGAGGTTTTGGGTTGAAACATTTTCAAGAAAGTTAAGTGCTTTTAGTTTTCTTGCTGCAACCCTTTGAGCAACTGGTCCCAAATCCTTCACATATCGCAATAGACTCTCTTTGTACTGCACAAAATTTGTTTTCAACTGCAGTGCCAACATGAATTATGATCGGTATTAGTTTGCATAACATATTTGAAGAGATGTGGATGTAGTATAAGGAACTGAGAATGGAATATCATGTTTGCATTTCTAATCTGTATCCATTGCTAGATGAAATCTTATATATGCAATGTAAGATCCACAAATAAAGAGGTTTTATAAGCAAATTGTGAGCCCACATCATTTATTACATTTGGTCTAACTACTACTCTCTAATAACATATCTAGAAATACACTCTTTAATATACTTCTAATTATTAATTAAAATTTATTAAAATATATAAAAGTATGAAAAAAATCGATAAAATAAGAGTGAGAAAAAGTAAAATTGGTATAATTTTTATAAATTTTAATTAATAATTAAAGATGTGTTAAAAAGTGTATTAAAGAGTGTGTTACTAATATTTCTAATTACTCATTTATTATCAACTTGAATCGTAATTTACATATCACTGACTTAAACAATTTTTTAGGAGAAAAACAAAACTTACTTGAATGCTAGGCTTGTCCACACATAGGAATTCTGAAACCAGCGGCTTACTTGGAGGCTTATATATGCCTCTTTTTTCTATACCAGTTGCAGTAAAATGAGCATAATTAATTTTCCCTGTGTTAAGGCAAGAATAAAATACAATGTCACACTCATTAAAATAAAAGCATGAAAGTTAATGGTTTTAATTTACAAATTATTCACGAATTTTGTTTTAATCAATTCATATACTATACTTTTTGGCAAATAGCAAACACTTTTGGATATTTAAGAGCCTTAATTAGTAAGCAAGATAATATTCCTCCCCTGAAGGTTTAAATATAGGTGAGGTTGATAAGTTAGAGTTTATAAGCAAATTAGTAATAATAATCACAATTACTAATGGAAATTTTCATCAATATTCTTTCAATGATAATGCAATAATTAAAAAAATGTTCCTCCCATTAAATATTATCAATATTTTTTTTAAAAATATAGTGAAAGGAGGAGTTTTTCTTTCTAATATGCAAACAATTTTTGTTATCACTATGCTACAATGAACAAACAAGGATTAGGACTGCATGAAGGCTAGTAATGGTTAACACTATACATAAATGTTAAATTAGGAACTTGTTTTCCTACCTGTAGGTTTAAGAGAACCCTTTGGAAGTCGTTGCTTTCTACCTTGTCGTTTCTTCTTGAGGGGAATTTCCAAGTCAAGATGTTCAGGCTCAGCACTTAGATGCTCAAAAATCCACTTAGTATAGCCATTAATAACCTCAGCCTAAAACAAATAATGTTGAACAAAACTTAGATGTTTTAAAAATTTTAAAGGGTAGATAATAATATTGCATAAATAGAAAGAACTTGCACAACTCCAAGAATAAAGACTTCTATCTTATTTGGTCATACCATGGTGTGATATTTTGAGGCTGCGGGATTTGCATTCATAGCATTGGAGCACATTAGACACACATCACGCTATTCATCATAGAAATAGAATAAAGTATTAGTTTGACATACAGCAAATGTTTCACAAATTAGGGCATTTAAATAAAAACCAAATATACTAAGTTAGATAATTCAAATCATATTATTTTAGACTAGATCTAACAAGCTGATAACCTTATTTTTTTTTTTTTTTAAACTACACAAATCTAGTTCTTTTATGTACGGACTCAACACAAAAGGGGCTTTAAAATAATAACTTGAATAAAATAGATGTTAGTGTAATTAGCTCTAAGATTATGAAGATTAATATGGATATTCTAAAAAATAATTGTATTTCATGTTATTGAAATCTCTAGCTCTTAGACTTGAACATTGTTCTTCTTTTATATATATGTTAACAAAAGGGGAGAGACTGAGAATACAAATATAAAATTTATTTTTATTTTAAAAAATTTGTATAGGAAATTAAATACTAAAAATACCTTTTTCACACTTTCCTTACAAATCTTTGAAAATAAAAATAGAATGAAACTAAGGTCACAAATTTGTAATTAAAACTAAAAATAGAAATTTAAAAAATTGCAAACCGATTATCCCACAATGTTTTTCAAACCTTGAACTCTTCGAGGCTTGTATACATGCCCTCATGAAGTTTGGCTCTCATGGTACCGAAATCCATTGGCTGCTTGACAATTTCATAGTAATTTTGCACCTTCCAAAGCAAGTATTCAACATAATTAGCAAAGCTCAATGATTAATTTACAATAAGTAATTAGTTATATCTTCAAAAGGTAAACAGCAAACCATATCAGGATTAATTGGCTCAGCAAATAGTTCATCTGCGTCTTCTCTGCACATTTAAACCATATTTTAATTATTTATGGATAGATTGCAATGAGATCCATGAAATGAAATATATAATATATTTAATCTAATTCTAGGCATAAGACACAATAAATAATCATTAACTAACATGATTTTTACCTTTGTAGAAAATCAATAATAACTTCAAGGATGAGCTTTAATGGCATGCCATTGAAGGACGGAACTGCAACTGAAAAGTACAATTGTGATGATATCACTATACTCAACAAAAATCACATGTAATGGCTAAGTATTGGCAGGTGCAATAACAAAATGTACATGTGCTAGCTTCAGATAAAATTATAAGCATACCATTTGCCGCTGAAGTACTTGCATTCTGGGAAAATTGTCTTCCTTGTTCCTGTATTTGCTTTGAAATTATTCAAATTGAAGAATATGTATCGTCTCAATTATTCATTGGTCAAAATTATATACAAGACTTTGTGCTTAAACAATATTAAACTCGTCTAAGCAAAAATGGAGTATTATCCAAATATTTTTCTAGTCTATTTTTACTTAAACAAGATTACACTTCACTTAAGTGAATAGATAAAACCCTACAACTCAAATGGTAAGAGATCTAAATCTTCAAACTATGCATAAAATTTTATGGAGATATTTTTTTTAAAATAATCTTATTTTATTATCCTAAAAAAATGTCATTGATTTATCCATACCAATTCATGCAAGTAAGATTTTTAGTTTTGTTTGTAGACTAAAATAACTCAAAAGTTTTTTTAGGCGTCGAAGTTAGTGTGAAGCTTCGTATCACAAACACTATAAAATAAGTAAAAAAAAAAAGTAAAAATAAAGAATATGTTTTAGCATTCAAGAAGTGACATTTAATAACAACGTATATTTCTATTCATATTAATTATGACACTACTAACAAATTAAAAAAATTATGAAGACACATATATAGCTATGAGAATGAGAAGAATTATGAAAATGACACCTTGATTGAAGAGATCAACTGATGAAGTGCTTTGTCACCCTTCTTGATTGGACCCTCCTCATTCTCATTAAAATCACTCGAGTTATCGCCAACAATTATAGCTTTACCTTTTTCTTTGTTTTTGTTCTCATGGTTGGTTGAGTTTTTCTTCCTTTCTAATTCCAAAGCCAACTTCTCTTTTTCTTGTTGTTTCTTTTCTTTTTCTTGCTGTTTCTTCTCTTCCAAAGCAATAATTCTGCTACTCCTCCTTCTTTCGATAAATTGTAATATGTCATCTTGAAATCTCAATCGTTTTCTTTGAGGCCCTGTATGTATCAAGATATGCATATGATGACAAGTTAGACTATACTGTACATTCTATTTGTTATATGATTCTTAATTCTATTGAAATGTGTATCTTTAGTCTTTGTCATCAATTTTACTCTTATTAAGTAATTACATGTTATAATCACATTGATGTCATGTATTAATTATTTATTTATCATATCATCACTTAATGGAATGAATTAATGATAAAAATTAAAAAAAATATATGGCATAAAATAGTGATTAAATGAAAATTTTAAACATATACATACATGATGCAACTTTCAAACAATGATCATATAATAGCTCAATTAATATTAATCTAAAAAATAAGTGTAAATAAAAAAAGTGGCTTTGTGTATTTATTTTTTGGGATGTGAATAGTTGTAGTAATTAAACTTTTGTTACAAAAATTTAGATTTTACATACGTAAAGTTAGCCAACGGATACATATTATTTGTTACTAAATGTATATAATTAGATATGAAGAAAAGTGTAAAAAAAAAAATCATATTTAGACAAAAAAAATTAAAAAATCTTTAAAATTGCATCTATTTTTTTATGAAGAAAAATGATGTTAATTAATGTATTTTATATATGTGTGTGTGTGTGTGTGTTAAGTAAAATTTTTTAGAATATATACAAAAAAAAAAATCCAACAAAAAGAATATTTTTACCCAAGAATAAAAAAAAGGCTGAAACGATTGAGAGGTTTGATATTTTTAAAATAGAAAGAGAAAAATCATGAATATAACTTTCTCATAAAGCGAAAAACAAGTATAAGTAATGTTAAATTAAATCTAGCATAATAGGAGAAATTAGTAAAAAAAAATTTTAAATTGTTTTTAAAATTTATAAAATCTAGGGTTGGACATTAGTCGATTGTGGGTCCAAAAGTTTTAAACACATAAAATTGAATTTGGTATAATGTGGCCCATTCTTGATTGACTTAGTCAACAGTTTAATCAAGTTATTGGAAAAATAGATTTACAAATTTGTTGCGTCAATTGGTGCAATTTGAAGCCTTATTATTGCATCTTCTTCCCTTGTGTCTTTCTCTACCATGGCACGACCTAATAGTTGTCCCTCCATAGCCATAACTCAAAGAATCAAACTGTCATTTATGTTTCTATAACTATCATTATATTTCTATATCCCTTCACCTTATTGAGAAACACAACTATGATGGGTGCATATGCAACATTGTCATTAGAGTTAAAACTTAGAAGAAATGAAAATTAAAGATGAAAAGATGATTTTGTGGAAGTATGTGATTCTTTCTTTGTAAGAGAGGTAGAGATTATTAGATGTGAAAGTGAAAGAGATGTGACAGTGGCGACATAGACAACATGAGCAAGGAAGGATACAGACATGAACAAAAATAGGGTTATTTATTTCTAAGGTCATTGTCGGTTAGGTCGGGTCGGGTACAATGAGTCGGGTACCGATGAAATGAATTTTCTAAACTTGTACCTGATCAATTTTAATCATTTTAAACTTAATTTTATTATTAAATAATTCGATGACCGAAATGTGACCTAGATCTAAATCTTTTGCAGTGAATTTTTTATTGCACTAGATCTAGTTTCAATCATAATCATCCATCATCATTTTTGTTATCTTTTAAAATTCAGGGATCTTTTATCACTGTAGAAAATCCTTTTTCGATCTCACTCATTCAACATAGTTTTTCATTGCTTTGGATAAGTTGTTTACAAATCTCGTCAATGTTTCTTACCCACTCCAAATATAATTCAACCATAGAAGTGAGATTTAAAAGATGAAAAAGTGGCTATGGTATGAATTGCTACTGTTGAAAACAAACTAAATTAACTCAAAATTAGTTTGAAATTTATAAAAATGCCAAAGCATGCATGCAGGAGCTAGCCAAAATGAAAAGGAAAGAAAGAGAAAAGAAAGTTTAGGAAGATGGGTAAAAAATGAGTATAATAATAAAATAAATTGAGTGATCACAGATTGTGAAATTCGGTTCATCAAAGAAAATTTTTCTGTAAAAAATTATTAAGATGTTGTTGAAGAAACATACCCATATGAAAAGATAGCACCAAACCTGGGTGAAAAAAATTGAACAAGAAAGCATCAGTAATGAGCTATAAACAACATATAACACTTGAAAGTCACAAAAAAATGATGAACAGTAAGAAATTTACCAAAGCAGCTGATAAAAAAGAGTAAGAAGAAGAAATCAATTCTTCTAAAATTTCTCCAGATTCACAAATCCTCCTTCGCTCAACATTTAAGAACATTACTACATTCAACCATAACTTATAGTCCTTTATAAACAGTTTTGAGTTAACAAAAGTGGTTTCTCTTTAATTAAAATTACTAGAATTTGGTATATGACTCTCAGTCGGTGACAAGTTCACTACTAGTTTGTAATGCAAATTTGACAACTGGTCAATGATTAACTTCTTCCTTCAAAAGTGCCAAAACTTTAATGCTAGAGTTACATGTACAAGAGGACCCTTTCGAAATTTCTTCAATTTTGATGGCTTTATTCATGTCGTTTTCGATACAACAAAAAATATAAATTAAAATTTATTAAATTATAAAAAAAAGTTATTCAATACAAGCCGTTTCAATTTCTTTTTTGAAAGCCAAAATTCTTGCGTCACAAGGTTTAATAATGTATAAAAATAATTTTTACAAATAATTATAATCAGTAATTTATTTATTCAAAGTAAAACGTTTCACTTACGGGCATTTACAATAGTTTATGAAGTTTATAATCATTTTTCCTTTTTTTTTATGTAACTTATCATTAAATTTATATCAAGATAATAAAAAAAGAAGAGATCATAAATTTATATAAAAAATTTATTAGATATAAAAGAGGACAACTAATGAATAATTAAACTTTTTTCTAGCAACGCAAACAAATTTTCTTACATGAATGAAATTATTTAATTTTTTGTATAACTTCAATGAGTTTGTTAGTGTCTTTTTTGAAAAAGACAAAATTTGTATATATAAAAAATTAAATGATTTTAATAAATAATTATTAAATAAAGATTAGCTGTACTTCACTTTTTGAAAGCCCAAAAAAAAAAATGAATACCGTCCTATTCACTTTTACCATGTCTAACTTATAAATCGGTCTCAGACACTAAACAATGAAAATTAAAATTACCATTTTGTCAACTTTACATATATATATATATATATAGATAAACTCGTAATGTAATTAAATAATTGGTCAGAAAAACATTGTATATTTATATTTTATTAATAAAAATTTAATATAATATATGTTTAAAATATATATTTAATTTTTATAGTTCATACTATTTTACAATTATTTTTTATATTTTTATTTTTATATAATTATTATTATTAACTAGTATTTTTAAAATATTTGAAGTACATAAATTAACATGTAAGATTTTTAAAAATATATGGACAAATTAAAGTATCATTAAAACAATATTTTTAAAAGCTACTTTAAATTAGACTATTTTTAAATTTATTTCTCTAGTTTATTTTGAGGGAGATGTTTAACTTTATTATATAAACCAATATTAATGAGTTGTAAAAACACAGGTTGTTTTAATTTTATTATTAATGATAGACTGATTTCTTCTCGATGACATTGAATGGGGTTATTTGTTTAGTCTTAAAAAATGTTTATAAAAATATTAAATAAAATGATAAGCTTTGGATATGAAATGTGAAATTAAAAATATATTAAATGAATTGAGGGAAGTGTTTGACCTTATTAAATAGACAAATATTAATGTCCAAAAAAAACATAGATTGTTTTAATTTTATTATTCATGATACAGTGATTTCTTTATTGTAGTCAATGAAGTTATAAATAAAATATTACTTTTTTAATACATAAATTTATTTATTTTATTTAGTATTAATGTATTTATAATTTTATTAATAATAAAATAATTTAATTTTTAAATTTATAAAATTCTTAAATTTTAAAAAGCAATACAATATATTTTAAATTTTTAATTATAATTATTTTAATTAAATAATATTTATATAACGTAAAAAAATAACTAATGTATAATTGTAAGTGTATAAATTACAAATTTTTAAAAGTTACAATAAAAATAGTATTTATGTTAATTTTTTATGTGTAATCTTTTTGCAAAGAAAAATTATTCTATCTGTCTTAGTATATAAAAGATGATTTTTTATTCTTAAAGCATAATATTTTTAAAAAATATCTTAACTACAAATTAGAGCGTTTTAATAATTAATTTTCTTTCTTATTTTAAAAGAAATTTTTATTCTTAAAGCATAATATTTTTAGAAAATATCTTAACTACTAATTAGAGCATTTTAAGAATTAATTTTCTTTCTTATTTTAAAAGAAGTGTTTGATCTTATCAATTACAATTAAACCGATATTTACGTGCAGACAAAACACGTTTTAATTTTATTATTCATGATGACTTAAAAAAAATTTTAATGAAAATCTTCAATGAAATGTTAAGTTTTGGATAAATTTTGAAATTAAGAATTATAAAATGAACTGAATTTTTTTTTCAATAAAGTTTTATACATATAGATATAATTTAAACATACATAATAATGTTAGTTATATTATTTTATTTAAAGTTATTTGTGAACTTATTTTTTTCTCGAAGGGTCTTTATTAACTCATTAAATATAATAAAATAATAATAAAATGATCTATGTATTTAATATTAGAGTTACAGTATAATTTAAAAATATCACCATTTATAAGTCTAATTGTTTCAGATTTTTTAATAAAATTTTTTAAATAAATACTTTAAAAATTTTATTTGTAAGTTTATTTTAGAGAGAGAAAAAAAATGATAATGTTTATTTGACACCAACTTTTATTTAAGAACTTTTCAAAATAGGAAATTTTTTTATAAATCTTTCAAAATTTAAATAAATTTACGTTTTTAAATTTTTAAATAAGTAGATTTTTTTTTATAACATTCCTTCTCCTCCATTTTTTTTTTACCTTTCAAAGTCTAATTTTTTTCACTATTTTTCTTAAGATTTAGAAAAAATATAAAATAAAAAAATCTAATTTCTAACTATTTTGATAATTTATCATAAATAATTTTTATTTTATGAAAATATAACTTCTTTTTAAAACAAAAAAAATATTATAAATATAAATAAAAACAAAAAAAATATTATAAATATAAAATATATATATATATATATGTATATAATTTATTAAAGAAGAATATTTTTATAAACTATCTTAAATCATAGCATTTTAAAAAATTAATTCTCTTAAGAAAAGTGTCTATTCTTATTAATTAACAAATATTTATGGATTGTCAAAGTACGGATTCTTTTAATTTTATTATTTATGATGTATAGTAAATGAAGTTTTCGTTCTGTTTTAAAAAAAAGGTTAGTAAAAAACTTTAATGAAATGCTAAATATATCTTTTCATTTAACAATTTATTTGTGATTTTTTTTTCTTTTACAAAGTCTTTGTAGGATCATTAAATATATATATAAAAAAAAATACTCTATACATTTAATATTAAAGTTATAATACAATTTAAAAAATATGATCATTTATGAACTTAATAGTTTCAAATTTTTTAAATAAAAAGTAATTTAATTTAGAAAAAAAAAAACTTAAAATTTTTTCTTCTTTTTAAATTTTCAAACAAGTTTTACAAAAATCTTTTATAGTGTTTGTATATGACTTTAAACAAAATCATAATCTAAAAAAAATCAATTTTCTAATTATTTTAAGAAGTTAGTTTCAATAATTTTGAAAAATTTATAAATATTTTTTAAAATAAATATTTTATTGTAAATATAAATAATATAATTAAACAATTGATAAAAAACGTGTATATTTAATATTTTAAAAAAGTCATATAATGTAAACTTAAGTTATAAAATGTACCAAACATCTTTAAATTTGTATAAGATTGTTGGTGTAATATTTTAATTTCTTATTTAATATAAATAATAATTTATAACGAGAAATAAAAATTAAATAATTTTTTTATATTTATAATTTAAATAATTGAAAAAGAGTAAGATTTATATTTCTATTATTAGATTTATGAAAATTTGAAGATATTTAAAACTTTTAAAATAAAATAATTTTAAAATTTTTAATTTATTAAAAATTAAGATTTTTATCTTAATAATTTACTTAATTCATATTATATATATATATATATACTTAAAACATATAAAACAACATTATTTCTTACAAATTAAATTTCTATGTAAAATTGAATGAAATTAGAATCAAAATAATTAACTAATAACTATCAATATTATAAACATTTTAAATTAATAATTACAACTAAATTTATCAAAATTTTATAAATTTTAAATTTAACATTAAAATAATTACATAATCTTGTTAACTTAAATAGAAGTCTAATAAAATATTATAATCTTCAAATAATTCAAATCCTACATAATAGTTTTTCTTCATAATATTATTAGACTATGATCTTAGAACGAACCAACCTTCTTTTAATTCTCTTCAATTTCATCTCTTGAAAATAATTAATAAGAGTAAATATTCTCTACTTACTAAATCTTTTATTTTATAAATAAATTATGTAAATACAATATACACTAAGATAATACTAACTCATATATTATATTCACATATTTTAAAGTAAATTAAACATAATAACGATCATATAATTAGAGTTGGACAAAAATTTTAGTTTTATAACTCTAATCTATAACTAATATTAAATTAGTTTTAAAAACTTAGATCCATATTAAATTAATTTTTTGATTAACTATATTTGTGTAACTGATTTAGTGTCTAAATTCACTTTTTAAAAGTGAATTTTTTTTATTTATCCAGATTCATATGTATGAAAGTAATATCTTATATTTTTATTTATTAAATCTCCGTGCTATATCAGTTTAAAAAATTATCGTAATTACGTTTTACCACAAATATTTTTTATTAATCTTAATTCTTATAATTAAAATTAAATATTTAAGAAAATATTTTTAAAATATAATTATTATATTAAAGATAATAAAATATAACAAATATTTTTAAATTAATTACTACTATTTTTTATATTTATGTTTATTTTTTTATTTTTAAAATATTATAATATAATAATTTTATTATTATTTATATTATTAATTGTTTTTAGGTTTTAATTTAAATTTTCATCATCAACTCTATTTATTAAAAATGTTAAAAATAATAGTAAATATTTTATAAACTTTTATAAAATATAATATAATTAATAAATATTACTAAAATCTTTTTGTAATGTTACGTACAACAAATTTGTTTTATCTTAAAAATAAAATTCATAAATATATTGAAAATCAGTTTTGTATTAAAAATTAAATTTAAAACTAATTTAACATAAAACTAAATTTAAAACTAGTTTCAACAAAAACTAAATTTAAAACTGATTTTAAACTAAATTTAAATTTCAAAACTGATTAAAAAATAAAATAAAATAGTTTAAAATTCAATCCATGTAATAAATTTGTGTGATAAATAGATGATAAAAAGTAAAATATATCTAAATATTTATTAGTTTGATAAAATATAAAAATATAAAAAATATATTATTAATAAATTAAAATATATGTAAATATTCTTTTGACATGTATTATTAATTTCTTTTAAAGATGTAATGGGTTAGAATACCCCTTGTACTCATATTTTTATCTATAATAAAATATTGATGCTTAACAATAAATATATATATATATATATATATATATATGCAAATATGATGTTATATTAGTTATTATAAAATTTAAATATTTTTTAATATATTAATTTAACAATAAACAAATATTTATAGTATATTTTTACTAGATTTAAAATTGGTTTTAAACTAAATCCAATTTTTAAAACCAAATTTAAACCAGTTTTTAAGAAAATTAAAATGGATTGATTTATAATCCAATCTATATAATTGAATTTTAAATGGATCTAAATTAGTTGTTTGAAAATTCAATCCATGCACACCCTACATATAATTAGTACTTTCAAATATACACTAGACTCATATCGTTTCATATATTTTTACATCGAATAATATGTCATAATACGTATATCATAGTTATATTAATCAATTCATTACAATACATGCATTATAATTACATCTGTCAATGTATTATAGTTGAATTAGTCAATCCATTATGATATTACAATAACACATCTTACAATCATTGCCCCTAAGATACCTTGAGGTTTAACATAAGTATAGATAGTCATTTATTAGCCCGAACAATATGAATATAACGTGTGTTCTTCAGGCCCCTTACAGCAAAGATACAGAGTCTAGTTAGGAAATGAGTATGTGACTTGTGATGTTTTCACTTTCTGCAAATCATTGTGCACCAAGTTACGAATAACAATTAACACCCTCATTTTTCAAAATTTCTCAAATCGTCTCCAGACTTTATACTCCTGATGTATCTCTGTAACTATCTATATACATAATCTCAGCATTTTTCATAACATTTGCTTTATGAGCATTTCACATGACACACATTTATTAGCACTCCCTTTTCACTTTAATAACATAAACAACTTTAATTTTTCATACACACCTATTCACATCAGTCCTCTATTTATCAATTTTTACTAATAAAGCATTTTATCATCCAATGGTAGTCAAACACTTTTATCAATAAGATGAATTCAATAGTTTAAACATACATCAACTATCAGACAAAAATTCACACTCATTGCAATTTATGATTCTAATACAGATAAATCATTCATCAATTTCTTATCATATAAATCAATGCAATGTGTCAAAAGTCAGACACATTCAAACTTAGACCAATCATACAGTTCAGAGATATATTGTCAAAGATTGCACTCTCTCTATCTTAATAAAATCATCTAACCTAAGATTTAGCATCTTCTAACACATTATTCAAAATAACAATTCAACATTTACTATACATACATAATAATAAAATAATTTTTTTTTCCCAAAAAGCTACTTTTATTCATAACTTTTGCCATACAAATCATATCTAAGTATTTTCTAAAATAAATCATTAGTTTTTTATGCTAAAATATTTCATTCTTAAAATTAAAACCTTAAGAATTATTAGAACTTTACTATTTAAAATAAGAATATTAGAGTTAAGGTTCAAAACAAATTTTTCATTCCTAAAATTTCATTCTCAATACTTAGGTTTTAAAAAACATCATGGTTCTATGCATTACCTGGAAATAGGTATTTAAGATTAAGTTCTCCTTGAGTTCCAGAGAAGAGGTAAAATGCTTCTGATTGAAGATTTTATCAAAAAGACCAAGATTCCGTTAAAAATTATAAAGTATAAATTTCTTGAGAAAGAGAAAAAAAAAAAAAAAAAGGAGTAAAGCTAGAGAGTTAAACTCCAAGAAGCTTACTTAGGATTTGAATGGAATAGACGTTCAAGCTTGAATTTGGAAAATGTGTGAGATTCAAAAGAGTTTTATCTGGGAAGAGAATATGAGAGAACACGTAAAAATGAAAGAGAAGGTTGTTTGGTTATAAATGAAAGTTTCTAGGATGAGAGTTCCTTAAATACTCCTCCAAACTTAGGTGTTCTTGCTTGAACGAGCGGATTCTCACTAGAGCGAGGTCGACTCTTGCCTGTATAAGAAAACTAGACAATGATTTTACACAGTTTTTTGATATTTTTGCCTGAGTGAGAATGAGTCTAGAGAGCTCTCTATTTTTCTTGCGACTCCTCACTTAAGTGAAGCATTTCTTGCTTGGATAAGTGGACAGTTCGAGTGATATTATCCTCTCTCACTTAAATAAGAGTGCTTCAGAATGCTTGGTTCAGAAAAATCACTCTCATTTGAGCGAAACATATCTCGCTTGAGCGAGCGACCTTTCACTGACTCCTTCTTTTCTAAAACAAAAGTAATAAAATGAGGGTGTTATAGTTAGTTTATTAATTTAAAAAATATTGTTAAAAGATTATATTTATTTTTTATAATCTATACTCATTCACAATAATATCATACTTAGAGAATATCATACAAGGAATTGGTTTTGGGACAAATGTTGGCGGAGTAGAGAATGAGTTACAAAGTTCTAAAGGTGGAGGCCATGTGATCAGATCTGAATTATTTGGAGGTTCTGATAAGAATCCTTCCTCTTTTAGAATCTTAAGAGCTTCATGATATATGGGTAAAGGTTCTTTATTTTATTTGATTTCTATGACATCCTTATTTTATTTAAAACAATAAGAAAATAATTTCGTAGTAAAAAAAGAATAATTAATTTAAATCCATTGCTAATTGAGCATAAGACGTGGAATAATAAAAATTTAGAAAATGGATTCATGGAAGTTAAACAAATTAAAAAGAAAACGTGAAATAACATTCATAGATATATTGCTCTAAAGAGGTTACAATAATTGTCTCTGAACTATCTATACTTGTCCTTATCATATTCCTTTCTCATTTCATTCTCCCTTCCATAATTTCTATCTCTTTTCTATATTTCTCATTATGGATTTGCTCTACTTATTAGTCATTATGTGCCAAATTTCATTATTTTTCTACTCACATGTTATTCATCCTTTTATCTCTCTATTTTGCTCTAGTTCCTTATTACATCACACATCAATTAATCATTGACGAAAGTTGGTCACTTTCAGACTGAGTCCACAACATACATACATGTACATTCAAATAAAAAATATACACATCATCAAACATCACTAAACATGCTTCAAACATAATAAAAACATGTTCTCATCCAACATATACACAAACATATCACTTTCTTAGTAACAAAATAGAGCTTTCCTTACCTTAATCAACAAGTTTGGTGAAGAAAAAGTGAGAAAAGGATGGTTCACAGACTAAGGTAGTTCTACACCTTACAGAAAAGAGTACTCTTTGAGTAAAGAGGAAATAGAGAAGATAAAAGTAAAAATAAGGAGTTCGAGCTCTGTGATATTCACCGATGATTATGTAGTTTAAGCGAGATAACTTTGCAATTATGTATTTCTACATGCTTAGTCTTGTCTAGGCGAGATTTATCTCGCCTGAGCAAGATCTCCTGCACCAAAATTTTTTCATACTCTCTTCTAAAAATACCACTTAATATTAAACAAAACATAAATTACCAAAAAATAAAAAGATGATGTTACACAGTAAGAGATTAGTAAGAAAACTATAGATTCAATAACCTTAACATCTTCGGAACATAAGTTTATTTGATCAAGTTCTCAAGTTTTTCAAGAACTATTTTGATGCAAATTTTTGGTAAGAACATAGGTAAGTTTAGAAAGATGTGAGAGAGTTCGGAAGAAGTCAGAGTTGTATTTGTAGTAATAATATTCATAATGTTATAGATATTAGTCACTTTATTTATAATGTTATAGATTGAGTTAAAACAGATGTTTTTACAGTTGTTATTTACAAGAACAACGGTTCTATAAACTCTGAAAGACTCAAGATCATATCACTGTTATACTCTAATACTGTTAACTGACCGAAAGCCTTCAATATTATATCAATAATAGAACTTACAAGCATTCTATGGTACTTTTATAATTTGAATATAACAAGTATATTTTTTTAATAAAAAGATTACAGCCTTTAATAATTTTTAAATTCGTTCCTAACCATTGAGATTAATGAAAAGTTAAAAGAAAACAAATGAATAGTTATATGTTCTCCTTCTCTGCATTTCCAACTTGGAACGCTCCAATCCTGTGTTCGTGCAGTTTGAGACTATCATCACATAAACTGTGAGGATCATCATCCTATTCCTATTCCTCTGCGTTTCACATGGATTCGACTTCAGATTCCTATTCAGTTTCAGGCACTGTGAAGAGGACAGCGCCTTTAGTTTCCTTTCTGGAGCGCGTGCAGGAGGCAGCATTCAATGCCTTCGGCTCCGCCGTGGATCCCAAGACCTACGTTGACATGGCTCTCAAGTTCGATTTGCGCGTAACGGAAGAAGCCTTTGAAAAAGTGGGTTCGGCGGAGGAGTTCACGCGCTTCACACGCGCGTACTTGGAAGGAGCGGAGGAGGACATGGAGCATTTGGATGCGGAGGATTTCGAAAGAGAGCCGCGTGGGTTCTTGGCGAAGGTGGAGCGCGTGGAGGTGAGGGAATGGGGTTTGAAGGTGCATTCTCTCTGGAATAGTTTGAATCGGAGAGTGCGTGGGACGGTGATAACAGAGCCTCACTTCCACACTCTGCTTCCTCTTCCTTCACCTTTTCTCATTGCTGGATCGCGCTTTCGTGAACTCTATTACTGGGATTCCTACTGGGTTATTCGGTAAAACATGAGCCCCTCTTTGGTTTCTTCTTTTATTTTTCTGTTTTCATTTTCGACCAGAATTTAAATTAGCCTTGAAAGCTTGTTTCATTGGATTTTAGCAAAATATTTAAAAACAAGTTTTTATTTTTTAGCAAAATAAAATTTTCAAACTAAATAGTAGTTATTCAGTACTTGAAAGAAAACAAAGTGTACTCAACCTTTGAATGGACTCAATTAAATGAGATATCAAATATTTTATTACAGTGTCAAGCTATAAGTGTAACTGTTAATATTTTTTTATGAGAAACTATTTAAAATAGTACACAAAATTTGGCATCTGAAGTCACCAATTAATAATAAAACAAACTCAATGTTGATGATAATTAAAATTCTTCTTCTATGATGATGAAATGTAATGTGTATTACATTCAAGTTTAGGATGTTAATTACTGAACTTTTTAAACTGCTATAGTATAAGAAGCATATTCCTAATCGATTTATAAATGATATTTATAGCACTTGTACCAGACAGTATAAGAAGATTTGTTGTGAATTTAACATGATGAAATTCCATTGCTCGGCTCAAATTTACTTACAAGCTTTAAGAGAGAGTTGGTGTCAAACATTTGAGATTACTACAAAAGCATTGGATAGTTAGGTTAAAACATGTTAATAAATCTACTAATAACATTGCATATGATTTTGCTAAGATAGGTTTGGGAGTTCACTTAGCATTTAGAATTTTGAAATCTCCTCCTTCGTCCTTAGATGAGGCCCTTACGAGGGATAATTTAACTGATTTTTTAAAGGATTTTTTTACCCATTTTGATCAGATTAAAATTAATGTAATATACTTTTCTTATCAGTGTCTATAAAAGTTTTCTTTGTATGTAATTAAATTACTTTAAATAATTTTTAATTTTTTTTCTATATAGATGTTACTTCAATATTTTCATGTATAAAATTATTTTTTATTTTGCTCTTTCTTGTGTGACCATGCATTTACCTTAACATTATCATTGTCATTTATATTTTTTCTTCATATTATTTCTTTAAGACTCAATATTTACTATTTTTTTTTATAAAATCAATTCCAAATACCTGAATTTAATGATTTGTGGTATAATGTCATTTCTAATTTTAATTTTTAATATATGATCTTCATTTTTTTTTTTATAAAAATTGCAATACATATACGAAAATCCTTAGAGTATGTTTGGAAAGGGTTTTTTTTGTAAGGGAAGACATATTTTTTAATTTTAAATTAAAATAATTGTATATAATTTATGATACTAAATGCACGATTAATACATTAAATTTGTGTCAATATATCATTTTATGTCTTCTATTTTGAAAAAAATATTAATTTTTAATATATTTATTTAAAATACAAAATTTGTGCTTTTTTTTTTTTTCAAAATCTTCTTTTCCAAACAATCCTTAGATTCTAGAGTCTCTCTTGATAACTCAAGTTTAGCGTTAATATGTTTTTTTTAATTCTTAATCAATACTAAGTCATCAACAAACATCATGCATTTAAGGATAATTTTTTTTATATCACTCATAAGCACATATAAGACTAAGTTAAATAAGTAAGAGTTTAAAGCAAAATTTTGATATAAGTTTAATCCTATAAAAAAGTCTTTAAATACTCTTTTAAAAGTTCTCACACATATAGTTACTCCTTTATATGTATCTTGTATAACTTGAATATATGTTATACAAATAGCTTTCTTTTTTAAAGTTTGTTATAATATTTCTCTTGGTACAAAGTCATATGTTTTCCCCATGTTAATAAAAGCTATTTGTAAGTTACTTTTTTTGTAACGACATTTTTTTATGAACTTTTATAAAAAAATATATAACTAAGTTATAAACCTTAACGTAATTGATTTTTTGCAATTCTAATTTCATCTCGTTGTTTATGTTCATTTTTTTTCATAATTTTATACTATAACTCAAGTATAATTTCTCTATATTTTACACAACTTTAGATATTACCCTTGTGTTCATATGTAGAACTAGAGTGATTTTCTTTCATTCATCTATCATATTCAAAATATTTCAAGTATTAGATAGTCACTCAATTCTTTATTTTTTAAATATTTTTAAACTTCAATAGAAATATTATTTGTGTCAATTATTTTACATTGTCCATTTTCTTAAGAACTTTCTTTACTTTTCCAACTTAAATTCTCAGTAATAGGTCAATTTTTTATCATTCACTTGTAATTTTAATTTTGTTATATTTCCATTTGCTTCTTGGTTATTGTTAAATTTGAAACTAAAACTTTTTTTCTTTATTCTTAATACATTTAACTTGATACAAATCTTTTAATTTTTTGTTTTACTTTTGCCAAGTTTATAAATATTTTTTTCACCTTACTTTATCTTAAAATTTTGATAGAACTCAAAAGATTTTGAATATGAAATTAGAGCATGTTTGATTTTTGTTTTAAAAATAATTTTCTATTTTAAAAAATAAAAATCATAATCCTAATAATAAGTAATCCTAATAAAAATCTAGAAAATTATATTTCACAGAATCTGAAATTTGAAAAGATAACAATTTAAACAAATATCCTAAATGATGACTTCTATTCTCCTTGAATGAATGGGTAATATGCTCCTTGATTTCAGCCCATAATTTGTGTCTGTTTGGCTTCGTGGTCTGAAAGTGAATTATATCCCTAGATGTTAACTTTCAAATGTTATTAGAATAAGTCTAATCAAATATTTGTGGATCGAAATATGACTCGAACATTGCATACTAATCACAATTCGTGTTTGTCTTTTTTACTTCTACTTTAGACTCAAGTCTAGCTTTGGACATTAAAATTCAACCTCGTAATTCTTTATAAGAATTGTAGGTCCATCTCTTAACTTTCTTACAAAGAAAGAATCACATTAAAATGAAGTATAGAGTTTAAGTTATAACCCAAATATTAAAATAGTGTCAGAATGTGCACTATGCTAAAATAATAAAATTAAGGTTTAACAAAGAATTAAATAGTAAAAGTGGTTCAAATCAATTCAGTTATACGCAATAAGAAGTTTATGTACTAAATTTGAAGGAAAATATATACAAAAAATTCAGTTCATCAATATCAAAGTTTAAAACATATAGCATCAAGTTTCTTAGCCTTATATTCAACTCATTTTGTTTTTCTTTTTACAAATTATAGTTTCAACTAATGTCTTGTCATAATACAAATATTCCATGAAACAAACTGAACCATGGATTCTTAGGATGCTAAATTCTTTACATACAATTCAATAGCCTAGCACAGTATTATCGTGAGCGATTCATGTAAAATATTTTGACAAGTTTTAAGTTGGTTGCCAAAAGTCAATGCAGCCCTCCACCTTTACTCAAGCTTGGACCGAATATGGGGTCATAGATGGAGTTTTCAACCAAAAAATAAAACAAAAGTAAATAATAATGCATTCTACTTAATGAATAAAAACTAATTTTCATCAATAAATATTTAAAATTTCCCTCCTCTTAATTTTTCCTTTAAAACAATAAGCTATAAGTAAATTGAATACTGTTGAATATGTTTGGGTTAGATTTTTTTTTTCTCAAAAACTAATAATTTTAGTGAAATTTGAAGATGTTTTTCTTCCTATTTTTCCATTTCTTTATTTGTATTTCTTTACCTAATTTAAACTCCTTTATCTTGATTTGTGATATTTGAATTTATTGATTTCTTCTATTATAGATATTTCTACAAAAGTCTATATTATTTCATGTCATTTACATTATTAATTTATTACATGTTTTGGAATTCATGTATGTTCATTGTTTATGTAATTTTGCCATGTTTAATTATATACAATTTAATTAATTTGTTTATATAGTTATTATTCTTTTAAAAAATAATAATAACATACTTGTTCCTTAAACTTTTATCTTAGTTTGCACTCGGATTCCTAACCTACCTGGTATATGATAGGTAGTTTCAAATTGGTTAGGTTGTTATGGTATTAGTTGGATGTAATAGGTTGGTTACATTTTCTCTAGTATTTAAGAGACACTGTTAGCCTTAATTGTAATATATGTTCTCTCATTCGATCAATTTCTCTCAAACTCTCCACTTCTTTGGACTCTTGCCATATTTTCTGACATTGCTTTCAGTCTCATAGCAGTTAGTATTATTATTCCTTACTGTATATGTTTGGTTTAGGTTTTTGTGGAGAAATAATCACTTTGTTTTGCAATTGTTTGACAAAACTCTTAAAATATAAACAATAATTTCTTTAAATTTAAGTTGGCTCAAACATGCTCTATCAGTGTCTATATTGTTGTTGATATTGGCTTGCTTTGGCCTCAGGGGTTTGCTTGTGAGTAAAATGTACAAGACAGCTACTGCAATTGTGACTAACTTCATCTCTCTCGTAGATGAATATGGATTTGTGCCTAATGGTGCCAGAGCCTACTACACTAACAGAAGGTGGTAAAAGATATACCAAAGGGTTGAATGTTTTGCGTTTGTGAATCAGTCACCATTATGCAGCTATATTTAAATATGTTTTTAGCTCCTAAATTTTAGTAAATTCTATTATGCTATCATAATGATTTGTTAAGGCAAATTGAAAGGGCAACTAAAAACTATACTATGATTTTACAGCCAGCCTCCCCTTTTAAGTGCTATGATTTATGAGATACACAGTAGCACTGGTGATATAGAATTGGTTAAAAGATGTCTACCTGCATTACGGAAAGAGTATGAGTTCTGGAGTTCCGGTATTACATCTTCCAACTTTTAACTCAACTGCTGAACTTCATAATTTATTATCTATGATTGGCTGATATTCAATATACACTTTTTGGCTTTAGTCTTCTTATGTCAAGTCTAATGGTTTTTCCTTTTGACTTGTAGGAATGCATAAAGTGACCATTCAGGATGCTACAGGTTGCACTCACACCTTGAATCGTTATTATGCAATGTGGAACAAGCCTAGGCCAGAAGCTTTTGTAAAGGTGTGTGTTGGTTTGGTTTGTTATTGACTATCATATTAAAAAAGAGGCATTAAAGCTCTAACTTTTTTATTTCTTGCCATAGGACAAGGCATTTGCTTCCAAGCTCTTGAATGCATCACAGAAACAACACTTTTACCGTGAACTGGCATCAGCTGCTGAATCAGGATGGGATTTCAGCTCAAGATGGATGAGGTGCTATTTTCGAAACAACTAATTTTGTAAACAAATTAAATTTGATGGTAGTCCGCTTCATGTGTGCCTAGGTTCTTATACACTATGATGGCAACTCACTGATTATTAGGCTTCTTGTCCAAAGCTAGGAACCTCGATGCCTTTCTCAGAGGAACAAGCATCAACTTAGTAGTTACATGTTGTCTTTGAAGAAGAGAAAAATGCTATTTAATTGATGAAATCATATCAATGGTGCAGAGATCCATCTGATTTAACAACATTGGCCACAACCTCTGTAATACCAGTTGATTTAAATGCATTTCTACTAGGGGTATGACTTGGAACAATGATTGCTGTGGTTGCCATTCCAATGATAAGGTCTTTAGCCTGATGAATTCTGTGGTTGCCATTGTTTTAGATGGAATGCAATATTGCCTACTTTGCAAAAGTTATTGGAGATAATAGCACTGCAGAACATTTCTTGGAGGTGTCTGATGCTAGAAAGAAGGCAATGAACTCTGTTTTGTGGAGTGAAGACATGAAACAATGGCTCGATTACTGGCTTACCAATAGCACATGTGAGGTAGTATCGACTATCGAGGGCCGCATGTATAAATCTTACATAATAGTTGTCATAGTTTTCAGTAGTTCTGGTGATTGTCCCTTTGATACTTCTAGGAAACTCAAGTTTGGGAAGCTTGGCAACAAAACCAACATGTGTTTGCCTCCAATTTTGTTCCTTTGTGGATGGAGCCATTTTACTCGGGTATTCTTCTTATCCGTGTCAATTTTAGTAGCATGCCCATTGTTACAATTATTGTGGTATCAGATTAATCTTGTTTTAAAATAAAGATATTAAATCCTTATCATCTACCACGTAAAACTGAGCTTTATTAGCTCGAGGTTACCAATACTGTTAGGAACCTAGCTGAGGTTTCATGGAAATTAAGGTGCAATGATTGGGGCATGAAATGCAAGAATATGGAAAGAAGACAGAATTATTTTATTCAATAACAGTGAGAAAGAATACAAGGAGGAGAATCTCCTTACAAGAGTTCCCCCTTATAACTAAACAGAATCAGCTTTTCTTAATGACTAACGGCACACTTCCCCCTTTCGTTATTCTTCTATTTATAGTATCTATTTCTAACAAAACAAACACCTGAAACCAATAACTGAAAGTTATTTGGGATATGGGAAATATAGATCACAATGAATGTATAGATAACTCTTCGGTATTGAATTTAGCTTAGTTTGCATTTCAAAATATATAATTCCTGTGTTTTTAGTTGATGACCAATATGTTTTATATTTGTTAAGATACTTCACTTGTGGGTAGAGTTGTTGAAAGCCTCAAAACTTCTGGCCTGCTTTGTGCTGCTGGAGTTGCAACATCTCTGACTAATTCAGGACAACAATGGTAAGTTTTAAGAAATTCAGAATAGCTTACATTTGGTGCTGGGAAAGCTTTTCTGCCTGTATAAACAGGAGGAAAAATGAGACTAATAATGGTGAGGAAGGGATGGGAACACTGGACAGGTATAAATATTTCATTCATATGCCTTTATTGATGATTCTATTCTATGAAACTTGTATGTAATAGGGACTTTCCGAATGGTTGGGCCCCACTGCAACACATGCTAGTTGAAGGTCTGTTAAAATCTGGGTTAGAAGAAGCAAGGTTATTGGCTGAGGAAATTGCTGTAAAATGGATCACAACTAACTATAATGCATACAAGAAAACTGGTGTAATGCATGAAAAATTTGACGTGGAACGTTGTGGAAAATTCGGAGGTGGGGGACTATATGCACCCCAGGTATGACAGCTTCTTCATCATGATTTGTGAAACATACCAACTTTTGATTGGTGAAAATTAGTCTAATAAAATTATTTGGATGTTCTTAAATCAACAAAGTATATTTCAGCAAATTCATAATTTATTATGCATGAGCATGTAATATCAATTCTTGGTCTTTATCATCCGTAGTTGATATTCCTTACTTTAATCATTATCATCTGCCTGATTGATATGGGTCTGATTGTGGTTGTGTTGCAAAGCAGACTGGTTTTGGCTGGTCTAATGGAGTTGTGTTGGCATTCTTGGAGGAATTTGGATGGCCTCAAGACAGGACTATTGACTGCTGATATGTTCAGGAACTGAAAGATCGGCTTTGCTAATATTAGTGTTTAGCACGGACGCTGGAAAATGAAAGTTTCTGTTGATTATCTAATGTATTATACTGATATTGTGTCATTTAAACAAAATATAAAAACTATAAATAAAATATTTATAATTCTAGAAGAAATATACATAATTGATTTGAATAAATAGGTAAAAAATAAATAATTTCAATTTAGAAAGAAAAGAGTAAATTGATAAAAGAAAGTTGAAAAGAATTAAATTTTGTTTTGAAAAATAGCCTTAATTTTATCGATTTACTCTTTTCTCCCTAAATTCTCCAATGGTCTATGCTTGTTTTAGACCATTATCGGTGCCAAATTGTTTGACTTAGTGTAATAAGTTTTTTTTATATACATCTAAATTTAATGATGTTCTTATTAAAGATACGCTCATTCATTGAAATTTTTGTCATTGCGTACTGTTGTGACATTCTTGTAGAATATTTTAGATTATTCTCTCTCCACATGAACTTCTTCCAATATAGACTAATTCTAAATATGTCGTACGGGTTCTCTAGGCATTCCTCATTACTAGCTGGGGCTTTCTTGCTGACTTATAGTCTATAACATGTTTACTAAGGGCTGAAGCAATTTGAGTCCCATGGTGAGCGCTAAAATGTTCCTGTTAAGGATACACTCATTCACTCTAACTTCTGTCTGTGTATTGTTGTGACCTCCTTGTAAAATTTCAGATTTTCCTTGTTCGTAGGGGGAAGGTAACTGTAATGGCACTCCGACAGTCAAGTAAATATTCGGTATAGAGCAATAAATGCTATTAAATATTCTGAAGTTTTCCTTTTACCTGTCCTTCTTACTTTCCTTTTATAGGCATAATATTGGGCTAATGAACTTGATGAGTCAATCCTAGATTAACCTTCTGACTATTTGGGTAATTAACTTTTTCTTTATTCGTTATTTACTTTAATTAACTTACTAATTTATTTTGATATGACTGAAGGGATGACAGTATCTCTTGTCTGAGAGTGTGGCCGAAGGGGTGTTGGTACCTTTTATCCGAGTGAAGTGGAAGGGGTGTTGTTACCCCTTGTCCAGAGGTGAAGCTGAAAGGATGTTGGTACCTCTCATCCAGAGGTGAGGTCGAAGGAGTGTTAGGTTCCTGATTTTTTTAAGGATGACCGAATAGTACCTTATCTGGTATACTTGCCTCCCAAGCCCGAGGAGGTATGACATTTAGGCTTGAATTAGGGTTTCTTTTAGAACTAGTAGGTACGAAGGTGATGTTGCCTCGTAGTTTGTGTTATGAAACAAAAAGGCTGGGCATTTACAATTGTTGATACTCATCATATTGTCGGTTAAGAAGATAGGTGACTCTTTATCTGCTCGATGCCTTCCACACTATAAAAGAGGGGGTTTGGACAATGTGGAATTCTTACTTTTGCTCTTCACCGAAGACGTCTATATTACTCTAGGCTGAGTCTTCTACAATTTACATTTCAGGTATGTGTGCCTAGCCATTTTCGAGTTTTGTTCTTAGTTTTTACAAATGGAGAGGGAAATAGAGTGGGAAGACTCGTTATCAGCATCTGGGTTGAGGGATAGTTTGGGGCCGAGTAGTGGTTCAATTGATGAGGTTACGAGTGGTTCAATAGCTGAACCCCTAAATGGAGTATCAACTGAAAAGAGGGAGTCAGGTCAGGTTTTAAATGAAGTAACAACTGAATATAGGGAAATCGTGGGAGATCATTAGTCTAAAAGATGAATTATGCCGAAGGGGTTTATACGTAATTTTTGTATGTTCTGAGCCATTAGCACCTATTTTTGTAAGACCCCGACCTTTTAGTGTCTTTATTTGGAATATACAAGTTTCTTTCTTAATAAAATTTTGTTAAGTGTCTAATGAAATTTTCAGTGACGACATTATGCATGGCTAAAAAATGAATAAGTTAAAAATGATTAGTAACCATGATATTTGTAACTAGTTAACACTTTGAAACAAATAAGTTACACGACAATAATCGTTCATAGTAAGCATCTACTGACATTTGAATCAAATGGGTAAATGTAAATTCTCCCTTAACCGAGGGAGTTGTTAGGAGATAAAATAATCAAACCAAGCAAGGTTCTTGGAAAAATAAACACTAACCGAAATAAGTTGTCGAGAGGAAATAATTGAATCTTGGTTAAGCAAGATATCTGAGAGGTGATGACAATTTAACCTTAGCCGAGTGAGGTACCCGAGAGGGAATATTGAGAATAAGAGATTGTCAACTTGTAAAGAAAGTTATGTTGTTTTATTGATGAAGTGCCTCGTTAAAGACCTTATTTGGAAAACCTCTTTTCACGTTCTTTTAAGAGGACAAAATATGAGTGAGGAAAGAGTGCATTAAATTTACAAAGTACAATTTATAGCCCGAGTGGGGGGTGTTCACGTGCTTCGGTATTGTCAATCTCTGTTGCTAAAGCCTGCTCGAGTACTCTGGACCGATTGGTGTTTAATGTTATGTAACTCGCATACCTAGGTCCCCTCGGTAGACGTTCAACTCCGATCTTTTGGTCCTTGTTTCCATGTTTATTTCTTGTGTGTTCATTCCCTTCAGATTCCCTTTGACTGGGCACTTGCTCCATCTGGACCTGGTTGCAGAACTCGGCCAGTTCTTCCATCTGCATGTATTTGGTTGCTCGGCAACGTGTTTCATTTAGGTCGACAGGAGTTTTTTTTGTAGATACTGTTGACAAACGGACATGACCTAAGCACTGTTATGAGATAGTGCATCGCAACTGCCGGATCCAAGTTTCAGATAGAGAGGGCCATTTACCCGAAACGTTCAATAAACGCCCTGAGTGTTTCCTTCTTCTCCTCGCGAATATTAACCAAAGCCAATGAGGTCAGTTGATGAGGATGACGGGTGGCGAACTACAAATTGAAGCACGTGACAAGCGTCGCAAACAAGTTTAGAGATGCAGGCATAAATCTAGTGAACCAGTTGAGAGCTGGTCCACGAAGCGATGTTGAGAATATTCAATATAGTAAGGCATCATTGTCAGTGTAAAGGCTGACTTAGTTAGTGAATATATCGACGTGCTCCTCAGGATCAGAAGTTCCATCATATTTTTCCAACGTCAAACTTTTCCAATTGTCTGGTAATCTCGCTTCCAAAGTTTGCTTAGTAAAAAGGCTGCGGCCTAGAAGTCTATCCCTCGCAACCGAGGGACTAGCCCTTATCTGCTGCTAAATGGTCCTCAGCTTCTCTTGCAAGGCGAATGATTCTTCTTGTTCATGAACAAGGGGTGTAACTTGGGAAAGAATGTAGGTTTTGATTTCACTACGGAGATTAGCGTTCTCCCTCCACAACGTGGACAATTTATATGCATCTTTTTCTTGGAGGTGATGCATTTCTATCATCTTCGCTTTTAGCTGCCTAACAACTGAGGATAGGTGTTCATTTTCTTCCTTTTCCACATGAACTTCTTCCAGTATAGGCTGATTCTGAATGTGTTATATGGGTTCTCTAGGCATTCCCCATTACTAGCTGGGGCCTTCTTGTTGACTCCTAGTCTGTAACATGTTTACTAAGGGCTGGCGCAATTCGAGCCCCACGGTGGGTGTCAAAATGTCCCTGTTAAGGAGACACTCATTCACTGTAACTTCTGTCTTTGCGTATTGTTGTGACGTCCTTGTAGAATATTTCATATTCTCCTTGTTCATAGGGGAGAGGGTACTTGCAATGGCACTCCGATGGTCAAATTAGTATTCAGTATAGAACAACAAATGCTATTAAATATTCTTAAATTTTCCTTTTATCTGTCCTTCTTACTTTTCTTTTATAGGCATAATATTGGGCTAATGTGCTTGATAAGTCAGCCCTAAATTAACCTTCTGATTGCTTGGATAATTAAATTTTTCTTTATTAGTTATTTACTTTAATTAACTTATTAATTTATTTTGATATGAATGAAGGGGTGATGGTACCTCTTGTCCGAGAGTGAGGCTAAATGAATGGTGAGGCTAAAGGGGTGTTGGTACCTTTCATTCGAGTGAAGTCGAAAGGGTGGTGAGGTCGAAGGGGTGTTATTACCCCTCATCCAGAGGTAAGGCCGAAAGGGTGTTGGTAAGGGATATTGAGTTTCTAATTTATTTAAGGATGATCGAATAATGCCTTATTTGGTACAAATGAGTTAAGTAAAGTGACTGGTGAATTGCACGAATAAATTATTACGTCATAATGTAATATTATAATTATTAATTATAAAATAAAAAATAATTTTATAAAAGTTTTATGATAATATTTAAATTATTTTAAAGTTTAAAAATAATTAGTGTATATATTAATATTATCACTAATAAAAATATTAATTATTTAAAAGAAAGAAATATAATATATAATTTTATATAGTTATTTTTATAATAAATTTAATTTAAATTTTGAAAGATTTTTTTTACACTATAATAGTTTTTGTATTTTTTTATACTTCAACCTAAACTATTTAAAATTCTAACATAGTTTAAATAATAATTAATAAAAAGAATGGTAAATTTATGTATTCACCTAATTTTGTCAGAAGAAAAATACTAATAATATATTATATAACAAGTAAAGTGACTGTGCATTGCACAGATAAATTATTATATTATAATATAATATTATAATTATTAATTATAAAATAAAGAAAAATTAATTTATAAAATTTTTATAATAATATTTAAATTATTTTAAAGTTTAAAATTAATTAGTATATATTAATATTATTACTAATAAAAATATTAATTATTTAAAAGAAAGAAATATAATATATAACTTTATAAAGTTTTTTTTATATTAATATTAATTAAAAAAGAAATTTTTAATTTTTATAGTAAACTTAATTTAAATTTTGAAAAATTTTCTTGTAAACTAAATTTATATCAGTTTTTGTACTTTTTCCATACTTCAACATAAACTATGTGAGAATCGTAACATAATTTAAATAATAATTAATATTTAAACCAATACTTATTAAAATATTGTTATTTATTTGAAGTCAATTTATTTACTACCTTTATAATATCAATTATTTACTTATTTTCAATATTATTCGTGATTAAGCCAACACTTTCATTCAAAGTTGTCGTGCATCAAATATAATACAAATTTTTGTTTAGAGATTTGATAATAAGTAAATTTATCAATTGAAATAGAATTTTAATTTGAAGATGATTAAATTTATTCAAAACAAATTATAATCTTTAAATTGTCAACAATTTGAGTTGACAAAGTGTTTTCCGAATCTCTTTCTATGTTAATGTCATCATCATTCCACTAATATGCAAGATTTAGTTCTATTTTGAAAACAAAATTTGACACCTTAATTTTAATCATTAATAATTTTAAAAATATACTTTAATACCATGCAATAACATAAATTGGTCAATTAAATTAACATTATCAGCAAGTCTTTTAACATTGTATGAAACCTAATTAACATATAAATTTGTTTGAGTAATTTTAACTTTGAATAGAAAATACTTGAATAACATTGCATCAATCTCATGAGAAAATCCATTACTCACATTTACTCTTTTCTCTCTAAATTCTACAATGGTCTATGCTTGTTTTGGACCATTATGGTGCCAAATTGTTTGACCTGGTGTAATAAATTTTTTGTAGATACATCTAAATTTAATGAATTATATATACATGCAGAGATAGAGATAGATAGATAGATATTAGATGTTAAATTTAGAAATTTATACCCTATTAAATTAAATATAAAAATAAAATTAGTAGGTATAATTACTTTATTTTAATGGGTATTAAATTTTTAAAATATAAAATTTATTATTTTATTGATCGTTAGATGTAAGTTAAATAAAAGGTTCAGATCAAGTGCAAGAGTTTTTAAACTTATACTGGTGTAATCAAAGTAATAAAGTACACCAAATTCTTATTTAGACTTACACCAAATTCTAACTGTACAAATCAATAATCTAACGGTTGAAAAGTTACTTATTGTTTAATCAAAGTAATAAAGTATAAGCACGTAGAAAAAAGTAAATTTTTAACTGTTAGATTATTGATTTCTATGGTTGAGATTGCGTGTAAGTCTTTTAGACTTACGTTTGGTGTCAATTTTACAAACTATTTGAAAGTAGCATTCTTAACACATGTAAGAAAATAATTAAACATTGGCTGATTTTACACTTAAATAAACATAACTTACAAATTTTGATATTTGGAAATAATATATTTTTATTTTCTTTATTATAATTATAAACTAATTATATGAAATCAATATCCACTGTAATAAATTCATAATAGCTTCTTGTTTTTTGAAATATCTTTTAGGTTGATAATAAAAGGAAGAAGAGAAGATGTTCTTAGCAATTTCTCAGGGGTACACATGACTTGAAGTATTTTCAACAATGATCGCAGCAGAAGGGTCAAGTTTTTCTTAATATTGATAAGGTTTGTAAAGAAAATCAAAAGGTTTTGAAATAGATGGATGATGTAATATTTGAAATATGTTTTGAATCTACAAAATTCATTTAATGGGTACACCGCACATTTTGAGACAACTTCTATTTTTTTTTGTCTCTGTAACTTTCCATAACACACCTTTTTTTTTTTTTTTACCAAATCAACGTGGGCCTACTTGATGGTGACACACTTGACAAATTTCTCCCTAAACAATCAAGTGGAGCAACGATCAACAAGACCCTTTCCTCCAACAAGTGACAAATTTCTCGGTAGGCAAAGTCTTTGTCATCATATTTGAACTATTCTCATTAGTATGAATTTTCTCCAATGATAATTGCTTCATCGTCAGTGCATCCCTTATCCAATGATAATGAACCTCAATCTGCTTAGACTTTAAATAAAAGGTCGAGTTCTTGCGGAGATGGATTGCACTTTAGCTATCACGGTGCAAGACATACTTCTCTTGAGAAAGACTTAGCTCTTGTAGAAAATTTTGTATTCACAAGAATTACTTAAAAATAAATGAAAAAAAATTAAATTTGTAATATATTAAACGTGTAAACTGAATTATTGTTATTAAATAATATTATATAAAATATAATTTCTTATCAAAATAAGTTAGATATATATTTAATATTTCATCTATATTATTAATAATTTTTATTCATATAATTTTATAAATAACTTTTCAAATATTATTTTATAATTGAATACTAACTATAAAATTTTTTTACGTAATAATATATTTATATTATTATTATTTTTTTTATTTTTATTAAATTATTATAAATATTAATTTTTTCACTTTTTTTATGAACATTATATTTAATTTGTTTAAAGAAATCACATATTTAATAAATATTTCTAAATTCATAGTAAAGATGACAAAAAAAGTAATACTAGTTAAGTTTATTAAGTTATTTACTATTAAAATGTTTAAATTGAGTTATTTAAATGAAAGTTAATATGTGAAAAAAATAAAAAAAATACTATCATCGTAAAAATTGTAATTATAGATTAATATTACAAAATTCATAAATTATGCAAGAATTAAAAAATATTTATAAATTTAAATTTTAGTTAATCTTAATTTAATAATATTTATTTTTAAAATGAAACAACTTATTTTATATATATATATATGAGAAAAATTTTCTTATACTAGTAGTACTTGAATCAATGGATTGTGACAAGTTTTTACTACTAGATTTGATACTTAACTTTTTTTAATTTGTTCATAAAATGTTCTTTTTTCTTTGTGGGACTAATTAGGGGTGTGCATGGATTGTATTATAAATCAATCTATTTTAATTTTTTTTAAATTAGTTTAAATTTAGTTTAAAATCGGTTTTAAATATAGTAAAAATATACTATAAATATTTTTTGTATTTTTTATTAAATTAATATATTAAAAAATATTTAAATTTTATAATAACTAATATGACTTTATATTTAAGCGCGCGCGCATACACACACAGACATATATATATATATATATAGTTAAGCATAAACATTTTATTAAAGATAAAATATAAGTACAAGAGCTACTGTAATCCATTACATCTTGTCAAGAGAATATTTATATATATTTTAATTTATTAATATTATATTTTTATATTTTATCAAACTAATAAATATTTAGATATATTCTTTTTTTTTTTTATCATCTATCTATTACACAAACTTATTACATGGATTGAATTTTAAATTATTTTATTTTATTTTATTAATCAATTTACAAGTAGTTTTAAAATTTAAATTTAGTTTAGAATCAATTTTAAATTTAATTTTTTTTTTAAAACTAGTTTTAAATTTAGTTTTACGTTAAATTAGTTTAAAATTTAATTTTAATATATTTGTAAATTTTATTTTTAAAATCAAACTAATTTGTTGCAGAAAACATTATAAAAATATTTTAACAATATGTATTAATTATATTATATTTTATAGAAATTTATAAAACATTTACTATTATTTTTAACTTATTTTTAATAAACAAAGTTAGTGATAAAAATTTAAATTAAAACCTATAAAAATAAAAAGTAATAATATAAATAATAATAAAATTATTATGTTATAATATTTTAAAAATTTAAAAGTAAATATAAATATAAAAACAATGATAGTAATTAATTTAAAAATATATTATATTTTAATATCTTTAATATAATATTTATATTTTATAAATATTTTTTTAAATATTTAATTTTAATTATAAAAATTAGAATTAATTAAAAATATTAGTAGTAAAATGTAATTACGATAAAATTTTATAAACTGATATAGTGTAAAAATTTAATAAGTAAAGACATAAGATATTATCTTAATTTGAATAAATAAAAAAATAATAATTTTAAAAAGTAAATTTAAATACTAAATTGATTACATAAATATAGTTAATTAAAAAACCAGTTTAATATAGATCTAAATTTTAAAACTAATTTAATATTAATCATAGATTAGACTTATAAAACTGAAATTTTTATCCAGCCCTATTTTTATATATTGGGACTTAGGATGAAGCCCACTAAATATGAGACTTAAGAAAGAGATATATAGTAAATCAGCAGTCCATTCTTTTTCGTACCGAATCAAGAGAGCAATTGGGAAATATAATGTTTTAAATCCGATACTAATGATTAATTAGTAGTATTAGTACACCATTGACAGCAAAATTGTATGGGGTAACTAAGATATTCCTATGCCAATAAAAACTATAACAGTTCCAATATTCAAAATCTGACAACCTGTTCCATTATAAATATCTCATGACTGCTTGCTAAAGTTATAAAACACTAATCTTCATCAGAACTACTATCTTCAGAAGTCTTTCCTATGCCATCTGATACATTTTTATCCTGCAGGTAAGCAAAACGATGAGTTGCAAGGTAGCTGTGTAGCACAAGAGTAACTTGCTACTAGTTCAAAAGATACTTACAGGCATTTTGTCCCAATCCTTTAGTCTAGAACTTGTCAGCATGTAATTATCTCTTAATGGAGCCCAAGCAGGCTGTTCATCTTCTACCTTGCCTGTGCTTGCATTGGCCTGCACATCAAACAGTTTGAAATTTTGGCGTAAGATGGAAGCTACTTCATTATGATACAATACGGTATTGAAGAAATTGTAAGGGTAGCAAAACATGGTGTTTCACATTAAACTACTTTAGTTTAGAGCTCATAGATTAATTGTTTTAAAGAGAAATAGATGTGCATATAGATTTAAGAACTAGAATTTAGATATTTGTTTTTGTTTTTAATAATATCTCCCAGTTCATGAGTGTTTACTGCTGGTTAAATTCTCTGCAACATTTTATGACCAGTTTTTTTTTTTTTTTTAACATTTTGGATTTTGGGGCTAACAACTATGAAATACGCATGGGCGAGCTGGTAAGACTGAAAGATCTAACCAGTCTGACCATATTTTCAAACACTGCTTGAACTTATTGAGTTGTTAACAAAAAGAATCCAACAAAAGGCTAAAACTAAAAAGAGAACAAGCAGTAACAAATCACCTTTGCAAGGGTGCCGGTTGCTGGAAACGATGACTTCCCTAACTCTGAAAAGAAGGCTTCTTTGGTCCGCTTTCTTATCTCTGGCAGCATACACGCACTAGATAGTTAGAATTGAGCACGCACTATCAAGTTTGAATATATTAGGACCCATACAAATAGAATAGACAAGGATGAACTGAAAAATAGAGTGAAAAATAATTCTGAAATGTATGTACTGTATTACTACTTTCTTAAAAAAGAATAGCAATTCTGAATATTTTCTTGAAATTACAGCATTAGACAACTTACCTTTTGCATCCTTAGTCCTTGAAGGGTCCAACCCTTTCTGAGCAGTTTGTGCCTTATTGACCTGCAGCAGGTGTGAACAATATCTCTCATTCCATAATGATAAAGATACAAAGCAACAGAGAGTCACCGATAGAAAATCGAGGAAGGAAACCAAAACTTGGTTCTGCGAAAACTTACAGCATTGAACAACTTGACAACTGAAAGTAATCCAATGTGATGCATGGTCACAACAACAGTCCAAATCAGTATGAGGAAACTGCATGTCAATAATGAAGCCATAGACTTATGTTTAAAAGAAAATCCAACTCACTTACCTCCTTTTGTTGCAACACTTATTAGAAACTTTTCACGTGAGTCCAAGAAAGTAGCAGGTTTGACATGCCCCTTTTCGGCTAACTGTAACAAGAAATAAGATTACTTACTAATTAAGACTTATTACTCCCAAGCATGTAAAAGTTTGGGTGACAAGAACCTGGTGAAACATATGTCAACACTATCTGGGATAAAATTAAAATCAGTCAACTTGAACTTTACAATTACCATATGCTTCTCCTTTTTTGCCTCTCCCTTGATCTTGCGTTCTGCTTCCTCTTCTGCAAGTTTGTCTATAACAAGTTTCTTGTGCCCTGACAATACTGGACCCTACAGAGTTATCCAAGTCTTAAAAACCAGTTTTCCAATGCTCCATATAAACATAACCGTGTTGTGTTTATGCACCTAACTTACCAATAGGTCATCAGAAATACTCTTCTTTATAATATTCCTGAAGGCCATCTTGAATGCTCTACAACCTTCAGTGAATTTTGTAATTCCTGGCTGAATTTCACCATTATCTTCTCCTTCATCGTCATAGATGCCATTATTCACATCAGTAGCATTCTTATTCCATGTTCTTTGTCGCCCTGTCACTCCTTCATCTTCAGACAGATCTTCACTTTCCACGTCATCCTCCTCATTTCTTTTATTGGAAACACGGACAGTGGCCTCATCTTCTTCATCATCAGAATTATACTCTCGTGCTCGCTTGCGGAAAAGTTTCTTCATTTTTTTGTCTATTTTAACTTTCTTCTGTCCATGGGGTGGTGGCATCACTTTTGCTTTCTTACTTGACTTTTTACGGCCTTGCTTTTTAACAAATTTCCTCTTACCCAGAGCTCTTCCAGGTTCCACCATCGTCACTTCTTCAGCCATGAAATGTTTTTACGATTCAACTTCAACCTGTATATGTCATAGGTAAAGACAAGTAATATTAGTAAATCAGGATCAGAAGTGAGTATCCATCCTAAAATAAAAGGTGAAGTCGGGGGGTGCTGCGTGGTACAGCGAGCATGAACCAAATAAATCATTAATCATGACCAAATTAAATGCCCCATAGCACTGCAATGCCATTCCCGAAACATGCTTATCACCCAACAAAATATAAGTCCAAACCTCACAACATGTCATCGAATCGAAGGTCACGCAAATCACAACACTCAAAACAGTAGAATTGCAACAACCCAAAACCAGCTAATAGCCACTCAAATCAATTTCATTGTATCAAGGGCACCAAGAGAAGAGGATCTCAGTTCATATACATCAAGTCACGTTCAACACATATGACTAACCCACAACTTGGTTCAAATTGCAAGTTTACATCTCACAAACACCTTACATGCAGAAACAAGCTAGAACTCACTAAAATACAATAATCGCTAAAAAAGAAGAAGAAAAGAGAGAATAAATTACCCAAAAGATAGATGCCTCTTATTCCCGGCGAATTGAATACCAAAAGAATTTCCTAGGTTTCTGATTTCTTGTGTTCTTCAAAATGTGCGAGCGAAGGGGTTTACGATGTTGCAAGAGAGGGAAGAGATTATCGAAACCACGGGTCAAGTGGCTTATGGAACGGGTAGGGTGGTACATCTTATTTCATTCGGGTCTTTTTCTTTTTCCTTTTTTTCTAAATTTAAAAATTAAGTTTGCATATAAGTTAAAATTAGTTTAGGGTTTAATGCACTGTGATATTTTATTTTTGAATAAATATCTATATAATATTAATATTAAAGAATAAAATTTTATATTTTATAAATAATTATGCATAATAATTTTTTAAAATAATAATTTTTAAAAACAGTTTTAATTTAATTCTATAATTATAATAATATGTATTAAAATGATAAATAGTTAAAAAATTAAATAATTTTAAAATATAATTTATTTTAAAATAATATTTTTTGAATAGTATAAAAAAATTAATTAATATCAATAATTAATATATATTAATAATCACAAATTTAAGATATAAGACTCTTAGAAGTAAATTTTATATTAAAAAACCAAAAAAGTTAAGATGAATTTCATAAATGTAAAATAGATATTTATAAAAAATAAAAATTATTTAATAAAAAATTAAATAACAACTTTAATCTTCAAAGTTTAAAACAAAATTAACACAAATTTTAAAAAAAATTTAACTATTAAAGTATGAAAGAATGTAATTCACACATTATTTTTATTTAAATTTAATTTTCAATTATATACTTAGTGAATTGTGAACAGATAAGAATTTTTTATATAAAAAATATTAAAAAAATATTAAAATGCACAAATAGATCAAACAAGAAAATATTTACCCATCTGAACCTATTTACTCTAACAAATAATTTAGAGTCAGAATTCGATTTTTAGGGAATTGAATTCTAGATTAGATTTTTTTTATTTTTAATTTTTTTTATGTTTTTATATAATAAAATAAATATTATTATTAAACATATTTATTTTACATATTTATGATAATAAATTATTGGTGTGTAAAAATTGATTACTGGGTAAGTGTACCCGTTGTCAGAGTAATATTATGAAAAATATAGTACAAGTGTTGTATCCACATAGACTGTTATTAAGAATTACTTCCTTAATTACGCAATTGTTAATGAATATAAGAAATAAATTTTTGTTGATAAAATTACTAAAAATAGAAGAATAATAAATTAAAAGGAACAGATTTCTTATGATAATAAATTATAGAAAAGTATGACTAAAAGATTCAAGGGAAAAATGCAAGTATCTAGCTTGTAAATCCTCCTAAGTGTCTAAATAACTAAAATTCTTCTTTAACTACTTAGTTCCAAACCCTTATCGCTGAATTAATACCTTTCTCAAGGATAATGATTTCTAATCCTCGGTTGATCAATTAGAATCTCTTCCTTAATTAATACCCTTAGGTTGCATTAAGTTCATTATGAATTCCATAATTAGGGTTAATCCTAATACAGAAAACTTACGTCTTTCTATCTCTAGAAATACATTCAAATCCTTTTAATTGAGCAATGTTAATTTTATGCAGGAATTTTACTTAATTTCAAACAAAAAAAAAAAGATGGAAAACAATTGATACTACTCAATTAAACCCAAGAGAAAAGAACATGTAATAGCATTAGAAGAATTCCAGAAAATTTGGTCAATTAAGATTCATTATGTCTAAATACTCAAAGGAAAATTAGAACCTAAACATCTTGAAACTAAAATTACAAAAGAGATGAATAAAGGTGCTTGATCCCATCCTTCAGCCGTCTCTGAGTCTTTCTTCTCCCCAAAATAGTGTCCTCTCGGTTTCTGTGCCAAGTTTCCTTTTATATGAATAGTCCAAGGGCTCATCTTCTCGCAAAAATTTAAATTCTAACGCATGTTAAAAGTACACGGCCATGTACTTTGGCCGTGTACATTTCTGGTCTCTAAAAATTGTATTTCACAGCTTTCATGAAAAGTACATGCCTATGTACTTTGACTGTGTACATCTCTGATTTTGATGATACACTTCAATTAACGCGACCAGTGAGATATACGCTTATATACATGGGCAAACGAGCATGTACTTGCCCTTGTATATCAATGACTTCATTGTGTTCTTGATTTATGCAACCAGTGAGATACACACTCATATACACGGATGTGTACTTTCCTGTGTATATCTCTGATTTTTTTTGTGCTTCAATTCCTAATATCTTCTAAACCTTTCACTTATTGATCTTTTTTCCTGAAATATGAATAAAATGAAATTAATAATAAGAACTTTTCTCAATGAATAGCTTAAAACTCTCAATTATCATTCATGAATTACAATGTAGGATCAAGTATAGAAAGTATTTATCAATTATATTTTTAGATAAATAATAATTATATTTTTAAAAACTAATTAAAAAAATTAAATAATAAGTAAATTATTTTATTTTTAAAAAATAATTAAAATATTTAAATAAAAAGTATATTATTTTAGATAGTAATGTTAATGCTTAAATTATTTATACTTAAAGAATAATAATAATATTTTTAAAAACTAAATAAATATATTAAATATTATTCTATTTATTTATTTATTTAAATATATAATTTTGAGTTAATATTTTTAAATATTAGTACGATAAAATGATATTTTCAATAAAATTTTATTTTAATTAAATTAGTTTTTTTAAAATTACATTATTTAATATTATAATTTTTAATACCCTAAACCATAAATAATAATTCCTAATGTTTAATACCCTAAACCCTAAACCTTTAATATTATAATTTTTAATAAAATTTATTTTAGAATAAAAATTTATTTTTAAAAAGTAAATAAAATATTAAATTATAAGTTAATTATTTATATTTGAGACAAATATTTTAAAATTAACATTTTCATATTATAATGTAACATTGATGAAGATAAAGTGCATTAATAAAGATGATAACAAATTTATAACAACATTAATAATTAACTATCTCTATAATGGTGGACAGTTCCACAACGAGGGCGACGTCTGTGACGTGCTGAGTTTCATCGTTGTAGTTGTTACTTTGAGATTTCATGATGAACTTGTGGAGGATTTGGATTATCATGAAGGTCTAGTTGTTGGAATGCAGTTAATGAATTACAATATTCATTAGCAAAATCCAGTTGGTAAAAAGACTGCATGTAAGATTATACTAAAGATGAAGTTGTAAAATCAACTCCAAATAAGTTTGTAAAAAAAATTTTCGATGTTATTGCAAACGAATGTCTTGTGTTAATTATGCTTGTTTCTGGCGTAATGTTTAAAGAAATTGATGCAGTCTTGTGGTACGATAGTGTGGAAGTCATCCCGATTTCAAATGTGTTGGTAGTCTTTAGTTGTTGGTGACTCCTCCTTGGATATTATAGTAGTGGTGGCACAGATAGGAAATAGATGGAATTGACAATGTACCATTCTATGTATTCTTGTGTGTGACACAATGGGCCTTACATTGGATGACCCATTATTGTTAGCTCACGTCTGTTGTTCCATATCTCGATCCATTGAGCATGTCTTGTAACCCAATTCTCATCTTATCTTCCTCTCATGTCAATTTTGTGAAATTTGACTTATTTGTTTGGTGTTATTCAACAATTGTAAAATAAAGGATGGCGGTATATGAAGTCCACAGTTGGACATCTCTATATGCTTCCATGGGTATTGATGTTTGCATATCTTGATATGGCGCCCATATAAACTAAAAATAAATTTAACTTTGTTACTTAAGATGATGTGTAAAAGATAAGAAAATAAATATGAATTCAAATTTTTGTTATGAAGAGTTACCTGATTAGTTTGAATGTGATCAAATATTAATCTGTACCCCACAACATCATTGTGAGGTTTATTTTGAAAGTTTAGTACTCTACCTCTGCTCCATTTGCACATGAGAGGGTATGTTGGTGGATTAGTAGAAATTAGCGTAATATATGACATATGATACCATGTCTAGGATATTAACAGTGATGAGTAACCACCTATTGTTTTACTACCAACTTTCGTGGCTCTGCACATTTTCTTGTACAACATAGCTAAACAAGCAGAACCTCAACTATATTGTCTTGTTCTTTTAAGATTAGTTAATAAAGCTAAATACCTAAGATGTACTTTGTTGCCTATTTTTTCAAGCATCAAAACACCTCCAATTAAACCTAGTATATAAGTCCTACAATGGGCATGAACTTATTCTTCAGATGGTTTTTCTAGTAATGGCAACATGTTGTCTTTTAGCCACTTCAATTTCAACATAAAGCCAATAAGTGACTCTCCTTTAACTGGCACGATATTGAGATATGTGGCACACATTTCCTCATAGTCAAACATTATTGGAGCAATGACTGGCAATCCATCAACTCTTAGCTCGAGTTGAAGTGCAACATCCTCCAGGGTTATGGTGCACTCTCTTGTTAGAAAATGGAATATGTGAGTTTCAGGTCTCCACCTTTCAACCAAAGCTGTTATCAATGTGTGATCCACCTTAAGATGCCTTAACTTTGCTACCCCAGCAAAACCAAGTTATTCAAGTATAGGAACAATTAGAGGACTGGGTTTTGGCATTGAATGACAGAAAGATGAAATCAAGTTTTCAATTCCCTGCAATTATTAACAAATTAGTAACATTATATATAGATATTGATTTACATATTCAATAAATAATGATAATGTGTAAAACTTACCATTCTTCTAATAAAGGCGGACCTATGTTCGTTTTGCTTCCACAACAATATTTTTAGTAATGGGAGCAAAGACAGAGAGAAACGAAGAACAAAGATAGATGCAAATTTGAATGAAAACATGTGACCTTGGATGAACATATTTATAGATAAACTTTGGTACGAGAGAGTAGCATTGGATTCTTGAAAAGTCACTATTCTTGGTCTCCGTGAATGTCAGAAGATATCTTTGTATCTCTTGGTCTACGTGGATGTCAGAAGGAATCTTTGTTTGGGAGAAGAGAAAGCTTGTTTGAAAGTATATGGGATGGCTTGAATGAGAAGAGTATCCAATGCTGGGCATAACTGAGAAGTCACTATCTATTGGTCTACGTGAATGTCAAAAGGCAGCTTTACTGTAAAATATTTAATGGTGTCATAGCCAAGTCACCATCACTCGTAAAATGTGATGAAACATTGAATGATTGAGAATCTAATGTTACCATTATAAATAGTCATATTCGTGTTCATTTTCTTCATTCAATCTTATAAGTTTGTTCTTTGTTCTTGTGAACTTTCTCTTTCTAAACTTATTCATCAGTCACTTTCTTTAATCTAAAAATGTATTCAATCTATATCATTGTTCCCTCTGATCGTGTCATTAACCAATGTCCTAATGAAGGAGTCACGTTCACTTCATCATCAGTCAAATTGGTACATCTAAAGAGAGGAGTGACGCTACAAAGGCTCAAGAAAGTCATTCACACAAAATTCAACCGAGACAAAAATGAAAGGGTGACAATTATATATTTTTGCTACCCAATTAGACTTGGCCTGGGAGTTAGCAACTACACATGTGTTGAATTGAACGATGATGAAGATGTCAAGGACATCCACGATTCAAATCAACTTCAATCAAGTATAGAATTATATGTTATATTTGCTACAAACGTAACCCAGGCACCACAATTTTCACCTTCACATTCACCTTACCAAACATACGAAACCATAAATCCATCTTTTCCAACATATGATAAAAATTTTGACCTTCAGTCATACATACAACTTTTAACTAGTCCATTCATGGACCTCAATGAAATACCCTCCTAACCATTTGAGCAAATCCTATCCTCTCAGCCTCTTAAAAAAACCTCCATTGAAGAAACATGCTGTTGTGGGTCTCCCAATCGAAGTCTTTGATCTTTTTAGTGAGGACGAAGATGAAATCATATCTTAGTAGCACGATGATGAAGAAGACTCCCTTCCACTTCCAAATATTCCACCATCATAACCATTACCAATATACAATCGACCTCTAAATTTTCTAAACTTTTCCAGTCAAATACAAAAACATGACTCTGAGTTCGTGAAATGGTAGTGTATCCGTTTGGAAAACTATTTGTTGGCCAGCGCTTCCTAAAAAAGAATAAGTGCAAGACACCATAAATAGATTTCACATTGTCAATCATTGCACTTACAAGGTGAAGATATCAAGTACAACTAGACTTGTCGTGGAATACGTTCACAACAATTGTGCCTGGAGATGTCGTGCTATATTGCGTACTAAAGAGCAACATTGGAAAATAATGAAGCTTGAAGGGTGCCACACATGTGCTTCCCCACTCATTTCACAGGATCATAACAAGTTCAGATCACGAATAATTTCACAAACCATTCAGTACATTATTGAGACTGATCCATCCACACCCATCGCAACCATCTTAACCCACATAAAGTCCACAATGAATTACACAATCAGCTATAAAATGGGATGGTTGGGAAAACAACATGCCATTAAAATTGGGAGGAATCATATCATAAGTTACCTAGACAGTTGCTTGCAAGACAACTGTATGTTCTGGGCTTCATCTGGAAATTAAGTACACAACCGACATACAAGGGTGGCTATGTCGATGAGAAGAATGTGTCTTCAAGAGATTATTTTGGACCTTCAAGCCATGCATTAATGGTTTTGCCTTCTGCAAACTAACTATTCAAGTGGATGGAACATTTTTGTATGGCAAATACAAAGGGACTTTATTAGTAGCAGTTGCGCAAGACGGCCGCGACAACATAATTCCCATTGCCTTTGCTGTAGTTGAAAGTGAAATCAGCGATGCATGGTTCCTTTTTTTTTTTTTTAGAAACTTAAGGAGGTGCGTAACCCCGCAAGAGGGGTTGTACCTCATTTCGGATCGTCACAAGGCCATAAGAAGTGCATACTCCAGAGATGGAAGTGGTTGGACAAAAACAATTATGTCCATGTCTATTGCATTAGACACATTGCACAAAACTTCATGCGACTATTCAAAAATGCTGCACTAAAGAAAGATGTCATCAATATGGGTAATTTTAATTTTTTACGTACTCTATATTATCATTAATATTTTATATAATTACTTAGCTAGTTATATTAATTTAATTTGTAATCTTTTTTTCAGCATATGGGCTGACTGAACCGAAATTCTTTTACTATTACAACATAGTAAAAGATAATAATCCTAAAGTTGTAAAATGGTTGGATAACATCTCAAAGAAAAAATGGATGCTGGTATGGGACAATGGACGATGTTAGGGACACATGACAATTAGACCTAGCGGGGTCAATCAATTCGATCTTGAAGAAAATCAGAAACTTGTCAATTTGCTCCATGGTCATGGCAACATATATCCGTTGCAATAAGTTCTTTATTGAGAGAGGTAGAGAAGTAGATGCAATGATTAATACTGGACATATATACTTGGAGGTTGCACTAAAACAATTCAAGATACACAGTTACAGGCAAACACTCATAGAACCCTAAACCCTAAACCCTAAACAAGCACTAGATTTTTAGTCGAAGAAACGCAACATCCAATAGAAATTTGACCTGTAGGAAGATTTCTAGTATGATTAGATGAAAGGTGGAGTGATTGTGGCAAGTTCCAAAAGTTCACATATCATGCTTGCATGTACTTGCTTCATGCTTACACACACACTACAACTTTGACATTTACATATCTCCCGTGTATACTTTACACCAAGTTTCTAAGGTATACAAAGGTCAATTTGGAGAACTTAGATATGAAGACTATTAGCCAACTTATATGGGCCCAACTTTGTGTCTAAATTCAGAACTGAAAAAAACTTCAAAGGGTCGACCGAAGTCCAGTAGGATAAGAACAGAGATGGACATTAGAGAACAACAAAGTGGGGCAAAAAATTGTTCTTATTAATTATATATAATAAAATAATTTTTATTATTTGAATTATGTTTATATTTTTATATTATGTGAAAATGAATAAAAATATTAATAATATTTAAAGGTAACCAATCCATGAGGTAACTCCCTTTCACCTACACTATGCTATAAGGCAAGGTAGTACTCAAGAAAGCCCCCTATGAAATAGGGGTCTACCATACTGCTAGAGCTTAAAAGGGTATTTATTTTAAATAGGTAGCTTGCCATATCTACAGGTATAACATAGATGTCTTCGTCTTCTCTGGCAATAGCCAAGTTTACGATAAAAGAAAGTAAAGGTAGCAAGACGATATGAAGTTGTTACACGAGCAAGCTAAGTTTAAGAGCCAATTCATGAATAAAATAGGCTTTTTTCTACTTCTTTTTCTCCTTCATTATATCTTAAAATCGCTCCGCAGAATCTGCCCTTCGAGCGATGGTATAAGGCAAATTTGAATTCCAGAAAGCACATACATGAAAGAACGGAACATGGGGTAAACTCATGTAATAGATAACTCCTAAGATCGAAAACTAGAACTATCTGGGAAACGATTTCATCTTTAAGTGTAGCTATTGTTAAATCATTGACTTTCTCCTCGTTCCAAGTCTTTTTTAACTAGAATTGAATAGTAGCAGAACAAATCCCTCTAAATGCGATCGCATCTTTAGTTTTGGGGTTAAAAATATCACTATATATTCTCATAAATATATAAAAAGAGTCAGTTCTGTTCCCCTCGATTCCCGAAGGTTATAAGACTTTTAGCTTCTTTCCTTTGCCTTTGGTTCAGTCAGTAAGGTTATCCAAATAGTCCATGATGTTGCCCTAATGTTGTAAGGCAAAGGACAAGCGTTAGCTGATTTCTTGGAAGCTCACCCAGCCTCAACAGTTCTTTGCTCTAACCAACTGATCTACCTGATGAAGAAGTTGTACTACCTTAAAAGGTAGTACTCAAGAAAGCCCCCTATGAAATAGGGGTCTACCGTACCGCTAGAGCTTAAAAGGGTATTAAGTAGCTAGCTAAGCTTTAGCTCTAGCCCTCTTCCTCCGGAATACGGGCTTTGGTTACCATACTATAGAGCAATAAAGGCCTTACTCTATTCCTTCCTTTGGTCAGGAATAGTCGGCCTTGTTCTCGTCCCCTTCCCTCACCCCTAGCTACCTAGCAACATAGCTGCATAGCTACATAGCAGCCTAGCTCATTAGCTCCTTTACTAGTGCCTTCCCCTCATGCGAGGATAAGTCACTTTATCGTTTGTGCCCACCGCTAGTAGTTGCTCACTTGCTTGTCCTGCCTCGTTTGGTCGCATTAAGCTGCTCCCTCCTTGGGTTAGGGTTTTCCGAAGACTTTGCTGCCCCGTCGTTACGCCTTTAAGGGGCTACCCTCGGGGCAGTACTAGATCCGTTACCCTCTTACTCGCTCATTACTAGATAGCTCACCCCAAGCACATGAGGTAGGGGTGTTCCCTCTCTTCACTTCACTCTCACTCCGTTAATGAAGAAAGTTACTAGTTAGTGAAAGTTAAAAAGAAGAGAAGAGCTAATTAAAGATAATAAAGGTAATATTTAATAAGAAAGAAATAGTATCTTTTTTAGCAGCTAATCCCTTTATCGTTCGTGCTCCTCGCCCGAGGATCACTCACTTGCTTTCAGTTAATTAAGGGAGTATCCAGTAAATCCTTAGCTCAGTAACTCATTAGCAACAAACAACTAGCAACTAGCAAGAGTTCCCTGCGGGGCTATTACACTTTTTCCCTTCGGGGGAGCTATCTAAAAGTGGTCAGTATTTGCTCCTGCCCCTCACCCGAGAGGCGGAAGCTACTTTCAGATTTAATGTCGTATGTGGTTGTTGAGCACTTGAGCATAGTACGCACACGTGGGAGCTTTAGACAGCTCTAGTTGGGAGTTGGAGTGGGACCCCTGATGAAGGTTGAGAACTGCAGCCCCTAAGGTAACCAATCCTTGAGGTAACTCCTTTTCACCTACACTATGCTAGCTCAAGTACAAGAAGGCAAAACTGGAAGCAGCCATCCGGTGCTTACTGCAGAGCATCGGTACCTTCCGCCGAGTCACGGTGAGTCCCTCTTCTCGGCATGCTATGACCGACTGACGTTGGCTCCATACCCTTAAGCTAGCAAAAGAGAAGGCAAGGGATCCTACTGGATACTTTACCCAATCTTTTGCTAAGGGGAGGAGAAGCAGAGGGGAAGGATGCCCTTGCCCTAGCGGCCGGGGGCCTTTCTAATACATTAATGAAACCAATTGTATGGCTCTTACAGAGCTTGTAAAGGCGTTTCACTAATGCTATAAGGGTTTACTACCTTAAAAGGTAGTACTCAAGAAAGCCCCCTATGAAATAGGGGTCTACCGTACCGCTAGAGCTTAAAAGGGTATTAGGTAGCTAGCTAAGCTTTAGCTCTAGCCCTCTTCCTCCGGAATACGGGCTTTGGTTACCATACCATAGAGCAATAAAGGCCTTACTCTATTCCTTCCTTTGGTTAGGAATAGTCGGCCTTGTTCTCGTCCCCTTCCCTCGCCCCTAGCTACCTAGCAACATAGCTGCATAGCTACATAGCAGCCTAGCTCATTAGCTCCTTTACTAGTGCCTTCCCCTCATGCGAGGATAAGTCACTTTATCGTTTGTGCCCACCGCTAGTAGTTGCTCACTTGCTTGTCCTGCCTCGTTTGGTCGCATTAAGTTGCTCCCTCCTTGGATCAGGGTTTTTTGAAGACTTTGCTGCCCCGTTGTTACGCCTTTAAGGGGCTACCCTCGGGGCAGTACTAGATCCGCTACCCTCTTACTCGCTCGTTACTAGAGGGCTCACCCCAAGCTGATGAGGTAGGGGTGCTTCCTTTCTTCACATGCCAAGTCATCTGCTTTGTATTTTCTGCACTGCGAAAAAGACGTCTTAACCTCGGTATTAGTGGAAAATACCACACGACTTTTGCAAGTGTTGTGTCTTTCTTTAGGTATCGTGATACATTACACTTTGGACATTTCCTTACTGATGCATACTCATTTCGGAACAAAATGCAGTCATTAGGACAAGCATGTATCTTTTCATGGGTCAATCCAATGGAAGCAAGTACTTGTTTAGCCTCATATGTTCTCTTCGGTAGCACGTTATCCTCCGGCAGCATCTCATGTAATAAACTTAGCAGCTCTGTGAAGCTCTTATCAGTCCATCCATTCGAGGCTTTTAAATTATAAAGCTTTAAAACAAAACTCAATCTTGTGAACTTTGTACATCCATTATACAATGGTGTTTCTGCATCATCTTTCAGCCTCTCAAACATCTTTGGACAATCTCTAAGATCTTCTTCAACAACGTTTGGAATTTGTTCAGAATGATCACTCTCATTTGTTCTAAATGTCTCTGAGTAATAGACACTTGATTCCATGTTAGTTGATGTACTTCCACCTTGTATCTCATCGTGCTTTGTCCAACAAGCATATTTTTCATCAATCCCATTGCACATTAGATGTTCTTCCAATTCTTCCGCATTTACTTGTAACATATTCAAACAACACCAACAAGGACAGAGAATAAGGTTGACATCAGTTACATTCTTAATCACAAATCTAATAAACTCTTTGACTCCGTCTTCGTATTCTTCACTTAAATGATCAACTATCATCCAACTTCGATCCATATTTGCTCCAACTACGGTTACGATCATTATAAATGTGAATGTCTTATATTAACTCTCACATGGTAGGGCCCTATCCCATTTGAGAATAAACTTTTTCCAACCTTAATTAACAAATGCTACTTAAATGTTGTATTTTTACTTGACAAAATTTGGGCAACATTTTGCATTAGTCTCCTAGTACATAACTTGAAATATATGAGATGATTTACCTCAATCAAGCATGCACCAAGAGACAATGAGAAATGCTTCAAACTCAAATTTTGTTAAGTATTAAATACAACATTATGAGAAGCAAATGCTAACAAATTAATGAATAAGTTTGTTCACAAACTGTTCAACTTGAACAATTTGAGATTGAAAATAATGATTTATTAAACATTATTTTCAATCTCAAACGGGAAACTATGGTTTCACTCAATTTTACATTTGAAGTCATGACCTACAAAGTTTAATCACTAACAGTAATCATGCATTCATCACATTCTACAATACAACATCAAATTCATTCATACACAGAGGAAATATATATTTCAGGAGCAAAACAAACAAGAATATAAAATTTTTAAAAATCCTAATATCATAGGTTAACAAACACAACAACATGCTCTTCCATTATAACTAACCAGTGTCCTAATATCATGTTCAACAAATCATAAAAAATCATTCCAACAACATTTCAGAGGTTAACAAACTAAGATTGAACCTGCCCATATCAACTTTTACAAAATAAAAAGTAATTTCATCCTCTTTGTTCACACGGCAGCAATGGTCAACATGTTAATAATATTTAGTTCATACAAATTATAAACACAGTAACATGCACTAACCTGGAATTGAGAAAGAAGTGCAAATTTGTCGCAGTTCAGCTAGGATCAGAAATGGAGGAGACGTTGTCACTGTTCAACGTCAAAAACAGAGATACGTATCAGTGAACAGAGAGAATGAGAGAGTACAAATGTCCAAACATGGCCACAAAACAAAGAAACGATTATGAATATACCTTCAATTTCTGATTGTGATGTCAGGTGTGCTTATTCCTCTGCAAAAATTTCTCAAACCACTGAATAGAGAGAATTTTTAAATACAGACTTGGTGGGATGACAGGGATAACCAGATTAGGGTTTTAAAAATACAACTCTAAGAAGTATATATTAGAGAGTGGTTCCAAATGAACCGCTCTTAGAAGTCAATATTAGAGAGCGATTCCAATTGAATCGCTATAAGAAGTATATATTAGAGAGCAATTGAGGCAGAACCGCTCTCTTAGTGTTTTATACAAAGCGGTTATTACTAACTGCTATCTAAGTAGGCGCTTCAAAAGCTAATTTTTGGCGTAGTGATACCATGCATGGTTATAAAACCATCAAACACAAGAATGTCTTTTAAGTTTCAGTGTCGACAGTTTCCAATTGCAGTAAGTTTTACAATGACCATAAATAAAAGTCAAGGTCAAATTTGTTTAATGTTGGTCTGTATTTGTCAAAGCCTATTTTTTTTTTCTATGGACAATTATATGTGATTGATTATCTTTAGAGTTAAAAATAAAAAGGTTTTAAGATTCTAATATGCAGTGAAAAAATATTGTTTCAAACATAACTGCAAATGTTGTTTACAAAGAAGTTTTGGATAAACTTTTGTAATGTTTAATTGGTTGATACAAATTAATAATATGTATTTACAAAAGTCTTTTTTTAATAATACTAGTAAATGATTATATTAATAAATATGAATGCTCTTAGAATTATTTTTAAAAGCATTAGAACTTTTATTTTAATATAAAAATTTTCAAGAATCATATGTTTGATTGTTTGTTTGAGTAAAGATGTTACTTATCAAATAGTTTATGAGATTGATATACTCATTTTTATATTCCATATGTCTCTTTTGCATAAATATTTTGAGAGCAAAATGAATAATTGAGCACTCACTGCATGGTGTTTTCCTCTTGGGAAGGTCAGTGGAACTTTAATTCAATTAATAAGACCATTATATTTATAATAAATAAGTTGCACACCTCAGGAGATGAATAAGTAATAACCCGTATTTTACTCCTATGATAATTGTTAATCTATTTCGGGTCTAGATCTCATTCCCTATGAATTGTACTCTTCACTATTTAAGGTTTCATAATAGAAGACCTAGTTTTGGTGGCCAATAAATGGTGTGACGGTAATGGCAAGATAGTAGTTTATATAAACAACGTATATATTTGTTTATAGGCATTCTACACTTGTTTAAAATAGCATATTGATGGTCAGTTATTTATGTTAAAATAAAGATGGGTACGAGGACATCTCAAAAATTGTAGCACGGAGAGAAGAAACTGAAAAAGACACCTAGCCGACTAGGTTATTGTTCAACCAGCAGAAAGAGAAGAAAAGAAATTAAATGTAATGGTTTTCACAAATAAAAAAAGAAACAACTTTTGGATTAAAAAAGACAAAAAGGCTTAACAATTAGGATAATTTTAAAATTACATTAAAGAAAAAAAGACAGTAGTGTTAAAACTATCATCCTTAAAAAATTAGATTTTAATATTGTTTTAACGATGAATTTAAAGATTTACAGTTGTTTGTCTATTTTGTTAAGTGAATTGTAAGTTAAATTAATATATTTTTTTTTTAATAACATCAAGAAACTAAACAAATAGAAAAAAATAAACCAACTACAAGGGTAATGTAAAATCAATTCCCAAATATACCAAAACAAAATTAATATTACTATTAATATAATGAAGCAATCAAAATGTGAATACCTAAAATATCGATCATATCTTGTGAAGATTTTTTTAATTTTTTCGCAAATAATTATTATAAATAGTGTATGTACAAATTAATTTGTTTGTTCATTAGTTCTTATTTATATGGAGTGCCATCTACATAAGGAAATTAATTTCTTCCCTTTAAAGAATAAAATTAAAAACATAAACAAACATAATAATAATAAAGTTAATTAATATAAACACTCGTTGAAACATAATCAATAGAATAAAAACAGGAAAAAGAATGGAAAGAATAGCATAAGCATCATCAATCAGTGACTAATTATGGGTGTTTGGTTCCCCAGAATCACCAAGGGAGTATCGTCTTTTTGTGCCTGTGATGGTCGGGCACACCAGGGTAGTAAGGAATTCCAATATCCTCAATCCAATCACTGCCATGAAAGAACTTGGAAGGAGCAAACAAACGTGCAGCTTTGGAATTGAGGTTCCAAATTCCAGCCCAATTCACACGCTTCAATTTGTCTGATCCAGGCCCTGTGTTGTGGTACTCCACATAAAAGCATGTGTCCATTCCGGTGGGGCCTTCTGGTCCTTGCCATGGCAAATACCCATCAGGGTGAATCAAATCGTCAATGTAAGTGTCCATAACCACCGTCCTTGAGTAATTCTTCCAAGGACGTGCTAGATAAGCCTTGTTCTCGAACCTCACTGGGTAGAACTCAGGGTCAGACACAATGGACCCACCTTGGATGACTATTGCTGAAGGTTGTTGCCTTTCTTTTCTTCCCTGTGCTGTCACGATGCATTGTTGGTTCTTCATCGGCTTTCGCACCACGAAAGTGCAGTTTTGGAAAACGGCTAAAGCGTTCCCAAAGACGAAGTCGATGGTGCCCGAAATGGTGCAGTCTCGGTAGAATTGACGCATTGTGTGTACGTAAAGCGTGTCTTGGTACCCATCCATTGAGCAGTTGTAGAAGATGGACTTATCTCCTTGAACCCTCAATGCCACTGCTTGGTGCTTTTCCGGCCCAGCCGAGTTCTCGAACCCCATGTTGATAGCTACGAAGTAATTTCCTTGAATTGCTGTAGCCATGTACGCATGCATATAAAATGAATGTTTTGATTAATTTACATTATTTTAATGAATATATCCTTTGTTTATGAGAAATATTCAGTAAACATGTATTTCCACAAATAACAGAGACAGAAATTATAGATTTGATGATATGAAAATAGAACAGAAGACATACCAACAGTGGCGGTTTTGTAGGTGTTAATCCCATCTATGAAGTTTTTGTGGCCAGTGATTCGCGTCCTTTTGCCACCATCACCCACAAAAAACACGTGTGTCATTTGCTCGGTGACTTCAACATACTCTGGGTAAATCCCTTCCTTGATGTAGATCACAAATGGCCTTTCGTTCTCCTCAGGCACCTTCTTCAATGCCTCATTCACGCTCCTGCAATCACCGCTCCCATCCATGGCCACAGTCACATTAGGCTTGAGTTTAAATGCATCCAGGATCCTCCGGCGATCATCGGAATGTTCTAGAAGGAGGCGACGCCCAAGTAACTGGGTGACATTCCAATCGGCGACACTGTCGGCTAGTTCCGTGACGATGGCAAGGATGTTACTGCTCATGTGCATGCTCTGCGTTAAAAGCTCTTCCATCCTTTTACTGGCTTCGCTGGTGCTGTTCTCGAAGCCGTCCAAGCAAGTGTCTTGGTACGTCACTGCGCCACTGAGCCACACCTTCAAGTTCATGAGGATCTCCTCCAAATTTCTCAGATCGAACTCGCCGATTCCGTCGAGCGACCTTCTCAGTTCCTCAATTGAGAGGTTCATGAGTTGCTTGCACGTCTCAAGTGCCATCTTGGCCCTTGGCTCCTTCTCGACCTCGTGCATGAGATCCGTGTCCTTGATTTTGTTCTCAATTTTGGCAATGGTGACGTTGAAGGCGATTTTGATGAGTTCTTTTGGGTCTGTGGTGTTGCCAGCCACTGTTACGAGGCTTTCCTCGCATTCTTTTTTGTAGTCGGTGGGATGGCAAAAGGTTTGAACAGCTTTCACGGTGGAAGCCACGTGTCTGTTCTTGTTGTCCTCTGTTTCGTTGTCAGAGCCATCTTTTTGACGGACTGTCACGGCGGCAACCACCATAGCCACCAATAATAGGGCTGAGACTCCCATTATGGCGATTCTCCTTCCCTTTTGTGCATCTCCTTCCCCTGACATATTCTCCCCCCGTAATTGACCACTTTCTCACCTGTTGCGAAATATACATTATAAAAATCAATGTTAAACCCTAATTTTGAGCGAAGAACAATCAACAATAATATCACATCAATGATTGCTAGGAAGAGATTAAAGAAAAAGAATTATATATATATATATATATATATATATGAATAAGCATTAATATAATTAACTTGATAAATGCTTAATGATTGGTTGGTGCACTTACTACGGAAAAGAAGGAGCCCTGAACAAGGGAAGTAATCTCCTTAGGCGGTGGCAATCCCGTCAACGTTCTTTGGAGAGCCAATTCTCCGTCGAAGTTCGCCGGAGATTGCAACTTGCGATTTGGGGCAAAAGTTAGTCAGTATTTATATACGTCAAACAATGGCTTTTTACAGCAAATAGAAGTTGGTTTAATCCAATGTGATTGGTTCTAGCTACAATGCCAGATAAGTACCCTTTCTGAAAAATAGGACGCGGCAGCCACACATAGTATATTGCTTAAATTTGTATTTCATTTACACAACATAAATCTATATATTTTTTAATTTTACTATATACTTTTTTCCCTCTTTACTTTGTGTTTTTTAATTATATATTATATACAAAATATATAAAAAGGTAGCAATAATACAATTTCCCTTTTACTTTTTCTAAAATATTTTACGTTGATTCATTAACTTGGAAAAAAAATAAATTATAATTATATATTATATATTTGGAAAATAGTTGGTAAACATTGCTTAAGCATTTTTTTGCTACTCTTTCTAAATTTATTTAAGCCAATTTTTCTGCAAAATTGACTTAAGCGAATTTGTTTTAACTTAAGTTAAAATCATTTTTTATCAAAATTTACTTAAAGCTAAAAAATTTCGCTTAAGCGAATACAAAACTGTAGTCTGCAGTTCCTGCCAGAACTGCAGACGATCCGGATTCTTATATAGCACCTAATTACATGTTGAATAAAATATAAATATATTTTTTTATCAGAAAAAATGTGTGACATGCTCGTTTTTCTAAGCATACTTTCTTCGTTATAACAAGAATTGAAAATGCGTACTTCTTAGGCAATTTTCCATTTCCTTGCCCAACATATAATGTCTCCTTTCTTCAACATACAAACATATGGTAACGTTTGGCTATCCATTTCCATTTGTTCTTGATCCTTCTATTACCTCACTTGTGCACAGCTAACTACTTTGCGTAAGAAGGTGATCACACCCACCATTGAAGCTAATAATATGTCAAACAACACAATTCTATGAAAGAAAAGCTTGTCTATCGAGAAGAAGGTGATTGCTTCTTTATCTTGTTCTTCATCTTCGTCTTTCATCTCTCATGGCATTTGCTACAAGCATATATATAAATTACTTTTACTGACTTTCTATAATGCATCCTGAAGAAAAGTTTTGGAGGGATCCACAAAATTGGAAGGTAAGTATGAATATGAGTATTTTGTGTATGGACAATTAATCCTTGTATGTTTCATGATTATTTGACTGTTTGTTATGACAAGACCATGGAAACTTATAATTACTTCAAATTGGTTAAGGATGAAGAACTAGACCTAGTCAAAAGGGTGCAGGAGTTTAAAGCCTTTGAAGAAGAGATTGAACAACTGAAAATGGAGGAAGAGGAAATGAAAGAAATCTACGTGCATGGAGCTACAGAAGAAATTAAGAAGCTTAAAAATGGTGTGACCAGCTGGAAAAAAAGATGAACAATTGGAAAGAAAAGTTGAGAACTTGCATAGGAAGTTGATTGATGAGGGAAGTAGCAATAATTGTTTGCCTATCTTGACCTTTTTCATTGCCTATTAACGATTTATTTTTGCACCTTTTATACTGTGAAATCTAATGGTTTAAAGCAAAGTATGTAGATTTAGTTTAGATGCAGAGATGTGGTACTTTAGGGCAATGATCTACACACAGTGGATGTGTAACTGACTATATGTATTTTGTTGTTGAGTTTAACGAAAAAAATTAATATCAATCTTTAAAATGAATTTTAACTTTAAACATTAAAATTAATTTTAAACAAACTAAAAATGCTAAAATTTATGAAAAAATTAAAATGTTTAGTATATTGAGAATATAATTAAAAATATAATGAATGTTTTTGTTTTTTCAATAGATAATTACTTTTCAACACTACCTCATAATTACTTTTTGCAAAAGTTTAAACAATCAAACCCTTATTATGTGTTTTTTTTGTGCATATATCTTTATTCCTTTTCCCTTCAATATTTTGAGGTCTATAATTTAAAATTGTTCAACAAAACAACCAAAATTGATTAACAAATATTTAAACAGTATCAAAAATGGTTTGACGTTACTCACCTCTATTTCTATTTCATATAATCAAATCATTAATTTCTTTCTCTTTTATTTGTGCAAATACATGTTTACTAAATATTTTCCATAAACAAAAAATATATCCATTAAAATGAATTAAAAATGTATTTAAAATAATGTAAAGTGATCAAAACATTTGTTCTATATTTTTGAGAGATTAAACTAATTAATTAATTTATGCATCCATTCATGGCTAGAACAAATCAAGGAACTTTACATGCACACAATGCATTAAATCTACTAAGACTGCACCATCAACTCCCTCTTGAGGAATGTACTAGCTAGCCATTTTCCAAAATTGCATTTTCGTGATACGAAACCTGATTAAGAACCAACAGTGCAGCACCTTGAGTTCTACCCTGTGAGGTTCAAGAACAGTGCTTATCTAGCGCGTCTTTTGTAGATTGATGATATTGGGATTTATTACTAACCTGATGTGTCTGCCCATCATAGGCACAAAAAGACAATACTTAGTGATATTTGGGATCCAAACACCTCAATTAGTCATTAAATGCCTGTGTTGTGCTATTAGGCTTCTTTTTGTTCTTTGTTCTGTTTTCATTTTAAATTAGGTCTTAAGTGGGTGTTTATGTTAATTCTATGTTCTTGAAAGATCAATCATAAATGATGTGATTTAAATTCTTTCGATCATTTTGTTGTACAAGAAGGCTAACTGTACACTTTATAATACATACTCAAGCGTTAATTATTTATTAAAAACTACAAAATTAATCATAAGTGATGTAATTTAAATCCTTTGAGCGATTTTGTTGATATGAAATTTATTTTATTATTTTTTTTATATTTTAAATTTCATTTTAAAAGATAAAGAAATTAATTTTCTTACGTAAATGAATAAGAATTAATGTACAAACAAATTTATTTATATAAAAACTATTTACAATAATTATTTGCAAAGAAAATTTAAAAGACTTTGATATCATAATTATTCACGTTCAATCGTAGACAAAAAAAAAATGTTGAGTAATATATCAAATTCTTCAAAGTGATAAAAAAAATCAAAACCTAATTTTTTTTAAGGAAGTTATTTTTAACACTATTTTTTTACTATACACACTAATCTATCTTTTCAATATAATTTGTAAAATATCATAATTGTGAAGTCTTTTCATCTTTTTTATAAAAAAAAATTGTCTCTTTCTTTATTTTCTAAAACTATTACATTTAATTTCATTTTTTCTCTTCCTCTAGACTCTATCATATCACTATCATTAAGACCATACGAGAAATAGTAATAAATATATTATATGTAGTTCTTTATTTTACTTTTTAAGGATTTATGTATTTTTAATTATACATTTCGTTAATTTAGTCTGATGTGTTATGACTTGTATTTTTATGTTATAATCTAGTAGGGTATCGTTTGTCTTTATACTCATTAATATAATGGTTAATACTTGCATAAAAAAAATTCATAACTTAAATTTTAGTCATATTTTATTAATAACTATTATGTGGATAAAAATACTTGCATTACGTTTGACTAACTTAATTTATTAAAGACAATGGCGTTAGTTATGACCAACTTAGTTATAATTTCTACAACTTTATTTGATTTGTGATTCAACTCAATTCATTTCATTTTTAATATGAGTTGACTTTAATCGTCTTTTACCTCTTGCTCTTTTATAATGAAACACTAATATTTATTTATTATTTATAAAGATATTGCTTTCATTTTAGAGAGAATATCACTCTAACGAATATACATTTAAAAAGTGTTGCATTGAATAAATTAGGTCAGCATATTGACAAAGAAAAATATTCACAGCAATACATGTGGAATAGAAGTACTAATGCTATATTGCATTTTTTGACTTTTTTATAAAAAATACTTTTTCAAAAACTATTTTTTAAAATAGAATTTTTTTAAAACTAATTCTCAGTCTGATATTTATTTTTTGCCACATTAGCAGTAATATTGTCCCAATATAAATGATAATAATTTTTTATTATTATTTTAATAAATTATTATTTACCTACAAATTAACACTTGTCATAAAAAAGTGTGTATCAAATAAAATAAAATGATCTTAATTTTTTTTTATTATTTTAATAATTTATCGATTAAAAATAGTCGATACTGCTATCACCCCAATTTTTTCGATACCCTCTGTAACTTGAAGTGTCATAATACAGTTTCATTGGAGATCAGAGTAAATGGATATGTGCAATTGATGAGAGAGATTAATGGGAATGATAGCATAGGGTTTATGGTAAAAAAAGTACATGAATAACAGCATCGAGTACATGAATGATAGCTCAATATATCCAAAAACATTTATGAGCCTGCAATTGGTTTTCTATTTCGTTCCCATTATTCCCTCTCGTTAATCCCACATATCCATATGAATTTATATTCCGACTTTTCAAATTACAGAAGGTATCGGAAAAAATGGAAAGATAGCAGTATCAACCATTTTCCAATGATAATTTATTAAAATAAAATAAAAATTAATATTATTTTATTTTATCTAATATTTTTTTATGACATGTGTCAATACGTAGATAATATTGACCATATTGAAATGATAACTTATTAAAGTAATAATAAAAAATTATTATTATTTAAATAAAAATAATACTATTGCTGATATAACAAAAAAATACTAAATAAAAAATTAATGAATTTATGTATAATTATTATTACTTTTTTTTACAATATCAATGAATAATTTATATTATCTTAAATTATAAAGAATTTATGTATAATTTACGCTATCTTAAATTCACTTTCAATACGAATCTTTAAATTTAAGTATAAATTTAAATTTTTTTAATTCACAAATTAAAATATTTGTTTAATTATTAAATTATTTTTAACAATTTGCAATATAGTTGTATGATTTTTCTTCACCTTCTATATTTCTTATCATATGATACATGTATAACTGTGTTATCTGATATCCTAAATATTAATCTTATAAAAATAATTGTAATATCAAAATAAATTTTCTTTTACTAAATTTAATCTTTATCAATCAATTTTAGAATTTTTACAATAGAATTACGTGACTTGAGTTTTTCATTGTATCTAGGATATGTAGGAGTGGTAAATTCGTCAAGTCAAAATAAATTTTAATTTTTTTTTATAATATATCAATTAATATTTTAATAAATAATTTTTTTTTTAAAAATAAAATAGCAACAGTTATTATTAGAGGTTAAATAGATATTTTAAAATTAAAATAAATTTGTACAATTAAATTAAGATAATTATTATTTGAACAGACATTATAGGACGTTAATACTTTTCTTACACATAAATGATCTCAAATTCATTTTTTTATTTCAAAGAACATAACATTCTAAAAGTTTTTCCAAAGTTTTTCGTTAATAAATTTTGGTGGCGATTCCTCTAATATTTTTAGAATACATTTTTATTCAAAAAAGATGTTTTTCTTAAAACATTTTTGTTGTACTTTTACAACCTCTATTGCGACAGTGACTACCCCTTTATGTTATTGGAGTAAATATTTTTATAACCTCAACTTATTTTTTGTATGTCACACTAACGAGCAATGTGTGACGAAACTTTGCAATGATTTTTTTTTGAATTTGCATAATTAATTTACAACAAAATATGCTTTTGTTGTTAAGGTCAGAGTTAGCCTCTTCTCTATGCTTTACAAAATATTCAATCAAACATCATAATGACTTTTACAAGTGCAGTTATGAGTAGGTTTCTAGCACTTTTCAAAACTTTATTAATTACTTTTGAAAGATTCGTGGCTACGTGTGCATAACGTTGTCCTTCCTCATCATAAGACAATGCCCATTTCTCCTTAGATATGCAATCAATCCACCTTTTTATGTCTTCAAATTCATTGCAGAATATTGTCAATTTTTGCTGATATTACCTTTGGTGGTGTATATATAACCTACAAATGAATGTAAATAAAACATTAGTAATCCATGGCTTAACAATCAATTATGCCTAATAATATACATGATACATAAATACAAGATATACTTGATTTTATTAGGTCTTTCTTCAATGCTATATTTTTAAATTGGTGATTGAAGTTGCTAGCAATATGACAAATGCAATATACATGATACACATTTAGAGGTTATCATCCAATGTGTGGATTTGCCATTGCCTCTTTTATACTTTGATGCTGATTTGATATAAAAAAATTCTCAATTTATCAGTAACATGCAAACAAATTATTCCCAAAAAACATTCTCATGCTGACAGAGTTTCTCCTTCAACAATTGTAAAAGCTATTGGAAGAACATAATTATTTCTATCTTGAATTGTTGCAATGAGCAACATGTGGTGATACTTACCATATAAAAGTGTCTCATTGATAAAACTTTTTGGCAAGCGCACCAAATCGTTGAAGTTACAAAGATTATCGTGCACAGGAATAAGTGTTAAGTATCAAACCACAAGAATATTACTAGTTGGGTCACCAAAAACAGGGTATATATAGTAATACGAAATTAAACAAAGCATAATTGTAAAATTGAAAGTAAAGGTGCTGGAATTACAATTAATAAATAGACAAAAGTAAAACTTAATACAGAAAATAATTAACAGGACTGCAGAATGTAAATAACTCAAGTAGAGAAAATGAGTTTTTGCAAAGATTAATAAATGGGTTGAGATTAGAATCCCTTATATCTTGCCCCTTGCTTAAAATATACTTGTAACTCAAAATATAGTCAATCTAATGGTCATGTTATCTAAATTATCCAACTCCAATTCCTTGGTAATTGGTTCTAAAATGACTTTTAATCTCCTAATCCCTTAGGTAAACAAAAAATGTTCAACATTAAGGATAAAATCCATATGACCACATTATCATAAATTTTTATTCCTAGACAATTCATAATAAGCATTTTAACCCCAGTCCAAGAAAGTCCACAACTTTCCAGCAATGAACTCTTTTTCATCAACCCTATTCACATAGAACAGCGAAGCATTAAGTACATAATTAAAAAGTTAGACTAAAGCTTCTATCTTGAGTCACATACAATGCTTAGTTCATTGCAATGGGTAAAAGTATAAGTTCATCTTTACTCAACTCCAAGAGATTTAACAAGACATAATAGAAACGAAAAGAAACAAACTAAAATATATTGAAAAGATAAGAATCATGTTCAGCAGATAAACTTACAGCAAACGAAAATGAAAAAGCTATTGTTTCATTACAAAGTAAAGAAGAATGAAAAAAGGATGTCCATATCTTTCATCTAAATCCTAGTAATGAAAGGAAAGGAATGACCTAGCCAACATTTCCTGAAGAGGAATGTTCGAAAACCTAAAAATTCTGTCTTGGAAAACACAAAAAGACTAAAAACAAAAAGTTCCAAGACGCTGTCTTTTTCAGAAAATTCTACTTTCATAGATTCTGTCAGCATCGTGTCCCCACAAACGAAAGTTGATGTCCCCACAAAGTATGTCCTGCAGCTATTGCATCTTTTACTCTTTAAATCACAATTCCAAATTCCTTTTAATTCCTTCAAAAATGAAATGCCAAATATCAGAATATGACTATTCAATAAATTTTTAGCAATCACCATATTCCATTGAATTTTCTAATTAATTGCATTAACTAATAATTTTAATTCAATGAAACATGCTAAAAACCTTAAATTTTTCTCTGAGTCAATGACTCATCACAATCCCAAACTTAAATGTTTGCTTGTCCTCAAGCAAATTTTTTTCTTTTTTCAACATGAATAGCTAGTTCCCAGAAAAATTGACACAATTAAATCTCTGTTTTGAATTTCTCTTTTCATTCTGTTTTTGTTTTCTATTTTTTTATTTTCTTTTATTTTCTTTCCTTTTTTTTTGAAGTAAATTGAATGGTACTCAATTTGAATACTTACTAACTGCAGCAATTGACCAAAATGGCTCTCTCAACATATATAATCATACACCCATATACAATTTCCCAACCCCAAACTTAAAAGGATTGCTTGTCCTCAAGTAATTTCTAATAGAAACTCCAAACTTAGAATTTGCTAAGTTATCCAAATTAGTGCTCATGCTTTCTAAGTTATAAGGAGGGATAAGTGTTTGGGCATGTTTGGTGGTAGTGTAGAGGTGAGAGAAAATTTTGGCCAAGCTCAAAAGGGCTAGCAAGGGTTGAATGAAAGGTTGGCATTTTAGTTGAAGGTAGCTAAAAACAAAAATGGACTCAATCATTTTAGAACATAAATGCATGGGTAGAGGACAAAGAAAAGTGACAAATCATGCAAAGAATTTTAAAATCTAGCAGGCTTACTCTCATCAAGAAAAATTAAGTTCAATGCTTACCATGGCAATTTTTTGGAATTTAAAACAATCATGGTGGTCAGCAATGTTCAAAAATTGTGTAAATTCACAAACAATGTGGTGCACAACAGAGATGCAAGATTTATACAGTTAGTTAGGATCACATTTCAGAGAACAGAACAAAATTAGGGAGAGTAAAAAGAGACTCCCCTGTGTATATGAATTAAGCTGAGGTGTGGGGCTTGCCTCTTGCTTTCTTTGTTAAAAATACTTGGACTGTTCAGAATATAAATGACAACAAACACACACACACACACATATATATAAACTGCATAGAATTTTGCTGTGCAAATTGCAGGCTGCATAATGAAGAAAGAATTACTGAGCAAAACAGAATTTTGCAGCTACAAAAATGAAGCAATAGTTAAGAATGCATGCTGCACAAAATAGAATTTATAGCAATGAAAAATCCAAGTCTGATTGTTCAAAAAGAGAAGTGCAGCAAATGTATATAAGAATTAACAAAGGACCATAAAAGCATGTACAAATTGCATTTTATAACAAATTTATGCAGCAACAACACATGTACTTGCACTTACAAGACCCAGAAATTAAAAACATTGTGCATTCAAGTGCTGCAAAATTGTGATCACTCATGGTAAAAATAAATTGCATTAAAAAGGAAACCCATGGTGTGCTGAAAAATTGTGTAGCAGAATAAAATAAAAAATTAAGATGCATATGGCAACTGTGTATAATTTTTACAGCACTCAACCAAGATAAAAACTTGCTGAGACAAAATTACCACTAAAGAACAATGAATCTCAAAAATTCTAAATGAGAATTTGGTTACTCAGTATAAATTCCTAAATTTAGGCAAACCAAACTCTTCTACACACCTGATCACATCCAACACATGCCAAAAATTAACCCCACCACTCAGCCATGTCACTCTCCAAGCCAACAAAATAGGAAAAACTCCAAAAATACCAAATAACCCCACCACCAAATTTAGCAAAAAAACTTCAACATTTAAGGACCTTTTTGGACAAACTCAAAGCTGACTTGGAAGGCAGTAAAGAGGCTCAAACTAGACCAAGAAAAAAAAAGAGAAAGAGGAAATCAACACATCCTTGCAACCACACCCAAAAAGGCAAAGACTAAATCAAGGGAGGGGAGTATAGTTCATAAATTAGGGGAATACTTTTGCTAATTAGTTTTAAGTCAAGGGGACCTTTAACCCTTTATATTGAATGAAAATTTTGTGGGTATAATTGATATATGAAAACAAAATTTACTTGCACAAGAAAATCCAAGAAAAACGTTAAAAACAGCGAAAATAGAAAATTTTGCAGAACAATCTTAACCAACTGTAAGTGGGTATTTTGAGAAAATTTTATTGATGACTTTGCTTGTTATGTATTATTGTTATGATATTAGGCTGATTATATGTGAATCCATGCCTTGAAATTGATTGAGGGTTTTGTTAAAGTTTTCCGTTTATAATTAGGAGTTTTCTGTCAAAAATTGTCTACTATTTTTGTAAATATTCTTTTGATACATGATCTGAGTTCTAAGTTTTTGTTTGAGTTTTATATGGCATAAATACTCTAAAATTAGTAAAAATTTTGTGATTAGGCTTTGGTAGAACATAAAAATGAATTTTCATAAATTTTTAAGAAGATTTACAGTTCTGAGATAGTTATAACTGCTTTTGTGCTGATTTTTATTTTTTTTTAAATTTTTGAAAATCACAAAAATTTTCCTAAGATATTGGCTGGTATTATTATAATATTCTTGATATTTTGGATTTATCTTGACTTGAAATAATATTTTAAGTGTATTTTTAAAGATTTTGAATGAAAGGGCAAAAGGAAAATGATTTAAAAATAGAAAAATTACTAAGAAATAAGCTCTCAACTCTTGGACAGTTTTTGGAACCTTTGAAGTATAAGAATCATATGAATTTGACCAAAATATGGAATTAAATTTGAAGGATTGGACCTTTAAATGAGAAAATACTATAATTGGACCATAAATAGACTTCAAAAAGTTTAAAATAATTAATCACATGAGTAGTAGGACCAAAGGAATGTTTTTGACCATATTAAGACCTGGACAATGACTTAGAGGAAAAGGAAAAACGTGCTGGACAACCTGACTTCTTAAAGTTTTGGAAAAAGGACCTAATTGTAATTAATATAATGTAAAAGGACTAAACTGCAAATAATGTAACATATGAAAAAATCTTTGCAAAAATTTTTGTTAGTATTTTATTCATGTAGATAGTTAAATTTTGAAACTTTTCCTACTGGTTTTACTTTATTTGGATTTAAATTGTATTAGTTATGAGTTTTCTAAAATTCTGCTACATGAAAATAGTATTCTGGGGGTAGTATGCCTTGATTCAATTTGGTTTTAATATCTCTGTGTGGTGTTATTTTATCTCTATTTTTGTATAAAAATAAACTTATTAATGAAACTATTCTCACTGGTTTCACTTTATTTGGATTTAAAAAAAAATAGATATGAATTTTTGAATATTATGATGTGTGTAAATGATTCCTGAGAACAACTCACTTTAAGTTCCTTTATTCTTAAAATTCATGCATGATGTAATTTTAGTTATATTTTTGTACAAAACGATACTTCATGAGGAAATCATACTCACTGAGTTTACTTAAATTGGAGTTAAAACAAAATACTTATGATTTTCTAAATTTTCTGTTATATGAAACTAATGGATACTTCATGAGGAAATCATACTTACTGAGTTTACTTAAATTGGAGTTAAAACAAAATACTTATGATTTTCTAAATTTTCTGTTATATGAAACTAATGGTTTGTGCATATTGCTGAGAAACTTGATTTTGTTTTTAAGGATATATATGGCATTATTTTATTCATATTTTTATATGAAAATAGATACTATATGGAAAATATCCTCACTAGTTTGGTTAATTTTGGACTTAAAATAAAATATTTATGATTTTTATATTTAACTGATTCTAAGAAGTGAGTTAATGTGAGTAACAGAGAATAATTAGGACTATTTATGAGATATGAAAGTGATGAATTTCTACTTGTATTTTTCTGTGAAACTATATAAGAAAAGTGAAGGAATACCACTGATTTCAAGAATTTTGGTGGTGAATTGAATAACTTATGATATTTTATATATGCAGTTGCAAAATTATGCTAACCTGTGACATGTACTGATAAAATTAAAGCACGAATTAATGTATGTAAACAGTTTGAATTTGAAAGGATTTTTACTTTGAAATATACATATTACTAAGAATAATCTCACTGGTCTCATGTGTTTTGGAAGAGAATTGAATTTATTACAAATTTTACAATTTACTGGATTCTAAAAGTGGCATCATGTGAGCAGTAGAAAGAAACTAAGTTAAATGTTACTTTCTGTGTAAAAATTATTTATGTGCATATTTTTGTTGAAAAGTAGACACTTAAAGAAATAAAACCTAGGTGATTTCATGATTTTTGGATTTGTATTGAATTAGTTATGAATTTTACAAATTGATACATGAAATCTGAAAAAAAAATCCGAAAATAGCCATGTCCATAAAATGAATGATTCTCTTGTTTTAAGGGATGAATGATTATGATAGTGTGAATCCAATGGGCAGATTAATGGCTAGAATTCATTTTGTGATTATGAAACAATTCATAGGGACAGTGGTTGAAAACGCCAAGTACAGGCGAGGGGCAAATAGTGTTGGTTTTACCACAGGGGATAGTAAGGTACCCAAGTCCTATCAAGAGACCAAACCTAGCTAATTTGTGTCGCAGGCAGTAGGAAATATGCTAAACTATCCTAACAGGCACTAGAGTATACCAAAATTGGTTAGAGTATGAGCCGCTATGAGTGACCATAATAGAATTTGAGCATGGTTGCTTGGTTCCCTATTTGGGATGTTGTACCTATGGCACTATCTGAATTGTGAGCACAAAAATCCCAATCTTTAACCAAGAAAATTAAATGGACAATTAATTACTCTATGGAGGAAAGAAATAATACAAGTAAAATACTATGAGATGCTTATTTATAAGTTATGTAGTGGTTATCTTTATTCAGCAATTAATATTGTCTTATGAAATAATTTATGAATGATTTACTCACCCTTTCTTTGTTTGTGTCTATTAACTATGTTATGGATGCAGAATGAGTGCTAGGAGTATTCCTATTCTTGAGCAGAACATGACTTTTAGTATGGGATCAGGAATGTGGAACCATAATAATGCTAATCAAACTATTTTCTTTACAGGTTGTGTGATACTAACTATTACTACTATTAACAACCCCCATATTGCTCCCATAATTATGCAGAATCCTGTGATACTAACTATTACTACTATTAACAACCCCCATATTACCTGGGCCTTCATGCTGATCCTCCTCCAAATGGATTAGATGACTAAAAGAGAGATCTGCCCGAAAAGAAACAAAAATAGTCAAAAATGGGGTATATGTAAATTATGAGTGCTAGGATCTTTTCGTCTGACCTTCATTTTTCTTTAGTTTGTAACATACTTGAATAACCTAGGAAAAGTAAGAGGTCTGTATTATATTATCTACTGTTGAACAACAACTCCATATATATGTAGATGTGTATTATGTGTGGGATATATGCCTTCATTTATGTTTATTGAATAAGTTAAATTTATTAGAGTCTTTAAGTTGAACATAGTAATATAATAATTAGGATGAAACTGTTAATAATAACAGGGACGTCTCACTACATGTTAGGCAATATGGTTAAAAAAACCTTTATTGCTAAATTTGATTTTGTGGAGAGTATCTCTAGGCCTCTAACTATATATTGTGATAACTCTGTAGTAATTAGTTTCTCTCTCAATAATGAGCTCAAAGCGAACAAAACACTTTGAGACAAAGTTTATGATCGTGAGAGAGAAAATACAAAAGTTTAAAACTCGTGTTGAGTATATCCTTAGCTTATAGCGGTTGATCCCTTAACAAAAGGGATAGTTGTTAAAATTGTTGTTGATCATATAACTCATATAGGTGTAGTAAAGTCCTTTTGATATTTTGGATTAGTGGAGTTTATTCTCATATTTTGTTATGACCTCGTATTTGTAATGTTTTAAGACATTGATAATATTTGAGACATTGTTGTTCAAACAATAGTTATTGTTGTTGCTTTTGCCATATACATTTGTTTTATCTAGTTTAATTGTTATAATTATTATTGTATATGCATATACTGTGATGGCAAATTGTGGAGACATTTTGGACCCAATCTCAATCTTATTGTTGTAATAAGATTTATTGAATCTTATAAAGCATCTTGGGCGGATGCTGGGCCATTTTGTTGGAAAAATTACACATTGTTTATAGCTTGGCATGTCATTTTGTTATGCTTTCCCATTTATCCATATTCCATGTTGTTGTTGAGTCATTGGATATAGGTATCTTATAATGTATGATAGCACTACTTCTTTGAGTATGATTTTCTACATTATTAAGATACGTATAGTTTGTGTTGGCTTATTTTGGCATCTTGTTGTAGTCACATATTGTTGATTAATCTGAAATAATATGATGGTTTTGATTTATGTTGTCCAATTAGGAGACTGTTGAATATTTTATGTGTAGACTGACATAAATCAATTTTTGTTATAACTTTAATTTAATTCCAGATTAATTTGATGCCAAAATATTGAGTTATGTCATTTAGTCCATATTATAAATAATTATTGTTATTGAGCTTATTTGTAATAACTTTAAAGTTATTAGTGGATATGGTTTTATGATTATTATTATTGGGTTGAGTCATAGTGGGTAAGCTCGACCCATCTTGTTATTAACCAGAGAGGCCTCTGCTCCTAATTACTTCAGAGTAACTATTACCCCATTAAGACAGTGTATGTAGAGCATCTGAAAGGGTAATAGGAGGAGTTCTCTCTCTATTTTCTGGTTTTCTCTCGAACTCAAAAATGGACTTGGTAGCCTCAACTATTCCGGGTAATTCTAACACATAATCTTATTATAGTGTTTATTTATCACTTGTCATATTAAGAATTAGATTCTATTTTTCCTTCAGGTTGCACATAAATTTCAAGGTGAGTGTTGGTAATAAATCAATACAGGCCTTAATTGCTTCAACCATCGACTACATTCCATCTACTCATATTCGTAGTATATAAATTTACCAGAAAAACATAACATTGAATTATAAGATCTACTCCAACACAAACTCAATTACATGTGAATTTTTCCTTGTTACCCACCACAACTTTCAATAGTGGGGTTAGGTCACTTTAATTCATAAAAATTAAGCCACTCTTTGTTGGATGAAATTATGAATACTCTCACCATCCACAAGCACTTGGACTTGATACTGAGACATTTGGCCTATTATCTTCAATATTTCTAGGGCTTCTATTCGCTAGACTAAGGTCCCCTTCAAGGTTGGGCTTAGGTGTCACAACACCCTAATCTAATAACAACAATTCAATTGAGATGTGCTATCAAACGGAGGGTTGTCTTCTTCTTCTTGAAAAATGAGCATAAAAAATTTTGCTTTACATCAATGTTTGTTAGCAAGTATACTAGTCAATATATATATATATATATATATATATATATATATATATATTAAAAAAAAGATTCTCATATTGAGTTCTCAAAATATTATTCCACATATATTGTTTCTAATTACTGAGAACATCATAATTTAATTGCTTGAACTAAAATAATGTGCAATAAAATAAGAGGAATTATATAAAGGTTTAAAATAAGAAGATTAATTGAAAGAGAAAAAGAATGCAACGTAACTTTTGACACAAAAACTATTCTAGATAAACTTTGGCATATATTTTCACTTTACACCTTTTTATATTTACTTTTAACTTCAATCCTAGTTTTCCTATGATTGTCAATCACTTATACTAAAACTATTAATACTCAATGGTCATGCAATATTAATATTATTTTTTATAAACTTACACCTCTAGTGGTCATGTAAGAAAAAAAAGGGCCAAAACATACAAAATTCTAAGTTTGTTAATTTAACAATCTATTGAAAGTAAAATTAAGTTTGGTCCATTTAATTCTTTATCCCATATTATCTTATAAGTCTATTAACTATAAGTGGTATGATGGCCTATAATGCAATCAATTATTATATATTAAGAGTGATCAATTCCAAACATACAAATATAACCACACTAAAAAAAAACCAATTGAAAAGGAAACTACAAGGATTATTAAACCAAAAGATCATATAAATTGTGCAAAGGATTCACGGTAACCCAAACTATGAATTTAGCTACTTATAATGAAATAGGAAAAGAAAATAATCCATGTTCATTTAAAAAGAAAACACAAACTAAAGAAATCTCAAAGGAAAATAAATGAAGATAATTTTTGTTCCAAAAAAGGTTTTTTCGATCACTTGTTTAGACTTTGGAAAGGTATCATTTATCTTTACCAATGATCTCCACTTCCCCAAAAGTCATCAAAAGTCGGCTAAGAAAAGGTTCTCAAGTTACAGACTTTGGTTGTCCTTAAATAGGGTTCTCTAGCCCTTAAAAGTCTCTCAATTAGTTACACTAGGAGATAAATACCACCATGCATGACCACAAAGTACTTCTAAACTAACATATTAACCAATATCGTGCTTCTTGTTAAGCGCGACCCTACTTTCAATCAAATTGCAACCAAAGAGTGGTGAGCAAAAAAGGCCAAAGAGGAGGAGACCTACATTTATGCATCCTGTGAATGTCTCAGACATTCTCTTCATGAAGTCAGGCTAACCCAACTACTTGAGACAAGGTGGTGGATTCTTGTGCCATCACTTCATGTTTGATATTGAGTTTGAGTCCAAAAATTAAACTATTCAAAAGGAATGATGGGAGTAATCCCACAATGCGATTAACAAGGGCTTTTAAATCGCTTAAATAGGAGGAAATAGAAGTAATCTGATCGGGGCAAAATTTGCTTGTAAAGCTTGAAGAGGTTCCACGAATGGATTTGGCCATTTCTTTGCATCCAGTGGAACTAGGCAAGTGTTGCACCATCCTTGTAAAATGAAGCCACAATATACATTCCTCCTCATGTGTTTGGTGATAGTAAAAAAACCGTGTGATCTTAAAGATCCATCTAAGACGATTCTATGGGATCGTGAACTTTTTGCTCTTCTTGTATAAGGCCTAAATTATTATTATCAACAAGGCCCATATCAGAATTTGTATTGGACATAACATTTGACATATGTCCTTATTTTGAAAGAGTAAGACGTTCATAATAATTAATTCCGTTTTTATTAATAAATTTTTATTTAAAATATTTATTATATTTTATGTGATAAATATTCTTTAAATAAAAGTTTATCATTTTTAATTACTTAAAATCAGCTGTAGGATTAAGATTTTTCTAATTAATAAATGAAAAAGTCTAGCAGAACATTTGGCTGCCATTGACTTGCCTCTCAGCAGCCATGATCGATGAAGTGTATGCTGGCTCGAGGAGACAAATTTATGCGCCTTTGCTTGCTTAGAAATTAGAAAGAAACGATTTCGTTCGTTAAACTAGGAACAATCAATAAGGTGGGAAAACTTGCGTATTGTAATAATCACATATCAACTTTTATCTTCCTTGTCTTTTTCTGACACATACACCTAACGCCCCAGAGAAAAGAAAATAAACTTGTTGGTTATAAGCACAGGAGATGATGATCAAAGAGTTGAAGTCCAGAGACCATAAGATTTTCGATTGATGCTAGCCAAAAAGCAAAAGTAACATGAATGTGTTCTAAAATGACTCTGAATGAACCTCAATCATGCTTAACAAGCATCTTCGATTTGCGTATGTCGATTAATGGCCCCATAAATCTCCTCATATATTATATATTATAGATATTAGGTAAAATCTTCATATACCCTTTATAATTGAAACTATTTGATACTTTCTCTTATACGTAACCATAGTCATCATTAATTTTATGTCTACTAATAGTAAAATAATAGTAGAATTAGTAGTTTAATTTAAAAAAATGTCTACAAATAAATCATAATCATTGATTTAAAAATATATAAAATATTCTCTTAAATTTATAGGTATTATAGCAATCACCTAGATATTATACTTATAAAATAAGGAAGTAAATGGTCCTTGGAAACAGTAGGGGCATGATAAGGGAAAGTTGAGATGGACCCAACTTTGCTTCTTTATTGGCTTCTTGCCCTAGCAATGATGGGATTCTCGAAGAGGAGCATAAAAGGCTAATTGGAGAGTGTGATGTTGTCATGCATTCCTTGTTTTGTGGTACCATAGTTTTGAAGTAGAAGAGTGAGGAAGTAATAAAAGGGATAGAAGATGAGGTAGTAGCAACTAGCATGTCAAGATTCTCATACCAAAAAGAATATGTTATGATGTAATGGGACCCCATGCATGCATATGTTTCTCATGCAATAGTTTGGGCCTCTGCACAAAAATCAACGTCTTTGCTTCTGTTATACGATGAATAATGAATTGTCTTCTTCCCTCAGCTTCTTATACTTTTACCTTGGATACCCAATATGCAATTCGATCTATATGTTGTGCTCTAATATTATTGCAACCGATTCTAGATTTTTAGTAACTAAAAAGCAGAATAATAATCTTGCACCGGTCACATAAAACTAGGGGGCGTTTGGTGGGAGATTCTTATAAGTTCTTTTAGGAATCTTAAGTCGAAAATGTAAAATTCTTTTTAAAAATTAGAAAATTAACATTTTTAAAAATATTTTTTAACTAATTTTCTTTAAAAATTTATTTTCATAGAAGAAGTAAAAATCAAAGATTCCCATAAAGGTAGAATATCTTTTATAATAAAATATATAATTATATCTCTTAATATTTTGAAAATTTAAACTTAATTTATGTTATTTCTCTATTTTATCATTATTGATTCAAAATTTGTATTGTTAAAATTAATTAACTTAGGTAATATATATATATATATATATATATATATATAATAAAGGTAGATTAATTAATTAGGCAATGTTTTATATATGATTTTAAAAAGTATTATTATACATTATAACAAATTATTATTATAAGGTAAACAATTTTTAATAATATAATTATTTTAGAATTAATTGGTTATTACACTAACTATTATTACAATTGAACGTATTTGTTGTAATTTAATATTAATTAATTGACTTTAACTAATTTATAATTTTAGATTTAAATAATTATATGGTCTTTATATGTAACTCAAATTTGTAAATTAGTCTATACATATAAAAAATTTATAAATTAATTTTCATACGTATATTTATTTTTAATTTAATATTTGTTATTAAATTTAAAGTAAATGATATTAAATAAATAAAAAATTAAATTAAAAATAAATATAATAAAAAAATTAAGACTAACTTACAAGTAAATTAATAAATTAATTTTTGTATATAAAAAATTTGTAAATTAATTTTCACACGATATTTAATTTCATTTTAGTCTAATTATTTTTAATTTAATCTTTACTTATTTAACGTTATTTATTTTAAATTTAATAGTAGAGGTTAAATCAAAAATAAATTTTAATATAATGTCTTATCTAAACCATAATTTTGTATTGATACGAAGAAGAAATATTCGCTATTAACTTTTTAAATGAATGCGAAATTGCGAATATCTGCTCTCGGGAACAAGTAGAAGCAAGGTGAGGGTATTGCACTTCTCAAAAGATCAATAAAAAAACATAGGAACAAGGAAACAAATGAATGAAGTGAAAAGCTAAAGAAGCCAAACCCAACAATAACGTTTGATTGTGCTCAGAACTGCAAGGTTGTTGGCACAAATTTAGGTTCTTTTAAGAACAAGAACAGTCACATTCACAGACAGATACATGGTTAGCAATTTGATTAGTGGCAAATGCAAATGGCAATGACTGAGCCTCAATGGAACACGCTCACGACGCTTTGTTCTGAAAATGGCTGGTCTTACGTCATATTCTGGCGCATTCATCCACAAAATTCCTTGTAAGCCTTTTCTTTTTTGTTTTTCCCTATGTTAACCATGTCTTTTTTCTTTTACATATAGATTTTCGATATGAGAATGATCACGCATTTCCTGCAGGTTGTTGAGCGTGGAAAATGTATATTATGGAGATCAATTGGGAGAAGAGATTGTCAACACGCTTCCAAAGGTTCACTTGATGGGCGAAGGGTACACTCATATTTTCTTTTTTTTCTATTTTGGATGAGATAAAGTGCAAATTTGAAATTTTAAACTTAAATGCATATTATATATGCCAATGGAAGACAAATGGGCTGATTTTGTTGTTATGTACCGTGTAGATTTGTTGGTCAAGCTGCTTTGACCGGCAAGCACAGATGGGTGCACTCAGATGCTCCAACTGAAGAATTGAGTGTGACTGGGTTGCACATTTTTGAGGTAATATTTTTTACTGTTTAATTGAAACCATTTCAACTTCTCATCTGTTTTTGTTTTTATTTTTAATTGATAATTTCCTTTCTTTCTGTAGGATGATTCTTGCTTGTATCAACAGTTCTCTTCTGGGATAAAGGTACCATAAGCACCAAGAAGGGAATTGTTTTTGATAATTGAACCTCCATGCCTTAAGAGTTTTTCATAGGCAAATGCTAACTAGCGTTTATAAATTTGTTGACATCAGTTCTTGGTCTAGTTTCATACAACTAAAAAAAGGTAACTTTTTATTTGAAAAGACATTATTTTTTACATAAAAAATATGAAAGTGTATTTTAGAAATGTAAAATCAGCCCTAAGGGCTGGTATTGACATTTTCTTTTCTCCTATGATTTCTAATGCACTCTTAACATGAATTTCAATATTTTATTTTATTCTTTAACTAGTGCAAAGGACCCCTTTTTCATAGACTCTCTTCCCATAATTTCCTTGGTTAAAGATACCATGGTAGTTTGTAATGTGTCTCAATAAAATACCATGTAAAATATACTTATTTAATTGTCTTTCCTCTTCAAAGTCCTAAACATTGTACATTGAGCTACTATTCTGATTTGCAGACAGTTGCGGTGATATCTGTTAAACCATGCAGAGTGGTACAATGTGGATCCAAAGAGAAGGTTAGTATCACAATTCACAAAAGTGCTTAAAGTTTATGTCATGGTGCATAAATGGATTTGAATGGACATCTTTTATCAAGATAAGTATTAGGGTATGTGCACAAACTTTAAATTGATGGATAAGAAAGTACTATAAAGAGGTTTATTTATATCTGACATTTAATGCAACAAGCATGCTTTCAGATAAGGATTCGCTTTAAAAAGTGTTGTAAATCTGCCATTTAATACAGGGAGCATTCTCAGGATGGTTTTATATAAAGAAAATGAATAATTATTAAAGCAGAGGCTGAGAATCTTAAATCTGCTTTTGTGTATTCAAATTTACTTATTCATATGGCTTTTGGTACTCTCAAAATTCATTGTATCCTTTAAAATCTTTTCAATTTATTACCTTTTTAAGCTTGTTAGTCTTCCAACAACATTTCATCTTGAAGACTAAGACGTAGAAAATTATACTCTTGTTTCAAGAACAGAAGGAGTATTCTAGAATCTAGGACAATTAGGTAAACCAGAAACACTGAAAACAACATTAGCATGGTGATGTTGTTCCCTATCTTTTTTATTCACTTGTGTTATTATCGGATGTCAGTCTGTGCCATGTTTTCATTTGTTTCATTTCTATGCATTGTGATTTTGCATGAAGAAATATTCCTCTGGAATAGCATTTCCATAGACCATATGAAAGCTTCAACTTGGAAATTCTACCGGAGTCAGCTGTTCCTAAATTAGGATGTTAGTTGGCATGCACACTTCACTTTAGCTATTTCATTATTAATTTATATGGTGACATGCCTTCTAAATTACCAGTAACTCATGTTATCTCTCAATTTTGTTTCCATCATAGCCACTAGTTATCTTTTGAATGATACATTAAAATGTTGGTTTATACCACCAATGCCTAAGTGCTAATGGATTATGATAATTTCATTGTTGCAGATTTTGGAGAGATTGGAATTTGTGGAAAAGACACAACGGTTGCTGATGGGGATACAAGATGATGAAGGTATTCTTGATGTACTGTCAAATACAGTTCTATCTTTGGACTCTGAAAGTTATGATCTAAATGGTTGTTGGCTTCCATTTGTTCAGAAAAATTATATGGTTGGAGTCTCAAATATGTTGACGGTGATAACTCCAAAATGTTTTTGGGAATGACATACTCCTCTGCAAGTCTTGATGATTCCTCCCCAATCATGGATAAGAATCTCAAAGAAGGGATGATTCCCATCCATGGATATTCCTCTCATCTTGGTGACCAACAGACATCTACCATAGCAGCTCACATACTCTCCTCGGATAAGGATAATACCAATTCTTCTATCACCAACTTAATTGCTAAAAATCCCAGTTTTGGGACATGGAGTGGTGAAGTTTCATCATTGGAGTCACTGGGGAAGCAACTGGTATCTGAAATAAGGACTCAAGATGTTGAAGATGTGCACGGCAAAATGGAAAATGCATTTTCTTGTGACAAACTTGCAGTTCAGGATTCAGAATTGACCTCATTATATAGTATGCATGGACTGTTAGGCACATTTCAAGACCAAATAGGAAATTCACCGGGTATCCAACATTCTGCTCAATCTAGTATTGTAACAGATAGTTTAAGTATGGTACATGAACTATCCAAGGACTTACAGCCAGTTGATATGTTAGAAGAACTTTTCAAGTTCTTCTCCATGGATGATCTCTGCCAATTGTTAGCTCCTTCTCCAGAGCACAGCATTTATGGAACCGTGACTGCATTGGATAAGTCACTAGAACTTAATCCTACATCTTTTGGTGTGGTTAGTAGTAGTGGTGCCCTTGATGATGAAGTTCCAGTCACATGTCAAGCTCCTCATAGTTCCCTCATAACTGCAGCAAACTTGGACGGTCAAGAAACATCTACATTTATGCATAGTTCTGGAAACAGTGCCTTGGACAGCATGGGAATTGATTTGAGCTGTGACCAAGCTGAGGATTGGTGGGGCAGTATGAGTACTGCTGCCACTGACACTGCTTTCTCTGATTGCATAGGTGGTTCAAGGAAAAGATTATTCTCGGAATTAGGAATTGAAGAGCTTTTGAATGGTTCCAATTTTGAAGATCAATTATCAACCAATAGGAAGAGGGTTGTTCCAGCACATGAGCAGCCTCAAAAGTCAGTGGAACACAATAAGGTGACAAGGAAGAGGGCTAGGCCAGGGGAAACAACTCGACCGAGACCTAAAGATCGTCAGCAAATTCAAGACCGTATTGAAGAATTGAGAGGGATCATCCCGAATGGTGGAAAGGTAAATGTACCTTTGTAAGTCCTTCTGTTAACTAGCAATTTTATTTTTATTTTTCATTTGGAACAAATTTAATTAGAATCTTAACTGCTGAAATTTTTGCTGCTAGACTATGATTTAGTCATTGACATGTTGACATATGTTTGTGCTGATGTAACAGTGTAGCATTGATCATCTGTTAGACCGAACCATCAGATACATGCTCTTCTTACAAAGCATCACAAAGTACGCAGATAAGCTATATGAACCCAATGAGCCTAAGGTAGTTGATTAAACCTTTTTCCACTACTAGCAAAAAGGAAAAGAAAATTCAGCATTCTGTTCTTCATTATCATCGCTAACAATTAAATATCGGTTTTATTTGCATCTTTAGCTAATTGAGCCCAAAAATGAAGAGGTTCTAAAAGATAGTAGCATGGGAGGTAGGAAAAAATGTGATGGTGGTATTACATGGGCATTTGAAGTAGGAGGTCAAACAATGGTATGCCCAATTATAGTTGAGGACATGGGTCCACCTGGCCAAATGCTTATAGAGGTAAGAAAATGAGTGCTATTCTTTTGATTTGATGACAGTATATTCATTGGCATTACTTGGTTGTAGATGCTTTGGGAAGAGCAGGGTTCCCTCCTTGAGATGGTGGACATCATTGGGGGCTTTGGGTTGAATATATTGAAGGGAAAGATGGAAATCAGGGAGAAAAAAATATGGGCACGCTTTATTGTTGAGGTAAATTTTGTTTAGAGTTCAAATATAATTCTACCAACATTAATTGAGTGCAATTCTCTCTCTCATTGTAAAATTTTTTCATTAAATCATACGATTATATGTTTAAATACTTATGGTTGTTTAGCAGAATTATATATTTTTAAGATCATTCATGGACTCACATAACAGTTAAATTAGGACAGTATCTACTGAAACGTAACTTTTTAATCTATATTACACTTTATTTACTATCATTGTGACTTCTAAACAAAGGTTTCCCTTCAAAAACTTTCAAGAACAATAGAGTAGTGTTTTTACAGCTTTTCAGCTTAATTAATTGCAAACTTCATCTTGAACAGACATGTGACGAGGATAGATGTATTTTTTTCCCTCTTTCATCTTCTACAGAAAACATAGACACCTAGAGTGGATTCAGCTAATAAGCATTGTAACATTAGTGATGCTGGTTTTTCCTCAATGAGCAATTATGGGAAAACAGACATGCCACTACTACCCATTGTCATGACAGAGACACTTGGATGATTGTCAATTACTTGCTTGCTAAGATGGGTGTTTTGAAAATAAAATACCAGGGAAGAAGCATGACCAGCATGAAGATATAATTATTTAAATAATTATATATGTGATTCTAGTGGATACACTTGGGAAAATAGGGCAGGGTGGTCTTTATGCCCATGTAAATGATGAAATGTGATTATGATATAGTAATTCGACATTGTAATGGATTGGACCAGATAATTTCACTTAGGCTAACCACAAATTCTTCCCCCTAGTCAGTGTTTTATGCTGGCTCTTCTATGATGTAACACGAATGGAAAATAGAAGGTTGATTGTGTCGAAATTGCTAGGTGACATGTTTCTTGTTATTATGTTGTTTCTTCTGTCATGTTTCTTGAACTAGCTTTGAAAGGAAAGAAAATATGAAAAAAGATATATTTTCTTTTGTTTGGTTGGAGAGAAATTTTGACTTTCAGAAATAAAAATTCAAAATTTTCTCTCCACTCATTTTCTTACACATGAAACAAGGGTTGAGTTAGAAAACTTGAATTTCTATCCATCCCAAGTTAAAACAAGCAATTTGTCACAATTTGTCACCTGATGGCTTTGTATGTTACAGATTATGCAACCGATTGATGCATCTGCAAAGAAGTTTATGAATCTATTTATATCTCATTCATAAAATTAAAATAATCAGTCAAATATTACTCTTGTTATAATTATTTAAATAAACTCTTTAATACATGCTTCATTAGTATAAATATTTTATTTATTATATCCAAATTCTTATATAAATAAAAAGATATTAGTGTGAAAACATAACATTTAATATTATTTTACATTTTAACAGGAATGAGTAAATAAAATAAAATTTTATCTTCTATCTTCTATCTGGATAAATAAATAGTAGTTTGGAGTGATAACTGGTCTCTCCAAGTGCCATAATTTGAAGTTTCTATGTGAAGTGACTTGGGAGTGATGTACCAATTAGGCAAGTATAATCGATGGTGACAACACCATACACACTATTGTGGTGGTGTTAGGTAAGAAGATATACGATCTTTCTTCTGTGGAAGTTTTCCAAAAGAAAAATTGTGATGACAATATTATCATAGAAAAGACCTTTTGATATTAGGATTGGCAATTCAGAAAGAGTCCAATGGCAGTGAAGGAGATAAGTGCTCTATTATACATATATATAATTCCAAAGTGCAATCAGCAGAGACCAACGGGGAATTATCCATTTTTAATTCCAAAAGTCTTGGCTGTCTCCAAATGTTTCAAGCTTTGAAAAATAGAAAGGTCTTATTCATGACCTAATTTGAAGTTAATTTGTGAGGTACGAAAAATACACACAAAGAAAACTTGCTTAAAATTTTAACGTAGTGCTCTTGTCCTAATTCCTAATTTTCTTATCCTAATGAACGCGCCACTATGAATGGGCTTATAAGTTTATGCGATTTACACGCAATCAAAGGTAGCAACGGTGCCACTATGTTCAAGCTTTTTGAGAATTTGATGGATTAGAGATAAATTGTGTATATTCTGATTGACAAATGTTGGTTTTAGGTCAATAAATTAAAGAAAAAGTTTAATGCTTTGATATACAATATAGTTACATGCAAGTGCTTCATGACTCGCACGATATATCTCATCTTATATATAGAATAGGCATTTTCATATTGTATTTTTATGTATTAATGCAAATTTCCAAGATACCGTTTGCAGGCAATAGTGGAACTCGCTTGTTGGTGTCATTTTATACCCAAAAGAGAAATAATATGTATACAGATGAATTCTCATTTATGTAATTTTATCATATAAAATTATAAACATTTGCTTTACACATAGCTACTTTACTTTTTCATGCTATAATGAAAAAATTCATGATAAATTTTCAATTCTATAAAATTTGTTGTCTTATTTACTTTTTTTTTACCTTAGGCTTAGATTAATAAACTCATTTTGGCTCAAAATATTTCTATTTCAATTCTTGATTTGTAATTGTGATCCATTGATGATTTTTTCTACCTGCTTAAAATATTTAGATATTTTACTTTGGAATTAAATGGACAGCTGCACTGGTGGTTTAATAAGATTGAACATTTATAGATAACTCAACATTAAAATTAGATAAACTCAGGCACTAAATTAAGAAATTTGAGCCTAACTCTAAAAAATTAACTCACAGAAATTATGTTTAATTAATTTTTAAGAGCTAATTTATAGACGGATGATTACCCTATTTTTTATGAAAAGTATTTTAACTTTATTTATAACTAAGGTGAGATATTTTAATAAAAACAAAGTAAATTAATTTTATATTATTTTCTTTTAAATCCGTTAGAAGGGGCATGAAGAAAAATAGTGTATGTTTTTATAATTATTAGTAAAGATACATGCAGTAAAAATTAAAATTTGTACACAAATAAAACTCACCTTAAACACATGTATATATCTATTGTGCGTGTATACCTTTTTGTTCACGTGTAAGACAGAGAAAAGCAAAGGAAAAAGATGTTACCCACTTGTGTCCAACAATTTTATTGAACAATCCTCACAGTCACAATCATTTAGACATAATTTTGTTATTTGAATATTTAAAATTTGATACAATTATCATTATTTAATTATTTATTTAAAGGAAAATATTATGCAAGTGGAAAAGGTATAATCATATAATTTGCTCAAATTAGTTGTTAAATTTCTTATTTTATTTTGTTTACATGTCCACAGGAAAAAATTGTTTCTATTTATTTATTTAAATAAAAGTTTGAGATAATAATAATTACTATTCTTCCATTAATAACTTTTTGTTCATTTAAAATTATACAATTTAAGTAGTTTAAAATTAAAATAGAAATCCATTAATAGTGTAAATAAATAAGTTTAGTAATTAATATCAACAAAATGATTGATAAGAATATATGGAGTAAATAGTCATTTTGATTTTAACTTTGTATTAACTTTCATCTTTAACATCTTAACAAAATTTATTTTAGTCCTTAACATTGTAAAATATAATAAAATTGTTTCCCGTAGACAAAAGATATATATAGAAAAGGACTCCGATTAAAAATTTTATTATATTTAATAAAATATTAGGAAGTAAAATATTTTTTAAAAATTTGGGAACAAAAATGAAAATTAATTACAGAGTTAGAAATTAAAATAAATATTAACCCAAAGTAAATATTTTATATAAAAAAATAGTAGAATAGTAATAATAAATAAAAAGGAATAAATTTTCCTTCTCTCTCAACAAAATGTAAAAAAAAAAATTTTCTAAAAATAAAAATACTCTCTAAAATTTTAAAAAAATACAAAAAAATATCCCACATTAAATGTGCTAGAAACATTTACGACAAAATTATATTTTTGGTCTTTCAACTTTTACACTTTTTTTAGTTTTACTCCGTTGACTCTTAAAAGTATTAATGTGATTCTTTAACTTTTTAAAATATTTTAAACAATGTCTTTTATCGTTGAAAATATTACTTTTAGTAATTTTTTTATATTCCATCACATGTATTATTATTTTTTTTTTATTTAGATTTATTTTCTCTTTTCTTCTTACCTCTTCTTCTCCTTTTCTTTCTCGTGCTTATGTCTTTTTCCTTTATTTTTTTTTTCGCCATTATAAAACATTATTACCTCTCACTTAACCCATTAACATGACTCATATTTGAAAACATGTTTCAGCTTGAATATGCTTCGTTGTAGTCTCACTCATTTATCATGTAGTTCCAATGAAGCCCTATTAACACTAACACTCTAGTCATTTTTTATTGTCTAAAAACTCCATGCGGTGGAAGAGATAAAGAGAAAGAAGAAAAAGAGTAAGAGAAAAATGAGGAGGTAGAGGACGAAAAGAAAAGAAAAACTAAATTTTGAAGAAAATGAACAGTACACGTAAAAAATAAATAAACAAATTAACATAATTAACGTCTTCGAAGAAAAAAGAATCCATTAAAAGAATTTTAAAAAATTAGAGAACTGAATTGAAATTTTAAAAACTTAAGAAATAAAAACAGAAAATTTATAAAAGTTAGACCATCGAAAATAAAAAATTGTTTTCACTTAAAAAGAACACTACACTCAAGCACGGTGCCAATGAATTTAATATGAAGTTTTGATAACGACAACTGCGATGCACCCCACTCTTAACATACATATAAATATGTGTATACTCCACAGTCACCTGTGAAGTTAACGTTCTCATACATATTTTAGAAGTTCCACTTGGATAACAAAACATGGGTGATGAAAAGAAAGTAGAATGGAGAATTAGGATGGGAGATATGGGTTCATCAGAGAGAGAAAAGCAAGCTTGCATGTCAGGGCTTGGTTTCAAGGTGGGAAAGTTTGTTAAGAAAGCATGGGAATTGGGAGTGAATGACCCCAGAAAGTTCATCCATTGCTTGAAGGTGGGAATAGCACTCACCACTGTTTCTCTTGTTTACTACATGAAGCCTTTGTACGATGAATTGGGAGGAAATGCTATGTGGGCTGTCATGACTGTGATTGTAGTCTTTGAGAACACAGCAGGTACGTTGTGCTAGCTATTCTCTTCCTAACATTATTATTATTAGCAATGCTAACAATACATCTTTTAACATATTTCTTATAGTTAATATTTATTGAAAATTACAAAAATTATGAGTTTTATTCTTAAATTGCAGGTGCTACTTTATGCAAATCTATAAACAGGATCTGTGGAACTTCCCTTGCTGGGTTTCTAGGCTTTGGCGTTCATTGGGTAGCTAGAAGAGCAGGAGAACAACTTGAACCGCTAATTGTTGGCGTATCAGTCTTTCTGTTAGGTATATTAATATATGTTTTCTATGGTTTTACACGTATTTCTTGGTTGGAGATAATCTTATTTCAGTCACAAATATTAAATGTGAGTGTGTCTCTCAACAGAAATTTAAACCTTGGTTCATCACTCCATGAATTTTACTAAACTCAACTCTAATTTTTTAAGATTTTTTATTTATTTATTAATTAATTTCAGTATCGAGCATTGGTTAACGAGAGACATATGATTTATGTATAAACAAAAATAAACTCTGTAAATATATAACAATAATTTTATTTTATTTTTGCTTTTCTTTCAAATTATTTGTACAAACCTAGCTATCATTTGTGATTACACACTAACTCATTGCTAAAATTGATCTGTCTTCAGCTTCCGCAGCAACATTCTCCAGATTCATCCCCACAGTAAAGGCTCGTTTTGACTATGGTGCAATGATATTTATCCTCACTTTCAGCTTGGTTTCAGTTTCCGGTCATCGGATTGATAAATTGTTTGATATGGCACAGAATAGATTATCTACCATTGTAATGGGCACTTCATTGTGCATAGTCATCAGCATGACCATTTGTCCCATCTGGGCTGGTCAGGAGCTTTATGTGTTAACTTCTGAAAACCTAGACAAACTGGCCAATTCCTTACACGGTGAGTCTTCAATGTTAGTAATTTAAAAATTTTCTTACATTAATGAGAAATTAACTGTTGATTTACCGATACCATCATTGTTATAATGTACACAAGTATACATCTATGTATTTTTCAGGTTGTGTGGCTACGTACTTTACTTCCAGCGAGGCCCCACTAGCTGAATGTGATGATAAGAAGTTGCTGGGATACAAGTGTGTGCTAAGTTCCAAAGCAACAGAAGATTCTATGGTACACACTAAACGTGCCACAAAGGGTGTGTGTGTGTTGATTAAGTTATATTTAAAGTTTGACAATATTATTGTTAACTGGTGCTGTGTAGGCTAATTTTGCTAGATGGGAGCCAGCTCATGGTTGCTTTAGCTTCCGGCACCCATGGAAGCAATATCTTAAAATTGGTGCATCCATGCGCTGTTGTGCCTCCGTCATAGATGCTCTTATTGGATGCATCAATTCAGGAAACAAGGTAATATCTGAATTTCTAAAATTCAAATGCTAGCAAGTCCTTTATGTGCATCGTTTCAGTGAATATTAACTGTACCAAATTGTCAATAAAAATTTTAAAAAAATATTAATATCAACCCTTAAGGTTGATAAAAGTTTATTACTTTTAAATACTTAAAATTAATTTTAAAGGCTAATGTAAACAAAGTTGAAAACTACAAGTTATTTTATATTCAAAAGGTAATTTTCTATAAATAACTTTTTTAGCCTCAAACTGTGTGAGATATATTAATTAATAACAACCAATAAATTTACATAATTTGAGCAGGCCCCAAATGACATCAAGAAGCACATCAGCAACATCTCATTAAAAGTGGGAGCCAACTCTGCTGGTGTCATAAGAGAGTTAGCAAATACTATCAGAAATATGAAAATATCCTCTGAAGTTGGTATGTTAGTTGCAGAGATGAATAGTTCAGCCCAAGAGCTACAGGATGCAATAAAATCTTATCCAAACATGGTTATCCCACCCTCATCATGTAATGCCCCAGGCACAGAAACAGAAGCACCACACTCTGGAGAAATGGCTCCAAAAATGGAAATCTCACTCATGGACATTATTCAAGTGGTTACAATTGCTTCTTTGCTTATTGAAATTGTAACCCGTGTGCAAGGCATTGTGAACACTGTTGAAGAACTATCAGACTTGGCTAAATTCAAGAAAGTGGAGCGCACCAAAACCAAAGAAAGTATAGGATCCAACAAGTCCTTCCCCCACGAACATGAAAGTGAAAAAGCCATAACCAGAGTCGTCTGAAAATTGAAAAATATATATTCCTCGCATATTCTTTGATATAATATACCCTTAATGATCGTATAATATATAAGACTGTGAAAAACAAGAAAAACAATCTGAACTGGACCTGGTTTTGACAAAGGTCACGGAATCACAAACACCACTCCATGAACTTGTGTAAGGTTGTATGCTTACCTCGTGTTAACTAGCTACAATTGGGTAATCAGAGTATTAATATTAATTAGCGTAGGTATCTATTGTATTTAGCTAAATCAAAATAGTATTTGATTGTATATTCTCTATATATTTCACAGGCTTGTAAATATATATGTAGTCCATTTTTATTAGACATTCCACAAACAACATATTCATATATTTCATCCTTACCTAAATTCTTGCAATTTAACTTGATATTCTAGAGTTGTGAGAATTTTTTTTATAAGCTAACTAAATTTATTAAAAGAGTACAAGAAGTATGTAAATACTGCATTTTGTCCTAACCTTTTCTTCAATTTCAAAAAGAAATAAGAACTTTACAAAATAGAAAATTATAAAATAAAAATAATAAATATATAAGAAGTATGTAATTACAAACAAGTCTTGTTGGGAGCTTTTCTTCCCTTCTATAATTTTATTATGCACATATTTTTAATTTTAAAATAAACATTTATAATTTAATAATAAAATGTTAAAATATTATATTTAAATCAATAATTATACATATATAATTTAATATTCGTATGTTTATAAGATAGTAAAGTGAGCTTTTTTAAATACTCTATAAAATAAAATTGTCTAATATATTCAAATAATATTTGTGAACTAAAATATGAAAGTTTAATATTATTTTTCAATCTTCCCACGTTTTATAGCTCTTTAATAGTAGATCGATGCTTGTGCTGCTGGATTTTCATTATTTGCATCTATGTTGTCATGACCTTGTACAAACATTCTTTTTATTAGAGTAATGTTCAAGCGTGATAATGATCCAACAGTCCTATAATAGAAACATATATACTTATATTATTACACAATTTATTTTCAAACATATTATTAAAAAAGTATATATATATATATATATATATATATATATATATATATATATATATATAGTGTTTACTAAATTTCAATGTTAATCATATTGACGTTAATAGTATCATGATAATAAAGGTGTTAATTTCTTTTTATTTTTATTATTTTTAATTTCTTTTTGCTTTCTAATTAAAAAGACAATAATAACAATGGAGGACACTATTTATATGGCCAAAACACCACTAGAGAAACCATGGATTCAGAAAATATTATTTAGAGACAAGGTCATAGGAGTCAAGTTTCACTCACGCCACAACTAAAGATGGATTTATTGCAAAAGCATGTGGAACTAGAAGAGGGTAATAGACAAAAGTCGAAGGTATATGTTGATGATAAAGTGTTTCGTGAACTATGCTAGTCATGAAAGTATGCTTAGTAATCAAGTTGCTAAGTAAAAATGTAGGGTTCAATGTAATGAAGGAACATTTGAAGCAATTGTGTAAGTTTATTGAGGACTTTGACATCATGAATGTGGCTAATAGATTTTATATGATTAAATTAGACCATTACGCTGATAGAGAGATGGTGACTAATGGAAGGATGATCTTTCATCACTAGCTCACTATCACGAATTGGTCCCCAGAGTTTATTGACCAAAGTTTGTTTTCCTATCTGCCAAAGTAACTTGTACATTTGCATAGATTCATTTTTCAAGTATGAATTTGGTCTTTTATGATGAAAGCTTTCTCTTAGCAATGGCTTCCGTGGTGGGCACACATGTTCATGTTGACAAGAATTCATTGAATGTGGACATAGGGAAGGTTTGTGTGAAGTTGGATTTAACCTAACCAATGGTGGGTAAGGTTTGCTTAAAAGGTCACTAGTACAAGGTAGAATATGAGGGGCTTTACGTGATTTGTTCTCAGTGTGAATGTTATGGCCATCATGCGAGAGATTGGCGGATTACATTGCCTCCAGTGTCCCACTAGAGGTGGTGGATGAAACGGTACAACAAGGGACAAACATAAAAATTGGAATAGTTGCAAATAATAAGGATAATGATAATAATGAAAAAATCATGGAGGGAAACAATCATGTTATTATAATGGTGACAAAAAGTAAGGATGATGACAAGGTACATGGAGAGTGACTTGTGGCTATCAGGCAGAAAAAATCTAACCTCAAAACAACTGGACCCAAGAAAGGTAGACCACATCACAAAGAGCTTGCAGAGAAAAAAGAAAAGGCTATATATTTTGGAGACTTCTAATATTATCTCTTAAAAGAATGAAGACTCACAAGTCAAAATTCTCAAATTCAGTAATATTTAAAAAAAACAAAGGGATGATCTTCATACCGTTAGCCATGGAAAAAAAGAGATGAAAAGGCAACAAGTAGCAAGCCCTCAGTCACTACTAGAAAACTCAAAAATATAGACGGATTTACAGACGGATTTTTTCACTCTTACAGACGGATTTTAGCATTACAGACGGATTTATTGACGGCTACAGTCCGTCTATAATATGCGCGTCGGTAAATAATTACAGACGGATTTAAAAATCTGTCTGTAATTTACAGACAGAAAAATCTGTCTGTAATACAGACGGCAAAATCTGTCTGTATTACAGACGAAAAAATCCGTCTGTATTACATTTATTTATGAAATTTCAAAAAAATTGTTTCATTTTTTTTATAAACATAATTATTTCTCGCTGTTCCTAATTATCACAATTTATAAACATAATAAAAACTACAAAACTATATATTTAAAATTAAAAGTTATTTATAAAATGTAAAATTAAAATTTCATTACAAAGAAAGAAGTAAACATCTAAAAAAATAATATGAAAAATAAAATAACATTGTAAATAACTAATAATCGGCGTGATCATCTTCTGAAAAAGTATCGTCATCAGTTGAGGAGGAATGACGCATGGAGCTGAAGATTGGTGGTGTTGGAGTTGGTGGAGGAGGAGGAAGAGATGTAGAGGTGCTTGCTCTCATGAGCTCAAAGTATGCATGCATCTGCTGCATCTGCATATGCTGTTGCTGCATCTGTTGCTGCACCTCCCTCTGCATCCTTGATACCACCTTCTTCTCTATCTTCTTCTCCATTTTCTTCGCCCACTTCTTCTTCCATGCACTTTCCTTGCTCTTCCACATCTCTTCATTTTGCTTCTGCAGTTCTTCATTGAGGGCATGGACCTGAGTGCGGACCATCTCCTCCACTTCTTCAGGTACAAGAGAAGAGGCATCTCCGGTGACAGATGCAGGAGACATAGAGTCTGCAAAGCGACTCCCCATGCCATAAATTTGGCCTTTATAAAGCCCACCCACCGTCTCTGACCATATAGTATCATGGTCAACTGACTCTGGATCTTGAGAAGATGCCTCCTCAAGTCTTTGAACATAGTCATCCTATAATTCAATGCAGATAATTATATATTAGTCTCGAATACTATATAATAAATCATTAATAATAATATATAGTGTCAATAAGGATAACTTACATATGTGGCCTGAGATCGTGTATCAACCCACAAGGTTTTGTCTCCCTTGCGAGTATGTGTCTCCTTGAACACCTCTCCATGTGTAGGTGGTCTCTTCAGTGACTTTTCCTGCAATTTCAATTAAATCACCGTGTCACTCATATATATTAGATTGAATAACATAAATTTTAAAAGAAAATTAAAAATCACATACCAAGTTCGCTTTAGTGCCAGCCAAAGTCGTAGAACCACCAGTATGCAATGATCCTCCTTTCAAGGATGCCCTGTTTGTTTTATTCTTTACAGAGAGATTTTTAAACTCATCCGTACCCCAATACTCCTGCAAGACATGAAGGAAGTTGGGTGCTATCCAATCAGCAGATGATGGATCCTGATGGGCCTCAGTGTACATCTGTCTTAGGCACTTTGCAGTGCGACTCTTCCATGCCTTGAAAATCATCTTTTCATCCTGGGGGGGAATGGAGAAGTTGCTCTACATAAATACAATTTCATTAGAAGAATTACAAGAAATAATATCTAATTACACTTAGCTGGAATTAATTATCTGTTATTACCTTCCAATCTTTAAACCATTCCATCTTTGTATCCTTAGGCACCTTTGCAAAACTTGTGTAAGGCGCATCAAACATCTTCTTAATGGTATCTGTCACCTGGTGGAGACCCTTCTGTGGTGGAATCCAACTTAACACACAATAAAATAATACAATTACTATAATTTGTTTAAAACAAATAGAGTTATTATTTATATTTTAAATTTAACTTACCAAGTAGACTCATCCCATCTTAAAGTTGGAAGTGATCTAGATGATGCCTGGGTCTGTGATGATTGCTGTCCACTTACAGCTGGGACAGCAGTGGATCCCTCACCTGTGCCTTGTGTAGAAGGAGGTTGTGTGGCATGTGTAGTCGGCAGTGAAGGGGGAAGAGCAACATACCCAGGGTTGGGCACCATGATAAACTGTTCCTGTCCCCTATCCTGCGAGGTCTGCATAGTAGCTGGTGTAGAAGTAGAAGTGGGAGCGGTGGGTGTAGCAGTGTTGCCACGATTAGGACCCTGCGTAACACCTTTCTTACCTTTACCTGCCATATCTGAAACAAATATAATACATGTTTAAAGACCAAATATACAAATACACAATATTGTATCAACCTTTTATTTTACATTACACAAATTTCTAATGTAAATTTTGACATAATCTCTCCCTAATATATGAATATTTTATTATATTTATTTACACTTAATAAAACATGTATCTAATGTAAATTTTGGCAAAATCTCCCCTAATATATGAATATTTTCTTATATTTGTTTACACTTAATAAAATAAATTTCTAATGTAAATTTTGACATAATCTCCCCTAATATATGAATATTTTCCTATATTTGTTTACACGTACTTAATACAAAAATCTAAATTTTCTTTACACATAATCTATATATTATATAATAATCTATTAATCAATGCATCAAAAACATACACATTACAATCCTAAACCGTTCTAGAGCACATCCCCTTATAACTCCACAACATGTATATTCCACAAACTCCGCAAACACAAACAATTCAACAGCACACAATAATCAAGTTCAGAGAAGGACCTCTACACCCTTCCCCCATGCTAGTCATACAATCTCCAATCCTACAACTCTATCTTATAAATTTTAAGTCTCTAGAATACATCAAAAATAAAAAAAATTAAACCGATTAAAAGTTAGAGTATCGTACCAAAAACACAATGATGCAAATTATCTTTCAAATGGATGCTCCAATCACTCGCAAAGGCAAAAAAACTGAAGCTCTTTGAGAGAGAGACAGAGAGAGGCGAGAGAGAGAGAGAGAGATTTATGAAAAATGAGGAATGGAAAGGGGGTGGCGCGAATTTATGGGTTTCAGATATTATAGACGAAAAAATTCATCTGTAAATAGTTTAATGGAACGGTGCGTTTTAAAGATCCCGTTACAGACGGATATTTCTGTCTGTAAATCCATCAAGTCGATTTACAGAAGGAAAAATCCGTCTATAAATTGCCACATGAAAAGGCAGTTAAAAAGGATAATATTTACAGACAGATTTTTTCGTCTGTAACTCCCGCTCTAAATTTCCCTCCCTTTTTCAAATTACAGACGGAAAAATATGTCTGTAATTCCTGTCTATACTGTTTCGCGTCAAATGACGGGTAAACTACAGACGGATATTACAGACGGATTTTTATCTGTCTGTATTACAGACGGACTTGCCAGGAAATTAAAAAAAAAAAAAACGCAAATCTGTCTGTAAATCCGTCTGTAATACAGACAGATAAAAATCTGTCTGTAATAAGCGCTTTTCTAGTAGTGAGTAAGCTAAATTTCTAGACCAGCATTCCAAAAGTGTGATAAAGTCACATGCAACACAAAGACATTTGTATGTCCATGCAAAAATGCCTAACTCCAACTGATCAAGTCAACTCAGTAAGGGTATAGCACTTGATATAAAAGGAGATTCTACAAAATTATGCAAAAAAAAATTTCAAAGACTGAAAAGATATAAAAGAATACAAAAATAAACAAGGCAAAATAAATGAAAAAGAAAATGAATGTAAGTAAATGGAAAAAACTGAAAAAGGACAAAAACGATTTGTTAAGGATTTTGGTTTATTGTCTTTTTTAAAATCACATGCTTAACCAAGAACTTGTTAACCTTAAATACATTTATTTTTCTGTTATCAAGTGTATATTTTCTTAAGACTTTACCTTAACCAATCTTATTATCACCTACTTAAAAACTCTCATGATTTATCTGCATAGGTAATGGAGGTTGTAGAATATTACCAAACTTATGGTAGTGAACTTTTAAGTGAGTGGCAAGTAAGATAGACAAAACCTTTCAAATACCTAGGACAAAGTGAAACACTATAAAACAAACTTGAGGAAGTGATGTGAGCTATGTTTTCTAATTAAAAAACATTATTTTGTATTTTTATGCAATTACAAGTTTCAATGGAGGATATCTCATTAGATATTCATTCCATGTTCATGTTTTTCTATTTTTTTGCAATGTATTTCTAAATCTGTAGGTCAGGATATGATGAATTTTGGATTGAACTTCATGTAATTTTGTAGCAGTGGAATTTAGCTTAAATTTTTATGGTAGTTTCTAGGATTTACTTCTTAATCTAATGTTGCACATGCTACTTGATCATATGTATCATTTGTAACATTCTACCCAATAGAGATATTAATTTAGTGTATAGGTTTGGAGTGAACCTCTCTATTTTTTAGTTACATAGGAATAGGAATGATGTAATGTGATTATTTTCAACTTCTTTTTTGAATTGTAGTGTGGTTGCAAAAAAGTACAAACAAATATTAAGTATTGATTATTTGAGGTATCTAATATACTCTAAGAAAACAAAACCCTTAATTGGGCATGTGTCAAACTTATATGCTTTTCTTTTCTCACTTAATTAAAATTTTATCTTACTTTTTCACTAACCCAAACTAATGGTATAATAATACATTTAATAGAAGAACATGTATCAACTCTTTGACTAATGGTATAACTAACTTTTTTTTAAAAATTCAAACTTTTCTTAAATTTCTTAAATCCCTTAAAAGTAAACTTAATGATTTTCTTTCTTCAAAAACCAATATTCAGATCCCTCTCTTCTATTTCTTCAAGCAAAAGCCTTCTTTGATTCTTCTATTTCACACTTTTTCTCCTTTACATCATTCACCATCACCATCTAAAGGTTCTTTTTCTTGAATTAACCCTATCTTACAAGAGTCACCTTTGTCTTTTTCATTGGGTAATATTTTTTAAATTATGTTGTCATTGCATTGCATGTCTTCAAAAGTATATTTCTTTGTTTTCTTTTATAATTTAATTTTTTTTCCCTCTTCCACACATGCTCTAAAAAATTGCAATAGGAGGTACTCCTCTTCCCCACTACTCACTCTACTCTTTTTACCTAAGTCCTTCTTTGACTATCTTAAAGTTTGTAACCTACTTATTTTCATATTCTTCAAGTACCTTGACCAATAAGAGAGAAAACAAAATTAAGGTTATCTAAATCCAAAGCAACAAATACAACTAAAGAAAAATACATGTTTGATAATGTTTAATAAATTAGCTTAAATAAAATTTTACATCTTTCTTATGTTTGAATTATCTTTTAAGAAGGAAGTAGTTACTTAAAAGGAAAAAAAAAACGGTGACAAAACTGGTATCATATTTTCTTTCTTTACCTTTCACATCTTTTTAGTAAAATTTACAAAATCTTACTTAATGAAATTAAGTATGATTAAAAATATTAATTTGTTCTACATCTGTCACATTAAAAATAAAATCACATTTAAGACGTTCTTCTCAAACAATCCAGTTATAAACTAATCTAATTATCTTTATAAGGCTAAACATCATCAAGAAACAAAAATACATCATATATTACACTATCTTATCGAGTGCTACAGAATATTGGAAGTCATATAAAACAAGCTCAAATACTTTTCTCTTAATTATTCAAATATAATACATGTAAAGAGAAAAGTATTATAAGGCCTAAATTCTAAAAAAACCCTTTTACCTATAGTACACAACCATTTACAAAAATATTATTTAGGGTCATGTATTAGCTACCACCACCACCAGCTTTATAACCACCAAGACCATCAAGAAGAGGGTCAATCTAGATACCGAGGTATTGAAGTGCATAGTTCAAAGAAAATTATATTTCAATTTGTAGTATATTAGATAATTGTTAGTGCTATGAAAAGATTATTAAGTTGACCGATTATATATATTATATCACCGGTGAAAATAATTACCTAATTTACCGTATTGAAATCTCATTACTATGCTCTAGAAGTGAAAACTATGCACTATAACATCATGTCTCTAAAGTTCATCATATTCTCATAAATATATAAAGAACACAAAAAAAAAAACAAAAAAAAAAAAGTGAGTATATTCAACTCAAACTATTTCACAAAAAATTTATACTACTAAGAATAGAAAAAAAAATTATAAGTTAATATCTCATGCTTGAGTAATAACTCAATCATATCAAAAAAAAAAATAAATCTGAACGGTTTATCAAATTTTCATAGTTTTAAAGTTATTTACCGATTATTTTAAACAATTACTCTATTTCTTTTATTTTTATCAATAAAATTTCAATCTAAACTTAAAGAAGGTTTAATTTTAGACTCTTAGAGGGCAAGGGGCTCCCTCAACTCTTAATCAAATTCATAGTATGTATAAACTCTTAGAGCATGTTTGATTACATTTTTAAAAATAAAAAACTATTTTTAAAAAATAATCAAACAAACTCTTAATCTATAAATCATACTCCTCTCCATTATCTTATTTGTCTTAAATTTTGAGTGGTCTTTAAGTAGTTCTTCTTTTCCCCCTCTTACTTGCTCCTTTCTCCCTCTTTAAGTGCTAATCTCACGTACACAAGTGACTTCCACAAAAGTTAGAAATCTCTTAATGATTTTAGAGAAAATTCTTAAAAAAACACATGTTTTGGTCTCTTTTTAGTAGCTTTAAAATTTTCAAGTGGGTTGTGTGGGGCTTTTTAAGTGTGTGGAGAACGTGTGTGAGAGTGGTGAAGTTATTATTCTTGTTGAATAATGAAAAAGACTTGGTTTACTACTTATAGGTTCAATTTGACATGAAATTGGAACACTTGGTGGAGTTGAATTCTTTTCCAATCTCTTGGTTTTTTCTTACTCTATTTGATGACTAAAACGTACTTGATTTGGATACTTGTTTGACTTTAATTCAGTGTATGTTTTGTGGCTTATCTCCAGGTCTAAAGTGTAAAAAAATCAAGGTCTTCTAAAATACTTTCAACTATCTGTCAAGACTCAATTTTACTTGTCTAAATAGTTTTCAAACAGTTAATTCTTTATCATTGCATTTAGTTGGTTGATTTAATGTACAATTTGATTTTATTTCTAGTGTACGTCCATTAAATGAAGGGACAAGTTTTGATTAAGTCAAGATTCTTGTCTTAATTATTTATACATACGCTTTATTCTTATTGACTTTCATGAATGAATTTTTTTTTCTCTCCTAATTAAACTTGTGTACTTGGTTCATTGAAGGCATTGTACCTTGACTTTCCTACGGTGTTTGAACATAAAACACTTGATCACTTTCTCTTAAAAATTGAAAGTCAATTACTTAGTCAATTTGGGCCACCCTTATCAATGTCAAAAATGGTTTAATTTTATTACATTATGTTGTGTTTTTGTTTTGACATTTTAGGCTTATTATTAGATCATTCGTTGTGTCTTATGTATTCTTTATTAAGCTTAATTAATTATGACTTCAGAATTTTTAAATTTCTTAATTAATTAACTACACCTAAAACTTAAATAAATTAACACTATTTATCAAGAATTTAAGGACTACACTTTTTACCCTTTAAGATTAATTTTTTTAAGTACTTTATAGCTTTATAATAGCCTTTAATTCTTTGTTAACTTGTAATTTCCTAAGCTTAAGTTAATGAAAAATCTTAACTACAACGTGGCTTTAACATATACTAAGCATCCTATTAATATTAGTGTTATTTGTAACTTAAGTATAATTTGTTGATAACTTTCTTCTGGATATTGGTCATGAATTTTAGTTATATTTAAAAATATTTAATTAAATTAATTAATTATAACTTTACTTATTACTTAATCATACTAAATTTCTATTCTAATAAACTACTAATCTAAAGTTACTCCTCTAAATATGTTTCATGTTACTATAATCGCTGATTACGAAAATTAGGAATATTACAGTATTCCTTCACTAAAAGGGAATATTGGAAAGTTTCTATTTTTCTATTTATGGCTTAGCTCATATTGACGTTACTCTTTTTACAGGCCTATTACAATGTTGCAATCAAATATATTATACTATAATATTATATAACTTTACCTGTACTATATTAAATTTCAATCAATGATTGATTTGCTTTGACTTATGCATAGGACCAACTTCTTACACTAAAATGTTTCATTTGTTGTGTGAATTAGCTTAGAATATTTTTATCCCACACGCCCAAAAAGACATGGTGCAAACGTTGAGCGTCCTTAATTTTTTTCTCTTTATACAACGAGTTGTAACATTTTTTGTAGGAAACTATTTTACTTCTTTATTTTGATTATTGCACATAATTTTTAAGTTATTTTAATTTTAAAGCAGATTACTTTAGGTTCTTTAACTTTTGTCTTATTATTAGAAAATATTGTTAGAATATTTGTAATAGTGCATTGATATTTATAAAAAATAAATGTTTTTTAGTTTCATACTAATAATATATTATCCTATGCACCAGTACAAACAATTTACCAAATGTCACAAATTTATTCGTGAAATGTCATGGATCACATGACCAGACTTATAATATAGTATAAATATGATAAAATTTGTTACTGTTTATCTCAATTTTTATTGTTATAAATTAATAAGAAGAGTGATTATGGTAAGAGTGATTTGATATTTAATTTTTTCTACTCAGAAAATTCGTTCTTTTATTTCAACAAAGCAAATGATTTGAAATAGTTCTCTACTACAGACAAAATGAGAAATTATACACAGCAGTTTCATTGGGTTATACAAAGCAAAGTACATAACATTAATTGTTCTTGAGTATATATACTTATGTTGTGCCGGTAATATCGTATATATTCAAATAATTTTCATATTTTGTTCTACATCATCTAAATAATTTAGTTATTATTTGTAAAATAAAATACCTATTTATACTGTTATTTAGAGTATTTAACTATAATAATATTTTATCTATACAAATAATATATAATTTTGTACACAAAATAAAAAATTTATTGGTCACCTGAGGTTGATCTAAGTGACAAGCGATTCAATATCGCTTAAGCAAAGTTTTAAATTCGAGTTTTTGTATATACAAAAAATCTCTAATAATAAACTTATCTACTACATTCAGGTGCGTGATTTGAGTCAGATCCAAATTAAATCGAATGAAAAACAAAAAAAATTATTGATCATAATAAATATACTTTAACTACTTAAATCACTTGTTAATTTATACCTATTACGAAATTAGATTACATTTACACACTGATATTTCTTTCATTTAAAAATATATCAAGTAAATGTTTGATATATCTTTCTAAATTTTAGTTTGGAACAAACAATTCATTATTGTAATCTTTACAGTTGAAGCATATTATAATAATGACAGTAGAAGAATACTTATGTGATACACACGAAGAAAAATGCACCTACAAAATATTTGTTATTACACTTTGGAAAAAATTAATTTTCCATAATCAGTTCAACCACAATTCCACAAAGATGTTGAGTTTGATAAGATATGAGAATTTGTGATTGAGAAGGAAACAAAAATTAACTATTTACGTACTAAAGATCAAAGTGCCAATATTTTTACAAAGTAATTAAAGGTTTAATTATAACTACAAGCTTCATTTAAGAGAGTTGCATGGCCGTTGTCGGTACTTAGAGCAAGCTTTAAAAAATAATAACTACAACTTAATAGCTGAAACTTAGCACTGTTACGTTAAATCTACAAATTGAAGTAGTGATTGTGAACTTAGAGCCCAACTTTTATGTTTCTTCACAAATTTGTTTACTAAAAATATTATACTATTCTATGTTAAAGTTTATATAAAAAATTATTATTTACGTGAATCTAATATCAATTTTTATAAATGAAATTAAAATACTGGGAAAAAGATATAATATTTGTGGAGGAGGGTGAGTTCCAGCTATCCTTTTAGTTCAATGATAATTAGTTTTGAATTGACAGTGGAGAGAAAAGTGAGTTATCGATGAAGAGATTAGGTTTTGTCAACAATCAACGGTAAAAAAAGCCTCTAAACCAGGAGCAATTGACAGGTGAAAGTTATTACCTATGAGAACAAAAGGAGCTTTTTTTAATTTCGTGTTTGATATAATATATGTAAAGTTGAGAAGATATTTTATATTTTTTTTTAAATGAGATTTTTTTAATATTTTAAATATTAAAAGTATTATTGTTTTTTTAATTAAATTACTAGTCTTATCATTTATTATCATAATATTAACTGTAATAATTGATTCATGCGTTAGAGAGAATATCAAACTCTCTTAATTATATAAAATACTGTAAATTTTTATTTTTTTTTTAATATTTTTCACGTTATTGCCAATTTCATTTATGTAAGGGACAAAAAAATTTTAATTAAATTTTATATAAAAAAATGAAATTAAGAGATTAAAATATATGTGTCGTGAATTTTGTTTACATATAAAAATGAAATAATATACTAATGAAAGTTTGTCTGTAAAATTTTAAGTTTGAGTCTTTATATATGCAAAAATTTATTATGATAGAGTTATCTACTACAGTGTATGACTAAACCATTTGAAAAACTAAAAAAATTGATGACTAAAATTTATTATTATAAGTTTAATGATGCATAGTAAATTATATAATTACATATTAACAACATATTTAAATTAAGACCAAGTTTAATCAGTACTTTAAATATATTAGTGAAAAAAGTTTTGAAAAATATTAGTATATTTTTGTCATAATTTTTAATACACTCGTAATATAATTTTAATATTTTTTATTTATTAACTTTTTAATTAATAATATTAATAAAAGAAAATAGAAAAATCCTTTTTTAAAGCTAATATATTAATTAATAAGGAAATATAACTTGAAGAAAATTTTTATGTGTATGGGATTGGATAAGGTAGGAGCATGATTCTTATCCTTTTTTAAAATTTAATTTTAGTAGATATTTATCTCGTTATTTTTCCAAGGATCAGCGATCAAAAAATAAAATAAAATTGCCATCGTATAACCAGAAAAGACTTAATACCAATTTTGTGAAATTATTAATTAATTAGTATAATAATTAAATCTCTAGACTAAATTTTAAATGGAAAACAAATCAGGAACTAGGCTCTTAAATTTAAACGCATCACTTTCTAGCCTGATTACTGAAATAGGAATAAACAAATAATGGATAAATTTAAATTTTTTTAAATTCAAAAGATCGTTTTTAGACATTTTTCATCATCTAATTTGGTCTTCCAAATTGATTATAAGAATGAGTTTAATTAATCAATAAAAAAAATAATATATAAATATGTGAATAGATTGACATTAAACAATAACAATTAATTATAATTGTTATAACAAGTGTTTGCTTTTCTTTTCTTAATTTCCTGATATAGGTAAAAATGATAGCAGAAGTTTTGATGATAACACTGTGACACTATGACTCGGTAACAGCCTTTTTAACATATTTTTAATATTAATGAAAATTTATTAAAAATTTAAAAATAGAAAAAGTGAAATTCATATTTTTTTAGTTTTTAATAAATTTTATTTAACAATAAAAATACGTTAAAAAAGTAAATGTGTTAGAGAATTTGTTGTTAGTATTATTTAATTTATGTACTACATGTTTGAGAAAGCGTTGAAAATCAAATAAAATTGATGATCAACAATCAAAACATGGCAACTTTATCAACGAAGCATAAAATATGCATTGGTTGAAGCCAACAAGATCCATGTTTTCAGAAAACATTTATTGCATGAAGAATTGTGTACTTCAGTTGGTTCTAATGTTCTAAAAATATCTATCTACAATGATATATATATGAAAAAATAAATAAATTTTACTGTGAAATGATATTTTATGCTCTCTTACATGTGAAACAGTGGAGTAAATATTTTATTTAAAAAAATATAAATATTTTTTAATATCTTAATATAATTTATAAAAAAATATTCAATATCTATCGTAACAAACATATAAAAAAAGTTTTTGAAAAATTTTCACCACAAAAATTACAAGTTTTGTAGAAAATTTTTTTGCTTTGCTGTAAAACTCTTAATTAGAAATTAGTGTTGTAGATAAATTGATTCGATTCTTTTTATATATAAGGAAACAAATCGATTTCAATTGTAAAAAAAATAGAAAATGCCTTTAAATCCAGAGTTTAAACAACTTGAAAAAATATTTTATTAGTTTACGTAAAAGCTGTTTTTGCTTTCGGGTGAAACTCATAATTATAAATTAGAGGTAGTGTAGATAAAACGATTCAATCTAATATAAATTATTGAAGAATCAAATTTTAAATCTGATTTTAAAAATCGATGTTATCCAATTTAAATTAAATCCATGTATACACTTAATTATATATAGTTTTATATTTATGAAATTAACTTCTCACTTTTAGATTCTATATTTATGATAGTGTAGATACTTGATTTTTTATTTTTTCTCTTAAAGTTAAACCTTATTATTAATTAATATAAAAATACATCATATTGTTTTAATATTTTTTAAGTTATCAACATTTATATTATATAAGAGTATATTATTTTAAAAAAATTAATAAAACTGTCTTTTTTTTTTCCAGTCAATCATGTGTACGTTTTAAGATTAAAAGTGAATGATATGAACTAAAAAATCTCAAAGTTAGAAGTAGAAGAGGTATCGCTTCACGGAACCAACGAAAGAAAGGAACAAATTGATGGCGCTGTGGAAATTGTTGAGAACTGGCCACAATGTCTGTGGGGGAGAACGGGGAGTTTGGTCTATTCAGCGTGGCATGGTAGCGTGTGCAGCGGGTGGTACGAAACACTAGACATTAATAATTTTATTATTACCTTTTGTTTTGGCTTCGTAGGCGAACGACAGAGGGGAGAACGGTGTTTATTGTTATGGTGGATGCCAAGAGTTTTGAAACTAAGCTTATATCCATTGTCATTGGTAGGATGTGCTTGTCCATCAATTTGACGAGACATATAAAGGAGAAAATTGTGAGTCTAAAGGTGTCTGTGAAGGGCGGTGGAACGAGACACTCCTTTGTCACAAGGATTACAAAGACATCAGAGAATACGTATGCGGACAAGCTTAAAGTACCTCGTCTAGTTGGGACACACACGGGACAAAAGTATGTGGAAAAGAAGAAATCTTGGCACACCTGGAGTTTGAGGTAGATGAGGGGCGGATTGAGGAATGTAGAGATGCTATAGTTAGACGCTTTCATAGAAAATAAGATTTGAAAAGCATGCAAGAGGCTTTCATGCTAACAAATTATGCTAGGAGAAATGGTTCTATGATCTACGAGAATGGCACCCAAGTATGGTAGCTGCATGATCAATGACTTGGGTATACTGTTATGGGTCCCTTTGCATGCTTGGGGTGAATTATTCTTTCATAAGTTGGTTTCTTCGCTTGGCGATTTTACCCGGATAGACCAAGTCATGGCAGAAAGGTGACAATTAGATTATGGAAGGATACAATTAGGTACTACCATTGCTAAGCTTATCAAGCAAAACATTACAGTGAAAGTCAATGATTATTTTTACTCAATAGTCATGCTTGAATAGCATGCCTATGACGTTGTAGCTGCAATAGAGGAAGGCATCGCTAACTTTTCTAAGGACGGCAATGACTCATCTGAGGCTGGTTCAATAGAGTTTGAAGCGTTAGATAACTATTCTAGTGAGGAGGAGGGTGTGCTGCAAGATGATATCAGAGGTAAGGGTCATTTGGTTGACTCTATGATTAGGGGTGAAGTGTTAGTGTTAGTAAAAAAGTGTTTAGTGGATGAGGGTTTGGGGGTTGGTGATGTGGATGTGGATGCTATGGGTCCGGTGGTGGTTATCTGTAATGCTATGAATGAGCCTTCTAATAATGTGGAGAGGGGAGTCCCAATAGCAAGAGATGGATTGAATTTATCAGACCCGTTTGGATTAGATGCATTGATTTGGGAAAATCTATAATCAAGGGGTAAGGAGATAATTGGGATAGCGCAAGTCGACCCCTTTCAATCTAAAGCTTGTATTAGGAAAGAGAGGGTCAATGTGCGTGAATTCCTTCGAAGGGCATGATCTGTGAAAGATAGTCGAGGTGATGAAGGAGGGAAGAGACATAAGAGCACAATTTCCATAGACCTCCCCAAAAAAAACCTTAGGGATCACAGTAGATAAACGTCAATGTCGTTGCAACTTAGAAGAAAGGTATCGCTAGCTAATGAAATCTCGGCTAATGCTTCCGAGGGCTCCTACAAATCACATCCTTCCAATCCTTCAGTGGAGGTGGGGGAGCGAATGGCTGTTGTAGATTATGATGATGAGGTAGTGGCGTCAAGGTTACTAGACATTGGCAAGAAGGTTGGTATGGTTGTACATGGAAACGATGAGCAGGTTCGAGAGAAATTGATTGAGATGGAGGAATGCGATAAAATAATTGCAAAAAAAAATAACATGGGGTTTGCTTTGGTTCTAAATGAATATTGGCTCATTTAATTGTCGAGGGCTGGGGAGCATAGTGAAACGAAAGAAGGTGTGTGAGATTGTTCGCTTTGAAGGTCTGGAGTTTTTGAAAATTCAGGAAACAAAACATGATACATGTAATCACAACTTGTGTGCGCGTCTATGGGGTTCTGTAGATTTTGATTAGATTGTCTTGCTCTCCATTGGCAGAAGCAGGGGTATGTTTTCACTTTGGGATACTTCCAAAGATAAAATATTTTTCTTTTTTTCTAGTATTGAATTCGTGGATGTTTGCTTGCACGTATTGGCTATTGGGAACTTATGTGTTATGGTGAATGTCTATGCATCATGTAGACTAAGTGAGAAGAGAAAGTTATAGGATGATTTGCTCATGACAAGAAGGGGTTTTGGCAAATTTATGTAGTGTATATTGGGTGACTTTAATGCTGTGAGACAGGTGAAAGAGAGGAAAAGTTGTCAGGCAGACCATGGTATCTCTGAAATAGATTGTTTTAATTCTTTTATTCAGGAAATGGAACTTGTGGATCTTCTACTTGTGGGTAAGAAATTTATATGAATAAGGGGGAATGCTTTTATGATGAGCAGGCTGGATAGAGTCCTTATTTCTGGTTCCTGGCTTGATTACTGGAGAGATGGTTTTATTCAAGTTCTAAGCAGAGATGTGTTTGATCATTGTCCCATTATGCTAAAGTACAAAGTGGTTAACTAGGGTCAGAAGCCATTTCAATTTAACAATTGTTGACTAACTCATAAAGGAGTTGTGGATGTGGTGGAGGAAGCATGGAAAAGAGATATTAACTTTCTATGAGCTGCCCAGAGAGCTAGCCAAAGGTTGCGGAATGTTAAGATTGCATTGAAAAAATGGAATATTGAGGTGTTTAAAAATGTTGATAAGGTAATTTCTAATTTGACAACTGAGTTGAGCTTGATTGATGATAAAAATTCTGTGATGAAACTTTCTGATGTAGAGAAGGAGTGTCAACAGATATTGGTAGGTGATATTTGGAAGGCTAGGAAGAATAGAGAGAGTCTCATAACCCGAAAAACTCGGGTGTGATAGGAGAAGAAGGGTGATTTAAATACAAAATTCTTTCATTTGTGTGTTAATAGGAGGAGACAATGAAATAATATACATGTACTTCAAATTGGGAAGAAATGCGTCAAAGAAGTTGATGAGATTAAAGCAGGTGTGGTATCTTATTTTGCGAATCATTTTAGTAGTAGAGGTTGGCTTCAACTTACTATTGATGTTAATAATTTACTGAGAGTCTATGTTCTACATAATGAGGGGTTTGTTAATGATTTTTCGGAGGAGAAGTGGGGAGGATGTTTTGGAGTGTGAGGGGGATAAAAGTCCGAGACCTGATAGTTTTAATTTTATGTTTCTTAAGAGATCTTGAGGAGTGATCAAAGAAGAAGTGATAGGTATGCTTACTGAATTTTTTAGAAATGGAAAACTACCTAGGTCTTTGTTATCTTACTTTGTAGCACTTGTGCCAAAAGTGTCTTGCCCATAAAAGATATCTGATTTTCAGCCTATCTCATTGCTAGACTACCTTTATAAGATTGTTTTCAAGCTTTTGGCAAATGGGTTGAAAGGGGTTCTAGATTCAATAATTTCAGAATAACAATAAGCCTTTATCCTAAGAATGAACATGTTAGATAGTGTGCTTGTAACTAATGAGGCAGTTGATTATGTGCAAAGGCATAACAAGAGGTGTTTTGTGTTAAAGCTTGATTATGAGAAGGCTTATGATTCAATGGAGTGGGGATATCTTGTGTCTTGTGTTTATGCTACATAGCTTTGGATTTTCAAAAAAATGGGTCAGTTGGATGGAAGCTTATGTGTGTAGGGGTAGCCTGTCAACTTTGATTAATAGTTGTCCTACATTGGAGGTTCAAATTGGGCGGGACTTAAAACAAGGGAATCCTTTTGTCCCTTTTCTTTTTCTCGTGACAACAGAAGGCAGTGGCTTGTGGGTTGTTCTTTGGTATGAAGATTGGGGTAAGGGGACCATATATTTCTTTGCTGCAGTTTGTAGATAACACATTGATTATAGGAGAGACTTTGGTTCAAAACTTGTGGAATTTGAAAGTAGTATTACGTAGCTTTAAGTTAATGTCAAGTATGAAAATTAACTTTCATAAAAGTTGTGTATTGAGAATTAACACTGGCGATGACTTTGAAAACTTGGTTTCGAAGTTTCTACATTGTAAAATTGATAGTTTTCCATTAAAGTATCTTGGGTTACAGTAATGTATTAACCCAAGGAAGCCTAGTTCATAGAAAGGTGTGTTAGAGGCTCTTAAAAAGAGATTGGCATCATAGAAACATAGGTATTTATCAATTGGAGACAATGTGACTTTTATTAGTGTTGTTCTTAATTCTATGTCATTACACTCGTTATCCTTTTTTAAGGCGCCGAAGTCAGTGATAAAGGAGATTGTTCTTAATTCTATGTCATTGCACTCATTATCCTTTTTTAAGGCGCTGAAGTCAGTGATAAAGGAGATTGTTACTATCCAGCAAAAATTTTTATGGAAGGGTGTTAAGGATGGATCTAAAGTCCTTTGGGTAAAATGAGAAACAATTTGTAGACCAAAGAAGAAGGGTGGCTTGGGTATTAGGAATGTGTAATGGTTTAAATGGACGCTTCTTGGTAAATGGTTGTGGTGAGGTGTTAATTATTCTAATTTATTGTGGGTGCGAGTATTGGAAGCTAGGTATGACATATTAACTTCTTATATTCAGCGTCCATTAGTCCACAACAGATGTTCTTTGTGGTGGCGTGATTTGTTAGAGGTTATTCATCAAGAAAATTTATGACTGGATGAGAAGTTGAATAGGAGTGTGGGTGCAGGTTTACACACTATTTTTGGAGAGATAAGTTGATAGGCGGGGTGTGATTGTGTGAGACATTTCTGCAATTGTTTGCGGTGGTGATGAATATTGAATCTTATATATTTGAGAATGGTTTTCATTATGGTACTAAGTGGGTTTGGGATGTTAGTTGGCAAAGATGACTCTTTTAACATGAGACCTCAAGTTTTAATCTTTTGTTAGAGCTTATGGATGGAGTTTCTATTAAAGTATTACAAGAAGATAAATGGGTATTCTTCAGGTTATTATTTAGTGCAATCTGAATATTCATGGCTATTTGAACTTTTTAGTGGTCCTAATTAAGGATGAAAACAGGTCAGGCTGCCTGACAAGGACCTGTGGCCTGGCCTGATTTAGGCCTGACTTTTTTAATAAACAAACCAGACCAAGGCTTTTTTTAAGGCCTGTTTAAGTAAATAAGTCAGGCCTGAGCTATTTATAAAGTCTGTTAAGCCTGACATGCCAACCTATATAAATAAATAAATATATATATATATATATATATATATATATTATAATTTAAATATTTAAATAATAAAGTTATTTAATAATATATTTTTTATATTCTTAATTATGTTATTATTAAATTAATATATTATGTTATAATTTTATTTATTTATAATTATAATAAATAGAAATTATATTCTATTAAAAATTAATAATATTTATACATGATTATACTTTTTAAATAATAAATTTATTTAATAATAAATTATTATATTTAAACAATTTAAAGAATAGTTAAGTCATTAAACATGAATAAGATATAATTAAAAATAAACGAAATAAATTTTAAAAATAAAAAAATAATATTATATTAACATATTTTTTATACTCTTAATTTTATTATTATTAATTTAATTATTTAATTAATATATTATGTTATAATTTTTTTTATTTATAAAAAATAGAAATTGCTTAAATCTGAATTATATTTTAATTGAAAGTAAAAATTTATAAAAAAATAATAACAAAATAAAATAAAAAATTTATTATAATATATATATATATAATCAAACTATGAAGCAAATAATATAAATAATATAATTATAAATAAATTATATAATAATATATATTTTTGTAATTTGCACGTGTTTTAATTAAATTATTAGTTAATTTATCAATTTATATATAATATATAAGTATGTATTTTAATTTATTGTATCAGTAATATTTTTTATATTACATAAATGTTATAGTGTAGTTAATTTTACGTTTATTGTTAATTTAAAATAAAAAATTAATGAAACAAATAAAATTTAATATTTTGCAACTATTTTTTTTAATTTAATAGTTATTATTGTTGTCATTATATATATATATATATATATATATATATATATATATATATATAGTACATTAAGTTTAAATTTTTATATTAAGTTTTATCACATATTTTTAATTAAGATAAAAATTTAGAAATATAAATTATTTTAATTTAAATATAATTTTAATAATTCTTCTTATACTCATATGTTATTTTTCTGCATATATAAATTTTATAATATAAATATTTTTTATCTACAATTTTTATAATGAGGATATTTATTTACTTTTTAAAATATAATAATTTTTTAGCTGATTTAATAAATTTTGTAAGTGTTATTTTTTATTATCAATTTTATGTATTTACTGTGATTTTATTTATTGAATATAATATGTCTTTATACAAACAAAATATAAATATCATAAAAAATAATTAAAGTATTTAATAATTTAATAATTTTATAAAATTAAATTGAGAAAAATAAAAATATAAAAATTTTATAATATGAAAATATTTATAATTAATGCTTAAATAATATTTTAAAAATTATTTATAAAATTGTATAAAAATTATTATAATTATTTTATAATTATCAATAACACAAATAAAAATTTGAATATATGTAAACTAATTTGAGAATAAAATAATTATATTTTTATTAATATTATCCAATAACAACAATCATTATAAATTTTTAATAATATACAAATTTATTTTGTTGTTTATCTTTTCTTAAGCAATTTTATTTGTATAAAATTTATAATAAAAAATTTCATTGATTGTATTCACTGCATCATAACAAATCACAAATTTAGCACAATCACATACCTCTGAGTCAAACCTGCTATCACACTTATTTTTTATTCTTTTTTTATTAGTATCTATAAATATAAATATAAGGTAAATTATTACATTTGTTTGAATAAACTAAAAAGCAATAATAACTTCGAATAAGATTAGAACGCAATCAAAATTAAAGAAAATAATATTTAAAAAATAATAATATTATTATATTAATTCATTTTTTATCTTCTTAATTTTATTATTATTAATATTTAATTATTATATTAATATATTATGTTATAATTTTTTATATTTATAATAAATAAAAATTATTTAAATTTAAATTATATTTTATTTGAAAGAAAAAATTTTAAAAAAATGATAAGAAAATAAATAATATAATTATAAATAATCAGACCATGTAGCAGATAATATAAATAATATAATTATAAATAAATTATATAATAATATATATTTTTGTAACTTGCATGTGTTTTAATTAAATTATTTGTTAATTTAGCAATTTATATGTAATATATAAGTATATGTTTTAATTTATTGTATCATTAATATTTTCTATATTACATTAATATTATAATGTAGTTAATTTTTTATGTATTTATTAATTTAAAATAAAAAATTAATGAAATAAATAAAATTAAATATTTATATTTATTTTTTATTTTAATATTTATTATTATTGTCATTATATATATATATATATATATATATATTGCATTAAGTTTAAATTTATTTATTTTTTAAAACATAATAATTTTCTTTTAATTGATTCAACAAATTGTGTGAATGTTATTTTTTTTTTATCAATTTTATGTGTTTACTATAAATTTATTTGTTGAATATAAGATGTCTTTAAATTAACAAAATATGTTTCTAAAATAAAACTAAAATATTTACTATTTATAAAATTTTTAAAAAATAAATCAAGAAAAATATAAATATAAATTTTATTAATATAAAATATTTATAATTAATACTTAGTTAATATTTTAAAAATTATTTATAAAATTATATAAATATTATTATAATTATTGAATAATTATTAATAACATAGATAGAAATTAGAAGAATATATAAATTAATTTGATAATAAAATATTTATATTTTTATTAATATTTTTTTTTGTAACAAACTTTGTTAACGGGCTTCAGGCTAGGCCTGAATAAAGCCTTTAACAGGTAACAGGTCAGGCTCAAACTTAATAATTATGCTACAAGTCAGGCTTGTTTAGAGTAAAGTATGGACTGATCTTGCCTGTTTCCATCTCTAGTCCAAATAGTGTAGATTAGTGTATAACTGATGCCTTATAAAGGCTATGGAGAGGGAATGTCCCTCTTAAATATCTTGGTAATTGCTATTGAATGCACTTCCCTGTAAAGATTTGCTGATTAATTGTGGTGTTCAAATTGATGATACAACTTGTTGCTTCTGTCATGGTTTGAAGGAACTTCCAACTCATTTGTTTTTAACGTGCTTAATTTCATCTCAAATCTAGTATTTTACTGTGCGTTAACTTGGATTCTCACTAGTTTTGCCTTCAGATTTGTCGACTCACTTGCTTTCTTGAATTGGTGTTAGTTGTAGTAAAAGAGAAAATATATGTTTATTAATTGTTTGAATAAGTATAATGTGATCTTTGTAGTTACATAGAAATAGAATTATGTTTTTCAATAGTCTTTTGGATAAGAGGGAAGCCCTAGATTCTATTATCCTAAGGTCCTTGGAAATTACTATCACTTGTTAGCAAGAGAGAAACTATTTTATCAGCTGATTAGTATCTGAACTCACGAAATTGTATTTGTCTTAGCTTTGTATAAATATATTTTTATTTTTTATTTTTCTAAGTAAGTATTAATTTTTTATCTAGTATATGAGTTTTGAGTTCTCCTTAAACTCTCTCTAATAATATATGTTTTGCTTATAAAAAAATAATATATAAACTACTCTCTCTTGTTGTGATTTTTTTCTATCTTTTTATTAATTTTATTTTAAATTGTTGAAATAAAAATTGTTACATAATTTTATTTTGTTACCTTATAATTTTTTTATTATCTTATATAAACTTTTAATTTTTTTATAAATACATACATTTATGTTTATCAAATTTTTAATAATTAATTTATTATTTGTAGTATTATATGTTAAAATTCTCAAACAATTTTGTGTAAAAAATAAATTTTCTCTACTAAAAATTGTAGAATTCATTATTTTCATTTTTTTGTCCTTAAAATTCTCACATTTTTTCTAAATAAATATTTTTACTTATAGTTTTTTTTTTGTTAATTATAATTTTTATATTAATGTATCTTTTACTCTTTTTTATCTTAGCGTAGTATTACACACACATATATATATATATATATATAATATAATATAATACAATATAATATAATATAATATAATGAGCTTACTTTTCTATATTTATATCTTTTAAAATTACATTATAGATGTAAAGTATATTTTTGTCAATATATATTATAATTTGTGTAATTTTTATTAGTGTTTTACATGTGATTGATTTTACGATCATATAAAATTCTTAAATTTCATATCTTTTGTTCTTTATATTGTATTATGATGTTTTAAATTTATAATTTTACATAAAGACAAAAAAATTCTTATTTGATCTATTAGTGTTTAAATTTTTTTATGATTTCTATTTTGGGATAAGTATATACGTTAATATTTTTATAATATTTTATTTTCAGCTTTTAAAAACTATTTTACATATATAAATAAAGTCGCATATATAATTTATTGTACTTAAGAAACCTATATATTTTTTCAATTTTTTAGAATTTAAAAATTACTTTTAAGAGTCTTATTTTTTAAATTTATGACTAATAATATATATTAATTATTAATATTTAATTAAAAATTAATATTACAAGTCCTTCCCTCTCTTCAAAAAGTTTCTCAATTAAAGTTTCTTTACTGATATGGGAGGATTCTAAAAAAAGCCCTTTATTGGGTTATGTTTCTAAAGGAAGTGTTATTTAGTGGGCTTAACTTGGAAAAGTTGCTAAGAAGATAATATCTACCTAAGAAATCATTTTCCTTTTATCAAAAGGAATCAAAGGTGATAGATTCGACAAGCCAAGGGTTGTCAAAAGAGGAAGATGACTAATTGAAGTTTGAAAAAAAAGGATAATGTAGAGAAAGTAAGGAAAGCTTAGATCAACTAAGAATATGCTATGTTGGAAGGAGGTTTGAAAGAGGAGCTAACCTATAATTTTTCAAGGACATTGATATGATAAATCGAAGTAACAAGAAAGCTAAAGTGGAGGATATAGATGTTGAGGAGCAAACAAAAACAATGATGGATAATTGAAGAGAAGTCTTATAATCCATTCCAAGGTGTTTACTTACATTAATACCTAAAATTGTGTAGAGTTTAAATCTTATAAGGACTATCTTTTAGATTTAGATAATATGGATTGTATGGGTTAGGATCCCAAACTTGCCCATTGAGTTATACAATGATAGGTTTCTATGAAAGATTAGTTCTACCCTTAGTATTATGCTTAAAATTGACTCTCATATGACTATCCAGTCTAAAGGTAAGTTTTCTAAAATATATATTAAGATTTACCTTAGGAGGAAACTTATACCCTCCTTTCAAGTCTTGGTCAAAAGTTTAATGTTAATATTTGTGGGCAAGTGTACCCATTAAAAAGTAATAAAGGGTTCTAAAATAAGTTCTCAAAATATCATCCCATAAAGATTATTTTTAATTATTAAGAATTTCTTAATTTAATCGTTTGAACTTAGAGAATGCGAAATTAAATAAACTGAAGATTTAAATATAAAATTGATTAACAAAAAATTAAAATAACACAACATTTAACAATAAACTAATTAAGAAGAACCTAAGGCGTATGGTTTCACCTTTACAATTCTTTATATTATCTTTAAGATTAATTCTAATTTCAGTTTCCGTATAATTATCAATCACTCATACTAAATCTATTAACACTCAATGATTATATAATGTTAATAATCTTTTTCCTTAGTTATTACCCCAATGATCAAGCAAGATAAAAGAGAGAGAAAACATAAAGAGCCTATGAGCTATTAAGTTAATAACGATTGAAAGAGAAGAGAATTAAGTTTGGTCCATCTAATTCTTTATCTCATTTTACCTTATAAATCTATTAACTATATATGATACATATAACACCCTCTTTTTATTTATTTATTTATATATTTATTTATTTGTACTTTGATAAGTTGTTTGATATTGGGTATAGTTGGAAGGTTTTTCTTTTTTTTTTAATTTGAATTGATAAATGTTTGATAAAATTATGGTGCAGGGGATCTCGTTCAAACAAGATTGAATGTCCAGAACCACATAATTTTAGGGCAATCTCGCTCAAGCGAGAACAGGATAAACTTGGCCCAAGACATCTTTATATTACATGTTTTGAACAAAATTTATTTAATTTCTTTGTATTGTTATAAATTATTATATAATTCTAGACAAGTGATCAATGTCAATTCCTCATCTTTCTTTTTACTAAGATACAACAAGCTATTCAACCTTCTTTGGTCATAAACCCTACTTCAATAGTCCTCAAGGTTACATTTTATCTCTTTTTCATTGTAATGCAGTGTCCAATCGTTCTTTCAATCTTTGGATAATCCTTATGTCAAATTTCTTTAGCACTTAATCAAATCTTGTTTCTCAATTGAAGTTCGTAGTTCCTTAGGATTTGTTTGGAAGTTTGGAGAAAGGAGACAGAAAAAGATTTGAGCAGTAAAAGAATATAAGAGAAAGGAAAGGAAATTAAGGTATTAAAAAACCTTCAAATTGGGAGATCTTAAAATATGAGGTTATGAGAGTTTTAAAGAGTTTAAAAATTCTTCTCCTCTCATCTAAAAGTCCTCCAACAAGGATACCCTTGCTCAAACGAGAATTCACGAGAAAAAGAGGTATTTAAGTGATTTTGGTATTCTAAAAACACATATCTCAAAGAAAGAAATAATTTTCATCTCTCTCTCTATTCTCTCACTTCCCTTCCTTAGAGAAAACTCCCTTGAACCCTAAATTTCTTCCAAATTTGAGCTCTAGTATCATTTTCTCTTGATCTCAAGTAAGTTCCTTGGAGTTTAAGCTTTCAATCTCACTTATATTTATCTATTTTCTCCTTTCTTAAAAGTACTTTATTTCATAATGTATAGGAAGAATTTGGTCTTTGGACAATATCTTCTTCAAAATGTTGCACTTTCTTTTGAATCTTAAGGAGATCTTGGTCTCAGAGACATCATCTCTCATCCCTTTGGTTGTGAAAGACCTATTTCCAGATAAAGGGAGTTGATTCTAAACTCTAACTCCTATTTATGTATTTTGCTTTTAAAAACTCCATTTATTTCTTCTTTTGAATTATAAAACTATATTTTCTTAAAACCTCAGTGTTAAGAATGAAATTTTGGGCATGAAAAATCTATGGTTGATTCTGGAACTACCTAAATAAAATCTCATAATAAAAGCTTTGAATAAAACTATTTTAAGGAGTTTTATGATTTTACTATCAATCATTATATATGTACAGTTAATATTATAAAATTTTATTTTGAATAATATGTGTACTATGAATGATGCTAAACTTTAGGATATAAAATTTTATTTAAGACTGAGGGAGTATGATCTTCGACAATGTATTTCTAAACTGTACAATTGGTTTGAGTTCGAAGGTGTCTGACCTGCAACATATTATATTGATTTATATGAGTGAAATTGGTTGAATACGTTAGAAAGACTATTGGTGTGTGTGATTATGTACGTTCTTTTATTTTGGAAATATGAATTGAGATTATGGTTGTTTGTTTAAAGTATTGAATGACATGGCATGGTGAAATTGTGTTATGATAAGGAAAACAAATAATGAAAATTGTACTATCATGAAAAGTGATGAAAGAAAATAGAGGTGAATATTGAGAATTACTGAGAAAATGTGTCATGAAAAATTGACTAAAATATGTATAGATAGTTACAAAGATATACTGGAGTATAGAATATAGAGAATTGAAAAATATGAAAAAACTGTAGGGTGATGAATGACATTCGCTTGTAGGTAGACAATCTAAATAGTGTGAATCACATGACTTCACACTCATTTCCTAACTAGACATCTGACTATATTTTTGCTAAGGGATCCTATATTGTAATACGTTGTATCTGTGTGCAAGGGCTAACCAACAATTATCTATACTTATGGAATACCCCAAATGATCCTAAGGGTAATGATTGTAAAATTGTGAGATGTGTGTTTATAATATGTGAGTTATAATAGATTGATTGGTATGATTATGATACATATATTGTAATACATCGAGTCATAATAGATTGATTAGTATGATTATGATATATACATTGCAATACATCAACGAGTGTAGATATAATACATATATTGTAATGTATCGATTAATGTGATTATAATGCACATATTATGACATGTTGATCTATGTAAGAATATATGAAATGACATGATCTTAATATATATTTTGAAATATTAATGTTGTGATTGTTATGATATTTTATCGGTTGAAAATTATTTAGTATAGTATATAAGCTAGGATTATTTTGGTGTATATCGCATTCAATGATATTTCCATATGACTTATTTCATTTATAAAATAAAGGATTTAGTGGAGCGGTAATTACTCACCCTTACAATTATTTTTCAGGAATTAAAATGAAGAATGATTCATCCTGGGATCATATTCTTAGTAACGTTGTAGGAAAGACTGCTCTTTTATAATTTAAACTAATCTAAAGATTATAATAATTTTGATTTAGTTTCTATTTTAAGTTGACAAGATTATGTAAACACTTTAGTGATAATTTTAGAATTTATAATACTTTGATATTTTATTATAAATAATAATTTGAAGTGTATTTGTAAAATTGATAGTTAGCTATTTTAATTGTAGTTTACATTCAATTTTAGATAGAAATTTACTCTGCTGAAAGGCAATGTCATTTATGTTTTAAACTTATATGTATGCAATATGAATTAAGTAAATTGTCAAGAAGTAAATCTTAATTTTTACTCTATTTGTAAATTTAAAAATTTGAAACTATTTCATATAAAATTTTTAATACCTCTAAATCTTCATAAAAATTGAATACAAGAAATATAAACTTTACTTTTCTTCAATTTTTTAAGCTATAAATATAAAAAAATCTCACTTTATTTTCCTTTCTTGTTATATATTATTATCTATATTAAATAAAAAATTAAAGATGTTACAATCATTCCCAAAAAATAACGAAGTCAAGAATTCAAGCCAAACATTATGGCTCAACATGGGTGAGCTTGTTAAAAAATTCTTATAAAAGATACAATATAAAAATTGAATAAGATCCGGTTTGAATGAACTTGTAACTAAATCCTTTCAAACGAAAAAAAAATAGTATAAAAAATAATTTTTCTTTTATAAATTAAAAATGACTTATCTCTTCAAGTTTTAGAAAAATTAAATAAGAGTAACTTTGTTAAAATAGAGAAATATAAGTCAATTTCAATTTATGAGATGAGTTTTTTTCATATTACTACTTAGGCTATAGATGGAAGTGAAGAAATTATGCGGTTAGAAGAAAAAGAATACTTGAATTGCAAATCTATGAAGTTTTGGAGTATATGATAAATTTATATTTTGATATATTTTTGTAGTCTATTTTTATATACTTGATCATTGTTTAAATAAGTTTTTCACTTCTGTTAATTATCGAGTTTAACATATTAAGAGAGAAGCCTAATTTCAAGACACGATTATTCTATCTTAAATTTCTATCGTCCACCTAAACATAGTCTTAGTTTTTAATTCTAAGTATTTATGGAGAATTCTATCCAAATTAAGCTTAAAACTTTTTTATAAATTATTTTATCAAGTTTAAAAAAATTAAATGATAGAACTTTTAAAATATATATATATAAGTTTATTTTAATTTATGAGAGAAATTTAATTCTTTTACTACTTAATTTTTAACTTCTATAAATATTTATTAAAAAATTTCTCCAAATTGATCTTGATCTTATACTAGTTCCATGTCTTTTCAATTTATTATTTATGTCATTAATTTTTTTAACATTTAATATTTAACATGTTTTATTTTGTATTAAAGAAATATATAAAATAAATTTAACTAACGGATAACTAAAATTTGAAAGTGAAGGGAGAATGGGAAGGTTTTCAAGCCACAGTACAATCATCCAATATTAACAAAATGGTAAATTTTATAGCGTCTTATAAATTAAGAGTTCATTCTATATTTTCTCACACTTAAAATATTATTATCATTAATTTTATATTAATAAATAATAAAATTAGTAATTTAATTAAAAATATAAATATTTTTTAAGTTTATGAATTCTGTAACAAGTACTTAAGAAAATTTAACTAATAAAATATTTTTAATTTAAGTACAATTGTTTCGTGTAAAAAAAGTAAAGAATTAAATGTTATAAGTTTTTTTAAAACAATTATATATAATTATATTATTTTAACTTGACTCTAATTATAAAATATAAAATAATAAAAAATTAAATAAAAAAAAAGGGTTGCAAAAGACGTATGAGTGCGAAATAGAGTTGATTTTGATATATCCAATTGCAAGGCATACGTGGCCCATTCCTACGCAACCAACGCATTTATCCACGCGGTTACACGGTTGAGACGCTCGTTTTTCGTTAGCCACCTCATCCTTAATCTTACATTTTATTATTACTCATTCTATTATTTAACTACTAATTATATTGTTATTTTGAATCTCAATTTTTTCAACACCAACGTCGCAATCTCATGTGCCCAAATTATTAATTCCCTTCTCTGTTACGTTCCTTTCTCTACTCAGTGATATTTTCTAACAAACCCCACACGCCCTTATAAAAGTAACTACGCGGGTACCCTCAAATTCAGAAGAATGCTCTACACACTCCCATGTGATATCCACTCTTTCCCTTTCTGTTTCATGTTTTTCGCTCTGCTACTGTAAATGTTGCTATGGTGATGGATTCCTGTTTCTGAACTCAATCAAGTAAAGGTGACTGTGGCGTGTGTTGTAGTGCAAAAAAGTTTGCGGAATCGTGTTCCTTGTTTGGTTTTAAAGATATCCCAACTCATACACAAACTCGTTGAACACCTTGTCATCCTAAGTTGCATCACTTGAACTCGGGATTTTGGTTGTGAGTGACTCAATCTTATGTCGCTTTCTGATAATGGAGTTTGTTTATTTTCGTTACTAACATTCCTGTGTAAGACTGAAGCAATATAGAGTTTGACTTTGATATTAATGATGAATTTGTTTTCTTTTGGGTTTGTACTTGATCTTCATTTTTGTCTGTTCTGTTCTGCTTCAATTTTGAATGGGGAAGCTTGAGTTATGGACAAAGGAAGTGCCTTGTTGTGTTTGTCATTACTCTCTGGGATAATAATTTGATGCTTTTTCTTTAATAATAGGTTGGAAGAGAGAAGGATATAATGGAGTTGTAAAATAAATTTTAAAAAAATAAAATTGGAGAGGGATGACAATGACATTATGGTAGTTTACCAACAGTTTGGTTCGAATTTGTTTTATGTGAATCTAACTAGCCCTCTTTTTTTCTTTTGCTTACACCACAGGAAGGTGTGCATTCTTTGAGCAGAAAGAAATGACAACGCTGTCAGATATAGGGGTTGCAGCTGCCTTAAACATTTCCAGTGCATTTCTTTTCTTCGTGGCATTTGCTATTTTGAGGCTTCAACCTTTCAATGATCGTGTATACTTCCCAAAATGGTATTTGAAGGGTTTAAGAACGGATCCTGTACACGGAAGAGCGTTTGTGAGCAAATTCATCAATTTAGATTGGAGAGCTTATCTTGGGTTTTTGAATTGGATGCCAGAAGCCCTTAGAATGCCAGAACCTGAGCTTATTGATCATGCTGGATTGGACTCAGTTGTTTACTTGCGGATTTACTTGATAGGGTATGCAGCATTGAGGGAATGCCACTTTTAGCAAAGCATAACATTGTAGCACTGATTTTTGTCCCTGGTTTTATTGTGCAGGCTTAAAATCTTTGTTCCTATAGCATTCCTGGCTTGGACTGTTCTGGTTCCTGTCAATTGGACAAGTACTGGTCTACAAGGAGCCCAAATAAAAAACATAACATCCAGTGACATTGATAAACTCTCAGTCTCAAATGTTCATAGTCAATCTGAAAGGTTTCAATCACCATTCAATGCCTTTTGTCTTCTAAGTAGCTTCTGTTATATTTAATTTAAGTTACCTTTTCTGTCCATCAGAATATTTATTTTTGGGTTTTTGATGACATCACTTAATTAGCCAAAATCTAATTGAATATTACTGATTCTATTTTCTATGCATCATCTCACTTGTTAAAATTATAGAGCACTGGTTGCGTACATAACAGTATCTGATGATCTAAATCATCTACTAAAATTTTGTGTACTACCTCAGGTTTTGGGGACACATAGTAATGGCTTATGCGTTTACCTTTTGGACTTGCTATGTTTTGCTAAAGGACTATGAGAAAGTTGCATCAATGAGACTCGACTTTCTTGCAGCAGAAAAACGTCGTCCTGATCAATTTACGGTAAATTTGATTTTTCATTCTGCAGTTTTATAAGAAATTGTTGTTTGTAGAACTACATGGCAGATTGTAGTTCTCTCCTGTTTATTTTTACCATAATTTGTTCAGCTTTGCAAGGAAGCAATGATATTCTGTTTTGGATTTTATGGGTTGGAGGCGTATTATACTTGGTCATTTTTCCTGGTAGACTTTGATTGCAGATTTACTGCATGCTAGGAAAAGCTCTTTGAAGGAAAATAACCGCTTAATTCTTAAAATAAACTTAACTAAACACACTAATTAGTTTGTGATACAGTTAATCACCAGAAAAATAGAAAGAGCAAATAATAAATAGTATCTAAAATGTATCTCTCTTGAACAGAAATGGTAACCAGGTCTAAACACAAACAAAGGTAAACATAAAACAGAAAAACAATACAAGAGAATATCTCACTCTCTTGCCCAAGCCTCAGCCTAATTCTTACTACAACTCTTCTCTCCCCTGCTCATGTTTCCTTTTCTCTCTTATAACCTACTTCCCATTCCACATACCCCTCATGAGTGCCCAATGTCCAGCCCACTCCACTCGGCATAACAAATCCTTCACCATGTGTCACCTTGTTACCTCTCCTGGAATATACCTTCCAAGCTGTGGCATCGCAGTTCACCTGCTGATCCATTAACTCCATCTTATTTCTAGAGTAAGTTGGCTCACGGGTCTCACCAGTTTGTTGCAATTTCTTTTATTACAACAGAGCAATCCGATCCTTATGCATTTTATACTCGACAAGTTCAGGAAAACTGCGGCCATGGATTGAATTTTGTCATACACTAGTAACTTGTAACGCCCATGCATATTTTTACTTATAGAAATATATTATACTCAGGTACTTGTTAGAAACATTCCACCAGACCCTGATGAATCTGTGAGTGAGCTCGTGGAGCACTTCTTTCTGGTCAATCATCCAGATCACTATCTTACTCACCAGGTTGGTTCCTCCTGTTTATACTAACACCGCTCAAATGGTACAATCATTTATTGTCTCATTGATTTTTGATATTATGCATTTCTATTTTCTATGTTTTGTCCAGTACTATGAGATTTGAAAGTTTAATAACAAGAAATTGCTTGGTTACCTCATTTCACCATGTGAGATGAATTCATGTTTACACATTGAAATTACATATTTATTATTAAGTAGATGTTAAATAAAAATTTAAGGATATGTTTGGATGGAGAAAATATTTTTGTTTACATTTCTTGTTTTTGCCGATTTTTACATAAAAGCCACCTAGTTTTCACCTTGTTTCCTATTTTCAGTTGTAGAGGAAATAGTGAAAACAAAATTTTGGAGTTTTTACAATTTCTTGCTTTAATTTTTCAAAACTAGAAACAAAGTGTAAAAAAGGAAACATTTTTGTAACTATTGACAGAAACAAGAACCCAAAACAAAATGTTTTTGCTTAAACAATATTAATCCCTCTAATTTTCCCGTCTATTCTCCTCACTTTTGACACCCGATATAGTATTGTTATTAAGATGGTTCATATTTACTAGTGCATAGACAAATTCGTTGATAAAGGTCAGAATTATCATTGTTTTATTCTATTTTTTTTACGGTAGAAATAGTTTGTTTAAGGCTAATTATTGTAATTGTTTATGCAGGTTGTTTATGATGCAAACAAACTTGCAAAGTTGGTTAAAAAGAAAAAGAAGTTGAAGAATTGGCTTGTCTACTATCAAAATAAATTTGAAAGAACTTCTAAAAGACCTGATATGAAGGTATTTAAATATAAATTGATATTCCCTTAAAAGTTTATCACAACATCCAGATTTTCCCTGAGCGTTCCCTCTTGTATGTTTTTGCCAGACTGGTTTCCTTGGTCTTTGGGGAAAGAAAGTAGATGCTATTGATTATCACACCACTGAAATTGACAAGTTGACAAAAGAAGTAAGAATTTTATATTTTCTTTTCTTTCAAAATTTTTATCACATTACACATGCTAATGATTTTTCAAAGTAGAGATTTTCCATGCTTATAATAATAGATTAACAAGCTTAAGAAAATTATTTTTATATGGGAATCTGACTTTAGTCTTGCAGAGTTCATACTAGGCTTTGATTTCCCATAAATTTTGGTAGTATCTTTACTTATTCACATGTGCCTCAGTGAATCAGTGTTATTCCACCTTCAAAATGTTATAATCTCATTTGGCAGCCTTTACTATCATTTTGATTGAAAGAGAGTTTTCTGAACGTTTGCTGGAATTTGTGCTAATCAACTTTGGACTACAGCAAATGCTGAAGGAACTTGTTTAACTCAAAATTTCACTCTGGTCATTTTTAAATAACCATATTGTGATTCATCACTTTTTGTTTTCTTTCTTTAAGCATTGTCTTTACAGTCGGAGTGATTTAAATTGATCACCTCTTGCAGATAGCCGTAGAGAGGGAGAAGGTCACAAATGATCCCAAGTCTATCATGCCTGCCGCATTTGTTTCTTTTAAAACACGTTGGGGTGCTGCTGTTTGTGCACAAACTCAACAAACCAGAAATCCAACACTTTGGTTGACTGAGTGGGCTCCAGAGCCACGAGATGTATATTGGCAAAACTTGCCAATTCCATATGTTTCCCTAACAGTCAGGAGATTAATCATAGCTGTTGCATTCTTTTTTCTCACTTTCTTTTTTATGATCCCCATTGCATTTGTTCAAACTCTAGCAAGTCTTGATGGAATCCAGAAAGCGGCACCATGGCTGAAGCCTCTTGTTAGCATGTAAGCCTAAACTGTTTGTTCGACATCTCAACTTATCATTTCACTTGCATTACTGGAGATTTCTTATTCAAACATATTCATTGTGCAGCCCTTTCATTAAGTCATTCATTCAAGGTTTTCTGCCCGGTATTGTGTTGAAGCTATTCCTTATCTTTTTGCCAATGATATTGATGATCATGTCCAAATTTGAAGGCTTTGAATCTATATCATCTCTGGAGAGAAGATCAGCATCTAGATACTATCTTTTCAGTTTTGTGAACATATTTCTAGGAAACATACTTACTGGAACAGCATTTCAACAGCTGAACTCTTTCATTCACCAACCTGCCAACCAGTAAGTCACTCAATATAGAAATCTCACTTTTTTCTTCTTTGTAATTATTACTTTGTAAATTGGCATTACTATATTCCTGTGTTGTGGGTACCTTTAATATGCTTCTGCACCATATTACATCACTCTGATAAGATCCAATTGCAAACAAGGCATAAGACTTGAGTCCCACATCAGAAATATCTAGTTCTATTGTGGAGTTTATGAGGCCTTAGGCTCTCATAAATCTTATCAATTGGTAATAGAGTCTTCCGCCCCATCTCTCAGCTACAAATGAGCAACGTGGGTGGTGACGCTGACATTGCTTTGGTTACTTTGGACTGGTCAAAGGGATAATGTACAGCCAGCCTGGAATGTTAGGATCCAAAAGCAGGAGTCCCATATCAAAAGTATTGGATTCTAGGTTGGGCATAATAAGCCTTTGGGTTCTTATCACACTCCTTATTACATGAAAATGACATTACTTCTGGATTCACTCTGGCTATTTAAAAAATGTTTACTATGAAAAATTGCTTTTGAATAATAATATTTTAACAATATTGACTAAGCTCAGATATTTTGGTTGCATATATTGATCCAAGAATTTGTCATAAATTTATGCCATGTGGATAAAAATTAAGCAATCTTGTTACACTTTTGGCAGATATCCTATAACAATTGGCACTGCTATTCCTTTAAAAGCAAGTTTCTTCATAACTTATATAATGGTTGACGGATGGGCTAGTATAGCTGCAGAGGTTTTGATGTTGAAACCGCTTATTGTTTATCACTTGAAGAATTTCTTTTTGGTGAAAACTGAAAAGGACAGAGAAGAAGCCATGAATCCTGGGAGTCTTGGTTTCAACACTGGAGAACCACGTATACAATTGTACTTTTTGTTGGGTCTAGTATATGCTGCCGTGACACCTGCTGTTCTTCCTTTCATAATAATTTTCTTTGGCCTCGCCTATGTTGTGTTCCGCCATCAGGTACACAAATGTTAGATTATTATGTGCAAGTCAATGATTATTGAAGTTTGTTTGTGCATTTATGATTCAGGTTCCATTAATCATTTGTTAAGAATGCACACAACACATTAGCACCACATTGGCTTATGCATTAGTCCCATCTGTAGATGAATATTTTGAAAAATATCAAGAAAAGTCCCTGCACATAGTCGCCTGTAGAAAGATATTTTGAAAATTGCAAAATTGGAATTCTTGGAGAGAAAATATTCAGTTTAGGAACAATTAAGTTTTCCATACAAGATTTTGAAGGCTGGCTCTTGGTGATCTTAAGGTCATGGGCTAACTCATCCATAGTGAGAGGGGTTCAAGATGCCCTCATGTTATTTCTTTCTTGGCTTTCGGAGCTTGTAGGTCTTAACAGTTGTTTTCCAACTTGGAGGACGATGTAGTAAGTAGTCTACTAGTTGACTTAATTAATCACTTTTACAGTTGAAGTCCCTAAGCTTGAATTATACTTACATAGAATTTCCTTTTTCTAATTTTATGAAAACAATTTATGTTGAGTTTCTAAACTAGTTTTGTCTTTTTGAATATGAATGTTATGTCTTTTCTTCCCCACATTGATTGTAGGGTCTCTTCTCCTTTCAATGAATATCATAGAATATATTCACCTTCATTACAATGAAATCTCAACCACCTTATTTCCTTACATGAGATGAAGACCTGAACTTTCCAATTGTTTTCCAAATGCAGATCATTAATGTATATAATCAGGAGTATGAGAGTGGTGCAGCATTCTGGCCTGATGTCCATTTCCGTATTGTGTTGGCACTGATAGTCTCACAGATAGTTCTGATGGGACTCCTCACCACCAAAAAAGCAGCTTCATCAACTCCATTTCTTATTGTGCTCCCAATACTAACCATAGGGTTTCATCGGTACTGCAAAGGCCGATTTGAACCTGCATTTGTTAAATTTCCTTTGCAGGTATGTCAATTTGTCCTTTATGATTAGTAATTCTTTGGACTGTTTGCATTGATGGTAGAGTCCTTATTTCTATTGTTGGCAGTTTATTTGCTAGATATAGTTGATGTATCATATTTATTCTATAACAAATACTCTTGCCAATTTACTGTGTATGGTGTCATGACTCATGACAAAGGTTCAGATGTATTAGAATGCTGTGCAAGTGTTATGGTGAGTTGACTGCACTTCAGTATATCATCACGTTAGTTTAATCTGAAATTAATGAATTAATTTGTACATGCCATACATAAGTTTTCGGTAAATCAATTTGGATGTGGTGTACAAGTTCTCTACTTGGTGGCTGCCTTAAAATCAACATCACTAGTTTCTTCTTTCATGAAATTTTGATGTAGCCCTTCCAAATATACGCAGGAAGCAATGATGAAAGATACATTAGAACGAGCAACAGAACCTAACCTGAACTTGAAAGGTTATCTTCAGAGTGCCTATGTTCATCCAATTTTTAAGGATAGCATGGATGATGATGAAGAGGAAGAGATATTCAGTATGGACTTGGAAACTGAAAGTGTGACTGTACCCACAAAACGTCAATCCCGAATGAATACACCATTACCCAGCAGAATTAGCGGTGCATCGTTTCCCTCTCTGCCTGACGATACTCAAAATCATCAAGAGCCCTGAAGAAGAATGATATCACTGTGTATTTGACATTTACATCGATTCTTTCCAGACAGACCAGGTGCATCTTTGCACTCACCTATATTTGGTAGCTTTTTGAGAGAGATTTTGAAAAGTAAGTGATTATTTCCCTTAAAATAAGTTGTTCCAAACATTCTATAGGATGACATGCAAGTGCAGAAATAATAAGCTAAGTCAGTTAAGAATTGCCAACTGCATAAGCTGAGAATGATGGTTAATCTCTTGGAGTGCCTCCTGCAAAAGGATAGTTTTTGACCGGCAGATGAAATCACTAAATGGAAAGTATAAGGTGCATAGATTTTTTAAATGCATCGGATTTTGTTGAGTTTAGTGAATTTGCTTCCTTAGTGGACAAACAAGTTTTATCTTTTAGATCTGTATCACCAAGCACATGGAGGATATACATTATATTACACCAGGAATATTGTAAGTTACCAGAAACTGAATGTACATGGATTAAGCTTTGACCTTATCTGCCTTTATGAATGTTGAAAGAGAAAAGAATAGAACAGACATTAGTAACAGAAAAAATAGCGATATTGTTGCATTTGTTCTTTGGTATCTTCTCTTCTTTGCTGCAGTTGGTTCAAGTATGCTAGCTAAACTATGGTGTAACCCTTGCCTCTAAACTCCTTTTGCGAAATATTGAAGAAAATCAGAACAAAACGGTAATGACCAGAACCAATGCCCTGGATAAGGTTTTAAAATATTGATGTAGCTTTAACGCTGCACCAGGATTTGTCTAAACAAAGTCATTGTAATATAATCAGTGCGATCCCTCCATATCTGATAATTTATTTGATAGAAATAAGCACTATTGAGCTTTACACAAAATTCTTTAAAAAGAAGTAAAATCGTAAATCGAATAGTAAAATTTTACAAAAACCATATATATTTGCATATAAATTTATATTATGCATATAAAATAGCAGTAAGGCACATATATATGCATATATACATCACCACTGTTTTCACGAGCATTTTGGAGAACAAAACTATGAGGCACACTTGAAGAGTCAGCTGCAATGGAGTTGTCAGTTGTAGTGTTCTGACCAACAACCGTATTTGAAACAATTTTTAGACTCGAACAAGATATAAAAAAAACAGAGCAAGATGAGAACATAGCACAATTGGAGGGGAGGAAACCATGAAAAGATAACGTATTTAGCTGCAAACCAAGTCCCACACATTGGTCACTAATGTCGTCAACATTTTGAGGAAGAAAGAAAAGGAGGAGGCGCTTTGGAGGAAAAATATAAGTCAAGTCATTCAAAATTAGGCTTATATAGCAGGTTATGAATGAATTGCAATTTGTTAAGGATAGGATACTCTTTGTTTTGCTGGTATTAGCATTAAATTCATTGATTTTATATATAATTGCATTTCTTCGTCTTCAATCAATGGGAATGGGAATGGTAGCCATTCTAAGTTTTTTCCTTATCTCTTCGTATTGTATATTGAAAGGCTTAGTTACTGTATTAGAGATGAGGTTGATTTTAGTGGCAAGGGTGCCTTTCTCTTTTGAATTGCATTGTACTAAAATATCTCATTTCTTTTTCTTTTTTTTCTTTTTAATGATATTCTATTAATATTAATTTCTAAAGCTTCTTTGGATCGGGCCCACACTGTAAATCAGATTTTAGGTAAGTTTTGTGTAACTTATGAGATAGCGAATTAATAGGAAGTAAGTTATTTTCTTATAATACTGATTTTAATATGGCAAATCAAATAAGTGAAGCCTTAGCTATTAGTCAAATAAAAAAAATTGACTATCATCTAGTATTCCTATAATTTTAACGACATCTAATGAAAATACTTTTGCTGGTCTTATTGATAAAATAAGAAAAAAAATTGTTTTATTAAATGTCAAGCCTCTCGAGGAGAAGTTTTTATAAAAATAATATAAAAAAATAAAAAATTACATGAAAGGATCAACAACAAATATATTTACAGAAATAAACTTTTTTATTGTAGCAGATATTGGGTAGCTAGAATTCGGTTCTCCATGAACCAAATTCAGAACGTTGATTTTTTTTTCAAATTTGTTTTAATGTTTTTATGTAATAAAATAAATTTTATTATTTAAATTATATTTATATGTTTATATTTTGTTATGAAAATAAATACAATTTATTTTACATATTTATTAGAATTTATTTTACATAATTATGATAATAAATAATATTTTTAGAAAATAATAACAATTAATTTTTAAAAATTAATTAAAATATTTAAATAATAAGTATATTATTTTAGATAATAATATTAATGCTTAAATTTTTATACTTAAAGAATAATAATTATATTTTTAAAAATTAAATAAAAATATTAAATATTTTTCTATTTATTTATTTATTTATTTATTTAAATATGTAATTTTGACTTAATATTTTTAAATATTAGTATGATAAAATAAAATTTTGAATAAAAATTTTATTTTAATTAAATTAGTTTTTTTTAAAATGACATTATTTAATATTATAATTTTTAATACTTTAAATTCTAAAATTTTACTATTATTATTTTTAATAAATTTTATTTAAGAATAAAAAATTTATTTTTAAAAAGTAAATAAAATATTAAATTATAAGTTAATTATTTATACTTGAGACAAATATTTTAAAATTAACAGTTTCATATAGACAAAGTGTATTAACAAAAATGATAACAAATTCATAACAACATTAATAATTAACTATCTCCGTAATGGTAGTTAGTTTCACAACGAGGGCGACGTTTGTGATATGGTGAGTTTCGTCGTTGTGATTGTTGCTCTGGGATTTCAGGATGAACTTGTAGAAGATTTGGATTATCATGAAAGTCTAGTTGTTGGAATGCATTTGATGAATTACCAGGTTCATTAGCAAAATTTGATTGGTAAAGAGACTGCATGTAAGTTTGTGCTGAAGATGGAGCTGTAAAATCAACTCCAAATAAGTTTGTAAAATAATCCTCCGATGTTGTTGCAAATGAATGTCTTGTGTTAATTATGTTTGCTTTTGGCGTAATGTTAGGAGAAATTGATGCAGTCTCATGGTACGACGGTGTGGACATCGTACCGATTTCAAATATGTTGGTAGTCCTTAGTTGTTGGTCGCTCCTCCTTGGATCTTGTAGTAGTGGTGACACAGATAGGAAATAGATGAAATTGGCAATGTACCATTCCATGTATTCTTGTGTGTGACACAATGGATCTTGCATTGAATGACCCGTTATTGTTAGCTCACGTCTGTTGTTCCATATCTCAATCTATTGAGTATGTCTTGTAACCCAATTTTCATCCCGTCTTCCTCTCTTGTCAATTTTGTAGAGGTCATTCAAATTATTCAGTGGAGAAGGAACTTCTTGGAAGAGACAAAACTTTAATTTGACTCTATCTGTTTGGTATCATTCAACAATTGGAAAACAAAGGATGGCGGTACATGAAGTCCATAGTTGGACATCTCTATATGCTTCCATGGGTATTGATGTTTGCAAGTCTTGATATGGCGCCCATAAAAACTACAAATAAACTTAACTTTGTTACTTAAGATGATGTGTAAAAGATAAGAAAATAAATATGAAGAGTTACTTGATTAGCTTGAATGTAATCAAACATTTATCTGCACCCCACAACATCATTGTGAGGTTTATTTTGAAAATTTAGTACTCTACCCCCACTCCATTTGCACACGAGAGGGTATGTTGGTAAATTACTAGAAATTGGCGCAATATATGGCATGCGATACCATTCTCAGGACATTAACAGTGATGAGCAACTACCCATTGTTTTGCTACCAACTTCCGTGGCTCTGCATATTTTCCTATACAACATAGCTAAATAAGCAAAATCCTAACTATATCGTTTTGTTCTTCTAAGATTAATTAATAAAGCTAAATACATAAGATGTACTTTGTTGCCTGTTTTGTCAAGCATCAAAACACCTCCAATTAAACCTAGTATATAAGCCCTATAATGAGCGTGAACTTCTTCTTTAGATGGTTCTTCTAATAATGGCAACATGTTGTCTCTCAGCCACTTCACTTTTACGATAGAGCCAATAAATGACTCTCCCTTGACTGGCACGATACTGAGATATGTGTCACACATTTTCTCCCAGTCAAACATTGTTGGAGCAATGACTGGTAAACCATCAACTCTTAGCCCGGGTTGAAGTGCAACATCCTCCAGGGTTATGATACACTCCCCTATTGGAAAATGGATTGTGTGAGTTTTAGGTCTCTACCTCTCGATCAAAGCTGTTATCAATGCGTGATCTACCTTAAGATGCTTTAGTTTTGCTACTCCAGCAAAATCAAGTTGTTCAATTATAGGAACAATTAGAGGACTGAGTTCTAACATTGAATGACAGAAAGATGAAATCATGTTTTCAATTTCCTGCAGTTATTAATAAATTATTAACATTATATGTAGAATATTAATTTACATAATGGTAATGTATAAAACTTACCGTTCTTCCAATAAAGGCGGACATGTGTTTGTTTTGCTTCCAAGACAACATTTTTACTAATTGGAGCAAAGATAAAGAGAAATAAAGAACAAAGATGGATGCAAGTTTGAATGAAAACCTGTGGGACCTTGGATAAACATATTTATAGATAAACTTTGGTACTAGAGAGTAGCCTTGGAATCTTGAGAAGTCACTATCTCTTGGTCTGTCTGACTTGAAAAGTCACTATCTCTTGGTCTGCGTGACTTGAGAAGGAAATCATCACTCGTAAAATGTGGTGAAACATTGAATGACTGAGAATCCAATGTTACCATTATAAATAGTCATATTCGTGTTTATTTTATTCATTCAACCTTCTAAGCTTGTTCATTGTTCTTGTGACTCTTCTCCTTTTAAAAATGTCTTCAATCTATGTTATTGTTCACTTTGATGGTGCCATTAATCAATGTTCTTATGAAGGAGTCACGTTCACCTCATCATCAGCCAAATTGGTACATCTAAAGAGAGGAGTGACTCTACAAAGGCTCAAGAAAGTCATCCACACAAAACTTAACCGAGACGAAAATGAAAGGGTGACAACTATACATTTTCGCTACCTAATTAGACTTGGCCCGGGAGTTAGCAACTACACATGTGTTAAGTTGAACAATGATGAAGACGTCGAGGCACTCTTCAACATCCACGATTCAAATCAACTTCAATCAAGTATAGAATTATATGTTACATTTGCTACAAACATAACCCAGCCACCACAACTTTCACCTTCATCTTCATCTTATCAAACTTACGAAACCATAAATCCATCTTTTCCAACATATGATATGAATTTTGACCTTTAGTCCTACACATAAGTTTTAACTAGTCCATTCATGGACCTTAAAGAAATACCCTCCCAACCATTTGAGCAAACCCTATCCTCTCAGCCTCTTGAAGAAATCCCTATTAAAGAACATGCTGTTGTAGGTTTCCCAATTGAAGTATTTGATCCTTTTAGCGATGACGAAGATGAAATCCTATCTCAACAACAGGATGATGAAGAAGACTCCCTCCCACTTCCAAATATTCCACCATCACAACCATTACTATTATACAACTCACTTCCACATTTTCTAGACTTTTCCAGTCAAATACACGAACATGACTCTGAGTTTGGTCCTGTCCTTGATCGTGAAATGGTAGTGTATCCGCTTGGAATACTATTTGTTGGTCAGCGCTTCCTAACAAAAGAACAAGTGTAAGATGCCATAAATAGATTTCACATTGTCAATCATTGCACTTACAAGGTAAAGATGTCAAGCACGACTAGGCTTGTCGTGGAATGTGTTCACAATGACTATGCTTGGAGATGTCGCGTAATATTGCGCACCAAAGAGCAACACTGGGAAATAATGAATGATTTCTCATGGACTCATGAAATGATATAGACTGATCCATCCACACCCATCGCAACTATCTTAGCCCACATAAAGCCTACAATGGATTACACAATTAGCTATAGAAAGGGATGGTTGGGAAAACAACATGTCATTGAAAATATCTTCAGAAATTGGGAGGAATCATACCATAAGTTACCTAGACAGTTGCTTGCAATGCAATTGTATATTCCGGGCTTCATCTGAAAATTGAGTACACAACCGGCATACAAGGGTGGCTTGCTTGACGAGGGGAATGTGTTCTTTAAGAGGTTGCTTTGGACCTTCAAGCCCTGCATTGATGGTTTTACCTTCTGCAAACCAATTGTTCAAGTGGATGAAACATTTTTGTATGGCAAATACAAACGGACTTTATTAGTAGCAGTTGCGCAAGATAGCCTCAACAACATAATTCTCATTATCTTTATTGTGGATGAAGGTGAAACTAACGATGCATGATTTTATTTTATTTTTAAAAAAACTTAAGGAGGTACGTAATCCTGCAAGAGGGGTTGTGCTTCATTTCGGATCGTCACAAGGCCATAAGAAGTGCATACTTCAGAAATAGAAGTGGTAGGACAGAAAACAATTCTATCCATGTCTATTGCATTAGACATATTGCACAAAACTTCATGCGATGATTTAAAAACACTGCACTGAAGAAAGATGTCGTCAATATGGGTAATTTTAATTTTTTACATACTTTATATTATCATAATATTTTATATAATTGCTTAGCTAGTTATATTAATTTTATTTGTAATCTTGTTTCCAACATATGAGATGACTAAACTGAGATTCTTTTACTATTACAATATAGTAAAAGATAATAATCCTGAAGCTACACAATAGTTGGACAACATCCCAAGGAAAAAATGGACACTAACATGGGATAATGGACAACGCTGGAGACACATGACTACAAACCTAGCAGAGTCAATCAATTTGATCTTGAAGAAAATTAGAAACCTGCCAATTTGCTCCATGGTCATGGCAACATACACCCGTTGCAATAAATTCTTCATTGACAGAGGCAGGGAAGTAGATGCAATTATTAATGCTGGACATATGTACTCAGAGGTTGCAACTAAAGCAATTCAAGATGCGTAGTCAAAGGTGAACACTCATAAAGTCATCACCTTTGAAAGAACAAGCACTAGATTTTTAATTGAAGAAATGCAACATCTGACAAAAATTTGACCTGTAGGAAGATTTACAGTACGGTTAGATGAAATTTGGTCTGATTGTGAAAAATTTCAAAAAGTTCACATCTCATGCTCGCATGTACTTGTTTCATGCTTATACACACACTACAACTTTGACATCTACATATTTTTCATGTATACCTTACAACAAGTTTCTAAGATATACGAAGGTCAGTTTGGAGAACTTAAACATGAAGACTATTAGCTAACTTATACGGGTCCAACTTTGTGTCCAAATCTAAAACTGAAAATAACTTCAAAGGGTCGACCCAAGTCCAGTAGGATAAGGACAAAGATGGACATTAGAAAACAACAAAGTCGATCAAAAAATTGTTCTTATTGTCACACCCCTGGTCACACAAGGAAAACATGTTCAAACATTGCTCAAGCTTATACTTCCCGCCATTGATTTATGTTATTGTTAATACTTTAAAATTTTCTTAATGTAATTTTTAATTTTATGAATATCATTGCAACTTATAAATTTTTAGTATTAGTAATTTATATTAAATATATATATATATATATATATATCTACATAATATTATTTAATAATGTTTATTAATATTAATAATATATTTTTTAAATAAATAGTTATGTATAAATTTTAATAAAGATTAAATTACTATATATCTACATAATATTATTTAATAATGTTTATTAATATTAATAACATATTTTTTATATAAATAATTATGTATAAATTTTAATAAAGATTAATATCTTAAATTAAATAAATAAACTTATTATTATTTAATACTTTTATTTATTTTATAAAAATATAAAATTAAATAAATTATTATTGTATTTTTATCAAATATAAATTTAAAATTAATTCAATTATTATTGTAATTTTTCTTTTTTAAAAAATTTAATATTAAATAATAAAAAATATAATTTCAGAATATAATATTAATATCATTTTACAAAAATCAAAATTATATTAAATGATATAATAAGAAAAATAAAAATATTATTTATTATCATAATTATGTAAAATAAATTTTAATAAACATGTAAAATAAATATTATTTTTATTTATTTTCACGTAACAAAATATAAATATATAAATATAATTTAAATAATAAAATTTATTTTATTATATAAAAATATTAAAATAAAATTGAAAAAAAAAACTAACATCCGAAATTCGGTTTATAGGGAACCGAATTTTGGCTACCCAATACCTGCTACAGAGGTTTACTTTCGTAAATATATTTGCTCTTAATCCTTTTATGTAATTTTTTATTTTTTTAATATTATTTCTGTAAAAACTTCTCTCAAAGAAACATTTTTACTCAATTTTATTTGATGAGTATTTTTAGTTATATCTTATAGACCAACTAATTCCTTTATTTGTACGTGAGAAAATCAATAAAATTTAAAGATATTTTATGTGAAGTTTCTTGCAAATTAGAAAATGCTATCTAATTGGCTAAAATAAAATTTGTACCCTAAAGAGGAAGGAGGGTTAAGTTTTCAAGGTATTCATAATTTCAACCTTACCTATATGATGAAGTTGGGATGAAAATTTATTAACTCTCAAAATGATTTACGGTCTCAAACTTTTAAAGCTAAATATAAGTTTCAAACTATAAATTCCTTAACAATGTAATCAAAAAGTTATCTAAACACTTAGAGAGCCATGACTCTAATTTGACCCAAGATATATAAGTGTCTATAATGAAAAATTAGGGATGGAATATCTGTTGAGTTTTAGTACTAGAATTATAAATCTTATACTTCATGTTAGTTATCCCTTATGGTTTTAGATTCTGATTTTTCAATAAGGTTGTTCTCTCCTTTAGAGAGATAGAATTTGGATAAAATTAGACTTGTTTTACCACCCTTATATTTGTGCATGTATAGTTATTGTTATTCTCCCTAAATTTGGGAGTGTAAATAATGTTGTAGTGTGATTTTTAACTTTTAATTGAGTGGAATTGGCTTAGAACTTCAAAAATTCAAGTTTTCTAAAGGAAAATTGCTCATGGTAAATTAGAATTGGAACCATTGCCCACCTTAGCTTACTTTCCTGTTGTTATGTGATGCTATGGTGATGTTCCACTTGACGCTCTAATTTTTATTTCTTCCTTTTTATAATTCCCACTCATAAAAAATATATATTAAAAAGTTAATGAGATAGAGCAAATTGATGGAAATCACATAAATAAAATATTAAAAATTATATTATATCATATAAAAAATTAATGGAAAGATATCCCTAACTTATTCAAGTGTATCAAGATCTGAAATTTACATCAAATTTATGAAATGGTATTTAAGAGAAATAAAAATAAATACTCAAAACGGAAAAAGTCATAGGACTTAATAAAGATGAAGGTAGCTCTTAAGTCTTAAGATGCTCTCATTAGTTGATCATGAAACAAAATTATAATATAATTGCAATAGAAAAAAATTAATATGGTTTTTATCGATGAAGAATATAAAATTTTCTAGTTTTAAGATTTTTTCTTTTGCATTGATACTTTGCTATTATTCTGTATAAATGTTTAAAAGTGACTCTTAACTAGGAACGAGAAAAATATATAGATAACTTTTTTTTTAGTATATTTGATAAACAAATAAATAAACTAGTTGAAAGATGAAAAATTTAAAATGAGTTGGTTAATGTAAATTAACAGAAAAATATATTTAATTATTGAATCACAATCTAAAGTTTAAAATATTTTTAAAATAATAATCTTTTAAGTTTTAAATATTTTGTATAATAGAACACATTTTAAGATAAATTTATATTTAAAATTATTCTATGATAATTTTTCAATATGACTAAGTATAAATTCCTAAATATTGCTTTTAACTCAACACATAAGGAACAAACTAATTACTATTAAAAAAAAATATCATTAGCCATTTATCACTATATTCTCATAACACCACTAAAATTCATATATTTAAAATTAGCAGAGAATAATCATTTTAATTAACTAATAAAATCTTTTGTTAAAGAATATATTATTCCTCTAACATTTGTTGATCTCTTTAATAGTATAAAGATTTATTTTTAATTTTCTTTGCTTTGTGAAGAAAATAATTCTAATACAATTGAAGAGACTTATATTTTGTAAAAAAAAAATATTTTACGAATAATTAGAATATAATAGTGCAGTTTTGAGAAAATTAATCCAACGAGCAAACATTCTACAATGATAAATAGTGTACAAGGAACTGTGAAAAAAAGATATAAAGATAAAAATTAAAATAACAAGAATAAGAGTTATTGAAAGAAAGAAACTTTACCAAATATGTTTATCTTAGAAAAATCTGGTAAGATAAATAGTTTGGTAAAACAAACATTTAACAAGTCAAATAGGTTAGTAGTTAGCCTAAAATAGGGGGAAGAATATCTAATAATAAAATAAATAATTTTAAAATATGAGTGTCCCCAATCCCTTGAGCGGCGCATGTGGTTAACGATAAAAGTAAAATTGGAGATAAGGCTTTTGTTGAGTTGAGAATTTGAATGAAGCAAAGGTTTGGGTTTGGGTTTCAATGGAAAGTCATAAGTATTAAAGAAAAAGGGTATCGTAGTTGCGTCGCTCGCAGAGGGTAATTGGCGTGCGTGCGTGCCACTCCTTCGGTTTCAATACAAATCAGAAACTCACTTCAACGCAAAATCTCTTTCTCTGTCTCTGTTCTTTGGCTTAGGGTTTTGTTCCAGAAGATGCAGATAGAAGCATGGGTGTGTCCTTGACCTTGATGACCATGCGCCCCCTTCACAGCCTTCAATTTTCTTCGTTCATCACCACCATGTCCTCCGTCCGGTGCCGATTCCAATCGGCATTCGATTCCTATTCCGTTGCTTGCGAGGCCTTTTCTGAACCCCACCCTTTTCCCCTTTAATACAGACTTTCCTCTCCCTCTCTTCTTTTTTCTCCTCCATGTCTTCCGTTACCGATAATCATGACGTTGGCGTTGTGGAAAAAGATCCAACTTCGCGATACGCGCGGGTACGTTATTTTTTTCTTGGATTCAACTCCACTCAAGTGAGACTGCCAGTGCTTGGAATTGAATTCTTTATTAATTGTAATTCGATTTTTGTTTTTTCTTCAGTACGATGAATTTTTGGGGAAAGGAGCCTTCAAGACTGTGTATGCCTATTGCCTGTGACTCTCTTATGTCGCTATGTGGAAGTTTTTTTATTTGTTTATTGTTTGGGTTGTTGCAGATACAAAGCGTTTGACGAATTGGACGGAATTGAAGTGGCGTGGAACCGGATCAGCATTGAGGATGTTCTTCAATCTCCGCAACAGTTGGAGAAACTGTACTCAGAGGTTCATTTGCTCAAGTCTTTAAAACATGAGAACATCATCAAGTTGTACAATTCTTGGGTGGATGATAGAACTGGCTCCATCAACATGATCACTGAGTTGTTCACCTCTGGGAGTTTGAGACAGTTGAGTTTATCGAATTCGGGCAGTGCGATAAGCATTTTTTGAGTAATTTTTTTTTTTTTTTTTGGTGATGCTTCATGTTGCTCTTGCCTGTGCAGGTATCGGAGGAAGCACAAGAATGTGGACATGAAGGCCATCAAGAACTGGGCGAGGCAGATTCTTCGTGGTTTGTGCTTTCTGCACAGTCACAGTCCCCCCATTATTCACAGGGACCTGAAATGTGATAACATTTTTGTCAATGGGAATAATGGACAAGTTAAGATTGGAGATCTTGGATTGGCGATTGTCATGCAGCAGCCTACTGCAAGGAGTGTCATTGGTAATGTGATTGAATATTGATCTTCTCCTGCAGTTTTTGGTGGATTAAACCTTGCAAATTAAATGAATATTTTGGGATTTCGCATGGTTGCAGGAACACCGGAATTCATGGCCCCAGAACTTTATGAGGAGGAATACAATGAGCTTGTTGACATATATTCATTTGGCATGTGTATCTTAGAAATGGTCACCTGTGAGTACCCGTATGGTGAATGTAAAAATCCGGCGCAGATATATAAGAAAGTTACCTCTGTAAGTCTGCAGTCAGCGATGTTAATTTAATCTTTTTATGTTGTTTTGAACTTCTGTTCTTGATAAACCGTTTGTCTCTGCTGATTTATCTTGTTTTTAGTCATTACCAATGTAAGTTTGTTTTCTTTTCCCTTTCAGGGTATAAAACCTGCTGCGCTTGCTAGAGTAAATGATCCTGAAGTGAAGCAATTTATAGAGAAGTGTCTGGTTCCTGCATCTATGAGATTGCCGGCATCTGAACTATTGAAAGACCCGTTCCTTGCAACTGAAAATGCAAAGGAGATCAACTGTGATACACTGAAGCCACCTAATGCCCATACCAGATTGGTGAATCCACTGACAAGTGAGCCTCATCCCATGGAGATAGATTCAAACTCTAGGCATACTTCACCTGGCTCTTCTGAGAGAAGAAACGAAGAAACTTCTCAATTTTCAGTTATTGATCTCACGAGGATGACAGAAAATAACGAATTTAGGTTAAGAGGGGAGAAAAATGCTGAAAGTACAATTTCACTTACTCTGCGAATTGCTGAAACATGTGGTGAGTGATTGTCAGATCTGTTTCTTTCTTTCTTTTTACCTTGTGCTAATTGTTAATGTGTCTGTAGGTGGAGCAAGGAATATCCATTTTCCATTCTATATCGATTCTGATACAGCAATTTCAATTGCTGAGGAGATGGTGGAACATCTGGAACTCACAACTGAGAATGTATCTGTCATTGCTGAGCTCATACATGACATGCTTGCTAAGCTTGTGCCCAACTGGAAACCCTTCTGTGAAAACCTCTCATCTGGAACAGATCATTTGTATGGGCCTTCTTCAGAAGTTCAGAGCAGTGAACAATTAAACTGCCATTGGCCATTACGGTCAAGTGATTTTGATAAGAAGACAACAATCTATGAAGATTTAGTTCACTCCCAGCTTGAGGATGGAGATGATCAGGAGAAACAAGAATCTGTTCTGTCAGATATTTCAGCGGAGTGTGGAATTATTCTTGATGAATTCTGCGAGGGGTTCGATTGCTTCAATTCCAATTCAGACGTCAGGCTTTGTGAGCAAGAAGATGGACACAAGAATCACTCTGAGAATTCAGCAGGCTCTTTAATAAATTCATGTTGCAATCCTTCCAAAAACTTTGAAACGTTAAGCAAATGTTCTCATACTCTAGTTGACAATGATCATTCAAATGAGCTGCAGTTGGAGCTCGAAGCAATAGAAACACAATATCGGCAGTGCTTTAGTGAGCTTGTGAAGATGAGGGAGGAAGCCATAGAAAATGCCAAAAGGAGATGGATAACTAAGAAGAAAATATCAGTCATGTGATGCATTAGGATCATTTTCTGTGATTTTTTTTTCTTTTAATTTTTTTGGCATTGTTTACATCATTCGATTTCTGGCTGCTTAGTCTTTACCTTTATTTGATTTCTTAATGGAATAGGTATTTTTTTGTTCAGTACCAGGCAATAACAGCCCATGCGATTTTAATAGATATTACTTTGTGTGGATGATGACGAAGAAAGAGCAAATTTATTTTTTGTTATTGACAAATAAGCTGTGAATTTATCATTTCAATTTCTTATCAAATGCATATTGCTACTGCAAATTTTGTCCGACTACATTTTTTACCATTTATGTAAATGACCCATTCCGTGGTAAATTGTGGCACCTTATATATTGCCATGGTCACAGTTTTAGTCTACAACACCTATTAGATTAAAAAAAAAAAGTCGCTGAAACAAGGGAACACATCAAGTTCCAAACCTGTGCTCAGATTGATTAATTTTGTTTGAAAGAGTAATTGCAAAAGTTGTGTGCTCCAATATGCACTTTTGGTACCGACTGAGAGTCATGCACAGGTTCGAATAAGTCAACACAAGGTCTTTGTCCTGCAATTGCGTGTTTGACTTTGTTCGTGGGTCAAAGCTTCAATCCATGATGAAAAGGATCAGACTGAGTAGGAGGGTCAGGAGGTTGTGGTTGAAGAGGGTCGTCCACGTTTACCACTGGCCATATTTCTGCATGCATTTCACAAACCAAAATATTCAGTAACAAGGTCGAGAAATTAGTGCTCAATCAAAGCATAGCTGCCCTTTTCCACTACAACAGTCCAATGGATTGAACTGCTGTTATACTATAATCTAATACATTGATTAATATACAAAGCTTACAAGAAAAATAAAATGGTTTTCCTTAAAATTTTGAAATTTAAAAGCTTAGTTAGATAGCCTCTTATTAGAAAGAATAATGCTCCTCAATTTAACCATTGTGAAATATACCAATTATATACATCAATTGTCATTTTAAAGACATAACTGAGTACTTAGTACAAAAATATGAGATAATACAGTAATTATTATGTAGTTACATACATGTATCTATTGAATCTTAGAGCATAATCAAAATATTAGGCTTTTTTTACAGACGTGCAACTTTTTTAATATCAAATTACATATGTTTTTCTTCTTTTTTTTACATAAATGTCCTAAAACGTATATGTAGAAGTGGATTATAGACGACTTCTACATTCCATTTAAATTTTGTTTTTCTTTTAAAAAAGTTGACTTCAATTAACTTCTATTCTTCAAAAAAGTCAATTGTCACCGAGATTGCAGGTTATTTGTCATTTCTACAATCTTGGGCATGGTATAAAATACCTTAGTTAGCCCCTAAGCACCATCATCCTCTCATTTTTCTACTAGCATTGAGGTACAAATTAATTCTATCAATATATTATTTTTTTGTTATTTATATATGTTAATTTTGCAAGTAAAAACTAATTATGCATATTTCAAGTGGAAAAGTTATAGGTTATCAATAAGATCAAATACGAATAAATTATTGTGAAATAGAAGGATCATTGATTCAATTGGCATTACTGAGGTAAGTTCAAATAAGGTGTGTTACTAAATTATTTTGTTTTAAATAATTATATTTTTGGTCTAATATTTGTTATTTATTATTTCAGTTTAGGTTCCTACAACAATGAGGTCAGAAACATTACACCTCCTTTCGTGTATGATGAGGCTGATGTTTGAGCATTTGTGACTGCTCTTATACAGTTTACTATGATTGTGTGACACCCTTTTGATCGCGTAGTTCGACAATTTGGTGGAGCACAACACATACCAATGAATCTGATAAATATTGATTGGTTGCACGCTAAAGATGAGAGGGGTGATCTAGATATAAGGTGACCTGATTATCATGTGACATGGTATGGTGTATGAGAGGTACGTAGGGATCGACGAGTACTTTCAATGGTACTTGTCATTCGCTAATAGATTTTTGTCATTGGATGGAGGTCCACAAGATGCAGAGCTTAGGGACTTATCTGATGGTGTACCACTAAATGTTTCCCCTGCACCTGACATAATACACCCTGATGACATTCTAGATAGATGCTCTTTCATACGTCATTTGCGTGCAGGTACACATGCTAGTAGACGTCAGTACCATGATAAGACGGATATACTAGCCAACCTCCCAGCACACAATGTAGAACCTGATGCAAATCCAACTATATAACATACCTAACACTATGTATACCACCCGACATCCACATACCCCAGCCACCACCTCATGTCAGGACCTAGTCAACAGCAGTACATGGCTGGTCCTTCTCAGCACCAGTTCATGTCGGGCCCTAACCAACCATGTATGACCCTTAGCTACCATTTTATGGCAGGCCCTAGTCATCAGTTCATGTTAGATACTAAGGCTACTCCCAGTCCTATGCAACATTTTGTCACAGGTCTATCTCAAGATGATATTGCACAACATATATCTTTTAGTCCACGTTTCATGTCAGATGTTGAGGTTATAACTTGGCTAAATTCGACCGGTACAAGTAGATCTGTGCCACCACCAGATAATGTATATCGACCATCACCAACACATATCTGAACTCCCTCCTTTAATGGTTCACCAGAGGAGGAGGAGCATCACACACCTTTCCAACAGGAGGAAGCGGATGATCAGTACATGCATGATCAAAGTCAACAGAAGGAGGAACATGCACACCGCAGACCTGTACGACAGATTGTATATCGTCATTGTGCAATAAGAAGTCACCTTGTTGGGGCCAAACGCAACAGACGTGGCTCATAGTCACATATGCTGCACAGTGATCTACATATTTTATGGACTATGTACTTTAGAATTTAATTTTCTCTACTTTAGAATTTTAATTTTTTGTCTTCAGAATTTTAATTTTATGTACTTTATAATTTGAATTTTATGCGGTTTAAAATTTAAATTATATGTCTTTTAAAGTATTATTTTTACATTGATATTATTTAATAATTTATAAAATTATTATACAAAAATATTAACAAATTTAATTAAAATTATTATTTTTCTTTAATTTAGATAAGACATCTAAATAAATTATATGGATAGGATATGCGTAACACACATTACAGAAGTCGATTATAATTAATTTCTGTATTTGTGTATGAAATCAATTTTAATCGACTTCTATGCAATTCAAATCAGGACATTTATGTAAAAAAAAAATTTTGAAACATATACATAATTTTATATTTAAAATGTTTTATTTCTATAAATTTTCCAAAATAACCCAAAAAGTAGAATTCTAGCACACATAACTACTGTCTTAAATTCTATCCCCATGCCGATACATACAACGATAATCCAAAATACAGCAATTACTAGTCTATTTACATTCAAGCTGTTAATCCGAAGCACACAAACACCAGAGTGCAGCTTCTCTAAAAGAAGTTGCAACCAACCTAAACCTATGAATCGGAAAAAACCATTTTAATGAGACTAGAGACTAGAGTCCTACTGAGAATAATAATAGTATTTTAGGAATAAACTAGGAAAATCAACATTGTATTCAGCTAAAGTTACGTAAGAAAAACCATCCATATTGTAGTAGGAATTGTTCAATACAAGTGGATCGGGATAAACAATTCCTCTAGTATAGACTGTCTTCTATGGTCATGGTCATGTGTCAGAATGTGGTTATACAATTGTACTATACAATGGTTAAGTTACCTTGGTTTTAGCATAAGCTAGGTTGGTTTGATGCAACTTGTCCGAAGTGATAAAAGTGATTGCTAATGAGGGGTGTCTTGTGACGGTAATCTTAAAGGTTAGACCCCAGATGAAGAAGCCTAATCAAATAATTAAAATTCAGCATTTCACACTTTAAAGCCTTTCACCCTATAATAATAATAATAATAAATGAAGTTTTGGTCCAGTATACAAGAGAAAAGGAGGTTGAATCTATTTTGAGAAACATTTAATAATTTTTAAATCAAAAGGATTCATCCAAAAAGCTAAGAGTTACATTGAGAATGGTTCTGATTCCTATAGTCAATTTCTTATATTGATGCTTCCTTTATTCTTGAGCTTCTTAAAGTTTGTATATGTGTTTGTATATGTAACAGTCTCTTCAAAGTGGATACTCTTATATATAGACAATGCTTGAAACATTCTTCCCCTTGAATGGTATTTTCTCTTGTTGCTTTAAGAGAATAGTCTTATAGATGGTACTACTGAAATACTTCTCTTGACTGTTAGATTAGACAAATATACTATTTGTATTAAAAGCTTTTATAGTCATCAAAATCATAACAAACCTTTCATACTTTAACAGCCTCTCCCTTTTTAACAATGACAAATTCAGAGCATAAGATGAGTATACACCTTTAACTTTGTATTCAAATTTATATTTAGTGAATAATTAACTATAAAAAGATAGAATAATCATTTTTATTAAAAATTATTTATTTTAAAAAAAATTGCTTGAATTATTTAAAATGCAATATACAGAAACACCACGTTATAATTACTATTGTCAAAATACAAACTGTTTTAGAATTTTAGATGTTACGTTGAAAGTATTAAAAAAAAATATTAGTGAAGATTCATATATTATTACAAAATACAGACAAACAAACAACAAAGAGGAAAGTGAGATTCTAATTCATGTTTAAATAAGATAATAGAAAATAATTAAGTTTAAGTCTAACATACAAAACATATCATTCAATTGTTAGTAAAGCATATCTTATTGTATCCTACGTGTAAGCAGTAGCGGATCTATGACCCTAAGGTCAAGAGTGCAAAAACATAAAATTAAGAAGTGCAAAATATAAAAAAAAAATATATTATTAGTAATTTATTAAAATTAAAATTGTTTATGAAAGTTGAGGGGCTGCATTTGCAGGGGCTCCATGTGCATCCACTACTGCGTGTAAACATTGCTATTTTTAAACCAAACTTTTTTAAAATATATTTTTTAATTAGTTTTGTCAGCACACCTTATGTATAAATAAATAAAAATATAATACTTTCTTTATCATTTTAAATTTTTTGTTACAAAAAGGAATTTTAATAATTTTAATATCTAAAAATATATTTAAAAATTATAATTTTATTAATATTTAACATAATAATTGTTATATTTTATTAAATTTTTGCATATACTAATATTTAATAATTTTTATGATATTATATTTATAATTTATAATTTAATAATTTTTATCAAAAATATAAACTCTAGAATTGTTGTAGCATGGCATCCCATCTTTTCAAATCTCAAATCATGAACTTAAATAATATTTAATTTATAATTATTGAAATATATAAAAAGTAAAAAAAATGAGATTTTACATGGCAATAATAAATTAGATACATATGAAAAGATATTTTTTCAATTTTACTAATTTATAATTTTCTTCTAAAATATTCATCTTTCATTTTATTAATAAACAGGTCTTTAATAATAATAATAATAAGAAAAATTGATTGTTCCATAGCAATAATAAAATATTAAAGACCATATTTATCAAGGATAATGTATAATAATTTTAAATTATGATTAAATACTATATTTAGTGAATGTTTAACTTTTCAAATTTATAAAATTTATTCGAAAACAAAAAATTAACTATAATAATAAAATTGACCCATAGAATTTTCACTATCCGTTGATTAAATTACCTGAATGTATTTTAAGTCTTAGTTAATATATATATATATATATATATATATATATATATATATGACATATTATTCGCAACAAGTGGGTGTTTATTATATATAAAACCGGAAAAGGGGTTAAAATATAGAATATTTATCTTTCCTTTTTATTCATAAATAAGTTTTCAATTAGGTATGCAACTAATTTTATCTTCACTTATACAGAAACCTAACTGCGCTGTATCATCAATACAGCAAGAAATATTATATTTATAAAGAACAATATAAATTCAATTTAAATAAAATAATTCAATACTAAATTTATGATTTTTTAAATAAAATAAATATCAAATTTCATAAATGTCCTTATAAAAGAAAAACTCGAAATATGTCTTTTCTTTGTAATTGTATAAGTTGCACAAGGTTAATACAATTTATAACTTACACTGCCACTTATGTATGAACACTATTTTTTTTTTTTTAGGAATATGTTAGTTTTTGAATTGAGAATTTTTTTTTAAAATTTTATAAAAAAATAAAAATATTAATTATAAAAATATTAATTTTTAGAGAAAGAAAAATATTTAATTTTTTTGTATTTAAAAAATAAAAAAAATAAAAAAAACAATAATAAAAAATATATAAGATAATAATATCATTTACATGATTAAACTTTAATCATCTTTTCCTTTAAATATTAAACATTCAAATAAAGGAGATTTTAACTCTCTTTTCCACTCTCTTTCCTTTTTCTCTCCTCTCCAACTTTCTCCTTCAAATTCTTTCTTTCTCTCTTTCTTCAAACATATAAATAAGTCTTATGCATTAAGTCATATTTATGATGACCTCAATTATATTAATTATTGAACAAAACATAAATTGGACATGTTTGTGATATATATTTATATTAACATAGACATGCTTAGTTTAATTTGGATATTTTTTTAGCCTTTTTAATCTTAACTTTTGAAGGTATATAGTTTTTTACATAAAATTTGTTAATTTATGTAAAATACATGTTCATTTTACATAACTTTTTGAAATCTTTTATGTAAAACATCCATAATCGATTTGACCCAAATTTTTTTCAAAATACAAGTTTAGTTGAATAAATCTAAAAAAGTTATATGAAATTGAAATATAATTTGCATAAATTAGATTCGTGTACAAAATGTTATAACTTTTTAAAGTTTAATAAAAAAACTCAGAAAATTCTAGACATAATCCCTCTTAACTCAAGTAAAGTCGTGTTACTTATCACGCCACTTTTAAGTATATGTGAGCATGTCCCGTGCTAATTAATTTGAGCATAGTTGTGTTGCTATTTCACATAAAAATGACATATATAAAATTTTGTATTTATTTTATTTTATTTTTACAAAAAAATTTCAATTTAAGTTTTAAAATTTACAGTAAATATATACATATATTTTAAGAATGTATAATAGATGTTAAAATAAAGTTGTCTAGTAAACTATCAATTATTTCTTAATTTGTATAATTTTTTTAAAAATTTGAGCTATATTAGGTAAAATGAGTTAGAAATATGTTATAAAATACAAATAAATCTTTTCATATGTAATGTCAATGATATTATGTGCCAAATAACGGGTTTGTTTACAAACAGATTTTATAGACAGGTTTTATCTATTTGTAATACAAATAGATTTATAGATGAAATTTTGCAGAAAATTAAAAAAAAAAATTTTTTTGACTTACCATATGTAAACAGCATGTTTGTAATAGTAATTATTAGAACTTATTACAAGATCCCCAGTTTTAGGAGGCAAGACCAATTGAATGATTTCTTCATTTTTATAATAATATTTAAATCCCTAAACTCTGTCATTTTATCTTTAATCGAAATAAAAATAATTGAGTCGTGTTTACAAAATAAACAAATGATTAGTATGGATGTCTTTAGCCCTATTTTCTTGCATGAACACGTGTTAAAATCTACCTTCAGTTTCTTCTTACTTTGATTTATCATATCCAGTTCTTTTGTTGAGTATTTCTGTACTTTAAGTTGTTCCATCTTTCAGTAGGCCGCTTCAACGACAGACTTTCTAAGGTAAAAACCCTTTGCTGAGTCTTTGGGATAGTCATCAAGCCTCGACAACAACTATAATTAATAACAATAAATGTTCTATGACCCTAATAGAGTCATAGAAGTCTTCTCTCTCTCTACAAAACTAATCTTTCAAGCACAAAAGTGCTAATTTTTACTTTCATAATTAATAACAATTTTACTTAACATATTTTATATATTAAAATAACTTATTGGTATTATAACTATGACAACAACTATAATTATAACTGTCCGCAGTTGTGTGTAAAATTTAGTATACTTTAATATTAAATGATATGTTTAATAAATGCAATATATGTATGTCAACACTATCATAATTATTGCTTATTTCTTATGCCTTCTGATTAATTTTGTTTGAATGTAAGTTCCGGCCGTTGAATAATAATAAAAATTAAATTAGACTTTATTATATATAAAAAAAGATTTTGTTAACATTATTTCTATAAACAACTAATAATAGTAAAATTTTATTATAAAAATAAATATTTATTATATTTTTATAATTTTAATATAATAATTATATATTTTTTTATAAATTTTTTTAATTATAAATACTTAAGCTTAGGTCTAAAGATAAAATCTATATATAAAACGAATAATTATTTAATACACATTTAACATGTTTTATGAAATAACATAAATTAATCTATACTGTCATTTATAGACCTTATAAGGCTATATAAATTTCGGTTTGTTTATAATAAGAGACTAGATAGGCAAAGCGTGACTTCTTGGGAAGTGTAAGTGTAACGTGGATTTATGCCTTGCAAACATGTAACACTCCAAACAAACAATCATATCTGATTTTGAAAAAATAATATTATTTTGGTAACATTTTTGACGGGTATTGAAAAATATATGTTAAGAATTATTAAATATAGTATATTAATTAAAAAAATATTTTAAATATTTTTTATAATTTTAAAATAACACACACTTTTATCTTTAATAAAAAAATAATTTTAACCTTCTAATACGTATCTTTGGAGTCATGTGAGAAAATCCTATTTTTATAATTTACTTTTCTTTTAATTTGGTGAGAGCCATTAATGGACTAAGCTGGAGGATCTGGTTGAAGCTGGGCATATACTTAATTTGGCCCTTCACCTACAAACTATTGTCCACCCTTTCTCCTCATTCTCTTGGAATCATATATAGTTTGAAGAACACAAATTCAGAATTAATCAAGTTGAAGATCCAATTCATGGAACAATCCTCGCACGAGATCACATCCCCTCTCTGTAAGCCCCTGGTGCTTTTACTTAAAGATCGATGGTCAACTTTTTCTTCTTTAATTTTTGTTTATTAATTGTTGCGTTGAAATGCAAAACCATGTCTAGTGCCAAAGAAGGAGGACAATGTTGACGAAGATGTGAAAGAGATTGGGGAATCATCGGGTGAAGAAGAGAGAGAGAACTCACCCATAAAGCAAGTGGCCCTAACGGTGCCAACCACAGATGACCCATCGCTTCCGGTTCTGACGTTCAGAATGTGGGTGCTGGGAACCCTCTCATGCGTTCTCTTATCATTTCTGAACCAGTTTTTCTGGTACCGAACCGAGCCTCTCACCATCACCGCCATATCGGCTCAGATCGCGGTGGTGCCGCTTGGTCAACTCATGGCTTCAAGAATCACCAAACGTGTCTTCTTCAAAGGAACACGTTGGGAATTCACACTGAACCCGGGTCCCTTCAATGTGAAGGAGCATGTGCTCATTACTATCTTCGCCAACTCTGGCGCTGGCACCGTTTATGCCATTCACGTTGTTACCGCTGTCAAAATCTTTTACCGCAAACACATGTCCTTTTTTGTTTCCTTCCTCGTAGTCATCACCACGCAGGTGCGTTGCTACATGGATTAGTTATTTTGTTATTTTGACTTGCAGTAACTTTTTCTTTTACTCTTTATACACAGAGAAAAAGCTTGTCTTTTTTGTATAAAAAACTTTAACATCAAAAAAGGTTTTTTTGTCAGTTATTTTGAATTCCAGTTATACCTGCCTAACAACCCCCATCCACCTAACTTTCTCGGTTTGCCTGAACAAATTTGTTGCGGCAGTTACCAATAAAAGGAATTTGACTTAAATTAATTACTAAAAATTAAAAAAAATTATTATAAAACATAAAAAATTAAGATATATTTTTTTATAATATTATAAATCTAAAAACTCTTAAACTTGATCTTAAATTTTTATTTAATTTATATATAATAAATTATAATTTTAGATGTAAGTTAAATAAAAAAATTAAATTAAATTTAAAAAAATTTAAACTTAATTTTAAATATAAATTAAATAAAACAATTAAATTAAGACTTACTATAATTTTAAAAAAATTCTTCTTCATGAAAAATAAGAATGGACGGTATATTATTATTTTGTGAAGGTATTGAGAATGCATTGAATGACAGGTATTGGGCTTCGGATGGGCGGGCATATTCAGAAGATACTTAGTAGAGCCAGCGGCGATGTGGTGGCCGGCAAATTTAGTTCAAGTTTCACTCTTCAGGTAATAATAGTAGAGTCTAAGGGTAAACATTATAATAATGCATGACCAACACATTATAATCATCTAAATACGAAGGGTGTTAAGTTGCATAATACTAAATTAGTAACTATTAGCATAATACGTAAGAGTTAATTTGCTTCAAAATATCATTACATAATACGAAAATATCTACACCCACTAGCCACCAATGACGTTAACCTCATTGCATAAATACATTATAATTTTTTTTTAACAAATCTTCTAATATACTTCAAAGACACGCCTTATTAATATATATTATCATTCAGTGATTGATAAAATTTTTAAAAATTGTTATTGTTAAAATTTAATGTTTAATTTTTTTATTTTTAAATTTTATTTTTATTTTGAAAATTTGTCATTAGTATTTTATAATTTTTAGATATTTTATCTTTGAATCTTATATTTTTGTAATTTTTTTAAAATATCATTATTTTGATATATCTTATTTTTAAATATTATATAAAAATTAAAAAAGTTTTTGCCGGTGGAACAAGTTGTTGCAGCTATATATATCACGTCATTGCTTACTTTGATAACCCATTTACAATAATTATGGATGGGCCCAAACGTTCCGAGAGACCCTTATCATGCTTCTTAAATTTCGGAAATTATTCTTTTCACTTTCTAATATATATATAGTTTAAAATAATTTTGGTACATTTTTTTAATAAATATACGTTAAATTAATGTAATTATAAAAACAAAAAAAAGGGTGAGCGTTGACTCCTTTGTCTTACTACTTAATTATTTCGATGTCCGTTAATTTATTGTCTACAGTTATAAAAAAAATTCCTTAAAACTATTAGAATTGAATTATTTTAATATTTAAAATTATGAAGTCAGTTATTTTAATTCTAAAATTATAAAATCAATAATTTTAGTCTTAAAACTATAATATATCAGTCTCATCCTTGAAATGAATAAAAATCGATTATTTTATTCTCTAAAATTATAAAATCAGTTATTTTAGTCTATAAAAATATAGATATTTATCAACTTAGTCTCTAATATTATGAAAAAGGCATAGCAAAAAAAAAATATTAGAAAAAGGATTTTCATTACTTTTATAAAAAAAATTAATCATTTTAGTCATTGAATAAAAAATTGTGTAACCAATATAATTTTTAAACGTCTATAATTTTTTTAATCACTGGAGGACAAAAATACACCATTCCTTATTATTGTAAGCTTTTGTCATGAAATGTCATTGAGTTATTCTTTATTATTATTTCAAGGACTTAAGTAATAGGTGCCTATAATTTTAGGAGTTAAAATACTTGAGTTTAGTAACTAAATTGAATGATCTTATAGTTTTAGGAGTTAAAATGATTAATTCTAACTCAATGGCTTAAGTCATCTTATAATTTCAAAGATTAAATTGAATTATGCTTATAATTTTAGAGGCTGAAATGATTAATGTCTTATATTTTATCTACTAATTATTATTTTTATAATTTAAAAGACTAAACTGATTAGATATCTATAATTTATGGGACTAAAATGACCAATTTCTAAATTTATAGATTAAATTGACAGATGTTTATAATTTCGAGAACTAAAATTATGATTTTTTAATTTCAAGGATTAAAATAATTATTTTTATAATATTAAATACTAAAATATCTAATTATAATAATTTTATAAAGTAAAATTTCTTTTTCAGAGATTAAATTGACATTTTCCTATAATTTTAGGAACTAAAACAATGTTCTACTATTTAAATATATCTTGGCATTTTCTTTTTTAATTTTCAATGCATCATTCAAAAATTCATAAACTAATATATGTTTGTTCAAGTAGTTAGAAATTTAATTTCTCTTAAATAAAGCCTTATGTTTGAATCTTATTTATGAAAATAAACCTAAAAAAGCTTTGCCTTCTTGAGTATATTTACTCAACTTAGATCAATCAAAGTTTAAAGTAACTTTTCATATACTAATTAAGAATCTAAATTTTATAAATCTTGAGTTAAGCATGTTTCTTTCTGTTATGATTATATTTAGTGAAAAAATATCTTCAAAATTTATAATATTATTTTAGAAAAAAAAAACAGAAAATACGCTCCACAAAATACAAAGCTTTAATAGTTAACATCTCAATATTATTTCACGGGGGAACAAGAAACGGGTTCTAAAAGGAACAGAAGAGCCATCACTGCTAGAAAAAAGGACTTTTCTTTACAAGCATACCATACATTCCAGCTTCATTCTGCTTTGACAAGGATAAGTATATAGCTATGAAAGTTTATATTATATATATATATATATATATATATATATAGGGACAAGATTTTTTATACCGGTATAAGTCTAAAAATACTTACACTTAATTTGAGTTTTTTTATTTAATTTAATTCTAATAAATTATAATTTATTACTTTACTGACCGTTAGATTTAAGTTAATTGAAAGATTCAGATTATATGTAAGAATTTTTAGAATTACACTAGTATAAGAAGATCATTCAATATATATATATATATAAAAGAAAGAATTGAGTTGTTTGACTCATTGTTATTTATTGAGAAATGCTATTTGTACAAAAAAAAATAAAAAATGTATAACACTTTTTATATATAATATAGAGAAATAAGAAGAAGAAAACCAAAAAAAGAAGTGATGTAACGGAGAAAAATTAAAAAACAATGTTTTAGAAATTTATTGTAAGAACTTACTATAAAAACATTATAACCCTTATTTATTTAGCAGTGTTTTTAATGTAACATAATAAAAGTTTATATATTAAAAATCATAAGTTTTAATGTATTAATAATATTAAATGGTTATAATTTTTAATAAAATTGATTATTTATTAATTTGTTTTTATATATCTTTCCACATACATTAAAAAAATGGTTATAAATTGGTTTGATACATTACACTCAGGGCCCTGCACGAGAAGGAGGAACGAGAAAAAGGAGGGTTAACGAGATCGCAGTTCTTTGTAATAGCGTTTTTGTGCAGCTTTGGCTACTACGTGCTTCCTGGTTACATTTTCCAAATGCTGACCTCTCTCTCTTGGATATGTTGGTTATTTCCCACGAGCGTGCTGGCCCAACAGCTTGGGTCAGGCCTATATGGGCTTGGCATCGGTGCAATTGGGCTTGACTGGTCTACCATTTCAGCCTACCTCGGGAGCCCACTTGCAAGCCCATGGTTTGCCACTGCCAACGTGGCCGTGGGATTCGTGTTTGTGATGTACGTTCTGACTCCATTGTGCTATTGGTTCAATGTGTACGGTGCCAAAACCTTCCCCATTTTCTCCGACGATCTTTTCACTTCCAAGGGTCAAATTTATAACATCACAGACATAATTGACTCTAATTTCCACCTTGACGTTGCGGCTTATGAGCGACAAGGACGACTCTATCTCAGCACTTTTTTTGCCATGACCTATGGTGTTGGCTTTGCAGCACTTACCGCTACCATTGTCCACGTTGCTCTCTTTCACGGAAGGTGTGTAGCAATCTCAACTCCATTGTTTTGTTACACATCCACCCCTCAATTGAAAAATAACATGTAAATACAGAGAAATATGGGAGCAAAGTAAATCAAGTTTTAAGGAAACGAGAGTGGACATCCACACGAAGCTTATGCAGAAGTACAAACAGGTTCCTGAATGGTGGTTCGTGTGCATCCTCATCGCAACCATTGCAGCCACCGTCTTCACTTGCGAGTATTACAACGATCAGCTTCAGTTGCCTTGGTGGGGCGTTCTGCTCGCATGTGGCATCGCCATCTTCTTTACTCTCCCCATTGGGATTATAACTGCAATCACAAATCAGGTACGTAGATATTATTTTCATTCATTCTTTAAAAATAATTCACATTTTCGGTATTTTTTTTACTACCTATTCCATTGTAGTTACTTTTCTTTATTTGATAATTTGAAAAAAAATGAACATTGATATTTTAAAAGGAGTATCTACTTCTGCAGTACAGGAACATCACATGTATACTATCAAGAAGAAATGTTATTTATCTAACGATTTTGTTGTATTCTTTTTTTTTTAACAAATTAGAAAGTGATGGGAGGAGAAAAGGAAGAAGGAAATGATTAAATGAGTAATGTGATAGATAAAAAAATAAAGAACTTTATTATTATAGAAATTCATTATAAAATATTATCATGAAAATAATACAACTCTACGTGTCCTTTATGATATTCCGAAATTACAGACTCCGGGGTTGAACATAATCACGGAATACATTATAGGATATATCTACCCGGGCTATCCAGTAGCTAACATGTGCTTCAAGGTTTATGGTTACATAAGCATGACACAAGCCATCACTTTCTTGCAAGACTTCAAGCTCGGCCACTACATGAAAATCCCTCCACGAATCATGTTCATGGCACAGGTCAATCCTCAGCTTTCATTAACTCAAGGCATTTAATATTTTACTGCTAATACATAGAGGCATAAAGGTAGAGTGAAAAAAAAAGTGTCCAAAGTTAGTAATAACTGTTTGAATGGAATGCTGTTAATTGATTAGGTTGTGGGAACGCTGATAGCGGGTATTGTGTATTTGGGCACTGCGTGGTGGTTGATGGAAACGATCCCGGACATATGCGAGGACACATCCTCTGTTTGGACGTGTCCAAGTGACACTGTGTTCTACGATGCGTCGGTTATTTGGGGTTTGATTGGGCCGAGGAGAATATTTGGAGACCTTGGGACCTACGCCCAAGTGAATTGGTTCTTCCTGGGTGGGGCCATTGCTCCTTTACTCGTTTGGTTGGCTGCGAGGGCCTTCCCACAACAAGAGTGGATTAGACTCGTCAACATGCCAGTGTTGATTGGAGCCACGGGAATGATGCCTCCAGCAACTGCAGTGAACTACACTAGCTGGGTCATCGTTGGTTTTCTCTCTGGCTTCGTGGTGTTTAGGTACAAACCCCAATGGTGGCAGCGTCACAATTATGTGCTCTCTGGAGCACTTGATGCGGGTCTCGCTTTTATGGGGGTGCTTTTGTATCTTTGCTTAGGATTGGAAGATATTAGTATCAATTGGTGGGGAAATGACCTTGATGGCTGTCCCTTGGCTCATTGCCCAACCGCCAAAGGGTTTGTGGTTGAAGGTTGCCCCGTTTCCACTTGACTAAAGTTAAAATGTCCTTCCCTTAATTCAAGCTATAGGCAACCCTCCTTTCATTCGCTTAGTGCTGTAAAATGTAAATATTTTCCAAATTCATCATTGGTAGCATTATATGGATGTCATAGTTCAATTTTTTTTTTTTAAATTCCTCTTTCGTTAACCGTAGATGTCATAAGTTATGTTTACATGAGTTTGAAATAAATTGAGTATTTAAAGTTTAAATTTGATTGTAAAAAAAAAAATAGAGAGAATGTTAAAGTTTGGTTTATTTATTTAATTGAGTAAGATTTAAAGTTTAAGTTTAGATTGATTAATAATTTTAGTTGAAGAATGAGTTTACAAGTTTGTTTTTGTTGTTAAGGCTTTAAAATATTATTTAATAGCTTAATAAATAGTTAATATTATACTCAATTACAACATTAAATCATTCTGTATATTTTAATATTTCTTAATTTTAAAAATTGTCATTAATATATTTTATATATTCCTTATTTTAGAGTTACCACTTTTACAACTCTTCTCACTTATTGTTGTATGTATATATGTATAAACATTCAACAACAATTTAATAAGATCATTCTTCTTAATTTGTCTTAGAATTAGAGTTGTTCAGTTCTAAATGCCTAATAAGTCATAGCCTTTGCTACAAACTCTATTTAAAGGAATAGTCTCCCTTCAACCGTCCCTATCAAGTTGGCCAAAGACATGGAAGTTTCTCCTTTTGCCACTAATCATAGGGAACAAGTTAGATAGTTTCATTCTCAAAATAAAAAAGTGTCATGAATAATTTATCACTAAAGTTTCAAGCAAAATGACTAATCCCTACTTATGAAGAACAACAAACCAGTAATCAACAACTTCTCGGGTGGTTATAACACAATGATAGTAGATGTTGCAACACAACTACTCCATTGTGAAATGTCCAAAGAGATACACCAAGTCTCGAGTCACCCTGTTGAAGATTAAATTTCACAATACTTGCACGAGATAATTGAAAATGGAGGAATATCTTATCAAGATGAAAACTTTGGCAGACAACATCAAACTTGCAGGGAGCCCAGCTTTAACTTTTGATATGATCATACAAACTCTTGTTGAATTGGATAGTGAGTATAACCCTATTGTTGTCTAGTTATCTAAGAAATAAAGCATGACTTGAGTTTATATGCAAGTTCATCTTTTGGCATTTGAAAACAAAATAGAACAATTGAACAATTTTTCAAACCTCACAATCAATGCTTCTACTAATGTGGTCACGTATAATACAATGAGCATGGAATTCAATCATAACAACTGGAGAGGCATATTCTAGAGATGATTTAGAAGAAGAAGAGACAAAGGTAAATCCACTATAGACAAATTGATTTGCCAATTATGTGGAAAGCTTGGACATTTAGTTGCGGACTATTTCTATAGATTTGACAAGACCTAAATTGGCCATTCCCCCAGAAGAAAACAAGTAGGAAAAGCTTGGAAATCATAATTATAGTGCATTTGTTGCTAGTTTATATTCAAGAAAAGAATTCAAGTTGGTATTTTGACAGTGGCATTAACAATAATGTCATGCATAACTCTAATCCTGTTTCAATAATTTTTGTATCATGCTAGTAAGAGTAATCTTATAGTTGGTAATGATGAAAAACTTAAAATTATTGCATAGGGATCTACTACTCTTAATACTAATCAAAGGCCTCTAAATTTGAATCAAGTCTTATATGTGCCTAAAATTACTAAGAATCTATTAAGCATATCAAAACTTATTGCTAATAATGATATTTATGTTAACTTTCATGAGAATAATTGCTTTGTGAAGGACAAGGTAACAAGGAAGGTACTATTGGAAGGGATGATTAAGGATGAACTATACCAGCATTCTAGTGTCACCCCTTATTTCTTTGGACTTATTGCATATTTGTCTGTCAAAGAAAGTTGGCATAAAAAGCTTGGTCACCTAAATACTGATGTTTTGAAGAGCTTTAACATGAAAATCCCAACTAATGATAATTTTTCCTTTTGTGAAGCATGTCAATTTGGAAAATTTCATACTTTACTATTTAGCATCTCAAATTCTTAAGCTTAGGAACCCCTTGAGTTAATTCACACAAATGTTTGGGGTCTAACACCAATATGGTTGAAAATTAGTTCAACAAAAGAATCAAGGTGTTGGAATGTGATGGAGGGGGAGAATACATAAACTTTCATAAATTGGCCCAAGATTTAAGAATCTAACTGAGGTTGTTTTGTCCTTTCACTTATGCTAAAAATGGTAAAGAAGAAAGAAAGCATAGACACATAGTGAAGTTGGGATTTACTATGCTAGCACAAGCAAAAATGTCTTTCTATTTTTTGTGGGAAGCCTTTTGTACAGTAGTTTACTTAATAAATAATTTACCTATACCTGTGCTTGAAAATCAAACTCCCTACACACTATTGTTTCATAAGAATCCATAATAAAATAAGTTGAGATCTATTGGTTATCCATGCTTTCCTTGTCTCAAACTCTATAACAAGCATAAGTTGCAATTCAACACAAGGTGTGTGTTTCTCGGTTACAACAACTCTCATTAAGGTTACAAATGTCTCAACTTAATTAAGAGAATTTTCATCTCAAGACATTATTTGATGAGGAACACTTTTCCTTCTATGAAGGCTTTCTTAACATCATGAAACCAATTAATATTTATTGTGATTGTATTGTATTCTTTTATTTTCTTTCTGCTGCAGGTGACTTTGAAACTCAAAATGTAATTGATCTTCAAGCAAGTGATGTAGCAAGCACTAGTAGCAGCGGATTAAAAAATATTAGCAGCATAAGCAACCATGATAAATCTATTGAAGGTAGTGAATTAGGAAATACAGGTAGTAGAAACAACAAACCTATTACACTTGTTAACAATTTTGCACCTTAAATATATAGCAAAATGATGCATTTGGAACTAGTGATACAGTGAGAACAACTAATGATGATGTCGTGGCAACAACTAATGATGTGTTAACAACCCTAGGAAACATTCATAGAATGTGTATAAGAAGCAAAGTTGGCATCTTCATACCTAAGAATTCCTTTGTTGGGATAACTTAGAAGTTACTTGATGACAAAGAGCTTAAGACAATCCAGGAAGCACTACATGAACCAAAATGGAGGAATGTTATGGAATCTAAATTCAAGGCACTTATATCTAATAAAACTTGGACTTTAGTGCCATATCAAGGGCAACAAAATATCATAGACTCAAAATGGGTCTTCAAGATAAATACAAGGCAGATAGTACTATAGAAAGGAAGAAGGTAAGATTAGTTGCTAAAGAATTTTAATAAACAACATGCTTGAACCATGAAGAGACATTTAGTCTAGTAGTCAAGGTAAACAATGAGAGAATTATTTTGTCTATTGCTATTCACTTTGATTGGGAGTTTAAAAAAATAGACATTAATAATGTTTTCCTAAATGAATACTTTAAGCAGACAGTCTTCGTGCACTAGCTAGAGGGTTTTGAAGATCCTACCAAACCACAACATGTATGCAAGTTAACAAGGTGGATCTATGGACTAAAAAAAGGCTCAAAATGGCCTTGCTCAGTTGGAGATTTCATAATACCAAAAGTGATTCATCACTATTTTATCTTAGAGAGAAAAATTACATCACCTACTTGTTTATCTATGTTGATGATATTATAGTGATAGGGAGCAATTCCAGCTTTGTAAGGAGCTTTGTCAAGTGACTAAACTTGTTATTTGTGTTAAAAGATCTTAGTGAATTACACTATTTCCTTGTAGTTGAGGTGAGTAGAGACTCAGGTGACATATACCTTATACAAACTAGATATGGTTACAAGAAAACAATTTACAACAAATGGAGAGTTAATGAAAAATCCTTCCTTATTTCAAAAGGCAATTGGAACACTTCAATATTTAATAAATGACTAAACTTGTATTTTGGTCCTTGAAATAGTGAGTGTCAAGTATTTCAGTCCCTGAAATTTTAAAAATGTCACGTTAGTCTCTGACTTCTATCTTTGTCAGACATTTAAGGCCCTAGACCTATACACTGTTAATAAACAATAATAGAATGTTAACATGTCACATGTAATTGATTACGTGACAAAAACGATGTTGTATGTGGTATGCTATATGTTTTCATTTCATTTTAGTCTTTGAGATTGTTACCCGTTGGCATTTAGTCCGTGAGATTGTCATCAATGGATATTTTAGTCCATGGTTCTTAAAACTTTTCAACTACCCATCATTCTTCTTCTTCATTCTCTTGAAAACTACCTTGCCGACTACAAGATTTTAGTCAGCTTACACAAAAATGCTTCCCATCGAAATCTCAAAACTATGTACTAGAAATATGTACATGAAATTCTCAACTGTTGATAAAGGAGGTGTCACTTTCTTACATCCACGAGAAGATATCGAAAAGCATTTATAGCATCTTAGTGCATGCTTGATTCCACATAAATTAAAATATAGTTTGTTAATTTGGATATGCATTTGAACCAAATTAACACAAATTAAAACACTTTTAATCCATTGGTTGGACTATCTCACGTTTTGAATATACTTAGGCATAATGATAACTCTCTTGGCATGAATGACGTAGAGGTTGGTGTCCTTACAGAGACCAACAAGATTAGCTTCAGCGACTTCTTGAAGAGTAGAGACGACACTGCTCTAAAACCTAATATCAATTTTGAAATCATTAGCGATTTCTCTCACTAGTCTTTGGAATGAAAGGAGGCTAAGAATGGTTATGGTGAGAAGGTAGCTAGCAAGGGTAGCTTTCAAGAGAATGAAGAAGAAAAAGGATGGTTAGTTAAAAGGTTTTAAGAACCAGGGAATAAAATGTCAATCAGTGACAATTTCAGGAACTAAAATACTAGATAGGTGATAATCTCAATGACCAAAATAAAATAAAAATATATACCATACCACATACGACGTTATTTTTATCACATAATGAATCATACGTGTCACTTAACATGATATGTCAGCATTCTGTTATTGTTTATTACTGGTGTCTGGGTCTAGGGACTTGACTATCTAATGGAGATAGAAGTCAAGACTAACGTGACATTTTTAAAATTTTAGGGACTAAAATGCCATACGTTTACTATTTCAACGACCAAAAGAAAGGTTTAATCTTTAATAAGTACTAGACTAAACATTCTCTATTTAGTCAATAAGTTAAGTCAATACATGAATTTCCTAATGGTATAACATTGGTAACACATAAAAAGAATCTTTAGATATCTTCAAGGAACAATCTAACCCTCCCTCCACATCAAACCCTCAATTGATCTTTAATGTTAATTGGGTCACTAATATGGATAATAGGAAGCCAGTCGTTGGTTATTGTATTTTCTTGGATGAAATTATCATTAATTGGTCTTCAAGGAAGCAAATAGTGGTGTCTAGATCAAGCACAAAATCAAAATATAAGGCATTAGCAGAACTGGCTGCAGAAGTTACTTGGATCAAGTCTTTTTTACAAGAAATTCAATTGCTTTTACCCAAAACATCAGTCGTATGGTGTGACAATTTGAGTGCCAAAGCCTTGTCTTCTAACAATTACTTCATGCAAGATCAAAACACATTGAGATTAATGTTTTCTACATTAAAGACCAAGTATTGCATAATCAAGTTTCCATAGCTTATATGTCCTCTACTAATCAAATCGCTTATTGTCTTACCAAGGCCCTTACACATACTCGGTTCACTCAACTTAGGGACAAACTTGGGATGGTCCCACAACCCACTTGTTTGAGAGGAGCAGTTGAAGAATGAGTCTACAATCTTGTTGTTAAGGTGCTGATATGCTACTTAATAGCCTAATAAATAGTTCAAATTGTATACAATTATAAGTCATCAAATTATTCTATTTATTTTAATATTCCTTAATTCTAGGAATTTTAATCAGTATATTTTGTATATCCCTTATTCCAGTTACCACTTTTACAACTCTCGTCACTTATTGTTGTATGTATACTTATGTGTAAACATTCAACAACAATTTATTACAATCATTCTCCTCAATTTCTGTCTATTTTGATGTTTGAGTTTTACTTACTAATTTATTTATAGTGTTAGTGTGTGTGTGTGTGTATGTGTGTGTTTAATAAATAAATGAGCCTAATTGAACATGTAATGAGTCGAGCTTGAATAGTTCATTAGCATGTTACCTCATTTATATTCCTAATTAAGGTAACTTATTTTGAGCTTATGAAACAAGGGTCTTGACAAAGGGAAAAAAAAAATGGCGATTTGGATATGAAACAAACAAAAAAGTATTAAAGGAGTCATCACTAAGATTTATAAAAAATCTTTAAGAACTTAAAGAAAAATTATTTGTTTAATAAGATATGAGTTCTTGAGTCTAATTTTGTATGGAGAAGGTGTTAGCACTTCTTGACATTGGAAAAAAAAGGTTATTTTAAATTGCACAAAAGTCAAAGTTTTATTTTATTTCCAAATTTTAATATTTTATTTATTAAAAAAGAAGAAAAAAGAAGAGAGAAAAGATGTTTTAAAATAATTGGGTTTGACAAGGTTTAATTTTTGTTTCTATATATTTTCTAGTATAGTAAGGAAATTAAGGCTAAAATGAAAAACCATTTTAAAAGATATTTATTTGAGAATAAGAAAATTGAATGTAAAACCATTTTGATATGTATTTACAAATGGAAGCAAGCCATTTGAGGTGTTGACATAATTGAGAGAGAGATATCTTTTTTATTTAGTTTTTTCTAAAAAATAGATAAAAGTTTTAATTTTAAGATTGTATAATTTGTGAATGACATAGTAATTTATATATCATTATGTTTAATTGTTATATGAATTTAAAAATTTATTATAACTTTTACATAAGAAAATATCTAGTATTTAAAAATTAAAAAAAATTAAAGTAATTCACATGTTATGTACAAGTTACTTAGATAATGTAGTTAAAATATTATTCTTACAATTTTATAACTTGTGAATGATAAGATAATTTATAGATAGTTATTATAAATCATTGTGTTTATGATTCAGCTTAACTTTCATACCATTATTTTGTTTATGATCCAACTTAGATAGAAGTATATCATTAGGACTCATTTTTTTTAACCATGAGGCATAGGAGCCTCTTGAGACTCATATGATCTATCTTGACCCATATCTTGAGTAGAATTACCTAAAATATCAAAAAGATAACCTAACTATGCCTCTTTCCTTTTCCCATTACTAATAGGGTTACTGTTCAATTAAGAGTAATTTGATTTTTTCTTAAAAGTTTTTTTACTAGCATCCAAGGACCAAAGTAGTCTATATATTTAATATTACTCCTCTCCTGGCTACCCTGAGTTTGCTCTATGTCTTCTTCCTGTATCATAGAAGACTCCCCATGTTGCTTTTCTAACTTGGAATTATCACTAGCCATTTGATTATTATTATCATTGCTATATTTGGAAATTTTAGTGCAAATCTCCTACCTATACTTATACCTTCCACATTTGAAAACAAATTAGATGCAAACCCTTATATTTTACCTTCAATTCTTGACCAAGAACTCTAAAGGAGGAATTAGTGTTTTTCAAAGGTCTATTTCTATGCAAATTCTGAAAAATCTACCCCTGAAAAACAAATATGTGTGAGGATCAATCTTTTAACATTGATCCCATACAGACTCTCACTTGCCACAAGAACTTTTCATTATATAATTCTAAGAAGAGATCAGGGATGTACCCAAGCATCAATCTTTCTAGGGCTATAATCTTTTTGCCTAAATAGGGACTGCCATCTTTGAACAAGGAGATATTGATTTAGGATAAGTCAAAGCCTCTCAAATAAATCTCGCTTATAGTCCTCTATGTTATCAAATTTTACAAAAAATAAAATAAAAAAATTCACTTTTGAGATCCAGGATCTTAAGGAGGCCATTTTCCCCTTCCTCCTCAAATATTACTTAATTTCTGATTTAGGTAGTTAAAGCTAATAGTTTTACCTATAAGTTTAACTATTAGAGTAGATTTCCATGGAAAACACCATGTTTCATAGTCCTCTAATGTGATTTTTAAACTAGAGCACAGATCTTGGGTTTTATCAAAAATTTCATTTGGTTCTTCATTATCAGAGCCAATATTAAAGTTCTCAAAGATAGATTTGACTATTTCCTCATCTCCTAGAACAAGATCTAACTCTTTATGTTCAATAACCTTATCTTTATAAGATATTCAGATCTAACAAGTTTCGAAAGCAACTGATATGTGTGCAGATTTGTACAAATCTCTTCCTGCATGTTCTTCCTTAACTCATCCATAGGTGATGCAGTATCAACCTTGACTTTCTTTGTGCTTCAGTTCATCTGATCTAGCTCCTCCGTCGAGTGTTTTTCAGCTTACAGACGCTCCATCCTGCAAAGGCCACTGGGGTAGTGAACTTCTTTAGGGGTGACACCGTTGAAGGCCTTTGAACCCTTAAGACACGTCAGCGCTCAAGCTAAAAAAAAATCCTATAATAAGAAGTCCTAAGAAAACACTACTCTCAATTCTTAGAAACACTAGAAAGGAACCTTGAAAATGCTCTTTGAAGTCATCTTTAATTGTGCTTTGATATAAGGATTATTTATACTTTATTTGATTGAATAATTAAATTTATATTAATTTTTTAAACTAAAACAATCATTCTTTTAAAATTAATCGTTACTAAATATTTTTTTACGTAAATTAGAAGGCTCAAAACAATAGTTTTTTTTATTATTTTTTTTCTTTTTCGTATATAATCTTAAAATATGTGCTCATATTTTTTTTTCAATAGATTAGAAATGACAATGTTAAAAATTGAGTAAAATATTATAATATTTTTTATATTTATATTTTTAATAAATTATTTATCTTTAAAATCAAAATATATACCACATCTCAATCTCATTTCAAATTTCATATAACAAGTTTAAAAATATGTCAAAGAAGAGTTTGAGGAGAGTATTATAATATCTAATATTTATTTTTATATTTATATTTTAAAAAATAATTTTGCCTATTCTCATATTTGTTAGATAATGATTTTGATTTTTATTTTTGTACTTAAATTTCTATACATGTACTCATTACGTGTAGTTAGTTTACCAAAATATACTTTTTTCCTAATATTTTTCCATAAATTATTATCATTGTCAAAAAATAAATTTTAAATTACTTTCAATAGTGTATAATTTTTAAAACACTGTAATAATTTTCATGAAAACATTATTCTTTAGCAAGTGAAAATGAATGACATGACTTAAAAAGAAAAAGGAAAAAGAAAAGACTCAACGAGCTGGCAAACCTGTCGCTAATATTTTATATTTTCGTCATATTATTTTATTTTATTTTTGCTTTCTTTTTATAGAGAGTCCCTCTTTTCCTTATAGATTCTCACAAAAGCTATTTTTTTGGGAACCGTCGTTTGATGGCCTTTGTATTTGGAAGTAAATGTAGTGTTACGTCTTACTTGGGCAAAACAATAAAAAGTTATCATTTTTTGCTTTTTTTCACAGTTAATACATCATTTTTTTATATTCAACGGGCTAACAAAGCCCAAACAGTTCATAGATATTATATATTCAAAAAATATTTGATCTATTATTAAAATTATTTTTTAAATTATTTACATACTTTTTTTATAATTTGTATAATATATATTTTACATAATAAAAAGTTATTCACAAAAGATCAATTTAAAATGATTTAAATAACAAATTCTACATTACCTCTTTGAGTAGAAAGACATGATTGCCATGCATCATTGGGATGACTATAGAAAGTAAAATTCTCTCCAAAATTATTTGAAGCAATGCAATTTTAGAACCCGAAATACAATTTAAAGATACTATATAGGTTACACAGCGTGCAAAAATAACAAAAGTTCGAGGGATAAAACAAAACCAGAAGCGAATCCAATATCAATAATTACATTGCATTGAAAGAATGCAGTGAAAAAGAAAAGAAAAGGAGCCCAAGAACAGTATCACCGTGGGATTTCCTCGTTATCTTTGTTCCTTTGTGGTCGGTTACAACAGGCTAGAGATGGCACATACAAAGAGTCCAATAATGAGAAGTGAAAAATTTGAAGTTATCTGAGGCGTGGAAGAAGGAGACATTGGAATGGTGCCAAACACAGTTGGATAAGAGGGTGCGTTTGCAGGCAATGAAGTTGGAGAAAGTGCATTCACGTTTCCCCCAACTCCCACAGTTATACGAAGCTTTTGATTCTTTTGGCAGTGGCCAGGCTCACCGCTAGTGAAGTAGAAGTTCCCCTCTGATGTAATGTTAAACAAAGAATTGCCATTGTTCATATACAAGATTGGATCTTTAAGGTTGCAGCTCTTGTAGGACTCCTCTGTCACTTGAATCACCGAATCTTGACTTGGTGGGTATAGAAACACTGTGTATAAAAATGAACATATTAAGCAATGTCAATTAGTATAGAAAGGAAGATAGATTGAAGTAACTTACAGAGCGAATCACCAATGGTGAGGTTGTGATATTTGGACCATTTGTCGTATACTTGTGAATTTAGCGAAGTGGGGATTCCCCAGGCATGTAGATCTCCAACTTTGAACTGGTAGCATAGCACCTTGGTTTGGATTTGGAGCAACGTAACCAAGAGACACGCCAAGAAGCGGTTAAATCTAGGACTTGGACTTGTGAGATTGAGCATCTTGGTTCTGTTCTGCGTCACGCTAACTTGGATTTTCTTTGATTTAGAAGCTGAGGGAGAAGGATGCATCTAATTGGTTCAGTGTGCTACCGACATGGTTGATAATGACATCTCGTAGGGTTCGCCATTACCTATAGGTCAAACTATAAAAGGTAAATTTACGTCTGTGCCCTCTTCCTCGCTATTATTTAATTATATTTGAACTTCATTATGTTTTTAATTTTTTAATTTAGATTGTATGTTGTCTTGATTCTTTATTTCTTTCTTAGTAAATTATTTTCCTTTTAAGTTATACAACTTTAATTTTTTTGGAGCTCTTTTTATTTAGATTTTTTATTTTTTACTAAATTTTAAGAGACTTGTTATAAATGACAAAACTTAAGTATAGTAGTACCTATGGTTCTATTAGTGTTGTTCTCCTGGTAGACTTGAAATTTTACATGATAATGTTTATTGACCTTTAATTGTAATATGCTAACGTTTAATGTTAACTTTTATTATACAAATTACTTTATTGAGATAAAGCTTTAATTTTGATTAAAAGATAACGTTTATAATATTCATGATATTTCACTTAAATTTTGTTTATAATAACATTAGCACATGAAATGAGTAAATTTTAGAAATAATATATTATTGAAATATAATAAAATTTTAAAAACTTTATAAAATTGATTAGATTTGGAAAAAAGAGAAATTTAAAATATTTTATAAAATATAATATTTAAATAAAAATTTATTTTAACTGATTTAATTTGTAAAACTTTAAATAAGAAATAAAAATTTAAGAGTTTTAAATAGAATAAAATTAAAATATGACTAGCTTTCCTAAAGCTTATTTGTGGTGGTGATAACTTTCTAATTTTTAGTTTTTAAATGCAAATTCTAAAACAAAGCATATTTAACTAAAATAAAATTGAATTGATTTTTAATTTAATTTTAAAATTAATTCAATTTAATTTTAAAATAATAAAATAAAAAATTGTAGTTATACAAAAGACTTATACACCTTGATTCCTATTGTAATTAATTACTTCTTTCTATTTTTGTTATAACTATCATAATTATTATTACTAATTGATGACTACTTTCTTCTGTGTTACTACTATTATTACATTATTCCTACCAATTATTGTCTTGGAAGCATTACTTCATTTATTATCACCATTGATATCAATTATTTTTTTCAATCATTCACCATTAGTATTATTAGTATTATTGAACTATTGTTACTTTGATTATCATCTTTATCATTGTTGTTATATATCATCAACATTAATCGTCATTATTATCATTACACTATTGTCACTTTGATTATTATTTTTACCATTGTTGTTGTATATCATTAACATTAATTATCGTTATCATAATTATTGTAAGCTTTGTCACCATTACAATCAATCGCCTTTTTATTATTTTCCTTTTAATTACTTTGACATCTTATTATTATCATCACTACTGCTACAATAACTATCTACTATCATTACAACTATTGCATTGTGACTATCATCTTCTTTATTAACATTATCATCATCATCATTACCATTGATTATCCATTATTATCCTGCCTTTTAATATTTATTACTATTACTATGATAAGTCAATTTATCTTTAACAAATAAATCTAAATATATTTTAAAATTAAAATATAAGAACTGAAAGATAAAACCAAAATCATAAAATTAAAAACATATTTTAGTTTTAAAAGTTTTTAAAAGCTTAAAATAGACTGTAAATTTTAAATTTTGGAAAACTTAATTAGCTAAAGAACTTATAAAAGACTCTAAGTTATACATAATCTAAATTAGAGACTAAATATAATAAGTCAAATTTTAAAAAAAATTAATTGCAGCTTATGATTTATTTAATTGGATTCCAATTAATTTTTTCGTCCATATATTTAATCTTTTTATGTACTATAGAGGGTTAAGATTGGAATCAAAACAGATAAAACATTATAAGGTATATATAATTTGCACACGTGCCCAGCTGCCAACCTGTATTTCTATAAGATTTTGCAAATGTGCTAATGGGTGCATGACAGTATTACATTGTCATGTGCAGCATAGATACAGCACAAAACAAGTTGTCTAGGCAAATCACATGGTTGGCGAAATAAAATTATGTGAATGAAAGAAAATAAGAGCAGATTTAGTCCAACCCAAGTTGTCTATGCATTGCCGAAGGCTTGGACGATGATAAAAAAATATCGAAGGAGATTAAAAGAGAATAAATATAAAATAAATGTTTAAGATAAAAGAATATGACAAAATTATAATTAAAAATAATTTATTCTTATTTAGTATTATTATATTATTCTTATAAATGTTGAGGGAGTAATTCAAAGTTATTTTACTTACTTGTCTGTTAGGAATTATTGATTGTAGTTAGTATGAGCTTAATTGTTTAATCAACCAACAATGATATAAATACATGTACAATATTTAAATGAATATTCATCAGAAACTATTTTTCTGTATACCATGCTAACTCTAATAAATTGGTATGAAGAGCCTCTTTTCTTTCTATCTTGGACCTGGAGATTTGAGAGCGATCTATGCTGTGTGACTTACTTTGCTGCATTTTGTGCGTGTGAATGAGTACTGCTGAATACCATGACTTGGTCAAATACGAACCTTTTTGGTAACCTACCCATTCTAGATGGCAAGAAATGGGACTTACGGAGGGTGCAAATGAAGGTCCTATTTGGATTTCAAGATGTGTTAAATATTGTGCAACATGGGTACCCGGATTTGAGTGAAAACTCCACGACCATTTAGCAAGTCACATGCCAGGAAAAAAAAAGAGAGAGATTGCAAAGTTATGTTTCTCTTGCACCAGTGTGTTGATTTTGCTCAATTTGAAAAGATAGTCTTAGCAACAAAAACAAAAAAAAGCTTGGGAAATTCTTGAAAAGCCATGTGCTGGAGATGCCAAGCTCAAGAAGATAAAATTTCAGAGCCTATAGAGACAATTTGAGTTGCTAAAAATAGAGTCCTAAGAAAATATCATATTACTTTAAAAAGTTGTTAAGTTTTGCCAATCCAATGAAAGCCTGTGGTCAAACAATGTCAAATCATATGGTAATTGATAAGGTGATGCACACTTTGTCTCTAATATTTGACTACATAGTAGTAGCTATTAAGTCCAATGATATTATAACAACTCTATTATTCACAAGCAAAATAGAACTGAATTGAAATGAAAATTATGTTGGTGAAACTCTGCGGTTTGTATATACTGTTATAAGTGTAATCAAATGAAAATAATTTGTAATTGAAACAAATTAACAACTAAGACAGTATAATTTAATAACTTTACAGAATGCTTAACAATTAGCATCAGCAACCTAGCACAGAGAAGGTAGAGAAAGAACAGATCAGAATTTTAGAACAAAACCGATAATTAGGAAGAAGAGAATCATTAGAAAGAAAGGCTCACCACACACATAACCTTCTCAATAAGCATAGCCCTCCAATAAAACATTCCTCTACTTTGCTTTCGTCCTTTTCCTTGTGACCCCTTCTAGATCCTTAGCCATATCCCCTTCATGCGTAACTAACTTTTCCATATTTTATTGCTCCACTTGTTGGGTTAGGAGAGTTTGGTTTGAGCCTTGATTTGGGATGCATGTTACAATACTCTCCTCATAAAAAATAACCTTGTCCTCAAGGTTGAATTGAGGATAAGATTCTCTAATAGTCTCGAAATCCTCCCAAATGGCTTTATTGAAATCAGTGGGAGTATTGAACAAGGACTTGAGGCACTTTCTTGGAGTGACAAATGATGGTGCAATAAGCAAGGGCTTTCAATAGTTGAACTACAGGACCTACTTCATTGGTTGTTAAGGGCAATGGTATATAAGGTTGTATGGAGTTGCCTAAGAATTTCTTCAACAGTGAAATGTGAAAAATCAGATGAATTCTAGCAGTATCTGGCAACTTTATCTTATACGCCACTGAACCAATCCGAGACAATACTTCAAGAATCCAAAGTATTTTATGCCTAATTTCTGACTTTTTCTCAAAACCACCGAGTGCTGTCCATATGAGTGGAGTTTAACCAAAACTAAATCACCCACCACCAATTGCATTTCTCTTCTATGTTTGTTAGCTTGCGGCTTCATGCAGCTTTGAGCCTTAAGCAAATTGAGTTTAAACTGCTACATTAATTCATTTCTAACTCGACAGATATCGGTTCTCCGGAATGACTTTCATAATGTGCAACAAATGGTGGATCACGACCATATAAGGCCTTCAATGGAGACATACAAAGGTTGTGATGAAAACAAGAATTGTACCAAAACTGAGCCCACGGAAGCATCGGATACCAAGTTTTAGGATTATAAAAAATGAAGCAACGAAGATACATCTCCAAGGTTTTTTTCAAGACCTCAGTTTGCCCATCACTTTGAGGGTGATAAGCAAAACTCATAGCTAAAGTGGTACCTTGGGCTTTAAACAGTTGCTGCCAAAATGAACTGAAGAAAACTTTGTCACAATCTAACACAATTAATTTGGGAATTCTATAGAGCTTCACAATGTGATTAATGAACAGGCTTCAGCTACACCTTTGCTAGTAAAAGCTGCCTTCAAGGCAATGAAATGTCCAAACTTAGAGAGTTGATCCACAACTACCATGATAGTAGAGTACCCATGAGAGAAAGGCAAGTTGGTTATGAAATCCAGAGAAATATCACCCCACACATGTTGTGGAATAGGCAGGGGTTGTAACAACTCTACAAGTAGAGTTTGATCTACCTTCACTTGCTGACATATTGCACATTCTTTCACCAATTTTTGTATATCATCCTACATCTTTGGCCAATAGAACTGAGAACAAATCCTGGCAGATGTTTTGGTTACTCTTGCATGACCACCTATTTTGAACCATGAAACTCATGTAACACTTGTCAAATTAATTCTTCCTTCTGAGGCAGTACAATTTTGTCCTTACATAATAAAAGACTGTTCTTAATTGTATAATCCTTACTCTGTAATGAATTAACTTTACATTTGTTATAAAGCTCGAGTAGTCTATAATCTTCTTGAATCAAAGTTGCTACTTTATGTAACCATGTACTAACAGGTTCATACCAAGCCATCATAAAGTTTCTAGATAAAGCATCCGCGTGAATATTTTCCTTCCCAGACTTATACTGAATGGTAAAGTTAAATCCCAAAACTTGGGTAACCATTGTTACTGTTTCGGTGTGTGTAGTTTCTGTTCCAACAGCTTCTTTGGTCAATTTTAATGACAAATTTATGACCAAGTAGCAAGGGCCTTCGTAATTGCATAAAATTTGCGTATGTAAGCTAAATTTCTTTGTATCCTTGGGAATAAATATTTTGAAAAATAAGCAATAGGATGATTATTTTGGCTCAAAACAGTTTTAACACCAGAACTGGAAGCATCCGTTTCAAGAACAAAGGATTCATGGAAATTAGGAATTGCTAAGACCAATGTGAACGTCATGGCCTCTTTTAAGTGCAGCAACCACAAAAGTAGCAGCCTCTGACCAATGAAATGAATGTTTCTTAAGTAAATCGGTCAAAGGAGAAGCGATTTGAGCATACCTTTGCAAGAATCTTCAGTTATATCCTATGAGACCTAAAAACCCACGAAGCTGTTTAAGATTCTGAGATTGAGGCCATGCTTGAACAACAATTAATTTACTGTTATCCATTGCCACACTGAAACCTGATAATGTATGAACAAGGTACACAATTTCTTTAACTCCAAAAGAACACTTAGAGAAACGAGCATATAATTGGTGTTGTTGCAAGATCCTTAATACTACATCAAGATGATATAAGTGGTCTTTCCAAGAAGAGCTATAGATCAAAATGTTAAAAAACAAAAAACCAACACAAACTTCCGGAGCATGCCACTAAAAATTTCATTCATAAAGCTTTGAAATGTGGCTGGAGTGTTAGTTAATCTGAAAGGCATGACCAACCATTCATAATGGCCATGATGTGTACGAAATGCAGTGTTATGCCTATCATCTGGATTCAATAGAATTTGGTGAAACCCCAAGCATAAATCAAATTTAGAGAAAAAAAAGCACCATACAACTTATCAATTAATTCATCCACTGTTGATATAGGAAAACTATCCTTAATGGTAATAGCATTGAGTGCCCGATAGTTAGTGCACACTCACCATGATTCATCTTTCTTTTTTACTAAGATAATAGGAGAAGAAAATGGGCTCTTACTCGGTTGGATGATCCCCTCCTCCAACATACCATTCACCAACTTCTCAATCTTCTCCTTTTGGCTATACGGATAGCGGTAAGGTTTAACTTTCACTGGAGAAGAACCATCTAACAATGGAATAGAATGATCTTGTGCATAAGGTGGTGGCAAAGCTGTGGGGGTATAAAAAACAACACTTAAGAATGAAGCAATAAGGCTAACTCCAACTCCATGTCAGTGGGTAACTCCAACAGGAAAAAAAGTTGTATACAAGGTGAAAGCTGCTACATATTGTACAATTCAACAATATCAATTTTCTATACCAATCTTCTAATATGATACAAATAGGCCTGTGAAGGTAAATTATCAACCTCACCTTGTAAGGTGCATCTTGCTAGAATGCAGAAATTTCAATTGCAATGCCTCGTAGTCAGCCAAGTGAGGCCCAATAGTTTGAAGCCAACTAGCATCGAGTATAAGGTTAGCTCCAGAAATTTGTAACAAATGTACTAGTAATTGGAAGGTACTGCCTTGAGCTTAAACAGTAAGCTACTGAATAAGTCCCTCTGTTGTCATATAATTACCATTACCAACCATAACTTTAAATGAGGGTGCAGGTTTAATCGGAAGTTTCAAAAACTTAGCTATTTGTGGCTGCAAAAAGTTATCGGAACTTCCACCGTCAATCAAAACTTTGACCAGTAACTTATCAATATATGCCATGAATCTAATAGTTCCGACACCAAGTCCACCCTTCAAAGCATTTAACGACAAATGATTATCATCATTTGAAGGTATAAGTGACTACTTCACTTGTTCTTCAACATGTATATTTTGCTGTGGGTCTCCAAGATTTTCTTCTTCCAATCGTAAAAACATATATTGCCGATTTGGACATCTATGGTTGAAGGAGAATTTTTCATCACAAAAATAACATAATCTTTTCTCCTTACAGATCTGCATTTCAGTTGGTGTGATTTTCTTAACTAAGTTACTACGCAATGGGGTACCCAAAGGAGTAGGTAACAATGGAGGCATGCAAAGCTTGTTTCAGAGCAGATTTGGCTACAGTTTGAGTGAAAGTATGTGAGGAAGATGAAAAGGAGAAGTGTTTATGGATAGGCGTAGACTAAAGTGATTTTGCAACAGTGTAATAATGGGTCTCATACAACTTAGCCAATGCTATAGCACGCAATAAGGTAGTTGGAGACTGAGCAACAACATCCCTTTTGATTTCAACATTTAACCCAGTTAAAAAGCAATTAAGCATAGCTTCCTCAGATAATCCATAAGAACGATTAGCAAGAGACATAAACCGCATATGATAATTTGAAACCAAACTTGATTATTGCAATTTGAACAAATCTACCATAGGACAATTGAAAGGCGATAGCCAAATTGAGATTCCAAAGCCTTCGTTAATGTTATCCACAACTCCACTGCTGACAACCGCTGCAACATTTGAAACCAGGGTACCATATCTTTCTCAAAATGCATCGCAACAATCTCAACTTTATCTGCATTTGGCGTGTTATGGTAATTGAAGACTTTTTCCACCTTAAAAATCCATTCAAGCACTGAAGAATGGTCATCAAAGTGTGGGAACCCCCAATGAAATGTCCTTAACTGGGAAATTTGGTAGTAAAGGCTGTTGAAATAGGGAGGTATATCTCAAAGAATGATTACCATGATGCCGAGATTGTCATTGAATTAACAGATCAATAGTTCGGTGCAATTGATCCATTCAAACTTGATTATCAATATGCATCTTATATATCTTTTCTTGCTTCTGGTCTAAAATGGTATGGTGTTCCTGATTGCGTATTTTTAGCAATTCTTCCACCGACTGAAGCTCCTCGGCATATCACGTAATCATAGCTTGCGTCTCCTTCATTCTAGTATTCTCAATCATGGAGATCAATGAAAGCACCAATGTAACAACTATATTATTCACAAGCAAAATAGAACTGAATTGAAATGAAAATTATGTTGATGAAACTCTGCAGTTTGTATATACTCTTATAAGTGTAACCAAATGAAAATAATTTGTAAAACAAATCAACAACAAGGACAGTGCAATTTAATAACTCCACAGAATGCTTAATAATCAGCATCAGCAACCTAACACAGAGAAGGTAGGGAAAGAACATACTAGAATTTCAGAAACAAAACTGATAATCAAGAAGAAGAGAATCATCAGAAAGAAAGGCTCACCCTAAGTTGCATAGATACGGGTACGGTACGGATACGGGTACAGAAATAGCTAATTTTTTTAAAACTAGGGAACAAGTACGTCTATATATAATATAAATAAATAAATAAAATTTAATATAAACATAATTAAATAGCATAAAATTGTCTACCAATTCATTCAAAATGATATAACATAAAGTGAATTATATAGTTCAACAAATAAGATTCTAATAAAAACACAAATTTATAAATTATTCTACAATCAACAATAAAAAGGCTAAACATTTATACTCTGACAGTGTCAATTTCATTGTTCCCTTCTCCATCATCAGTAAAAAGCATTACCTCCAAATCTAGTTTATTAAAGGAAAGAGTAGCAACTTCAAGAAAACCAGCCCCTGCAAATGGATCCCACTCATCACCACCAATATCTCACAGTTTGGTCTCACCCTCATAATAATTTTTACTCTTTCTTGAGAGCAATCGAAGATTTGTATGTATAAAAACTAAATCTTCAGCCCTCTTAGAGTTGAGCCTATTTCTTTTCATGGAATAAAGGAAAGAATATGTGCTCCAATTTCACTCACAACAAAAAGAAGATGATGGTTGTGAAAGGACCTTTAAGGCAATGGTTTGAAGTTTAGGAAGTGCAGCACTATACATGACACACCATTCTTTTGGCTTCAAGTTCCACCTATCTTGTAAACAATCAAATTGACCAATCTCTTTTCCACCACTTGAAAATTTAACAAACTCCTGGGTTGCCTCTAATCTTTCCCTTGGATACAAAAAGTAGTTTCTCAAACATTTGTTTCTCCTTGTACAAATCTCATTGTCTTTGTGTGGAGGTACTCGATTTGGTGCTTCATCAAACCATTGCCTACAATAATATCTATCAATAACTTAAAATTAGTTCACTATAGCCCAACAAGTAAAATAAATTAAAACTTGCAAATTAATTAACTTTACCTAGGATTTAGTGAATGAGCCAAGAAATGAAGTGATGTGTTACTTTTAGTCCACCTATCAATCAAAATGTTATACACCACTTCATAAAAGGATGAATGTTCATTTAACTCATTGCCCTCATGTTGATATATTGCATATTTCACTTGCTCGATCATGGCATCCCATTTTTCATAAACCAAATGAAGAGTTGGTTCATCGGTGTCACAAGAACGAAGCATCTCATATATAGGGTTTGTAAAGCTCAAGATATAATCAATCTTATCCCAAAAACTTTCATTTAGAATTGTTTCTTTCACAAAGGTAGCTCTTGGGACATCATCTTCTTTATAATGAGACCGTTGCTCACTAATCAGCATAGTTTGAAGACCATGCTTAAGGTTTCTCAACCTTTTAAGCATGATAATGGTTGATGAAAATCGAGTCTCAGCAATGGCAAGCAATTTTAAATTATTAAATTGATTGAACATGGCAAGTCTCATAGAATGATTCATACTGAAATTTCTTATGAAGTATGCGTCATCAGCAAGTTGAGAGATCCAACTACACTCATTATAAGCAACCTCATTAGCTAGTGTATTTTTCGGAGAACAAATACCTTTGAGTGCAAGATTTAGTGTGTGCACAACACAAGGTGTCCAAAAAATGTGAGGATGCACAGATTCCACAATAGATCCAACAGCTTTGTAAACAGGTGCATTATCTGTGATTATTTAGACAACATTTTGTGCTCCAACTTCATCAATGGTAGATAGAATGAGGTTTGCTATATAATTCTTGTCCTTGTATTCACTAGATCCATCAATTGCTTTCAAAAACATAGGACCTAAATCACATGCTGCCATGAAGTTAATTAGTGATCTTCTTCGTGCATCAATCCAACCATCACTAATTATGCTCACACCTTTTTCTGGCCAAATGTCTTTGATAGGTTGGAGTAACTTTACTATGTTGGCCTTTTCCTTTTGCAAGAGTGAAGTTCTTATAGCATTGTAACTTGGTGGAAGAAAATCTGAGATTTGAGTGTTAGCAGCAAATGTGTAGGAACTAACAAAATATGGATTACGAGCAATATTGAATGGCAAACCGGCTGAATAAAACATTCTAGCAATTTCACAAGTCAAGTGATTTCTAGCCTCATTGTTAAACGCCCTTTCCAATGGTCCTCCCTCTTCTTCTCTTTCTCCCATCCATAGATGGATTCAAACTTGTTGTTCTAGTAGGTAAAGTCACTTGCACAGATTTAGCTTTCTCAATAGTCATTCTCTCAACTTGTTTTATTTCTTCAATACATTCATTTGACACTTATGTATAAATTGCTACACCATGTCCCTTTTCCCTCAACAAATGATTCTTTAACTCTAGAGTAAGAACCACTGTAAATTGCATTGCAATAATTGCATTTCCATCTAGCATTCCATCCTCCATCTTTTTTACTTTGTACAATTGTCACATAGGCCCAAAGAGGACAATGACCCTCAACACTTCCAAAAGCAAATTTACTACTATTGGATATGGAAGAGACAGACGAGACATTTGCAGACTCACTACTAGAATGGTGAAGAAGACATTTTGACAAATCAACCTAACCATTCAATCATACAATAAGCATCCAAAGGTAAATTTAATAATAAAAAAATTGTATAAAACTTTTTACCAAATCAAATGCCTAATTTTTTTTTTATTATGATTAATAAATTAAATTTAATAAGAAGAAACTATTTATCATAATCCCAAACCAAAACAACAATACAACTGTAGTAGAATAAAAATTAAAATTGGTGTCAATTAAAATACAACAATCAAACCTGAAATTGAAAAGGGAGGATACATGCCACTGACGCCAAAGATGAAAGCTGGAAAGAGATGAAAAGGGAGGATACAACAATCGACTTTTTTTTTCCTAAGCTAAGATCTAGGGGAGAGGAGCTCTTCTTGCGTAGTATACCTTTTACCTGAAATTCCATGCTCATATTAATAACCAGTATAACCCCAGACCTTTTGAGCAAGTGCTATGGAGATAGTGAATGCTAGCGTTAGCCCAACCATCCACATTGCAAGAGCTCTGGGTGTTCTTTCTATTGAAGGTTCACTGGTCACCTCCTTGGCTTGCTCACTGAGGTGATCTACTAGCTGCCTTACTTCTGTGGAAGAACTTGTCGGTTCCCCGATTTGCGTTGCCTCCGCCAGCTGCTGTAACTCAGGGATGCTTGGGGGTATACAACAACATGTTCTCTCAAGTAAGGGTTTGAGATTTAGGGCACAAAATCATAAAAAGGGGAAACCGAAAAATAGAGTATTAATAACCAAAAAACGACATCGTTTTAATAGATACATGTACCAGAAATGTACCCAAGAAATACCAAATGTGTACCCACAATGTACCCTTTTTTTTTTTTAAATATTTTTCGATACGTACCGGGTACATACCCAATGAGTATTGGTATTGGATACATACCCGGTACCAATACGTTCCCTAATTCTGTGTACCCGTGCTTCGGAGGGCTCACCACACGCATAACCTTCTCAATGAGCTTAGCCCTCCAATAAACGTTCCTCCACCTTGCTCTCATGCTTTTTCTTGTGACCCCTTCTTCCGAATCCTTAGCCATGTCACCTTCATGTGTAATTAACTTCCCCGCATTTTATTGCTCCACTTGTTGGGTTGGGAGGGTTTCATTTGGGCCTTATGTTATATATATCGAGAGAATGAAAATTGAAGAGCTCCAACATTCGTTAGGAGTGTATGAGCAGCGATTGAATGGTATGAACTTTGAGAGACCTATAAATCAAGCTTTACAAGCCAAAGTCTTGAAAAAAGGTGGCATTGATAAAGGAAAGGGTAGAAAATGTCAAGTAGAGGGATTTAGAGTTGGCAAGTTTCGAGGCAAATATTAGAATGATAATAATTAAGATCATATTAAAGTTGATCAAGATCAAGCTAAAACCTCAAAAAGAAGAGGTGGAGGCATAAATAGAAATAAAGGTGACAATAAGAGACTTGATAAAAGTAAAATACAATGTTTCAATTATTAGAAGTGTGGACACTTTGCAGATGAGTGCAAAGGCAATAGATCACAACTGAGAAAGAATAATGATGAAGCATATATGCATAAAGATTGTAAGTCTAATTATGATTTAGTACTACTTATGGTGACAACCAACCTTGAACCAGATAAGTCTGAAACTTGGCACCTTGATATTGGAAGTTCTAACCACATGACCAGTTATAGGGAGTGGCTTGTTGATTTTGATGAAAGCAAAAAACAAGAAAGTTATATTTGTAGATAACAAAACACTGGTTGCAAGAAGTGCAAGGAATGTTGTGATTAAGAGAAGAGATAGGAAGTGTGAATTAATTTCATATGTGTTATATGTATCTTATATGCAGAATAATCTAATCAGCTTAGGACAATTACTTTAAAAAGGTTTTATTATGCACATATACCTATTAAATATAGGTAAATATGTTATTTAGAGAAATATCATAGTAATTAGGTAATCATATATTTGATTTTGATTACATAGTTATGATTATGATTACCTTTATTAATATAAATACATAACATGTGGTATGATTGAAACATATGGAATTCATCAGTTTTCTCTCATTTTAATATGGTATCAAGAACCTAACAAAGAAATAACCCTAATTCGTGTTTTTCCTGTGGACCCACTACTAATAGGTCTCAAATTTTTTTAGAAACTATATGTGTCTCTGATTTTTTGTTTCTTTATTTTTTTTTTTCAGCAGCCTACTCCACCAGTTGCCATTGTTCACTATTAGCGACTTTTTTGGTATATTTTTTTGGACCGGTTTCTCACCACCAATGGTTTTTCCCCACTATGCGCAACAAAACTCGGTCACCACCACGAACAGAGGTCTCAAATGCCCACATGCACCTTCTCCTTCTTTGGCACCTTTCTTTCTCCACCGCCACCTTTGTTGCGCATGATGACACGTTTGACGACTTTTTTACCTCCTTCTTTGCTGACTAAGCTCGCCTTGTCAAGACAGTTCTGGATATGTAGTCTTTTTCTCCCTTCAAGTTTCGAACGCTGCTATTTGCCCTATTTTGCTATTGTTTGGTTGTTTTTTCTCTATTTTCTTGGTCTGACCTATGGTGACTTCAACTCCTCCCAAACATGAAGCTTTTATTTTCACCAACTTTGTCACTGCTTCGCTGTCTATTGACAAGTTGGATGACAGTAACTGATTTTTTAGGCCTCTGACATCAAGCTTTGGCTCAAGGATCAAGATTTTCTTGACCATCTCACTACCAAAGAAGCAACCGTAGCTGCGACTGAACGTGCTACATGGAGTAAGATTGACACTCAACTTTGTAGTGTCATCAAGTCCACTATTCATCCTTTTGTGAAGCAAATTCTTCATTACTATGATACATTTGAATTGGTTTGGTCACAAGCTAAGCCGTTTTACACCAATGACATACAAAGTCTATATAAAGTATGTCAAAATCTCATGGATGTATTTCAACCTTTTGGGTCGTATAAATGGTCTTCTTCTTGATTTCAATGAACTTATGTCTCCCGTCGCAACTGTTGGCATAGAATTAGAGAACCATCACTCATTTTTTATGTTACTAACTCTGTATGATTTACCTATAAAGTGTAACATCCTTAATATAATTCTAATAATTTTCCTTAGTTATATATATTATTTTGAATAAAACTCAATGAAATTTGTAAAAGACTTGGATAGTTTTGGAACGTTATATAAATGTGTAAATATAGACTAACAAAAATTAGCAAAAATTTTTTAAAAAAACTTTCTCTACATAAAATGAAAGCAAAAACTTCACATTATATATACATATTTCAAATTCGCAGTACAAACAAACTATTTTTCAGTAAACTAAATTTTTAACTAAAACTAGATATAAAATAAAATTCAAATAATTAATTATTAAATCGTACACATAAAACTTGAATCATCGTTTACAATAGGATTGATCAAATTCATCATAAGTTCTACATGGAAACTCAATTAATATGATTACATTCCTCAAAATAACTAATCCTAATAGAGCAATTCCTTTCCTTACAATCTTGTGCGAGTATTATCCTAGAACTGATCCATCTTCGTTTATTTTTTCTTTACTTGAAATTGTTTGTAAGGGTGGACTTCCTTTGTTCCACTAAATTCTCATTTTAATAATACAGTCACAATAACAAAATATTTTTTAGTACAACGTGTATCAAATTGAAATTAATTTATAAAATATTTCTAGTAAAATAGAGAACATTCACACACATCATTTATCACTCAATCAAATACAATCTATTTCTCCTTTATTTAAAATAATCATTTTCTCATTTCATTAGCACAATCATTCAATTTCTCAGCTTATGCCACTTCAATAATTTCAATTCTAAATCATTCACTAAATAAGAGTAGTCTAGGTACTCACGGGCCTCCAAGTCATTGCCAACACACTTTTTCTAGTTATGATAGACTTACGCTAGTGTTGATAGTCACTAGTCAGCCAAACCACACATGGATACCACGTGTGCGTTCACAACCTTCATAGCAAAGGTATAGTGAGGAGATCAGTTAGGAAATGAACATGAGACCTATAAATGCATCCCACTATTAATCGTGTACACATCAGTGAACAACATTTATCACCCTCATTTCCTCCAGACTTCCACTATCGACTCCAAACCCTATACCCCTAGTGTATCTCTGAACTATCCATATGGTAACTCAACAGTGGCATACCAAAATTATACTGCTTACATCAATCAATATTATTCTAATACATGTGTTACAATCACACTAATCAATGTGTTACAACATGTGTTATAATCTCACTCGTCAATATACTACAACATATATATTATAATCTCATTAATCTGTGTAAATATGACACATGTATTAGTCATCATTTTCTATTTTCTCATATTTTGTTCAGTGATTCTCATAACATCCACTTTCTCAGCATTTTCACATTATACATAATTTATCAATACTTATCTTTTCACTTTGATAACATAAACAACTTGAATTCTTTTCATGCATAGTCATTCACATAAACTCTCTATTCATCAAATTTCACTAATAACGTATTTTTCTTTATTTTTTATCTCACCATTCAATTAAAGAAGTATTTCTAAAGTATACATATTCAGACTTTATCCAATTCACACATAGGTAACAAAATATCCTTTATCATTCAAAAATAGTTAGACCATTTACATAGCTCTTATACAATAATCAAGCTTCTCAATCCAACATATAATTATAAACCAGAAAAGCATGTCAATACAAACCCAATACAATGCGCCGAAGTTCGGACACCTTCAAACTCAACTTAATCGCGCAATTTTCTCAACATGAACTCCCTTAAATAGCCTTTAAAACTATGCGTTCTCGCTTGAGTGAGCGTGCTCTCGCTTGAATGAGATCATTTTCTCCTAAGCAAGCTCTTTTTTGCTTGAGCAACAAAATCATATAATAGTTTTTCAGCCTTTTTCTAATATTCTTGCCTGGACAAGATGTATTCTTGCTTGAGCGATAATAGTTTCAGAGAGTTCTCTGATTTTTCCTGTGAGGTCACCTGAGTGAGACGACAGTTGGGTCGACCTGATCCTCTCTTGCTTGAGTGAGACTTGTCTCTCTTGAGCTAGAATGCTCCAGAAAGCCAATCCAAAAAGACACTGTCTCACTTGAGCGAGACATATCTCACCTGAGTGAGAAACCCTGCATCAAAATCCCTATTTTTTCAAAAATAAGGTAATAAAATATGAGGGTGTTACATAAAGTACTCCTATGTTCGAGATCAAATTTTAGGATCTACTTTTACTCCCATTATGGCTACGGCTTGCTCCTCTTTGCTACACATTCCTACCAAAGTCATCACTGCTTCATATGTTCTTCTAACTCTTACGTCATCTACTCATATTGACTCTTCTGCCTTGATCTCATAGGAAGGTGATTGTGGTCGCTCTAGTAAGAATAATGGTGATTTTCACTCAAGTTTTTAAGTGTGACCACTACCATAAAATTGGCCAAACTATTAACTGTTGTTATGCTTTGCATGGTTAACCCCTTACAACAGCCAATATGGTGCAATTTGTTCCTCTCAAATTTGCTTTGTCATCTGCTCCACACTCAATCTGCTTCCACTTCTAACATCTCATGATCACTCTTCAATGATTTCCTTCCTTGGTATGAGGAATGTCAGGCCTCTGGTTCTATTGCTTCAATTATGTGCACGAGTAATTCTTTTGTTGGTATTTCTCATTTCTTATTTCTTGGTCCATAGGTTCTTAATTTAGGTGTCACTGTCATATTACTAGTAACAAATTCATTTTTCCTTCCCTCTCTACATCTGGTTACTTACCTTCTATTACAATGGCTAACGGGTCTCAAATATAGTCTTAGAGTGTTAGCACTGTCTCTCCCCTTTCATTATTATTTATTGACAATGTCTTATAGGTTCGTGAGTCTCCTTTTAATCTTTTATTTATATGTTGTCTCACTCACACACTAAATTATGTTGTTTCTTTTACTAAAGACTTTGTTTGTTTCCAAGACTAGATGACGAGGAATATGATTGGCACCGGTTATGAGTCATATAAACTTTATTAACTTCAACTCATCACACATGCTGGTTTGACAGTGAATTCACCTCTTCTTCTACATGCTAGGTTGGGTCATCCAAGTATTCAGAAACTACAAATATTGGTGTCGAGTCTCTCTCAGTTATTTAAACTTTCTTGTAAGTCGTATCAAATAGGAAAACATGTCCGTAGTTTATTTCTAAGTCGTGAAAAATAAGCGAGCCACATCTTTTTTTAGTTTGGTTTATTATGATGTTTGGAGTCCTAGTCGTACTATCTCTACTTTAGGTTTTTAGTATTTTATCACATCTATTGATGATTATTCTCATTGTACACAGTTATTTTTAAAGAATATTGTTTTGTGTATCATCGTCGGCAACCAGCTTCTCCTTCGACCATCAACATGCCATGGGACCCTCCCTTGGCTCGAATACATGTGCCTCTTTTGATCCTATCACTTGACATTAATCTTCCTATTGCACTCTAAAAATATATATGTTTCACTTGTAACCTCCTCATTATGCTGCTTTATCATATCATCATTTATCATTTTTTTAATACATTTATCTTTCTTCTTTATCCTTTATTTCTATTCCTAAGAACACAACATAAGTTCTCTTACATCCCATTTGGTGTCAAGCAATGCTTAATGAAATGTGTGTGTTTCACAGTAGTGGCACTTAGGAAGACTTATGTTGCATGAATACGAGTATAATACTCATATCTAGTCCAGATACAAATACAGAATACAATAATTTTTAAAGATTAAATATATAGGTATGTGAATATAAATTTTAAATGATATAAATATTAGAATATTGTTATAAAAATATGTATTATAAAGGAATTTAACAAATTTTATTATACATTTCATGAATAAAGATGAACAAATTTGATTAAATAAAGAAATATAGCATAATTGAAAAAAAGTAAAATAATTTATAAATTTACTAGAAAATTTTTGTTTAAGAAAAAAAATCTAGCTAGTATTTAAGTATAATTGACAATATCTTAATCGTATTTATTTTCATTAAAGTTATACTTATATTACATATAATTATTGATTTTGTAAAAATAAATTTGATAAATATTCAAGTGTATCCAATGAGTACATGTACATACTCAATATAGGTACAAGTACAAGTACAATTTATAAATCAAAGTACTCATGCTTTAGAAAGCATAACTGTTTGGTGGTTCTTGATTCCAATAAAAATAAAGGATCCTTAAAGTCCTATTGCTAAAAATAGAATATTTTAACCACTAAAATACGGTATTTTTAAGATGAATGATGATAAGTCTTGAATGTAGCATTCTTAAGTTTGGACACTTGAATTTCAAGAGCTTAAACTTGTTGTGATGTGAATTAACGGGGATCTTTCCTTAAGTTAGTTTAATTAAATAAAGAAACAAAGTTGTGTTATAACACAAGTGTATCTTGGTTCTAAAAAAATTTGAGTTTTAACATTTCCAAATCAAGAAAAAGATAAAATTTTCAAACATAAAATAGGATAAAGAAAACACCGAAAAAGAGAAGGAAGAGAAAAAGAGAAGAAAGCGTTACAAACTAAATTTCATAGAAAATTGATAATAACAAACTTAGTGTAGAATTGCCATAGGAGTGTGAGAAACTCTTGATAAAATCTAAGTTATGGTTCTTTCTAAGAATTCTAAGAAGCACACAAGCACACTTGAAAATGTAGCCCTCAATTTTTATTTAAAACTAAAGTTGTCTCACTCCTAAAAGAGCCTTATATAAATATATAACAAAAAGTAAAACTCTAAAAGGCTAAGTAATCAATATGACGAAGCTCACTAACATAATTTAAATAAAAATTCTAAATTTTTTTAATAATAACTATAATTAAGTCTACTAAATATAATAAAATATAAAATTCTAAAAAAGCTTGATAATCAATGTGGTCTAACCCGCTAACCTAACCCAACATATAAAAAACTATTTAATTAATATATAAAATTTTAACCCAAAATACATGTTAAAATAAGATTAGATTAACATAAATTAAATTTAACCTTAATTTTTATAATCTTCAACTAAAACATAAGAGACCAACTTTGGCTTCTTCTTTTTCAGTTTCTTAAACGCAGTTGTTATCATTTAATTTAAAGTTTAATTGATTTTTTTTTTTTTTACCTTGTCATTAAACTTCTAAATCCTTATAAAAGATCCATCTCTTTATTTTCTTTCTTCTTTATCATTATTTCCCGTTAGTTCTCATCATTCTCTCCTTTAAGTGAATTTGTCTTTGAGTTAAGATCTTTATTACCTATATATCAAAAAGATATAAGTAAAAAATATTATTGATTTTACTGACTTTATACTAAAGGTAAGTCATTTTTAGAAGTAATGTCATTTATTCTCTAATGATCTATTGTCCCTTGTTAGAGTTCTAATTTTTTTTTTCGTAGTAGTTGTTTTTTTTATCATGTGAGCTTACACTCAATATTGAAGTTTAAACATAACTTTCTTCTTTCCTTTGTTAGCATGTTAGCTTTATAGAGCTTTTTCACATATTTAAACTTAGCTTTTTCATCCTTATGTATTAAAGAAGAAGGGAAACAAACTAAGAGAAGTTAGAGGATTAAATCCATAAACATTTTCAAAAGGAAAATATTGTGTATTAACATATATTACCCTTTTGTAAGTAAATTCAATGAGATAAGCAATCATTTACTAATCTTCTATAGAAGCTTACTACTCCAAACATCACAAACGAATTTGGGATTGGTCAATCTCTAATGACCTTAACTTTTTCTTTATTAACCTATACTCCTTTTGAACTTACCACAAAATTAAGAAAAATTAGATGAATAGCGCAAACAATACTCTTATCTAAGCAAGCCAAGGACATTACAAAACATAATTAAGATATTCAATGCTCTTCAAAATTCTTGGAATAAATCAAAATGTCATCAACTTATACATCGACAAATTTTTCAAGAAATTTGCCTGAGACATTAATTAATCCAAAATACATTACACACCACTCATACAGTTCATATTTAATTTTGAATACATTCTTCCATTCATCTTCTTCCTTTATCCTAATTTGACAATACCCACGAAATGAAACAAGCATCAAGCAGGTCATCAAGTCTAGGGACAAGATGTCTATACATAATGTTACATTATTGATGACCCTACAATTAGTGCACATTTGCCATGATCCATTCTTTTTTGGCACCAAAATTACTATTATGATTCATATCAGCTAAAGTTGTGCACATTTGCCATGATCCATTCGGTTACATCGGAATTTTGAATGAAATAAATAATAAGATTAGCTTTTTCATATATGTATGTATATTTCCCTTGCTGGCCTATAGATTTTCATAGAAGCTTATTGATCGCAAGGCAAATTAGATCGGGGAAGATGTGTCTCTTTTTCCAATATCCAAAAAGCAGTTCTCCTTCAGCAGAGAGAAAGAATGGAGATCATCTATCATTTATCACTTACAAATGAATGTACATGTACTTCTTCAAAGAAGATCAGAATGAATCAGGTTTCATATAACTTCATCTCTTCTGTCCCCATTTTGTTCTTGACTGTAGAGAGCCGTTAGCTGTTGTTGCAACTGTTCCACAACTACGTGGTTAGTTTGTTCTCAAATTTTAAAGCTTCAGCATACATTACATGGTTCTTCGATTGTTCATCTAACTATCACCCCAAATGGCCGACTGACTATGTAATGCAGTGAAAACCTGCTTAACTGAAACTTTTGAAGGAAAAAACATAGTTAAAAGCTTCTATAGAAAATTACCTGCATGTATTTTAGCTTCTCAGCAGTCAGTTCATCAGTCAAATTGATCACCCTGGAATATGAGATGGGGCAGGGAAAGAGGGAGTTAAATAAGCTATTTGAAGTCGAATAAAAAGGAAGACCGAGAAAGAATATTCAAATTGGGATAACTAACCGAGATTGAAGCTCCAAAATTTTGACCAGCAGAAGACGTTCCCTCTCTGAAGCTGCGCTATCCACCTGTCAGTGACACAAATGTCCAAAGGTAACATCATCAAGCTGTTGAATAATATTAGATTATAGGAATTAGTAGAAGCTTGTGTAACAAAATCAAGATTGACAAGTTATTCAAAGAAAATTGACATACAGTAGTTGAAAAGTAATTAAGCATACTAGTAAAAGGAATAAATCAAGTAAAAGTTACCCACACTTCCGTTGATCTCTGAACTGCGAGGTAATGGTGGCAACTTTCCATTCTGCAAAACTGAAAAAATTGATTGAATTATTATATCCTTCAAAACCCCATAAAGAATGCCTCAAACATAATGAAGGGAAAATCCTTCACCCACCATCATTTGCTTCAGCAGGTTGCAAGCTATTTAACAGATTCATTATAAGATCCTGGGGTAAAACAGAACTTTCCATGAGATTATAATATGGCAAACTTACAGTTATGATGATTAAACCACTAGTACTTTCATCACCTGTTGAATAGATGTTTGCTGGCAAAGATTTAGAAGTTGAGCAAAAAGAAGTGATTCAGAGATATTGGTGGTGGCAGAATCTTTGGTGGCCTGACCCACTGGCTGAAGAGAAACAGATTCAATAGAAAACAGATAAGCCTTATATATCAATCTAGTAATATATGATACATCATACAGTGTCTTTTTAATTTTGACAATATTTTATAAATTGTTTTGAGAGCATTAACCAAATATGGAATAAACATAGTGAAAATGCCGATAAACAAGGCAGTTAGATATGATGCATGCATATGGCTTATGTACAAACCATTTGTTTGGAATCTAACATCCAATCACTAACACTGGCAGATTTCCGCAGTTTTGATCCCTAAATCAAATGTAACAGGGATATAAATACATAAATAATAACAATTAGAAGTAGAACAACAACCAACCTGTGAAGATCGGTGTGAAACTGAAGTTAAAGGAATATCCTATGGCACAATGTTAAGTCAGTTAAAGTTAAGACAATAGAACAAACCACTTGAAAGCAAAGCATACCTTCACAAGATCTAAATTTTCTGACGTCACAGAGAATCTCCCTTTAATTTGTACTAGATTAGCCTTGGATTTGTCATCCAAGGAATCTCTGAATCCTACAAAGAGTAGTGGGAACCAAATTAAACTCGGAATTTAGGCTGTTTTGGTTCAGAAACTGTTAGAAATTCTGCACATAGCCTTATAGTGCATACAGTATAATTTAAATACCTCCAGAAGACTTTATCGGTGCTGATAAACTATTTGCTGAAGCTCGAGTTGGAAGCATCAATGGACCACTAAAACTTGGAGTTCGTCGCGCTTCACGATTATTTTTCTCGACTGGCAACTGATTTCCGTTCTCAAGCCTAAATGTAATAATAAGGCATTAATGTTTTATCAAGCAAAATATGATGATATTGACAAGTAAACAACAATTACCCTGAACTGAAATGTCAGTGTGTCAGTAAGAAATGACAAGAGACACACAACATGGGGGAATCGATTATTTAAACTTCAAATTACATTAGTTACAACATTGTATGGTCATAGACATCTTAAGAAAAATTAAGGGAAAAATGAGACTTTCCTGCCTATACATTTTTCGTGGTTGGCTTCAAACTTACACCTTTTATACAAAACAAATATGCTCAAAATTCAAAATAAAAAATAAATAAGGCAGTCACTAACGTTTATTGATTTTCTAAATTAAAAGCTACAATCACCACCCCATAATTATTGTAGATTTCTGAATTATTCTCTGTACCATGAATGCAGTGGTAAATGGAGAATAAATCCCTAGCATACTTTCTTGAAAGTGAATCCACAATCTCCCATATTCTTAATTCCTTCCATGTGACAGTGAATTACAATCACAAACAAACTATATAAACCAGAATATTAAAAGTAAACTGCTTTCATGGATTGAAGTACTATTATGTTAGAAACTCATCCTCAACTAATAATACTGACAACAAATATGCAGTATTGGATAAGTGTTTGATACTATTATGCCACCAATTCTGGTGTGGTGTGCAATAATCGTCTACATTAATAGGAAACAGTATCCAAAGCATTAAAGGAATGGATGCAGTACTGGTTCCCGATACAAATACAAGTATGAGATATGACAATTTTCAAAAATCCAAGGTCTGAGTATGTTAATAGAAATTTTTTACAAAAGTTATACATAAGAAATTAAAATTTTATAAAATAAAAGATGACAAGATTACATTAAAGATTAAAAAAAAATAAAAATTAAAGGCTAACATAAATGGAGTCAAACACTTGTCAGTTGTTGTGAAAATATTAGTAAGAAATGTTAAGAACTTCAATTTAACCAAAATCAAATTGTTGTGTTGAATGCTACAATTTGATTGTGTACTACCATTATTAGTTGGGTTGACCTCCCAACTCAATGTTACTACTGGGTGCCTCTAGGGACGCTTTATTTATAGCTTATTGGTAAGGACTAGACGAATGAGTCTGATTAAGTATGGAAAAAACAATGAAAATAGAGAGGGAACAAAAAAAATATTTAACTCTTGACTAAAAACTGTCATTTTTGGGAAAAATTTCCTCGCTACTATCCAAGCTATTATCAACTTGGTTGTCAAAATCACTCATTGAAGCATACGATTCAACATGTTGCAGGTTACCTAAAGATGACTCATTGACTCATTTAGTAAATTGAATGTTTCTGACACTTTTCATTGAATAAACAATCTAAGTTAGTGTAATTAATTGGAAAACTCAATGGAAAGATGTTATTACTTGGAGTGCAATGGATAGTTCAATTATTAATATTTTGCAGTTGATTTTTGAAGATTTCAGAAGAGTAATTGCAATTAGATCTAGTGGAAAGAAGTTAAAATACTGGAGGACTAATTTATGGGCACATGCATAGCTGATTATGCGGACACGAGTTAGATAGAACATATAAAAATAGAATTTTCTTCTAAAAGCAGCACCATTTTTTCAGACACAGATTTTTAGGTCGTCTTTACTTTGTCCTTCCTTTATTTTTCTTTATGGAATTTTGATAGGAAGGAGGGATATATCCCTTTATTCTCTTTACTCTTTAATAGAACAGTGATTTCCTATAATTTACATTTCCTGTAATTTTCTTTCAGCTGAACATAAAGTTTATTTCTGCAATCTATTTCAGTTTCTTTTCCTGTATTATTTCTGCAATGTCTTGCTAATTTCATTGGGGTTGAAGATAGATGACTTAATTCTTAACTCATTGAGATAATCTGAATGTGGGATATAACTAAGTTGTAACTTCTATTCTAACGCATTTAATCCTAAACTTAATGCTTCTCTGGTTCTTAGCATTCAGAGTTGATAAAGAAAATCTTTTAATTGGAAAATTGGAATCATTCTTGGAAGTGGATTAAATCGCTCCTTATGGGTTACCTAGGAATAGGAATCTTTAATGGTATGATACTATGGTCACTTTGATTCTAAACTTAATGCTAATTTTCTCTTGATTACCTAAGGAATTAGGAATTAAGAGTTGATTTAGAACCATTTGATCAACGAATTGATATTGGGTACCATAAAAATCTAACCATTAGATTAGTTATATTCTGGGTTATACATACTTTTCACAATGCATTAGAATTAAGGAATCTTAATTCAACCCACTTCTATATTAATTGTTAACTTTACTGAATTCATACCCATTTCTATTCTGCAATTTATTTGTCAATTTGTTTTAACTTCTTGCCCTCAGTTTTATTCTCACATTAAAGTAATCCTCCGAGTTTCCATCAATTTCAATTGTTGCATAATATTTAACTTCTGCATTAAACTCTTACTCTGTTTGTCACCTAACTAACAATATTCTTGTGGTTTGGTAGTTAACATTAATCTCAGTAAACGATAAAATTTAATTGTTATTACAAACGGTTTGGTACACTTGTCAATTTGTTTACCACCCGACGTGGTGTGTGCCACTGTAACTCACAAATCTGCTTGGAGGAAGCAGACTGGATCATTGCTCCAGAGCATGGAATTGAAATGACACACCAAAAATGTGCTGGATTGAGCTCCACATGTGAACCCTAAACTATGCTACCCAGCCAGAAAGAATCATTTGACACACTGCCTCTATTCCCCCTCACATTCGACACTCTCTAAGCATCTTCTGCTCAATTTCTTTGCTGGTTCAGGGTTTGAGTTACTGATTTCTATCTTTGGTTTGCTGCACCTGCATTCTCTTCCTTTCTCTTTTCTTCTCCAGTTCTCTGTTGCTTTGTGCAGTTATTTAGTGCAGTTTAGGGTTGCTGTTCTTGCAAAAAAAAAAAAGTTTGTGGGTGTTTGCTGCAATATACCTACTGTTTTGTTTTACTCCTTAATTTTATGCATTTCTTTTGTTTTGTCAAAAGCTTATGTGACTTATGTTGACTTTTGAGTTGTATTAGGACCTTATGAATCTTTAGTACAAGTTTTATTAAATGTTTGTTGTGGTTTAAGGGTTATAATTTTTCTTTAATGTTTTTTTTATGCATGTATATGTGTGTTTAAATATAATTTAGCATTTTAGTTGACTTTTACGAGTTGTGTTACGATTCACTGATACTAAAATCCAACACCCCTCCTCTGTTCCTATCTCTTGAAACTCAATTTTGACATCCTTGATTATCAATTACATTAAAGTCATGCTCAAGCTGACCTTTTAAATTATTTTGGTACATACCTGTTAGAATATATGAAAATATTCCCTATCAAAGAGGAATACTGGTCACCGAATTAAAAGTCATGTCATCTACTCTCTATTTTCCTTCGAAGTATTTTTATGTTTCTCTCTACCCCTTTTTGTCAGGCTAAAAGTCATACCATCTACTTTCTTAACTAGTGACATTAGTGGTCTTCTTACATGTCCAAACCACCTTAAATGATTTTTTGTTATCCTCTCTTTAATAAGTGTTATTCCAATATTTCCTCGTATGCAGCCATTTCTTCTCACGTTCTTTCTCATGTGATCACTCATTCATTTTAACATTATCATTTCTGTAACTTTCATTTTATTTGTGTCTGTAGCATTCTCATGTGACATATCCATATTCCATCACTATTTTGCTTTCCTCTAATTCAGAGCTCAATTTTATTTTCATCATTCTTCATTCAACTTAGTCATCTTGTTGCAATTGTCTTTCCAATTACCATTTGCATTTTCTAACCTTCCCTTTCAGTAATGTCCTTCCACCATTTCCTTTGTATTTCCACTATTGTACAGAACCTTTTTGCCACCATCTCCTCCCTCTGGTGGTCTGAAACACTTCTGCCACCCTATGCAATCACATCCACCACCATGTCACTAGTTTTTTCATCTGCCAACCTCCAGATCAAATGTCTACAGTCAACCCAACCCCATCAGTTTCACTGTCATTAGGGTCCTCATGCACCTATTCCTGTTTTCTAGCAACCAACTAATGACATTTTGATAGGGTCAGACGCAGCACAAGGTAGTCCAAACCAAACCCACGTTACATGGGCCAATTTATTAACTAAAGTCTACTAATCATTATATTATCTTACTATTTTTATCCTTTATAGTTTATTTTATTTCGTAAGTGATAGCTCTAGACTAGTTTAGATCCTTATTTTTTGGCCATCTATTTAGGAAAGTTGTTAAGAAGACCATAGTATTTATATTCATGGCAATCAGCTTTGGAAGGGAATAATAATAATAATAATTCAGCAAATTCATTCTTGGTTACCTACGCTTGAAACGTGAGAAACCCATGATACCTTGAGATCATATCACCATTTAATCCTAATAAGTCATCCTTAAATGGTCTTGAAGGGCATATTAGAGAGTGTAGTTCATTTTTTTATAAAATTCAGAACAATAAATGAGATTAACTAATTTTCTTAATTAATGTAATTTAGTTATTTTTTCCTTATTTTTGAGACCAGAGGGAGTATCTTTTAAGATGTTCCAGTTTGACTAAGAATAAAGCCAAAATACTCCTAAGGCTTTGTTTGAGAGTTTGGAGGAAGAAGGAGGAGAAGGGTTTGAAGGAGGAAGAGAAAGGAGGAGGAAAGAGATTAAACCCCTTCCTTTGTTTAAATGTTTAATATTGAGAGGGAAGGATGATGTGGGTTTAATTATATAAATGATATTATATTTTATATCTTTTATTTATATTTTTATTTTTACAAAAAATAAAAAAATATTTTTCTTTCTCTAAAAATTAATATTTTTAAAATTACTATTTTTATTTTTTATAAATGTTTTTAAAAAATCATCACTTGAAAAATTAATATTAAAAAAAAAAAGAATTCTATTTATGAAAGAGTACTAGAGAGAACTAAAGAGTGGGAGAGAATGGGAGAGAGAAAACTCCCAAAATGAGGAACTCAAAAAACAAGGGTTAGAAGGGTTCTAGAGGGTTTAAAAAAACTCCCAAAACCTTCCCCTCCTAATTAAACAACTTTCAAACAATGATTAATCCCTCCCTTCCCTTTCCCTCCCCTCCCTAGTCTAAGGAGTGGGCATCAACCCAACACCCCACACAAAACCAATGAAACCGAATAAATTGTGAGGACGGGCGGGTCAGGTGGATATATCAGGTAAACAAATTGATAAGTTCAGTTCGCAATGGTTATGTTCAGATGGCTGTGGGTCTCATAAATTATTTTCATTGGTACCCGTTACTGACCAAACACATTAAAAAAGAAATAAAAAAAGTTTCAGCCTTTTTTTCCTTTGGCCCACATGAAAGAGAGTATAAGGCTTGGCCCAAGTGGCCTTCATCATAAAACATCAGTACATGAGAGGCAAAACCCTAATCATATTTTCCTCTTTATTCTCATCTTAGTTTTCTTCAAGGGTGCTGCTTCTCTCATGCCATCTTTTCACAAGTTCTCTATTTCCAATTTTCATGATCCACATGGCAACAAACACCTTGGATGCAACAAATGCGTCACATCTCTAGTTCCTTTGGCAATGGCAAGACCAACCACTTTGACGATGTTGTCGATCCTGTCTTGCTAGCACATAGGCAAGATGCTTTCATTTAGGTTCATGAAAGAGCTCGCCAAATCCATGTCCAACAATGATGGCAACCATAAAGGCAAGGGAACAACAACCACATGATTGCACTATCTGGTACCATCTCAGATCAAAGGTTGCATTGTAGAAAAGGGGAATGCTTGAACCCACCACAAGTCACACCAAAAAGGTAAGGCCTGGCAAAAATTCTTTACTTTACACTTCAGTTTGAACCCAATTGAACCCACCAATACACCCTTGACTCGTTCAACCTGTGACCCACTATACTCATTGACGTAAACGGTCGGAGATGGTTACTATTTTGTTCTATTCAGTTTGCTTTGTTTTGAGTTTTATAAACTCGAAACCAACCAAAACTGACTGATTCGCAGCCCTCATACTCCTTATAAAGCTTAAGCAATAATATGAAAATATCCAATGTTATATTGATCATATATCTTAGATTAACCCTTAAGATTAGTTTTTCTATTTCCTCATTATCTTTCAGGATTGGTTACCATATTTCCTTATCTCATGATTTGTTTCCACTTTAGTTAGGTAATAAAATGAGGGTTGGTGTTCTAGATTTTATGAACGTATACATGGCAATACTCAATAGAACATCATTCAAAGCCCCTTTTCTTGTTATTTTTCCCTTTATTCCTAAAAACCCTTCATTTCAATAGTACCTAAAACATACATATACCTGGTAGATGTACCACTCACAAAATGTAGTACCCATGCTTCATACTCTTAAGAGTTATTCCAAAGCAATAACTATAGCTTCATACCCAACAATACCTGTACTGAGTCCATGTACAACTCCCAAATTGGTGCACTTGTGCTTCAGTCCTATAACTATTTGAAAGCAATAACTGTTGGGAGTTCAAGTATGAATGAAGAAAGCACTCATTGGAAAAAAATAGACATTATCTCTTAAGGTTTTGAGTCAAGATTTTGTGTCAAGCCCTCATATGCGGTTCCTCACTAATCCCATGAAATGAAATCTCTCAAGTATTATATGATTCCACTAACCGATTGGTGACATTAGAGCTTAGGAATCAATTGAGATGAGTAATAAAAATGGTGGTTGGTACACCAGTATATGCTGCCCTCAAAGAAAGGAGTCACCCAAATAGTTAAGAGTCTTAACTCTTGCAAGAAGGCTACACCACATCATAGATACTTTAAAGAAAAGGTTATCTTTTCTTGAAGATGGCCCAATTTGGAAGGGGAAAAATGAAGTGAGAATCATATTAGCAAGCACAACACATGTATTAATGCCTTAGGATTTTGGGTCCCAATGTAGAATTAAGCCCCCAATTGTAGTCATTTGCCAAGCTCATGAAAGGAGGTCTTCTTCCATAATGTTTCAAACTCCTTACATCTAATAATAGTGTCAAGCATTGAGAATCAAATTGATCCAAAACACCAAAAAGACATACCCTAACCACTTTGTGTCTTTTCTCAAATAACAGCAAGTTTGGATTTGTGTTGGGCAGGCATCAAACCGGCGTATAGCCACAACACTTCTCTTGGTTATGTTGAGCTAAACGTGAGTTCGAGCATTTTAAACACCAATTCAAACACTCCCTAAGTCTATTCTGATAACACATCTAGACCGTGAGCCAACTTGAATCTTTTGGTTTCAGCAGTGGAAATTTGGCCAGCATACATGAGATTGAAAGCTCACTCAAAGTCGATGACCCAAATCTTGTTGATTTTTTATTGTGTTGCATTCCTCCCAAAGGGTTGTTCACTCCCACTCCTACACGAACAATCCCCTGTATCTGCATCTACCAATGCAGACCTTAAGCCCTGAAATGCCTGAAACCCACAAATGACGCTGATATCCACAATTGCTTTCTTCAAGAATGCTTCCAAAATCTCCATTTCTTATAAGATAAGAGATCCAGCACATTGAATCAATTTATTTAGAACCGACATACATGAACAGAGAAATCGCACGAAAGATATATAGAATATAAATCAGTTAAATCTCATCCAATAGTTTCCCCTAACAAGTTACAATTGAGCCACTGCATCTTTTATGCTAGGCCCTCTAATGCAGATATGAGCCTTTGGAATCTTTTAGCTCAGCAAACAACCAGCGGGCCCAAGGTGTGGAGGGTGCATAATAAGAGAAATAGCAAAGAGAGTAAGAGGGATGCTAAAGTGGCAGGGAGAGAGAACATGCTAGGAATTGGTTAGGAGATTTACTTTCAGTTATAAGGGATGGAGTGAGGTATGTGTAAGGTAGCAGAAAATAATGCCTTTCTGGTTGTTATCATAAAAGAGAACAGTAGCTCTCCATAGGAGCGAAGTCAACAGTAAGATATTCATCCTCCGTAATCTCTAAATTCAATTCAATAAACATACCTATTTTCTCTCTCCCCCCCCCCCCTTCTGTACATTGCTTGTCCTGTGTAGAGTTGAAACCAGTTTGTATCATTTTAAACGTGCTGCAAGTAACTCTGAAGGCCACTCCCTTTTCCACCTGTCCTACTATTTAAACTAAATCCCTCTCTTTCCAACCTCTGTGGCTAACTAACCAATTATTGATTCTCTAGTGTAACTAACTATTGATATATAGGAAACTCTAACAGAAGCTCTCTTCAATTTCATCAAACAATATGTAAAACTTCTAATCACAGCCTAAAATAAGAACAACAAAACACATGATAAAATATATAAAGTACCTTTCTAATGTACGTCCTGACAAAGAATGATTGACAACTGTGCCTGGCAACAGTGGCCCACTTTGGGTTTGATGACTTTTCACAGACTGACTTTTAATTTTACTCGTACCTATACCTTTCTCTACACTAGATGTTGTTGCTTCTGTAATTGATCCATTTCTCTTCCAAATAATATTTTTGGGTAATTTAGGTTCCTGGAGATCACTTTCAAGAATCTCCTTTTTGTTCAAGTATTTACTCTGCTCATTCTGTTTTATCTCAGCAGCAATTACTTCTGATGTGATTGTATGCTGTAGTAATTTCTCTGAATCCATTTTGCTAGTACCAGACTGGGAATCAACTGCACCCTGTCATGACAAACAAAAGATGAAAATGAATATCTTTAGGGTATAGAAAGTTTAAAACAATTGAACCAACATCAAAATTCAGTAGCAGGATCTTCTTACAGCCTTGTAATTGGTGAAAAATTTGCTTTCGTCTTCTTCCCTCATCTCTGCAATATCATCATCATCCCTCACCTAGCAAAATTGAAGACATCAGTTTGAATCTAATAAAGGGACAAACTAGTCAAGTAAATAAAATCTGAACACAATAATACATACCAAAGAAGCTTGAGCTTTCAAATCATCAATATCAAAGTTCCATGCACTAACTCCTCGTTTGTATTCACTCTTAAGTAAAAATAGAAGTGGAGAAGATTTCAGTTAATATAATTGATTATCTATGTACACAAAAAGAAAGGTGATAATCTTTCTAGTTTTCTACCAGAAATGTGTATGTGATAACCAAAGCTCTTAAATGTTCAATTATCAAAAGGAATGCTTGGGTTTGTCATAAACAAAACACCTTTATAGGGGTTGGGGACAAAGTGCCACAAAACCCTCCATTTTAAAATCATGGTTACTATAAAATGTCTAGAAATAGTCAGCCTTCTCATTTTGATTAAATGGCTAACTTGGCTCAGTTCATAATATTGCTCCTAGGAATCATTGAACATATCATATTACGTGACAAATATACATTTGAGTATCAGCTTTTACCTGAGACATTGCTTCTTCTTCTGCAGAAGGCATTTGCTTCAGTGCTAGTTGAGAAGCATCTTTGAGCTGCAAGAATTTGAGAAGTAAAGAAAAAGTAGCAGGAAAAAGAAAGTTTAAAACCTACACCAAATCCTGTGTGAAAATTAACCTGGAGGGCTTTTAAACGTTTCCAAAGAGGTGGTAAGTCAGCAAACAATTTCTTTACAGAGAGTTCAGGATGCTTGGCATGTTTGAAGAAGGAATGTTTCAGTAACTTATCCGCTGACGGCCTTTTTGTTTGATCTTTCACCAGGCACATAGCAACCATTTCCTTAAAAGACTGATTACAACTGGAAATACTTTAATTAGACTACTATTAAGACGAGAAAAGCACTATGAAAACAACCATATTAGAATCAAAGATCCGCCTTATATGATATGACAGCATGAGTAAAGAACTAAATAAAAGCTGTATAATATTGACTCTTGTGCAACAATCTATACAGAAAGAAAACTGATACCTTAGAGAACTTTTTATCACGGTCATAATCAAGTCCAGGAGGGGCATTCTTTATGGTCATCAGAAGAACCTGTACGTGAAACAAAAAAGTAAGTCGTTGTCCTATATTTTGCATTATACCACAGGAACCTGAATGTGTCTAATGCCAACATCTATCTAGATATTGTCTCTCAACACCCCCTGGATATAAATACCTTCATTGGAGGATATTTTGAAAATGGTGCATGACCATGAGCCAACTCGAGCGCCGTAATCCCAAATGACCAAATATCAGCCCTATCCAACATTTATGGACCGAAGCAATAAGAATAAACTTGGTCCATTATTCAATCATAATAAAGACAAGATGTTTTGCAGTCTGTTGAAATAATGAACAAAAAAGGATTGCAGCCCCTATGTAAGCCACAAACTTTGTCAAGCACTTTTGCATGACTAAGAGGGCATTTGGAAGAGTTACTGCAGAGCTTCTTTGAGTCCATGAAAATAACTTATGAACTTTTTATAGACTCTTTTCAACATATTTCAATAAGCTTCATTAAGAAGCTTCTTATAATAAACTCATTTTAGCTATGTACAGGTATGAGTTAGTTAACTTCCAAGAAATCAGTTACAATTAGTTACTATTGATTACAGCTATACAATGATAATCTGTATCCAGCTCAACCAATCAAGGAGAACCACTTCTCTTCATTTGACTCTCATTTTCCTCTCAATTCCTTTCCTTTTACTCTTTCACCATTGCTGCTCAAACACCTTTGAGCATATTTCAGTAAGCTTCACAGTTAACAGTCAAGTTTATGATAATCCCTCATTTGACAAGAGCTGATAGAAAACACTTAATTAAGCTGTTTACCAAATGGATTCAACACCTAGCAGAGCAGCATTAAATGTTGAGTTGGCAGTTTTACGTTTTAAATGTGGGCCCAATCTAAGATTGGACGAGAGTGGGCGGGCTTTAATCTTGAGTGGTTTGTTGGTCTAAAATCTCTAAGGCAATTTTGAATCATGACCCTCGGGAAACTTTATCATCTTAACAAGCAGTCACAAGAATGGCAGAGTGTTCTGGCAATTGGTAGAAGCATATAAAATAGCAAGAAGAAAAATTGGACAGACTACTGACTTGGAATTATAACCACTTCCGGGTTGAAGCACCTCCGGAGCCATCCTGCAAGAGAAAGGCAACATGCTATGTCAGGTTGAGAGGGGAGAGATGTTGCAATGAGATGGCTATTGGTCACCGACCAGCAGGGAGTTCCGACGATAGTGTTTCTGGAACGCTGTCTATCACCGGCGTCAAACAAGCAAGCCGCGACGCCGAAGTCGGCGAGCTTGACGGCGCCGTTGCTGTCAAGTAAAATGTTGCCGGCCTTGACATCTCGATGAATATGGCCCTGCTTGTGGAGGTAGTCCAAGGCCTTGAGAGTTTCCTTGAGGATGGATCCGATTGCGTCTTCTTCAAATCCATCGGTGTAAGCAATCTTCATGAGGTGCAAACAGGAACCCTGGTCCATGAACGGCATGACCACCCAGAGACTCTGCCCCACCGCGAAGGAGCAGTAAGCCCTCACCACGTTGGGGTGGTCTATGAGGCTCATGGTCTGACTCTCCCTGCTCAAGTCATCCTGTTATGTCATGTCAAGCCAGCACCCAAATAACAATTAACCAATGTTACAAAATAGAGCGGTGGAAAGGGGAACGAGATTGCTCCTACGAACCAGGTTGATGTTGCAGCGATCCAGATCCAAACACTTGACCGCAACGACTTGGTTGAAGGGAAGATAAATGGCTCTGCAGACAGCGGCGGTGCCGCCATGACCCACTTCTTCTAGAAGCTTATAATCGGCGGGGTTGGCGGAGTAGTTTCGCGGATGAGTCCCTCCTTCCATTTGGTTTGTGTGCTGTTGTGTTGTGTTTGAGTGAAACAAGAAGATGTTTTTATGGGCTGGTTGACCGCCACCACTTTGATTTTGAGTCAAGATATGAATAAAGCGAAGCAGTGGCTGGTGCCAACGCCTATTCCCAACCACTCACTCCACCACCACCTGCTCACGTGTTCCTCTCCTTCCCCTTTTGACACCTGGATCCTCCTATTCTTTCTTTTTTCTCTTTAAAGTAATTGAAATAATTTGTTTTGCTTCCTTATCCATGTAATAATTATAATTATTAATTTTATGTTAATAAATAATAAATTTAGTAATTTATTTAAAAATATTAATTTTTTTTACTTTTAAGATATTAAAAAATTTATAATTATTAATTTATGTGAATAGAATATTCTCAAGTTTACTAATATTAGAATAAATATTTTTTATTTATTTATTTAAAAAAAAAATTACTTATAGTACTATACCTGTTGCGCCAGTGTCTTTCCACACTAGTAATAAGAGTTGCGCTTCAAAGATGCTGTCCCTAAATATTCCAATAATATAGGGCTTTAATTGAACAATGAGAGTAAAAGTGGAAGAGTTTATATATATAAAAAGGTTTAAATATTATAAAACGATATAATAGGTTCACAGTAAATCAAAGTAAAGATGGTAGGTAAAATATTATAGTACTCATTCTTCTATTTGAGTTTTAAAAAAATACTTATACTTATTCGCATGAGTATGAATATTAATTTTGTATCCATCTTATACCTATTACTTACACTTGTTTGAGAAAAAAATATTTATAAAGAAAAATATATTTATATAACTTCAAATAAGTAGCATAATAATATAAAAATTTAATAAGTAGTTGCCAAATAAGGTATAAATATAAATAAATATTCAAATATCACAAGTGCTAAATGTATCTTAATATAATAATTTTCTAAATTAAAATTCTTAGAAACAATAAGCGAAACTAAATACACAAGTTATTTGTTAGCGATGATTTTATCTTGTGTGAGATTCGATCGATTGACAACATCAGAGTAACAACGAAATAAATCTGCACAATGAGTGACCCTCCTTATAGAATCATTTGATGACTTCTTGTGGCGGCATTGACAACTAACTTTAAAACGTTTCATAGTTGTTAGGTTTTAATGATGCAGACACTGAGAATGAGAGTAGAGTTAGGGCCGGGAAGTTCAAGTATTAAACGATAACGAAAAGTAGATACATAAAATATTTTTTCTAACTTTTAAATTTGAAATTGTAAGAAAAATAATAGATTTAATTAAAATAAAATAATTTAATTAATATATATATATATATATATTAGTATTTTTAATTCATGTACTATATGAAAGTATTTTGTCAAAAATACAAATTTTTAAAAAATTATTTTAATAAATTAAATATTTATATTGTATATAAATTTTATAAGAAAGAATTTGAATAAAAGATAAATGGTCACAATAAAATTTTATAATAAAGAAATATATGTATATAAAAAAATTATATTTTTTTATCCAAAGAAAAAATTAACAAATAAGAAGAATTAACAATATTTTTTTATATTTTATATATTTTCAAAAACTTCTTTGAACATAAATAAATGGTAAGAATAATATTATTTAGATTCAATAGATTATAGTTGTGCTTATAATACACATGTTGCATAGGAAAAATATTATTTTAAATTAAAATATAAAAAATAAAATTTAAATATTATCAATAAATAATAAACTTACAGTAATAGTGATTGTAAAATTTATAAAAATTTTACAATATGTTTATTATTTATCATTCATTTTATGATTTAAATATCAATATAATTTTATTCACAAAAATATTTGTGTGAAAAATATTTTACGTGTGTCATATATAAATAATATTTTTTTAAAAAATCAATCTCATATCAACTGTGTAATAATTAAATTGTATTAGTCTAAGTAAATAATATAAAATAGTAAATAAATTTTTCAGTAAAAATATAAATCAAAATAAATTTTTTGGTTTACTTTATTATTAAATATATTTTTATATTAATCTTATATAATTTCACTTAAGTAGAATAATAATATAAAAATTTAATACATAGTTTTAAAACAAAGTTCAAGCATATATATAGTGGTTTTAGTCATTTTAGGAAATTTATTTTTTATTTAATTTAATAATTAAAAAATTAATTTAAAACAATTTATGTTGTTAACATTTGCCACATTGCCTTTAAATATTTTTTATTTTGATTATTATTATACGTAATATTTTTCTATTATGGTCTTTATAAAAAATATGTTTTTCATTTTAATCTTTATACAAAAAAAGTTTAGACTATACTGATCAAAATAAAAACAATATGTTATACATAAATATTAAAAACAAAAAAAATTACATGGAGAGACTAAAATAAAATTCATCATTGTAACACCTCAGATTTTTGTAATAATATTTTAATATATTAATATAAGGGTATATGTGAAATTTTCATATATTTGTAAGTTTGATTTATATATATTATGATGTGTATATGTGTGTGATGACATGGACGTGTATGAATATGTGAATATGATTGTGAAGAGGTCCGTATAGTGTAGTTGAAATGTAATGTAAATTTGTGAATAGGTTGGAATTGATTGAAAATTTAGCTAAGTGTGTAATGCAATGGTGTTCTCGGCGAGAAGGACCTGGGTGAGCTGGATGATTATGTTGTTGCGTTCTCGCTATAGCGAGAAGGCAATAGAGAGGGGTGCATTTCTGAGTGCAGTCTCACTGTAGCGAGATTCTACAAAAACTAGAGTGCAATTTCCTCTGAGATTTTCGCTGTAGCGAAAGTGTCGAAACCAGAAGGGTATTTGAAGGATTTAGGGTTTGGAAAATGCATTCCCTTTTTTTTCTTCAAAATCTTTTCGATTCTCTCAACTCAAAACTCTATTTCACTGATTAAACTGTCTCCAAAGTCGTTTGGGAGCTAGATTGAATATTGAAATCATGTTTGGAACACTTGGAAATGAGTTTTATGGGTTAGGGTTTTAGTTTTCGTCCCTTTTCCTTATTTTCTCAGTTTCTCGTGGGGATTTTCCATATGTTTAGGACGAAATCCATGTGGAGAGTCTTTTCAGTGTTGATTTCATGTTGGGCCTTCAATTTGAGGTAAGGAGGAAATCTACCTTATCTCCTTGTGTCTTTAATCCATTTATATTGATAAATAATGTAATATGGTTGAGATAGAATGTGGGATAAGCGTGTTTTGATAGAGGATTCTTGATTGAGTATGATGAAATGAATATTGTTCATGTGTGTGATAGAATGGCTTGACTAAGGTAGGGTTTCTATGAAAATTTGGATGTTGAATGTGATATAATTGAATGTGGGCCTATGTGTCGTGTATGAAAGTGAATATTATAATGTAATTGAGATTGTGGGTGAAACTATGTGTTAGCATGCCATCGTGTGGAAGATAGGGTGGTAGAAATACCTTGGGGAAGAGAGAGTGGTGGTGACACCAACAGTGAGCATGGGTGCACCACAAGCAACATACTTTCTTTCTGACTCGGCTTCTAACTAACACCTTTGTTAAGGGGTCCGTGACTGCACACGTTGTATCTGTGAGGCAGGGGTTATCCGATGACCATCCATGGTGTGAAACTGAGTAAGTCTCTGATGTTGATGGCTAGCATGCAGTGAGCCCACGTGGGTGTGAATTGTTTGATAGTGCAGTGAGTGCACCTAAGTGTGAATGAGAATAAAATTATTGTTTTGTGTTATATGATGAATGACTTACATTATAATGGAAATATGTGAAAATATGTCAGGTGAGTCTCTATGTTTGTGCATGTTTGATAGTGTAGAGTACTCACCCTTACATTTATTTTTCAGGTGACAAAGACGATCAATACTGGGTTCAGTGAAGAGATGGATGGAACTGCTATATATAGGACTTAGAATATTATTTTGAATTATGATGTAATTGAATTGGTCTTGTAGCAGTTATTTGATATAAACTTGTAATTCTTTCATTTATTTTGAAATACTTTGATACAGCCATGTGTTGAGAATTATTTAAATAAAAAAAAATTTTATTTCTATTTTGTGAAATTTATTTATTTGAAAATAAAATTAAGGTGTTACAATCGTCAAAATAAGTTGAACGAGGAAATGTTGTAATATGGTAAAATATATCAACTTTAAATAATATAACGATAAATTAATGCAGTAAAATATAGTTTAGTGTTATAGTTTTAGTAACTTTGAGAGTTATTTAATCATGTTTGGTAAGGGATTTGAATTCAAATGGAGTTAGTACTCTGAAGTAGAAGGCCAAGTTAGCTAAAGGTAATGCCAAAAATGAGCTTAGGCAAGAGGATTTAGGAAATAGTTTATCCAATGTATTAAGCATTAAAACCAACTTAAAAAGGAAGCCAAGTTAAGCAAGGAATCTTAGCCAAATGTAATAAGAAAGGTTTGGTTAATATAACAGTAAGGTCAATGTGTGGGTCACGAAAGAGTCAATGAGATAGTCTATACAATCTTGGACAGTGATAAAAAAAAGGTTAGTTTCAAGGTCAATTTAACACAAAAGACAAGTCAAAGTTTATTTTCAAATCACTTTCAATTTCACTATAAAATATTTTTCCATTGTATATCCACATTTCATGTTACTAAAGCACCACTTTATTCTAACCAAAGAAGAAACTTCTCACTTTCCTAAAGGTCATAAACTCAAAACACATCTATACCCTGCAAGATTTCACCCCATCACCAAGAGATCATCAATCACTTAGCCACCATAAGTGTCAGGCCTATATATCTATCTATCTATATATATATATATATATATATATATATATTACTCTTTTTAATTTAGGTTGTAATTGCTTGATTTGTATGAATTTTCATATATTAGAATATAAATGTGAGAGTTGTGCAATTGGTGAATAAAAAGTTATATGTTACAGTACTGTTTGATTGCTTTGTTTGATATAGTTAGTAATGAGGGTTTGTGATCAGTTATTAAGTATTTTGTATATGTTTTAACATAAGGTGTTAAGTATTTTGTATATGTTTTAACATAAGGTGATAAGTCAATATTTTGATGTGTTTCACAACTTATATTTATGTTATTGGAGCTTGTTTTATAGATGTTTCTCACTAGTTTTAATGTTAATTTTCGCAATTAAGCATAAGAGAACCATCAATGCATTATGAGAATATTCTAAGCAAAAATTTGGGTAAATTCAACTGGACCCGCACTCAAGCACGACAATGCTTCGCACTTGACATGGGCGTGCCTTGTTGTCTAGCATGGTCGTGTTGGATAAGGATACATGACCGTGCTAAATGGATCTGCGGTCAAAAGTTTAAATTCAAAATTCAAATCTTGCGATAGTTTTTGACCCAGATTCAGATTTAAAATTTAAATAAAGATTTCAGTTAAGATTCTGATTATGAACAAAACTAATTCAAAATGATAAAGCTCAACCGCCTAAGATCGAGTGACAACTGGAGAACTCATTACACAATCCTGTATGAAGAAACCTTATGCTCTTGGAGAGACACTTTTTTCTACACACCTTCTTCTTCTCTTAAATTCTGACTTAATCAACCATTAAGAGATATTAAAGATTATTGGCAAAGACGACAAGCATTTCTTCGGAGTTCGAGCGAGTGACTGAACGCCCCTTGGAGAATAAGAGATACTTTTATCCTTTACCTTTTGGGCCCTTCTAGTTCGAATTTTTCTCTATGTTTATGGATTTATTTATCATGTTTTTCATTGTTTACTTTGTTATGAGTAACTAAATTTATAGCTAGGGTTATGACGAATTCTATTGTATACTCTATACAAAATCATCAAGCATGAAAAAAAATTACACAAAGCCTTTATATTTATATAAATTGAAAATTTGAGAATGAGGTGGTTAGATGAATAATAAAATATTACTCAACATTTCTTTATTATAAAATATATAAATAACAGTATTATTTCTTCAAACATATTAAAATAAAAAGTTTTTAATACTTAGGTTCATCAAAGTAATTTATAATATTTTAGTAAATATTTTAAGCTTACTTTAATGTATTTTGTAATCTTATGAATATAAATATAACCAAGCATTAATCTATTCTATAATAAGTTCATAATTAATGAGATAATTAATATAAAAGTATTTATTAACTTTTTTATATAATTTTATTTTTAACTAAATTTATAGTTAGGCTATGGTGGATACTATTTATACTCTATACTTTGTTAACAAACCAGTTTGAGAGTAAAGAAGCTCTTGTCGTCTTCCTTTTTTACTATTTATTAATGCTATATATCTGTTTATGTTAATATGAGAAAATGTCCATTGTCAACTTTGAGACAGTAGAGTACTCCGAAATATGTGGATTAAAGAGGATTGTTTTAACTTAGTAGTTGAAGTTCTAGTAAATGCAAGTTAAATACTTAGAGGAAGAATTTTACTGTTCATAGTGATTTTACTTGTCTCAAATAAGATTGTTTTCACGATAGGGTACAATGTGTATTTGTGTTTTATTGACTAGTTAGCTTTTGCTTTGATTATTATGCTTTAAGAAATATAATGAAAATGATAAAATTTAAAATTATTCAGGACTTTACTCCCTGCTAGGTATTCATATTTTTTTGTTTAATTATAAATTGAAATTTGCTTAGAAACAGATAATAAAACAAAAATATAACTACAGGTCACAGTACTTTAAGGTTGGCTTATCTCCTCCACAGGCAAGACATGCAATTAAGGACGCAAATGCGTCATATAAATTACCAAAAACATTGATCTTAAAATGAACTTGGGTTGCTTTTTGCAGTAGGAATGGATGTACACTCGAGACATGCAGACAACCCACATGCATTGTTCAGAAAACAAAGCAATAAGCAATTAGCACTGTTTGAAAAACGTGGACGATAAACTATATTAAAAATTTATAGAGGAGCAGCATTGCATAGTTGGAAACAACAATACCCTCACTCACTGCTTGCATTATAAATAAAAAGGAAAGAGGTGCCCATTTTTCATGACAACTTGGTCGACAATTAAGCAAATTGCTCACCTACAAACCCCATAATTGCTGTCCAAAAAATGTAACACCCGTAGTTAAAAGCGTGAGAAAAAAATAATAGATGCAATGTATAATATAATTGAAAGAAAAATGAAAAGATAAAGGGAAGCGTAAAATGTAAAAATTAAAGTGTGAAAAGATATCGTTTATTACAATTTAGATGTTACTATAATTAATGTTTTTTCATGCTGTTGTTTATATTTTCTTGTGTGCGTATGATCTGTGTAGTCCAAATGGGAAATAAATATTGAACGTATCTTCGTGTAATTTCCATTAGTTAACAATATACCCATCATATTTAGTAGAGCAGATGAAAATTTTTATTTCTGTGATTTGTGAACGAGCCCTTCATTGGTTCTACCATTTTCGATAAGAAATACTAAAATTTGCCAAAAATTGAATACGAATACCATCCTTTGATTTCCGTCAAAAAAATTGAAATATATATTTATTAACAAAGTAATGGTTCGTCAACCAATAAAAACTGACCACATAAATTCATGATGAATTCGTGTAACATTTTTCTGTACTACAGCATTAGCATTGTGTAAGTAAATTTTTACAAGTAACGACTTAATTATGTTTTTAAGTCGATATAAAAGTAGTGTCTTTTAAAATTCGTTTTATAAAAAAATTTATTAAAATTTAGTTGTTGACATTTTAAAATATTTAGATTTTTTTTTTGTTAATTAATGAGTTGACTAACGAAACTTTAATTCATTACTATTACATCATATTTTTTTTTAATATTTTACTACGTAAAAATTTATGTTTGTAAAAAAAAAAAATATTTTGCTATTTTGTTTCTCTCTTTCTTTTCCTTTTAGAGATAATTTTTGGTATTGGAACTAGTAAGTAGCATGGTAATATTTCCACTTACTAAATTTGGAGAGTAGAGTAAAAAAAGAAAAAACCTCATAAGTATAGGACACCACAATGCAACCAAAAATTTTAAAGTAATGACTACATTGGTCTATCTCTTTATAGACAGGACTAGTCCATATCTCATCCTACATGAGACTTTCTTCTTTATTCATACTTGATTTCAACACCCCACCAATAAACACGCATTTTCCTATTGACGAGAAAAACAAGGTCTCATGCATCAATTTCTAGTTGATGCACACGTGCCTTCATGCTATCCATGTGCAAGTGCAACACCTAATTCTCCTCATCATTACACACCACCACGTGCTACTCCCTTTTCTGCAAGTGCTCTAATGCTAAATCTCCTTCACCTTTTTTCACACTGATTTTCTCATCAACAATGAAATAGTTTCTAATAACTTTGATAATATCCAAAATTTAGTTGGAACAATTAAGTTTCGGTTATGAAGTCTCTTGTCTTAACTACAGAGAAGTCATCCTAGGTCATTTGATTTCTTGGTGCACAATACCACATGTGTCTTCCTAGTAACATCTTGATAAGATCAATGTGTCTTCCTAGAGCTTAAGCAACAAGAATATTAACTTACAACTTCTTAAAATTTTTTAATATTTCTTCTATTGCTCATCATTTTATTTTCTCTTCAAGGCTATGAGTAGGGATGGAATTAGGTCAAGTCAGACCAGACTTTACTTTAAACAGACCTAACATGTAACATAATTATTAGGTTTGAACCTGACATGTTACCTGTTAACGGCTTTATTTTTAGCCTGGCCCGAAGCCTGTTACAAAAAATATATATATTAATATTAATGAAAATATAAATATTTTATTATCAAATTAATTTATATATTTTTCTACTTTTCATCTGTGTTATTGATAATTATTAAATATGTGTTATTGATAATTATTAAATAATTATAATAATTTTTATATAATTTTATAAATAATTTTTAAAATATTATTTGAGCACTAATTATAAATTTTTTTTATTAAATAAATTTATATTTATATTTTTTGAATTATTTTTAAAAATTATTAAATTATTAAAGATTTTAGTTTTTTCTAAAATCATATTTTATTTGTTTAAAGATATCTTATATTTAATAAATAAAATCATAATAAACACATAAAATTGATCACAAGAAATAACATTCAAACAATTTATTGAATCAGCTGAAAGAAAATTATTATATTTTAAAAAATAAATAAATTTAAATTCAATGTAATATATATATATATATATATATATATATATATATTGACAATAATAATAACTATTAAATTAAAAAAATAAAATAATTACAAAATATTTAATTTTATTTTTTTTATTAATTTGTTATTTTAAATTAACAAATACATGTAAAATTAACAACACTATAACATACTATAACATTAATATAATATAAAAAAATATTACTGATACAAAAAATTAAAATATATACTTATATATAAAATATAAATTAATAAATTATCTAATAATTTAATTTTTTATTTATGTAAATATTTACAAATTATTGAATTTCAAATGTATGTTAATAACTATAATTAAAGTATTAAAGATTTTAATTAATTTTTTATGATAATTATATTTTGTTTGTGTAAAGATATCTTATATTTGATAAATAAAATTATAGTAAACTTATAAAATTGATAACAAAAAATAATACTCACAAAATTTGTTGAATCAGCTAGAAAAATATATTATATTTAAAAAAGTAAATAAATATTTATTGTAAAAATTATAGATAAAAAATATTTATATTATCAAATTTAAGAATGCAGAAAAATAACATATGAACATAATAAGAATTAATAAAATTTATATTTAAATTAAAATAACTTATATTTCTAAACTTTTATCTTAATAAAAAAATATGTAATAAAACTTAATATATATATATATATATATATAATATGACAATAATAATAACTATTAAATTAAAAAAATAATTACAAAATATTTAATTTTATTAATTTTATTTATTTTTATTTTAAATTAATAAATATATGTAAAATTAACTACACTATAACATTAATATAATATAAAAAATATTACTGATACAATATATTAAATATATATATATATATATATTATAAATTGATAAATTAATTAATAATTTAATTTTTTATTTATATTTTTTTTGTAAATATTTATTAATTATTAAATTTTAAATATATATTAATAACTATATTTTTTAAGAAAAAATTTATTTACATTTATGTCAAATTCGTGAAAAATAATTCTTTAAAATTTGATTTATTTATATTTAGGTATGTTGCTGTGTACTATGCATCTGGTATGTAAAATTTTTTTATAGGTACTTTACTCAAAAAATTTATATTAATAAAAATAAAATACATATTAAGTTACAAAAAGTATATATTATTATATATAATTTATTTAAAATTATATTATTTATATTATTTACTATATAGTCCTATTATATACATATATATATATATATATATATATATTTATATTGTATATAGAATTTTTTATTTTATTTTTGTATCATTTTTTTAATAAAATTTTAGTTTCAAATAAAATATAATTCATATTTAAGGAATTTAATTTATTATAAAGAAAAATAATTAAACATAATATATTAATATAATAATTAAATAGTAATAATAATAAAATTAAAAATATAAAAAAAATATTAATATAATATTATTATTTTATTTTTTAATTTTATTTCATTCAGTTTTGATTATTTCTTGTTCCTGTTCAAAGTTTTAACCACTCTTTAACTTATTTAAATGTAATAAATATGATAATTAACAAAATTTGACTGTTGCACTACTTTCACATACATCTCATGCAACAGAATCCAGTCATTCATACAGCGGTTTAAAGTGCAGCATAAATTTAGGGGTTCTCACAGCATAGGATACTCAGATCAGAGAAGCCTTCTTGACAACGTCATGCATATTTTAAGTGATGCTTTGGTGTATTACATCTTCACTTAAGTGAGGTTGGACCAATATTAACAAGCAGAAACAGAATAACCAGAGAATATACACATATTATAATTGGCCTGCAGATTATTCAAAATGATAAGATACCATAACTTTTCCACAAATGAGACCAGCCGAGAGCATAAAAAAAATGAAGAAAATACACCGTTCTCATATTGTAACACAAACCAGAGCAATTATTCAGGCATTGCTTCATGATTTAAACAGAACCAAGGCTACTATGAATTCAGAATCAACGAGACAAAGCATTACAAGATCAATCAACTTATTTAACAGAAAATCTAGTTTAGACTGAGAGCATTAGACCTTAGTCAATCAACCTATTTAACAGAAAATTTGGTTTAAACTGAGAGCATTAGACCCTAGTCATACAACACATTATGTTCAATTAGTATAGAAAAAATATTCATGCAAATATGCTATTTTTGAAATAACATGAGACCATCTACACTACAGGATGGGAGAAAAAGATTTCCTTGCTGATGCAGAGTCACAAAACCCTCGAGGTTAACTAAAAAAAGAAGACAGAAAGGTTTCCATGACATGCACATGTGCAACATAATCTGCATGAATATTATATCTGTTAAGATGTGAGAAACTGAGAAAGCATATGATGAATTCCGTGTGTTTCAACTACACTACAGGCTGTAGATTTATATTAGCAACGGTAATCACAATCATAGCTACATAATTAGGAGCAAATATAAGGTTACCTAAAATATCTAAACACATTCTCATACCTTAGGTATCTAAGTTGGGCAGTTACATTTACTCCTTGATAAGAGTGAGAATGGCAATAGGAAATCTAGATGGGATTTTTCTTTCAATTTGCATGCATTTTCATTGGACCAGAGTGTAGTGACATGACAAGTTTGGTGGCCGGCTGGATGAATTCTAAGGCACCTTAGCCTATAGCCTTAAACGGCCTAGAGTAAGTTAAAAGAGGAAGGTTTTAATCAAGGTAGTCAAAATCGAGATCCTACTTAGGATCGAAAAGGAAAGAAAAACACGTAACTCGTGGAATTCTAGAATGGACCATAAGATCCTACCTAATGTATAAAACTATATTTAAACATATAAATGCACACAAAAAAGAAGATAAATAAGGAACAAATAGTCTTAAGTTCATAAAAGACAATCACAACTCAAACATTAATGACAATAAATATGTTCTCAAGTCAATTACACATAAAACTCAAAAAAGTACTAAAGTAAAAACAAACTAGTCAAAGTGTCCAAGATTGGTATTCCTTATTCTAACAAATCATTCAAGTTTTGATCATAATAATCATCTTCTATTTGATCTTCATTTTCTTCATCTCCAACTCTATCAAGGTCATCATCAAAAGTAAGAATCTCTCAATCATCTAAATTTACAGGATCATCATTAGCATCATTGGAATCATTTCCAACTTGACCCAAGTGTTCATTTGGATTCAAATCCAAGTCCAATAAGTCATCAACTTCTAAATCATCAGCATTGGATGAACTTTCATTACCCATAATCCATTCATCATCAGATAAAAGATCGTCAAGATTAAAGTCCATAGCTTTTCTAGATGTCTTTTTCTTGGCTAATTTTGAGTTAGCCATCACATAAACAACATCATTCATATTTTTTTGTTTGAAACGATTTCGTCTCTTTGTGTGGACCTAAAAAATATATAAATGCAATTGATTATTTGCTAAATAGGTAAAGAAAAAGAATGCAATTTCTCATAGTTTTAAAATTTTACCATCTCAAAAGCACTCCAATTACGCTCACATCTAGAGGAGCTACATGTCAAGCTCAATATACGAATAGCAAATCTTTGAAGCTCTAGATGTCCATCTCTATAAGATTCTCACCATTGTGCTGGAGTTTTGATATTAGTTTTAAGTGCATTTAGGGCTGCCTTGCCACCAAAAAACTTCTTTTTTGCCTTGAAATCTTCAAGTTAAGCATCAATTTTAGTCATTTCTTCATCATTTTCTACCATCCTTTCTATACAATCATATAATTCATGTTTAATTTCAAAATCTGCTTTAAAACCAGGATTGTAGTGTAAAAAAGGTTGAGGTAATAGGCTGCAGCATGTAATGGCCTATGGAGTTGATTGTCTCATCTTTTAATAATGACATTCTACAGAGGGAGATAATTAATATATGAAAAAATAAAATTAATTTTTAAACAAAAATAACTAAAATTTTTAATTAAATTTAATAATTTATTTACCTTCTTTTACTCTCATTGAAGGCCTTTGCTATCTTCATATTTAGCTCGCTCCATTTCCTCATAAAGGAATCCCATAGCTAGAATCTCATCTGAATCAACCAAATGAATAACTTTGTTTTATAGAATATGAGAACGCAACAGAAACACGACTACTTGCCCATTACCTTCTTGCTACAACGAGAATGTTCCTGCAGCACACATTAGCCTATAATCTCAAGCATGTTCAGTCCATTTACTGGCAAATATTCACATTTGAACCACAACATATCAATATACACATCTATATCACTAGCATAAATCAAAATACACATCAAAATCACAATATACACATATGTATAATTATCATAAAAGAATTACAAAACTCAAGGCATTACATGGATAACCTGAAGGAATGGAGTAAACTGCTTCCATGGGCCGAATTATGGTATAACAGCTCATTTTCAATCCAACATAGGAATGACTCCTTTCATAGCAGCTTATGAAAGAGAACCACCAACAATCACTAAGTATCAACTAGATTATACGAACTCTCCTTCCTTATGGGTGATGCTACAAGAGAGACATGACCCTCAGTCAGTTAAAAACTCATTTACTTAAAGCTCAACATCTTATATAAAACACATTCCATTGGAGTTTGTTGTAGGTGACTTGGTGATAGTGAAACTACAATCTTACACACAACATTCGGTGATACTTAGAAGAAATCAAAAGCTAGAACTTAAATACTTTAGTCTTTTTACCATAATTCAATGCATTGGTTCAATGGCCTACAAGTTACAATTGTCTACTTCAACTAAAATTCGCTCTCTCTTCCATGTGTTCTTGCTGAAGAAATGTAAAAGTGATCATAAGGAAGCTTATCTACCACTTCTTCTACTTATAAATGAGTTCGATCCTGTAGTTCAACTAAACAAGGTTCTGAATTCCAGCATTATCATGTGCGAAGATTAACATATACAATGGGGTGGACTAGATTCAACCAAGACCACGAGTATACAAATATTTTTATTAACTTGAGATTACCTAAACTTCAATTTTAAAGATAAGGTTATTTTTTATGGGAGAGAAAAAATTATTATACAAAAAAACGAATAAGAATGATGAGTTAGTTAAAAAAAGAGAAAATGGTGAAGAAAATGACATCATACGTAAAAGCGTATGCATAAAAAAAAAATCAATGAATCATTGAAAGAATTCTTATAATAAATAAAATTAATATATAATAAAGATAAATAAAAAATTTGGTAAAACTGGTCTCTTCTTTCTATAGAACTTTAAAAGATATTTCTGTTACTATTTTTTTCTCTCTATATTCCCTTAACTGATTAAGTGTTTGCATTATTTTTTCTATTTAAGAAATTACCGTATTATTATATTATAATACTATATAGAGATTTTATTTTATTTTTTACCTTTAATATTCTTATTGTTGTGACCTACTTAATTGAAAAAAAAAAATTGCCAACAGATTAAGAATGCATAACTTAGATTTGTCGACTCTTCGCTTAAGCTCTAAATATCGTGTTGAGAAAAAATATATAAAATAAATCCGTTTATCAAATATACGAAACTATATGTTTATAATCATAATTCAGAATAAATACATAATTTTTATCTAAACTCACGTTATAATCACAATTACCTTGTTTATCTACGTTAATGTCAAAATGTTTCAAGAAAGAAGATGATACAAGTCAAAAATGCGTCGTGGAGGGCGAATGTTAGGTTTGGAAGCTCTGGAAAGCATGTAACCAAAACCGAGGCAGAGGACCCAAATTCCCACATCCATCGCCCACTTCAGTACTTCCAAATCCATTTCCAAGTTGGTGCGCGCTTCTTCAACTTCCGCATTCGCATCAGCACTGTTATCACTAGGAAGCTCTGTTTCCTCCGGAATGTCCTCCAACTTGTTATTTCTCTTGACGACAACCCTTTCTCTTACTGGCTCCACTCCATCCAAGGCAACCAATAGCTCCACCTCCGAAATTGACAAGGAAATGGGAAGCTCCCACTTACAACACTCCAATCTCCAATTATTCCGATCGTGTTTTCTGATTACTCCCTTCAACAGTTTGGTTTCCCCAGCGTGGAGTTGGAAATTCATTGCTTGGGTTGTAGCCCGCACCCTTTGCTTGCTCCCGAAAATTACATGCCCTTGGGTTTTGGCTTGGCGAATCCGGGTGAGAGAAAGCGAATAAGGAGGAAGAGAGAGGATTAGAGCGAGGGAATCAGGTAAGGGACTTAGCTTGGATTCCCAAGTTGAAGTCCGAAAGCGTACGAAGAAAGCTGTGACAGTGAACGAGTTTGAGTGGGATTGATAATGGGTTGGGCAGCACATGCTGGCAGCGAAATGGTTAGAACTTATGATCAGAAGATGGAAACATTGGAAGGAAATTGTGTTCTTTATCTGTTTTGTGGTGTTCTGTTTGGAAGCGAAATGGCACCGAGTTTTTAAGAGCCCCGCCCATAGTTTTCTGCTGCTGTTGTAATCATTCCGCGTGCTTCAACTTGAGACCCAAAGCACGCGGATTTCACAGTGGGAAGCGGATTATGCTGAGTATATTGATAAACCACCTTTTTTTTCAATTATAATTGTTATCATTTATTTTAAATTTTATTATCAATTTAGTTCTATGTTTATTATTTTTACTACTTTTTAATTTTATATGAAAATGTTTAATTTTATCCTTATATAAATTATATGCAGAATTTTTATTATTTATTAAAATTGAAATGAAGATAAAATTATTTTTGACATTTAATATTAGTTTTTATTTTTGAAATTTATTTTAGTTTTTATACTTATGGTATGTTTGCCACGTCATTGGAGATGGGCGTATTTTTATGGAAAAAAAATACGGTAATTTGCAGCTTATGAGATTGCTTCTTTCGCAATTTTTCTTCATCCCAAACTGCAACTGATTCCTGTTTCTGTGGGTCATTTTTGCTTCGAAGACGGGATGGCATGTGACAACTACTTTTAGATTTATTTTCCTAAAAAAATAAAATATAAATAAAAAATATAAAATATTTGAATGGTACATACTACATAGCAATAGCCGGTGGTCGGGGCCTAAATTCTGATATCTCATCAAAACTTTGTTTTGATAATTTTTTATTAAATATTTGTAAAAGAATAAAGATAAAAACAATTAAATTTATCAAATAATTTAAATTATTTTTATGCATCTTATTTTTTTAAAACAAATTTTTTGTCTTATTAGATTTTAATTTATTATATAATTTTTATTTTGATATAACTATTATGAAATTAGCATTCATATTGATCTTAAATTTCGTACTTCTCACAAGAATATAGTTTTCACATAATCAAGAATCGGAAAAGCATTGACTTCTAAATCCATTATTTTTTTTATGTTACCTTCTAATGTTGTTAAGTCTTTGGTATTTTTTTTAACGTTTTCTTTTTCTTTTATCTCATCTTCAATGGTTGAGAGAAAGTTCTTTTTGCAATTATTGTGAGATCATTGGATACCATGAAAGTAATAGTCTGAATAATAGAGAATATTGTAATTTCTATTTGACAATTGTTCTGTTATTTCTTATTTATCTGAAGGAAGAGGGGGAGGTTTCCTTATAATTATATTTACAATTATACCTCAATGACTCTATATTTTATATTTAACTATCATTACATTAAATCGTTAATTAGAGTCATACTATAAGTTACATAGGTCATACTATAAAAGAGAAGAAGCTGCAAGTTAACACTTTCAGTTCAGAAAGCAAGTGTTTCATAATGTTGTTATTTGAGAAGAAGTTATGCATTAACACTAGGCACCAAAAATGATCACGTCAGAAGTGCGAGAAACTTAGAATTAAAAGTATCTTTTCTCTTTTTATTTTTTTTACTTTCCTACACTTATAGAGTTGAAAGAGGATTGAGGGCAAATTTCAAGTCTTAATCCTTGAGGAATTAGGCTTAGGACTTGGAATCATGATGATTTTCTATACCTTATCTTCTACTTTTTCTTTCTTTCTTTCTTTCTTTTATAATCATGTTCTAATTTGCTTTGGTTAGGGATTGATGGATCCAATCTGGACCTTGTAAATTGATTCTGGATTTGAATTCTAGGAGCTTGATTGTATTGAACATTTAATTCTTTATAATTCTTGGATTAACCATTCAATTGAATTGAACTTAGAGAGTTTTCATCAATGGAAGTTGAGTTAATTTATCAAATTTGAATTAAATATCAAGGTTATTGATATCTTAGGAATAACCATTCATGATCTTGTGATCTCTTAATTTCTAATACCTAATACAATGTTTGATTGATTTACACCTAAGAAATTAGGGTAGTTAATTGAACTTTGATTAACCTAGTGAAATTGATCATCAATCAATTAAGAACTTAGAGTTTATATCACATTCAATTTTGCAATTAACAAATTGGTGAAATCAACCCTAACTTTGTTTAATTAATCATCTTATTTCTTAAATCTTTTGCTCTATTGCTGTTACCTTTTATTTTATGCACTTTATTGCTTTAGTTCTTCAAATGTTCAAAACATCTCAAAATTCGATTAGCTCAAATAGTTATTGATCTTATAAATCAATCCATGTAAATGATACTCGAAACACATAATTCTAAATTTTATTACTTATTAGAACTACCTAGTATACTTGCTAGATAGGATTATAAGACCGTGACAACATGCACAACCTTGCACCTCCTGAAGCACCTATGTACTTATCTACCTATTTTACACATACATGGTCGTGCTTTTCCGCGAGTTTTCAAAAATAAAAAGGATAGGGGTGCAACAAGGGGTGCATAACATACCCTTGCATTCCCAAGTACTCCCAAACTCTAAAGATTTTTCTTCTCTTTCTCCTTAGTATTATTGGTTATTGTAGCTTAAGGTATGTTCTTTATTGCTTTTCATAGGAGGACTAGAAACATGCATGCTTGGAACCCTAGACTATTGATTTTTCTTGCATTTCTAGATTATTTAGATACTATGCAATAAGCACAATCGTGCTTCATGTGTAGCATGACCTTGCATAATTATTAGCATGATCATGCTTCACTTCCAGAAGTCATGTCTTTAACTCTGGGAGGGTACAATGTAAATAAGCACAAGAGTGCATAATTATTAGCATGATCGTGCTTCACTTCCAGAAACCATGTCTTTACCTTTATGTGTCCTATGTTATCCATTGATCCTAGATTTATTTATTCTTCAAGTTATGACACCAAAGAGATCCCATTCTACTTAGGGTCTTCCTCTAGAACAAATGCTTACCCCATTGTACTTAGGAATGATGTACATCGACATAAATTCCAAACTTTCCTACCCTTTGAGTTTAGGCCAACTAACACCTAGATGAGGAAACCTTGTAGTCTTGTGGGTTGTGGGAGGGGGTCGCATGCTTCATCACTGCTATTGGATGGGAGAAAGTCTAGTCAATGAGGTTCCCTGCAAACAAAGAGTTAGTCTTGGAGTTCCTTAGTTATGTAACACCTAAACACCAGGTGGAGGACCTAAAAGAGCTTCGAGTCCACTTCCAGCTTGGTGGAGACATGCAAGATATTTCATTAGCCTAGTTCAACATCTACTATTGCTTCGAGACAGTAAAATTTGTAGAGACACCAACTTATGGTGAGGCACTACTAGAAGTCTTGGTGATTGTTTAGAGGACATAATATAGTAGGAGATTAGAGGTATCAGAGACGTATATAGAGCACGTCTCGCAAAATTCACTACCATTCGCGACCCTTCACTAAGTGTCTAAGTGGTTGGTGCACTCCATCTTTACTCACAGCCAAGGTACTTACATTATCTTATGTTTATGCATTATCAATTAAAATTTCTTCTCTAAAATCATCTCTTTTAAATTATTAAATAAATGTAAAAAAATTATTCTAAATTTGAATCAAGATTTATTTCTATTAAATTATATATTTTATTAATCAATTAAAATATATTATCTTAAATATTTTTTATTTTATTATTTAATATAATTTATTTTATTAATAAAATTAAAATTAATTTATTTAATTAATGTAACAATTTATAATGTTATTTGATCGCGAGTGTTGCACTCGAACAAATTAATAAAAATCAAATTGCATAAGAATTATATAGTAAGAGGTGCAATCCGAGTCGTCTCCCAACGATGATAACGTTATACGATTATAAAATTAGAGGGGGTTTGATTTATAGAATAATACTAATTAGAATAAAAAGTTAACAAGAATTAAAAACTCTAATCCAAGAATTTAGAAAAACTACGACCACTCTATCACCGGATTCCAAGAAGATGCATCAACCAACAAATTAGTGATTAACATTAAATTCGAATGAAACCTCAATTCAAATTAAGCATCCACACGAGAACCCTCATGCATTCAATTAACACACAATTCGCTCAAAGTTCAGAAACCTCTAGAATCTAATCGATTTATGTTAATTTAATTCACCAATGCCAATAATCTTAGATCTCAAACTTGAAAATCTAATTCACACTCCTTCAAGAATTAATTGCATACATCAACCGAATAATATGTAATCAAACAACTACACAATTATTAATCCAAACGAAGAACTTCAATTCGAAATCATAATTAGCAAAAGGATAGAGAAGGAAGAGATGAAACCGGATTTGTTGTTGAATAAATTGCGAAACCGATTCTCAAGAGTGTCTCATCTCTTTTTCAATCCTTGGACTAGATGAAAGTCTAAGCCTCCATTAATGGAGGAAAACAAAAGGTAAAAACGGAAGAGAAAAAGGAGAAGAAAACAAAAACCCTAAAACATAAAACCTAATCTCTTAACGTCTCAACCAACCCTTTTACAGCTTGCTGCCCTAAATTTAAATACAGGCTCTTAAGGGTCAAAACGTAAAAACTAATTAATATTTATTCAATTACATTAATCCTCTACTCAATAGCTGTCTCTGGAATCCTTATTTGTTCAAGTTTAAATTTTGGAGGGAAAGTTATGCTTGTAATTGCTGCCCAGCATCTATGCTGAATCCGTGAAGATATTGTGTGTTATTTTTGGCCATGAAGATCTATTCAATTTGATTTCTGATATGAAGATAAATTGTAGCCCTGGATGTTAGCTTCAAAACGCAACTAGAATGGGCTTAAACGGACATCTGTGGACTGAGATATGGCCCAAATACTACACCAAGATTATAAACTGCGAGTACAACATTTTGACTTTTTTTAGGCCTAGTTTCAGCTTCTTATCATCAGAATTGGGTTCTGACATCTCATAAAAATTGTGCAGCTTTCTCTTAGCTTTCCTACAAATCAAGAATTACAATGAAATGAGTTCTACAACTCAAGATATGGTCCAGAAACCACAACAGTATCAGAATTTGTCAAATACTAGAAAAATTAAATAAAGTACAAATAAAATTCAAATATCATAAAATGATCAAATTCAAATCAATTAAGCACAAAAGAGGATTAATGAGTTAAGAATGAGAGGAAATAAGATTATAAAAATTCAATTGATCAAATATATAGTGTATGCCATAAATCGTTGAGGCTAATATGTACTTAACTTATTGTTGGTTTCATATTATATAAATATTTTAAGTTAAATAATATTTTATTTTTAAATTAATTAAATATCTTATCTTTTAAAATTTACTTTTTAATAATTAATTTATTAATTAAATTAAAAAATTTATCTTATCAATATAATAATTTATAATTTATTTTAAATTAATTCAATAATTATTTCATTAATTAATCTAAATTTTTTAAAATTTTTATATAATAAATAATTAAATAATTAATTTATTAATTAAAATAAGTATAACAATTTATAATATTATTGAACATCATAGTTACTTTAATACGTTATAAGTTGTAAAATTTTTTAATACTAATATTACTTTAAGTTTCATATAATGCACTCTTTAATAATCTCTTTTCTTAAGTTTTTATACCTTTGGTCTCAAAATCTAATTTCAGAATCTACTTCTTTAGATAATATCATCAATTAAAATATTACTTTTTTAAAAGGTTAGTTTCATCATTTATTTGTTTTAAGATTAATTTTAAAATCAAATTTTTTTTAACATTAATTTTAAATAATTCAAATAAAAAATTTTATTGATAAAAAGAATTTAGTATATTTTATAATTTTAACAAAAAATAATTAATTTAATTATTTAAATTCAATTTTAAAAACTAACATTTATAATTTTTTCTAATCTCTTACGTTTTATTTTTAAGTAATTAAACGACTTCAATCAGGAACTCCAAATGATTTTTATCGACACCGCTTGACTTTGGAGCAAGCACATCAATTTTTAGTCCACGGACATCCCAACTTGGACGAGTTGTATTTTAGCGCGTCAACTTTTGTCGTTACGTACAGATGACTTTGACTAAAACTAAACCTTGGATGAAATAACGTAACGAAGTTCTCCAATATTAAAATATATTAAAATTTTAATTAAAATATATTAACCGTATAAAAGACTTAAAGCATATTTATTTTAATTTTTAAATTTTTTGTTTTTAAAAATAAAAAATACAGTTGTTTTTAGTTTTTAAAAAGAGAAAACTTCTTTTCAAAATCAAAATAAACATACTCTTTTTTTTTTAGTGAAATATGTATTGTTATATAAGTAAAAATTAAAAGTTCTACCAATTGATTATTTTTCATTAAAAACCACTGTCCTTTTCTTTAATGTTTCTTCAATTCTTTTTAATACATTTTTCGCAATCATATATTTTTTATTTGATTATTGATGTACCGTAAAGTTTTCATATTTGATCTTGTTCTTTTCTTTAATGTTACTTCAATTCTTTTAATACATTTTTCAGAATCTTATTTTATTTTATTTGGTTATTGATGCACCATAAACTTTTCATATTTGATATGCTTAAATGTTTTATCATACTCTTTCTACACTTATTTTTAAACTTTGAAACCATAAATTACCATTGATAACTGTTATATATGTATAGTTTTCTTTTAAGTTTTTTAAAAATTCTGATTTTAATTATTATAATTTTTTTCAAATATAATTAATTTTTCTTTAATTGAAGCAATTCCATCACGTAACACATGTTTTAAAAAGAAAAATATTTTACAATAAAGAATAATTATTTTGTTAGAACAATAAACTATATTAAATTTAATTTTTTTTGTCCAGAGAAATACTAATTGGGAGAAGAGAGTAGAGGTGTGTTTCTTTTGCATGTGAACAGAGATTATACCCTTCTCCTTACATTTCATGTCTCTTTAACTTATTACTCTGCGGTTGTTTGGGAAAGAAGTTTTGGGAAAAAGGGGAGAAAAGAACATAAATTTATATTTTAAATAAATATATTTAAAATTAATATTTTAAAAAGTAAAAAGTAAAAATTAATATATTAACAAATTTAATATATTATTAGTTATTAAGGAAAGCGTGCATATATTTTTCAAACAATTAAGTATAATCCAAAGTTAAAATAATTGAAGTGTTTTTGTCAAATAATCTATCTATATTTGTTAAAATATGTTTACACCTGTGATTCTGTGAACCAATTTAGCACATTGTAGGCTTTTAGCGAGTCACATTATTGAAAAATTAACTCATCATTTTAGCTTTTTTACTCACATCTCTCCACCCTATTAATTAATACGAATCGATTCACAAGTCAAGTTAACCCACGAGTTATTAATTTAATTATAATTAATTAAAATTAAAATTTACAAATCAATAATAATGATAAAAATTAAATATATAAATAATATAAATATTAAAATATTTGATAATTCAAAAAATACTTAATAATATTGATCATTAATTATAAATTTTTAAAATATTTTTAATTTTTATTTTGGAAAATATAATTATTTTAAAAAATTTAATTTAATAAGTCAACTCATAAATTAATTTTCCAGATTAGTGAATTGAACATAGTTACAGTTTAATAATTTCACCGTAAAAATATATGATCCGAATTCTATCATGTTGTAGCGAGATATATCATAAAATTTATTTTTACACAAAATTAGCTTAAACAAATTTTGTGATGCTTAAGTTAATTTTATAGATTCTCTCAAGTTAATATTTTTAGTTTAAGCAAATGTTACATCTTCTCTTCTAATTTTTTTCCTCTCCTTTTCTCCATATCTACACTCTTTCCTCAATTTCTGTATCCAGACCTAACCTTGAGGGTAGTTTAGAAATGCGACTGTCTAAGGCACAAGCTTGAAAGGGACCTAAAGTAAAAACCGTGTTTTGCTTTCACATGGAAGAAAAATTCTAACTCTTAATTACAATTTGTAGTTGAAAAAAAATAAAAAAAACCTTTTAATTTCTTGCATCTTACTTGCCATAAACATAGTCAACTCCTTGACTTTTCTAAACTCAACTTCATTTAATTCTCAAATTTCACTCTTCTTACTATTAAAACTCATAGAGAATTTTAATTTTCTTTAAAAATTAAACAGTTCTTGCGTTTGTTAAATCTGCATATTGTTATCCAAATATTTTAATCGTTTATGGATTTTTTTTACAGTCCCAGATACTATAGCATTAGTTGAAAGAATATTTTTAAAGATAAAGTTAATCAAAACATATCTAAGATCATCAATGACACAAGAACGGTTGAATGATTTTGTAATTTTATCGATCGAGAAGGAATTTTTAGAAAACATTGATGTTAATATTATCATTAATGATTTTACATCTTAAAATGCTCATACAATCTATTTTTTATAATTTTTTTGTATTTTTTAGTTAATTATAACGTAAGAGTTGTTTAAATAAAAGAATAGTTTTTTTTTAATTTTATTAAAAAAAATTGTATTCACTTATAAAAGACATATTATTTTAATAAAATTATTGGCATATAATTTTATCTTTTTATTATATTTTATATTTTTTTTAAATGAACCTAATTTCCTATTTTGTTTAGAGCCTTAAAAAGATAAAAAACGAACCCATACTTATCAATGTTTCTTTTCCTCTCATACTCAATTCTTCTAATCCTTCTACTTCATACACAACTTCTCTCTTTCTCTTCTTATCTTCACCTTACTTCACTCTTATACTTACCCCTCTCTCTCTCTTCTCTTTTTTTTTTTTTTCTTTTCTCAAGTACACAAAATTCACTTAAATAAATATGTAAAATTTGTTTAAATTAAAAAATTTATTTAAATTAATTTTACCTAAAAAATTTTATTATTATTTTTTATTTTCATTTAAGCAAATAAATCGTTATTTCCAATTTCTGTCGCAACCGGAAAAAATATACCGCCGTGGATGACCCGTGTCTACGGATGGAGATTATGGCTTCCGCTTTCAGACAATAGGCCTCGAAATCATGTATTGCCAAAACTTCCAAATCACGTCACGTGTTCACTTCTGAGCACCCCACCAATCTGGGAAAAGACTACAAATGTTGAATATAATTTTAAAATTCATGGTTCATTAATTATTTAGAAATTTCATTGATGTAATTTTTATAATTAATTTATGATTGAAAGTAATTTAATTTTCATTATATTTAATATAATTTTAAATTAATTTATAAATTTCACGATTTATTAATAATTCATTAATCTTAATTCGATAATAGTATAAATATTCTCCAGTAAAAATATATCAAAATTAATTTTTTAACAACTGAACATTCCAATTATTCTCCTCCTTGGTTATTTGTGATACATCATGTCAAAAATTACTTCTGTTTGGTCTTACAATAATACGCAGTTGCATGCAGATGGTAATAAGTAGAATTAATAAGGGAAAATAATATTAAAGTATTATTATATTTGTACTTATTTATAAAATTTTGTTAAAATTTATATTTATGTGAATAGTAATCTGAGCATTTTATATTTATATGGGATGAGTATATATATTTATATTCGAATTGTTTTTGTATTTTAATTGAATAAAATATGCTAAACTATCTTTTTTTAATGAACTAATAAAATAAAAGAATTGACTTTATAAAATTAAATTCATTACAAAAGAATAATACAATAAAAAATATGTACAACAATTAGCTCAATTAAAAAATTTAAAGACCTTTCAAACTTTAACTAAAATTAAAAAATATATATAGCTATATAATCATATTTATTTTTTATATACGTGTGGGTGTTGTCTGGAGTAGGTTGAAAATCTCATCCACACATTAAAAATTATTTATCGATAATTATCAAAATACATGTATGGGTAAAATCTTTGTCATTATTAAAACTTGTCAACGGTCAGGTTTAAGCCAATGTTTGAAATATTAAATTTATAAAACTGTTGGGCTAAAGAGTAATGTCAAACTTACGTTTTCTATTCCAATGTTTACAACTTATCCAAATTTCACTGCAATGTTACAACCTATCCAAATTTCAATGCAAGCAATTTATCTAAAATTTTAATGTAATGGTAGGTAATCAAACTATACATTAATGATTTGATCTATCCAATTTTTTACAACTTGTCGCTAACCAGTATTTTGTACATGAATATACAAACTAATTCAAATCAATAAGTATACAATAAAAATTTATATAACAATTAAAGAGTTCTAATGTTAAATGAATCAATTTACAATTTAAATATGTGACGGTGTGTGTGAAGTGTGAGAAATAAAATAAATTAAAATTGTACAATTACTTTCAAACAAAAACTACAAAAATTAATATGCTTTCATAATTTGAATTCACATTTATAAAATAATATCAACCACTAACACAAGAGAAGAAAATCTTCTTTAGTTGAACTAAGTGTTGAAGTCACATCATTCCTACACACCTATACTATATTGTAAACAAAAAACATTGAAATTAATAAATGAATCTAAATCAAAATAAGTTTAAACTAAATATAAAGTTGTTTTAGAGACCAACATGACTAACGATTATATATGTTAAGGATTAATATGACTATATTTATTAGCTTAGAGACTATTTTAGTGTACTCTTGTAATAGTGAAAACTAATATGGTAATTATCTTAAGAAATATTTTGTCTACCTATACATATTATGATTAGATATAATTAGTGTAGATTAAGGTAGCATTCATTACCGTTTGCTCATAATCACTGAAGTCTTATTGAACTCTACTACTTCCATAGTATGACTCACTTGTAAATATTGCAGGAATATTAAGTCCTAGCTCATTATGGTTAGTCTAATAATAGTAATTACTCATTAAGTCTTTCATACAAATATGAATTTTAACATCCTTAACTAATTGATACTTTGGATATTTGAACTTTTTACATAGACATCTCAATTTTTTCAATGTCAAGTATTGTTCTTGTGCACAAGCAAGTTCTATGAACTCAATAACTCCAGTCATAAACTTATCTATAACTCATCTTTATCAAGACCCACTGTGTTATCATCCATTTATGATGTTGAGGAATTTTACTTTTTCTTATTAACAAATAGGTAATCATAACTAAAAATATATAAGCTTATACAATCACTAACAAAATAAATTATCATGCAAATATATCATGTTTTCTCTTGTTTCCATATAAATGCACAGAACCCAATTGTTCTTATTAATATATCATATAAACAACATCAAACAAATCAAATAGTGAATACACAAACGAGGGCACTTGAAATTTTTCTTTAATAGGTTATAATATTTATATTGGTTGCACATTAAGTTTGTATTCTTATATCAGAATTAGTCTTGGTGATGAATGGAAATGGTGGTGGATATCTTACAAAAAATGCAAAATGATGGTTGTCTCCTAAACCTATCTTCTTCTATTGTATTAATAATTACTAGCTCATATTTTAAATAATTTCTTTATTCAATCATTTTTCTTATGTGAGACGGATGCTAAGGTCTAAGAAAACTAACAAATCTTCTTAAAAAAACAAATAGCATTTGAGTCCTCACTTGATAAAGAAACTTATTGAAAAGGAGTGTTTAAAAGAGTACGAATACTTATAAGATCAGCATAAGTTATGTTAATAAGAAAGATTGTGAGAAGGATCATAACTTGATCATGCATACTAAACTGCAGCATTGAATTAGCATACTAAATTTATATGCTAAGGAGCATAGAAATTTGCATTCATTGAATTAGCAAATAAAATAAAATAAAATTGCATTCATTGAAAAGCAAGAACCCAATAAGATTTGTTTTTTGAATTTGTAAACAGGCTCACCAAAATTTAACGTATAGCAACACTCCTATAAAGAAATTTTCAAATAAGAAAATGGCTTTTTGAGCATAAATTTGTCTCCACTGTAAACCTCAAATTTTCAACTTAATTCAATTTTACTTTTCATGTACATACTTATTCTACCAGCCACTTTTCTTGTTCAAAATTTCATTTTTTTACTTTAACTAATATTTATTATAAAATGAATTGTTTGGATTGTGTACTTCTGAAAGTAGTGGAGAAGATTGATTATACAGAGGTTAGGTTGTAGGTCAATCAGGGTATATGAGTGAGGCCATGTGCTATGTCAACTTGTTATAAATACAGAAGGAGAGAATATGTCCTAAAATGAAAAGTAAAAGGAAAAGTTAAAAATAAGTATTCTACTTCACACAATATTTTATCATATATTTTTCTATTTCTAAATTTTCAAGAAAAAAAAGTATGTTAATTCAATTCGTTAAATGATATGTAATTTTATTTTTTAGAATTTTAAATTAAGTATTTTTATTTTTTAAATTAAGAAAATTTGATTACTTCATCAATTTTATTATATCTATACCTCACAAATTCCCATTTTAAATTTAAAAGTTTTACAAAAAAAAAATATTAATTAAAACTGTTTAACATCTTGAATTTCAACAATTAATCAATTAAATTTCATCCAAATAAAAAAAATCTCATTTTTTTCCTTTTCAAATCTTAATCTCACACCCTGAAAATTCTTCCAACGTGATTGAGTTTTTACTATTTTTTTTAATTTCTAAACACTTAAAATTATTCCATATCCCTATTTCATCATATATTTACAGATATATTTGGATCAAAATAATAAAAACTTCGGTGTTTGAAATAGAAAATTCTATCGATATGCTAAATTTTCTTGATTTTTTTAAAATAAAAAAACTTAATTAACTTAGAACAAAGTGTGAGAATCAAAATTGCATGCAAACTAAATTATAGGAATAAAAAAATATAATTAAGGAAAACAATTTTCACATTATTTTTCTGCACATTATCCTACAGAGGTATGTGTCCAAGGGAAAATGAAAAAAGAAAGATAATGTTTGCTGCGGAAACTGTCTATTCGTTTGTTTTTATCTAACAAAAAAAGAAGAAGTTAAAATTGTGTGAAAATATCATGTGTAGATCTAACACTGTGTTTGTATTGAAAAAAATAATAGATAAAAAAAGACAAAAGGAGAGATGTGAATAAAAAAATATGTTAAAATATTGGATAAGATCGTTATATGAATTTTTTTTATTTATCCACAAATTGAATTCTAAAATTCCAAATGAATAACAATATTCTTATGTACTTCTATATATTAAATTTAAAATTTTGTTTTCTAAAAAATATTTTTCAGAATTATCTTAAACAAGACTATTTTTATGAACTATTCTCTTCTTCATTTCATCAAGTAACTTCTTTTCTTGCATTTGTTATTTAATTTTTTAAAATTTAATCTTCATTTGAATTTCATTTTTATAATTTATTACATAATTTTCAATTTTTTTTATCTAATTTAATTAATATATATTAAAAAATATATAACTTTTTAAGCTACAGAATTTATTAATTTTGAAAATAATCACATAATATTTTTTAAATGTTGATGTAAAAAAAATATTAATATTTGTATTGTTCATAAAAATTCATTAGTTTATTTTAATTGTTGATAACCCATGAGTTAATTACAATTTAACAACACCTATTGTTTACTTACCATTATGTCTTTAAAGAAATATTTTTTTAATATTTACGAATAAAATAAAAATTTTATTTAATATTTAAAAAATTATAAAATATCACAAATTGAATATATTAATAATGTCAAATAATATTATTTTTAATTAAAACTTACTGTTTAAAAGTACACATTTAAAAACCGTTAAACAAAACATATCTTTAACTCATTAATCAAACAAATAGACGTTATCAGTTGATAATTAATTCATCAATGCTATTCAAGTCTACTGTAAGCATAGTGTTGACAAAGAGTGCCATTGTTACACTGTTATGCAGCTAATCATGGAAAGTGACAGCAACTATCCCATTGGGATCCCAGCCTGCCTATATATCCACGCTATTTGTGTGGCTTGTGCGTTGCGGAAACCTTTCCATTGATCATTTCTTTCAAATTCCATCATTTGGCAACCCTACAAGTGTATGAACAAGTTTAATCAAGGGGAGATGATCTCTTCATCAAGTGGTCTAAGCATGGGAGAAGAGAAGAAATTGGAAATAGAGAAAGAAGTGGAAAGTGAGGTTCCAGAAACTGAATGGGAGGAGGGAAGTAGGGAAAGGGGAGTATGGAGAGAGCAAATTACGGTGAGAGGATTGGTGGCGAGCACCGTAATCGGCATCATGTACAGCATAATAGCCATGAAGCTCAACCTCACTGCAGGAATCGTTCCAAATTTCAACGTCTCTGCTGCTCTTCTTGGCTTCTTGTTTGTCCGAAGCTGGACCAAAGTGCTTCACAGGGCTGGTTATACATCCAAGCCCTTCACCCGCCAAGAGAACACCATCATACAGACCTGTGCTGTCTCGTGCTATAGCATTGCTGTTCATGGTTCTCCTACTCCCTCCCCATTATTATTTTATATATGTTTGCACAATAACCCATGAATTTAATCGTGTTTTGAACTGTAGGAGGATTTGCTTCTTATCTTTTGGGATTGAATAAGAAAACTTACGAGCTTTCTGGAGTGGGAGCTGACGGTAACAATCCAAATACTGTTAGAGAGCCTGGATTTGGGTGGATGACTGGCTTCCTCTTTGTAGTTTGCTTTGTTGGCCTCTTCATCTTGATTCCCCTCAGAAAGGTACTCTACTTTTTTTTATCTTTTGTCGTACGTTTTATATTTTAGGCCTTCGATGTCTCATCCATCGCTCAAATCCTATCTATACATGATGCATCCCATGTGTGCAACATGTGGAGGTCTTTCCTCGCGGTATAAATAGTCAACAAAGAGAGAGAAAAAGTGTCGGATACATAAAACATGTAGATTTGCATGTTCTTATTTAATTAATTGGAAATTTTCTACCTCTCCCTATTCTCTCCCTCCCATCTTTTTACTTATAAGGAATTGAACATCGATCTCAGAAAATTTAATTAGAATATGTTGGAAATTTGCACGACACAAAATGGTCTATATATATATATATAGACATTCCCTTGGTCTCAAGCAAACACTAGGCACTAAGCATGAAAATCAGCAGATTAATAATGGAAGAAAGTTTATTCAGCAGCATAATATATCATATTGATCTAAGCTTCTTCTCGAACAGATCATGATAGTTGACCTCAAATTGACGTTTCCTAGTGGCTTGGCAACAGCGGTTCTCATCAATGGTTTCCATACGCAGGGGGACAGAACGGCCAAGTAAAATTCTTTTTCTTTTCTTTTTCTCTCATCCAATATGTTATATATATATAGGTGAAAGCTGCATAATAATTAGTCATGTCTCAAAATTATTTTGAATTAATTTCAGGAAGCAAGTTCGCGGGTTCTTGAAGTATTTTTCTGTGAGTTTCTTGTGGGGTTTTTTTAAGTGGTTCTTCTCAGGGACACAGGGCTGCGGATTTGCACAGTTCCCTACATTTGGATTGCAAGCGTGGAAGCAAACGTAAGGAATGAATATTAACTGCTTCTTGGGAGTGGGTGGTTTCTAATTCAATTTTATAATCACTGAATTTGTTTATGGTTTGAATTTGCAGATTCTATTTCGATTTTAACATGACATACGTGGGAGCAGGGATGATTTGCCCCCACCTCGTGAATTTGTCTTTACTACTCGGAGCCGTTCTCTCGTTTGGGGTTATATGGCCTCTCATCGATCAACGTAAAGGAGATTGGTTTCCTAACAATTTAGATGAGACTAATATGAAGGCGTTGTACGGCTACAAGGTCTTTCTAACGGTTTCTCTCATCCTCGGTGATGGCTTAGACAACTTCCTCAAGATTCTTCTTTTCTCGATCCTTAGCGTAGTTGAGAAAATTAAGAACTCCGATAACCAAACAATTGGTAAGACGAGTTCCCACTTTCGTTGCGTTGATTGTTACCATTCCTCCTCTGTTTATACTGTTTTTTTTCTTGCACTCCTTTCTCATTCTTTACTTCTTTTATCTCTTTTTATTTATTACATTAGCCCCGTTTAAATAAACTTATAGATAAATATTTATAAAATTAATTAAGTTAAATCATGAATATTTTTTTTAAGTTAAAATTAACTTCTACTACAATTTTAAAAAAATTAAATACAAGAACTTTTAAAATAAATGTAGAAAAATAAATTAATTTTAATTTACAGAAGAAATTTGATTAATTTTACTATTTAATTATTGACTAGTTATATAAGAGGTTTATAAGTAATCATTTCATATTTACTTTCGATTCTCATGTTCTTTATATCTCTCTTTGTTTTTGTTATAGCATCATCAATCACATTTCTCACTTTATTTAGGGTCATTTGATGGTTGCAGCAACAGGTGATGAGCAGCAAGCTGGAGAACTCAAACAAAAGGAAGTCTTCTTGAGGGAAAACATTCCCATGTGGATCGGAATGGCTGGCTACATTGTTTTGGCCATCATTTCCATAATTGTAATCCCACTAATGTTTCCTCAGCTGAAATGGTTCTACGTCGTGGTTGCTTATGTTTTAGCCCCATCCCTAGCATTTTGTAATGCCTACGGAACAGGCCTCACTGACATGAACATGGCACACAACTACGGCAAAGTTGCACTTTTCGTGCTTGCGGCTATAAGCGGAAGAGACAACGGCGTAGTGGCAGGACTCGTAGGTTGCGGTCTGGTTAAATCTGTGGTCTCAGTGGCTTGCACTCTGATGCACGATTTCAAAACCGCATATTACACGTGCACCTCTCCGAGAGCCATGTTCATATGCCAAGCAATTGGCACTGCATTGGGTTGTATCATAGCTCCCTTGAGCTTCTTCCTTTACTACAAGGCATTCGACGTTGGAAACCCACACGGGGAATTCAAAGCTCCTTACGCACTAATATACCGAAACATGGCGATTTTAGGCGTTGAGGGTTTCTCGGCATTGCCCCAACATTGCTTGCAACTCTGTTATGGGTTCTTTGCTTTTGCGGTGGCGGTGAACTTGGTGAGGGACCTTGGCCCCAAAAGGATTGGGAAGTGGATGCCTTTGCCGATGGTAGTGGCAATACCTTTTCTGGTTGGTGCCTACTTTGCGATTGATATGTGCTTAGGGAGTTTGGTGGTTTATGTGTGGCACAAACTTAACACAAAGAAGGCAGAGGCCATGATTCCTGCAACTGCCTCTGGACTTATTTGTGGGGAAGGGTTGTGGACTCTCCCTGCTTCCATTCTTGCTCTTGCCAAAATTAATCCTCCTATTTGCATGAACTTTTTTGCTTCCTAGAACAATTAATCACATAGTTAGTGCATGTGCAATAGGATTTATCAGGTGCACTAGGCATAGAAAATTTTTATTATTGTTTACTAAATTTTCCTTTTAGATAAATTAAGTTTAATCTGTTGTTCATCTTGCAATGCTTTGTTTGTAAGTTGATTTACAACGGTATTGCATGAAAAGACTATTAAAAATTATCTTAGGTTGTTGGAACTTATTAAAAATGGAGGGAAAGGATAAAAGTAGAAGAATTTTAGAAGTTTTCACAAACTCCCTCTCATCTGTAATCTCATTTTAAGTTTAATCAGGTAATTTGACTAAATCTTTTTACAAAAGTATTATCATCCAAATAAAGGAAGGGTTTATTTGTTATTTTTTCTCCTTCCCTTCTGTTCCTTTGAATATTTCTCTCTCTCTCTCTCCCCACTTCAAACTCTCACGCAGGTCCCTTATCTAGTTTGAACTTTGAAGTTATTTAATATACTTGTGTAAGAAATCCGATGCTAAATATAAATACAATAAAAATTGAAAACTTGTGTATATTTATTAATTAGTTTGCTATTATAATATTATGTATGAGTTACTTTAGTGTTTACTGAAAAAAAAAAAAAATCACACACACACACAAATATTTATTAGTTCCCAAAAATATGACGTGAGTATTAGGGCAGTTGTGTTCTTTAACTCTATAAGTAGTGGATTAATATAAACCCTCATCCTCTATGTATGGTGATTGACACATATCTTCACATGAAAGTCTTGTTATATTTTTATCATGTTTAGGACGTTGTATAAAAAGATTATATCTAACCTCAAAATATTTTTGTGTTTATTTAGTTTTAACTAGAATAAAACAGATTTTAATAAAACTAATTTAGAATTATTAAATATATTGTTAAGATACATACATATACTAATTTAAATTACATGTTTTTACTTGAATACATAACTTTTTTTAAAAAAACATTCAATAATTATTTTTTCAACATTTTAAACGACCACGCTTTATTGCTAAAACAACGAGATTTTGTTGAAATTAAACAATCGCTGTACCACATAAGACATACAATAGCACTTCCACAGTATCTCGAATGCTCTCTTACTGTATTGCATAATCAAGGGTGGAATATTTTTTATTTCTTTGATTGACTGTTTCTGTACAAAAATGAAGGGGGGAATATGCCTGGTTATCATAAGTGCTCTAGAGATCTTGAGTTAACCTCATATAAACGGCTCTACTTGACATTTATATAGATGATAAAAATTTTATAAGATGTATATATATATATATATATATATATATATATATATATATATACACATCACTCATAAATAAATGATATAAAATTCATTATAAACTTTAAAACTTAACATCTTTTTCTATCCAATCTAACACTTCTCATAAATGAAGAAAAAAATTATTAGTGTTAGTAGAATTAACAATGACATGTTATTACCTATATAGACCTTCAAAATTTGCTAAAATTTTTTTCAATCACTCAGCCTTGTTACAAGCAATAAACTCTAACTTCATAGTCGATTTGCAATAATAGTTGTTTGTTTGATCTTCACGTAACAACATCACCTCAACGTGTAAATAAATAATCACTAGTGGATTTTGTCTCCTTTGAATCTGAGATCCAATTTGAATCACCGTATCCTTCCAATATAGTAGGAAATCCACTATATAAAATATACTTCATGATACCTCTCAAAGTCTAATTAACATAGTCTAATGCTCATTTTTGGGATTATGTAAGTACTTACTCAATCTACCCACAATATATGTTATGTTAGGTTGAAGAAAATTCATTAAATGTAATAACTCCCAATAATTTAAGTATATTTAAACTGAGCACATGATCTCCTTTGTTTTTCTTTAATTGATTGTTACCATTGTAACTGGTACTCACAAGTATAGTTTCAAAGTATCCAAACTTCTTAAGAAGTTTCTTAACATAGTGTTTTTGAGATTGCATTCTACTATCATCATTCCTTATGATTTTAACACAAAAAATTAGGCCTGCTTCACTCATATCTTTCATATCAAAATTAGAGGCAAGATATCTTTTTGGATTATAAACTATATCTTCACAGGCTCAAAAAATAAGCATAACATCTACATATAAATAAATAATAACATATTCACTATTTTTCTCTTTTACACACACATTTATCAACTTCAATTGAGGAAAAACTATGACTTATCAAAACCATATCAAACTTTTCATGCCATTATTTTGGTACATGTTTCAATCCATAAAAATATTTGAAAAGTTTGCAAACTTTATTTACTTGTCTAGAACCACATAACCTTCAAGTTGAAGCATATAAATTTCTTCTAAATCACCATTTAGAAATGCAATTTTTGTTTTGTGTATATTTCAAAAATATTTTTAATTTCTCATATTTAAGCTTCTAAATAAGCTAGTAGAAAAAATGTGCTCTAAAAATTTAGCATTTTTAGTCTCAATAATATAATTACAATCAAGTAAATAGTACAACAAGAAATGTATATGTAGCACTATGTTCAACATACCCAATAAACTTGCAATAAAAAGTTTTAGAATCTATTTTTTTTTTCTCTTTTTAGGGTTAGTGACATAACTTTAGCTAAATATCCTACACTTTAACATAACTTAAATTAGGCTTATAAACTTTCCATATCATATAGGGATTTTACCTAGAACTTTTTCAAGAAATCCTACTCTTTATATGATAGGTAAATAATAAGGCTTAACTCCAAAGATTGTAAGGAACAGAAGAATTAATTAGCATAATATTCATCATTTCTTTTAGGGTCTTGTTTTTCCTTTATGATATTCTATTAGATTCCAGTGAATAGGGAGGAGTTATTTCATGTATTATATCTTCTTTTTCACAAAACTCATTTGAAAAAAAAAACATATTTACCACTTTGATCTAATCCTTTTAATCTTTTTATTTAATTAATTTTCTACTTCAACTTTATATATTAAAAACATCTTAAAAGTCTTATTATTACTTTAAATTAAATATACTTTGGTATATCTAGAAAATTTGTCTATAAAAGCTATATAATATTATTTATCACCTCTAGTTACTGTTTGCTTTAAATCTCCTAGATATGTGTGAATTAAACTAAGCAATTCAAATTCAAGTTGTATAGAAAAATAAGATTTTTTTTTATAATTTTACTTTCAATACATATGTCACATTTATTAAAATAGATTTTTAATTCTAAAAATTAAAACATTTTCTTGCATTTTTTTTTCACATACGAAACATTGATGTGTCCTAATTTAGCATACCACAAATTAAAAGAGTCAACAAAATAAATAGAAGAAACAATCTTATTAATAATTTCAAAAATAGTCAATACAAAAAAGTCATTAATCGCAATATCTCTTGCCCACGCATAATTATTTTTTGTCATCATTATTTTGTCAAATTCTAATAAAAATTAGCTCTAATGCTCAGTACAAGAAGTACATTATTGAGTGTCAAAGTCTTTCTAGATGTGAGCTTAAGAAGAATTTTTCCTTTCCCAACTACATTAGCTGTTTGAGAATCACTAAGATTCAGATGTTCTTTTCCTTCTCTTATATTAGTATAAGAGGAAAAAGCACTTCCATTAACATAAATATGTCTGGTAAACTGAAAGTCTACCACCCATTTACTCACATTGGCTACAATAAAGGCTTGATAAACAATTACAACTATCACATTATCTCTTCCTGCGATGTTAGCTTTGGACTTAGGAGGATTGTCATTCCTTTTCCTTTCTCTCTCTCTCTCTCTCTCTCTCTATATATATATATATATATATGGGGCAGGATTTTCTTATACTGGTATAAGTCTAAAAATTCTTACACTCAATATGAGCCTTTCATTTAACTTAAATTTAACAGGTTATAATTTTTTTACTTTACCAGCCATTAGATTTAAGTTAAATAAAAGGCTCAGATTGAGTGTAACAGTTTTTAAACTTACACCGGTGTAAGAAGATTCATCCCTTATATATATATATATATATATATATATATATATATATATATATATATATATATATATATATATTAGTATATGATGACCTGTCTTTCCACAAACATAACATGTTTCTTTATTTTTGTAAGAAGTAGGTTTAGATGGCCTAAGAATGTGATAAAAAATAGACTTCTATTTTCGTACCTCTGTTCTAGAGAGTTTTTATTTTGTAGTAAGTTTGCTCTAAATGCCATGACGTTTTAGCTTTAGCAACCCTTAACTCCTTTTGACTAGTATTTTCAATTATTATGAGTTATGAGGTCTACAAGAGAGAATTCTTATGTTTGTGTTCAACTTGCTATTTATAATCATTTCATATGTTTTTAGACTGAACGCATTATGAAAGAACCTTGTTTTCAGTTTGTACTTTGAGCTTCTGGAATACGATATTCTTGTTAATAAAGACTTTAGAGGGCATAGTAGAATGAAAAATTAATAAAATAAAAAATATGAACATGAATAAATTTCGTTTAAATAACCAAATATAAGAAATAAGTATTTAGAAAGTTAGATTATTTATAATTTAAAATTTGAGAGTGAGTGTTTGGTGTTGGTAGCAAGAAGATGAAATTTTAAGTATATGAAGGAAAAAAACGATAAGTAGTATTGTACAATACACGTGGTATAAAATAATAAAATTTTTTAGCAGAGTTAAGGTTCTTAACAAAAAAAAAAAGACTTATTTAAAATTTTTGTAAAACTTAGAGGAATAAAGTAAATAAAAAAATTAAAGAATAAAATTAAAATCTACCTTAAAATTAAAGGACTAAAATACGAATTTTATCTTAAATTTTATTTTTTAAAAGAAAAAAATAATTAATTTGGCAGTAATTCATAAACAGGATGATGAGTAAATCGACTGATTTATACTAGAACTAGACATTATGGCCCAAACTCGTGTGTATAGCTATTTCTTTCGCTAAACTTGTTTACGTGTAATGTGCACAAATAACCAAAACGTAAGTTAAATTGACAAAAGAAACAATGTTTTCTATTGATATTCAATAATTTTAAATTGAACTCTCATAATAGTTAGATATAAATATTTAATAATTTTAATTTATAAATATATTAACATTATTCATTCTTAATTGACATATTTTACTTTTTGATTTGTTTATATTACTTATCACATTTATTAATTTTTAAATAGACTTGTTTTATTTCTGACAAGAACAATTTTTCTTTTCTTTCGATGAATTTTGATAAATCATCGCTCCGAATTTCTAGAAGCTCATTAGTTTCACAATTTTCCAACCCGAAACAAAAGCTGAAAGAACAATATTCCGTAGATGTCGACGGAAAGACCACATTCAATTCTCTTCACCAGATCTTGATGTTAATAAGCAACGTAGATAGAGAAGAAAACAAGAAATAGGACTAAGTCTTGATCGCTAAAACAAGGATAGAATTAATAATTTAATCTTCTAATTTAAATGTAAGTTTTAATTAATTCTTTTGTTATTGTAACATAAAGAGTTAATGGATTGGTGTAAAACTCTATTATTTTCGTATGTATGTGATACATCTATTTAGCAAAAGGTTGTGTATTTGAATCGTATTATTAATTCTTTTGTTATTGTCAAAAATTGTGTTTTCATATTGAATAATCTTTATTTGTCTAATTTTATGTTTATAGATTACAAAATGTAATCTTGATTTGTGTTTTTTAGCCACATATTTTTTAATTCTGTTTTAAAATTTGAATATTAAAGTTTTTAGTTAATTTTATCTTATTACTTTATATAAATTTTTAATTTTTTGTGAATACTTACTTTTATAGTTATAAAAACTATCTTAGTTTTTTTTTTCTATTCTTTTGAATTTAAATTTAAATTTACTTTTAAGAGTCTTATCTCTTAAATTTATGGTTATTAATATATATATTGATAATTTATATTTAATTAATTTTTTATACCATTCAATAGAAATATTATTCTAAAATAAATTATATTTTAAAAATATTTAGTTTTATTTAACCTTTATTATTTTGAAAGATAATATTGATAATTACATAATCAACTCAAGATTATGTTTAAAGAAAGTTATTGTTTAAAATGATTTTATTGTATATATAATTATTTAGAAAAATATAAAATTTTATTTTTTATTATTAATTTTATGTATATTTATTCTAAAATAAATTATATGTATATTTACAAAAAAAATATTATATGAGCATTACACAAGTTACCAAATTATTTATACAAAAATATGATTGATTAGTTTTACCACAATGTCTAGAAGAAATCTCAATTAATTTCAATAATTATTAAATAAAAAATTGAGAAAATGGGTTATCAAAATTGGGGCATGCTTCAATCTCTCATTTTCACCGATGAGATAACCAAAATTTTGTATATGTTGATTGTAACACAGTATTATTAAGAGCAATCTCTCAATCAATTTTAACAATAATTAAAAAAATAAAGCCTCTGATGCAATTTTGCTTAGATTTAACGGTGCCGTAACAAATGACTAACATGATATGAAAATAAAATTTAAAAAAATAAATTGAGATAAAAAAATATTCGAAGGAAATTTTTAAAAAATTAAAGTTATAAAACTGAATTAGTAATTTTCTCTAAAATACATTTTTAATATATATATAAATGTAATTAAATTTAAATTTAAATTTTAAAATATTTTTTATAAATTTTATTATATTTTAATTTTTTATTAATATAATTTTAAATAATTTTTGTTATTATTTATTAATGATAAGATATACTTTTAAATATTTTAAGATATTTTATCCTAAAATAATTGTCAATGATGATAATTTTTAATAAAATAAATAAATAAATAAAATTTTAAAAATTAGAAACTAAAATATCTGATGGGTGTCAATTTTAAAGATTAAAATGAAATAAAAATACATCTTATGTATATAAAGTCATTTTTATCACATAATAATCATACATATTATTTAATATTATATATCAATATTTTATTATTGTATAATAATAGTATATAAAGGATTAAAGTTATAAAAAAATAAAAATTAATGACTAATATAATATTTTAAAATTTAAAAAATTAAATGTTGAACACTTAAATATTGTTGTTTTCTTAACCATAATAATCCATTAACTTCCTAGTGTCAGTGTCTTCAGTAGAAGTAGACATGAATGGTCCTATTTTGTCACGTAACTTTGTCACGTGCCTGAAATGTTGACTAATTTGCTGATTATGATAAGCTTTAACGTGTGTTGCCCAATTACTCTTCAACATTCAACGTCGTTTTTGGAAAATTTGTGCATCTCATTCAATTAATTTTATTTTAATTGTAAAATTTTAGACGATACAGTATAATCTTAAAGTTTATTTTTTTGAAAATAATAAAAGATAGTTTTTTGTTTTAATATCGATATATAATCATTAACTACAAATATATAAAAATTATATTCAAAATATTGATTTGTCTAAACAAATATATAACAAATTTTTAGTTTAATTTGGATGTATCATTACACTCTCAATCAATTAAGTTATATTATAAAATACTTTCACTGATATTAAATTTTATAAATAAATAATAATATATATTTTTAAACCACTCTCAGTATATTTTAATTAAAGTTTTTAACCAACAATCTAACGTTTCATATATTTACCATATTTACACAATCATCATTTATCAACCATTTATGAAATTACTTTTACTGATTAAAATAAATTAAAACTAATCACCCTATAAATATGCTGTAAAATTGTTATATTTTCGGACTTAATTTTACATAACATTCTTTTAAATAAGCTCTTTTACGTAACTTCATGTCAATGTGCTTCGCAAGAAGTTGTTTTTATAACTAAAAAAAAAAAATGCTCTCAAAATAAAATATTTTAATTTCCTTAAAATAATTATTTTTAAACACCTCCTAGTACATGAAACACATTCTATAATAAACTTTTACATAACATTGTAAAACAAATGATATAAAAGAAAAAGAAAATAATATTTTTAAAATTTATAATTTTATTATATCGGTTTTATTAATTGATATATATATATATATATATATATATATATAAACTTTAAAATTTTATTATTTTTTTTTACATCATTTAGTTTTATAACCAGATTACATTAGTTGTACTATAACGTATTTAAATTATGATTACTCTAACTAATGTAAAAACTATTTTTTTACTAACATTAATTAATTCATCATCATTATTATAAATCTTAATTGATAAAATCTACTGTACTTTTTCTGTTGAGGGCATACAATGCTTAGCTAAATATATAAATTTACTTTTATATTTAAAGAATTTTAAAATATATATTTACTCATTAATTTTTTAAAATATTTATATTAATTTATTAAAATTTAAAAATTAATATTATTGACTAACTTCTCTTTTCTACATCTCAAATCAAATTTAAGTGTAACATCCTTAATTTCTTATTTAAAAATAAATAAATTTTTATAGTAAAAGAGAAAATAGAAGAATTTTGTTCTATTTTATAAATTTAAAATTGAATAAAAATAAAATTTACATTTCTCTTGTAAAAATTTTATAAAATTCTAAAGTATTTAAAACTTTCAAAGGAATAAATTCAAGACTTTAAAGTAATAAATAAAACTTAAATTTACATCTAGCAAATTATTTGGTTCACATTGTATACATATAAGTTTGGAATATCATCAAAAACATCTCCAAATTATTTATTACAATAAAATTCACCAAAACATTATAAATTCTAAAATTTGACATTAAAAAAATATTTACATAACTTGGTCAACATGAAATGTAATTAGAATTAAATATTATAATTTTTCAAACTGTTCTAGTTTTTACAGAGCAGTCTTCCTTCCAATACCACTGGATTATGATCCTAGAACGGACCAACTATTTTTATCTCTTCACTTTCATTACCTGAAAATATTAATAAGAATGAGTACCCTACTAAATCTCTTTTTTTGACATAAAATTTATATAGTATAAAAAGTATTGGCTAACATATTTCTAACATGTCAATTAACAATAATACTCAAAACACACAAATCATTATCACAACGCACATATCCAACAATTCAATTATTTTTGTAATTATTTATAACATACATTTTTTACACTAATCTGTATATCATAATACATGTATTCTATCACATCAATCAATATGTCACCATATATGTGTCCTAATCACACCCGTCAATATATTACAACACATATATCATAACAACATTAATCGATATGTTATAATACATATATTATAATCATACAATATCTTTACTACTTCATATTCATCACAATTCTTCATTCATTACACTTTCATATTCATTACCCCTGGGATCCCTTGAGGACTTCATAGCATAGATAGTTACGGGTTAGCCACAGCAACACGGATACACACATGTGCCAACTTAACTCTTTTTATTAAAGGTATGGTCAGGGATTTAGGTCAAGAAATGAGTGTGAAGTCTGTGGTGTCTTTTCTCTCTATTTTTATTAATTTTGCGCAATTATGGAAAAGCACCAACTACCCTTATTTCCCCCATATCTTTACAATCACCCCCATCTTGCACACCTTAGTATATCTCTATGACTATCTATACTTATTCTCAACATTTCTCATATCACTTTCATTCTTTCCATATCCTTCTCATAGATCAACGTGTCATAGTACGTGAGTCTTGATCATATAACTTAATGTATTACAATATATGTATTATGAGTACACCTTTTGATGTACTACAATACTTGTGTCATAATAACATCCATCACCCTATCTGACTCGCGTATTATAATCTTATCCCTCATAATTCCTCCATCATGTCATATCATTTACTTTTATACATAAAACTTTTTCTTCAGTTGAGAACAATATAACACTTTTCATCAATAACTTAATTTTATCCATTTTAACATACCTCAGTCATTAATAAACATTCATCTAACACAAAAGATCCTAAAATAATTTCACAGCACACAGATCAATACAATGTGCCAAAGGTCAGACACCTCCAGACTCAACCTAATCGTACACTTTCAAGACACACGCTTTCTTAGTATCGATACAGTCATTTATCCTAAAGTTTGGCAACACCTAATATTCACAGTATATCTATTATTTCAAAAATATCAAATGTGTAAATCTTAAGTTACCTCTGAACAAGGTTTACTAGTAAAATTATAACATTTCTTGAAATAGTTTTGCTTAGAGATTTTGTTACAAATTGTATTTAGTTAGTTTTGAAAATAAGCATGGGGTTTTCATGTCAAACTCTCTATTCCTACACATTAGATTTTAAAGAAAACCTTAGTATTCTAGGATCCCCATAGAAAACTTAGTACTTTCAAACTAAAATACCAAAGAGAAGTTAGGGTTTGAGATCACTCCCCTTACCTGGAAATGAGTCTTTCAGATCGAATTTCCTAGAGATCCAAGGGAGAAGCATAACGTCCTGGTAGAGAATATCGTCTTAAGGGTTAAGGTTTCTTTGAGTATCACAAAGTACAAACCTTTAGATCAGATAAAATGGAGAAATAAGAATGAAGTTAGAGAACCAACCTCAAAGAAACTTACTTGGATCTGGATGGTTGAACTTCCAAACCTGGATTTGAACAAAGATTGAAGTTTAGAGGAGGATTTCTGAGAAGAGAGGGTGAAAGATTAGAGAGAATAGAGGAGAGATTGAGATTTTTGGATTATGATTCAATTTTCTAGGTTGGAGACCTTTAAATACCCCTTAACTCGCTATATTCTCGCTACAGCGAGTTATCCTCACTATAGCGAAAAAATCAGACAAAATTTTCCTTTACTATCTGTCATTCTCTTGCTATAGCAAGAGCATCCTTGTTATAGTGAGAGAGCGTCAGAGAGCCTGATTCTGGATGCTCTTTTTCGCTACAGCAAGAGATATCTTGCTATAGTGAGATACCCTGCACCCAAAACTCATATTTTTTTATACAAGGGCCACAAAATTGAGGGTGTTATACTAAAAATATAAACTCTATCTTCATATGTACTTGCAATTTTGAATATAATATTGTCCATTGGTTCATTTTCAAATTCTTTACATCTTTTTGGTGTGATAAACCCTAAATCATATAATGTAGAATTATGACTCTACTCAATAAATTTTCCTCTATTGTTTGTGAATCTCTCTAAAATAGGTAATCTATGAATTTGTGTTTTGAATTCATAATTTATATCATTACTAAACGTCATTTTCCTTTTAATTTTCACACATCCACACATATGTATATTAATTCTTGTCTCCTATTTGATTATTACTTTGAAGCAACAATCCCATTCTTGGTTGATTATGAATTTCTTGCAATTTCTCTTTAGAGTTTCAAAATTTCTTCCTTGTATTGTTTTTTGTACAAAACTATACATTCAAATTTAATCGCGTACTTCATGATCATGATGAAAAGATGACAGCAAAATGTATAAATAAATTTATACCCTGATAGATGGAACATTGTTAACATAAAGTAACATTAAATTTTATTAGTTTTTGTTAAGTGATAAAATCTACTAGTAAGTTCCTATGCCCAATTTGAAAGGAGAAAGAGGTGGCATCCCAAATGGTGAAAGACAATGTCTTTCTTAGGGAACATTTTGTTTAGCTTTTTTGGAAGGATGGAACTATTAAAGAGAAGGTACAAAATATTAATTTGAACACAAAAACAAGAGAGGAACTTCTTGTTAAAGATGTTGGGTATCATCACATCAAAGAAACCTTCTATGATCTTCAGGAAAAGCTTAAATATAGGAAAGTATAAATTTATCCTCAAATTGTTTATGACTTTCAATTAGTTACATATCAGAGCTATATTTAGCTAGCATGTGACCTATACGTAATCGTGTTATCATTATGCTATTTTCAAATAGTTTAACCAATAACGTAAGAAATTACTAATTGTGGAGCATGTATAACTGATATATGTTATTTGTTAATTTTATTTATAAATAAAAAATAGTTCATTATTAACATTCTACATATTATCATTTTATATATACAGTTATGTTCATATGCACATATTTTTGTTGTTCTTCTTGTTATGAAAATTTGTTCTAGATATATGTTGTTGATATTCATTTTAAAGTATAGGATTAATGTGATATTAATTGGCCACTAAACTCATGTCATGTAATGGCACTCTGTTACATTTTTGAAGGATAGAATACTTATTTTTTTTAAAAAAAACTTTAATTAAATAATTGTATATATTTAGTGAAGTACCTTTTGAAGATAAGTGCATTGCACTATGTTCAGAAAATTTAGAAGAATGTACATCATGATAGTTTACAATAATGTGACTATGAAATTCAATGTGCTGCTCATAATTCAATTGACTACCATATACTATTTTCATTTCTTATCATTCTATCTGGGGCACAAAACAAATACTCAAAATTATTTTTTATTTTGAAGTTAGTTCTTGTAACGCCCCGAGTTTTGTAATTCTTTTATGATAATTATACATATGTGTATGTTGTGATTTTGATGTGCATTTTGATTTATGCTAGTGATATGGATATGTACATTGATACGTTGTGATTCAAATGTGAATGTTGACTAGTGGATGGACTGAAATGTTTGAGAAATACGCTGAATATGAACTGTAGGGACATTTTCGCTGTAGTGAGAAGGTCCTGGGCAAACTCGTATGTCTCTCGCTGTAGTGAGAAAGGTGTAGGTTATGAGGGGGCCTCTATTGGCCCTTCTCGCTGTAGCGAAAAGGCAATAGAGAGGGGTAGTTTTATGGGCCTAGTTTTGCTGTAGCGAGATTATGCAGAAAACAAGGTATAGATTTGTTTGATATTCTCGCTGTAGCGAGAAGGGGTCTCGTTGTAGCGAGAATATCGCGATGTTGAGGGTATTTAAGGGATTTAGGGTTCGAAAAACACATTTTTTCACCTTTTCTTTTTATTTCTCCTTCGATTCTCTCAACCCCTAACTAGTTTTCACTGATTAAATTGCCTCCAAGATCGTTTGCACCCTAGATTGACGATTGTGATCATGTTTTGGGCATTTGAAGGTAAGTTTTATGAGTTAGAGTTTTCATTTTTATTCCTTTTTCATTCTCCTCGATTTCTCATGGATTGTTCCATGTATTTAGGACGAGAATTTGTATAGGGAGCATTTCTACAGTTAATTTCATAGTGGGTCTTCATTCCAAGGTAAAAGGAGACTCTACCCTATCTCTTTATATTGGAATCCATTTATATTGTTATGTAATGGAATATGATTGAGTTAAAACGTAGAAAAATGTGTGTAGTGATGGAAATTTTGTGTTAATCATAATGTAGTAGATATTGGGTGATGTGTGTGACGAAATAACTTGATTTGCAATAGGTTGTGATGGAAATTGTGTTTGAGTAAAATATGGTTGAATATGTGTAGACGTGCCATTGGTTGAGAATGGATACTATGAAATAACTGAGAATGCAGATGAATGTGTGTGAATACCAAATCGATTTTGATTGTGGTTGTGTTTGAAATGGTTGGAAACTATGAATGATGACAGTGATACACTGGGGATGTGGAAGATGGGCACTGTAGAAATACCTTGGGGAAAAGAAGGTGGTGGTGACACCAATAGTGAGTGTGTATGTACCACAGACCACACACTCTTCTCCTGACTCGGCCTCTGATCAATACCTTTGCTAAGGGGCCTGTGACCGTAGATGTTGTATTTGTGAGGCGGGGGTTAACCGGTAACCATCTATAGTGTAAAATTGAGTAAGTCTCTAAGGTTGAGAGCATTAGGAAACTGTGATCACAATGAGTGTGGCTAAGGTGCAGTGAGTGCACGTGTGTGTGTGAATTGGTTGAAGGTGCAGTGAGCGCACTTGAGCATGTTTAATGTGTGATACTGTTATGTAGGTTGATTATGCAATGAGTGTACCTGCTTGTATGGATTGACTTGTTGTGGTAGTGTGAACTTGATGCGTGTATTATTGAAAAGAAGCGATTAATGCTTGTTTAAAGTATAAATTAATTGTGTTAAGGGTGGCTTGAAATAGGCAAGATTAGTCTCCTTGTTGTTTTGTGATAGTGTAGAGGACTTACCCTTACATTTCATTTTTTAGTTGACCAAGACGATTAGCACTAAGCTCAGTGAATAGGATGGATGACACTGCTATAGGACTTAAAATTTATTTTGAAAATTTTAACTTGTTGAATGAGTCCTGTAGCATTTATTTTGATACAAATTTATAACTCATTCCCTATTTTGAAATACTGTATTGGAATATTGTACTCAAATTTTTATTGGAATGAAAAATATTATCATCCCTTATAAATTGCAAAAATATTTTATTGAGAATGAATTGAAAATAATTAAGGTGTGACAAATCTTATGCTTTTTTAACTTATATTATATCAAGCTGAGATTCTTGGATAAATTATAAAATTCAACCACTTAGTTTTATGGCGGAAAAAAAAGCAAAAAATGTGATTTAAACTTGTTCAAGGTGATTCATATACTACATTAAGTAAACTAATTTCTCAAGGTTTTGCTTAAGCTAAGAGATTTTTCTCAAAGCTAATTCTCCCATTTCTTCTTCTTTTACTATAAGGTTTCTTTTGCAAACTTTTTCAAACATTTGTCTTCAAAGAATGGTGGGTTTAATGTCACATTGTTCTTGCTGGTCCACCAAACTTTTTCCACCACTTAAACTCAAGTCTTTCCTTTCCTTTCTTAGAACTCTAACTTTTGGTTGGATTGCAAGCAAAACAAACTTCTTTTTGTTACTCAAAATAGAATCTTCTTATACTTTAGTAAGAGATTTGACAGGTGCATTTACTTAACTATTCCCACTTTTGTTGAAAATTGTCCTTTTAAATGCTTAGAATCATTGGATTTAGCTGACCTTTGTGAAGGTTCAAAAAGCCTACTAGTTCTATGAGAAATTTCTATTTTTTCTTTTATATCTCTAACTTTAAAGATAAGGGAAGATGACCCAATAAAAGGTCCTTTTGTGAAACCATATTGATGATGTCACCAAAGGTGTTTTAGCCTTTATAGTAGCTTGGGGGCGGGTTCAAAAATTCTTATTGTAGCTTCTATTCTGTAAGTAGCATTATTTGTTGAAACAAAGCCAAGATTCTTAATAGGACACTATAGGATTTTTATAATAACAAATTATGTTAGACTTCATTAGTGGATTTTTCAATTAGATAAGATGCATTTTACATGTTTCTTTTATATCTAGTTTATGAATGTATATGTGTTGTATCCTTTGTCATTTTGTTGCTGCTCCTACAAATCATGTGTACATGTTTGCAACTTGACTTATAGCTACCCAAAAAGGAACCTTTCTAAATTCTAGCCATGTTGTTGTCCATTTCTTCTTCATTCTTTGTTTATTGCTCATTTGAATACTTATAAATGATTAAAGAATATATGTAAATCATTAGATTATCATTTTTCATATCATGTTAATTTTATGTTAGACTATTAATTTGTATTGTCTAATAGACATTTTTTTATGGATGTAATCTTCTTATTTGTTATGAATATTTTGGATTATATTATTTTTTACTTTTGGACTTTATATACAAATTTAGTTGCATCTTCGATAATGAAAAGCCAAGATAGCCAAGTTAACCAATTTAATTGCTTCTAACTTGAACTATCAAAAATTGAAACTTATATCATAGCAACTTTTTATTACCAAGTAAATAGATGAACACAAGTGTGTGGATTTAGACCATGAGTGTATTCTCTTATTGTGCATAGAAATCAAGTTAAATATTTAAAATCTAAATATTTTCATCAGCTCCTAATGACTTCACCAAATTATAATAGTAGACAATATTTGTTGCTCTCTAAGGCCATGTAGCTCACCACAACAGTTCATCTAGGAAAACATATAAAGCTTATTTAGATAGCATAATATTTACCCCTACTCAGCACTACATGTCCAACCAAACAACGTTGATTGAAAATCACAATAGGTATTAAACATTAGCAATTAACTAGATAATTGTTTTACCTTAAAACTAGCCAACGAGCAATAATATGGGTAAGTTGTGGATCCAAGTGATGTCAATGTTATACAAGTGAATAATGATATGTGAAGTCCACTATACTAAGATAAAACACAAATTGGTAGAGGTTTTATGACAATTGTGAAAACTTTCACCTTTTTAGACACAATTTTCACAATACATGTATGAATAAGCTTGATATGCCATAAATCCTAATAATATATACAAAGTTTAAAACAATATAATGAAATGCTTACACAGAAAAGTGTTACAAAATATGAAAAACAAATTATAAAGGAACTCAAAACAACCCTTAGGGATTAAAGTAAATATGCAATGAGAGAAAATGAATAAAGTAAATCATGCCATTAACAATTTGCATTCAAATAAAATGAAAATCTAGACCATTATGACCTCAACTTTTTCGGATATGACACCATAACATAGTAATACAAAAAATAAAATCGTAGCTATGTAATGCAGCCTAAGTCATTCGGTTGAACAATAACACACATGAAAGCCACCTACTCATACCAAGAAAATTTACCTTGAGCTGCAATATTGATGACGAAGAGTGTTCCCTAGAACTTAGACAAAAAATTGATGGACTCACTCTTGCCACAACCTTAAGCATAAATAAAAGAGAAAGGTGAAATGAAAGACCTTTTTATTGCGAAGTCTTCTCTTTATTATAACAATTCCTTCACTCACATTACTCAACTTGATGTTTCTCCAAGCAAATGAAAGAGAAAGGTCTATTATAGTTGTACTAGATCCATGCATCATTGAATTGGTTGACTATGTTAATATTGAAAAAAGGTTATGATTATTGTTCATCTATTTAATTATAAACTCATTTTTGGCCAGTAAATATGATCAAGTTGATGGGTGATTTTTTAAAAAAAAACTTCTATGCTATGATGTTCTTCTACAATAGACACTAAATTTATCAGTAACATCAAATTGCTTAAGAATCTATTTATACTTTGATGTTAACACCTCAATTGTGTGTAATCTTAAACTTGCATGTTCCATTTTTTTGACTCAGCCTTTTGTTTGTAGATCAATCTCAACTTCTATCCATTCTATTTTGTTTAGTTCATACTTTAGGTGCATTGGTGCATATATGCTACTTTTAGGGTTTATATCAGAAAAAAGGACTGAAAAACTATTATCTAGTTTTCTCACTCAAGCAAGAAGGAGCTCACTCAGGCGAGAATGTGCTCACTCAAGTAAGAGCCCATGGATTTGAAGGGTATTTAAGGGAGTTCACTTTGAAAAAAATTCATTTTTCACTAAAATTACCTCTCCCTATCTATTCTTTTTGTTCTCTCCCTCTCCCTTCCCACAGAAAGCCTCTAATGATTTTGGATCTCTCTTAGATCTGAGCTCAAATGTCTATTCTACTTGAATCCAAGTAAGTTTCTAGAGCTTAGCTCCTAAATCTTGTTCCTGTTTTTCTATTCTCTCTCTTCATAATAGTAATCTACCCTATGATGTTAGGAAGAACTCTAGTCCTTGGTAGTGTTTTTGGTCACGACGTGGAGTTCTCTTAGAACCCACGAAGAATTTAGTTTTATAGATCCATTTCCTGATAAAGAGAGTTATTCCTGAACCTTAGATTTCATCTAAATATGTATATTGATCTTGAAAGAACCGAATTACTTTATTTTAAATAGCAAATTTATAGAGTTTATTTGAAACTATATGATAAAAGTGGATTTTTATGTTAAAAGGTTTTTTGATTTGTTAAAAATCACTTAAGACAAAGTTTAAAAAGATTTTATAGACAAGTTACTCATTTGATATATATATACATATGTATAGTTGATATTGCAAGTTATTATCTTTTTGAACAATATATGTAATGTTGAAAAAGTTGAAAATGCTAAACTTTAGGCTAGAAGACTTTATTAAGACTGAGAGAATGTATTTTCTGACAAATTACTTATGAATTTTGAGATTGAGTTGAGTCTGAATGTGTCCAACCTTTAGTGCATTGTATTGGATTTGTGATAATGTGTTTCCTATTTTATCACTATATGCTTGATAAAAAGTTTTATTATTGGGTGAAATTGATGTAAATAATTTGATTGTCTTTGAATGATAAAATATATTATATTACATATGTGTGAATTGGATGAAGTCAGAATGTATGTACTTTAGACATGTTCGTTTAATAGAATGATGCGAAAGAGAAAAGTAATTAAAGTTAAAATGTATGTACTTTAGTGAAAAGTAAAGAAAGTAATTGACGTGAATAACTGAGAATTGATGAGAAAAATATGAGAAAAGGAGAAAATAGTAACTAATACATGTGTTATAAAGACATCGATAAGTGCGATTATAATATGTTTGTTGTAATACACTGACGAGTAATATTATAACACATGTTATAATACATTGATTAGTGTGATTGTAACACGTATATTAAGACAATATTATGTGATATAAACAACATGATTTTGATGGGCCACTGTTGAGATATCATATAGTTAGTTTAGGGATACACTTGGGATATAGGGTCTGGAATTGATTATGAAAATCTAGGGGAATGAAAGTGGTAAATGCTGTTTACTGATGTGTACACGATTAAAAGTGAGATACATTTACAGGCCTCACGTTCATTTCCTGTATGAACTCCTAACTATACCTTTGCTATGAGGGTCGTGAATGCACACATATCCGTGTGTGGTTGGGCTGACCAGTGACTATCCATGTTGTGTAAGTCCTCCGTAACTAGGGAGAGTGTGTTGGCAACCATTTGAAATCTCAAAAGTACTTAGAGTATTGTTAATTAATGAAATGTTCAGATTTGAAATGAATAAAGTGGCACAAAGTTATTCTGGATTGGATAATGATGTTTGGTTAAGTGTGAAGTAATGTGCATGGATGACTTTTATTTGATTAAAATTGTATAAATAAATAAAGTGGTATGAGTACAGGAATTGAAATTGATTGGGTTGATTAAATAAGAAATGAAATGTGTTTGGTTAAATGATGCATGATGTATATAGATAATTTTTGTCTGGTTAAATTTGTTAAGAATAGAATATTTCTACTTTGTTACATGTATTAGAAAATGTTTTGCATTATTTTGATTATTTATAAAAAAAGAATTTTAGTGGGGCAAAGAATGTTCATCCTTACAAACATTTTCAAGTAAAGAAGAGATAAAAGAAGATTGATTTGTTCTAGGATCATACTTGCAAGGGATGGTAGGAAAGGAACTACTATGTAGGATTTAATTTATTAGGAAAGCTGTAATAATATTGATTGAATTTCCATTCAAAGTTATTTATAATATGTAATTATTTTAAATGATAATTCAAAGTACATGTGTAACATTTAGTAATTAATCGTTAATATGGAATTTTAGCTTTTCTTTAATTGTAAATTTAAAATCTCAAAAATACATATTTAATTATATTACAAACGAGATTTATATAAGAAGTTTTAAGTTTTGCTCATTTTCATTGATTCAAATTTTACATACACAAAAATCTTCTCTATATTTATCTATCTTTCACTTATTTTAATCACATTGTATTAATATTTGTATATTTAAAATAAGAAATTATTTAAATAAAGAAAGGAAGTTACAATGCATATACCAATAAGTTCTATAGAGGTTCTATAGAGATTTCAAGGATACTTAGAAATATTATGACCATTTTATTATCTAGGGTGACTATGATTGTATATTGTATTTGAACTTATTCCATATTGGTTGGTTGCAAGAGGAAAAATTATATCATATACTGGTTGGGGACACCTTACACACTAGGACTCTTCCTCTAAACCATGTTAAAGTCTCAATTGAGGTACTTTAACAACATGAAGAAGTGCCTACATTGCCTCTACCAAACGATTAAGCAAACATTTTTTTGTCTTATAGATGCAATAGGTAGTTATGTTGCCTGACCATTATCCCTAATAACTTTATGATCAAAGGTATGTAAGTAAATTTCTTTTTGATTTTAAACATGCATGAGTTATAAATGTTAAATCAAAAAGTAATGATTTCGAATTGCATCATCATCAAGTAAAGGGATGGGAAAAGAAACAAGTCACACTGAGGAATCTATTACTAGTCCAAGTAATAAGGGTCTTGTTTCTAATTTAGACATTACAAAGTTTACATACGCCTAAGGTGGTGTATGCTTCGACATGATGAAGTGCTTGATGAGAAGTGATGGGTTATTGATATTTCTTCCATTCATATGGTTGTTAAGCATTGGGGAAAGGAGTTTTATGTTGCCGTTGAGAAGGAAAACATCATATAGATTATATGTGACCATTGGTTGAGTGTCTCTAGCATTTGCCTTTGCATATGGTAATACTACTGTATAATATCTAATTAATAAGGTTAATTACATTATGTTGATGTTCTTTGATAATTCTATATTTAGGCCTTCTTTTACAACCCATATATTCATGTTCGGCCTTTATTTTATTTGAGTTTTACATTGATTTATTTTTATATTGTGCAATTTAGCATAAAAAGGTCATAACTAGGTTTAAGACGTGTTTTGGGCCCAAATTGGTTGCAAAATAGAGCTTCACAGTAGTTAATAGGCTTAGACCCTATCATTAAGCACTGGAGTGCTTCAAACACATGCACGACCGTGCGTATTGACCAACATGCCCATGTATCAAGTTTAAGCACGGTCGTGTCCACCTGCGAAAAACCCAACTATGAAACAGTTTTAAGGTTTTCAAATCCTTTAACAGCAATCAATCATCCTGTTTTATATTGTTTACATCTCGTTTTACACTTTGTCTTTGATCTCTCATGGCATATTATTAGTAGAGCTTGGAACTTTGAGTAACCGTACTCAAAGATCATGAACTCATCTCATCTTTAGTTTGTTATTTCTTTTGATTATGACTTTATTTATGATTGTTTCAATTCTTTTCTTTAACATGAGTAACTAAGTCCATGGCTAGGGCTATGGCAATACTTGTTTATAAATTTATGAGGTTCTGATATTTGAATCTAAATTGAGTTTTCGTTCGTGATTAGTTTTTATGTTATTGTGCTTCTTTATTAATCTTAATTAATTGTATAATTAAGAGACTGTGCTTCAATTAGTTAATGGATCTATAGGATAAAATGAGATAAAGGATTAGGTGGACCAAATCAATTTTTCTCTTCCAATCGTTATTAAATTAAGAAGTTCATAGGTGTTTTATGCTTTCTTTGATTAATGTCTTGCATGATCATTATGAATGTTAATTTAGAGAAAAGAATATTAATATTGCATGACCATTGTGTATTAATAGTAATTGTATGAATGATTAGTAATCACAAAGAAATTGAATTTAGAGTTAAATAGAAGAATAACATAAAGGATTGAATGAATAAACTCATATGCCCTAGGTTCGTCTCTGATAAGTTCAACTAAGAAGTGTGTTACGTTCTTTACTCTTAATCTAATTGATAATTAATTTACTTTTAATCCTCGTTTCTATTTAATTTCACATCTATTAAGTTTACACAATTAAGTTAATAAATTCTTAGTAATTAGAAATCAATCCTATTTCAGGAACTTATTTTAGAATCCTTTATTACTTCTCGATGGATACACTTGCCTACTGAACATTCTTCTTATGCATTTGATTTGTGTGAAGCTTACTTGCATAGCATTGATAAAATTTTTCAGTTATATCTCCATATGAGTTGAATAAGAAGCTCAATCTTATCCCACATCAACATGTAGTTGAAATGTTAGAGCATCACATGGGAGAAGATCACTTGGTTTTCACACCTTATAATATTCGATGAGTTATTCCTATTATCACGCATATTTGACTCTTATATCATTATTTTTTCTTCTTGTCATTAACATAAAGGTATTCACTAATGGTAGGTAACATTTGCTGTTAACTATCATCAACACCTATAATGAGATACATATTATATAGATCCACTTTACCTCTAAGGGGTGGCGACTTAAACATCCTTTTGATATCATTCTCCCCACCCCTTTGACACATCTCTTTCACAACCCTACTCTTGATCTTTGGCACATTGTTAGCGGAACTTAGAGCTTTAAGTGAATGTACTTGAAAATCAAGAACTCTTCGCATCCTCAATCCTTGGGGATAATCTAGTTTGCTTTTCCTTTCGACTATGACTTTGTTTATGGTTGTTTATTTTCTCCAAAATGAGTAACTAAGTCCATAACCAAGGCTATAGGAACTCTTGTTCATGAATTTATGTAATTTTGATATTTAAATCTAAATTTGATTTTTACCTGTGATTAGTGTTTGTCCTACTGTGTATAATTGTATGTTGTGAATTGACCACTCGTAACATAACCCTAATTAATTACATCATAGGTGACCATACCACGGTTAGTTAATAGACCTCTAGGATAAAACGAAACAAAGGATTAGGTGGACAAAACTAATCTTTCTCTTCCAATTATTATTATATTAACAAGTTCATAGATGTTTTATGCTTTCTTTGTTTGATATCTTACATGACCATTATGGATATTAGTTTAGAGAAAAGAAAATTATTATTACATGAACATTGGGTATTGATAGTATTTGTATGAATAAACACAAGAAAATCAAATTTAGAGTTAAATAGAAGAATAACATAAAGAATTGAATGAGTAAACTCATATGTCCTAGGTTCTTTTCTTATAAGTTCAACCAAGATGTGTGTTTTGTTACTTGCTTTAAATTTCATTGATAATTGATTTATTTTTAAACATACTTAATATAATTTTCGTTATTTGAACAATTAAATTAAGAAATTCTTAGTAATTAGAAATAATTTTATAATAATTTTAAATATATATTTTATATTAATATATTTGGAAAAAAAGGAGGATAGAAAAAAGCTTTCACAATTTACAAAATATTAACCTTCTTTCCTCCTGTATCGGTATCTTTCAAATATATTTTTTTTCATTAAACTCTCAAACTCTATAAATTTAGATTTTAAAGAACTCTCCACGCATTATAATAAAATGTTTAATATTGTCATTTTATTAGGATTTGTTTTCACTTTAGGATACAAATATTTTATCTTTAAAATAAATTTAAAATTTAAAATTATTATATCTTATAGAAAACATTATTTGTTTAGTAAATAATATTTATACTAATAAATTTAAATTAAAATAATTTTATAAATATTGAAAATTTTTTAACAATGAATATTTTTATATTGAATAAGATAAATCAAATTTAAAAGATATCACAAGATTTTATATTTACTTAAAACCTTGACCCTCTAATAAAGTAATTATATCATTTACTTAATGAAGTTTTTTCTTACACTATTAAGATAACATATTTCTGTTTTTAGATAAATGTAATTTTAAAATTAATTTTATGTTAATGAATTTAAATTAAATTTTAAAATTATTTTTAAAATTTTAACTTCTAATATGTAACATCAATATAAATAACGTGTTTCAATTTGAATCATTTATTTCTATAATATTTTTTTAGTTTTAGTACTCTTATCTCTTTAATATATTGTTATTAATGTAAAAATAATATATACATTTTTACTTTTAATCGTTAAATTGTATACACATTTATTTTAAATAAATGTCTATATAAAAGGGGTTTTTATAGTAATTATTAATTAAAGGGGCAAACCCCTAACCGGAAAAAAGAAAAAACTACGTCATAATAATCTGCAAAGTAATGGATAAAAAAAAAAAAAGGCATTGGTGATTGTTTATTTTGTATGATAATTTATTAATATTATTTGATACAACAATATTTTTTTATAAAACAATAATTAAAATATATTAAATTTTTGAACAGAAATTCAAAATATATTTTTTAACAAATGTTAAATAATTTTTTTGATAATTAATAAATACATTAAAAATACAAATACAAATATAGATTGAACTAAAACAAGCAGCTCAATATAAAAAAGTCATAGCATAACAAGGTGAAATAACTTTTGAAAATGCTTTTATTTAATATAATTTTTTTAAAATATTCTCATTTGAAAATAAATACTCATAATTACTATTAAAGGTAGATAACTTGAAACATACTTTTAAAGAAAAATAAAAACCATGAATTATTTTTCATTTTCTCAAATAAAATAAATAACTTATTTTTTTATTTCTGCATGTCAATATCTGGTATACTATATGAGTTTTATTAAATTAAAATAATTTTAAAATAAAATATAAGGAAATATTGCATTATTAATTTTAAACATAATAAATTTTATAAATTAAAAAATAATTTTAAAAATAAAAAATTTATTATATTAAATAAGACTTAAAGTGATAAATTTTTTTGAAATTCATAAATAGATTAGTTAAAATTTAATTAAAAATAAATATTTAATATATGAAAATTACCAGATATGATAGATAAAAGAAAATAACTTTTAAAAATGGTGTCCTTTAAAATAATTCATAAAAATATAATCTTTTAACAAAGATGACTTAAATTTAATAGATAGAAGTAAATGAACCACAAAATTCTTTCTTTACAGATAATTTTGTATGTATAAATTAAATTAAAATAAAATATGACTTTTCAATGAAATAAATGAAAGGGTTAAATATATAATGCCGAGTGATGAACCTTCCTTCTATGTCAGATATCAATGCATGAAAAGGTATAAATACATTTAATAAAATCTAAGCACAAAGTGAATTTTTGATAAAAATAAATATAAAAACACGTCTTCTAACTTTAAGATAAATTTTGATTTTGTCTTCTCACTTTTCTTTTTGTCTATTTTGATCTTTTAACATGTAAAAATATTTTAATTAATTAAGTCTTTTTATGTTAAAAATACTAATTCTGTTAAAAGTTTTTATGAACTTTTAACACATGTATTGTGTAGTGTAAGTACTATTTAACATCTTTTTCATAACAGATGTCTCCTCATGTCGAACATCTACTTACACCTTTTTCTCTTTTTTTCTCTTTTATCTTTCTGACCATCTTTGGCGAATTTGAAAAGGATGTGAATGACAGAGTTAATGATGGCACAATTTAAGTACGAAGAATTAGAATTGAGGAGAGAAACTTGTTGAAGAATTTTTGTAAAGGAATCTTGGTGCAGTACCTTGCGATCTATTTTGGTCTTTGATTGAATCATTTTGTTGTTTGAGCTTATGCTTCAAGCTTTGTCTAACAATGGGTGGCGATTTTTTATGATAGAGGTTAGATGAGAATGAAAATTAGTTATGGTTTATTAAGTTTGAAAGAGAATAATAAAGCAAAAAGTTTTGATGTACTTGTCATCTAAAGTGACATTGTTCATTTGATTTGGTTGTTTTAGCATGGTGAAGAAAAAGAAGAATACTAGATAGCATAGTGAAGTAGAACAATATTGTCTAACACAATGCACATAGAAAGAAAACGACAAAATCTTTTAAAGAAGAAAAAGAGAAAGAAAAGATATGAAGAAAACGATAAACAATACTAAGAAGAAAAACAAAAGAAGAAGCATGTTTTGGAGAAAAACGATGAACAACATTACATATGAAAAAAAAAATAACAAAAGCTTTTAATGGAGTTAAGAAAAAATGGTCTTCAAATTCTTATATCCTAAGCTTCGAGAAATTCCTCCATTATCTTCATATTACTTTTTCACTCTTAGCAAAGAATTTTCATTTATAAGTTTCTGCTTAGATTCTTTCTATAGAGGTTCTTGTTCCTATTACGGATACACTGATCTTTTTGATACTCCTCTACTGTGGAATAAGGTGACATCCTTGCAAGTCTACTGGGTTTTCTTTGTCTGACGGAGGGGGAGTGTACCTGTAAAAGGTACTCTGATGATAAAGTCAGGTGTTGGTTTAGGCAATAAATGCTATTAAATATTCAAAAGTCAACCCTTTACTTGTACCTCCTACCTTCCTTTTATAGGCAATATTATGGGCAAATGGGCTTTTTGTGGGTCAGTCCTAACTTTGACCCTCCAATTAAATAAATAATGATCTGATTATTTACCCTAATTAGTTTAATTATTCTTTAATCTGACTGAGAGGGTACTCGTCTTATTGATACTGAAGGGGTATTCGGATTCCTTCTTTTATCATTGAGACCGAATGGTGTCCTATGCAGTACACTAGTCCCCCAAGCCCGAAGAGGTACGAATTAAGGGTTTATTAAGTCCCATTGACAGTTCTTTTGTTGGTGTTATGATTTTCTACATGTAGGTAACGATGTGGAACCTGCTGCTAACGTATTCGGTTTTGATACGTTGGTATTCATCCGAATAGGTAATCAAGATCCTTTTACTGGTGTTGAGGTCGAATATATGTTTGACTTAATCTTTGATGAAGTTTTTCAGAACTGAGGGTTTCGACAAATTAGGATTTCAATTTTTTAGGGATTTTCCTCATGGTTCGTGCTTTTGAAATGAAAGGTTGGTTGATCTTATTTGTTCATCTGGAAAAGATCTGACGGTTAGAATAGGGTGCAATGCTTCATCTGCCCAAAACCTTATGTTCTATAAATATGTGGTGGTCTAAGCTTCATATACGCTTTCTGTTCTAAACCAAGGGGTATACTCTTAATATCTTGTTAGAAGCTTTTTCTTTCTCCCCGACACCCTAAGGTACGCTTTGTTTCCTCTTTGCCCTTCTCTTCTTTTCCTATTCTCCTCATGGCCTTTTCTCTTGAGTGGGAGGATTCGTTGTCGGATCATGTAAGACCGACTACTACTATTGAGGTTAGGGACCTTGGAAGCACCAAAAGGTTTAAAAAAGTTTCTTCAAGGCCGAATACTGCTGGGGGTGAGCTTGAGACAACTGTTAGGGAGTGTGAGGACAATGTTGAACTGTCTGATACTATTACTAACGGTTCTAAGTCTAAGGAATCGTTACTGAACACTAGCCCCCAAGAGAAAGGCCGACCTTTCCCCCTTGTATGATTCCTGGCTACAAGTTGGTTCATGGTGAAGTGGCCGCCTACTTCTCATGTTTCCAACAAAATAAATGTCTCCAGGCCTTTGTAGACCATTGTGATATATTACTATGGGAGGCTTCAGATCCTTATCTTGTAACTATAAGTGTCTGTCGAGGGGATGGCTCTGGAAATCTTGAGCTAGTATTTTTAGGGGATGGTGTTAAGATGGTTGACACCTTCTTTGTATATGAGTGTATGTTTAGGGAATTAGGTATTAGACTTCCTTTTGACGACTTTCAGATGGGTGTGTTGAGGATTTTGAGTGTCGCGCCGACACAGCTTTATCCGAATGGGTGGGTGGCAATGCAAGCCTTCAGAATTTTGTGTAAATTTCACTATATAGAGCCTAGTGTAGGTTTATTTCTTCATTTTTTCTGTACCTGTCCTTCAGACAAAGCAAGATGGGTATCTTTAATAAGGTAGGCCGAACTGCCCCTTTTTAAGCCTTATACTTCCTCTTTCAAAGGCTTCAAAATCGGGTACTTTAAAGTAATCGTCCACCCTGTAGGTAGGAAATACTTTTTTGATAGTGAAAATAAACCTCTTTTCCCTTTTTATTGGACTCGAGTACCTTGTTAGTACAATGTGTATCCTGAAGAGATGTTGTCTTTGGAAGAACAATTAGCTCTAGAGTATTTGAAATCTCTTCCTCAAAAACTTCCTGCACGAGCCCTTATCCTTTTACTGAAGTCCCCCAAGCCTCGCTTGGATATGTACGTTATGCATTGTTACTTTAGTTCATAACTTGGACACTGAGTTATATTGATTTGACTTCTTATTTTTATTGTAAGTATCATGGCACAAAGAGGACTCGGTATAAGCTATCGTAAAGGTTTGAAACAGCGAGTTTCGGTAGGTACTTCGGTGATCGCGAGTGTCGTGTTCGGACAAATTAATAAAAATCGAATTGCATAAAAATTATGTAGTAAGAGGTGCAATCCAAGTTGTCTCCCAACGATGATAACGTTATACGATTATAAAATTTGAGGGGGTTTGATTTATAGAATAACACTAATTAGAATCAAAAGTTAACAAGAATTAAAAACTCTAATCCAAGAATGTAGAAGAACTACGAGCACTCTATCATCGGATTCCAAGAAGATGCATCAACCAACAAATTAGTGATTAATATTAAATTTGAATGAAACCTTAATTTAAATTAAGCATTCACACGAGAACCCTCATGCATTTGATTAACACACAATTCGCTCAAAGTTCATAAACCTCTAGAACCTAATCGATTTGTGTCAATTAATTCACCAATGCCATTAATCTTAGATCTCAAACCTAAAAATCTAATTCAAACTCCTTCAAGAATTAATTATATACATCAATCGAATAATATGTAATCAAACAACTGCACAATTATCAATCCAAACGAAGAACTTCAATTCAAAATCATTGTTAGCAAAAGGAGAAAGAAGGAAGAGATAAAACTGAATTTGTTGTTGAATAAATTGTGAAACCGATCCTCAAGAGTGTCTCAGCCCTTTTTCAATCCTTGGACTAGAAGGAAGTCTAAGCCTCCATTAACGGAGGAAAACAAAAGGTAAAAATAGAAGAGACAAAGAAGAAAAACAAAAACCCTAAAACATAAACCTAATCTCCCCTAACGTACCAACCAACCTTTTTACAGCCTGTTGCCCTAATTTAAATACAGGCTTCTAAGGGTCAAAACGTAAAACCTAATCAATAATTATTCAATTACATTAATCCTCTACTCAATAGCTGTCTTTAGAATCCTTATTTGTTCAAATTCGAATTCTGGAGGGAAAGTTATGCTTGTAATTGCTGCCCAGCATCTATGCTGAATCCGAGAAGATATTTTGTGGTATTTTTGACCATGAAGATCTATCTATTCAATTTATGATATGAAGAGAAATTGTAGCCCTAGATATTAGCTTCAAAACTCAACTGGAATGGGCGTAAACGGACATATGTGGATTAAGATATGGCCCAAATATTGCACCAAGGTTAGAAACCATGAGTGCAGCGTTTTGACTTTTTCCAGGCCCAATTTTAGCTTCTTATCATCAGAATTAGTTTCTGACCTCTCATAATAATTGTGCGCCTTTCTCTTATCTTTCCTACAAATTAAGAATCATAATGAAATGAGCTCTACAACTCAAGATATGGTCCAGAAACCAAAACAGTATCAGAATTTGCCAAATACTGAAAAAATTAAATAAAGCCCAAATAAAATTCAAACATTATAAAATGATCCAATTCAAACCAATTAGGCACAAAAGAGGATTAATGAGCTAGGAATGAGAGGAAATAAGGTTATAAAAATCCAATTGATCAAATTCTCCCACACTTAGCTCTTGCATGTCCTTATGTAAGACACAATCAAGCAAATAGAAACATGTAACCTAAAAATCATAGAATAATCAAAATAAGTAAATTCTCCAATGAATCCTTAGAAGTGTTGAACTTAGGGACACAAGATCAAATAAAGCATCAAGAGTTCTACAACAATTAAACATCCAACTCCCAACCTCTAAAAAATGCAAGCCAAGCAATATCATTCAAAGTGTATAGATCAAGCATGAAAGATCTCACAAGATGGTGTATATAACTCAACTCTCAAGTGTATGGTTCAAAGTGTTTCACTCAAGTCACCTCAAAAGACAATGCATTACCATAAGCATGTTAATCTTCTACTTCTCCACTACTTACAATCATATGTAAACACAAATCAAGAAGGCTTTATTCAATGGTTGTAATGGGGCTAAGGTAAGGGTAGGGAAATATGAGGATATGATAAGATACAACCGAAGAGAATAGGAATAACATTGGTCCTTAGACAAATCAAGTCATAACACACATTTACTCTCCTTGGGATTTCTTTTCCCTTTATAAAAAATTCCCATTTTCTTTGTAATTTTTTTTTATTATAATTTTTTTTCTTTTTTGCTTTTTCTTCTTGCATTCTTTCTGAACCCCCACACTTGAAATGCAATAACATTAATGAAACCAATGCACTCCCTATTCCCTAAGGTTAAGTATAACATGGTTTTCCACTTAAAGCTTATAACGTGCTAGAAGCTAAAGAATGGTCAATAAGGCTCAAAGGGGCTAAACAAAGGGCGAAATGTCTCTATCATGTTCATAATTGCATATGAAAATTGTAGCCTCAAAGAAGAATCAAAACAAGTTCTAGAATGACAAAATCTAAGAGGGAAAGCACATAAGAAAGAAAAGAATGGCATGAATTTTAACCATCCAAAAATAAGGCTCAAAAGCTCACAAAGGTAAAGTCTAACATACTGATGAATCCACATTTTACTACATTTTTATACATCATTTATTACTTTTTATAGAAAAGAATAGACTTAGATAGTGTAAATAAGATGAATATTCCAATTAGGCTAAATAATATAGGTTTCTTAGTTTTTTGTTAATTTACATGAATTTAGATAGTTTATTTTACATATTTTGATCATTTGAATAATATGGCAGGAATCCCCAAGCTTATTTTGAAGAATTATTGGATTTTGAGGAATTTGGGGTAAAAGTAACTACTTTCAAGATTGATAGTGACAACTACAGCAAGCCACTTCTAGCAAGGGGACCAAAGTGATCACTTTCAAAGCTTAAAGTGACAACTACAGCAGCCCATAATCTACTAAACCTGCGCGTGGTTACTATGAAAGTTCATAGTAATCACTCCAGAGCATGCAGAATTGAAGGTTTTGCGCGTAGTTACTATCAAAATTCATAGTGACAACTCCAGAGAGTCCAAAATGTCCCAGTGCTGCGCGTAGTTACTATGAATATTTATAGTAATCACTCCAGAGAGGAAAAACCCAACTGATGCTGCACGTGTTTACTATGAAAGAATGAAAGTAATTACTTTGGGCGGCGCCAGCTTTAGTATAAATACATTTTTACCAAATTAGGGTAGAGAGTTCTTACACTTTTTGTACCTTTTCTCTTCTTTACTAAATTTAGGACACTTGGAGAGCCTAGGGTGGCCTTGGGTGACAGCCAAGGGTCCAACCTAGGGTTTGATTTCCATTTTCTCCTTACTTCTCTTTGATTTTTGTATTGATGTTATTGATTTCTCTTTACTTTCATTTTGCAATTGTGAGACCCATCCTTATGAAGGGTTAATTTTCTTGTAATCTCTAGTGAGTTCATATGAATTCTTGAATTCTTGTTTTTTGAATGTTAATGCAAATCTTTTTCTTCCATGAATTTCTTCCTCCCAAACTCCTGAATTGAATTAATGGTTGAATGAGGGGAGCATTGCGTAATGAACCCTAATTCGTTTTAAGGAAATTCTAAATTTGAATTGCTTAATTCTTGTTTAATTCCAAGATTGGGTAATCAAGGAATGAGAGATTGGAGTTCATTGGATTGCTTAATTCATATGAAAACATAAGGTTGATTTTCACTTGTTAAATCAACCTAATTCTGGGAGGAGAGGAAGAGTATTAAATCTTGAGAGGAATAGGGATAGAGTTTATATGAATGAACTAGGGGTTACTACATTTTATCGATTGAACTTTGCAATTTAATTTTCTACTTAAGTTGATTGAACTTGAAATCACAAAACCCCCTTTTTTTTTACTTGCTTTCTAAATACATTGCACACTACATGTTTGATATTTGGTCACTTGTCCAATGATTCATGGGAGACGACCTAGGCTTGCATCCTAGACTACATAAATTTTTCTGCATATTTTGATGAAGGTTCACGACAAATCTTTTTGCAAATGAGAAAATATTTCATTCATCACATACTCAATCATACAAATAAAAATCAATCACCCAATTCGCATATATCAAGAGGAAGAAGCAAAAATGAAATCATGTAGGAACTCTATCCTCCTTAATGACTAATGCCTTAACTTAACAACTTCCAATTCAACAAAGGAAAACAAAACAAAATAAAACAAAAACAATGCTAAATAATAAAAACCTATTACTCTCCCTCCCACACTTCAATTTTACATTGTCCTCAATGTAATGTATAATGGAAATGTAAGTAAAATGTAGTAAGGAAAGGAAGAGGAAAACTCCCTAATCAAGCATAAGTGGCTGCTAGCAAGCAGACCTCCTCAGTGGTCTCCAAGGGTACGTCCTCATGAAATGGCTTCAAGTGGTGGCCATTCACTGTGAGTACTTTATCCATTCCAGGCTCCAAAATACAGCGCTCTTTTAACGTCACTAGCTTGACGCCTTATGATCTTTAATTCTAGGAGATACTTTTATTGGTAGCAGTTTCAGTTGTATCCCTAGATATTCCTCTTTTTTCTCATAAATTTGTAGCACTTCATTTAATTGAGAACATGGAAGAAATAGTTGCGGAGGGATTTCCAGCTGCTTCATGAACTTAATAAGCTTCTCTTCATGCTCTTCATTTCCTTGATGTGCAAAACATCGTGTCTTGCTGCTGTACCTAGGCTGCTCCCGTGAATATACAATGATGTAATATTTATATTTCAACTGCTCAGGAAATGACTTTAACTCAGATGCAAGGGGCAGCTTTAGAGAAGGAGGCAGTGTAAAAATTGGAGCTGAATATGCCGTGGATGTATCATGATTTACTTTTTCAGAATCTGTAATAGCTGCATCAAAATCACCATAAACATATGCATCAATCTCAACACAGATGCTACATTTTGTAGAATCATTACATGCATCGCAAGTAAAGGAATTAGAATAATTGGCTAAGCTAGGATAATCAATATAATCTGAAAACTCAGCCAAATTATCATCCACTAAATTATCTAACAAATCAATATGGCAAACCAAATGAAATGAGTGAGGAACAGTTTGCTCAAAATTTTCTACTGCATTAGTAGCGGTAGCATGAGGAGTAGAAGCAAATTCTGCACTTGCTGGATTGCAATCACTTCCTGGAGCGGTAGCATTAAGATCTTCATCCATTGGTTGTTGCTCTTGAGAGTTTTGAATGGCCTTTCCTAATCTCAAGGTGGTGGCACTAACATTCTCTGGATTGAAAACTGGTTGTGCAGATAGATTACCAGAACCTTGAGATTGCAAGTGATTCAAAGCGGAAGCCAACTGTTCAATCTGATTTCCCAAGTTTTGTATAGTTGCTTCTTTTCTCTGCTGGAAATTCAGATCATTAACTGCCATTTACCTCATCAATTCTTCCAAGGAAGGCTCACTCTTGCAAGGTGCAGCAATTTGTGGTGGAGGTTGATGTCGTTACTGCTATGTAAAATTCCCCCATTTCAAGTTCGGGTGACTCATCCAACCTGCAGGTTCATACAATGTAGGACAGGAATCAGTGGGGTATTCATGTGAAGTACATATCTCACATAACCTTGCAGCCCTCTGTGACAATGTCAACTGTTTGATTAAAGAAGCTAAATCATCTAGCTTGTCCTCTAGTTTTTTATGATCAATGACATGAGTATTTTCTATCTCATAAACTCCTCTAGTTAAGGCCATTGGATTGCTTCTGGTACTGAACTGCTGATTATTAGAAGCCATATTTTCAATTAGTTGCCTTGTTGCAATAGGAATTTTATCTACCAAAGCTCCTCTATTGGCTGCATCAATCATCTGTCTATCCATGGATATAAGACCTTCATAAAAGTATTGGATAAAAAGTTATTCAGTAATTTGATGATGTGGACAACTTGCACAAAGCTTCTTAAATCTCTCCCAATACTTATATAAACTCTCTTTGTCCATTTGCCTTATACCACAAATTTCTTTTCTGATTGAAATCACTTTGGATGCAGGGAAAATTTTTTCTAGGAATATCCTCTTTAGACCATCCCAGCTAGTGACTGATCCAGGTGGTAAATAGTAAAATCAATCCTTGGCTGTGTCTTGCAATAAGAATGAGAATGCTTTCAACTTTATGTGGTCCTCAGGAACTCCAGCTGGTCCCATGGTGGTACACACAATGTGGAATTCTTTGAGGTGTTTAAATGGATCCTCACCTGCAAGACCATGAAACTTGGGCAACAAATGAATCAATCCAGACTTTAGCACACAAGGTGTATCTATATTAGGATATTGGATGCATAATATTTGAATAGACACATCAGGTGAAGCAAGTTCTCTTAAAGTTCTAACAGCCATAATATCTAAACCAGAAAAAAGAAATAATAATTTTTTTTCAAAAACCACCAGCTGGCCTCCAACTATTTTCCATTGCGTAGATCTTGTCGAGCTATATGAAATGCATATATTATAATAAGAAATTTGAGCTATATGCAAAAAGTTATGCCACTTTTAAGTTTAGACAGAAATCTACAAGTTCAGATACACGCCCGTGTAGTTTTTGAAAATTGTTGGGCAGAGATCTACATGGTCATGTACTTGACCGTGTACATCTCTGTGTGAGAGTTTTTTTTTTTTTTGGGAATTTTTGGGCAGTGATCTACACGATTATATACACGGCCATGTACTTTTTTGACGAATGCAGAATGCAAAAATGCAAAAATGTAACACAGAATGTAGAGAATTGAATGATGTAATACTAAGTAAGGATAGATGACTTCCTACTATGCTATTCAAAGGCTACTAAAACTGATGCATAAACACAATTATGCTAAATGCAAAATGCTAATTATGCATAATCCTAATTCGATGAAAAATGCTAATTATGCATAATCCTAATTAGATGTAAAATGCAACACAAAATATGAAATGCAATCAAATTAACTCATAATGATATAATCAAATAACATCATCATCCCCAGCAACGGCGCCGAAATTTGATTGCGAGTGTCGCGCTCAGACAAATTAATAAAAACTGAATTGCATAAAAATTATGTAGTAAGAGGTGCAATCCGAGTTGTCTCCCAACGATGAAAATGTTATACGATTATACAATTAGAGGGGGTTTGATTTATAGAATAATACTAATTAGAATCAAAAGTTAACAAGAATTTAGAGGAACTACGACTACTCTATCACCGGATTCTAAGAAGATGCATCAACCAACAAATTAGTGATTAACATTAAATTCGAATGAAACCTCAATTCAAATTAAGCATTCACACGAGAACCTACTTTGGCTGAGGAGCACCAAAACCTTAGTTTGGATCAAGTTCCACACTTGGCCGAAGCCCGTGCCCTCCTCGGGATCTAATTCTTGCTGAAGGTCAACCTAAGAAAATAAAAGATAAAGACAAGGAAAAAGAATCTAAAAGGGAAAAGAAACAGAAACATGCCCGAGATGCAAGGCTGAGTGGTCCAGGCAGCTCGATTGTTCATACAATCATCTCCCTTGCTGTTTATTCCGAATCCTTTTTCACTAAAGGGGTTCGGGCTAGTAGAGTCATCTCCCCGGACTTGTCGGAATCGGGGAAGACTATTGTAAATAAACAAAACAATAAGTCTTGGTGGCAATGGTAATGTGAGTTTCAAAATTTGGCCATGGTGATGGTGCGTAGCTTTGCTTTGGAACCTTTACAAGAATTGGAAAGGGTCCAAAGCCAATTCTCTTCCTCCTAGAAGGCTTTGGCAGAGAGCAAGGAGGTCCGGTCTAACTTGGCCGAGACCAATAAAGCGCTGGAGGCTGAAGTTATAATGGAGAATCGGCTATGCGTAGTCGAAGAGGCTCTCAAGGAAAAAACCTTGGAATCTAATGAAGCTTTAGCTAGGGAAAGGCAGAAGGCTGATGCTGAGATGAGAGCATTCGCTGCTGAATGCAATGACAAGTTAGTTGTTGAGCATGAGGCTAGATTCTATCATTGCATGAGGCAGACATTCGAATTTTGCCAAGTTCCTGCCGACTTCAACTTCAATTTGACTAGGAACTTCTTCGGTGGGAAGTTCTTATTCTATGCTACTGAGGGGGGGTATTAATTTTTTTTGTAAATCAAAGGTCGATAATGCCTATTTTTTGTAATGCCTTTCGGCCTTATCATTAATATAAGTTTTAATTTCTTTAATTCATGCTTATCCTTATTCATTTGCTTTATTTTTTATATTCGTGCTACTAACTAAAGTTTAAACCGAACGAGATGTGTACCTTGAATAATTCAACTTTAATTGAGATATTGTAATTAATTTTTCTCAACCAAGAGGTGATACTTTAGAGAGTAGTTTAATTCATTTTTAACCAAATGAAGTGCGCGATAAGGAAAATAATTAATTCTTTTTTAACCAAGTATAATTGATTTGTCCTTAACTGAGTGGTGTACTTGAGAGGGTATAATTGATGGGTCCCACTCCTACTCCGACCTATAGCTCTCTAATGCTTCCAAATGCGCGATACTATGCTAATTCATTCATCCTTAACCGAGTAGGGTACTTGAGAGGGAATAATTTTAAATAATTCATCCTTAACCGAGTGGGGTACTTAAGAAGAAATAATTTGATTGATTCATCCTTGACCGAGTAGGGTACTCAGGAGGGAATAATATAATTGATTCCATAACAACCGACTAGTTTGGAGAAGGAAGTGATTTTCTTAAGGAAGTGTCTCATTAAAAATCTTCTCAGAACTGAGTGAAGAAAAGAGTGCAAAATTTATATATTACATTTTCTTAACTAAAATAATGCTTTAAATGTGACACATTCCAAGTCCTCGGTATGTTTTTTCCTTCTAGTGTTTCAAGCCTGTAAGATCCATTATCTAGGGTTCATCCCAATTAGCAACAAGTTTTCCTTCTCTTCGGTCTCGGCATGCATCTCCAGTTATTCTCCATACCAGGTCTCCAACCTGAAATTGTCTTGATTTTATTTTTGAATTGAACCTTCTTGCCATTGTTCTTTTACTAGCCTCGGCTATGATAGCTGCTTGATCACATATCTCGTCTAATAAATCCAAGTCAACAGCTAAAGATTCACCACTAGAGTTTTCATTAAAGTGTTGCTGCCGAAAGGATGGTTCCCAATTTTGACCGGGACCATGACATCAGTACCATAGGTTAACCAAAAAGATGTTGTTGTTTGGGGAGTACACTGATAAGCTTATAAAATTTCAGGTAATTTTTCTACCCATTCATCTTTTGCTGAACCCAATCTTTTTTTTTTTTTTTTTCAGTTCATGTAGGATGACTTTATTTGCTGCCTCGACTTGTCCATTGGTTTAGGGATGCTCGACAGAAGTGACTCAGTGTTTAATCTGCAATCCTCCTAAAAACGAATACACTGATCTTTTCGATACTCCTCTGCTATGGGATAAGGTGACGTCCTTGCAAGTACTGCTGAGTTTTCTCTGTCTAACGTAGGGGGAGTGTACCTGCAAAAAGTACTCTAATGATAAAGTCATGTGTTGGTTTAGGCGATAAATGCTATTAAATATTCGAAAGTCAACCCTTTACCTGTACCTCTTATCTTCCTTTTATAGGTAGTATTATGGGCTAACGGACTTTTTGTGGGTCAGTTCTAACTTTGACCCTCCAATTAAGTAAATAATAATTTAATTATTTATCTTAATTAGTTTAATTATTCTTTAATATGACCGAGAGGATACTCGTCCTATTGATGCCGAAGAAGTATTCAGATTCCTTTTATCATTGAGACCGAATGGTGTCTTATCCAGTTCAGTTCTTTTTCAATTTCTCTTTTGGGTTCATCATTTTTTCTGAAAAACTTCTTTTATCTATACTAAATTTTGAATTTCTCCTTGTAAAATTTTGCTTTCCTTTTCACTTTGTCTTTGTCTTGAGAATCCAGTTGTTTGCCACTTCTTGCACTACAATTTACCTTTGGGTTTACAACAAAATTTGCTGAAAATGCATTTTAAGAATTTGTTGCAATCATTTAAGACAATTGTCTGAACTGTAGTTCTATGTTTCTCATAGATGTCTTTTGATTTTTTAACATGGTTTCATGGTTCAGAAGTACATTCCTTGTTTCAGTCATGTATAATGAAGAATGAGCTAACAACTTCCCTAACGCAATTTCCCACGCGGATCTCTTCATGGGAATTTGATAGGTGTGATGATTCTTATTTGTTTGAAAGTTGTTACCGTGCTGATTCAGTTGGTAAGCAATGTCTATGTAATAAGCATTACAATAATTGAAAGTTTAAAAGTGCTATAACTGCTAAACAGTGCAAGTACAATCTAAACATGCCACAAAACACTTGGTGCACTAAACCACTGACAACTTAAAACTAATTTAATTTGAAGACTTGGTCAAAGTAGACCTAGTAGGACCCGTGATCTATGGATTAATGGAAAAAAGAAGCAAAAGGAAGTGTGAGAGTGGCAAAAATGTACATTGAAATTGAAAACACAATGGAAAGGTATAATCTATCGTGTGAGAGGAAGAGCAAATAATTGACAGTAAAAAAAGACAGGATTGAAGGGGAAAAAAGTAGCAGACTCGAAAATTGGGGAAAATATTTGCAACCCTAATTTTATTTTTTTTAATTTAATCATGAATTTCATTGATCATTAACAGTGACTAATCAAAAATTAATAATCCAGTCATCTACAAAAGTAAAAGATTTTGTATATTTTGACTAATTTAAGGTAAAAATAGGGTTGCTTCTTCGATAAAATTTGGATAAGGTTCAACTAAAAGATTTTAATTTCAGAATAAATTTGTAAAAAGGTGAAATCTCTTTGAGATGTTTAGAAATTAGTTAGTTGATTCACATCATCATTTCATTTAAAAATAAGGCTTATAATTAATATAAAGAGGTATATGATTTTAAATTAAAATGTACAATAAAATAAATTTTTATTTAAAATCAAATGCCTTTTATTCTTCATATTTTTTAAAATAGATAAATAATTTGATTTTTTTATTATGGATGAGTTTCAACGCATATTGCATAAGTATTATTAAAATTAAAATAATTTTTTGAATAGAAGTTAAAGATGTATTACATTATTATTTAAAATTTAATAACTTGATAAATTCAATAATAATTTTTTTTATTATCAATAATTAATATTTTAATATATTGAATAAAATTTATTAACAAAGGTTAAATTTTTAAATTAAATCATAATAAAAATGAAATTAAAAATTCAAATTAAAAATACTCAATACATGAAAAAGGCCCGTTCTGCAATGAGAAAAAATAACTTCTAAAACCACTTTTTTATAAAATAATTTTGAAACTACTCTCTAAAAATAAGGACTCAATTTTATATATTGATTGAATATAAATATTTATTTTAATAATTTTACATATATAAAATAAAATGACATTTTAGTTAAGATTAATTTCTTTTGTATAAATGGTAAACTTTCAAAGCTTAACAGATTTAATCTAAGATTAAATAAAAAAAATCAAATCAATTTGATAAAATTTATAAATACATGAAAAAAATTCCTACTAAACATTTTTAAAAAAATAAAATTATAAAAAAAATATTTTCTAAAATTAATTGTTCTAAACAAAACTTTTATTGAATAAACTACACCAGCTTATTACTTTTTTTTTTTATCAAATCAATAGATGCATTATTTCCTTATTGTTTTAGAATTTGTACTCTATGAAATTTGTATGAAAAAAAAAATAATAACTTCTCATGTTATATGAATTTCAGCAAATATACCAGCAACTAGTTATAGAAAATAAATTGTGACAAAATATGCAACTACTTATTAAAATATTATTGGTAATTGCTAAAGTATTTTGATTTTAATAAGCGAATCAATTTGTGATCATTATTTTAATTAAAAACATTGATCGCTACATTAGTTACTAAATTTAATTGATAAAATAATTAACAATTAAGATTGCAGAGAAAAGTTGTCAACTAATTTAGTAACATATATTTGTCTATCTGTGATTGACTTTCTTTTTATTGTTAGTTAACTTATTTTGAGTTGTTTGTTATTTGTAACTGATTTTTTTATTTTTTAATTAACTTATTTCTAGTTGTTTTCAAAAATTACTATCCTTTAAGGAATAGATTTAAAATTTAATATATAGAAAAATATTAAATATGAAATTATTTTCTTGTAGATAATTTTGTATACATAAATTAAATTAAAACAAAACAATATATGTTTTATTCAAACAAAATTTTTGTATAAATAATTTTTTTTTTAAATTATTGTTAATAAAAAATATTTTTTTAATATGTTGTGGATATAAAATAACAACATATATATGGCAATTTTTTATTAGAAATAATAGGATATCACAAAATTTAATACATAAATAATATTAAACGCCGTAACTTTTAATAAAAAAATATTATTTTAATTTTTTTACATCTGTCGTTAAGTACACGTTAAATTATTAAAAATTATTATAAATAACTTTAAAATGCTTCAAAAATTTTATTTAAGATTATATCAAATCAACTAAATTAATTTGATTAAGTTTACAAATACAGATCAATGGACAAAAAAGTCCAAAGTCAATTAAGTTGTTATTAAAAATTTCCCAAATAAAAACTTTATAAAGGAGAAATATTAATTTTTTATTGTTTAATTTTTTTAAAAATTATGTAATATTGCACAACATAAATATGTATATATCAAAAAAATTTTAGTTGAAAATTATAACATTTAATAATATTAATGTATTTAATTATATTAAAATTTGTAAGTTTTAATAAAAAGAAATTACTATATAGCATTTATATATTTTTAATTTGTCTGTGCAATATTGTACAAGTTAAAAAACGTTAAATTAATTATGGTAAACAAACTTTTTCTGATATAATTCAAACGTTCTTTATTCAGAACAAAAGTAAAATTAATAAAATTGCACTAATTTATCAAATCAAATAGATGCGTTATCTTTTTACCGTTGTATAATTTGTAGACTACTTTGTTTGAATTTTGTGGACCTGAAACAAAATAATTAAATTTTAAAAAATAATTTTATTTTTTTTTATGTTGATACAATTAATATTAGATAACGCCAAATCTTGAACGTGATAAATAGCCAATGCCAATTCTACTGTTACAAAGGAAATAAAAAAAGGTCAATTAACTATTATGATAAAGTTTACTAAAATTGTTAAAGTAATATTAGAAAAAAAAATACTAAAAAAAACGACTAGATTCACATTCAAAGCAAAATATCCGTCCAGATTCACAGCATGGAAGTTTTAAAAATCAAACGAAGCGTAGTTGTTTCCCGTGAAGCACAAAGATAAATAGCGAGCAGAGGGTGTATTTCCATCATCCATTCATCAATTGAATTGTCTCTCCCTCTCTCTCTCTCTCATCGTTTTCAATTCCTCGTAATGGCTGACACTGGGGTGGACGTCTCGAGCATGAAGCGCAGCAGTGGCAAAAACGATGTCATCGAGGGTAACGACGCAAAGAGGAAGATGCTTCGTGGCGGTGGCGATGTGGACCCAGCGGCGGCATTGGCAAGCGTTCGCCATGAGTTTGGGGAGCACGGTGGAGTGAACATGTCAGTGGAGGCCTCTGCCACCTTTACAGTGATGGAGCCGGACACCCTCCGCCGCATGTTCGCCGGCGAGCTTGGCCCTGACAATGATTTCTTCATCTACAGCCGCCACTTCAACCCTACAGTTCTAAATCTCGGCCGCAAGATGGCTGCCCTGGAAGGCACCGAGGCCGCCTACTGCACCGCCAGCGGCATGTCGGCGATCTCCTCCGTTCTACTCCAGCTCTGCAGCTTCGGCGGGCACGTGGTGGCCTCAAGCGCTCTCTATGGTGGGACCCACGCTCTCCTCTCTCATTTTTTTCCCAGGACATGCAACATCACCACAACCTTCGTTGATATCTCCGATTTGGAGGCAGTGGAGAACGCAATCGTTGAAGGGAAGACTAAAGTGCTCTATTTTGAGTCTGTGGCCAACCCTGTTCTGAAGGTGGCCAACATTCCAGAACTGTGCCGCGTGGGACACAAAAAGGGTGTCACAGTAGTTGTCGACAACACCTTCGCTCCCATGGTCGTTTCCCCCGCTTGTCTCGGCGCTGATGTCGTCGTTCACAGCATCTCCAAGTTTATCAGCGGTGGCGCTGACATAATTGCAGGTTTACCCTTCTCTCTTCATTTATTTTTATGATAAATTTCCTATTTTGTAGCTCTTAGTTTAAATAAGTTTTCAATAACAATGCATGGATAAGGTTTTTTTTTTTTTTTTTTTGTGGAGTTAGGATATTCTCCTTTAATTATCTATTGCATAATTAATTATAAATATTAAATTGATTATATTATTGCAGGTGAATATTTGTTACCATACTTGTATGCTAATTTAATTTTTTATTTACAATATTTTTATTATTAATATTATTATAAAAATTATTTTTAGATAAAAATTGTTTAAAGATAATTATAAATATATGAGTGTAAATTGATGCTACTTTTGTTGTTTTGTTGCTTTAATTTTTTTATTTGGATATTTCATGTTAACTATTCAGGTAATGATGTTATTATTTATGCTGCTTTTGACACTTGTTGTCTGCGTTCTAAATTAAAAATTCAATTTGGTTCCGACAGCTACCAACTACAGCATGTTAGCATCATGACAATACATGAAAGATTATTTTATAAACTTTAAAAAGCTATCATAAAAATTTAAGACTTATCATTTTACAAGGAAAAAAAATTGTAATAAAATGACAGGAAAAAAAAATTATGAAAGAGACATATAATAGTTGTTTGAAAAATATTATTTAGTAACCTTTTAAGAATTAAGATATCTAACAAATGTTTAACTAAATAGATTTGTCCTATAAAATGTTCAACAGGTTGAAAAATCTGTTTTGTTGTTTTATTAATATTTCTGGTTAACTATTCTAACAAAGGCTACCAACCACACAACTACCTAGTTTTTGCAAAAGTTATTTTCTTCAATTTTTAGTAGAGATGTGATAATGTTTTATACACAAGGAATAGCAAACGTGAAAGAATTATTTTTCATGAAAGTCCTTTTGTTCTTTACTGCTTACTCCAATCTAGATTGTGCACCCACCTGTACCTAAGATTTTGTCGTTTCACACAGCAGTCCTCTTTTCCTTATCCACGTGTTTCCTGCAGTGTGATAATGATGATGTTCTTATTATTTCATATCCATTTATCTCATCAGTAAGCCAATTTCGATTTTATTGATAGTGATAAATATTTATAGCTTATCAGACTAATTGATTTTCTTTCACATATATATTATAACTTTTAACTACAAAACAACTTTCAGTAATATCTATAATTTTCAAGAAAATCTTTATATTTTTTAGCATTGAGTAGTAATATTTGTAATTTTAAGAAAATAATAGTTGCTGTTGTGTATATTCATTGTTGACAGGAGCTGTGTGCGGGCCTGCAAGTCTGGTGAATTCGATGATGGACCTTCAGCAAGGGGCCCTGATGTTGTTGGGTCCAACTATGAATGCTAAGGTAGCTTTTGAACTGTCGGAGAGAATCCCTCACTTGGGCCTTAGGATGAAGGAACATTGCCACCGTGCATTGGTGTTCGCCACAAGGCTTAAGAAATTAGGACTCAAGGTGATCTACCCAGGCCTTGAAGACCATCCACAGCATGAATTGTTGAAATCCATAGCCAACAAGGAATATGGGTACGGTGGGCTTCTTTGCATTGACATGGAAACCGAGGAGAGAGCTAATAGGTTGATGAACATCTTGCAAAACTATGCTCAATTTGGTTTCATGGCTGTTAGCTTGGGCTACTATGAGACCCTAATGTCATGCTCTGGAAGTAGCACTAGCAGTGAGATGAATGAAGAGGAGCAAAGGCTTGCTGGAATCTCACCAGGCCTAATAAGGATGTCGGTTGGATACATAGGCACAGTGGAGCAGAAGTGGGCTCAGCTGGAAAAGGCACTTGCTAGATTTAACGAGAAGGCACTACCCTAATTTTATTTCTGTTTCTTTCGGTGTGGTAGGGGTACCGTAAGAAAAACTTGTTGCTGCGCTTCAGTAATGAATAAGCTTCTAGTTTTTGGTTTGTGTTTTAGAATTTTAGTTATTTGGTATTCTCATATGAAGTTTTTGAATTCCGTCGACAATACATGAACCAGAAGAGGAGTAAAATCACCAGTCATATAAACACATTTTCTATTGTTTTTAACAACAATACAACGAAGGCCCCAAACCTAGCATCCATAAACAGCGAACATCTCAAAAAATGCTACATTGATACAAACGATCCTACGCTACAAATGATGCATACGAAGAGCGGAACTCAGATAGATCTGAAACTGGAATAACAAACCTATCATTCTTGGGTTTTCAAAAAGAAAGCAACATATAATTAATTTCATATAAGATTAAATTTACCATTCTTGGGTGTTCTGAAAATTATTCTAACTAACTTTAAAACGCTTCAAATTTTTCATTTATGATTAAATCAAACCAACTAAATTAATTTGATTAAATTTATAAATACACATAAATGAAAAAAGGTCCAAAGTCAATTCAGATGTTATTAAACATTTTTCAAACAAAAATTTTATAAAGGAGAAGTATTGATTTTTTTATTGTTTATTTTTTTTAAAATTCTGTAATATTGCACAGCATAAGAATATATATATATATATAAACAAATTTTGGTTAAAAATTATAACATTTAGTAATATTAATGTATTTAATTATATTAAAGTTTGTAAGTTTTAATAAAAAAATTATTATATAGCATTTATATATATTTTAAATTTGTGCAATATTGTACAAGTTAAATAAATTATTCTAAAAAAATTTTTTTCCTGACATAATTCAAACATTCTTTATACAGAACAAAAAGTGAAATTAATAAAATTACACTAATTTATAACAAATCTAATCATTTTTTAGTTTCTAGAACATGTTGGACAGGATATAGGTAAAATAACCTGTCCTTGTTTTGGTGTGTGGTGAGTATTTCCTAACTACAATTTAATAGGACTTGACTGAGAGAGTAACCATTACATGACTCCTATAAGGATTAAGTTGTTCATTAGAAATAATCTAGACAGAATAGAAACACTGATTTATTATATGTAAAGAACTGCTATGTAAATTCCTACAATTGGTCATTACATTTAATCCAATAATAAATTAGTCATTTAAGACGTTTGTTTAAATTTTAAAATCCGTAAACAAAGGACAAAGTATAAATAAATGATAATCGAACATAGTATAATACATTACTTGGAAGTTAGAACTATTAGGCCTAACTAGAGGACCCAACATTTGCAAAAAGCAATATACTTATTCCAGCAACATACACTAAAATGGGTAGTTCTTGAGTAAAGGAAAAACTGCATGTCCATATCTCAAAGACCAATGGTATGGACACATGTTTAGATTAAAATCATAAAGAACCCTAGGGTCCTACACATTGATGAGTCATAGACCTATGAAAATATCTAAATCCTAAAATTTTGTCAGTAGACCCACTTTCCAACACATTTCCACGAAGACTAGTAGAAAGCGTCATTCGTTGTAAGAAAAAGGCTACATTTTGAGGAGACTTGGAGGGTCATGAGGAGAGCCCCATTCTTTGTCAAAAAAGGCTACATTTCGAGGAGTTTGAAGAGCCATGAGAAGAGCCCTAATTCTTGTAAAAAAAAACTAAAGAGGATTGCCTTTTGAGGAGTTTTTGAGGATTTTTCATGTCCCAGACTAAAAACAGCCAAAACTTGTCAAAAAAAGGAATCGACAAGGGAAATTCTAAGTCCACAAGACAAAGTGGAGCTCACAGAGTTTCCCTAAAACTTGTAAAAAAAAAAAAGAATCAATAAGGGAAATTATTCTAAGTCTACAAGATTTGGGGGTTACAAATTTTCCTTAAAACTTGTCGAAAAAAGGAATCGACAAGGAAAATTAGTCTAAGTCTAAGAGATGACGTGGAGCTCACTAGTTTTCCCTAAAACTTATTGAAGAAGAAGTGATAGGAGAAATTATTCTAAGTCCCAAAGACAAGATAGAACCTAAAGGTGAACAAACATGTCAAAAAGAACTACAAGGTTTGAAGTGATTATCAAACTAGCAGTTACTACTAGTTGAAGGTTAGAGACATGAAGAACTGATCATGGACAACAATAGCTATGGAGAAGGCATGATCAGGAGTAGTTATGGATAATGGGCGACAACGGTTGAGAAGAAGCACGCACAGAAGGCAATTACCAAGAAGTGCCCACGAAAGGAGGAGAGCGGTTCAGATACATTACCTATAAATGTTACAAAGCTTTACATCACATGGAACGACTTTTTACACCAGACACTGCACCTAAAATTCTTTGCAAGCTGAAATTCGACACCAAGCCAAAACACCAGCTACCAGGAGACTCACAGTTGTTGTTGTTCCTAGCGAAAGTCGTACGTTTACATTCTTGCATTTTAATTCTAGCCTGTTTATTTCTAGTTCATTTTATGTTTTCTGTTCCTGCAATTACATTTTTGTTCAATATGTTTCTATAAACTTCTACACCCAGTTCAGTTCTACGTGATCATTATCTACTATTCCTGCTTTAGTCTGCTTTACAACGTTAATTTGAATTGTTACATTAAGAACACACTTAAAAGAACCCAAGAGGACCTAAAATTTGAATTTATTTGTTTACCAGTTGCAATTTTCACCGTAAACAAATTGACATGCTTGGTGGGACATTATTCAGTGTGTTTTGCGTCTGATTGAAAGACTGCTTGCTTTAGTGCATGTTATTACGTAACGGACGTTGTATCATGACTAATAGAGGAAGGAATGGTAATTCTATGAATGATAATTCAAGAAACTTGAGTGATGGCAGCAATGGCAACCCAAAAAATAGTAATGACAATGCTAATTTTTTCTAGAACCAATACTAATGATAGCGTTACCAACGCTATCATCCCCAGTAATGAGTCAAATAATTAGTGTACTGAATAACCCTAAGGTGAGTTTGGGTCAAAGAACGGGTAATCCACCATACAGTTTACCTCCTGAGTTTGTTCCACACATTTTTGGAGTACAAACACACCATAATCCTGTGGTGACAACCGTGTCACCCAGAAGTCACGCCATTCTATCGGGAATGGGTGTGGTTGGCAGAGTACAGGGAACTCAATTTGTGTTAGGAGTTTCGAGCGGGGATTCAATTCTTGCTAACTCTTTCTCGAATGTTGCCTTACATTCCATAAGGCAACAAATGGATGAAAGTAATAACGAAATGGTCAATCCCATAGTTGAAACTACTAATGTCACCTATCAAGTTTTAGCTCAGAAAATGCGTTGAATTACCGAATCTTCGAGGCACTACAAGTCCCAATAGGGCAAAGATAGAACTTTGCCAAAATTGATCGAGATGAACCAATTTTTGATAAAAAAAAAATGGTCTAGTTTTCAACAAAATGGTCCAAATTTCAGCTAAAATGTTCTGAGACAAATTGGGGAAATTTTCAGGTGGACCAACCCTAGATTATTGCTAGAAATCAGAACGCCGACGAAGTGTTAGAGCAAATTTGACAAAATAATGGATGGGGGCATCAGCTTAATCACCAAAACCATAATCCCCAAAATATTGCAAATGTTGTTGAATAGGTCTTGAACCAACACAACTTCGACGTAGGGTACGCTAATAGACCCTATTTCATTTCGGTATTTTTCAAGATGATTTTACAAGCTGAAGTACCCCGAGCTGGAAAGTTCCAAAATTTTCTAAGTTTGTCAGAGAATCCGATGAATCCATTGTTAAGCACATTGCTAGGTATTTGATAGAATGTGAGGATTTAGCTTGAAATGAGGAATTAAAGTTAAAATACTTTCTGATTTTTTTGACTAAGGGGGCTTTCACTTGGTTCATGACCTTACCCCTAAATTCAATTCATAATTAGAATAAACTAGAAAGGAGATTTCACGAACAATTCTTTCATGGTGAAACGAAAGTTAGTCTAATGGACTTAGTTAACGTGAAAAGAATGCATAATGAATCTATTAATGACTATTTGAGCAGATTTTGACAAATGAGGTCAAGATGCTTCATCCAAATTTCAGAATACGAATTAGTCCAAACGGTTGTAGGTGGGTTAGAATATTCGATTAGAGAAAAAATTAATCAACTAACAGTTGAGAGATATGTCACAATTAGCCATGAAAGTGAGGCAGATTGGGCAGCTTAAAGCTGGGAAGTATGCTCCAAGAGAAAAAATGAGAAATTTCCTTGAAAAGATAAAGTTGCTTATGTGGGTCTAGTTGAAGAAAAGCTAGTTAATGAAAATGATCTCGAAGAAGATGTAGATGTTGGGATAAATGAAGTTAAGGTAGCTAAATTAAAACTAGGACCCCCTTATGTTTGTCAATCTCTTAAGTAGTTAGATAACAAAGATAAAACCCGACCTAATAAAAGTTATACATTCAATGTCACTAAAGCTTATAACATTTATGATTTTTTCTGAAAGATGGCCAAATTGAGTTATCTGATTATCATAAGATCCCCACTTTAGAACAAAGAAAGGTAAAAAAATATTGTAAATTTCATCATATTTACGGTCATTGAACTAATAATTGCGTTTGTTTCAGGGATTTGATTTAGAACGCTATTAAGCAAGGAAGATTGAAATTCGAGCAGAAGTCAAAAATATTGATGAAGATTGACTCTGACCCAATTCAAGTTGAGGCCAACTTCGTGGAGCCTCTCGACATACTGCTGGTCGATGTTGCTGATGAAGAGAAGGACTTGTTCGACCTAACTTTGAATGAATTCGAAAAGAAAGGGACACTAGACGACACCCTGGAAAATTTTGAGAAGGAAAATGCATAAATCTTCTCGAAAGCAGGGGAAACACTGCTAGAATTCCTAATTCAGAAGAAGGAAGCAGATAGCAAAGTCATGCTACGTCCTAGATGCAACACTATTTTTGACAAAGCAGTAGCCAAGGCTTTTAAGCAATCTGAGATGAAGAAGCATTACCAGGTGACTACCAACTAGGTGATCACAAAAAACAAAGGGGTCAAGACTCAAAATGCTTCAATTACCATACGAGATCCTCAAATTGTTCAAAACAAGACTTCTGTGCCTCCTCAAAATGTCCCGAGCAACAAATGAGTCTAAAATATGCTGTTTCCAGCTCTAACTCGACCAAAGTGGCAATTGGTCAAAATGGGAGAGCCTTCTCAAACAGCAAGAGTCCCTTAGCCTAAGGTTTTCGCTCAACCTAGATTCTATAACCCACCAGGGAGCTATTTCTAAGCGAAAAGGCCTTATTATAAAACTCCTATGACTAAGACCCAGTGGAGAAGAGCTCAGAGGATTAGGAAAGTTGAGTATGAAGCTCAAACGGCCTAGGAAAGCGTCATGGAAAACATGCAACATACTCCAGTGAGGGTCAAGGCAACTTAATGAAAAGCACCCTAGGTGATTGAATATGACCCAGATGACGAACTGGTAATAGATGTCTTCGAATCAGGATTCTATGATGACCTCAGAGCATATTAGGGGTCGTATCCATGTGACTTGTTGTATACGCCGAGTGTATAAGTGAAGGAGATGAGGATGATTTCTATGCTGATGACGAATCAGACGATAACCTATTGGGTTATTGTTTCTTGACAAAGGATGGATTTCTTGCAAAGACATCGGCTACTTCTGAGAAGCCGACTAGAGAGATGAAGAGCCACATGAAGCCTTTATATGTGGCAATTTGAATAAATGACAAATTTTGAGTAAATAAGGTCCTCGTCAACTCTGAGGCTGCAATTAATCTCATGCCTAGATTCTTGCTAATAAAGATAAAAAAAAAAAGGAAGAGGATCTAATACCCCATAACATGGTGTTGACAGATTATGAAGGAAAAACCTTGAATTCTAAAGAGGTACTGATTGTCAACCTGAGGGTTGGAATTGTGTCTCAAGCAACTATTTTCGTTGGCGAGCTACAATGACACAAGAAACACTTGTCACTTATGATGGAACAATGACACAAGACAAACTTCAACAACTCTTGCAAAAAGTCATAAAGGAACAACCATCACAATTGAAGATACAAAATCGATACTCGTCCCAAAGATAGCCTTAATGCCTCATATAATAGGATATCAACCACTCACCTTTTAGAAGTTTGATGATGCAAGAAGCGCGTATGAACACATTATGACCCTCCTAGGTAATCTATAAGGGTATATTTGGGAAGGGAGTTTTTGGAGGAAAAAGAGGGGAGGACATATTTCTATACTTTAAATTAAAAGAATTATATATCATTTATGATGATATATCAATTTATATCTTTAATTTAAAAATATTAATTTTAAATATACTTATTTAAAATATAAATTTTCCTCTCCCCTTCCTCTTCCTTCTTCAAAACCCCCTTTCCAAACAACCCCTAATTGCATAGAGAAAAAAAGTCTTGTGACTAAAGGAGTTTTCAAAGCCACTCATTAGGAGAGCATTTACTTGGTATGCCAGGTTATGCCTTTATTCAATTAAAAAATAAGAAAAAGTGAATCTAGAGTCATGTATAATCATTGTCATTCCTCACTTTGGAGAGTTAAAAGTGACTTCTAAATTATTTTATTTGATCACTTTCCAAACACCAAAAGAAAAATAAGATGTTTTATTCGACATGTTCATTTCACTAACAAAGACAAAGGAAATGGTGAAGCAAATTGTTTACGGTGAAAAATGACAATTTGTAAACAAATAATCCAAGAGCAATCTGGGGACTGGATTTAGGTCCTCTTTGGGTTCTTTTAAGTGTGTTGTGATTAAATAGATGTCGTAAAACAAATTTTTAAACAGGAATAATATAAGACTGAATTACAACACAATAATGTGCTAAAACAAGAACCAAATTGCAGAAAAGAAATAAGCAAACAAACTGGAATTAAAATGCAGAAAGGTAAATATGCAGAAATTGAAACATATGACTCCTAGCAATGAAAAACAACACCGTGAGTCTCCTGGCAGCTGGTGTATAGTGCGGTGCAGGTTGTCAGCATGCAGAGGTTTTAGGTACAGGTGTCTGGGTGATCGTGCTTTTGGTTGGGGCTTCTTCCATAACTGGTATCACCCACGATCTTTCTTCATGTTGTTGAACCTTTGTCTGGTGGTAGCTGCTGGTAACCGCTTTTAAAATAGCTTGAGTCCTATCAGGACTTCTATTCTTTTTTTTATCAATCGAGCATTTCTGGAAGAAATCTAAGAGGCTCTTTTAGCATTGTGGCCTTAACTTCTTTTTTCGAATAATTTTGGGAGATTTGAGAGCTCTTTTGGGTCTTGATAAATCCATATTTTACTAGTATTTTATCATAGTTTTAATACCTTTAATAAAGAAAACATGTTGGAAAAAGCAGAAAAACTCATAAAAATAATAGAATGATTAAAGTTTTCTCTAAACACAATTGTTTTAAAATTTATGACTTTTTTGTGTAGAAATTAATGATTCCATATTTTTGTAGGAAATTCTGAGCTAAGTTCATGAGGTTGGAAGATCAAAGGAAAGATAGAAGGAAAGTAGCAAAACTGGAATAAGGAACAAGGTTTAATGAAGCAAGAGATGGGCGTGATCACTATTGCTGGTGAAAGTGATCGTTTCAGAGCTTGAAAGTGAAGGGAAATCTGTGCGTGATCACTTTCGCTGATGAAAGTGAGCGTTCCAGAGAAGCTTCATTCATAGCAAAGTGCGCGTGATCATTTTTCTTGGCAAAAGTGAACGTTCCAGAGAGACCTTTAACACTGCAAGTTGCGCGTGTCTACTTTTGTTCATAAAAGTGAACATGCGCAGATCTCGAACCTCAGCGTTGCTACTTTTGTGAAGAAAAGTGATCATTCTAGTCATGAAGAACATCAGAAAGGCCTCTGCGTGACTACTTTTATGAAGAATAGTAATCACGCTAGAAAGATGGGAATTCTATAAATATGAATTAGCTCAGATATCTTGGGATGTTTTGTTCATTTTCACTTTCCACTTGTTTTCTAGTGTTGAGAGAGTCTGAGAGAGAGATTTGGGATTTGAACTTTGAGTAATTGATTCTACTATTCATATAGTGATTGAATGGAAATTTGATTAACTTATTACAGAGGAACTCTTATCAATGGAAGTTGAATTTGTTTCTCAGTCCTGAATCAACTACCAAGGTTATTGACTTCTTAGGGATAAGATATTTTGATCTTGCAATCTTTTGGTTTCTAATGCTTAATGCAACATTTAATTGAACCAGATCTAAGGAATTAGAATGATTTAGTTGAATGTTAGATTCATTGAGTTAAGGAATTAACCTTTGATTAATATAACGTGAAACTGGTTTGCATCCCATCTAAATACTTGAAAGTTCAGAACTTTATTGAATTAACATTGAAGTTTTATTGAAACAAGTCCCTAACTATGTTTTCTACATCTATCAAATACATAGTTTCATCTTCATTGTTCTATTTTCTCTTTTTAGTTTAATATCTGTTACTTTTACTTCCAAACCTCATCTGAAATTCGTGAAGCTCAACTAATTGTGAACTTGTGAAGTGATATTTGAGAACTCTATTCGCTGAGGATGATATTTGGGACTCAAACATAGTTCTAACATTTTATTACTTGTTACAATAACACTAGTACACTTGCTAGTCAAAATTTCTTCTGTTAAGAAAGTGACAAGTTTTTGGCGCCGTTGCTGGGGCATATTTGTTTTCAATATCATTAGTAACAGGAAAATAACTAGATTGAGTGTTTGTTTTCTTTAAATTTTCTGTAATATTAGATTACATTTAAAATTTTTCTGTTTTGCAATCAATTGATAGTTAATTCTGTATTTGTATAGTTTTGAATTTTATAGATTTTATATCATATCAAGTAGTTACTTTGCATTTATATACTGTGAATTAGTGCAGTTTTCTATTTTCTTTCTACTATATCTGTATTTTAATTGTATATGCGTAGCAAAAAAAAAGGTCTACTCTTGTCTTTGGTCCTAACATAGATATAACACTAAGAAGATTAAGGAGGGAGGTTAGAGCAGAAAATTCTTTAGGAGGTGATAGTGATTTAGAGGTTATACATTCTCCAGAGATTCAACTACTCCTATTTCAAATAGAACACATTCATCTGTAGGACAGACCACTCTAGAAATTGAAATGGCAGAACAACATAGGATGAGGACACTAGGAGATTATACAATTCCAAATATGCAAGGCTATAACTCTTCAATAGTTAGACCAACCATTCAAGCTAATCACTTTGAAATAAAACTAGCCTTACTTCATTTGGTATAACAGGATCAATTCTCTAGTGGAATTTCTGATGATCCTAACTTGCATATTTCTAATTTTCTGCAGTTATGTGATATTATAAGGATGAATGGAGTGAGTGAAGATGCTATAAGATTGAGGCTATTTCCATTCTCTCTGAGAGACAAGGCCAAATGTTGGCTACAAGCACAATCTCAAGGGAGCATCACCACATGGACAGAGCTTGTGAACAAATTTTTAACCAAGTATTTTCCTCCATCAAAAGCTGCCAAACTGAGAGGAGACATCACATCTTTTGTGCAGTAGGAAGGAGAATCACTTTATGAAGCTTGGGAAAGATATAAATAGTTGCTGAGAAGATGTCCACACCATTGTATTCCAGAGTGGATGCAGTTGGAAACCTTTTACAATGGAATGAATGTAGTGACAAGAACCATGGTGGATGCAGCTGCAAGAGGTTCTTTAAGCATGAAATCCTTAGAAGAAGCTCAAAGAATTATTGAGATGATGGCTTCATCCTTGTACCAGAATTCCAACTTAAGACATGCAGGAAGAAGTAGTGAAGCAAAAGCTATAAAAATCTTTCTTGCATAGAATCAGCTGCAAAATCAATTATTTTCTGAGCAAATAGCAGCTTTGACTCAGCAAATAAGCAATTTACAAGCTGAAAATGTGGTAACCAATCAATTGAGCTGTGATTTTTATGGAGGGAACCATATTAATGGTGCATGTGATGTACCTACACCACATCCACAAGAGCAAGTTACTTATATAGGGAATTATCAAAGGCAGCAACAATCTTTTTCTCAACAATCATTTCCTCCTGGGTTCCAATATTCAAATAACAGGAATTAATAGTTTTATAAATGGAATCCTCAAAATTCTGCTATGAAAAACACTGATCCCTCTCTTCCATTTTTGAATGCAAGAACTTCATAACAGCAACAATATTTTCAAGGAAATTCTTCTACTCAACCTCAAAGGAGTCAGAATTCAGTCAGACCTATGAATGAAAGAATGAATGAGATTGAAGAAACAATGCTACAATTCATGAAGGTCACTCAAACTAGCATTAAAAATGAAGAAGCTTTCATGAAGAAGTTAGAAACTCAGATTGGACAGTTGGCTGAACAACTAACAAATAGAAATGAAGGGAGATTTCCAAGTAACACAGTGATAAATCCAAAAGAGCAATGTCAAGCTATAACCACAAGGAGTGGAGCTGTGGTAGCCAGTCCAAAACCTGTAGAAAAGAAAGTGAGTAATGCAACAGAAGAACGAAGAATAGAAAGAGATCTGTAGCAAGGAAACTTCAAGTTACTTAAGAGAGACCATTTAGAAAATAAGGTAGAAGCTCATACAAATTCTGAGAGAAAGACCAAGAAGCAGCTTTTTGAGGATGCCTGCAAACCAATAAATCCAAAAAAATATAAGAGGTTGCCTTATCCTCAAAGAGTGCATAATCCTAAGCAAGAGGAGCAGTTTGAAAGATTTCTGAATGTGTTCAAGAAATTGTATATCAACATTCCTAAAAGAAAGCTTCCTAAAAAACTCAAGGATCCAGGATCATTCAGCATACCTTGTGAGATAGGAAATTGTACTATGGGAAAGACATTGTGTAATTTGGGAGCAAGCATTAACCTAATGCCATTAGCTATCATGAAGACGTTTAGAATAGAAGAAGTGAAACTAACCAACATTACATTGCAATTAGCTAATAGATCATATACTTATCCCTATGGAGTGATAGAAGCTTTGTTGGTTAAGATTGATAACTTCATTTTTCCTGCAGACTTTGTCGTTCTAGATATGGAGGTGGACACGAACATACCTTTGATTCTAGGCAGACCATTCCTTGCAACTGGAAGAGCTCTTATTGATGTGCAAAAGGGAGAGCTCATGCTTAGAGTGCAGGATGATAATGTAATATTTAATGTTTTTGAAGCATTAAAATATCCAATTGATGATAACACATGTATGAGAGTGGATATACTGAATTCTTTTATTACTCCTTATCCTCTTGATGAATTTGATGAAATTTTTGCGTTGAGAGAAACCATAGCTGCAGGAAATACTAAATCTGTGATGCATAAAGAAGAATATCTTATGGAAATTGAACAACAATTGGAATCTCTATCAGTTCTAACCCCTGCAGAAAAATCAATCAAGGACGAACTGAAAAAGGAAGTAGAGGAAGAACAAACTCAGAAGTTAGAACTCAAGCATATGCCTTCTCACTTGAGGTATGCATTCTTGGACCAAAATCACAAAAATCCAGTCATAATCAGCAATGAACTCAAGGAAGAAGAGGAAGAAAAGTTGTTGAGAATCTTGAGAGCACACAAGTCAGCATTAGGATAGAGCATAGCAGATTTAAAAGGTATTAATCCAGCCTTTTGTAAACACAAAATTTTATTTGAAGAGAAATTTAAACCAATTGTGCAGCCTCAAAGAAGACTAAACCCTTCCATGAAGGAAGTGGTAAGAAAGGAGGTCATGAAACTCTTGGATGCTGGAATTATATATCCCATTTCAGACAGCAGTTAGGTAAGTCCTGTACAAGTGGTACCTAAAAAGGGAGGAATGACTGTGGTACCAAATGAAAAAAATGAATTAATACCTACTAGGACAGGTACAGGATGGAGGTTGTTCATAGATTATAGAAGATTGAATGATGTGACCAGAAAAGACCATTTTCCTTTGCCTTTTGCAGACCAAATGTTAGAAAAGTTGGCTAGTCATGCATTTTATTGCTTTCTAGATGGATACTCTGGCTATAATCAGATTGTTGTGGATCCAATTGACCAAGAAAAGACTGCATTTACTTGTCCCTTGGAATATTTGCATATAGAAGGATGCCTTTTGGGCTTTGTAATGCTCTAGCCACATTTCAAAGGTGTATGCTTGCTATTTTTTCTGACTTGGTTGAGAAAATAATTGAAGTATTCATGGATGATTTTTCTGTGTTTGGAAATTCATTTGATGACTACCTATCTAATCTATCCACTGTTTTGCAGAGATGCCAAGACACCAACTTGATGTTGAATTGGGAAAAATGTCACTTTATGGTGCAAGAAGGAATAGTGGTTGGCCATAAGATTTCAGTTAGAGGGATGGAGGTTGATTAAGCTAAAATAGAAGTGATTAGTAAACTACCTCCACTTGTGAATGTAAAAGGAATTAGAAGCTTTTTAGGCCATGCAGGATTTTATAGGAGGTTCATCAAGGATTTTTCTAAAATCGCAAAACCTTTTAGTGACTTGCTTGTGAAGGATGCTAAATTCATGTTTAATGAATCATGTCTGCATGCCTTTTCTATTTTAAAAGAGAAATTAATTTTTGCTCCAATACTTGTTAAACCAGACTGGACTTTACCATTTGAGATTATGTGTGATGCAAGTGACAATGTAATGAGTGCTATATTAGAACAAAAGAAAGATAAAAGACTACATGTGATTTACTATGCTAGTAGAGTCCTAAATTCTGCACAGATTAATTACACAACCATTGAAAAAGAGTTGCTTGCTATAGTGTTTGCTTTTGATAAATTCAGATCTTATTTGGTAGAAAGTCTTGCCATTTTATTCATGCAAATTTTTGAAGTAAATTGTGAACTAAATTGATGAATATTATCACTTTACTTCCTTGGTGAGACTTGAACCTTTACATTTTTTATGTGTGACTAATCTCAAATTCTGATTCACTTTCTAGAACTTGCTTTGTTTCTCAACTAAATATGTTATTTTACACTAATTACATAAAGGATGGAGGCCATTGTTCAGATTCACCTAGTAAGCCAAATAAACCTCCTTTTATTCTTGTATATGCTAGTTAACCCCCTTTGAGCTGATAGCCTTTCTTTGATCAACCTCAATACAAGCTTCCCTGGAAAAACCATTTCACTTATTCAAATGGAAAAGAAGCAAATTGAGTTTAGTCAAAGATAAGTTTTAAAACTAAGTTTGGGGTAGTATCATGTTTTTAGTGCATTACTTGAGGACAAGTAACGTTCTAATTTTGGGGTGGAACACCAGGTAGAGGATAGAAAGAGAATAGCAGAGTCAGAAAAGTCATACAGAGAAAATGAAACAAAATTTGAAAAAGAAGCAAAAAGTTGCAAATAGAAAAACGAAAAAGGAATAAAAAGAAAATAGCAAATCAAAAAGGAAAGAAAAATTGGTGAATCATTCTACAGAATTAAAGTTATGTTTTGATTTAATTGTGTTTGATATAGAATAGAAACAGATGATGCAGTCCTATGCTAAGTTTAGAGCTTATCTACTCAAATTGCACCTTTTCTGTTTGGAATCAGCTGCATTGTTGTCTTTAATTCATTGAAATCATACCTGTCCTTAAGCCTCAATATTACCTGAAAAAAGTCTTCTTGATATGTGATTAATTGTAAATTTGCAAAGGAGGTAGAGAATATAGGCAAGCTTATGGCAGAGTTTGATGAATTTGGTGATGCTGAGAGCAAACACAAACTTAAACACTAACTGAGTTAGAGAAACACTTTCTGAGAGCTGTGATAATATTTCTCAACTCTGTTTTGCTTGCAACTTTAATGATTTGCTTGACTGAAATGAATGAGATTTTGCAGCAAAAAGGATGATTCAAGTGTGACTGTCATGATGAAGAATTGGTGAATGACTTAGTGAGAAAATAATTAGAATGGATTGAAGTGGAATGAATTTTGAAAATCTGAATTGTTCTGATATGTAAAAAGTTCTTATTATGAATTTCAATTGATGAATGAATTCATGCCCTTAATATATTTTGATTTACTTGAGGACAAGCAAAAATTCAAGTTTGGGATGGTGATAAATCCATATTTTACTAGTATTTTATCCTAGTTTTAATACCTTTAATAAAGAAAACATGTTGGAAAAAGCAGAAAAAATAAAAATAATAGAATGATTAAAGTTTTCTCTAAACACATAGTTGTTTTAGAATTTATGAATTTTCTATGTAGAAATTAATGATTCAATCATATTTTTGTAGGAAATTCTAAGCTAAGTTCATGAGGTTGGAAGATCAAAGGATAGATAGAAGGAAAGTAGCAAAACTGGAATCAAGGAACACGGTTTAATGAAGCAAGAGATGGGCGTGATCACTATCGCCGGTGAAAGTGATCGTTCCAAAGCTTGAAAGTGAAGGGAAATTTGCATGTGATCACAATCGCTGATGAAAGTGAGCGTTCCAGAGAAGCTTCAATCATAGCAAACCACGCATGATCACTTTTCCTGGCAAAAGTGAACATTCCAGAGAGACCTCTAACATTGCAACTTGCACGTGTCTACTTTTGTTCATGAAAGTGAACACGTACATATCTTGAACCTCAGCGTTGCTACTTTTGTGAAGAAAAGTGATCATTCGGGTCATGAAGAACATCAGAAAGGCCTCTACATGACTACTTTTATGAAGAATAGTGATCACGCCAGAAAGACCTCTAACATTGCAAAAGTGAACGTTCCAGAGAGACCTCTAACATTGCAACTTGCACGTGTCTACTTTTGTTCATGAAAGTGAACACGTATATATCTTGCACCGCAGCGTTGCTACTTTTGTGAAGAAAAGTGATCATTCGAGTCACGAAGAACATCAGAAAGGCCTCTGTATGACTACTTTTATGAAGAATAGTGATCATGCCAGAAAGGCGGGAATTCTATAAATATGAATTAGCTCAGATATCTTGGGATGTTTTGTTCATTTTCACTTTCCACTTGTTTTTTGGTGTTGAGAGAGTTTGAGAGAGAGATTGGTGACAAACAACAAGCTTCAAATCTTGAGGAATCGAATTGAAGATTAGCTTGAAGATGTTTCTTCGTTCATCTTCTTCTTCTCTTTCTAATGGTTGCATAAAATCTTTGTAGTTAGGGATTGTGAATATGAAATGGAAGTGTTGAATTGATTTTGAATCTGAACTTTGAGTATTGGATTGGATTGAGTAATTGATTCTACTATTCACATAGTGATTGAATGGAAATTTGATTAACTAATTACAGAGGAACTCTTATCAATGGAAGTTGAATTTGTTTCTCAGACCTGAATCGACTACCAAGGTTATTGATTTCTTAGGGATAAGATATCTTGATCTTGCAATCTTCTGGTTTCTAATGCTTAATGCAACATTTAATTGAACAAGATCTAAGGAATTAGTGTGATTTAGTTGAATGTTAGATTCATTGAGTTAAGGAATTAACCTTTGATTAACATAACATGAAATTGATTGTCATTCCATCTAATTACTTGAAAGTTCAGAACTTTATTAAATCAACACTGAAGTTTTAGTGAAACAAGTCCCTAACTATGTTTTTACATCTGTCAAATACATACTTTCATGTTCATTGTTCTATTTTCTCTTTTGAGTTTAATATCTGTTACTTTTACTTCCAAACCTCATCTGACCACTATTATTGCTAAAAAGCATTATTGTAGTGCTTTTAGCCAGTATTTCAACAACTTCTTGAACCTTCATTCTTTTACTCCTCAACTTGCTCCTTTTTCTGCTCAAAAGGTGGGGCCAATCTAGTTTAAGTGCCCTTTTCCCTCAAAAACTCCAGGCGCTCAAGTTGAGAGTTTGATAACTTGGAGGCAGTTTCTTTCTTGTCAATTGTTGTTTTGTAGTTTCACTCCTCAGCCATATCAGGTGGTAGCTTATCAGCCGAATTTGGTAGCTTGACAATCTAGTTTAAGCCAACTCAAACCTGTTCTCATGCTTCAAGGGACAAACCAACATGTCCTAGATAATGTTGAAAAGAGCATTGATGATTTGAACAAGGCCATAAGTTTTTTTGGAAAACGAAGGCTCGAGTTATCCTCTATAGAGTTTAAGCTTTCATACCACTGCACACAAGCTTTTCAACACTGGTGGTCTAGCTATTATTAAAAGCTTGACCTTTCTGTCGAGGAGTTTAATAAGAGGATGACTTCTACTTTTTTGTATTTCAGAAGGGAGATCCAAAGGCCAAGACGAGAGGTACGCATATTTGAGAAATTCAATCTTTTGAACGTTTGTTTAAAGTTCTTTATTTACCTCAAAGAATATCTTAAACCATTTTGAAGTTACTATTTCTCTAAGGGAGAAAATGCTAGAGAGGGTAAATAGATATCAAGAATTTCACCCTGTTGAACAAGTTTTGGAAGAGACTCTTTACAAAAAATTTTGCCCTAGCTTTCCACCTTTACCAAACTGTGATTTTGCTTTAACCTTGCTAATAATTTCTCCCAAATGGGTAGATTTACCCTTGGCATTTTTGAATGAATTAGCTCTGCCTCGAAATAGAGTAACAGCCACGAGATTTACTTTAAAAACTTTTCACCTCCTTCATCTCGATATTTCAGATGTGAGAATTCTTACAAAGTTCAAATACAGTAAGGTTTTGCTAATTTTTCTTGAGGCTTGTTTTATATTTTGGCCATTAGTTTGACTTTGAGTTATTTTTGTCTTGCAACGCTACCCACAAAACCTTTTATTGGTTGATATGTCCAGGAGGACTGGGGGGAGGATGAACCCCCTAAGAAAAAGTAGAAATCTGGTAAAAAAGGTTCTTCTTCGTTTGCTACCCAAAAGGGTTCTTTGTCTACACCCCAAACTGTTTCTGGGGTTTCTAAAGTGAGTATTAGATTTGGGTTTGAGTCCTTTCAACATAGTTCTTATTCAATGACTTACATTTTCAACATAGTTTTTACGAAATCCAAAGTTCGTGTCGAAATGGCTATTTCGACTCCTATGCAGCCGACACCTGATCAACCCTCTCACACATAAGCTGAGGTAAATCTTGATGTGCTAATTTTTCAATTGATGAATATGCCCTTTTCGAGTGGATTTTAATTCTTTCTTTATGGCAGGTTTCGATTGATGACACTCCAAGTGTCAATTTGCCCCCCAGGGTCCAAAAAATGCCTAAAAAATGTTTGACCCCTATCCCTAAGGAGTCTAAAAAAAGCTCGAGAAAGGAACCTGAAGCAGCTCCTCAGGTCTTAGCGCAGAGGGATGAAAAAGATGCTTCATCTTCGAGTTATGGGACCTCGAGTTCTTCTTCAGGGGATGATACTTCGAGCTCAGTAAGCTTGAGCTCTGAAGACTAGATCCAACCTGGTCAAGCCCCTTTGGTAAAGACCAATTTTACTCAAAATATTTCTTTATATTTTGAGTTCTATTCTAACTTTTTCTTCTCTTTTCTAAGTGCCTCTCACATCTCAACAAACATCCCCTCCAGGCTCACCTGAGATTTATGTTATTAATTATCAATCGGAAGAAGAGGCGCCTTTGCGTGAAGTTCGTCCAATTCCTGTTGAGAAGGGGCCCAAGTTCTTGAAAATCCTCCAATTTCTGTCGAAGGTCCCTCTAACCTATCAATCGCACCACCAAAATCATTTGTAAACTCTGAAATAAATTTTGATGATTTCAATGCTATGGTAGAAGAAGACCCAGAAGGGGCCATCGACAAGCTTTTGGCTTGTACCTTCACATTTTCATTATCAAGGACGCCTTCAGGATCACACTTCAAAATTTCCAAACCTACTAAGCCTACTGGAAAATTACTCAAAGAGCTCAAGGCTTTAGTTTTTGAGACCAATTTCATGAATAATTTGCCTACCAATAAAGTTTTGGTCTCAAAAGTTAAAGATCTATTGACATCGTTGAAGCAACAAATCTCTCCATTTCCTGAGGGACTTCAACGTTTTGAAACCCTCTTTGTCGATTACTTGGCCATCATGGATCAAATCTCGGTGGTTGGTGTCCAATAGAATAGAGAGCAAGCGATTAAGGACTCTGCTCTTGAGAAATTGAAAGAAGCTCAAAATGGGCTGAGTAAACTTAAGGAGTCAACAACAAATGCCGATTTGAAGAGAAAGGAAGTGAAGGTCAGGATGATCGATTTGGAAAAACAACTCGAACGAGCTTGGAAAAATGACGAGATGCTGGACAAGGCCACTGAGGCTTGTGAAAGGAATAGACAAGTCGTTATCGAAAATGTGAAGACTATCACAGTGGAGAGGACTCGAGCTATAGAGAACATTTCTAGTTTAGATGCTTAGTGCACGACTCTCGAGACTAGATATCAGAGTTTGAGGGTCACATTTACTGAAATGCGCTCAAAACCTCCATCTTAGTTTTTTCACTTTAAGTTCTTTGTAAATAGTTTGAATGTAATTACTCGAATTCATTTATTAATGCACTATTTTCTTGGCTTCTTTTGACTTGATTTATTGCTCGAGCTTATCTTTATTTACCGTGATCAAGTTATTTTAATTTTATGCACTTCTGGTTTGTATGCTTTCAAGTATTTACCGTTAATGGACATAATTTGACTATTAGTCCCTAATTCTTTAATTGAATACGCGTTATTTGAAAACACGCTTTCTATCTCAAACGGGCCTTCCCAATTTGGCGACCATTTTCCAAACCTCTTTGATTTTTTCAAACGGTAAAATAACTTTCCACACTAAGTCACCAACATGGAATAACTTGTATTGAACCTTTTTTTTGTATGATCTCAAAATTCTTTCTTTTTGTTGAATCATTTATTCTAAGGCACTTAACCGAATTTCATCTAGATCATTTAGTTCATCAAACATTAAGGTTCAATAATCATCATCGGATAATTCAAATTGTCGTTGTAACCTAACTGATTGTAGGTTAACTTTCACAAGTAATACAGCTTTGTGGCCATAAATTAATCGAATGAGGTTGTTCCTTTGGCTTCTTTTGGGGAATTTTTGTACACCCATAATATTTGACTTAGGGTTTCATGCCAACTTCTTGGCTTTGACCCAATGTGTTTCTTGATCAACTTTATCAAGATTTTATTTACTGCCTCTACTTGACCGTTGGCTTGAGCATAATATGGTATCGAAGTTACCATTTTTTATTTTTAATGCTTCAACATACTGGGTTACTTTTCGACCAACAAAAATAGTCCATTGATCTATTAACATTCGACTAAGATAATAAACAACTCTTTTAGCCCCATTCTTGTCTTCTTGTGCTAGCATGCTTCCAATAGTTTCTTCTAATGTTGAAATGTACAGCTTTAAAGGGGGGACCTTTCATTGGCAGGACCATTACTGGTGGTCTTGTCAAATATTGCTTAATCTCCTCGAAGACCCTTTGATGCTCGGTTTCCCATCGAAATCCCTCCTTTTTCTTCAACCTTAGCAAAGGTGAGAAGATTTCTGTCTTCTCGGAAAGGTTAGAAATGAATCTTCGTAAGAAGTTTATCTTCCCCAACAATGATTGAAGCTATTTTTTAGTCGAAGGTGTTTGTGTCTTGAATATTGCTTTGGCCTTATTCTTGTCGATTTCAATCCCTTTCTGATGGACAATGAAGCCAAGAAATTGTCCTGCATTAACACCAAAAGCACACTTTAGAGGATTCATTTTCAAACCATATTTTTGTATTCTTTCAAATGCTTGTCGAAGATGATTAACATGGTTATTTTTACACTTATATTTCACAACTATGTCATCAATATAAACTTGCATGAAATCACCAATTATATCGTAAAAAATAGTGTTTGTTGCCCTCTAGTAAGTGGCTCCGACATTTTTTTTATCCCGAATGACATTATTACCCATTCGTAAGTTCCTAAAGCCCCTGAGCATCGAAAGGTTGTTTTTGATATATCCTCTTCAGCAATAAAGATTTGATTATACCCTGAATATCCATCTAATAGACTTAGAATTTCATTTCCAACTACTGAGTCTACTAACATATCGACTACCAGCATGGGGTATTCGTCTTTTGGTGTAGCAGTGTTTAGATTTCAAAAATCGATACAAACTCTAAGAGACCCATTTTTCTTAAATACAGGAACTATATTTGAAATCCAATCGACATACCTATCTGTTCGGATGAGCTTTAAAGAGCCTTTTGATCTCTTCCTTGATTTTTGGCAAAACCTCTAGCGCAACTCTCCTTGGCGGTTACTTCACTGACCTCTTTTCTGGTCGAATTGGCAGTCGATGTTCGACTAACTATCTCAAAAGGCTAGGTATCTGGTCGTAATCCCATGCAAAGCAGTTCTTAAATTCTCTTAGTAACATGATTAATTGGTCTTTTACCTTTTCATCAATAAATTTACTAATTCAACCTAGGCTTCTTTTCATCTCCAAGGTTTACTTCTTCTAAGGGATCTTGCGCCTCCATTTTTGGGCTTTTCGAGCTGTATCTTGCTCGAAGCCAATCGGCGAGTCATCATAAATGCAATCTAGCCAAGTTTCATTACTTTCAACCTTTGGGGCCGAATCTTCTTGTATCATACAAGTCTTGATAGTTGTTCTCTTCTACTCGATTGAATAAGTTGAATTCTTAATGGCCGAATCTAGTGAATCGGCCTCTACTCCTTCAACTGCTTTTATGATGTGGGCCTCCTACATCTTTAATACGAAGTGGTGCAATATTAGCGAAAGACTTATCAAAATCTTGCTATTGAGGTTGCTAACATGCACCTCAACCTTGAAATAGCTCTGATCTCTGTCGACGTACTCCAGTACCCCATCATTGTTCCAAAGACACAGTTTTTGATAGAGTGATGACGATATTGATCCGACTCCGTGGATTGATAGCTCATATTTTGTTCCCACATTTATAGTCTTAGTGCATCCTTTATATGTCTTTTCATTCCCTTATTTCTTCCATTTAGTGTGTTTTTTCATTTTGCACTTTAATTAGGAATTTCTTGTAAATACTCATGTTTTGCTTTTCTGACCTTTGTTCACTAAGTTGGCCATGACTTTTTCTGTAGGTATCCTTTTTGGCTGATTCTTTTTGCATTGGATCCTTACTTCTGGGGCTTCAATTTGGACATTTGGATCATGCTTTTGGATTTTGGAGCTATTTTCTATGATTTTTAGAAGTTTATACTTTTAGTTTGACTTTTTGTATTGATTTTGTTTTGTCTTTCTTTTTTGGTTTCGTTGAATTTATTTTCGGCCCAGCGTTGGCCCATTTATCTTATTCATCTAGGACTATTATTTATAGAGGCCAGAGGATGATTTGGAAGCAACTTTAATTTATTTTTTTGTTTTTCCAGTTTGTAGAACTTTCCCGCTTCCAATAAACTCTCATTTTTTTTTTACCCATTCGTCTTATTTTCTTGCACCTTTTCACTTCGAATTCGTGTTCCTCTGCATTTACAATTGAAAGGTGTTCAAGTTTCTACAATTTCAAGATGTTTTCTTCTACGTTTCTTAGTCAATTACATTGCCAAAGTTCGGATCGCATCTGTTTAAGATGTTTGTGATTGCTTCGAGGTTGTTTTCTGACCTTACTTATTTACAATTGCATAGAAAGGATGATTCAATTGAATTGTGTCTCTTGTTCTTGATCGTATAACAAGAAATTGATTAATTGATTGTTGTGCAGAAGAGATTTAAATGAATTCGGTTTAATCACTTACGTTTATGTTTTGTGTGTTCTAGATCTTTGATTGTGTTTGATCATTCTCGATTTTCATTCTCGGATTTGATTTACTTGCGATTTGATTTACTTTACTCGCAATTTAATTCTCTGTAATTGTAATTTAATCACAAAACTCCCCTAAACATACAACTCTTTTCTGCATAATTGATATTGAAACAATGTGCATTTGCATCCTTGTGAGAGATGACCTAGGTTGCTCTCTAAACTGCATATTTTTATGAGGAATCTAGTTACTTTTGATACCACTGCAACATGGATATCATGGATCCATTACCTTCCAAGCAATAAATTGTAACTTGTTTTAGAAGTTACCACCACAAAAATGGTTGCTCGAGACACAAACCCAACTCTTAGATTGATGATTAAAGCCCTTTTAGAACTCGAGGTTTTTCCCTCATTATCTGTCAGTACTAAGTTGTGAGGCAACAAATCTTCTTCAGATTTCTTGATCTTTTTCAGCAAAAAACTGGACATGATGTTAATGGCTACCTTAGAATCGATGAGAACTTTGTTAACTCAAAATTTCTCATGATTCGAGCCGCAATGTACAGCGGCTTCATATGACTCTTCATTTCACGCGTCGGCTTCTTGAAGGTAGTTGATGATTTGGCAAGTGAACCATCTTCTGCCAGATAACAATAACCCCAAGGGTTGTTATTAGGTTCATCATTAGCATAAAAGTCGTCTTCGTCACCTTCGCCGATTCCTTCGGTGTACTTAGCAGGTAACACCGACACCACTCCAAGGATGTCTTCAAGATCATCGTCAAACCCTGAATTGAATACATCGGTGATCAATTCATCATCCGGATCATATTCAATCTCTAAACCCTTCATCTTCAAGTTCTTTTTCTCAACTGGTGCTTTTTCTTGAGTTGTTTTGACCTCAATCCTAACTGGGGTCTGACGGAACTTCCTTGGGCTAACTGGACTTGGATTTGAGCTCGAACTTGAGCCTGAGCTTGGGCTAAGGCTTGTGCCTCATACTCAGCTTTTCTGACTCTCTGAGCCCTTCGCCACTGAGTCTTAGTCATAAGGGCCTTATAGTAAGGCTTTTTCGACTGAAAGTGTCTCCCTAAGGGATTATGAAATCCAGTTTGAGCAAAAATTGAGGTTGTGAAAGAAGGCTGGGGCATGACAGTTGTTTGTGAAGGTTCGCCCATTTCGACCGATTACCACTTTGGTCGAGTTAGTGATGGGTGCAGCACATTTTGGACCCACTTGTTGCTCAGGACATTTTGAGCAGGCATAAAGGTCCTGTTCTAAACAACTTGGGAATCCCGTATAGTGATCGAAGCATTTTGTGTTTGAACTCCTTTATTCTTGGTGATCACTTGATTAGTAGTCACCTAACAATGTTTCCTCATTTCAGAGTGCTTGAAGGCTTTGTCCGCCGCTTTATCGATTACGACACTACACCTTAAACATAACATGACTTCACTGTCAACTTCTGTCTTTCGAGTGAAAACATCCAGCAATGAATCTCCTGCTCTTGGGAAGATTTTAACTTCTTCTTTCTCGAAGATTTCCAAGGTGTCATCCGAAGACCCTTTTCTCTCTACCTCCTCTAGAGCTTGATCGAACAGCCCCTTTTGTTTCTCAACCACATCGACCATCAGTATGTCGATAGGTTCCACAAAGTTAGCCTCAACTTGCATTGGATCAGACTCAATTTTCATCAACATTTTTGGTTTTCGCTCGAATTTCAACCTTCCTTCTTTAATATCATTCTGAATCAGATCCCTAAAACAAACACAATTATTAGTCCAATGTCCATACACATGATGAAATTTATAATATTTTTTACCCTTTCTTTGTTCTAAAGTCGGGATTTTATGATCATCAAACAACATAATTTGCCCATCTTTGAGTAAAATATAAAAAATATGATCAACTTTAGAAACATCAAAAGCATAACTCTTATTAGGTCGAGTTTTATCCTTAGTTTCGAGTGGTTTTAGATATGATAAACATAGGGGGTTCTGGTTTTAGTTCGACTACATTCACCTCATTTACTCCTAAATCGACGCCTTCTTCGTCAATATCATTCTCGCTTCCTACGTCTCCCTAAGCGAGACTTATGTAAGCCACTTTATCTTTTCAAGAAAATTTCTCAATTTTCCTAGGAGTATACTTCTCAGCCTTAAGTTGCTTGATTTGGCTTACTTTTGTCGCTAATTGCGACATGTTTCTTAGCTGCTGATTAATTAGTTTTTTTCTTATTAAGTATTCTAACCCACCTACAGCCATTTGGACTAATTAATATTCTGAGATTTGGGTGAAGCACCTCAACCTCATCTATTGAAACCTACTCAAATAATTATAAATGGATTCATTATGCATTCTTTTTATATTCACTAAATCCATTAAGTTAACTTTCGCTTCACCACGAAAGAATTGTTCATGAAATCTCCTCTGTAACTAATTCTTATGAATCAAATTTGGGAGCAAGGTTATGAACCAAGTGAAGGCCCCCTTAGTCAAAGAACTAAGAAAGTACTTCAACTTTAAGTCTTCATTTCGAGCTAAATCCCCACATTTTATGACATATCTAGCTATATGTTCAAAAGTGGATTCATCGGTTTCTCCGGCAAATTTTGAGAATTTTGGGACTTTCCAACCCCGAGACAGTTTAGCCTATAAAATTGCCTCAGAAAATGTTGAGACAAAGTGGGGTCTATTAGCATACCCTATGTCAAAACTATGTTGGTTCAACACTTGTTTGACTACATTAGCAATGTTTTGGGGATTCGGGTTATTTTGTTGGAAAAATGGATGCCTTCTACATTGTTTTGCCTAACTTGCTCTAGTATTTCATCAGCATTCTGATTTCGAGCAATAATGAAAGGTTGATTTACCTGTAAATCACCCTTGTTTTGTCTCGAAAGATTTTGGTCAAAATTTTGACCAATTTTCTCGACTAAAGTATTCTGATTTCTAGTGAAAATTGGGGGTTGGTCCACTTGGAAATTCCTCTCGTTTTGTCTCAGAAGGCATTGATCAAAATTTGGACCAGTTTCCTCGGCGGTTGGACCATTTCAATCAAAATTGGGTACATTTTAATCAGGATTTCGGGCAAAATTTTGCCCTTGTCTTACAAGGACTTAAGTTGCCCTAAATACATTAGCAACTCGACGCATTTGTTCAGCCAAAACTTAATAGCTGGTATTCATAGTTTCCACTATGGGATTCAACACAGTGGTCATCTGATGGGTCAGCATATTGACCATCTCGTGATTACTCTTATCCATTTGTTGTCTCATAGAATGTAAGGCAACGTTCAAGAAAGAGCTAGTAGGCAATGATTCCCCGCTCGAAGCTCCAAACGCAAATTGGGCTCCTGGTATTCCTCCAATTGTACCTATTCCCGATGGAATGGTATGAACCACACCTATTCCCGGTGGAATGGTGTGACTTTAGGGTGACACGGTTGTCACCACAGGGTTGGAGTAGGTTTGTACTCCGAAAATAGGCGGCATTAACACAGGAGGCAGGTCGAATGGCTAATCACTCAGCCTTGGCTTGGGCCAAAATTCATGTCGGGATTGGTTAGCACAATGGCCATAAATTGGCTAACTACTAGGGATGATGGCGTAGGTAACGCCGTCGTCGGTGTTGGTTGTGTGGCAGTGTTAGTGCCGCCACTTACAATATCTGGGTTAGTATTACTACCATCACTTCTAGAATTACCATTCCTAGAGCTAGAATCACTATTCCTTCCTCTATTAGCCATAAGACAATGCCTGTTACATAATATCATGCAACAAAGCAATCAAACATTTAATAAACACACAAAATACAGTCCCATTGTGCGTGCCAATTTATTTACGGTGAAAAATGATAATTTGTAAACACATAATCCAAGAGCAATCTGGGGATTGGATTTAGGTCTTCTTTGGGTTCTTTTAAGTGTGTTGTGATTAAATAGATGTCGTAAAACAAATTGTTAAACAGGAATAATATAAGACTGAATTACAGCGTAGAGGTTTTTACAATAATGTGCTAAAACAAGAACCAAATTGCAGAAAAGAAATAAACAAATGAACTAGAATTAAAATGCGGAAAGGTAAATGTGCAAAAATTGAAACGTACGACTCCTAGCAATGAACAACAACACCGTGAGCCTACTGGTAGCTGGTGTCTGGCACAATGCAAGTTTTCAGCGTGCAGAGGTTTTGGGTGCAGGTGTTTGGGTGCCAAAAGTCATCCTCCATAAAATGAAGCTTTGACATATTTATAGGCAAGGTAAACCACCACAGTTCTCCTCTTTTCGCGAGCACTTCTCAGTAACTGCCTTCAACTGTTGCCCATTATTCACGATTGCTTGTGATTGTGCTTTTGGTTGGGGCTTCTTCCATAAAAGCTATCACCCACGATCTTTCTTCATGTTGTTAAACCTTCATCCAGTGGTAACTGCTGGTAACCTCTTTTAAAATAGCTTGAGTCCTATCAGGACTTCTGTTTTTTATCATTCAAGCATTTCTGGAAGAAATCTAAAAGGCTCTTTTAGCATTATAGCCTTAGAGTAATTTCCCCTCAACTTCTCTTTTCGACTAATTCTAGTGGATTTGAGAGCTCTTTGGGTCTCGTGGACCTACCATATTTCCTCATCTCATTCCTATTTTTTGAGCAGTTATGAGGAGAAATTGGAGTTTGACCAGGTTTGTGGACTTAAAATATTTTTTGATCACTTCCTGTTTCTCGAGCAATTCTGGATGTCAGGGGCTTGAAAATCTTCTAAAAATGCCTCAAAAGGCCTCTCGTCTTGTGAACTTAGAATACTTTCTTTGTTAGTCTTATTTTGATTGTTTTTAGCTATTCTCAGTCCAGGTGCTAGGAAACCCTCAAAATCACCTTGAAAAGACCTTCAGTCCCATGGACTTAGAATAATTTTTCTACTATTCTCCTATCTTTCGAGCAGTTTTGAGAGAAATCAAGGGTATGACAAAAACCTCTAAAACACCTTGAAATGTAGTCTTTTTTGGAAAACCTCTTCTTGAGTTCGAGCATACTTTTCAATAAAGGGTGAGGCTCCTTCTTTGACCCTCTGAAACTACTCGAAATGTTGTTTCTTCCACTAAGGTTTTATAACATAAAAAATTTTCCTTACCCCAAACACAAATATTATAAATTAACTTTAAAGATAAGTATACAACCTTTGACCTTTTAATTTGGTATTTTACTTTATTTCATATATATGCCTACTAATGAGGTATGTTTTGAAAGGAATTTATCCAATGCTTATGGAGAACAACTGACATAAAAGCAAGTACTTTGAAAGGATGCAAGAAGACAAAACTCATTAATTGAATAAGAAGCAATGAAACACTTCATTGGACTACATGAGCATCTTTTGAGGTACACTTTCCTAATGACCTATTCCTTTCTTCCAATAAAGCAACCACATCTTATAATTAAAAAGAAAGAAGACAAGACAATGAAAATTGTACTTGTAACATCTCTAATTTCATATTCAATTTATATAATAACATTACAAAATAAAAGAAATAAAATAAATTTTTCTTAAGACATGTAGTATGAAAATGTAATGAAATTAAAAAAATTTTGTAAATAAATTCTACACGAAACTTTACAAAAATATTAGAAATAACAAATAATAAAATGTTCCTTAATAATTAAATTTACACTGAAAGTTGTAATATCTTTATTCTTTTTATTCATAAATTTTGATAAAACTTAATTAAAATAGGTAACATTTAGATGAATTAGGAAAGGTTCATGTTGATTTAAATCTTAAAATAATAAAAGTTATCAAAATCTTAAAACTTTAGAGATAAATCTCATTCATAATATAAAAATATATTTTCACAATTTAAATTTAATATTAAAAAAATAAGATTGAGAGAATTAACTATTAAATATTACAAATATAATTCAAATTATTATTTACATTAAACTTTATCAAACATTTTAAGTGTCTAAATTTGACGTCAAATTGTTTACATAACAAAATCAATTTCTAACTAAGACTTAATCAAAATTATTATAACCTTAATACAATTTCTAAAAAGGGTTGTAAGGGTGAGTATTTAACCCCCTCCCTCACACTAAATCCTTTATTTTATGAATAAAATAGTAATACAGAAACATTCTTAAATACAATACATCAACATAATACTAGTTTGCATATTATATTAATGAAATTACAGCTAATTAACCCTCATAACAAGCACATCATTAATATTTCAAAACATATACTAAGACCATTCCATTCATACATTCTTACATCAATCAATATATCATAATACGTGAGTTCTAATCGTATTAATCAACGCATTACAATACATGCATTATAATTATACTCATCAATGTATTATAATACATGTATTATAATCACACTAATTAATATATTACCACACATGCATTACAATCACAAGATCACTATATTATAACACAGATATTATAATTACACATTTAGTGCCTCTAGAATCCCTTGAGGTCTTCATAGTATAGATAGTTGCTGGTTAGCCACAGCAACACAGATACACATGTGCTGACTCGACCCCTTTTAGCAAAAGTATGACCAGGAGTATTGGTCAGAAAATGAGTGTGAGGCATATGATGCTTTCATTCTCAGTAGTTTATGCGCAAAAGAAAGCATTCACCATCCTACATTTCCACAAGTTTTTCTAAAATCAACTATGTTTTTCACGCTCCCAGTATATCTCTATCACTATCTATACACATTTCCATCACTTTTTCATTACACACTATTTTCTCAACAATTCTATTTTCATGATTTCCTTTCACATTCAATCATTTCCACACTTTCTTAACAATTTAAACAACATTTTATACAAATCTATATTCTCAAATATTCACACTAATAGTCATTCCAATTTTCTCTTACATATAATCAATTTCACATCCACAACAATATGTAATCATAATAATATTTTATTGAATTATAATTAAATCATCAAACAATTTTGCCAGAGGTCAAACATCTTTGGACTCAGCTCCAATCATACAGTTAAAACATATTAAAATTAAATCATATACTATAGTCACATTGCTGAAGATCACATTTTCTTGTTCTTTATAAAAATCATCTATCCTAAACTTTAGCCTTTTCTCCTGTATACATTGTTCAAGATAATTCACAATATTAACCGTACATACATAATAATCAATAAAAAAATTGTAGAAACTTCTTAAAACATGTTTTATTCATAACTTTTGCTATGAAATCTTGTTGGGGTAGTTCTAGAAACAAATAATAGGTTTTTATGCTCAAAAATCCAATTTTTGCACCGTAGCTTTAGGAAAACATTAGAGCTCTACTATTTAAAATAAGAAATATTTAAGTTTTTAAAGTAAAAACATGTAAATAGGAATTGGGATTTAGGATTAACTCCCTTTACCTAAAAATGAGTCTTTTACAACCAAAAGGATGAGAGTTGGTGTCTCTAAGACCAAGATCTTCTTAGGATTTAGAGGGAAGTGCAACATTTCAAAGGAAATGTTGTCCAAAGACCAAGTTTCTCCTGTATATTACAAAGTAGAGTACTTTTAAGAAAGGAAAAAACAAAAAAATAGAAGTGAGATTAAGAGATTAAACTCCAAGGAACTTACATAGAATCAAGAGGAAAGGATGTTAAAGCTTAAATTCGGAAAAGATTCAGGGTTTAAGGAATTTTCTTTGAAGAAGGGAAATGAGAGAATAGAGAAAGAATTGTGAGAAAGGTTTTGTGACTTTCAATACAAGTTTTAGAATGAAAAGTCCTTAAATACCCTTAAAAGCTTGCGAATTCTCGCTTGAGCGAGAAAACCAGACAAAAATTGCTACTTTTTTGCTAATATTTTTGCTCGAGCGAGAGTATTTTGGCTTAAGCAAAAACATGGTGACTGCTACCCATTTTTATTGCGAATTTTTGCTCAAGTAATAAATTTCTCGCTTGAGTGAGAGTACATATGAGAAAATTTAATCTATTCTCGCTTGAGCAAGAAAATTTTCACTTGATCTAAAAGAAATATTCTTTTCTTTTATTATTTTTTAAAAAAACTATTCCATTTTAAAAACAAGAAAAATAAAAATAAAAATTAGTGTTACAATATCTATTTCAAAGGCTACCAAAGTCACAATCTTGCAAAGAACTCTCGCTTTGCACTCCTACTTGATCTTCCAAGGTGTCAGCCATCATTTTAAACAATCAAGGGTAGCCTTCTATACTTAATCACTTTTCAAACAGGAAGTGTACCAACTTAATGATGAATTACTAAGTTAACAATATTTGAAGGTCTGGTAGCAACACCTATAGAGATAAAAAGGAATGTATGGTAAAAATACAAAACATAAATAGCAACAACATGATGCTTATTACAAAAATAAATAACATGTAAGTACATATATGTTGTACCTCTTCATAGTTTTATTTTAATCATACTTATTAAATTATAATATGGTCTAATAAGATTATACTAGTATTTAAATACTTTGATTTTAATGTATTTATTAAGCAAGTCTTGATTATATTTAGAAGATAAAAATATTTTAAATTCAAATTCTTAACATTTCAAACATATGTTTAATATGTTGAGAATATTTGAGCTACAGGTTTGAGTGTTTATGTGTTCTTTTTTCAATATAAAAGTTTTTTTTTTTTTGGCTTCAATTAAAAGGGTAATTTGTAGAAAAGGATAATTTTGAATGATAACAGTGATGACTAGTTAAAAGGGTACTTTTTTCTAAGCACTAATCAAATTAGAAAAAATCCATACTGTTAATAACACATTATACGAATTCATATTAGTTAATCAAGTGTTCTTTTACTCCTAATTCAATTATAATGAATTGAATTACATTCAAACTCACACAAGAAGTTAAAACAACCTAACTATGATATTTAATTATAATTCTAATATGTAAATTAAATATTTTTGTGATTGAAAATTCTTCTTAACTATAGAATAAGGACAACGAAATTTGAATATCATAAAGCATACATGTTTAAAATCCATGCAAAACATAATAACAAAATTTAGAATAAAAGATAAAAACAAATTCAAATTTAATTAAAAACAAAATCTCAAACTTTAATTATTGAACTTGAATTAGAGAATTAATCTTCAAGTGTTTAGGGTTCTATGTCCAAATCAAGAAATATATATAAATAAACATAGAAGAAGAACATGAACAAGAAGAATAAAAACGATATTTAATGCTAAAATTTGAAATCTTGAATATAAAAATAACAAGAAAATTGAAAGTAATTCAAACGGTAAATCAAATGTAATTCAACTGTCCCAAAAAAGATGGAAACTAATATATTTATAGTGCTCCTAATTAGGTATAATATGATTGATGAAAATTCAAAACCTAATGGATTTCTAATAGAATAAATTAGTCAAATTGAAGTTTTGAAAAATAAATTTCCAATAAAAAACGAATCACCTCAAAACTAGACCTATAACTTAAAATATTGTTAAAATAGTAAACATAAATTAAACATGCTAACTACAAAATAACATATATTGACTACTTTTTCCTTTTTGCAGTTACAAATAGAACTGGACACACATAGCATAAAAATTGCCTTTTCTAATATAGTAATATTAAACTAGTTAAATTTCAAAGTATAATTTTTTTATCATAAATTAATTATGTAATTTCTTTTATCAAATCAATAAATCAACAAAAAAATAAAGAGTGAAATTTAACTATACCAAGAAGAATTTTTTATGGTGTCTCCAGACAACCTTCTAAAATATTTTGAAACATTGTAATTTCCACAGTTGTAATGTACACAAAAACATATTAAATAACTTGATTGACACTGTAAACAATTATTTACAACACTTCTTAAGTGATCATTTTACATTGCTTTAGAACAAAAGCGTTATAATAGATAAATCATTTTACATAAATTAAACAAACGTGTTGTAATAAAAAAAATCATTTTACATCACTTCAAAGCAAAAATATTATAATAAATATTTGAATATAAATTATGTAAATTCCACACTTCATTCATGTTTTTTCACACATTGAAAGTATAAATTATATATCTAACAACAAAACCAAGTGTTGGAAAATACAAGTGAAACATACATAATGCTCAACAAAAGTTTGTTTAATGATAAAAGCTATCTTTTAATCTTTATTAGGTGCTAGGCAAGAGGCATATACAAAAGATAAACCCTTACTTTAGTTCATGAAAAATGTAACTTGACTAAAGTTAATTTTAGTCTTTAAAATTAAGAATCATTAATCACATTAGTACTTATTGTTGAAAAAATGTTAAAATTAAGCAACTGAATAATGTTTTGTCACGTTGAGTGATGTAATAGGTTATTTTGAACATAAAACATCTTCGTTTTATACTATTACTCACTTTTAATGTCCCTTTACGACAAAGACTAACATGATTAATAATTGCTAATTTTAAGGACTAAAATTTCAAATTTCAAATTTCAGGAATTGGTTTGAACAATACTACATATTTTATAGATTAAAGTAAATGTTTATTATCAGGCCAACATATTTATAAATGAATTATTCTTATTAAGTTATGTCGTATATACTTGGATAGTATGAAATTTCATATGCTAGAAAGTGAATGGGTAAGTTGTGCAGTTACTGAATGGAAGTTTTGAGTTGCAATGTCGTTTGACTAATCGTTGAGTAAAAATTATAGCCAAGGACTTGTGTTGTTTCATTTTAGGAAGAATTGAGAGTTTAGAATGTTGAATGTCTCGCTCAAGCGAGGTAGTTCTCGCTCAAACAAGATTAAGTCGTTCAGAATATAACATTCTAAAAGAGACAAGATCTCTGTAACTTTCACCTTGCCCAAGCGAGAAGGGATCTCGCTCAGGTGAAAGGCAACCTTGCCTAACACTACTAAAAAGTCTGTTTATACAGACGGATTTACAGACAGAGTTTAGAGCATTACAGACAGTTTTTGCCATTACAGACAGATTTACAGACGGACATAAACCGTCTATAATATCCTCGTCGGTAAAGAATTACAGACAGATTTTCAAATTCATCTGTAAATTACAGACGGAAAAATCTGTCTGTAAGTTACAGACAGAAAAATCCATCTGTAACTTATAGACGGGAAAATCCGTCAGTAACTTAAAGACGGTAAAATCCGTATGTAATCCATCGGTGATATATTTTACTATTATTAGTATTTTTTGTTTATATAGATAGTTATTTCCTACTGTTCTTGATTATCACAATTTATAAACAAAATAAAAACTATAGATTCGGCATCTAAACATTCCAAAATGATTTATAAAATATAAAGTTTAAATGTTATTACAAAGGAAGACAAAAAAGCATCTAAATAAATACATTTAAAAATAAAATACAAGTCTTCATCAGGAATAATCTGTATGGTCATCATCCAAAGGAGCATCATTATCAGTAGACGAGGAGTCAGTAGAGGAATGATGCATGGAGGTGAAAACCAGTGGTGCTGGAGCTGGTGGAGGAGGAGGAAGAGGTGTGGAGCTGCTTGCTCTCATGAGCTCAAAATAAGCATGCATCTGTTGCATCTGCATATGCTATTGCTTCATCTGCTGCTGGACCTCCCTTTGTATTCTCGATGCCACCTTCTTCTCTATCTTCTTCTCCATTTTCTTTGCCCATTTCTTCTTTCATCCACTTTCTTTGCTCTTCCACATCTCCTCATTCTGCTTCTAGAGTTCTTCATTGAGGGCATAGACCTGAGTGCGGACCATGTCCTCCACTTCCTCAGGTGCAAGAGAAGGGGCATCTCCAGTGACAGATGCAGGGGACATAGAGTCTGCAAAGTGGCCCCCCATGCCATAAATGCGACCTTTATAAAGGCCACCCACTGTCTGTGACCATATAGCATCCTCATCTATTGACTCTGGATCCTGAGAAGATGTTTCCTCAAACCTTTGAACATAGTCATCCTACAGTTCAGTTTAGATAATTAGATATTAGTTTGGAGAACTATTTAATAAGTCGCTAATAATAACATATATTATCAATAAGAATGACTTACATATGTGGCCTGAGATCATGTATCAACCCACAGGTTTTTGTCCTGCCTGCGAGTGTGTGTCTCCTTAAACAACTCTCCAGTCGTAGGTGGCCTTTTCAACGACTTCTCCTACAGTTGGAAATAAATCACAATCTCAAATATGAAATTATGGATAGAGTAAACTGAATTTTAAAATCACATACCAAGTTCGCCTTAATGTCAGCCAAAGTCATAGACCCACCAGTATGCAGTGACCCCCTTATTAGATGCCCTGTTTGTCTTGTTCTTTACAGAGAGATTTTTAAATTCATCCGTACCCCAATACTCCTGCAAGGCATGAAGAAAGTTGGGTGCTATCCAATCAGCAGTAGAAGGGTCCTGGCGAGCCTCAGTGTACATTTGTCTTAGTCGCTTTGCAGTGCGACTCTTCCAGGCCTTGAAAATCATCTTTTCGTCCTGGGGAGGAATGGAGAAGTTGCTCTACATAAACACAATTTCATTAGAAGAGGTACAAACAGTCATATGTAATTACACTTAGTTAAAATTAATACACTATTATTACCTTCCAATCTTTGAACCATTCCATCTTTGTATCATTTGGCACCTTTGCAAAACTTCTGTAAGGCACATCAAACATCTTCTTAATTGTATCTGTGACCTAATGGAGACTTTTTTGTGGTGGTATCCAACTTATAACACAATAAAATAAAACATAACTACTAACATTCACATAAAATACGCAATGTTAGGCATATTTGATTGAATTACTTACCAAGTGGACCCATCCCATCTCAAAGTTTCTAACGATCTTGATGATGCCTAGGTCTGTGATGACTGCTGCCCGCTTACAGCTAGGACAGCAGTGGATCCTTCTCCTATTCCCTGTGTAGCAGGTGACTGTGTGGCTTGTGTAGTAGGCGGTGCAGAGTGTGAAACTCATTGTACTGGAGGGGGAGGAGCAATATACTCAGGATTGGGCACATGATAAATTGCTCCTGTCCCCTAACCTGGGAGGTCTGCACTATTGCTAGTGTAGAGGTCGAAGGCGGAGCAGTGGGTGAAGAAGTGTTTCCACGATCAGGATGTTGAGTTACACCTTTCTTACCTTTACCTGCCATATCTGAATCAAACCATATATATGTTTAGAGACAAATACTATAATCGCTATAAAATATGATTAATATTGGTGATAACTCAAATTATCAATAATCATGGAAACGTAGTAAATTGACAAACATACTTACTTTACCTCATTTACTCTGATAGTTCAAGACTACCTTCATCATCATTCGATGAAAGTTCATCCATAAATCCTTCCTCCTCGTCTTCTATAATGTCATCCATTTCATTATTTCTCATAACTTTGGTAGGAGGGTCAATTATTTCAATTTCATTCAAAGGAGAAGATAAAATTGGAGGGACAACAGTGTCTATTACTACACGTGAAGGGATTGAGTCATCAATTTGATATGCATCTTCATCATCTACTTCATCACTTTCAATTCGACCCTTTGGTTTAGTTTTAATTACAATCCTCCAACTTTTATTACATTTTCCAGGGTAAGATAAGAAATATACTTGTCTTGCATTTTGTGCAATGATGAAGGGGTCAAAGCCTCTATATCTTTTGGTATGATTAATCTCAATTATATTGTAATGGGTATGTTTACGTGTACCTGTTGGGCGTGTTGGATCAAACCATTCACACTTAAATAAGACAATTCTTTTTATGGTTTCACCAGCATATTCAAGCTCAACTATTTCATGAAGTTTTCCATACCAATCACAGTCATCATCACTTGAATTTCCTCTCACACTAACTCCACTATTATCTGTTTTTCTCCATTGACATGATTCAATGGTTTGGAATTTATACCCATTAACAAAATAAATTGGCCAACAATATGCTTTATTTTTTGGACCTCTGGACAAGTTATATAGGTCAGGATCTGTGATACCATTACTAGGATCACACACCTACACATACCATTAATCGATGTCAATTGATTTAATACAGAATAATATTAAAAAGTCAAATAACTAAAATGTTAGGGAAATGCCATGACGTACATAACTTTTGAACTATGATGGAAATTGATTAAGGGATTTGTGACCATATAATTATTCAAAATATCTGTAAACATTGCAACATCATTAATTAGATTTGAATCACCACGATCAGAAAAAATCATTAAAGCAATCATAAGTCACTTACGTTCTGAATGGTTGAACTTCATCACAATTTAATAAGATATGCAAGTGGGCGGCCTCTGATTCATCACCTAAGATCCATCGTTCTTCGCATTTCCCAGATACACGACCTGATTGGTTGAATATAGATAGAGTTGGCTCATTACTACTTTCTCACCCATCATCATTTCGACCAACCCGAGTTCTCCTAGATTGAACATGAGGTTCAAAATAGTATATGCAAAAATTTGATGTCTCATTTGATATATATGCCTGGCATATGGATCCTTCCACTTGAGCTCTATTTTTCACAGTCCTTTTGAACCCTCCAATTTCTCGTTCAAACGGATACATCCACTTGTATTGTACTGGTCCACAAACACGTGCTTCATACGTTAAGTGTATAGGCAAGTGCTCCATGGAGTCAAAGAAACCAGGGGGAAGTATTCTCTCTAATTTGCACAAAATCACAGGAATATTTTTCTCCATAACTAATAGATCTTCAACCCTTAGCGTAGGTGAACACAGGTCCCTAAAGTACTCACTTAACTCAGTCAATGGCTTCCAAACATGGTCTGGTAGTTCCCTAAATGCAGCAGGTAGAAGACACTCCATGAATATGTGGCAATCATGACTTTTCATCCCAAAAAATCTTCCTTGTTCAACATTCACACAACGACTGAGGTTTGAAGCGTAACTGTCAGGCATTTTTAAGTTCTTCACCCACTTCTTGTCTTTGTGGTAAAGTCAGAGTGTAACTTGCCTTTGGCTTTGACCATCGACCATCTGCAAGTTATTCTAACCTCAATTCAGGACGCCTACAATATTCTTCTAAATCTTGCCTTGCTTTTACATTATCTTTAGTTCGATCAGTGTCCATTACAGTATTCATGATATTGTTAAATACATTTTTTTCCACATGCATCACATCTAAACAATGACGAACTAAGTTATCCTTCCAATATGGGAGCTCCCAGAATATACTTTGTTTGGTCCAATTATGTGTCATCCCATAACCAGGAAACCTAATGGATTTTCCTACTTCTGTTATTTTTGGCAAGTGTCTAACTCTATCCCATACTTGATGACCATTTAAACGGGCGGGAGGGTCCTCATTCTCAACAGTTGTTTTCCTAAATTTGTAGGCTTGACGCCTATAAGGATGTTCCATATCTAAAAATCTCCTATGGCAATCAAACCATGAATTTTTTCCTCCATGTTTTAAAGTAAATGTCTTTGTATCCTCCATACAAATTGGGCATGCTAATTTCCCTTGAGTCATCCATCCGGACAACATTCCATAAGCAGGAAAATCATTTATCGTCCACATCAGTGCTGCCTTCATGATAAAATTTTGCTTCCTTGATACGTCATAAGTTACTACACCCTCACACCATAACTCTTTCAACTCATCAATCAAAGGTTGAAGGTATACATCAATTTTAGCTTTTGGATTTTTTGGACCAGGAATTATTTCAGTCAAGAATAAATATGGATTTTTCATGCTCATTTCAGGAAGAAGATTAAAAGGTGTAACCACAATAGGCCAACAAGAATATGGTTTATTAAATTGATTGTTTGGAGCAAACCCATCAGCACATAACCCTAACCTTACATTTCTAGGATCGAATGCAAACTCAGGATACACTTCATCAAAATGTTGCCAAGCCTGACCATGAGATGGATGAGTCATTATCCCATCACTCCTTTTATTTTCAGCATGCCACGTCATGTAAAGAGCTGAACTCATAGACGTATACAACCTTTTTAGCCTAGGAATCAAAGGCAAATAATGCATTCTAGTTTGCAGTACATCTTTACATTTACCACTTCTACCACCTCTTCTTGGTTTAAACCTAGGCTCTCCACAAAATTTGCAATTGGTCAAAATAACATCATCTTTGTAATATAGCATGCAGCCTTTCAAACAACAATCAATTTTGACTTCTTTTAATCCAAGTTTGGAAACTAATTTTTTTGCTTGGTAAAAGTCCTTTGGGATGGAGTCAGGTTGGTGACTAAGCTCACTAATTAATGTAGCCCATTGATCAAATAAACTCTGACTTTGATTGCCTTCTGACTTTATGCTTAACATTCTTATTGCTAAAGATAACTTTGAATGCACACACCCATCCCATAAAGGCTTGTTTGCTGCTTCTAAAACATTATAAAACTTTGCAGCCTCTCTATTAGGTTCTTATTCAGCTTCAAAATCATGAAAAATTCCAAATTGATGACCAACAGCATCATAAACCATTTCTTGATAATGACTATTGCTTTCTTCCCAACTTACATTACCTACATCCTCACCTTATTGCAATATATTTGAATTACCTACTTGATTTTCCAAATTAACTACTTCCCCATGCTCAGTCCATATCCAATAATCATGTTTAAATCCAAACTTATACAAATCATATCTAATTGAATCAATATCCAAAAACTTTCTACACTTGCACTTAGAACATGGACACCTAACAACCTGATTGGTGATGAATTGCTGCGAATTACAACAGACGCGTATAAATTCCTCTACACCCTCAAAGAATTCAGGTTTTATTCCCCTCCGACTTGGGTGCAACCTATCATACATCCACTGATGATTTCTGAGAAACATCTTCCTCAAGATATATATAAACCTAATACAAATATACAATGTGGTATCAACCTTCTAAAATAGATTACAGAAATTTTTAATATAAATTTTGGTAGAATCTCCCCTAATACATGTCAATTTCCTTACATTTGTTTACCATTTTTTTACAAAAATCAAAATTTCACCTAAAATCAACTAATAAATTATATAACAATATATTAATTGATACATCAAATACAAACACATCACAATCCTAAACCGTTCTAGAGCACATCCCCTTGTAACTCCACAACATGCATATTTTACAAACTTCACAAACACAAATAATCTCACAGCACATAATAATCAAGTTCAGAGAAGGACCTCTACGCCCTTCCCTCCAGTCATACAATCTCCAATCCTACAACTCTATCTTAGAAATTTTAAGTCTCTAAAAACCATAAAAAATTAAAAAACTAAACTTTTAAAAGTTAGAGTATCGTACCAGGAATACAATGATGCAAAAAACTTTCAAATGGTTGCTTCAATCACTCGCAAAGGCCAAAACACTGAGCTCCTAGAGAGAGAGAAAGAGAAGAGGGAGCGAGAGAGAGAGAGAATTCTGAGAAATGAGGAAGGGGAAGGGGAGACGCGGTTTTATGGGTTTCAATCATTATAAACGGGAAAATCCGTCTATAATGAGTTTAATGAAACAGTTCATTTCAGGTGGCACCTTACAGACGGATTTTTTCGTCTGTAAATTCGTCAATTTCATTTACAGACGGAAAAATTCGTCTGTAATTTGCCACCTGAAAGGTCGGTTAAAACGGCCATATTTACAAACAAAAAAATTTGTCTGTAATTTCCCGCTATAACATTCCCTCCTATTTTCAAATTACAGACGAAAAAATTCGTCTGTAATTCCTGTCTATAATGTTTCACGCCAAAAGGTGGGCAAATTACAAATGGATTTTATAGACGGATTAAAATCCATCTGTAATACAGAAGGATTTATAGACAGATTTTTCAAAATAAAATAAAATAAAATTTTAATCCATAAATCCATCTGTATTACAGACGGATTTCAATCTGTCTGTAAAATTTGTTTGTATTAAGCACTTTTCTAGTAGTGTAAGCGAGAAGTAGTAGGAAAACTAGGTGACTATCTGGGCCTGATCTCGCTCAGGCGAGAACGCTGCTCGCTTAGGCGAGATGGAGCTTGCTCAAGCGAGGTGTTCCTCGCTCAAGCGAGAATTGCAGAAATCTAGGAGGTTCCACTATTTAGTTTTCTCACCCAGGCGAGGGTGAGCTAGCTCAAGTGAGTGCGTGCGGATCTGGATGGGTATTTAAGGAGCCTCAACTCCAAAAACATTCATTTTCTCACTAGACAGCTTTCTCTCTCATTTTCTATATTCCTTAACTAAGCTGATTTAGTCCATAAGATAGATAATCTCATAGTAGCTAAGAACCAGCTATTGTATAAACAAGTTTTATGATAATTGTTTAGAAAGCTGTGGTAGAACATGATGTGCTATAATGCTGTGTTATACATGCTGAGGATGTTAAAATATTCAAAAATACTTAAATAATGTTTTAAGCAGCTTAATTTCATTATGCAATAAGTGCTGTAATGTTTAATTAATATTGTGAAATGCTTGGTTTTACCGTGATAATATATGTATGAGTATACTGCCAATGCTGGATGAAAATGTATACATTGTTGTATTGTTGAAGCTGGGATTAGATTTAACTCTGTTGTATTATATTAATTTAATTGTGTTGCATCACATTCATTTTTATCATTCTAAAGCTGCATAAAACGCTGAGTTGTTCTTATCTGGATTCAGATACCAAGATGGGTCACTCCTAGACTGGAACAGTTCCTCTGGATTAATTAGGTTGTGAAACTAGATGGAAAATGAATCGCTGCATTTGCATTAGATGCGCTGTGAATGGGCTGGACATGTTGCATAAATTGATTGAAGTTATCATGCTGATTGCTGTGAATTACATTAATTGTACTAATGATTTTAATATACTTATATTTTGTAGTTATGATTTTTATTTATATAAGCTCACCCTTGTATTTATTTGTGTTGTTGCATGTGTGCTGCAATGATCGTACTATGGTACGTGAACAGAAGTGATAGGTGGAGTATCCAATTTACTTACTAGGGAGTTTGGTTAAAGAGTACTTCAGGCTAAAGCTTTTGATATATATATATATATATATATATATATATATATATATATAGCTTAAATTTTAGTAGTTTAGGTTTTCAGTGTAAACCTAAGTCACTTGGTTACAGATCTGATTTTTTTATGTAACTTTTATGCAACGACTTTGTATTTTGAGCTCCATTTGGAGTAATTGTTGACATTATGTATACATATATTTATAACATCTTGGTATTATGGAAAGATATCTTTGAAACTTTTTCAATCTGTTGACTTAGATGTTCAAGTCAAATTTCCTTTAAAAAATCTTAGTATTTGTAATATATATGAATACTAACTCGTTAATAAAATTTTTATATTAAAAATAATAATGTGTTACGTCATTGATCCCTTTTAAAAAGGGATCGTGACATTTACTCCATATACAAAAGAAGAAAAGTGCAAACCAAAACACAATATGACATAGAATCATATAAGAAATATAGAACAATAGAGAAGAAAATACTTAAGATAGGTTTTGGACGCTGGGTAATGGCTACATGACACACTGGACAAGAAGCATTGTTCCTCACTCTTGGCATGAGTTGCACTGTGCAAGTACAAGAAAGATTGAGAGAGAATGCAAATCATCGATTAACCCAAAATTTTGTAAAATTTGTATGATAAAAATGTTAAATGAACAAGAAAGAAACATACTTTGCTAAGCAATGCTAAGCTGGGAACTTGAGTCGCTGTGGAGCAATGCCCATAGAGAGAGAAGCTGAGGAGGGACTTAGAGAATGGGAAAAAGGAGTGTGAAAGTAAGAAAGGACTTATAGGGTTTGAAATTAAACCACATTAAACTGTTTGAAACATTTACACGCTATAACAGTTGGTTGAAAAAACAGTTTATCACATCACGTTAAGTAAGATATACATTGTTTATTTATTAGTTTAAAATTATACTATATTTGTTAATTTTCAACGTAATTTTAAAGCATGCAAAATTACAAAATGCTGTAAAAAAAAAGTTAAATTATTATAGCATTTTATATCAGTAGCACTTCAAAAGAACTTTGAACTACCATATTACAACATTTACTCTTATAAATACTTTAGTATTCATACTCTAATATATCTTTTGTGATAGTGTTTCAATTGCGACAAAAAAAATATATAAATGCTAGGTTAGTATCCTCTTAATCAAATTTTTTTCAACTAAAATTCATCTTCCCTTAATTAGGTTTAATATCTCAAATTTATAACAACACAATTATTTTGGTGCCCGATTCTAATCAATGGGCGGCATGGTCAACGTTGAAACAGAAGGCATACTTCAATGATCATATATAGTAACAAAAGCACGACATCACGGGTAAATAGTTGCTTCTTTAATTTTTACCTTGAAAGATTGGCCTATGTAGAAGCAAATATATCAATAGCCAAAATAGTATAAGATAACTATTGCCTATTAATCCAACCCAACCAATATATGGCAAAAGTTACATCTTTTAGGAGTAGGTAGAGGGCAATGTTTGCTTTTCGGTTTGAAAAGCTCCAAAGTATAATTAGAATAACGATTAAATATGTTTTTTGTTTTATATTTTTGTAAATTTTTAATTTATTTTTTCTAAAACAATATTTAAAATTTTAGTTTTTTTATTAAAATCTATAAAAAAAATTTTACGTGATATAATAAAAACTTGACACATATTGACTTTATAATTAGTCATGTCATCACTATAAAAAATATTTAATTTAGAAATCAGACACTAAAACTTTTTAAATTAAAATTAAAGGTTCAAAAATATATATAAACAAAAATATTTGAACTTTAGAAAAAAAAAATTTGTCTTACTTAACTTTTGTACCTCAGTCATGATTTGGAATTATGCAACAAGAAATGTTGACTTCGAATGATGCAAACACTTGATTGCTTCAATTGATTAACAATGACAGATACCGTTGTATCTTGAGATGAAATCATGTAGGTTCATATACGTGGAAAGCATTAAACTCATAACATATGTAGTGCACTTCCTTAAGAATTTAGTCGATCAGTTAAAGTTAGATGAATGAAAGTGAGTTCCCTCTTTCAATTGTTAAGAAAGTTAATTCTATTTAACGTTGTTAATTTTATTTAAATAAATTTTACTTTTAATATATCTTTTCATAATATTTATTGTACAGACAAATAAATTATTTAACTTTTTTTATTAACATTAAATTATATTAGTCGATGATTTGAATTTTTACGTTAAATATTAGTGTTAAAGGTAAAAAAATAATTTTCGAAAGAAATTTAAATCATGAAAATTTGTTTAAGAGTAAAATTTTTTCTTTCTACTTTTTAAAATTATATATAATTTTTTTTATATATCATGAGTATTATTCATTAGAAACAATCTTGTTTGAATAAGTAAGATCACTCATTAAGTGTGGTTGATAAAATTCTTCTTTTAAATATTTAATATAGTTGCATTTATTAAAACTCGAACTTGAGACTACGTCTTAAGCTAGAACAACTCGGATAATTATATATAGTTGTTGATGTTACAGTTCGAGAATAAGAAAATCATTAAAAATAAAATTTAAGTTAATAAAGGATATTTGAAATAATTTCATTCTAATGTGACATTAATTTGTATTTACTTATACTAAAAATTAGAAGGATTAATTTTCTTTTAAAAATAGTACAGATAACAGTTGATTTTTACATATTTAGAAAACATTTCTATTTCTTTGTGGACATAAAAGTTCAAATAAATATGAATTACTATTCTTTTATTAATATCCTTTTGTTGATACTACTATTTTAGTATTCTAATTAATGATGAAAAAAATCCACTTAATTAGGGTAAAGTAAAAAGTTTAACAATTAATTAATTTTTTATCTGCTTAACTTTTAAGAAGATTGGTGATTATATATATAAAGTATCTATTGTCAAAATTTGAAATTCATTTTAATATATTTTTAATAAAATATTATTTATTCATGTTTTATTGGTTCCTTTAAAGTACTGGTTGATAAAATAGTTTTTCTTATTTAGAGGTGAAGCAAGCAACCACATATTCTTTAAAGGAAATGTTGGATGTACTATTAGAAGTAGACACGTTGAATTGACGCAAGAATGTGAAATGAATTCGATACATTACTTGTCATCCACCAAGTCTCCCCTTCCTTTGAAAAATAGAAAGGTGTCACTAATTCCTTTAAAATGTGAAGTTTAAATTAGAGATGCCATGTAGTGAGTGATCTCTTGATAACTAACTACACACGAAAAACCATAACAAGGACAACACTGGTGAACCATTATGTACGGTCCAGACATGAAGTAACAAGTACGATAACCATAGACCCGTGACGTTATTTGAACTAGTAAAGTTTAGAAAAACTGAAAAGAAGAACGAATAATATAAGCTCACAGAGAGAAGTTCTCAAAGTCTTTGGAGAATGGCAGTTTTTAGCGCCTCTTCAGTCATGAGGTGATGAGGAACCCTAACGACGACGTCCTGAAGCATCATCTCCTTGATGTTGGACATAGTCGCATGGAGGATTTGCAAATGCAGGTCCCTGAGAGCGTCCATTAACCTAGCACTGGGGTGGTTAACGTTAAGGCTCTGCACCCTTACCATGGCCTCTGATCCCAATATCTTGACATCAACCCTCATAGGAGCAGTGGGTGAAGCAGAAACCGAGGCCTGCATGGTTTGCACAGGCTCTGCAACTTCGTGATTGGATCTTCCCTCTAACGTGGCCTCCAAATGGTTAATTTTGGCTTTGAGTTCGTTGATGTAGGAAACGGCGTCGGAGAGCAAAGAAGCTTTGTCCATCTTGGACACGTTGGGGACGGCAGAACGAAGAGCGTAGAATCTCTGATTCAGCTTCTCTCGTCGCTGCCTCTCGGCCTCCACGTGATTCAGAGGCAGTTGATCACGTGCCTTTCTCCCTTCCCTTCTCATCATCATTGCAACGTCAGCATCAGACGGTCCTGATGAGTCAGGGGAAGATCCCTCTACCCCTACCCCTGTTGATGCCTTTGCAGTTGCAGGGGCTTCCTCATCTCCTCTCTGTTTATCCTTCTCTTTGCTCCCAACCCCAATGCTTTTGCTCATTTCAAACACTGATTTAACCATCTGCAAGAACCCGAAATCGAGGGTGAACTCGTAACACGAACCCAGCTCAACGACGCCGTTTGGTGTAGAAACGCACACCAGAGTTTGGATCCCGTTGCTAAGAGCCTCTCTAACTCTGTTGTCGCACTCGTTTAATCGAAACTCGTTCACTCCGCTCAACCACACATCAACCCCTGAGCTGAAGGCACATCCAACCACACCTTCACTAGCGCCGAACGAGCGTGTTTGCGACACTGTGTAGAACCATTCCACGTCGTTCATTTCCGTGTCCTCCAACGTGATTGTTTCCTTATCCTCTTTGCCATTCTCGCCGCGAAAGTAGCCGTCGCCCCATTCCAATGCGAGGGAGGAATTGCCGTCTTTGGAAGCTCGCCAGTAGATGGCGTAGACCCACCACTCTGGACGGTTTTGTAGAACGAATTGGAGGCGCTGTTGAAGCGCGTTGGAGGCTTCTACTTGCGATGATGAAGCAAAGCGAAAAAATTCTCTGGTTTGGCCTTTCATTTTCTCTCTTTTTAAGTTTTAAGTTTTCATTTTATTTATATTTTGGAGAAGGTCTTCTTCAATTGACGTAGAAAACAAGGATTGGTAGTGTGTGCGTGTATGTGTATGTAAGCTTTCAAATGTGAAACATCGAAATCAATTGCATGTTGGAAGGAGTGACAGAGACATGTACACACGGAGAGAGGAATGAGGAGAATGAATTGAGACTTGCATGAACCTATCCTGCAGAAGAGAAACCCTGGGAGCGAAAGTGAGAGGCATTGAACATTTGAACCTCGTTAAAAATAGTCCTTCCATTCACTGTGCTGCGCCAGTTTCACGTGTGCACGCAAAATTTGACTACGAAAGGATGGGCTGAATTCGATGTATCATCCATCGTGGAACTTTTTTATTTTATTTTTGGTATGTTCTGTACTTTCTTAAATTTTTTCTATGAATATTATATTTAAAATTTTTTATTATATATAATTTATTTAAAATTATATTATTTATATTATTTATTTTATAGTTTTATTGTTATATATATATATATATATATATATATATTGTATATTAAAATTTTTATTTTATTTTTTATTATTTTTTATAAATTTTTAATTTTAAATAAAAGATAATTTCTATTTAAGTAATTTCTATTTATTATAAATAAAAATAAATATAAATATAAATAATATGTTAATTTAATAATTAAATATTAATAATAACAGAATTAAGAATATAAAAAATATATTAATATAATAATATTATTTTATTTTTAAATTTTAATTTTTTTAATTTTAATTACGTCTTTATCCTATTCAAAAATTTAAATATTTTTTAATTTATTTAAATGTAACAAATATAATAATTTATTATTAAATAAATTTATTATTTAAATTAAATATTATTGGTTAAAATATTTCATGTACGGTGCCCTCAAAAAAATTTTATAGGTACCACAAAATTTACTTTTATTTTTTCTTCTTAAATTTCATTCTTTCCATTTTTAGTAATATTTAGTTTAAACTTTATCATGCTCATGTACTTCAATACTTATTTTATTCTTCCTGAACATCATATTTTTTATAAACTTATTTATTTCAAAACAAAATTATTATGTTTAAAACAAATTTTATTTAGTTTTTGTTTTTAAGCTATTTATAGTGTTAAGAAAATGTATATTTAATATTTTTAATGCTTGAAATATGCTTAATAGCACTTAGAAAAAATGTGAATTACAAAAAAAAAAATTGAAAGGTAAGTGACGAATTTCATTATTTAATATGAATTTATAGATAAGTTAGACTCGTGATTTATTTATTTGTTTGTAAATCTATTTAAAAATTATAAATATTTTTTTTTCTATTTGTAATTTACAGGTGAATTTTTTTATCTATAATTTATATAGAGAATTTTTTATTTATAACATTTAATTTATTTTTTCTTTTATTTATTTATATAATTATTGTAACGTCCTAAATTTTGTAATATTATTTTAATTATTAATATAAGTATGTGGGTTGCTATTTGAGTGTGTATTTGATGATGTGAATGTATGTGTATATATGTGATGATGTGGACATGTATGAATATATGAATATAAATATGCGTAGATGGATATATAAGCATAATTATGAATATTGATTGTGGATTGATGGCTGGGCGTGTTTGAAATTGATTGAAAAATAGGTTAGAAATGTGTAATGCAGGGGCATTCTCACTGTAGCAAAAAGGTCCTGGGCGTAAAGTATGAAACTATTACGTTCTCGTTGCAAATAGAGTCTTTTCGCTGTAGTAAGAGGGCAAAAAAGAAGGGTACAATTTTAGATGCAGTCTCGCTGTACCGAGATTCTGTCATAACCAAAGTGCAGTTTCCTCTAATATTTTTGCTACAGCGAGATATGTCTCGTTGTAGTGAGAATATCGCGACCAGAAGGGTATTTGAGGAGTTTAAGGTTTGGAAAACGCATTACCACTCTTTTCTCTTTAACTCTCTTTTGATTCTCTCAATTTCCAGCCCTATTTCATCTATTAAATTGCCTCCAAAGTTGTTTGTGAGCAAGATTGAAGATTGAGGTTGTGTTTGGGATGTTTGGTGGTAAGTTTTATGAACTAGGGTTTTGGTCTTTCATCCCTTTCTTCGTTTTCTTGGTTTCTTATGGAGATTTTTGTTAAGAATTTAGTAGTATGTAGTATTTAGTTAATTTTAATCTTCTTTTCTTCTTCTTTAACTTCTTATTTTTCATTTTTTTCTTCCAAATTTATTAGAATTCTAGTTTTTAAAATTTTCTTACCTTAATAATTTTTTGGTGAAAAATGCTAAAGTTTGGATATTTATTCCAGATTATTTAGAGCCAAGGCACAGACCTATGTGTGCCAAGGCACCACCCAAGTGTGATAATTTGCTCTCAAGTCATCATATGCCAAGGCGCAAGCTTGCGTGCGCTAAGGCGCTTATCATGATTAGCTAATGAAGTTGCAAGATTTTCAGCACCAAAGCGCAGACGTTTATGCACCAAGGCACAAACTTACTGACGTGGACAAGAATACATATTGTATAAGATAAAAGGGATTGGAGACACGTTGTAAAAAAGAAGAGTATGATTTTTGTGATAGAGAACCAAGGAGTAACTCTTTTAGGGCAGGAAGACCAGACCCACACTTGTGTCTTTGAAGAGAAAGATTAGAGAAAATTTCCAAACTCATTTTCTTCTCAAGAATATGGCTAAGGGAATCTCTCTTTCTTCTCTTGCGATTTTCATGTCTATGATGGATTGCTAAACATTTTGTAGTTAGGGTTGATGGATCCCTTTGAGATTCTGATGTAATTAGATTCTTGACTCTAGTTTAAGCTTCTTTTGATGTTAGCTTGTAAATTTATTTTTAATGCTTGGTATGAACTAGCTACTTATGCTTTGTTTTGATGAAATTTCTTGACACTAGAAAATGAAATGAGTGGTTGTGATTCTTGATTTACTTGCCTCATCATTTAATTTTCTAGGAATAGAAATTATTTGGTGTGTAATCTTTTGGTTTCCTTGTGCTCTAAAACCTTAGACTCATACATTTGGAATTAAGGAATTAATCTTTGTGTATGGGTTCAAGAGAATTTGTATACCAAGGAATTGGATATAAATTAATTTAGTAGAAACTTTTCTTAACATCTTCAGAAGAGCTTGAACTAGTAAGAGAGTTTAGTTTATCACATGAAAAATGGGTGAAATTTAATCCTAACTATCTTGTCATTGAATTTTCTTATCTTATTTTAGATTTTGTGGTTTATCTACTTGCAAATTGAATTAAATCAATTTATATTTTAGAGCACCCTTCAATCTTAATCGCATTCAATTAGTTTAATTTAGTGAATCAATGTGTTTGCATCAATCTCTGTGGGAACGATACTTTATTTTCACTATACTACTTGTACGATTTAGTGCACTTACTGAAGGCAGTTGTCAATTTTTCATGCATTTAGGACGAAACACCGTGTTGGGAACGTTTTCCACTGTTAGATTGTGTTTATGTCTTTATTCCGAGGTAAGGGAGGACTCTACCCTATCTCTCTGTGCCTTGAATCTGTTTATATTGATAGATAATGCAATGTGGTTAAGATAGGACGTAGGAAGATGTATATGTAATGAGAATGACTTGATAGTAATTGTGTTGTGATAGAAATTTTGTGTGAAATGTAGTGTGACTGATGTTTGAGTATAATATGTGATTGGATATTATGTGGTGGAATATGGGCGTACTTGCCTCCGATTGAGAATGAATAATATGAGATAAATGAAATGTGTGTGTGTAAGGCATGATGAATTGCGATTGTGATGATGTTTGGAATGCTTGGAAAACTATGAATGGTTCAGCGATATTGCACCATAGGTCACATACTGCGATACTGCACATGTTGTATTCGTGGAGCGGGAGCTATCTAGCGACCATCCATAGTGTGAAATTGAGTAAGTTACTGAGGTTGAGGGCATTAAGAATCTGTAATCACGGTGCCACAGTGAGCATGGCTAATGTGCAGTGAGCGCACCTATGTGTGAATGGATGTGCAAATAGGTGTGAACATTGTTGAAAGAATGGATTGATATGCTTGTTTAAATGTAATTTTATTATATTAGTGATTGTTGTGAAATGTGTGAGGTGAGTTTATATGCTTGTGTGAGATAGTGTAGAGTACTTACCCTTATATTTATTTTTCAGGTAGCCAAGACGATCAGCACTGAGCTTAGTGAAGGGATGGATGAAACTGCTATAGGACTTAAAAAGTTATTTTGAAAATTCTGATGTATTTAAATTAGTCCTCTAGCAATCATTTGATATAAACTTGTAATCCATCCTTATTTTGAAATACTTTATTGAACTATGTATTGGGAATCGTTTGAATGAAAATTTTTATTATTCCCATTTTTGTGAAATTTATTTATTTAAAAATGAAATTAAGGTGTTGCAATTATTCTTCATTGTTCTTAATTATTACGATAATTTATAATTATAACAAAAATTATAAAATCAAAATTTAAAATTTAAAAAATTATTTAAAAATGTTAAATTAAAATATTATAATATAAGTAAATATTCAAAGTAATAATGTAAAAAATAAAATAACAATGTCTATCATAAGTACTTGGCATGATTATCATTGATAGTAAAATCATCATTAGTAGAGGAAGAGAATGATGAATGTTGCATCAGCGCAAATACTAGTGGTGCTGTTTGTGGAGAAGGAGGAAAAGGTGTTTAAATGTTTGCTCTCATGAGCTTGAAGTATGCATGCATCTACTACATTTGCATATGTTGCTATTGCACCTCCTTTTGCATCCTCGATATCACATTTTTCCTTTATATTATTCTTCATTTTCTTGACCACTTTTTCTTTCATGCACTCTCCTTAGTCTTCCACATCTCCTTATTTTGCTTCTAGAGCTCTTCATTTAGGGCATAGACTTGAGTGCAGACTAGGTCCTCTACCTCCTCAGACACGAGAAAGGACATCTCTAGTGACACCATGTCCTTGTGTTTACCACTTCTACCACCTCTTCTTAATTTAAACCTAGGCTCTTTAGAGAATATGCAATGGGTCAATACAACATCGTCTTTGTAATAGAGCATGCATTCTTTCAAAGAACAATTAATTTTGACTTCTTTTAAACCAATTTGATAATTTGATAATGATCATTGCCTTCCAAACTAATTTTCCACATTAACTACTTCACTATGTTCAATCTATATCAAATAATCGAATTTAAATTCAAATTTGTATAGATCATACCTAATTGAATCAATATCTAAAAACTTTTTACACTTGCATTTAGAACATGGACACCTAACTTTCTGGTTAGTAATAAATTGTTGCGAATTACAACAAACATGTATGAACTCCTCAACACCCTTATATAAATCAAATTTTATTCCCCCTGACCTAGGTGCAAACTATCGTACATCTACAAACAATTTTCAAGGAACATCTCAATCAAGAACTATACAAACATAATACAAGTACACAATACTGTATGAACATCTTTTAGTTTCCATTACACAAATTTTTAATGTAAATTTTGGCATAATTCCCTTAATGTATGAATTTTTTTTAAGTATATTAACACCTAATACAAAAATAAACATTCCTTCACATATAATATAGATATTATATAAAAATATATTGATAAAAAATTCATAAACATACACATTTAAACCCTAAAATTGCTATAAAACACATCCCCTAATAATTCTACAACATGTATATTTTACAATTTTAGTATACACAAACAATCTCATAACACCTAATATAAATAATCTGGGGAAGGACCTCAACAACCATCCCTCAATCATACAATCTTTAGTCATAGCTATAATTCTATCTTAAAAATCATAACTCTCTATTCTACATCAAAAATTGAAAAACTAAACCAATTAAAAGTTAGAGTATCATATCAGGATCACAATAATGTAATTTGTTTTCAAAATGGATGCTCCAACAACGGCAATGGGCAAAGAACTGATGATGGTAGAAAGAGTGGGAGATGAGACAGAGATAGAAAAAAATTGAGAAGTGTAGAAGAAGAAGAAGACAACGCGATTTTGATCTGTACAAACAAATTTTTCTGTAATTTTTGCCTAATATTTCTCATCTTAGTTTCAAATTATAGACGAAAAATCTATCTATAATTTCAATATATGATATTACACGCCAAATGACAAGGTGTTTACATACATATTTTATAGACAAATTTTTTATGTGTATTAGAGATAGATTTACCCAAAAATTAAAAAAAATTCTAATTTTTTATTTATGATTTGTAATACAAATAAAAAAAATTTGTCTGTAATTCGTATGTTTCTAGTAGTGGAAAAAACACAAAATAAAATAAAATAAAATATAGATATGACTAACATTTACTGAAATATCAAATTTAGATTGATAATAAATATTTAATCTGATGGGTACCTACAAAAAGTATTAACAATGAATAAGGAAATTATTCACTCAATGAGTACAACCATCATGTTATCCATATCTATTTATCCTAATGATAAAGGAAGTTTTTTATATGATTGAGATTTTTTTAAATTATTAAAATAAAAATAAAAAAATTATATAAATTTTTAAATAAGTCAAATGACTTTTTAAGGTGACTAATTCAATATTTTGTGCCTTTTTAAGATAAACTTCCTCATGATCATCCTCAACTCTCTTCTCATGAGCATTAGAGCCTGAGGAAGGCAATAGTGAGGCTGTAAAAGCAAGTGTTTGGTTGGGAGCATTGGCTCTCTTTCATGACACAAGGTGAACAAATACATTTAGAAATAAATTACCTAATGACACGTTGAGTGTTGTGTCACTGGCTCATGGAGAAACAAAGAGAAAAGGAGAATAATGTGGAGATAGAGCCACTGTACAACCAGAATGTAGTGAAGAGAGTATATTCACATGGAACGCTAAGTTAAGTCAAACTCCATGGTGACATGGGAGGAGATAGCCAAAGAGTTCTATGGGAAGTTCATCGGAGAGGAAGGATCACTCAATATAACAGACTTAAGTTGTGTCAAGCAAAATAGTAATGAAAGTTTGCTAGTTTTTGTCAAAACATACAGGGAGAAGGTCATGCGGTTCAGAGATGTTACCAAAAATAGACCTAGTGTAAAAATGTAGAAAGAATGTTAAGAAGGTGAATCCCAAATATCCCTATCTTTGAAGAGACCACCACCTTAGTGGGGTTGACAAAGCCAATGTTCCTTCAAGTACATAAAAGACACCTTCCTAATAATCAAGTTGTAACGAAGAAAGCATTGTTGACATGACAAACATTTCCTAACAATGCAGAAAAAGAGACTTTGCAATAGGATTTTGAAAGGAACCTTATGGTTAGTGTGCCTTAATGCAAGAATCTATATAAAAAAATAGTGATAGTAAACTCAAGCTCAAAGCTACTTACCTCTGACAGGGCACAATGCAAAGTGTACTGGACCTTCGGCCAAGATGTGTAGCATCCACATAAAAGTGTTATGAAGACTATAAAAAAAAAATGAAAAACACTCACCATGTAACATTCTCAAAAAAGCACAATGGATTGATGAATACTTATGAGTTGTCCATTCTCTATAATGTTGAAGTGGTGTTTGTCATCATCTCCAACATCAGGAAATAATGATAGGTACATATAAAATATACATCACCATATATTTGTATTTTGTTCATTTGCATTATACTTGACTTGTTATGAGGGACCATAATAACTAGCTAACTACTTAGTATCACATCACATCACAAATAAAATAAATTTCATTTTATGCCTTTTTTGTACATGATCAATTGGTTTGTATTGATTGCTAACTTAAAAAATAATAATAACTAGTTAAGTATAGTAATGGTTAATAGCTATATGTTAGCTAATAAAGGTGTGTCAATTCACTAATTTTGAAGTTGTAGATATTGATGAGATCCATTTGTTAAAAGAACAAGTTTCTAAACTTGTTTATTAGCTATTATGAAGTCACACCACGTTGATTTATTTGCATGTGCACATCGTTGTTCTTAAGCTGTCATGTACTAATACTATAAGTGATGAAAATGTGTTTTTTTGATTAACTCATCATCTTAGCCAAGTTGAAGTTCTAATTGATAGATATAATGTGGAAAGGATGATATATATAATGTTTGATTATCTATCTTATCCCATATTAGACTTTGTGCTTTTTTATCTGTTGTAATATTGGTATTAAGTATGCTACCGATTTTATCTTTGATATATGTAGATTTAAATAGAATTTTTAAGCTTATTAAAATGAAATTTAAATGGAGTAATAAAGGACATTAAGTGTGTAGCATTGGAAAATTTTATGTCTTGATACTATGATTTTCTCTTTTAGGTTTAGAAGCATATTTCATATGTATTATATGCTAAGTGATTAATGGATTCTTAGTTGGATGCCACCATCCCATATTAATTGACAATATAAGGTTCCTATTCACTTTTAAAATATTAAGAAGTAAGAAAATAAATCTAAATTAACTAAACAAGATCACCATACTTACTGCATATATCTGCATAGTTTTTTTGGTCCCAGAATTTAAAGTTAGTGATAGTATCTTTGAAAAGAATTCATCCAAATGGGGTAGCATTTAAGCCATGAAGACTCATGACATATCTTAAAGAGCATGCTTTTATTTTATTAAGAATAAGCCTTTCAATAATAACTTGTAGTTAAATTAGTCGAAAATAAAATAGATGCATATACACTTGTGCAATGTAGAGGAGGGTTAAGGAATTTGGAATGATAGAAAGTACAAATTGGAAAATGAAATTTATTGGGAATTAGAGTTAACCACACCATACAAGTATTAGACAATACATGGGATAAGGGAATTAATTCCATTTTAATCTATAAAACTAGTGTTTATGTTTTAAGATGTCTATTTCCTCCATCTCACTTCTCACTTTTAGTCTTTGAACATCATTTCTACAAATTTTGAAGGGGTAGAAAGAAAACACATATGGAGAGAAATTAAAATTATCCTACCAACCTATATGGGTGATTAAATCCGAGCCCCTTCAATCAGTGATTCTTATTTTCATAACCAAGTTACAAACTCTTGAATTCACTCTTGTTCTTGGAATGAGAACAATGATAGGTTTAGGAACAACATTTCATATTGGAATAGGAATATTTTTTGTAATATTTTTATTTGAAAAAAGAGAATTATTAAAAGAATTGAAGAAATTTATAGCAAATTGGCCAATGGTTATAACTAATTTCTTACTAGCTAAAAATAATTAATCATTAAAAATATCTTAAATAATTTCTACAATGCTTCTATTCTTAAAATTAATCTTAATAAATCATCTATTTTTTTTTTCCTAAAAACACCAAATCTAGCCTTGCTCAAACTATCAATGAATCCTTAGGTATTAACCTTACTAATCAGTTGGACAGATACTTTGGCACCTGTATTCGGCATCATAGTCCTATTAAAAAACAATTCTCCTTTCTCATATATAAAATTAGGAAAAAATTGTCTTTGGGAAGAATGAACTTTCTGTCCTTAATTAGTAGGGTTACTCTTACTTAATCTTACCTTATAAGCATTCCTTCCTATGTTATGCAAGCTAATATTATACCTAACTCTGTCTGTAATGAAATTATTAGCATTTGTAAACATTTCATCTGGAGTTTCTTAGGAAGTAGAAAATGTCACTTAATTAGTTGGAAGAAAATTTGTAAATCTAAATTAGAAGTAGGTCTTGGCTTTAGAGATTTCAAAAGGTTTAACAGAGTCTATCTTATGAAGCTTTGTTGGAGGCTGATAACTTCCCCAAATACTCTGTAGGCTCAAGTTCTTAGCAAAAAAATATATAATTTTGCCCTTGGTTAATGCCTTATTTTGGAGAAGCTTAGTCTTTGTTCGGCCTTTATTCAATAAAGGCCTAAGCTAGACCATTGGGGATGGAATGTCCATCAAGTTCTAGTTTGATAACTAAAACCCTAAATTTCCTAAGCTATGTGATTACTCTCTGTCGCATGTGCCTAAAAATGATCTAGACCTTTCTATGATTTTATTTTATTCTAATGGTACTTGGGATTGGGCTAAAATAGCTAAATTTTCTCCTTGACCAGGCTTGTAATGATATTGATTTATATAATCCCTCTTTTAGGCATAGGGATCCTTATTTAGTTTTTTAGAATTTGACAAAGAATGAAATTTTTTCTATTAAGTTAGCATACTAGCTTTTGTATAGGTCTATCCAGAGCCTAATTGTAATTATGAAGTTTTAAAATTAATTTGGATTTGAAAAATCCCTCTTAAAATATATTTTTTCCTTTGGAAGGTGGAACATGAGAGGCTTCTCACTAATAAAGAAAAGTATAATAGAAGTATGGTTGACTCTCTTACCTATCCTAAGTGTGGGAGGCTTTTGAGACCATTATGCATGTTCTTAGAGACTGTTTTTATGCTAATTTTATTTTGAAAAACTTTATCTTCCCTCGTTAATGAGTATCTTTTTTTGGCAAAGAATTATGAAAAGAATGAAACAAGTTTATCTTTCATAACTTGTCTGCTCAGCCTAATTCCCTTATACATAAGATTCTTTTGTGTGATTTTTAGTACATGTTTTCTGATCATAGGCTTGGTTATGTAAAACTGAATGTTGATGGTATTATTTCCAAGTGTCAAGGTGCAACTGCTTGTTGAGGCGTAGTCCATGATAACAAAGTCTAATTCCCAGAAGGATTTTGCAGCATGATTATGCTTTAGGGCATCTTCTATGGAGTTTAACTTGTGATATAGAAGGGGTACCAATCAATTTGGATTAAGAGTGATTGCAATAAGGCTGTCCTTTTAATTTTAAATGTTTAGTCTCATTATCACCCTCCTTTTAAGGTGCTTAAAAATATTAAAAAATTGTTAAAATGTGTTAAATTCATTAAGATTATACAAGTTTGTAGAGAGGCTAACTAATATACAAATAACTTAATAAAAGTAAGCATTGACAAGTCTCTATATTTGTATTACTTTGATGAGGCCTCCTTCCCCTTGCTTTCTTTCCTAGCCTTGATGCTCTTGGCATTAGGTGTCTTAGAACCTCTTTGTAGTTGGATTATTTTGCCCTTCTAAGTAGCAAATAAATAAATAAACTTTAAAACTTAACTACTTTTTGTTTACTTTTGAAAACACATGCAAGAGCTTACATATAAAAGTTAAATCATGTATTAAATAATTTTGGTTAAACTTTTTTTTTTCTCTCTTGCAAAACAAAGATTATGCAAATTTATAGTAAGACTTCTAAGAAGGATATTACATACATTAAATAGTATTCTAAGTAACTAAAAAAATTATAATATTTGAATAAAGATGAAATTCTAAAAGAAGACGAAATACATAATAATCCAATTAGAAGTAGACAGAGTAGAAAAATAAATACATATTGATTATGGTATCACTTCATATTTAAAATTATAATAAAATAAATATGAATAGATCAATTCAATAATAAAAAAATAAATTTTTAAAAAATATTATAACTATTTTTATGACTACGTAACTTTTTTATCATTTTTTTATGTAAATTAATTTTAAACATGCGTAATGAAGAAAAGAGCTTATTATAGATCACTTTTCCAAACGAAAATTCATCATAATTTTATGAAAATAGTTACAGAAATACGAACATGGAAAATATTCTTTTTCAAATACATCAACTCAAATTGTAATTGAGAAAACTTAAATTGTTAATTGACGAAATATTTTTCTACAAAACAACACACAACAAAGACATATGAGGTTTGACAACATGCATACACCAACTTATTTCTTAGAAGTACTTTGACAACCTACACCTTAGGTGTATTTGAAGAAAATCAAAGTCATAACCGGCTAATTTACTTCTAAAAGATAAAGTAAGTGCATGTTAGCAGCCATGATTATGAAAGAAAATCATAATTAATTGTAACTTGTTAAAAGACTCCTTCTAAAGAACACTGTATATTATCAAATCGCTATAGATATGCAGTGAGAACAGCATCACAAAAATGACCAAACTATGTTACTATAAACACTAGTCTACCTATACATTAGTCAGCCATTCCAACAGATACATGTCAATACATAAACAAAAGTAGGGTGTGCATGCAGTGTCCTAAAGATTCTCCTATGGATCCTTCTCTTCCATGCATGTCCTTAGTGGTGCACAATCCTTAAGATAAGGGCAGATAGAATGGTGGTGGTGGCAGAGACCAAGGTAATCTCCGACCCAGGATTGCCCTTAACACTCACACCCATTAGAAGAGATCTTCAGCTGACCAAACGCTCGCTTTCACTCTCAGTAACGTTATTTTATTAAGCCTTAGCTACCATTATAAAAAAGAAAGAAAGAATAAATTCATATTTAATATAATATTTAATATTTATATATTATGGATAAGTCTAAAATCTTTAGACTTTATATAAATTTTTTATTTAATTTATATCTACTAGTAAAATAATAAAAAATTTAAATCAAATATAAAAACTTTTAAACTAGTTCAGTGTTGTATGATATTATATAAATATTTATTGGTTGTTATAATATTCATAGTGCGAACGAGCTTTCCGTATTTACCGTCTTTGGAAAAATACTGATTGAAAAAAGTCCCCAGACAGATCACTATTCGAACAAAAACACATGAAATACATGGGCGGCTGTGATTTGGATGCTCATCTTCTTGCTACTTCGACGTCTAATCATCCCATTTAGATTGTTGTTCGTCTTTTTTCACTTTTCACGCCATTTCAGAGTACTTGCAATTATTCCTAGACCCAGGATTTCCGTGGCTCTTTCTTTTGCATTTACTGTGTAACAAGATTAGTGTAGTAAATAATGATTAAAACGAATAATCAATTAGTTGAAAATAAAGTTACTTAGAAACTAATAATTATGATCTACGTTGCTCATGTTTATTTATAATTTCATAAAATATGTTATATAAAATTAATCAAAAGTTTTATTTTAATTATAAAAATATATATTTTAAAACATTCTTAAATTTATTACTTATTAAATTAGAATAAAATTTATTATATTAAATATAATTTCAATGAAAATTTATAAAATACTTCTATATTATTGATTTACCTTATGCATTTATAATGTAATATTATAATGATTAAAATAAATTAAACAAGTTGCATATAAAATGACAAAGTTTTTTTTTAAGTTTTATAGAATTTAAAAAATAATTGTGGCTAATATTTTTATATATTTTTTAAAAGAATTTTATTATTAGTAGTACTTAATTTCACCTTCATGTTTTTTTGATTTAGCATCTTTTAAATTATTTTTTATTTTTGTTTTATGTCTTTATTATTGTATAAGCTTTTACACATTCAATTTAAGTCACGTTTATATTTAATATAATTGTTACATATTTACATTAAAAATAAAAACATATATTCTATTTATGTATGATTAAGAATAATAGTAACAAAAATAATTTATAGGAAATAGTATTGATGCAACAACACTGATGCTAAAGTATTTATCTTGCAAATAGTTTTAATAGAACTTAGTGTATTGTTAAATTCATGCAATACACTTATATTTTATTTTAGAATAAATATACACATAATTTAATTATTAGAAAAATAATATTTTATATTTTATAAATAATTATATAATAATAAAATTGTTTTAAATAATATTTTTTAAAAATTATTTTATTTTATTTTAAGTTTATAAATATGAATAGTATGCATCAAAATAATAAAGAATTAATAAAAAATAATTTTAAGATAATACTTTTATTGTGTGGTGTCAAATTTTTTAATTAAATGCAAATAATATAAAAGTAGATAGATAAAAAAATTAAGATAATTTTTATAAATATAAAAATAAAAATTTATATAAAATATAAAATTTATATATAAAAGATGTGATCTCGTTGACACTAACACATCACATCGCATGAAAATTTCATAATTAAGTGAATTTGGACGAGAGTAGTACTGTAATTGATGATTTCTGGAAAAGTCTCTATGTTGTATTTTTTTATTTTTATTTCCATAAAAAGGTAATAAGAGAAGTCAAACAACAATTTTAATCTCCAATGTTGTAACTAGGCAATCACAACGATACGGTAAAAAAAACGTTTACAAAAATATTAGAGGAGTCGCTACTAAAATTTATTTTAAAAAAATCTTGAAAAAACTTTTTAAATAATATGATCTTTGAAACAAAAAATGAGTTCGAGAGTCATTTACGTGTAGGGAAGATATTAACACCTACAACGTCCGTTTAAAAACAGTTACTTTAAATTAATTATTTAAATTCATTTTAATCTTAAAAAATAGTTATTAACCCGTAAATATTAATTATTTTTATTTTAAAAGAAAAATATTATTTATTGAAATATTATTTGAGTTATTTTGAAAATTATTTTGACTTGACGGGTATGGTTCCCGCTCCTATATATCTCCAGGTGCAATGGAGAACTCAAAGCCACATAGAGCTATCAAAATATATTTAAATAATAAAGTTATTTAATAATATATTTTTATATTCTTAATTTTGTTATTATTAAATTAATATATTATGTTATAATTTTATTTATTTATAATTATAATAAACAGAAATTATATTATATTAAAAATTAAAAATATTTATCTATGATTACACTTTTTAAATAATAAATTTATTTAATAATAAATTATAATATTTAAACAATTTAAAAAATAGTTAAGCCTTTGAACAGGAATAAGACGTAATCAAAACTAAACGAAATAAAATTTAAAAATAAAATAATAAAATTATATTAACATATTTTTTATACTCTTAATTTTATTATTATTAATTTAATTATTTAATTATTATATTAATATATTATGTTATAATTCTTTTTATTTATAATAAATAGAGATTGCTTAAATCTGAATTATATTTTATTTGAAAGTAAAAATTTATCAAAAAAATGATAACAAAATAAAATAAAAAACTTATTATAATATATATTAATATATATATATATATATATGTATAATTAGACCATGTAGCAAATAATATAAATAATATAATTATAAATAAATTATATAATAATATATATTTTTATAACTTGCACATGTTTTAATTAAATTATTAGTCAATTTATCAATTTATATATAATTTATAAGTATGTATTTTAATTTATTGTATCAGTAATATTTTCTATATTACATTAATATTATAGTGTAGTTAATTTTATATTTATTTATTAATTTAAAATAACAAATTAATGAGACAAATAAAATTAAATATTTTGTAATTATTTTTTAATTTAATAGTTATTATTGTTTTCATTATATATATATATATATATATAGTACATTAAGTTTAAATTTTTATATTAAGTTTAATCACATTTTTTTAAATTAAGATAAAAATTTAGAAATATAAGTTATTTTAATTTAAATATAAATTTTAATAATTCTTCCTATGCTCATATGTTATTTTTCTGCATCTATGAATTTTATAATATAAGTATTTATCATCTACAATTTTTATAATGACGATATTTATTTACTTTTTAAAATATAATAATTTTTTTAGCTGATTCAATAAATTTTATAAGTGTTATTTTTTGTAATTATTTTTTTAATTTAATAGTTATTATTATTGTCATTATATATATTTATATATATATATATATATATATATTGCAGTAAGTTTAAATTTATTTTTTTAAAATATATAATTTTCTTTTAATTGATTCAACAAACTATGTGAATATTATTATTTTTTTATCAATTTTATGTATTTACTATAACTTTATTTGTTGAATTTAAGATGTCTTTAAATAAACAAAATATGTTTCTAAAATAAAACTAAAATATTTACTATTTATATAATTTAAAAAATATATATATATATATAAATATAAATTTTATTAATATAAAATATTTATAATTAATACTTAAATAATATTTTAAAAATTATTTATAAAATTATATAAATATTAGTGTAATTATTTAATAATTATTAAGAACATAGATAGAAATTAGAAAAATGTATAAACTAATTTAATAATAAAATATTTATATTTTTATTAATATTTTTTTTTTTAACAGGCTTTGTTAACAGGTTTCAGGCCAGGCTAGGCCAGACCACTTAAACAGGCGAGGTCAAGCCTAAAATAAAGCCTTTAACAGGTAACAGGCCAGACTCAGGCCTAATAATTATATTGTAGGTCAGGCCTGTTTAGAGTAAAATCTGGCCTAGCCTGGCCTGTTTCTATCCCTATTGGCGGGACTTGGAGCTTTGAGTGATCATACCTGAAGACCGGAAAGTCATCTCATTCTAGTTTGCTTTTCTTTATGGCTTTATTTATGATTGTTTTAGTTCTTTTCTTTAGCATGAATAACTAAGTCCATAGCTAGGGCTATAGGAACTATTGTTCATGAATTTATAGGGTTTTGACGTTTGAATCTAAATTTGAATCCATTCTGTGATTATATTTTATCCTATTACGCTTCTTTCTTAATTCTAATTAATTATATCGTTAGGCGACTGTACCTCGGTTAATAAATATATCTATAGGGTAAAATGAGACAAAGGATTAGGTAGACCAAACCAATTTTTCTCTTCTAATCGTTATTAAATTAACAAGTTCATAGGTTCCTCAAGCTTTCTCAAATTGATGTCTTGCATGACCATTGAGGATGTTAATTTAGAGAAAAGAATATTAATATTGCATGACCATTGGGTATTAATAGTATTCATATAAATGATTAGTAATCACAAGGAAATTGGATTTAGAGTTAAACATAAAAATAACATAAAGAATTGAATGAGAAAACTCATATGTCCTAGGTTCCTCTCCGATAAGTTTAACCAAGACGTGCATTGTATTCCTTGCTTTTAGTTTTATAATTGATTTTATAAATTCTTGTTTTTAATTAATCTTGTATCTTTGAAGCTTAAACAATTGAATTAGGAAATTCTTAGTAATTGGAAATCAATCCTTGTGGGACAATATTTCAGAACTTAATTTAAGAATCCTTTATTACTTCTCGATGGGTACACTTGCCCTCCGAACAAGTTTTTGGTGCCGTTGCAGGGATTGCTTTTTCAATATTAAGAAAATCTCAAATTTAATTGATTTGAGCAATTTGTGTTTTATTTTATTTTAATTCTGTTTTGTTTATTGTTAAATTTCTCTTTTATATTTTATAATTTTTGTTTTTATTTTATTTTAATTTTTTTTATTTCACAATTTCTTTTAATGTATGCTCACTAGTTCTAAGTGTTTTACAACTTGTTTATTTGATCTAGAGATTGAAAGAACAGTTCATAGACAAAGAAAAGAAGTGAGAGAGCAAAGAATAGCAGAGGGAAGGAGATCAATTCAAGATTACATGACACTCACTACTAGAGGCACTCCTGGAAGCATCGCTGATGAATCTATATTTTTACTAGTATTTTAATATAGTTTTAACCCATTTGATAAGGAAAATATGTTAAAAAAAGAAGAAAAACTCATAAAAAGATAATGATTGAAGATTTTCTTTAAATACATAGTTGTTTTAGAAATTGTGAATTTTCTGTGTAGAATTTAAGAATTTTATCATGTTTTTGTAGGAAAATCTGAGCCAAGTGCATAAAGATGGAAGATCAATGGAATGATAGAGGAAAAGTGGCAATTCTAGACTCAAAGAACAAGAATAATAGAATGAAGGCTGGGCGTGATCACTATTGTTAGTGAAAGTGATAGTTTTAGAGCATAAATGAGGAATATAGTCTTGGCGTGGTCACTCTTACCAACGAAAGTGAGTGTTCCAGAGAGTCTCTTAGAAGAACATACCAGGCGTTATCACTCATGCTGGCGAAAGTGAGCATTCTAGAGGACTTCAAAATCAGCAAGGTTATGCGTGGTTACTCTTGCTGGCGAAAGTGGATGTTCCAGAGAGAAGTGTATCAAGGCAAGTTGCGCGTGGCCACTTTTACTCATGAAAGTGAACACACGCACTCCTCGACCTCTTGCGTTGCTACCATTATCAGCAAAAGTGAATGTTCCAGTCTTCTAGAAACTATATGAGCCTCTGCGTGGCCACTCTTGTAGAGCAAAGTGATGACGCGCAGAGGCGAGAATTCTTATAAATACTAAAGCAAGCTCAGATCTCAGGATCTTTTGCTCATTTTTCATTTTTACTTCTTTTCTTCGTTTAGAAAGAGTTAGGGAGAGTATTGGGGAAGAACATCGAGCTCCAAGAAGAGGAATTGGATTGGGGATCATTGAAGATGGCTCTTCATCGTTCTTGCTCTTCTACTCCTTCTTTCTTTTTCTTTGTTACAATGTTTGCTTACTTCTTCATAGTTAGGAGTTTATGGAGCTTGAATTAATGTATTGATTCGATTCTTGCTTCTGAAATTTGAGTTCTTGGATTAATTGAGTTGTTAATTCTGTTGTTATCATAATCTTTGAATAGGAATTCAATTGATTAATCAAAGAGGAACCTTTACCAATGGGAATTGGATTTGCTTCTCTGATCTGAATTAGCAACCAAAATTAGGGATTTCTTAGGGATAAGGGAACTTAATTCTATAATCTTATGGTTTTAATTCTTAATGCAACTTGAAATTGAATCTCACATAAGGGATTAGGGGGGTTTAGTTTATCGTTAGGGTCAATGAGTTAAGGAATTAACCTTTCACTAGTTATATGTGAAACTGATTGTCAATTAACCAATTGCTTGAATGTTCAAAGGTTTAATTGAATTAATATTGATATTCTTGTGAAATAAATTCCTAACTATCCTTCATTCGTATCTCATCTCAACACAACTTTCATACTCTATTTTACTGCAAGTTTAATTCTTTGTATTGTTTTGGTTTATTGCTTTTATATGTTAGAACCTTTCCAAATTTGTATGACTCAACTAGTTCTTGATCTGAGAAGTGGTAGTTGATTTCCTAATTCCCTGTGGAGACGATACTTGGATCTTAATTTTACTCATTACTTGTTGCAATTCCTAATTCACTTGCTAGTATTTAGATATTGTACAACAAGTTTTTGGCGCCGTTGCCAGAGAATTTGTGTTTCAATATCATTAGTAATAGAAAATTGCTAGATTGAGTTTTGTTTTCTGAATTTTTCTCTTCAGTTTAGTGTTACATAGAAATTACTCTGTTTTACCTTTAATTAGATAAGTATAGAATAATAATGGAGATTTCTGCATAATTCTGTAATTATTTAGACTTGACTTTTATATGTTTTTGCTGATATTTTTCTGCATAATCTTTGTTTTTACATCTCCTAATATTGATTTTTAGTTTAACTAGTTAATTTCGATTTGTATATGCGAGAGAAAAACAAAAACAAATCCACTTTGGTATTTGATCTTGACATAGACATAACCTTAAGAAGATTAAGAAAAGAAGATAGAGCAGAAAAATTCATAGGAAGTGATAGTGAATTAGAAGTTGTCCATTCTCCAGAAGTTCAGAATACTCCTATCCAAAAAGGAACACCTACATCTCTAGAACAGTCAATTTTAGAGATGGCAGAATAACCTAGGATGAGAATATTAGGAGACTATGCAATTCCAAACATGCAGGGATATAACTCTTCCATAGTGAGGCCAACTATTCAAGCTAATCACTTTGAAATAAAACCAACCTTGCTACATTTAGTGCAACAAGACCAGTTTTCTGGTGGAATTTATGATGATTCTAATCTACATATTTCAAATCTTTTGCAGTTATGTGATACTATTAGAATGAATGGAGTAAGTGAAGATGCCATAAGAGCCAAATGCTAGTTACAAGCTCAACCACAAGGAAGCATCACAACTTGGATAGAGCTTGTGAACAAATTTCTAACCAAGTACTTTCCTCCATCCAAAGTTGCCAAGCTGAGAGGAGAAATTACATCCTTTGTGCAGCAAGAAGGAGAGTCATTGTATGAAGCTTGGGAAAGATACAAGGAATTGCTGAGAAGGTGTCCACATCATTGTATTCCAGATTGGATGCAATTGGAGACTTTTTACAATAGGATGAATGCAACAACAAGAACTATGGTTAATGCAGCTACATGAGGTTCTTTAAACATGAAATCTTTAGAAGTTCAAAGAATCATTAAGATGATGGCATCATCAATGTACCATAATTCAAATTCAAGGAATCAAGGAAGAAACACTGGATATGAAGCTAAATTTTTGGAAACTTTTCTTGCATAGAATTAGCTGCAAAACCAGATGTTTTCAGAACAAATAGCTGCCTTGACTCAACAGATTAGCAACCTTCAAGCAGGAAGTGTGCAAACTAGTCAACTAAGCTATGATTTTTATGGAGGAAATCATGCCAATGGTGCATGTGATGCATCTACAAGTGAACCACAGGAACAAGTGAATTATATGAGCAATTTTCAGAGACAACAACCCTCCTTCCCACTTGGATTTCAATTTTTAAATAATAGAAATTAGCAATATTCTAATTGGAATAATCAATATTCTATTGCTAAGAATTCTAACTCTAATTTACCTTTTTCTAATGCAGGTCCAGCAGCACAACAACCTTACTTTCAAAGGAATCCATCCACTCAACCTCAAGGAAATCAGAAATTTGCCAAACCTATGAATGAAAGGTTAACTGAGATAGAGGAAACTATGCTGCAATTCATTAAAATAACTCAAACAAGCTTCAAGAACCAAGAAGCTTCCATGAAGAAGTTGGAAACACAAATTGGACAGTTAGCTGAACAACTGTCCAACAGAGATGAAGGAAGAATTCCAAGCAACACAATAATAAATCTTAAAGAGCAATGTCAAGCCACAACTACAAGGAGTGGAGCTGTGGTTGCAAGTCCTAAACCTGCAGAGAAGAAAGCAAATGATGCAGCAGAAGAAAGAAGAATTGAACAAGATCTGCAACAAGGAAATTTCAAATTATTAAAGATTGCAAGCCAATAGATCCAGAAAAATACAAGAGGCTGCCTTATCCTCAAAGAGTTCAGAATCCTAAACAGGAAGAACAATTTGAAAGATTTTTGAATGTTTTTAAGAAATTACAAATTAACATTCCTTTTGCAGAAGCTTTGGAGCAGATGTCTTCATATGCAAAGTTTATGAAAGAACTACTCTCCAGAAAAGGGAAGCTAGAGCATGACAAGACAGTACCCTTGACGGAGGAATGCAGTGCCATTCTCAAGAGAAAGTTTCCTCAAAAACTCAAAGATCTAAGATCATTCAGCATTCCATGCGAAATAGGACAGTGTACTGTAGGAAGAGCATTGTGTGATTTGGGAGCAAGCATTAACTTGATACCATTAGCTATCATGAAGAAATTGGGCATAGAAGAATTGAAACCCACCAACATCACACTGCAACTAGCTGATAGATCATACACTTATCCATATGAAGTTGTTGAAGATTTATTGGTTAAAGTTGATAAGTTCATTTTTCCTGCAAATTTTGTAATTCTGGACATGGAGGTGGATGCAAACATACCTTTGATCTTAGGCAGGCCATTCCTTGCAACAGGAAGAGCTCTTATTGACGTGAAAAAAGGAGAACTCATGCTTAGAGTTCAAGATGAAAAGGTAGTGTTTAATGTTTTTGAAGCATTGAAATATCCAGCTGAAGATAATTCATGTATGAGAGTAGATATATTGGATTTGCTTATTACATATTATCCGATTAATGAACTTGATGAAAATTCTATGTTGAGAGAAAATATAGTTGCAGGAAATACCAATTCTGAGATTTGTAGAGCAGAACAAATGATGGAAATTGAGCAACAATTGGAAGCTCTACCAATTCTAACACCTGCAGAAAATTCAGTCAAAGAAGAGCTTAAGAAAGAAGTGAAAGAAGATAAAAATCAGAAGCTAGAGCTCAAGCAACTACCCTCTCACTTGAGATATGCTTTCTTGGATGAGAATCCAGTCATCATCAACAATGAGCTCAAGGAGGAAGAAGAGGAAAAGTTGCTAAGAATTTTAAGAAAGCACAAATCAACAATAGGCTGGAGTATTTCAGACTTGAAAGGTATAAATCCTTCTTTTTGTAAACATAGAATTCTATTTGAAGAGAAATTTAACCTAGTTATGCAGCCACAAAGAAGGTTGAACTCAGCCATGAAAGAAGTAGTCAAGAAAGAAGTCATGAAGTTGCTAGATGTAGGGATTATTTATCCAATTTCTGACAGGTAATGGGTGAGTCCAGTCCAAGTTGTCCCTAAGAAAGGAGGGATGACAGTTGTGCCTAATAAGAAGAATGAACTTATACCTACTAGGACTGTCACTGGTTGGCATATGTGTATTGATTATAGGAAGTTGAATGATATAACTAGAAAGGATAATTTCCCACTTCTATTTGCTGACCAAATATTGGAAAGACTTGCTGGACATGCATTCTTTTGTTTCCTTGATGGATATTCAGGATACAACCAAATAGCAGTGGACCCTATGGATCAAGAGAAGACTGCATTGACATGTCCATTTGGAGTTTTTGCATATAGAAGAATGCCATTTGGATTGTGCAATGCGCCTGCTACATTCCAAATGTGCATGCTTTCCATTTTTTCTGATTTGGTAGAAAACATCATTGAAGTGCTTATGGATGACTTCTCTATTTTTGGTAATTCATTTGATGATTGCTTAGCTAATCTATCCACTATTTTGCAGAGATGTCAAGATACTAACCTTGTGTTGAATTGGGAGAAGTGTCATTTCATGGTCCAAGATGACATTGTCCTTGGCCATAAAATTTCAGAAAAGGGAATAGAGGTGAACCAAGCAAAAATAAAAGTCATTAGTAAACTGCCTCCACCAATTAATGTTAAGGGAGTTAGGAGTTTTCTAGGTCATGCAGACTTTTATAGGAGGTTTATCAAAGACTTTTCAAAAATTACAAAACCTCTTAGTGATTTACTTGTGAAAGATGCTGATTTTGTATTTGATGATGCTTGTTTGCATGCATTTTCTGTTTTGAAAGAGAAACTCATTTTTGCATCTATTCTTGTAAAACTTGATTGGAATTTGCCTTCTGAATTGATGTGTGATGCAAGTGATAGTGCAGTAGGTGCTGTTCTAGGACAGAAAAAGGATAGGAAATTGCATGTAATTTACTATTCCAGCAAGGTTTTAAATCCTACACAAGTAAATTGCACAACTACTGAAAAAGAACTCCTAGCTATTGTGTTTTCTTTTGACAAATTTAGATCATATTTGATGGGATCAAAAGTCATAGTGTATACTGACCATTCTGCACTTAAATATTTGTTGTCCAAGCAGGATGCTAAGCCAAGACTATTGAGATGGAATCTATTGCTGTAGGAATTTAAATTGGAAATTAGAGATAAAAAGGGAAAGGAAAATGGGGTAGCTGACCACCTGTCCAGACTTCCATTGGGAAGTCTAACCCCTAACTCCTTAGAAATCAATGAAGAATTTCCAGATGAAAGGCTTCTTGCAGTGGAAGACATGCCTTGGTTTGCTAATATTGCAAATTTTAATGCTACTCAACTCATTCCAAAGAGACTAACTTAGCAGCAAAAGAAGAAGTTCTTACATGACAGCAAATTCTGTGTGGGAAGATCCATACTTGTTCAAAATTGGGGTGGATGGTCTAATTAGGAGATGTATCCCACAAAGTGAGCAAGCTAAGATACTATGACATTGCCACAATTCAGAATATGGAGGCCACCATGCAAGTTCAAGGACTGCTGCAAAATTCTTGCAGGCAGGTTTCTTTTGGCCTACACTCTTCAAGGATGCCAAGAAATATATTGAAAGTTGTGATAAGTGTCAAAGGACAGACAACATATCTAGGAGGCATAAGCTGTCATTGACAAATATTCTAGAAGTGGAATTGTTTGATGTGTGGGGAATTGACTTCATGGGACCTTTTCCCACATCATTTTCTCATGAATACATCTTAGTGGCAGTGGATTATGTTTCTAAATAGGTAGAAGCCATTCCCACAAGAACAAATGATGCCAAGGTGGTGATCTCTTTCATAAGAAGAAATATTTTTGCAAGGTTTGGAGTACCAAGATTTTTTATCAGTGATGGAAGTGCTCATTTCTGCAACAAACACCTTGAAGCAGTACTAATGAAGTATGATGTGAAGCACAAGGTTGCTACTCCATATCATCCACAAACAAGTGGACAAGTAGAAGTGTCCAACAGAGAAATCAAGCAGATTTTGGAGAAAGTAGTGAATAGTGCAAGGAAAGATTGGTCAAAAAAGCTAGATGACTCTCTATAGGCATATAGGGGTTCCTTTAAGACACCAATTGGTATGTCACCCTACCAATTAGTCTTTGGAAAAGCATGCCACTTGCCTTTGGAGTTGGAGCATAAAGCTTACTGGACTACTAAGTGGCTAAATTTTGATCTACGAAGTGCTAGAAAGAAGAGAATTTTGCAGCTACATGAATGAGAGGAGTTCAGACAGCAAGTTTATGAGAATGCAAAGCTGTACAAAGAAAGAACCAAGAGAATTCATGACAAGTTCATTCTGCAGAGAGAATTCCAACCTGGACAAAAAGTATTGTTGTTTAATTCTAGGCTGAAACTATTTCCAGGAAAACTAAAGTCAAGATGGTCTGGACCTTTGAGGATCAAAGAAACATCTCCCTTTGGAGCAATTCTGATTGAAGATCAAAAGACAGGGAGAGAATTCAAGGTCAATGGCCAAAGATTGAAGGTTTATCATGGAGAAGAATTTGCAAGGAATATCTCTTGTGTTCAACTGGTTCCTCTTGAGTGAGGAACATTTAACGTCAAGCTAGTAACGTTAAAAGAGTGCTTGTGAGAGACAACTCACAATTATAACTCATTTTAAGATTTATGTATTGTTTGAGAATTTTCATTACTCATGTTCTTCATTTTTTGAAATTTCTGCAATTTGATTTTGCTGCATATCTCTGCTGAGGTGAATTTGGGACTTGATTTGAGAGTTAATGTTTAGAGTGTGTATTGAAAGGATTAAAGTGTGATAAGTGAGCTATTTGAGGGTTGAGAGCCAATTAACTAATGAGAGGAGTCACTATTTTAGAGGAAAGGAGCTACGCAGAGAAGCAATTTGATGTTCCCCTCTAGAACAATCACTTTTGCTGATAAAAGTGATCATCCAAAGGCAGGAAGGTTGACACACTCCTCTGGAACGCTCACTCTCACTAATGAGAGTGATTACGCAGAGGCAGATGGGAAAACAACCTCTCTGGAACATTCACTTTCCCTGGAAAAAGTGGCTATGCACAGGTAAGTAAAAGTTATCCCTCTATGCATTATCACTTTGCCTAGCAATAGTGATAACGCGCTCTCCACTCAGAAAAATAAAACTCTCTGGAATGCTCACTTTGTGTAAAAATAGTAACCTTGTTGGATGCTTTTAATGATGCAACGTTCACTTTTGATTTTAAAAGTAGTCACGTGCCAAGCGTATTTATAAATACTGCCTAAAGTGAACACGCACACTCTCTTCTAGCTAAAAATTCCATTTCTCTCTGAGCATTTGCTGTAAATTTCACTCCCTGTGTGCGTCGACCTGGCAGCAGCAAGCATTTTTTTCCTATACATTTATGCATCTTCCTGCAAGGTACTCTTACCCTCATCCCTTTGAAACTGTGGTTAGGGTTTTTTTAGTGTTTAAAGTTTGGGGAAAATGTTGAATGGGGTAATGGGGCACTATTCTGATGTTATGGACAATACACTGAATAAGTTTTCCCTATCATTTAAATTTCTTTTTAAGAGGATTCGAATCTGCATTGCACATTATTTGAACAAAATTTCTGCAGAAATTAGGTTGACCTAAAAAGACTTCAGTGAAAATTTTTGAACTAAAATTGTTGAATGAGATTAACTACAACTACATGCTACTTGCAATACAATTGAATGCTTGAAAAATACTAGGACAATCAACTCTGCATTACTTTGATAAAATAGCTTTTTACTGAAAATGATTGGGGTTGCAAAACTATGTTTGAAAATTGGTTGAAACCTGAAAATATTGCTCTGCGCTACCTTGTTTCTTTCTGATAGTGAATGCACCCTGAACTTCCAAATTCGGAATATTAAAATTCCTCTAAATGTGATTGCTTAATGTTGTGCATCTGTACTGTTGCATCTACATATTACATACTCTGACAGCAGACTTGAATTCATTTTTAGAATAGTAATCTGTATTTCTGCCTTTATGCATTGCAATCTTACTTTGTTAAATTGATTTCTCATTGCAGCACTCTAAAAATGGTAAGAACTTCAAACAACACTCCACTTAGAACTTCAAGAAACACTCCAAGATCAAAGAGGGCTAGAATGGATAGAGCTTCAGCCTCTAGGCCAATTGAAGTATGTGACCCCAAATTTAGAAGTATTGCTCATGAGAACTTCTTCAGGGCAAATATTCTGAGGAGAAAGATTTTCCCATATAGAGTTTTTGAAATAGCTGGAGACAACTATCCTGAATACAAGGAGGAGATCCAGAAGAGAGATTGGGAATCCTTCTGCTTATTAGCTGACGTGGGTTGGAGGGAGATAGCTCAAGAATTTTATGCCAATGCTATGAGATTCAATGCTTTTAAGAATAGCCCTGAAAAGGACTATGTGGAAATTCTACAAAGGATTGGGCGGCCAGGAACAACTTGGAAGCTAAACCAGTCCAAGAAGCCCAAATTCATTGTCACCAAACAACTGTTGCCATTTGCTAAAGTGTGGAGCACTTTCATTCTGAACTCCTTTATGCCAGTTAAGCACAGTTCAACATTGGCTGTGAAGAGGGCAGAACTCCTTTTTGCAATAGTTAGTGATATGTATATTGATGTAAGAGAGGTCATCAGTGAATGCATTCTAAATATTCTGAAAACCAAGAGAGATTCACTTGCCTTTCCTTCATTAATAACCTTACTTTGTGAGGATGCAGGAGTTGAAGTTGGAGAATACCAAGAGTGGATTAGATCTGTTCCCCCTATCTCTATCTCCATGGTGAAGGAAATCTATGCCACCATCTCCTGCACCTCAGCAACCCCATTCCCTCTTAGTTCAGAAAGGAAAAACCCATGATGATGAAGGACATCTTGCATCTAATGGCTGAGAGGCAAAACTAGTTAGCTGAGAGGCAGACTGAACTCCATACCAGTGTCAAAGCTGGAATCATGCTGCTGGAGTGTGCATGCTGAACATTGGTCAGAAAATGGGAATAACCAAGCAGGAAATGTACCATACTCCTGATTTGGCAGAGAATGCCTAGTGCCTTCACTCCTCAATTTTTAAGGATCTGCCAATCTACAAAACTCACTTCCCACAACCAGCTGAAGAAGTGGTGGAAGAAAAAGAAGAGGATGAGGAAGAAGAATCAAAGGAAGAAGTAACCTCATATGAAGAAAATGAAGCAGAGATTAGGACTTTTAATTCTATTTGTTTATAATTTTAGTCTACGTAAATTTTAACAATTAGGAGTTTTTGTTTCTGTAAATGCAGTAGTTGTTCAGAACAATTCTAATATTTTTCAGTTGTAATGAAGTTCAATTTCTTTTAGTTTTAGAATTCTGCAATTTTAATTACCTTACTTTTCTGATAATTGATGAAATTTTTGGTGTTTTATGCAGAAAATATCACAATCACACAGTACACACACAATGGATACTAACACATGCACAAGCTGCCATGAAAGAGTGGTTAATTCTCTACCTCTTATTCATGTGTTAGCTTCACAATACACTGAAAATTTTCAGAAAAACACAACAATATTAGTACAGATATTTAACTGCTTTTTGTGAATCAAATGAAGTCTAAATGATAATTCTGTGAATTTTGTTTGAATTTTCTTTTTAAGTTGTTTTTCCCATTCTCAAAATGAAATCACACTTGTATTTTCAAATGAGGCAGTCTTGCCACTATGTGCATATAATTATGAAAAAGTGACTTGTGAGTTCCTTGATTAACATGTTCACTTACAATTCTGTAGTGAGACTTGAACTGCATACTTTTCTTTCATGTGTGATTAATCATAATTTTGCTGCACCTTTTAGAACTTGCCTTGTTTCTTGATTGAATGTGCAATTTTTACAATTTTCACACATATGATGGAGGCCTTGTTTAATTATGCCTAGTTAGCCTAAATAAACCTGCCTTGGTGCTTGAATATCTTAGTTCACCCATTTGAGCTTAATATCCCTTTCTTGATTTTCCCTCATTATAAGCCTTGATGAAAAACCAATTTTACCAATCGCAGCACCTAATGTGGAGGCAAATAATTTTGAATTGAAACCAACACTCATAACCATGGTTCAAAATTCTATATAGTTTGGGGGCATGACTAACGAAGACCCCAATCTTCATCTGACAAAGTTCCTACGATTGACAAACACTCTAAAGTATAATGGAGTCTCCAACGATGCTATTCGACTTCGTTTTTTCCCCTTCTTAGTATCTAAAAGGGTGAATGCATGCTTTTCCTTACTCTCAGCCAATTCAATCACAACTTAGGAGGATCTCACTCAAAAATTCTTGGGAAAGTACTTTTCCCTATCAAGGTCCTCTAAGCTTATGACGGAGATATGTTGTTTCTAATAATAAGCAAAATCCTTATTCGAGGCATGGGAGCGATTTGGAGAGCTTTTGAGGAGATATCCTCATTATGATTTTCCAACATGGAGACAAGTGTAAATCTTTTACAGTGGCCTATCAATCACCACCAGGGCTACAATTGATGCCGCAGCAGGAGGGTCCCTCATAAGAAAAGATCCAGATGATGCATACAAGCTAATAGATGAGATGGCGTCTTCTAGCTTTCAGTGGCACACTACTGACTCTTACAACATTAAGAGGAAAGAGACCGCTCCAATCTACCAAGCAGAGAGCAGCAGCCCACTAATGAACCAAATGGCAGCCTTTGCAAAGCAACTAGAATCTTTAATGAAGGCTCAAGACCAACCTGTAAGAGCTCTTGCATGCCCAGAATCTAAGCAAGAGGAGGCAAATTTCATGGGCAATCATAGTTCAGGGTGGAGGAGTAATCCTCCTAACTCTTGGAGGAATGGCTTTGGAAGTCAAAATTCAAGTGTTTATCGCCCTCCTCATATGCAAAGTCAGGGAGCAAGACCAGAAGGAAAAGAATCTCCTTGATCTCAATCCAAGATCCAAATTGGACCAATATATTAAGAGAACCGATAAGAAGTTTGCAGAGGTCAAATCTGAAATACAAGTCAACTCTTCTAAGATGAGTGCACAATTGGAGCAAATTACGAACCTTTTAAGTCAAAGAGTGATGGGAACATTGCCATCTTAGCCTGAACCTAATCCAAGGGAGTAATGCAACGCCATCACCCTTAGAAGTGGAAAGAAATTACAAGAATCGTAGAATAGAGGCACATGCATGCCCATTCTTGTTGAGAAGCACGCCTATGCTGATTCTACATGCACACCCGTGCTTACTGATAAGCACGCCCCTGCTACAATAGAAGCACGACCGTGCTTATACAAGCATGCCCATGACAGTGATAAAAGCACAGTCGTGCTTATGCATGGCCGTGCATCACTATGAGCAAGACTGTGCTTCAAGTGAGGAGCCTGAAAAAGAAAAAAAAGGAAGAGCCTCTTGTTCAACCAAGGCCCTATGAGGCTAAGATACCTTTCCCACAGCGGCTACAAGGTCACCCTCCTTATGACGAACAGTTCCACAAGTTCTTAGACTTATTGGGCAAAATGCACATCAATATGCCTTTCATTGATGTTATCTCCAAAATCCCCAAATATGCTAAATTTTTAAAGGAGATTTTGACCAATAAAAGAAAGTTGAGAGCACATGAAACTGTGAAGCTCACCCAAGAGTGCTCAACTATATTATTTAATTTTTAGAATAAAGAATAAGCATATTAAAAGATTGCAAGAACAGAGTTGATTGTTCTTGCACATACTTTTGAGCTCTGATCTGAAAGCACGCCCATGCTCATCCTATACACAGCAGTGTATTCAGTCGCAGTTGTGAGAGAAGCTTTACATCATAAGCATGGGCGTGCTTAAGATTTCAACATGGTCGTGTTCCCTCACTCGAAGCCGTCACCTTCTCATCATGCATCCTTAACATTAATTTTCCTTGTTGAACATCAATCAAAGCCCTTCTAGTGGCTAGAAATGGCCTTCCTAGGATCATAGGCACCTCAGAATCTTCATCCATATCCAAGATAACAAAATTTGCTAGAAAAATCATTTTGTCCACCTTCACCAACACATCCTCCATTACACCATATAGGTACTTGATGGACCGGTCAGCTAGTTGGAGAGCCATTCTTGTACTTTTAACTTCTCCCACTCCCAATTTCTTCAGAATGGAGAGCGGCATCAAGTTAGTGCTGGCCCCCAAGTCGCATAAGGCCTTCCCAATGGTCACATTCCCTATAATGCAGGGGATTGTGAAGCTTCCTGGATAAGTCAACTTAGGAGGCAACTTTTGCTGCAATATTGCGCTGCATTCCTCGGTTAAAGCTATCATAACATCCTTTTTTAATTTCCTCTTCTTTGAAAGTAATTCCGTCATGAACTTAGCATACAAAGGTATTTGTTCCAGCGCTTCTGCAAATGGTATATTTATGTGCAACTTTCTGAAAATATCCAGGAATTTGGAAAATTGCTCTTCCTTTCCTTTGTTCTTGGGAATGTGTGGATATAGCAGCTTTACATAAGGGGGGAGGGATTTGAGGATTGCATGAATTTTCCAAAATCTATTTCTTAGATCTGTTCCAATATGCCTCATCCACCACCAACTTCTGTTTTGGTGAAATTTTCTCCTCCTCTTCCTCTTTTGCAATCTCCAATTTTGGTTCTGGTTGTTGTTCTACTCCCTCTTCTTCTTATTCAGCAATTACATCATCTTCTTTTTCAAGTGGTTTCTTCTTAGGTTGTGGCTCTATCACCTTTCCACTCCTTGTAATAATTGCTTGGCAGAATTCTTTTGGATTTTCCACTGTATTCCCAAAAAAAGAGCCTTGAGTTGGTTCATTTATTTTCTTCAAAATCTGGCCCATTTGATTCTCTAAATTATTGATGGAGGCTTCTTGATTAGCCATCCTTGGGCTCGAATCCTGCATAAATAGGTTGGTGGTTTGTTAGTTGCAAGAGTGCCTTCTCAAGGCTAGATGTTTGTTTTGGAACTTGAGATTGTTGGGGCTGTTGTTGCATATGACCAGAATTCTGAAAATTATGTTGTTGCCACTGTCCTCCTTACTGGTTCTGTCTTTGTGCAGGTGGAGTATAGTATGTTTGATTCAGTGGCCTGGTATTTAAGCTAGAATTTGGTCTGAACTGCTGCTGTTGAGGTGGGTAAACAGGTTTTTGCTGAAAATTTTGTTGCTCCCACTACGGTTTTGAATTAAAATTCTGCTGCCTTGACATGTTATTCATAAAGTTCACCTATTCAGCCCCTTGTTGCTACATATAATTAACTCTGTCTTCACTTGTTCCCTCATGGTATTCCTCTTGGCTTGTAGGAGCTACACAGTGCACTGGTTTACTCCCTTCAATTTTTATGTTTTCGAGCTTGGCATTGAGGGAATTCAACTACTGTGACATTAATTTGTTCTGAGCCAGCAGTGCATCCAAGGTATTCAGCTCCAACACACCTCTTTTTGAAGAGTTCCTTTCCCTATGATTGTAATTGTTGGATGCCATAACTTCAATAAGTTGTCATGCCTCTTCCAAGGTCTTTTGAGCAAATGAGCCTCCAGCCGCTGCATCCACCATTGTTTTTGTTGCTACATTCAACCCATCATCAAAGGTTCTCAATTGAAGCCATTCGGGTAACTCATGATAAAGGTAGCTTCTCAAGAGTTCTTTGAACCTGTCCCATGCTTCTTAAAGTGTTTCATCTTCCCTTTGAGAAAAAACCAACATTTCTTGCCTCAACATGGTTGTTCTAGAGGCTGAAAAATATTGTTAGAAACTTGCTCTCTAAATCATCCCAAGTAGTGATACTTCCTTTTAGTTGAGATAACAACCAGCTCTTTGCCTTATCCCTTAAAGAAAATGGAAAAAGAGACAACCGGATAGCCTCATCACTCACACCATTCATTCTAATCATTCCACATATGGTCAAGAAATTCTGAATGTGCAAGTGGGTATCTTCAGAAGGATGCCCAACAAATTGCTCTTGCTGGACCACTCTCATATGGTCAGGTCTGATCTCAAAGTTGTTTGCTTGAACGAGAGGTCGAACAATAGAGATGGGGTTTCCTCTCGGTCTTGCACGTGCATAGTCATCGAAAGTCCTTCGTTCTTCATTGGGATTTCCTGCCATTTCTGCAGAATTCTATTCTTGTGGGTCTTCTTCTTTTTCTTTTTCTGAAGTTTGTCCTTTCTTTTTGTTCTTTTTCTTGAAATTAATAATTGGCTGATTAAGTTCTGGAGATGAATCACTCTTTTTTATCTTCTCCTTGCCTCGCATCAACCAATTTAGCTGTTGCACTTAGATTTTTCTGTGAACACTTAAAACATAGCAGAAATTATTAAACCAAGCTAGTAAATTCTCATTACAATTGATATTAACAATTAATCCCCGACAGTGGCGCCAGAAACTTGATAAACATTTTGGCAAGTGTACCAAATCGTTGAAGTAACAAAAGACTATCATCTACAGGGATTAATTCTAAGTACCAAATCACAAGAATAACACTAGTTAGGTTACCCAAAAACAGTTTATGAACAAAATGTAAGATTACTAAGTGCAGAATTGTAAAAACAGAAATAAAAGTGCTGGGATTAATATTTATAAATGAACAAAAACTACAAGACTAAAATGGAGTAATAATTAAAGTAATTGCAGAATGTAAATGTCTAAATTACTAGAGATGGGTGTACACATAATTAAAAATAAGTTGAGTTCAGAATCCCTTATCCTTTTCCCTTTGCTTACAAGTATATGCATAACTCAAAATATAACTTCATCTAATGGTCAGATTTTCTAAAATACCTAATCCCAATTCCTTGATAATTGGTTCTAAAATGAAATTAGTGTCCTAATTCCTTACATTCAGCATTAAGATTTAAAATCCAATAGACCACATCATTATAAACTTCTATTCCTAGACAATTTATAATAAGCATTTTGGTTCCAGTCCAACAAAGCTCATAACTTTCCAGCAATGAACTTCTTTTCATCAACCCCATTCACGTAGAACAGTGAGGCATTAAGTTCAGAATCAAAATTTTAGAATAAAGTTTGTATCTTGAGCTATGTCCAATGTTAGTTCATTGCAAAGGGTAAAGGTATAAGTTCATCCTCACTCAACCCCAAAATATTTAGCTGGACATAGGAAAGTAAGTAATATAAAACTAAAATATATTGTAGAAATAGAGTTCATATTCACAAAAATGTTTGTAGCAAATAGAAGAAATGAGAGGTTACTGTTCTATTACATAAACCAGAGAAAATGAGATGAAATCTAAGTTCCCATGAAGATCTTTTAGCCAAGATGTAAAGAAAATACCCTAGCTACCATATTCTACGTACACTGTATGAAAACCTAGGTTTCTGTGCTCTGGAATTGTAAAAGAAAAAAAGATAAAAGATGCCACCTTTTCAGAATTTTTTTGCTTTTATATGCATCAGTCATCATCATGTCCCTACAATCAGGAATCTGTGTCCCCACAAATCAGTTCTGCAGCACTCATTTTTAGCTCTTTATGTCCACTTGCAAATTTCTTTCTAATCCTTTCAAAATAAAACTACTAGCTATCAGAATATGAGTGATTCATAAATTTTTCAGCAAATACAATATTCCACTGAATTTCTCAATTAATTGCATTAACTTATAATTTAAATTCAAGGAAATATGCCTAAAAACCTTTAATTTTCTAGATGAGTTAGTGACTCATCACAAGACCAGCCCTTGCATGCATAACATATGTACAGCCATATGTTGAAAGGTTGGCAAAACCAAATTCATTATTTTTACTTCTCGTAAAGCTCTCTCTTACTCTCTTTCACGGTTTCTATCTTTCTCACAATTTCTCTCATCTTCCCCACCACTCACCCTTGCTCTTTGAACATCCAAGCAAGGTAAAAGCACTCTTTCATCCTTGTTTCTTAGCATTCTCACCAGTCAAATCAAAGTGATGATGTTTGTGCACCTTGTCCATGGAAAAGTTTAGAACTTTCTACATCTAGCCACTGTTTGAGTCAAGTCTAATCATCTAAATGTTTTTTTTTAATCCTAATATCTGCATATTCGGATTGTGCAGTGGAAAAGCTTTCCAACCCATCTTTTTTCACTCAAAAAAGACATTAGATCATTAAGTTACAGGCAAAACGGTAAAACCCCTTCTTATTCTATGTTTTTTGTGTTGTAAAAACAAGAGAGTCTAATTTTCATTTTTTTTTATCTTTGAAACTTGCATGCAATTGTTCTTTTGTGATCCTTACAGAATTAGCTATCAAACGTAAGTTACTTTGCTCAAAATAGACATTGAATTCACAAGTTATAGTGAAAACGGTGAAATCCCTTTCTTGTTCTGCATTTTTGTTGTTCTAGCAAAAGAGAAGGCTATTTAATTATCTTTACAACGAGATATTCTGAGCTGAAATCCGATATCGTTTGCCCAGTCAATCACCTATAATACACAAGTACCTTCATTTTTACATTTTCTGTAGAAATAGTATAAAGGAATAATTTTTATGCCCTTTGTACTGAGTAGTTTCAACTTCAAAATTAATTTTCATAAACTACATGAAAACAACTTTCCAACGCATATTTTTTTTGTTAATTTTGGACTTTGTTTGAATACTTTATGAAATAAATTACAAAAATGGTGCAAAATCGAAAAACTTGCATGAACAACAATGTATTTTGATTTTCTTCACCTTTCTGTAAGCCAAAAGTGGACTTTTAAATGTTGATTTTGATCCTTAGGATCTTAGCTTTCTAACAAAATTTGTGGATCATCATTTGGACTTTGTTTGAATTTGTTGCACTTAATTTTACAAACATTGCACAAATTTGAAGTTTTCTGACTTTTTGCAATAGGTGCTTTTCTAAATTTTTAAAAATACTAGCTCTTGTTCATTTTGGCTCAAATGATTTTGATAGACTCTTCTCTGAACTAGGAATGCAACGAACAAAGAAATCTTGATTTCTGACACTAGAAAGTCCAGGAAAAAGAGCCTTCAGACTACCTCACTCACCAAGGTAAGAGGGAGGAGGTAGGTATTTCAAGTAAACAGTAAGAAAAGAAATAAGTCGAAAAGGGTTGTCCCTTAACCCTGAGGTGTAGAACACATGTATAATGAGACATATGGTGTTTAAATTACATAATTGACATTTTTGAATCTTTACTTGAGACTTTCGATATTTTAAAATGTGTTTATGAGTATATTTTGATTTTGACAACTCTCAATCTTTAGTTGGGAATTATTTTACACTTGATGTTTGAATAAATATTATTTTATGAAAATTATGAATTATCTTAAGTGAACTAATTACTCAAAGCTTGTTGGAAACCAAAGATCAATTAAATGGAATACTTTATTGAAATGCCCAACATGAGTACGTATGCCTAGTGTACTTGAACAAGTTATCTCGTGTGTTGTACTCTTTAAAAATATATGGTTTAGCATATGTGTTGATTGTGTAAAGCACTAAGAATATGTATATAGGTATATGTAGGCTGAGTAGACACCATTTGTGAACTTGAGCCTTTTGAGGGTGAGAAAATGCGTGATGATACGCTAAGAGAAAATTGATTTGTAAGTATATGCGCTTTAAGGAGTTTAGCCATGATTCTAGCTTCGACCTTGAGTTCAATAATTGAATCTAATGACTAAAACTAAAACTTTATGAAAACTTTGTTTTCTTTCTTTATGAAAATAAATGAGTAGTGTAACTCTAGCCGGATGTTCGGATGGCAAGTGTACCCATCGAGAAGTAATAAATGTAACACCTTAAATTTAATTTTTAAATAAATAAAGAATTTTGCAAATTTTTGAAATAATAAAACTTCCATTTTTAATCCAAATTTCATCAAATATTTTAAAATAAGGAAAGGGGTTACAATCTCTATCAAGTCACTACTACAGGACCATTCAAATACATTAGTTTCAAATTAAAATCCTAGTCCTATAGTAGTTTCATCCGCCCCTTTCACTGAGTCTGGTGCTGATCGTCTTGATTACCTAAAAAATGAGTGTAAGGTGAGTACTCTACACTACCAAAACATACAGTTAAGCATAGAGTCTCACCTTAAGCACATTTCCAATACATTAAACAAATACAAGTACAGGCAACATTATCACTTCCATAAGTACAATTCATGAACTCATGCATACGCACGCCAGCCACACTCACATTGACACTGTGATCACAGATTTACACCATGAATGGTCACCGGTTACCCTCGCCTCACGGATACCACGTGGGCAGTCACGAGTTGCTCAGCAAAGGTAATGGTCAGAGGTCTAGTCAGGAAGAGAGTGTGTGGCCTGTGGTGCACCCGTTCCACAGTCGCTGAACCATTCACAGCACATTACAACGGCATTACATGTCCCAGTCACACATATTTCAGTATACGGCACATAGCCCCCACATTTAACAGTTACGGCACTAGGCCCACATTTCATTTTCATAGCACACACAACACATAGCCCATAATTCATTCAAGATACACAGCCCCTAGCCTATTTCCATTCATATTACACAGCCCTCAGGTCCACATTTTCACAATATACATTCAGATATACACACATGTATAAATGACACAAGTGCCCACACCATATATCTCAACAATTTCCTACCCTCTACTCAGCCACATCACAATATCACACATAAAGGAGTAGGGTAGAGTCCCCCCTTACCTTGAATTGAATACCCACGTCCAAACTCAACCACGGAAATGCTCCCCACACGGTTTTCGGCCTAAACACATGGAAGAATTCCATGAGAACCCCATGAATCACCAAGAACAGAGAAAGGGAAGGAAAACGAAAACCCTAATCGTTTAAAACTCACCTCCAAGCGTTCCCCACACAAATCCAAGCTCCAATCTTGCTCTCGAACGACTTTGAAGGCAAATTAATCGGTGAAAAAAGGCTTTGGGGAATGAGAGAATCAAAGGGAGAGGGAGAAATAACTCTCCCTAAACCCTAACCCCCTTTAAATCCTTTCTAGACGTGACACTCTCGCTACAGCGAGATATTCTCGCTGCAGCGAGGGGACCTCGCTGCAGCGACACACCCACTCGCTACAGCGAAAAAATCAGAGAAAACTACACTCTGGTTTCTGCAGAATCTCGCTACAGCGAGACTGCATCCAGAAATGCACCCCAAACTGTCACTCTCTTGCTACAGCGAGACGTCTCTCGCTATAGCGAAAAAGTGACAGTTTCAGTCCTTCCTCCCAGGGCCCTTTTGCTACAGTGAGAATCCTCTCACTGCAGCGAGAACAGCCCAGTATCTTGCCCTGTACTTAGGCACTTAGCCTATTTTAGCCCAACCAGTCATGCATACAGCCATCTACATATATATACATATTCATAACATATATTTAAAAATACACACATAAATATACATTTAGATTTATATAATTATCAATAATTAATATTACAAAATTTGGGATGTTACAATAAAGGGTTCTTAAATTAAGTTCCCGAAATATCGTCCCATAAGGATTGCTTTCTAATTACCAAGAATTTCCTAATTCAATTGTTTAAGCTTCAAAGATACGAGATTAATTAAAACAAGAATTTATAAAATTAATTATAAAACTAAGGGCAAGAAATACAATGCTCGTCTTGGTTAAACTTATCGAAAAAGAACCTAGGGCATATGGGTTTTCTCATTCAATCTTTTATGTTATTCTTCTATTTAACTGTAAATTTGATTTCCTTATGATTACCAATCATTCATACGAATACTATTAATACCGAATGGTCATGCAATATTAATATTCTTTTCTCTAAATCAACATCCCCAATGGTCATGCAAGACATTAACTTAAGAAAGCTTTAGAAGCCTACGAACTTGTTAATTTAATAACAATTAGAAGAGAAATATTGGTTTGGTCCACCTAATCTTTAGTCTCGTTTTACCCTGTAGATCTATTAATTAACCGAGGTACGGTCGCCTGACAATATAATTAATTAGAATTAAGAATGAAGCGCAATAGGATAAAATCTAATCACAAAACAGAAATCAAATTTAGATTCAAACATCAAAATTTCATAAATTCATGAACAATAGTTCTCATAGCCTTAGCTATGGACTTAGTTACTCATGCTAAAGAAAAGAACTAAAACAATCATAAACAAAGCCATAATCAAAAGAAATAGCAAACTAGAGTATGAGATGTGTTCCCGGTCTTCAAGTACAATTGCTTGAAGCTCCAAGTCTCGCCAAGCATGTGCCAAGGATCCCGTGCAAGAGAGATGAGATCAGAAGTGTATCCGAAAGCCAAAGACTAGATGTCAAAAAAAGGTCCCCTTTACGATGCCTAAGATCTCTTTTTAATAGGTTTTGAAAACCCTAAAGACTCTTGATAATTGGGCTTCTCGCAGATGAGCATGGTCGTACAAGGCCTTAAGCACAACCGTGCATGGGCTCGAAGCACCCTCGTACTTGTTGAAAGGGTCTAGGCTTGTTGACTGCTGCGAAGCTCTAATCTACCATCAATTTGGACCCAAAATACACCCAACATTCACTTGTGGCCTCTTTATACCAAACTGCACAATTAATATATAAATTAGTGTAAACCCAAATAAAATAAAGGTCAAATATGAATATATAGGCTATAAAATAGGGTCTAATTACATACTTATCACTGGGTAATGGTTGAAACTCAAGGAAAGAGATGAAGCTAGTGAGCTTGGAACACTTCGAGGAAGTGCATTAAGGCACGTGTATAAGTACTTACCAAGTCTCTCTCTATATATATGGTTTTGAATAGTTGAAGAAATCATGTGAAATCTTAAATTTGGCTAGTGCCTGTTTGCGTAATTAAGGAAGTGAAACTCTAAAAGTGTGCATGATTATTCAGAAGGCAAATGTGTGTGAAATTTCACTCCCCTGTGAAGGAAATCACAATGTTATTTTATAACTGCTGGTGATAAAGATAGGGATGACCTCGATGTCTAGGGGATTTCATGGAATTGGGTGACTTACCAATAGCCCTATGAGTGCCCTAGGCCCTTGAACTCTGGCTGGGAGTCTCCATTTGATGCTCCTTTATCCTAACCTTCTCCTAAAGCTTATATTGTTAGTCGAGCTAGATCGGTCAGTAGAGGTTCAAGTCCCCACCATACATGTAACTGACTATTGAAACTCCCAACAACTTCTGAACAATAGGATTGTTATGGATCCAAAGTCACATAAACATATAAATGAAATTTTTGCCAAACCAAGAGTTATTATTTGCATGAATCATGCATCATGTAATTAAACTTGTGTTTATTAGATTGTAATAGTTACCATTGTTTTCATGTGATGTATGCTCGTACTTACTTTGTTTTTTTTCTTTTTTGAATAATTATCTACTTCAAAATATATCTCACTCCTTCTTTCCTAGTTGCAATGTATTGTGGTGTTGGATATTTTCTTTTAGTTGTTGTAGACTTTGAGGATGACCCTTCCCCGTCTTTTTCTCCACATTGAGCTAGAATTTGAAGACAACCATATAAACACTGATGAGATGGAGGAGGACCCTTCTAAGGAGTTCTGACTGTCATTTAGTTGTTTCTTTTATTGTTCTCTACTAAATGACTCCACTTGATGTATGGTGGACAATTAGGTACTTAAAGTTTTATTTTGGAAACTTAAGTATAATGTACTTTGTTTAGGCACTCTGATGGTTAAGGATTTCTTATTTATGACTCTTGGATAATTTGTGATTACTTTTAACAATTATGAGATTTATTTATATGACCAGCTTTATGTTATCAGTTATCTTCTGATTTTAATTTAGATGGAATTAAATAGATAGGAAATCAGTTCTTCAATGCACGCGGAAAAAGAATATGAACTCTTTGGGTTCGTGCTTGCACATTGAGTGTACCCTACTCCTGAGAGAGTTCTAGTTGAAGCGATAAATCACATGTTGTATCTCATATTATTAGTAATTGGCTCGTGAAGAGGTGAAAAATATTGAAGTCCACTTGCATGGTTACGCCAATACATGGTATGGTTATATTATTTAAGTGATACTTACTAATATCATGTTTTTCTAAAGGTTTCAGCAATGAGTAAATGAAGAAAATGGAATTTCATGAGTAATTATTACTAATAGGAGAATGAAATGTATCTTTAAAAACTATTGTCTATCAAATGCATGAAGAATCACGTTCCATGTCGTGACCATGTGTCACTTAAAGTATGTAGTAAATAACAAATATCTTACTACTAATAGTGGTATCCATAAACCAGATTGAGTAATCCTAGGTACTCATGTTATTAAAAAAAAATTCATATTTGGTCCAAAACTCTTAATAGTAATCATTATATATTACATATCAAGTTATCCAAAGTGATGTTATCCTTCCCAACACTTAGAGAACCAACAAAATTCTCATATGATGTAAGTAGCAACACCAAGAGTTCATCGCAACATCTTCATCATCAATCTTGATTTCAATGTTATGTATATCAATTAGGATAGAGTTCAACTCATCCAAATGATCTTTCAAAGACAATTCTTCCTTCATGCGAAGCCCAAACGATATTCCCTACAACAACAACTTGTTGCATATTGGTTTAGTCATATAAAGGTTTTCCAACTTCAACCAAAGACTTGTCTCAATTTCTTCTTCAACCACTTCATACATCACCTCATCTAACAAAGATAGTAATATCAATGAACGTACCTCTTCTCTTATACTGCAAGCTCATCATTTACACCATTCTTGGTTTGACCTAAGAGAAGTGCCCATAACCTTTGGTTCTTCAACAAAGCTCATATTTTGAGGCTCTATAGACTAAAATTGTTCTTGTCATTGAATTTCTCGATCTTTACATTCAAAGAGATATTTTTCAAAGAAAAGTTACAATAAAGGTTGTTCACAACATAATCTTCCATACTCAAATATTACCTTCTTGCACTTCTTAACCTCCTCAAAATTCTGCTTCTTCTTTATTCTTTATCAAAACCCACTAAAAGCCCCAAAATTTTGGTAATTCTTGATATCAATTGTCGATGGTAGAAGATATGAAACACCTAAAACAAAGTAAAACACAGAAAATAAGATGAAAAACAAATGTAGAATAATGATAAGTAAAATCAAAGATAGAAAGATAGAATTCAAACAAATTTACATGGTTTACCTAAGATAGGCTACATCTATGAGCAGTATCAAGATCTTCACTATGAAAAATTGAGCATACAAAGATGATCATCCACTAAAGCAATTGCAAACTCTTGTGCAATGTGAAAGAAGAAATAACCTTCTCTTAAACTGAAGAAAATTCTCTCCCTTTTTTTATTTTTACATCACATTATATATATATATATATATATATATATATATATATATAAAATTAACTTGTTATGAATTGACTCTATATAAACTAAGATATGATAAAAGCAATTATAATCAGAAAGTTTAAAAGCAAAAGATTCAGGCAAAAAATGTATGCCCAAACTAGCAGAAACCAAGTACAAGAAGATTCAGAGCATAACCTCATAGTTCCTTCCCTAATACATACGACATAAAATTTCATGCAAAATAGAAATTAAAATGAAGAAAATAGAATTCTAAAAAATATTTTTTACCCTAGAATTTGATTCTTGTTTTGAAATAGAAATATTTCACAAAACATTAATAGAATATGATTATTGGAGATCCTTCGTGAAATAATCCTATTCTTAGTTTGTTATGTTTATTCCTATTTTAAAAATTACATTTCTTAAAAAAGATTTTTTTTCTTTCTATTCTTAGTTTTTTTTATTTTATTTTATAATGAAATATATGTTATATAATACTATATATATATATATAGTTTAATTAAAAATTATATACATATATAAAAGATATTTTATTACATATTATTTTCTTTTATAGAATACAGTTGGTAGAAGGACTAAATTCTTATATTATGATAATGTTAAATATTAAAGTTTAATTAAATCTGTTTAAGAACTTATTCTAAAAAATATACTAGTTTTATAGAAACTTAAAACATAATTAAACATAAATATAATAATAATTTTACTTTTATTTAAGAATCATGTCACAAAACTTTTTAATATATTATTATATTTTAACGTCGTTCTTAATATTAGACATCACTCTTAGGAGTTTGTGTCAAATATGGAAAAAGCCAACAAAATAAAATAAATTCAAAAATATAAATATAACTTGTGTTTTTAATTTTTAACTTTAATACATAATACATTTATTTTAAAATTAAAATATAAAAGTGATATATATTACATACAATTATTTTTTAAAAAAAATTAAAGACATAAGTCATATATGACACATACAACTTTTCTTTTTTATTTTTTTAAAATGTGTAAATTGTATGTGCCATATATAACTTACTAATATTTTTTAAAAAAATATTACATATAAATCATACTTAAGAATGCACCTTAAACTAATTGTGTAAATAATTTAAAATTGACACCGAACATGTAACTTTTAAATTCATATTGCATCATTTATATATATATATATATATATATATATATATATATATATATATATAAGTCTTTCTACTTTATTGGCTAATTAACTTATTTATGAATTTAGATAAGCAAAAGTTATATTACCCATTTTTATGGACTAAAACTCAATTTCCTATGTATTTTATTGGCTAATTAACTTATCTATGAATTTAGATAAGCAAACTTATATTATCAATTTTTATGGTCTATAACTCAATTCCCTATGTCTAATTCAAATGGATTTTTTGAAATTTAATTAATTGTTGGCAAGACCATTGAAAACCATTATGATAAAAAAAAAAAATGAGTATGACCCCATATTTTACGAATCCATTTCATTTTTACTTGAAAACAAATATTATTTTACACTTAATTTTTGGTATGAAATAGGTAAAGAGAAGGAAAAATGTAGGAAGAAAATAAATTATATAAAAAATAAGTGTGGATATATATATATATATATATATATATATATATATTATTTTTGCCTAAACTATACATACATTTTAGAAATAATGAATGATCACTCCCGGTTTTGTAAATTTATAATATTAAAAACATAAAAATTGTTATTTTTTAAATAAAAAAATTACAATAATTTTATGCTTAAAAATCAGGTATAAGAATTGAGTTAACTAAATCATAAAGCATATTATTGTAAAGTGAAATAAAGTGCAATAAATAAATTTAAAATAATAGTAGTAGTTAATTTATGATAATAAAAGGAACGTGTGGTCTACAAGACTACAACAAACACAAGATGAAACGAACCAACCTACCACCCATTCATCTTGACACCCGTATGAATATTTGGAGGCTAAATTTCAGAATTCTTGAAGGCAAAGAGAAAGAGGAAAGGAGTGGAATTTTGGATAAGTTATTGATTTAGTGTTGGAACAGTGAAACTTGAAAGTGGGAATTGATGGTGGGTCTGAGCTTGGTGGCGCAGCCAAGTCCTCCCCAACGCCTATCATTGCGCGGCGGTGGAAGAGCAGCAAAGAGTGTGATTAGGATTCGTTGTGGCATAGCTGAGCCGTCCGGTGAACCTGCTCCTTTGGGACAAAAGACGCGTTACAATGATGGCATTTTCGAGAAGGCCTTCATGACACTTTTCGCGCGTAAGATGGAAAAGTTTGCGGTTCCATCAGAAAATAAAGCTAGCGAGAAGAAGGGTTGGTGGGATTTGGGGTATGACTATGAGAGTTTCGTTGATGTATCAAAGAGGGTAATGCAGCGTAGGACTCGTATCCAGCAGCAGCAAGTGGTGCGAGAGGTTCTCCTCTCCATGCTTCCTCCTGGTGCGCCTGCACAGGTGGATCATTTTTTTTTTCTTTCACATACTCTCTCTCTCTCTCTTTCATTCTGGTCATTAGAATATAGAAATCTTGATTATAGAACAATTTTTTATGATGATGAATAACAGTGAGAGACTGGGAAATACGGGGATGTTTGAGTACCTGCTGTCTATACGCAATTGAATCTTTTAGGCTCTGTGTTCATCTGTTTTAAAATATTCTATTGCAGTTCAGGAAATTATTTCCACCTACAAAATGGGCTGCAGAGTTTAATGCTGCATTGACAGTGCCCTTCTTCCACTGGCTAGTTGGCCCATCCGAGGTAATTTTGTTACTGCATCATATTCGTCTGTTTAATTTACCTTGTTATGTCCCAATTTAAAGTTGTTTTTTTCCTCATATGGGCTTCGGATTACCAAAGGAAATTTAAGTCATTTTCAACTCTCATACATGAAGTTATTTTGTGGCACAGCCCCTGAAGTTTGGGTTAAAATGAAAGTTGTTAAATTCTGTAAGTTCTAACATCTTATATTGCTTTGGAAGTGAATTAAGCCCGGATGTTAAGCAACTTAACCTTCTTTTTCATTGTTACTCAAAATAGGATTATATGTTATAAAATAAACTTCATGTATGGAAATCGAAAATGGCTGAAATATTAAAAGGGTTATCTAGAATTTATCCTCTATGTTCTTTTATATTATCTGTTATGTTATTTGGTGCTGTCATTGATATTTGGAAACTTGAAATGCACTAGGTTGTGGAAGTAGAGGTAAATGGAGTGAAGCAAAAAAGTGGCGTGCATATAAAAAAGTGCAGGTAGATTTCAAGTCATCTGAAATTCCATTCAAACAAGTAGATATTAGAGAATTGGATTCATCTTATATGAATGGAGTAATCAATTAATGCTGGGAGGCCTGAAAAAGGTCAATAAGCAGCTATTATTTTTGAAAAATACAAAAAAATTGCTTTATATAAGGCCCTTATAACAAGTTTGGCCTTGCTTTTTACTCTTTATAATTACTCTTGCGAAGGTACCTGGAGAATAGTGGCTGTGTTGGAATGTGTGTCAATATGTGCAAGATTCCTACTCAAGATTTTTTCACTAATGAATTTGGACTTCCATTAACAATGACTCCTAGTATGTCTTCTTGCCTTTACTGCCCAAAAATTGTTAAGCTCCACATTCTTTAAAATGATGACATATATATATGACTCACCAAAATTCTTATTGGATATTTTTTCCCGTTCAAAATTAAGAGACCTCATCTTAAACTTCTGTTTACACCTATCTGAATTTAATTTCAGATTTTGAAGACATGAGTTGTGACATGGTGTATGGCCAATCCCCACCTGCATTTGAAGAGGACCCTGTTTCCAAACAACCATGCTATGCTCAGATATGTAAGTAGGACACCCTCTGGTGCTCATTGGACCCAAAGCTTTTCATATTCTAACATGGTAATAACTTGCAGGCTCTATGTCGAATCCAAGCTCTAGTTTGTGTCCTAAACTACAGGCATGACCAGGGAATCCAAGCCTTGTTAGCTTATTACTTTTTCTTCTTTTCTATAGCCATTGTACTCCCACAAATGAGAGGACCTTGTCCACAAAGACTGCATTGTACATTTGTAATTATAGTCAAATGTTAGTTCCATATCACTATTGCACCTGATCCTATAATTAAACATCCATGTTGCAAAATGTTTCTTTTGTACTAAAATTTAGGATTATTTAAGAGAAAACTACGAATAAGGAGAGAAGAAACTGGTTATGGACTATTTGGTTTTATTTTCACTTTTCTTTTAAAAATTATTTTCAAAATAATTACTTAAGAATTTAGTTCTTAAGACCAAATTTACCCAAAGCTATATTTGGTTGGTTGATTATTTCGAAACGCACTACCAAATTTATATGTCAAAACCCCATTTCTAACTCCCAGTCAATGTTTCATGACTGCACGAAGTGTTGAAGAGAAATTAAGGTGACATACTTAAAAAAATTATTTATTTACACAATTGTTACCGGTAAAGCTACACAACTATTATTAAATGTATAAATTAATTAATAATTAAATATTGATTTGTATTATTATTAGAATAAGGAATATTAATACTATAAATTTTTTTATGAATTTTATCTAGTTATCTAGCAAGTTTATCCAATGTCTTATTGAAATAATTATATATAACTTGAAAGAAGAGAAATAAAAAATTTATTTTTCTATATTAGTGCATGGAATAAACCATCTATATAAATGTAGTCATAAAATTTAGAGAAGAGCTTAAAAACACTCTTTTTAATACACTTCTTGTTATTGAATAGAATTAACTGAAAATTATAAAAATATGAGAGAAAAATATTAAATTATGAGTAAGAAAAAGTGATATTGATATAATTTTTGTAATTTTTAATAAATTTTAATAAAAAATTAAGAGTGCTTTTAAAAAAAAGACTATGTTGTTAGCATTTCTTTTAAATTTATGCTAAAATTATAGGTGATAAATTTAGCCTAATTACAATAATTATGAAAACAAAAAAAGGCACAAATCTAATTAAATTTTCTACAGCATGTTAAGCACATGTTTAAAAGGTAAATAAACATGTTACAACACTTTCTCCCAAGATAGTGAATGGATATCTATAATTCTCACCTTTTAGCAAGATTTCAAAACTGCTCTGTGGGTAGCTTTTTCGTTAGAATAATTTCTAATTTTCCTTCAAAAGGAACATATGTTGTTTTTATAAGGAGACTATCTAATTTCTCTTTATTAAAGTATTGGTCTATTTCTTTCTATCAAGTTGACTTTCATTATAAGAAATGATAATGGTAGATTTATTATCATAAAGTTGTTTCATTACAACTTTATACTATATTCTAAGATTATAAAATACAATCTTTTTCGATAATAACTCATAGACTCCTTGTCCCATGAATTAGAATCTTTCCTCCACACTTGCTTGTTGGTGTTAATTTGTTAGCATCATTTGTAAGACAAATGAAATAACTTAACTTAAAAGTGCACTAACCGTTTTAAATGAGTATAGAAAAGTTATTGTTTTCACGAGGATTAGGTCAATTAGTCAATAATACTTCTTAAAATCTCTAATTAAATACTAAAAAATTATACATAAAAAATAGTATATGAATTTTTTTTTTTGAAGAATTTCATGCAAAATTGATATGATGAGTACAAATGCATGAATGCAACACAATACGAAATACATATAGAACAAACACAAAATAAAATAGCACAAAAACATGCATAAGATTTTTTTTTTTTTCTAGATTTCACTTCATGCAGATTAGATTTCCATTCTGAAATTCACAAAAACATTGCATGACCTTGAATTATATTGATCATACTAAAATCTTAACCTCCATGTCTAGGTAACCATAACTACAATGAAACTCATTTCAATTTTTAGCATAACGCCAATGTGCCCATTGTGAATTACATTCTTTGTCATCCAAAAGGAAGCATCAATTTTAGAAATGAATTATAAAAGTTCTCCTGTGATATCCAAATATAAAGAACATGCTTAACTCAATTCTTTAGTCATATTTGCATGGTCCAATTCACTAGTGTAGTAAAATTAGATGTCTTTATGTTCTATCATAATTCCTAGTTAGAAAAAGTAGATGTCTTTGTATTCTTTAACTAAGAAAAGTATTTGCGGCAAGATATGTTAACAACCACAACCATAATGAAATTCATCCCTATGTCTAGGTAATGAAGACATTATTCCAAACTTGAACATAAAACCTAGCAGATGGGTAGATAGAGGACCACATTCCATTAAGGGCATAAACACCTATAGTCCAATCCTCACCAAAAGAATATAAGATTGTCCAAAAGTTTAAGACTCAACAACATGCTCTAATATGCAAGGAGAAGGACTTCTGCTACTCAAGTAAAAGGTCCTTGCTTTCAAATAAGCATACCTTCAACTCTAGAACCCCACCTATATTCATATGCTAGAGAGGAACCCATAGTTACACCTGTTACTATTGTAGCATTTGTAGAAACACCACCATCAACCACTGCAAGGAAACAAATCCCTTAGTAAAGTGTGCAGATAAAGGATCATATCTCATTATAGATGCAAACACCCATAGTCCAATCCTCAATAAAAGAATATAAGATTGTCCAAAGATTTAAGACTCAACATGTCAATCGCTTTGCATAGAATAACTAAAGGAAAATGATTTCTTAAAGGGATATTTGTATTAAAGAAGGGAAAATATCAATAACCTTTTACAAATAGAGTCTAGAAAGTGAGAATTTTTTTATGCCCTAGGAAGAAAAGGCCTTAGATTAGTTACCTATGAATTTTATGCTAATGCTAGACAATTCATCTATGATAATCCAATTTTAAGGTCTTTTGTCAGGGTGAAGTAAATTCCTTGGATAGCAACATTATTAACCATGTTTTACAAAAATTTTCAATGTAGAACCTGCCATGCTTGGTTTTCATAGGAGCCATCATAGAATAAATGCTAAAGAAATCATTAACATATTATGTAGACTAAGTGCGTGGCGGATCACATATGCTTCTCAAAAACCAAAAGAGCTAGTAATAAGTGATTTAAAGCCAATAACAAAAGCTTGGAGTAGGCTGATAAGTCTATATTTTGGCCCGCTTTTATAGCCTATATATTTATGTTTGACCTTTATTTTATTTAGGTTATACATTATTTTATATATATAGATATATATATATATATATATGTATATATATATATATGCTTCGCAACAATCAGCATGCATAGACCTTAGAAGCAAGGGTGCGAATGCTTTGAGCCCATAAGTACTGTCGTGCTCACCTACATTAATCACACTATGAAGCAATTCTAGGGTTTTCAAACCCTATTAAAAGGAACCTCGGAGGCATCCTAAAAGACACCTTGTCCTAGAACTTTGATGCACCTTTCATCTCATTCTTCTCACATCCTTTGATCTTTGGCATATTCTTGGCAGAGTTTAGAGTTTCAAGTGATCGTACTTAAAGATTGAGAACTCATCTCATCCCTAATACTTAGAGACATTCTAGTTTGCTATTTCTTTTTAACTATGGCTTTATTTATGATTTTTTAGTTCTTTTCTTTAGCATAAGTAACTAAGTCCATAGTTAGTGTTATGAGAATTATATTCATGAGTTTATGGGATTTTGATATTTGAGTCTAAGTTTGGTTTCTGTCTGTGATTAATGTTTATCCTATTGCGCATAATTGTATATTGTGAACTAACCACTCGTAACATAACCCTAGTTAATTATATCATCAGATTATCGTACTTTGATTAGTTAATGGATCTATAGGATAAAACGAGACAAAGGATTAGGTGAACCAAACTAATCTTTCTCTTTCAATCATTATTAAATTAACAAATTCATAGGTGCTTTATGATTTCTTGAATTAATATCTTGCATCACCATTGTAGATATTAGTTTAGAGGAAAGAATGTTAATATTCAATGACCATTCAGTATTGATAGTATTTGTATGACTAATTGGTAATCACAAGAAAATTGGATTTAGATTTAAACAAAAAAATAACATAAAAGATTGAATGAGAAAACTCATATGCCCTAAGTTCCTCTACTATAAGTTCAACCAAAATGCACATTGTGTTACTTGCTCTTATTCATAATTGATTTTATAATTGAATTCTTATTTTCATTTAATTTTGCATCCTTTTAGACTTAAGCAATTGAATTAGGAAATTCTTAGTATTTGGAACCAATCCTTGTAAGATGATAATTTCGGGAACTTATTTTAACCCTATATTACTTTTCGACAGTACATTTGCCCATTGAATAAGTTTTTTGTGTCATTGCTGGGGATTATTTTTCCAATATTAAGAAAATCTAATATTTAATCGATTTGAGCAATTCTTATTTTATTTTAATTATTTGTTTTATTTGTTTTAATTTGAAATTTGTTTTATCTATTTTCATTTTTATTTTATTTTTGTTTTATTTTATTTTGATTAATTTATAAAAAAAATTCTCTAGTATATGCTAATTGGTTCTAAGTCTTCTACAACTTACTTATTTGATCCATAAATCGAAAGAACTGTGTGAAAGTAAAGAAAGGAGTTGAGACAACAAAGGATGGCAGAGGGGAGAAATGCCATGTAACTTCACCACTCTTCTAATGAATGCATCCGCAACATCTTTTGCTGAAAATTGATGAGCAAAGGTGATTGAATGAGCTTATTTACTCAACCTATCTACTACCACAAAGATCGTATCCTTTCCACTCAATTTTGGAAATCCTTCAATGAAATCCATAGAGATGTTAGTTTACACTAATTTGGTATAGGCAAGGGTGCTAGAAGGCCAACAGGTACACGATTGTCATCCTTGTTGCGTTAACAAATATCATAATGATGAACAAATTGACAAACATTAACTTTCATGCCTAACCAAGTGAAGGATTGTGAAAGTCACTTATATGTCCTTTGGATTCCTGAATGTCCTGCTGGAGGTGAACAATGGAACTTTTGAAAGAGTTTCTTATGCAACTATTATTTCTTTGGTACAATAATTTTTCCATCAAGTCATACGTTGATACCCCTCATCTAAATGTGTATTCTCTTGTACCTTCTTTATTATGGTAGCCAATGTTGGATCAGTAGTAGTAGCCTAGGTTACTTCTTCCCACAAGACCTAAACTAGTTGGGATATAGCCACCAACTCTACCATCGTTTTGTCATTTTTTTTGTCACTTGTATGAATCAAGATAATGCATTAGCTGCATTGTTTGCTCTTTCTAGTTTTATAGCTAATTTTATAATCAAACCCAATCAATTTGGTTAACCATTTTTGTTGCTTAAGAGTTGTAATCCTTTGCTTTAAAAGGTGCCAAAGACTTTTTTGGTCTGTGTAAATTTGAAACTTGCGTCCTAAAAGATATTGTCTTAATGTCTTTAAAGATGCTAAGATTGTAAGCATTTCTTTTTCATATGTGGACCATGCCTTCTTTTTCTCACTGGTTGCCTTGCTTAATATGATATTAGACGCTTGTTTTGAGATAACACAACTTCAATTCCATGCCAAAAGCATCAGTCTCAATTACAAAATCTTTAGAAAAATTTGGTAATGCCAAGACCAGTGTTGATGTCATGGCTATTTTTAGGGCACTAAAAAGCTCGTTCTACATCTCACTCTACCTAAAACCTCTTTTTTTTAATAATTGGGTGAAAGATTTATGGTTTCTTCATATTCTTGCACAAACTTATGATAACACCCGTTCAAGCCTAAAAATCATCTAAGGGATGTTATAGTTGTTGGTGTTGACCAATTTGTCGTAGCTTCAATTTTTTTTTATCTGCATGTACTCCTTCCTTTGAAATAAAATGACTAAGATATTCTACCTCTATTTTTCCAAAGAGTCATTGGACAGTTTAAGATAGAACATCTGCAAATTGGCACTAAGGTGTTCCAAGTGTTCTTCCCATGTGGTGTTATAGACCAAGATGCCATCAAAGAAAACTAAGATGAACTTTCAAAGATGTAGTTGAAAGATATTATTCACTGTAGCTTGGAAAGTAGATGAGCATGATGTCACAAAATTTAGAGAACACTAACTAGCAAGTGTACTAGATAGTTGTAGCAAGTAATAAAATTTGGAATTCAATTTGAGTCCCAAGTATTGTCTTTAGGGATTAATTCTATCATTACCACTTTACAAATTAATAACTAGTTGAGCTAAACAAATTTGGAGAGATTTTGAATCATTTAACAAATAAAATTAATAAAATGTAGAAATCAAAAAATTACAGCAAAATAGGGTGACGACTTTGGTAATGGAATGATATGTAAATGAAGTTGAGATTGATTTCACCTCTTTATCAATTGCAAAACTAAAGTAGATCTGAACTCTAAGTTCCTTAATTGATTGATGATCAACTTCAGTAGATTAATCAAAGGATAATTTTTTGCCTCATTAATCCTAATATCAAACTAAACTACCCTAATTCCTTAGGTGTAATTCAATCAAACATTGCATTAGGCATTAGAAATTAAGAGATCACAAGATCACGAATTCTTATCGCTAAGATATCCATAACCTTGACATTTAACTTAACTTCCATTGATGAAAATCCTCTAGGTTCAATTCAATTGAATAGCTAATTCAAGAATTGCATTAAGTAAAGAATTAAACGTTCAATACAATCAAGATCTTAAAATCCAAATCCACAATCAATTTACAATATCAAAATCGGATTCATCAATCCTTAAACAAAAGAAATCAGAACATGTTCCTAAAAGAAAAAAAGAAAGAAAGAGTGGAAGAAGGAGTTACTAAATTTCTTCATAAATCCAATCCCTAGCTTGATTCCTCAGGGTCAGTCATCCTCAGTCTCTTTTTCTAACTCTCCTAAGGTGTAGAAATGAAAAAATGAGAAAAGATCCAAAAGATCTAAGTTTCTGCCTTTTTATAATTTTCCCGCCTTCTTCCATGTTAACACCTTAATCACTAAGAGTTGTAATATGGAAGGCCTTCCAAAAGCTTCTAAGGCTGAAGTAAGAACTCTAAACGTCCAAAGTTAACACTTAAAAGTGGTTTTCCAAATTCTATTATTACACGTAGACACTTTCAGTAGCAAGAGTTACTACATGCATATGTTCTGTGTGAATTTGTCTTACGCGTAGCTACTTTCAATAGCTAGAGTGGTTATGCGCAACTGTGCATTGGTACTTTCACTTTCCAGAGTTATTACGCACAAGTCTGTTATGTGTTTTAACCTTGCGCGTAGCTACTTTCAGCTCTAAGAGTTGCTACGCGCAGGCTTTCTGTGTGAATTAGCCTTGGGAGTTAATACTTTCACTAGGTAAAGTGTTATGAATTCTATTGTTGGAGTGATAACTTTCAGCACTTAAAGTTATTACGTAATTGATCTTCATGGATTTCCTTCTTCAAAGTGTTAATCTATGTACCCAAAGTTGCTACACTCGGCACATATTACTTGATTCTTGATCTTTTAAGCTCAATTCATCCACTTTCTTCTATTTTCTCTTCTTCAATCCTTATTCTCAAGACTCTTAGCTTAGAATCTCCTGCAAAACTAACAAAATTACATCAAAATTCTATTAAATTCACACGATTTGAATTACTAAAGACAACAATTTACTTTATTGAACATTTATATATTTTTGTGCAATTTTCACATTTTAAATTACATTTTCTATCAAAAATAATCTAGAAAGCTACATAAAAACCTAGTAAATTTTGCATTCATCACTTGACATCCATATAGCATCACCAAATATTCATAATGATGGTAGCTGAATCACAAGTCTAACTTGCTGAAATAAGTTGCTCCAACTAATTTATCAAACATGTCATTAATGGCAAAAATTGGAAAGTAGTCTTTTATTGTTGTTGCATTGAGTGATTGATAGATTGTGCAAAATATCCATTATCAATCTTTTTTCTTGACCAAGAGTACCGGTAAGGAGAAAGGTGATAAGTCTATATTTTGACATGTTTTTATAACCTATATATTTATTTGTAGCCATTATTTTATCAAGTTTTTACACTAATTTCTTTGATTATTATGCAAATTAATATGAGAAGGCTACAGTTAGGTTTTGGGTGCATTTTGTGCCCAAATTAGATGAAAAATTGAGTTTCGCAATAGCCAGCATGCTCATTCCCCAACAGTCAGCACGGGTGTGCTTCGACCCATATGCATTATCGTGCTTATGGTCTTGCACAGCCATGTTTACTTGCGAGAAGTCCAATTATAAAGCAATTTTAGGATTTTCAAACCTATTAAAAAGACCTCAAGGGCAATAACTTAAGCATCTTTTACACATCCTTTTGATATCTCTTTACCTCACATCACTTTGTACATCTTCAATCTGGGTGTTAGCTAGTTGCTGATGACTATCAAAGCTTTGGAAGTGCGTCTTAGGATCAAGAGCTCTCTTCTCCATTGGAGACTCTTTTAGTTGGCATTTACTTTTCAAATAACTATGAATTTTTTTAGTATTGTTTTAGTTTTCTTTTATATCATGTCTAGCTAAATCCATAGTTAGGGCTATGGTGGATTCTTTGCATGACTCTATAGGATTTTTATGATTTATAATAATTTTATGTTTCCGTTCTTTATTGGTGTTTATCCTATTACGCTATATTTGTATGTCAGAATTCACAACTCTTAAATATACCATTATTAATTATATTGTAAACAATCACACTATATATAGTTAATAGACCCATTAGGTAAAACAAGATAAAGGATTAGGTGGGTCCAGCTTAGTTCTTCTCTTTCAATCATTATTAAATTAACAGTTCATTGGCTCTTTATGTTTTCTCTTCCTTTTACCTTGCTTGATCATTGGGGTGATAATTTGGAGAAAATACTGTTAACATTGTATGATCATTTGGTATTAATAGATTTAGTATGAGTGATTGACAATCATAAAGAAACCAAAATTGGAATTAATCTAAAAGTGAACATAGAGAAGTGTAAAGGTGAAACCATACACCCTAAGTTCTTCTTGATTAAGTTTATTGTTAGAGGTTGTGCTATTTTAATTTTTTCAATTAAATTTTATATTTAAATCATTGTTTTATTTACTTTCACATCCTTTAAGTCCAAACAATTAAATTATTAAATTCTTAATAATTAGAAACAATTCTTGTAGACAATATTTTAAGAACTTATTTTAAAATCCTTTATCACTTTTCGACAGATACTCAACAATTCTTGTAGACAAACAGAGTGCTAGTACTTGAGAGAATTAGGTCGATACTCAACATCTCATTCACCTATTTCTTAATATCATATTTTGGAAATGAGCATAATGGTATGGCGCCACATTGATAGCCTTAAACTCATCAATTAGTTGAATTTGATGATCAAGCTCTCGCCTGGGTGGTGGTTCTTTTGGTTCTTGCATCATGTCAATAAATTCAGTCAAAAGTTTCTTTGAGATTGTCATGTTGTTCTTTTGATGGTGTAGCCACATCCTTATCCTCTTCGCACCTCATTAAACAAAACAACACTGCTTCTTGGTTCCACTCTCTAACTACCAAGTCAAGGCTTGCTACTTTAACTTTCTTCGTATTTTGTCCCTTCAAACAAAACTTCCTCCCTTCTAATTGAAAAGTCATCATAAGTCACTTATAATAAGTGGTTACTGGTCCTAAGCTCTCTAGCCAATGAATACCCAAAACAATATCTAACCTTCTTATTGGAAGAGTATAAAGTGTGACTTGAAATGTGCACCCTTGATAGTAAAGGGTACTGCTTCATATTTCTCCTTGCACTCTAGTCTCTCATCACATGCAACTTTCATCAGAAAGAGTGTTGTGTAAGTCACTGTTAGGTGAAGTCATCATGCCATTTGTGGATTTATAAAGTTCAAGTTAGACCCTAATATGAATTCAGAAGCAAAAGGAAAGAAGAGTAAAAATAGGAAAGGAATAAAAAAAAATTAGAATGAAGATGAGGTTTGAGAGAGAAAGGAAAGAAAACATGAGGAAAAGAGAATCCTTTTTTTATCATTCATAATATCTCAACAAATTGCAATCCTTACATATATAGTCTGTTAGATGTAACTAACTTGAAGAAATAAAAGAAAAACAATTTGTAAAATTACTAATGAACCACACTTTCTCTGCCTCAACTCATCTACCCCTGTGTTTGGACTTGGGATCAACATAATCCTTCATCCAGTTTGACTTCATCCTATTCCTTTTAGGCTTCCCTTGATCCAGCTTCTCCAAGTATTGGTCCTCAACATTAGCAACATGATCCAATTCCACCAAAGCCTCTTTCTACTCTTCTACTATTTCTTGGCTTGTATCATCCCCCTTTTGTTGGACAAACACCTTGTCCTCAAGGTGTATATCAGGAAATTCATGCAACAAGTCTTCCAACAATTCCCAGCTAGCATCCTCCGAAAAATAAACTTATAGGGATGGTCCCCTTCCATTTTAGAATCAAGGATAGCTAAGGGAAGTATTTTAGGTTGATTCTCTACAACAATTAGAGGTAGTGGCAGTTCTTTAAGCTCTCCATCACCATGGAAAGGTTTCAGCTTCGAGACATGAAAGACAGGGTGAATTTGTGACCCTTCAAGAAGTTCTAAATGAAAAGTTACCTCATTGATTTCCTTGATAATGCAATAAGGCCCATAATACCTCTTGGATAACTTCTGCTTCCTGCATCTTGAAACAAAAACCTGGTAATAAGGCCGTAGCTTGACCAACACCAGATCACCCACTCAAAATGGATGAGGTTGTCGTTGTGAATCTGCATAAATCCCCATATGCTCTTGTGCCTTGAGTATATTTGACTTCAGCTTTCCTAAGACCTGTTCTTGAGTCATTAACTCATTGTTCACAGCCTTTAAGATGCTTGTCCCAACAATATACTGAGGCAAGGATAGTGGTGGCTTTCCATATACAGCTTGATAGGGAGTCATACTAGCCGGCGTTTGATAAGTAAAGTTGTAGTGTCATTCAGCTCAATGCAAAAGTTGCCCTCATTGAGATGGTTATTGATGCACAAAGGCCTTTAGATACTACTGCAGAACTTGATTTATAACCTTTGTTGTCCATCACCTTGAGGGTGATACGCCGTTGTCATTCATAGCTTGGTACCACTTAGTTTGTATAACTCTTGCCAAAAGTGACACATAAAAATGGGATCTTGATTAGTGAGTATGCTCTTGGGCATACCATAAAGTTTACACACCATAACAACAAATAGATGAGCAACCTGAGCTATAGTAAAAGAGGCTTGCAAGGTCCTAAAGTGAGCTTCCTTTAACAAGTGATCCACAACAACTAATATGATGGAATAGTTTTGGAATGAAGAGAGTCCTACAATAAAGTTTGTAGAAACATCTTCCCAAATTCTGGAAGGTATTGGCAATGGTTGTATTAAGCCATAAGGGCTGTGTTTTGGAGTTTTAATTTGTTGGCAGGTTAAACACTTATTTACATAATCAGTTACATCAGCTTTAAATCCCTTCCAATGAAAATTCTCTTATAATTGCCCCATCATTTTTAAAATTCTAGCATGTCCTCCAATGGCCGTGGCATGATACTCTTCAAGCAACAAATTTTTGATTTGTGATTAAGAGGGAAGGTGAATCCTACCTCAATAAAACAACACACCATCAACAATGCAGTAGTGAGGATATTCCCTTGGACTTGCCTTCACTACTTCTAATAATTGTTGAAATTCCTCATTGTCGTGATATAGCTCCTGTATTTGCTTGAAAACCTCATAATGTGGAACAGTAATTCCCCAGTACTATCCTTCAACCTTAGAAATACGTGACAACGCTTCAGATACTCAATTTGATGCCCCCGACTTGTACCTAATCTCATAATTGTAGCTAATCAATTTGGATAAATAATACTATTGTTCTAGGGTTTGTATTATTTGCATCATTAATTCCCTCAAGCTTCTCTGATCAGTATAAATGTAAAACTTGTGCCCCAAGAGGTATGTTCGCCACTTTTTGACTGCCTCAGTGATAGCGTACAGTTCCCTCACATAAGTTGATAAATTAAGCCACTTTGGACAAAATTTCTTGCTGAAAAAACTGATTGGGTGCCCTTCCTATTGTCACACTCCACCCATTCCCAATCCAGATGCATCCATTTCCACAATAAATTCCTTCTAAAAATTAGGCAACCTTAGAATAGGAGTTGTTATCATGGCTTGTTTCAGCTGGTCAAAGGCTTGCAGTGCAAAGTCACTCCACTTGAAGGCTTCCTTCCTTAACAATTCAGTTAAAGGAAATGCTATTGAAGCATACCTGCAAATAAATTTCCTATAGAAGCCTGTTAATCCCAAGAATCCCCTAAGTTGTTTAACATTGCTTGGACGTGGCCACTCTAACATTACCTTCAATTTCTCTATATCAACTTGAACACCATCTCTGGAAACTATGTGCCCCAAATAATCGATTAAAGCTTGAGCAAAAATGCATTTAGACTCTTTAAGAAAAAATTGATGGCTTAGTAAGCACTCAATTACGATTTATAAGTGTTGCAAATGTTCCTCTAACAATTTACTATATATAAGTGTATCATCAAAGAATACGATTATAAATTGTCATAGGTACGGTTGAAGAAGCTCATTTATGGTGGCCTAAAACATTGGCGGTGCGTTGTAAAGACTAAATGACATCACGAGGAACTCATAGTGGCCTTCGTGAGTTCAGAAAGTCGTTTTATTCACCTCCTTAGCCTTTATGTGTATCTGGTGATACCCAGAGTGCAGATCCAACTTGCTAAACAAACTTGTGCCGTGTAGCTCATCGAGTAATTCATCAGTTGATAGAATGAGAAAGCGATATTTGCTAGTTATGGCATTTTGGGCACGGTAATCTACACAAAACCGCCAACTTCTGTCTTTCTTTCACACCAAGAGCACCGAGGAAGAATATGCACTATTGCTTCACTGAATAATCCCAGACACCATCAGCTCCTTAATAAGTTTTTCCATCTCAAGCTTCTGAAAGTAAGGATAACGGTACGACCTAACACTCACTGAATTGGCATCGTGTAAGATGGGGATTCTGTGGTTCGTCAAACGACTTGGGGGAAGGCTTATAAGAGATGCGAACAGGGAGCTAAATCATTCAAGCAGCTTAGCCACTGATTTTGGGTAAGGTTGGGATTTGGATTCCGGCGAAGAAAGGAGCAAAACCTGGACATGGAAGATCTCCGCTATGGCCTTCATGGAAGCTAGCCACTCAAATTGGGTTATTATTGCTTCAATTGGTTGGGCCCATTCTTAATAAACCTTATTGTGAGTGTCGCATAATCCCTAAGTACAGGCCCTAAAGATTTCAACCAGTGAATACCAAGCACCAAATTTGTACCACTTAATGGAAGTACAAACAAGTTCACACAAAATTGATGCGAGTCAATCTTCAACCCATCCTTTGGACAAACAGTTTCACACTTCAACTCTTCACCATTTCCTACTAACATAGAGAATGGTTGGGCCGTTTGGAGAGGAAGGCCCAAAAACCTTGCAACCTGTTCCTGGACAAAATTGTGGGGCCATAAGGTTTGTGGAGCAATTTGGCCTATTAGCATGTCTATTCTAATCTAGGCATTGGGCAGGTGGTCATCCTGGGTCAGATTCGGACCTGTCTCTATTGATTGATCCCTTTGTTGCATCAAAAACACGAGCTCATCATCTTGAAGTGGTGCTTCTGGGGCAACGATCAACAAATTAAATTGACACCTGGAGCAGTGACCCCTCACATACCTCTCATCACAATAATGACAAAGCTCCTTTTCAGGACATGCTTAGAGTTCCACCGGTGTTATCTGAATAGTCGACATCACCATCTTGGAAGTTGTGACGTTGCTAGGCACGGGCAAGGCCATCAACGACTTCACATTTGTAGGCATAGGTAAAATTCCAGCAGAAGTGGTGGTCATCACTGTCTTGTACGAAGTAGAGGTGCTACTCCCTCCGTAATCAAATTTTGACTTAGCCGCAACGAATTTCTCCTCTTGCAATTTTGCCTAACTTATGGTCTTAAAAATTGAAACCAGACAAAATGGAATTATCTCTTGATGAATCTCTAGATTGAGGCCAGAGATAAAGCAACTCAAGTAAACTCTAACCGTAGTTACCTAATTAAGCTTGAACAGAGCCCCTTGAGGGTCCTCAAACTCAGAAGGAGCGAACCTCTGCTCCAAGTCTCATAGGAAGGTAGTCCACGATGTAAGTTATGCATTGGAGTGCATCCACTGGTACCATGCCAGTGCTTCTCTTTCTATGTAGAACGATGAGATCCTGAGCCATTGATCATTTGTTGTCTTATGGTAGTCAAAAAACTTATTAGCCTTGAAAATCCACCAAAGTGGGTAGCTACCGTTGAACTTCGGTACCTTTAGTTTGATACTGATGGGTAATCACATTGGTTGGTTTGAAGAATCAATCACTAGATCTATTACTAGTTTGGGTTCTAAAGTTCGCTTCTCCAAGGCATCAACTTTCATAGTGAGGGTCTTACTAGATGTGATCAGTGTTTCGAGCATGGCAGGTCAATGGGAGATCCGGCCATCTTTCAATGACAGCACCAAATAATATGAATTCAAAAGCAAAAGGAAAGAATAGCAAAAATAGGAAAGGAATCGGAAGTATTTAGAAGGAAGATGAGGTCTAAGAGACAGAAAGGAAAGAAAACATAAGGTAAAGAGAATCTTTTTTTTTTTATCATTTATAATATCTAAATAGATTGCAATCCTTACATATATAGTCTATTAGATGTAACTAACTTGGAGAAATAAAAGAAAAATAATTTATAAAACAACTAGTGAACCATACTTTTTTTGCCTCGACTCATCTACCCCTGCATTTGGACTTGAGCTCAACATAATCCTTCATCTACCCTAGCTTCATCCTATTCCTTTTAGGCTTCCCTTGATCCAGTTTCTCCAAGTATTGATCTTCAATAGCTTACTACTGCAGAAACCTATTTACTTGCAATGTCTTGCCACTGGCTTCCTCCACCAATGCATTTAGTGACACTAAGTGCTCCTGGTCGTTACCACCACTTCCTAACTCCTCTCATCCCTATCACATAGTTCAATAAGAAGTGATGGTGCATTTTTGCAGTGGTGACCTGAAACAAATTTCTCATCACAGTTAAAACAGAGATTTTTCTCACACCTTTGTTGCATCTCAGCCTATGAGAGCCTGGGGCTGTTGTTGCTCCTGTTGTTCATGTTGGTCGTGTGGTAGTGAAATACGTGTTTCTGGAAACAATGCAACAGCCAGAATATTATGTATAATTTTGCTGTGAGAATATAATATGCCTGAATACAAATATGGTAACCGTATTAATGGAAACCAATGGACTAAGGTTTCAATACAGAATCAAAAATGAGAAATTAACAAGAGCTATCAGCCATGACCATGAAGACCATTATTGAAGCTCAAAACCTGATTCAATAACAGAGAAGAATTCAGAAAGAGAAGATACAAAAGGAATTGGTCAGAAAGAAGAGATACAGAAGAGTTTGTTTAGGGAGAAGCATATCACACACATCATGCCTCCCTAGAGCACGTAGTCCTTCAAAAATACATTCTCTCTCTTACGCTTCATGTTTTTCCTTCGTCCCTTTCCTTGCGGATCACATGCCATGTGGCCTTGTGATATAACTAACTTTCCCTCCACATCTCACTTAGCATTTCTTAGGCTCTTATTTTTCATGCACGTTACAATACTCCCTTCATTGTAAACAACCTTGTCCTCAAGGTTGAATTGTGGAAAGGACTCTTGTATCTCATCCACATCCTCCCAAGTAGCAGCAGCCACATCTAAAGAGTCCCATTGAATTAGGACTTGAGGAACTGATTGTGAATGTCTCATAATAATACGAGAGTCCAAAACTTGCAAAGGTTGAATAGAAGGACCAACTTTTGTAGTAGTAAGGGGAAAAGGTAAATAAGGTTGGAAAGCACTTCCCTTAAATGCCTTAAGCAAAGACACATGGAACACTGAATGAATTCTTGCAGTGTCAGGAAGCTTAAGCTTATAAGAAACTTCTCCAATTCTTATCAAACTTCAAAGGGACCAAAATAACACATACTTCACATCTTATTTTTCCTTAAGGCAACAGAATGTTGTCTATATGGTTGTAATTTTACTAAAACCAAATCACCTACAGCAAACTTCAAATCTCTCCGTCGCTTATCAGCTTGTTGTTTCATGTATTGCTGGGCCTTAAACAAATGCAATTTTAATTGTTGAAGTATTGCATCACGAGCTTGGAGCATATATTGAACAGATACGGGATCAGTAGGAGCAGTTTCATACCTTATGATAGTAGGAGGTTCCCTCCCGTATAAAGCCTTGAAAGAGGACATCCTAATACTCTGATGCAAGGAAGAGTTGTACCAAAATTGGGCCCATGGAAGGATAGAATACCACCTTTTTGGATTGTCAAAGACAAAGCATCGAAGATACATTTCTAAGGTTTTATTCAAAATCTTTGTTTGCCTTGAAAAGATGTTGCCAAAATGAGCTAATGAAAACTCTATCCCTATCTGAAACAGTGGAACGAGGTACACCATATAATTTGACTATGTTGTTGACAAAAGCTTCAGCAACTATTTTACTTGTATATTCAACCTTGACTATGAAATCCATTGCTACATCATCCCAAACATGTAAAGGAATTGGTGAGGGTTGTAGTAACCCTGCAGGTAAAGCTTATTGTACCTTAGCTTACTGGCAAATTTGGCATTCACGCATAAATGTTTGAATCCTTTGGTGCATTCCAGGCCAAAAGAATTGAGAGCAAATTCTAGCCAAGGTCTTCGTAACTCCAGCATGACCTCCTACTTTTGAAGAGTGAAATTCCAACAGCACCTGATTAATAAGGCCATCATCCGAGAGTAGCATGATACGACCCTTCCAAAGTAATAACCCATCCTTAATCAAATACTCTGGAGACTGTAACAGATTTGCCACACATTTATCATAAAGGTCCTTCAATCTAGCATCTTTTTTACTTAGTTCAACCACCTTTTTAAACCACTGATTGATTGGTTCTGACCATGCAACCATAAGGCTCCTCGATAATGCATCAGCTGGGATGTTTTCTTTTCCAGGCTTATATTGAATTGTCAAATCAAAGCCCAAGAACTTTGGCAACCATTATTTCTACTCCAAGGTTTGTAAACGCTGGTCAACTAATTCCTTTAATAATAAACTTGTGGCCCAAAAGATAATGTCTAAATTTTACCAACGCCTCAGTAATAGCATAAAACTCACGTGTATATGCAGATTGGTTCTGCATTCTCAATGACAATTTCTTAGAGAAATAAGCTGTAGGGTGATTCCTTTTACTTAACACTGCTCCCACACCCGAACCAGAAGCATTTATTTCAAGTAGAAAAAGTGCTAAAAAATTTAGTATTGCCAAAACCGGTGCTGTCATAAGTGTTTCCTTCAGTTGTTGAAAAGCATTGGTAGCTACTGCAGTCCATTGAAAAAAATCTTTCTTCAACAAATCAGTTAATGGAGCTGCTATTTGAGCATACCTTTTGACAAATCGCCGATAATACCTTGTAAGACCAAGAAAACTGTGTAAATGTTTCAAGTTAATTGGTCTCGGCCACTCCTTAACAGCCCTTAATTGTTACAATCTATAGCAACCCCTGATCTAGAAAGAGTATGACCAAGATAGTCTATCTCTTTTACTCCAAATGAACATTTAGAGAACTTTGTATACAATTGTTGCCGCTGTAAAATCTGCAAAACCACTTCTAAATGATACAAATGATCCTTCAAAGAAGAACTATAGACTAAAATGTCATAAAAAAAATAAGAACAAATTTTCTCAAGATGCCTTGAAAAATATCCTTCATTAGAGTTTGAAAAGTGGCTGGGGCGTTTGTTAATCCAAAGGGCATGACAGGCCATTCAAAATGTCCATGATGCGTGCGAAAAGCAATTTTATAACGATCATCCAGATTCAATAGGATTTGATGATATCCGGATCATAAATCCAACTTAGAAAAAATCGTGGCACCAAATAGCTCATCAATCAACTCATTAACAGTTGGTATTGGAAAGCTATCCTTAATAGTAATAGCATTCAAGGCTCTATAGTCAGTACAAACTCTCCAAGAACTACCCTTCTTTTTCACAAGTATAATGGGTGAAGAAAAAGGACTCTTGCTAGGCTGAATAATTCCCTCCTGAAGCATATCAGCAACAAGCTTCTCAATCTCCTCCTTTTGGCTATGAGGATAACGATATGGCTTCATTTTCACTGGAGAAGATCCGTTCATTAAAGGAATAGAATGATCATAGGCACACGGTGGCGGAAAAACTGAAGGTGTAGAGAAAACTGAAGCATATGTATTCAGCAGTAAGGCAAGTTCCGGTTCTATATCAACTGGTAATTCTAACAAGGAAAAAGATTGCATGTTGGAATCCACCATTTTCATTCTATAGACCTCTGCAATGGAATTAGTGTTGACCATTCTACGAATATGATGTAAATGAGCTTGTATCAGAACATGATCAACATCCCCTTGCAATGTTACAAACTTACCATTGTGCAAGAATTTTAAATTCAGAGATTCATAATCAGCCACATGAGGACCGATAGTTTTCAACCAACTAGCTCCCAATATAAGATCTGCACTTGAAATTGGAAGTAAATATACAGGTAGTTGAAATAAATTCCCTTGAGCTTGAAGGATCAATTTCTAAATTAAACCTTCTGTTGTCATGTAATTCCCATTTCCCACCATTACTTTAAACATGGGTGTTGGTTCTACCAGAAGCTTCAAAAATTTTGCAAGACGCGATTGCAAAAAATTATCGGAACTCCCTCTATCCACTAAAACAGTTATAGTAAACTTGTCAATATAAGCTAAAAATTGAATTGTACACATACCAATGCCACCTTTGAGGGCATTTAGTGATAAATGATGGTCATCAATCCCAATTTCTTTATTAATGACAGGCTAATCAGTATCAATTGACTGTTGGTAAGTAGAATCCAATGAATCATCCTCTAAATTCAAAAACAAATATTGTCTGTTTGGGCACCAATGGTTAAAAGTAAATTTGTCATCACAAAAATAGCACAATCCCTTTTCTCTACGAAGTTGCATTTCTACTGGACTTATCTTTTTGACATTACTATTGGTCATGGGTGGAATTGTAGGTTTTGGTAATAATGGTGGAAGAGATGATTTAATCACAAGTTTGGACTGTGGCTGAGAGGTATTAAAACTCATTGAAGACACAAGAGAGTAACGTCAAACAGCCGCTGGGTCAGATTTAACAGTGGGTGAATACTTTTCCTCATATAACTTTGCTAATGCTACTGCTCTCATCAAAGAAGTGGGAGTCTGAACGACCACATCTCGTCTAATTTCAGCATGTAGATCAATAAAAAAACACTTTAATAAAGCTTTATCAGGTAACCCAATTGATCTATTAGCTAACAACATAAATTTTAGATAATAATTAGAAACTGTACCAGTTTGCTGTAATTTAAACAGCTAGGACATTGAACAGTCAAATGGAGACAGACCAAACTGGGATTCCAAAGCATGCGTCAAATCAGTCTAGGAACAAATAGCAGAAAGATGTTGAAGCATTTGAACCAAGGCACGACTTCTTTTTTGAAATGGATTGCAGCAATCTCCAATCTCGCATCATCAAGCGTATGATGATAGTCAAAGAATTTTTCTGCCTTAAAAATCCACTCTAACAGCGAAGATTGTCCATCAAAATGTGGAAATCCCAACGAAATGTCCTTAATCTGCCACTACTTTGCACCCGAAAAGGCACCATGGAACTGAGATTGCGATTGTACCAATAAATCTAAGGATTGTTGAAACTGCTCCATACGAGCTTGAGCCTCCGCCTGGACTTGTTGAATATGAACCCATTGTTCACGATCACAAAGTTCCAAGAGATCCACTAATTTGCAAATTTCCTCAGAATGGCCACGTACTTCAGCCTGTAAGTCCTTCAAACGTGTGTTCTCAGCCATGGCGTCAATGAAAGCACCAATGCAACACGTGTTTTTGGAAACAATGCAACAACCATAATATTATGTATAATTTTGCTACGAGAATATAATATGCCTGAATACAAATATGGTAATTGTATTAATGGAAACCAATGGACTAAGGTTTCAATACAGAATCAAAAACAAGAAATTAACAAGAGCTATCAGCCATGACCATGAAGACCATTATTGAAGCTCAAAACCCGATTTAATAACAGAGAAGAATTCAAAAAGAGAAGATACAGAAGGAATTGGTCAGAAAGAAGAGATACAGAGGATTTTTTTCAGGGAGAAGCATACCACACTCATCATGCCTCCTTAGAGCACGTAGTCCTTCAGAATAACATTCTCTCTCTTACGCCTTGTGCTTTTCCTTCGCCCCTTTCCTTGCGGATCCCGTGCCACGTTGCCTTGTGATATAACTAACTTTCCCTCCACATCCTACTCAACATTTCTTAGGCTCTCATTTTTCTTACACGTTACAAGTAGCACGTAGAATCCCAGTAGATGTTCTTCTTGAACGCTGAAGTTGCTCATCCTTTCGCTTGGCCAGTTCAATTGCTGCTAGTAAGGTTTTTGGCTTCAGCAATCGAATATCTCCTGACAATTCTTCTTTCAATCCATCCATGAACCCCTCCATCAATGCACTCTCACGCCAACTTGGAACACAACTCATTAGTCTTTCAAATTCTCTCAAGAATTCACTAAATGTTCCCTCTTGCCGAAGCTTGCTGATTGCTTCATTTGCTTCCTCATATTCAGCGGATCCACATCGCAGCAAAAGTCCCTTCTCAAACATTTTCCAAGTGGTCTTCTTCTTACGATTTGTAGAAGAAAACCAATACTACCATTGATTTAGTTTTTTCCAAATAGAATGAAGCTAGAGATACCTTCCTTGATCCATAGACGTCTTGTGCCACAAAATATTGTTGCGCCCGGTCCAGCCATACATGAGGATCATTCCCTTCGAACTAGAATGAAGCTAGAGAGTTTTTGACTCTTTTCTTTCTACCATCATTGTCGTCAGTCTTCCTACTACTCAGATGAACCAGACTCAAAATTCTCACATTCTATGTTGGAGCCTATTGATGTCAATCCTTTCGAACTATGCCTCTTTTTATGGTGCTTATGTTAGAATTTTCCTATTCCATTATGTAATTTCCATTATGATTCAGCTATTATGAAATTACCATTTCCCAAAGGATCTTGAATTACGTTGTTCTCACAACACAGTACATGGTTCTCATTCAATTAATGGTTTAAAGAGAACTAACCTGAATCCATTATTCCTTGATGTTACCTTTCTTTCTCTGTTGATCCCTTTATATTTTTCTCAACTCTTCCTTCCTCTTCTAGCTCCTCTTAGATGATTGAGATAAAGTTCTTTTCTTGTGTTTACCATGAGCACACTTAGAAATCATGAAAGTTATAAATACAATAGAGAATTCCTGTAACCTCTATTTGGTAACAGCTCTTTTATTTATCTGAAGGGAGAGAGGAGGGTTTCTTTATAATTGTATTTACAATTATACCCTCAATGACTCTATATTTTATATTTAACCACCATCACATTAAATCATTAATTAGAGTCATGTTATAAGTTACATAGGCTACTATAATAAGATTACTAAAATAATCTAACAATCTCTCACTTGGCCTATGTGACGACTTGAAGATTCAATGAACTGTACGTGTGCATATCATTGATAATATCAAATCATCATCTTTCAATGATTTGAATTGATTGGATCATAGCGGTCACAAGTCATTTGGCAACATGATTCCTTCCAATTATCACAGAACCAACTCAAATCAAGATAGCTTTAATCAGTCATACAGACTGCAACTCTTATGTGTTTTTAACACTTAACCTGTTATCAAACTTAAACCATACATGTACATTAACACAATTCAAATAACAAGTAAACAAGCAGAAACAATACTTTTATTGATTCCCAAAAATGTCTACAATAATATAAGCAAAAAAATCTATACACATATATGTGAATCATACAATCATGCTAACAAGGACTTGTCTATAATGCCCATTCTACCAACATGGCCAGAAAACATTTTAGAGCGCAATCCCTTAGTTAGCAGATCCGCTATCATCAAATTTGTACCAATATGCTCAGTAGACACTTTTTGTTTCTACACTTCTTCTTTCACTGATAAGTATTTTAAGTCTATATGTTTTGCTCCCTTTGAATACTTATCATTCTTAGAGAAGAAAACGGCTGCAGAATTATCACAGTACATTCTTAGCGACTTTTCTATACTATCAACAATACCAAGCCTTAAGAAAAAGTTTTGCAGCCACAAAACATGAATAGTGGCCTTAAAGCACGCCACAAATTCTGCTTCCATGGTAGACGTAGCAATAATGGACTCATTTCCACTCTTCCATAAAATCGCACCTCTAGCCAACAAGAAGATGTAGCCAAAGGTCAATTTCCTTGAGTCTACACATCCAGCATAGTCTGAATGTGAGTAACCAACCATTTCCAGTTGACTAGATCTCCTATAATTAAGCATGTAGTCCTTGGTGCCTTGTAAATACCTAAGGACTTTCTTTGCAGCTTTCGAGTGGTCCATTCCGAGATTACTTTGATATTGGCCTAACATTCCAACACCAAAACTGATATCAGGTCGAGTGCATGTCTGAGCATACATTAAACTCCCAACCACTGATGCATAGGGAATAAATTTCATTGCTTTCCATTCTAACTCATTCTTGAGACATTGCATTTCACTAAACTTGTCTCCCTTTTGAATTGGAACTACCCCTGATGAGCACTTTTCCATTTTGAATCTCTCTAATACTTTGTTAATGTAGCCTTTCTGAGACAATCTCAGTAATCCTTGTGATCTATTATGAAATATTTCTATTCCAATCACATAGGAAGCCTCACCCATATCTTTCATCTCAAAGTTTTTAGAGAGAAACTCCTTTACATCATGCAATAACCTAACATCATTATTAACAAGAAGAATGTCATCAACATACAAAACTAAAATGATGAACTTGCTCCCACTGACCTTTATATAGATACACCAGTCAAAGGTGTTCTCTACAAAATTATATGACGTGATGGTATCATTGAACTTAAGATACCATTGTCTGGAAGCCTGTTTCAACCCATATATTGATTTCTTTAACTTACACACTTGACTTTCTTTACCTATGATCAAGAAGCCATCCAGCTGATCAATATAAACTTGCTCTTCTAAGTCACCATTCAGAAAAGCGGTCTTTAAATCTATTTGGTGGAGCTCATAGTCATAATGAGCCACCAAAGCCATAACAATTCTTAAAAAATCATTCTTTGAAATGAGAGAGAAGGTATATTTATAGTCTATGCCATCCTTTTAAGTGTATTCATTAGCAACAAGTCTAGTCTTGTATCTCTCAACGTTGCCTTTTGAGTCACGTTTAGTCTTAAAGACCCACTTGCAACTGACTCATTTTGAACCTTCAGGCAACTCGACTATATCCCATACCTTGTTGTCACTCATTAATTTTAACTCTTCTTTCATGGCATTCAACCACTTTTCAGAATTGCTACATCTAATACTCAAGTCACATTCATGCTCAAGTGAGTAAATCACATAATCATTTGAAATAGCATGTCTTTTCTGCCTTACAAACCTCCTTAATGTTATCTCTTGTGGTTCACTTTTCTCTTACTCGTTTGTGACTTGCGCATTGTCAGCTGGTTTATCCTCTTGTTGTCTCTTTATGTTGTGTGACCGTGATACAACAAGAGGAACAACAACTTGAGAAAAGACATCAACTACAGAAGTTTTCGCATGTGTCTCTTTAATTTCCACCTTTCCTATTTCATCACTCCCACTAAACTGACCATTTTCAATGAACCTTACATTTTCAGACTCAACTATTCTCATACTATGGTTAGGACAGTAGAATTTACACCCCTTTGATTTCTCAGGATAGTCGATGAAATAACCACTAATGGTTCTAGCATTAAGCTTCTTTTCATGTGGATTATACACTCTTACTTTTGCTAGACAACCCCAGACATGAAGATGTCTTAAACTGGGTTTCTTTCCTGTACACAGTTCATAAAGAGTCTTTGGAACTGCCTTACTCGAAACTCTATTAAGTAGATACGCAGCAGTCTTTAATGCGTACATCCACAAAGACATAGGTACAAAACTGTAACTCAACACACTCCTAACCACTTCCATAATAGCACCATTCTGCCTTTTAGCCACACCATTTTGTTGTGGTGTACCAGACATAGTATATTGTGCACATATGCCTCGACATTCTAGAAGTTTCGCAAATAGACCTGGACATTGTCCACTTTCATCAGATTTTTCATAATATTCACCACCTCTATCTGACCTCATAACCTTTACCTTTCTATCTAGTTGTCTTTCCACTTCATCAATGAACACTAGTAAGACATCCACTGATTGAGATTTTTCATACAATACATACAGATAGCAATAACGTGAGTATTCATCAATAAAGATAATGAAATATCTTTCACCACTCCAAGATTAGATGTCAAAAGGACCACTGCTTCTTGTGGCTGGATTCTTTAATATGTGTTTGATTTGTTTTCCTTTAATACAATCCACACATACATCCCAGTCAGCAAAATCTAACTGAGGTAAAATTTCACTTTTCATTAACCTCATCATTCTTTCTTTGGATATGTGACCTAACATTTGATGCCACAAAAAAGCAGAGCATTCATTATGCACATTTAAATTACTACTAACAACATTCTCAACATGAAACAGAGATTCAACAAATTTAACATTAAGATTGAAATGATATAAACCATCAATTAATGTACCAGATCCAAAATAGTACGAGTGTTTATAAAAAGAAAAAGTATTGTTTCCAATCTTAAAATTAAAACCAAATTCATCCAACTTTGCAACAGAAACCAAATTTCTAGCATATTCAAGAACATAAAGACATTTTTCTATATCTATGCAACAACTAGTATGCAAGATCAATCTGTAAGTCCCTATTCTTTCTATCCATGCCTTCATTTTGTTCACCATGTACAAGAACTTTTCAGTTCCGCTTATGGGCTGGATCGAAAGAAATCCCTGCATTACATGTGACACATGAGTAGTTGCACTAGAATCTAACCACCAAGTGTTTTTAGGTACCACAATAAGATTTGATTCAAAGCATACTGAAACATAATATATCTTTCCTTTCGAACCAAACTTTTCTCTTCGGACAATCTTTCTTGAAGTGACTAGTCTTTTTGTAGAAGAAGCACCTCTGGTCCTTCTGGATTCGGCCTTCACAAACCTTTAATAAGGCCTTATTCTTCTTGTTCTTGTTGTCCTTTTTACCTGGTTTAGCCCTGCTACTACTAGCTCCTTCATGAAATGTGAGATGGACGGAGTGTTCTTTGAACTTCTTCAGCCTCCTTTCCTCCTGGACTAGCATGGCCTTAATTTCCTATATGTTTCATTTATTCTTAATGGTGTTGTAATTCACTTGGAACTGACCAAACTCAGGAGGGAGGGAGTTCAAAATGAACTGTTCTAGAAAGAATTTCTTTACCTCCATGCTTATTAATTTCAACTTTGTTGCTTGATTGATCATGTCAGTCACATGGTCATGAATAGGTCGTGACCAATCAAACTTCTTAATAGTTAGCACAGTCAACAGGGTACCTGAAACAAACTTGTCAGTAATGTCCGATTGTGCATACTCTTTTACCTTTGCTATAAATTCCCTAGCATTTTCAGTCTTTGGCATTGATGGCTTCACATTTTCAGCCATAGTCATCTTCAGTAGGCTCAAACTCAGCCTGTTTGACCTTTCCCAAGCTTCACGAAGAGGCTTTTCCTCTTTAGTACTGGTCTCTGTAATGGTCGCAGGCTCTTGTTCCATAATGATTACTAGGTCTAAGTGCATAACACCTAGCTGAAATCGAACTTATTCAGCCCAATCATCATAATTGAGCCTATTGAAGTTGACTACACCATTGCTCATGCCTTACGTATTCATAGGGATTGAAATATTTAACACATGCTTAAACATTTATGCTTTGAATAAACTTGATGGATTCAGACAGTCAACCGTCATCAATTATGTATCTAAGTTTGCCTTTGGGTAATATGTAAATACACAATTTATCTATAATGATGCTAAATAAATAACTTTAATTGATAATCAGTCACTCAAACCAATATGCAAGTCATCTTTGGATATACAAACATATTATGAGGTGTATTCATGTCTCCTTAATGTCATTAATCGTATGCAATGATCCACCTTTGAGTGATCTCCTAGCATTATAATTAATGAGCTAAATTGTTCACCATTTATGTTACCACATACATAGCATCAAACAATTTTGAACAATTTACAGTACACAATTGAATGCTTAAACAAACTTTTAAAGTCAAGCCACTTTGGTGACTAACAAGCTACCCTTAAAATTAAGCACTAAATTATGAGATTTCCATTATAATCATACAATTTAGAATTAATTAATTTAAGAATTTAATCACTTTGGTGAGTAAAATCCACTTTGATATAATTCTAAAATGATCTATAAATTTTATAAATTATATTCCTTATTTTGCCGTGAAATCACTGTGCATGGTCATGCTTTTATTTGATGCATGGTCGTGCTTCGATGAAGCAAGGCCATTCTTATTTCTGATGCACGCCCCTACTTCCTGAAGCATGGTCGTGCTTATATTTGATGCATGGTCGTGCTTGTTCCTGATGTGTGGCCATGCTCCCTGATGCATGGTGCTGCTCACTGATATATAGCCCTGCTCACTGATACATGGCCCTACTCATACTACATATTCAAAATCTAACGTTTCTAGCTTCCAAAACCTTAGGATTTTCAATTATTGAATCCAAAACAATTATTTAACATCAAAATTATGTCAATCCATCATATAAAATACCTAGGGTTCGTGTAATTTGGGAAAAACTTTAATGGAGAACCAATCTTTTATGGAGTATCAACGAAATTCACAGCCTAACTCTGACACCAACTGTTAGAATTTTCTTATTTCATTATGTAATTTTCATTGTGATTCAGCTATTATGAAATTACCATTTTCCTTAGGATCTTGAATTACGTTGTTCTCACAACACAATATATGGTTCTTACTCAATTAACAGTTTAGAGAGCACTAACCTGAATCCATTGCTCTTTGATGTTACCTCTCTCTCTTTGAAGTCGTTGATCCCTTTGTATTTTCTCCAATTCTTCCTTCCTCTTTTAGCTTTTCTCGGATGGTTGAGAGAAAATTCCTTTATTGCGTTTACTATGAGTACACTTAGAGACCGTGAAAATGATAAACACAATAGAGAATTCCTGTAACCTTTATTTAGTAACTGCTCTTTTATTTATTTAAAGGGAGAGGAGAGGATTTTCTTATAATTGTATTTATAATTATACCTTCAATGATTCTATATTTTATATTTAACTACCATAACATTAAATCATTAATTAAAGTCATATTATAAGTTATATAAGTTACTATAATAAGATTATTAAAATAATCTTACAGCTTATGTTTTAACTTTTTGTCTACGACTATGTTGAAGAACTGTTTGACTTTCTCGCTAATTTCTCCTATAGCACTCTCCAAGTTGTTGAAGAGTTCTTATAACACAGCGTAAGTAACTATACAACAACTAACAATTTAGTCATATTACTAGGCCACATATTGTGGATTGGGTATAGGTATGGTATCACACCAACCCTCCAACAAAAGAAATAACATGCCAAGCCGGCAAAGGAGAACTTGCATCTAATATATGAAAGGCAAAGGGTGATCAATGAGAACATGAAAAATTGCTTCACTTGACTAATACAATGTTGTATATGAATTTCAACAATATTAAAGTAGGCATCATGCACCTTGTCAACAGATTGAATCTGCGAGAAAGCTTGCCTCACACTTCCACATTTGACTTGACTACCTTTGTGGAACTCTTGAAAACTTCCCCAATGTCTTAGACATTTTTCTATGTGTTTTGCAGTACATATTAAACGAAGAACAAAAGAAAGAATTCAAGTGCAAAAGAGATTATTAAAATTGAATAGCCAAATAAAGTATTTTAACGCAAAATTTAAAACTCTCACAAAAATTAAATTCCCACTTTAAGGTCTTTATAGAAACACACTCTAATTGTTTTTATATTATTATATGAATTAGAAGAGGTTAGACTAATATATAACATTTAAGTGTATTATTTTCAAATAATAATAAAAATATAAATATAAATGTAGTTTGATAATTCTTTTATATTTAGAATGTCACTTTTTATTTTTGAAATAATTTAAAAAAATGTATGTATTGTAAAAATATATAATATTAGATGTGATGTTAATTTTTAATAACTCAAATAAAAAGATTGATAAACACCGATTAGAAAAATGACAAATATTTTTTTGTTAAAATTTTATTAAAATATAATAAAAAAATAATATGAAATATTACATTGATATGTTTTCCAATAATTTTTTTTATCCTAGAGTACTTGGGAGCAATTCTTTAATAAATTTTGGTAATTAGGGAAGGCTAAGTTTGCTGGTGTGGTGAGAATTTGAAGTTGACTGGTTTGGTATGTTGTTGATTTACATTACATTGGCGACGCGTTTACGCTACAGAGCTTATTAACAAGATCTGATCGGATCTGAAGCTGAAAGGGTTAAACGACGGTTGTGAATTGTGATGAAGATGGGGTCTTCAGCTTCCTCCTTCGTCCTCTTCCTCTTCCTCATAGTCGCTTTGTTGCCATCGTCGCTCTCAGAGATCCGCTTCTCGGAGATCCGAGACGACGATCGCCCCATCATTCCCTTCGACCAGTTCGGATTCACGCACAAGGGTCGCCTGGAGCTCAAAGTTTCCAAAATCTCACTCTCAAATTCTAATCTTGACCTCTCCAAAGTCGGGTTCTTCCTTTGCACCCTCGATTCGTGGCTCCATGTCCTTCAGCAACTCGAAGATGGTGAGATTCGCTGCGCCCTTCAGTCCGATCTCGTCAAGTCCGTTTACACCTTCAATACTCTCAACGGCCAAGACTCATTCAACGCTCCCTACAATGAAACCGACGCCGATCAGTACAACCTTGTCTTCGCCAATTGCCAATGGCAGCAGCTTAAAGTGAGCATGGACGTGGAGTCTGCCATGTACAATCTCGACGGAAAGAGCGGCGTTCGCGATTACCTCTCCGCCGGCAGAACCATCCTTCCGAGGGTTTACTTTCTCTTCTCGTTGGTTTATTTCGCCCTCGCTGCTGTTTGGATAAGCGTCCTCTACAAGAAGCGATTGACCACTTTCCGCATCCACTACTTCATGCTGGCCGTTCTCATCCTGAAAGCTTTGAATCTCTTGTGCGAGGCTGAGGACAAATCCTACATCAAGCGCAGCGGAAGCGCCCACGGTTGGGATATCCTCTTTTACATTTTCAGCTTTCTCAAGGGAATTTCACTCTTCACTCTCATTGTCTTGATTGGCACTGGCTGGTCCTTCCTCAAACCCTTCCTTCAGGATAAGGAAAAGAAGGTTCTCATGATTGTTATCCCTCTTCAAGTCGTTGCCAACATTGCTCAGGTCGTAATTGATGAGAGTGGCCCCTACGGCCATGACTGGATTACTTGGAAACAGGTCTTCCTCCTTGTTGATGTCGTGTGTTGCTGTGCTGTGCTCTTCCCCATTGTCTGGTCCATCAAGAACCTCCGTGAGGCCGCCAGGACTGACGGCAAGGCCGCGGTTAATTTGATGAAGTTGACTCTCTTCAGGCATTACTACGTCGTCGTTATCTGTTACATTTACTTCACCAGGGTTGTCGTTTATGCCTTGGAGACTATAACCTCCTATCGCTATTCTTGGACCAGTGTGGTTGCTGCAGAGTTAGCCACGCTTGCTTTCTATGTCTTTACTGGCTACAAGTTCAAACCTGAGGCTCACAATCCTTATTTTGTCATCGATGATGAGGAGGAAGAGGCTGCCGCCGAGGCATTGAAGCTTGAAGATGAATTCGAATTGTAATTTCTCTGAAAATACAAAATTAAGGTTTTGTCAATTTAGATGGTTGAAGAAGTTGGGACAGTGCTCAGCAATCCTCAGGTTTCATCTCAACAACCAGTAGAAATTTTATGTTACATTTTGTGGGGGGTATAGTCATCATCATGCTATATTTTCTGTGTTCTGGCCCCGTGCCAGTTCTATGAATTAGTGTCATAATATCCTAGACCCTTTGTGTAGTCCTGTGAACCGTATATTACTTCTAAGTATTGATACTTTGATACCATATCGTGCGAACATTTTTGTCATGACTGGTTTTATTCTACTTATTTCCCGCTTCAAACATCTATTACTGCAAATTGTGTCGGAATTTGTCCAACCATTAGCAGTTTAGCACTAGAACATAGAATTCTAAGTTTGTTGGAAACATTAATCTAACCATTACGACTGGAATTATGAATATGCATTTCTGGTGGCAAATGTAGAAATATCATGGAACCTACACTCATGAGTTCATTGTATGTAAGAATCAAACAAGGTGGAGTCATTGCACAAATCTGGTAATATAATGGAAAATTAAATCTCTAGTAAACTAGCTTTTACATTAAGTGTTTTCTGAAATGATTTACTGTGCGTAAGCAGCATCTCTTCGACAGCCCTTTTCCGTCCAAACTTAAAGCCTTGTTCTGAAGTGACAAGGAGTGCAGTGACACTTTTAGTCCGTTGCAGAGATAGAGGACTGGAGCAACCAGAGAATGAGAAGTAGAAACCAGAGCCCTTTCACTGCCACTTTTTTTATTTTTAATGTCTTTTAACTCTTCTAGGGTCCCTCATCCCAAACTGTAGCAAGCTTCTGTCTGCTGATCTCCACTCACAGTTCCACCAGTAATTTACCACAACCTACCATTCAGTTTATTTCAGAAGAGAATGACAAGCAAGATTGAAGAGAAGAGACTTATAATGTTGGGAGAATCTACTATGAGATTTGACAGGATTATGCTTAAGATTCATAATCAGAGAACACCTTCATTACCTCTCAGTTTCACAGGATTACCATTGATCTAAATTTCATCTTCTTTTGTGATTCTTGTGAGTAAATGTTTCGACAAGTTTTACATTAGTTTCTAAAAGCCTAACACAATCCTCTTCTTTTACCCGAGCTTGGGATTGGCTATGAGATCATAGGTGAAGGAAATTATTAAAAGAGATCTAATGATAAATAGTATTTCTAAGGATTTGGTTTTTGACCAAGTTCAATGGCGTCAAGTGATCCATATAGCCAACTTCACCTAGTGACATAAGTTTGGTTGTTGTTTTAAATCCTATGATACTTTTATTTTCTTTCATTTAAAGCCTGTTGGATGTGACTGAATGGCTTTGGCTGAACATGATTATGTTGCTTTCCTTGTTACCTAAATAAGTTATTGTTGGTCTAGTTGAATTTGTTATAATGTCTGTTCTCATTTTTTAATAAGTGTTATGCAATTTGAGCAAATTTGGTAGGTTGCCTTACTTTTTTATGTTCCAATATACTGGTGGTGGTGTGAGTGTCTGAGCAAATTTGGTAGGTTGCCTTGCTTTTTTATGTTCCAATATACTGGTGGTGGTGTGAGTGTATGAGCAAGAAAGATTTGTGGCTTTTGTTGGCTTAACAGTTTGCAGTTAATATTGTGATTGGCATGTCTAATGAAGTGAAAGTTTGTTTAATTTTTGTATCTAACATCACTGTGAAGGAGAAAATGAAGGACATATTAGTTGTTTTGGTTTCAAAAATAATGTTACAATATCGAAAATACATCTCCTAATATCATCGTTCATCATTATACCTTAGTGTATTTTAGAATATATTAGATAATTGCTTAGGAGTGGTTTCCACTTTCTTTTGTACTTCATAAATGTTTCCTTATTTTATTTGGATTTGGAATCTAATACAAGTATAAACTGAGATTAGTGCTGTTCAGTATTTATGAAGCATAGACACAAACGCAAACACAACATCACATTGACATGCACTATGGGTGCATTTAGCTATATAGCTTAATTAAGCACTGATTCAGTAAACTGTTTTTATGGCTTATGCCATCAATTTAACCAAAAAGTTTATTGAGATAAGTTGAAAACAAATTATTTTGATAAGCTATATATTAAGAAGCTTATTGAAATAAGCTAAAAGAAAGCTTATGATTTCATAAGTTGTTCATAAATTCTTTCAGGTAAAATCTACAGTACTCTTTGTAATTGAGAGAGTTTGGTATTCTCTCTTACACGTAGAACAATTCTGACCGTTAATTCTAGATTGATAGATAATGGAGTTAGTGGTTTAATTAAAAAAGATGTTAATACCCTTTTATTTTTAAAATATTAAAGGAATCACAACCATTAATCTGAAGATGGTATAGAATACCCTCTCAAGTTTATGGGTACCATAGTAAGCACCATTTTTCCAAATAGCCTTTGTGTCTATAATATAATACACACGAACATGAGGCCGCCCCAAACCATACATACCAGCCAATTTAATTAATTATGAACAAAATAATAAAAGATCTAAATTTAGAAATAGGATTTATAATTTCATTTTCCCAAAATGACTTGTTAAGGTTTGCATTCATAATAGTCCCACAAAAAGTGCTCTGGCCATATTTGATTGGAGGTTGAGTTGCTAAGCTGTGTCTAGTACATGTCTAAGTTGGCAAAAGTTATTTTATTTTATTTTTACTTGGATATTGGTTGAGCAGTGTCCAACACATTTGTACAAGTGTTGAAGGAGAATCTGTCTGACACTCTGTTATAAGGAAAAACTATGCCAGTGCTTCATGTGTCAGAATAATATTCTATAATGTAAATAATATTATTCATAGTCTATTTTATCTTTCTCAACCTTCTATTCCATCCTCCCATCACTTTTCCCTTGTGAATCTAACCTCCAAACATATGAAGTTCTCTTTTCACCTGCGGACTCTTTTGCGCATTTCAATGTGGCCAATCTGATGACACCCAGCTTCTTCTATCTTGGTTTGTTTCCTTCCAGAAGGTGTTTGGCTGTATTTTGGGGTCTAATTGTCTCCTAACTTGTTTGAATGGTTTTTATGCTATGTTTGAGTGTGAACTACCTTTACCTTGACCATTTTTTTTGGTATTTGTTCTTCCAGCTTCCTGAGTTACTTGTTAAATCTACAGCTTTGCTTGTTTTCTTTTTGGGTATTATAATTGGTATTCCATGCAGCCCTGTCTTTGTCCCAGATGTAGTCCAGCACTATAGCCTCTATCTTTCTTCTCGGCCTGGTCCTTGTCCTAGATACTGTTTGGCTCTGCTCCTGTACCATGTCTAGTTGTCACTAGTTTATAGCTGAGTGAGCTGTTGCTTGAGGAGTCTTAGAATATGTAAGAAATATCTCATAACATGTTGATTATATCTGTATTTTAGAGTATCTTAGATGATCTTTTAGAACTGGTTTCTATATTTCTTGATTTATTTTCATATTTGACCAGTATTAGGAATTTAGGGAGTGTAAGTAATTAGGGTTAGTGTTTTGTATTTTGTGTCACACGAGTATACATAATAGAACGTTATTCATAGTCTTTTATTTCTCTCTTTCCGTTACTAAAATCTCTACTATTTTTACAATTAGCATTCCCAGTATTGATGTAAGAGTCCAACGATTTGATTTGGAATAGTTTTTTTTTGTTTAACTTGAAGGGCTTATGTACTGTCTTATTGCTGCTGATCGACTCGCTTCTTATATTCTACCGTTTGCTCCTGATGTGTCATAGTCGTAGAGAATTGTTCTTTAAGAACTTGCGCTTTTATTGAATATTTTACAATGGATTTAAACTTTTTCTTCCGAAACTATCTGATTCAGCCCATTCCAAATTGCCCAAATCTTACAACGAAGAGCAAAAGCTTGGTCTGTTTTGTTTGGCTTAATCAGTAGGACTCTTCCAAAGGCACAAATCGAACTTAGTGACATTTTTAGCCATTGCATAAATTGAAGTTGATAAGGCTGGAGCTTCTACTAAAAGATGGAGCAAAGCCAAGTATTAGGTTTGGCTTGGAATGTAAATGGAGCAGGCAAAAATAGTATGTATTCTTTCTCCGAACTCATGAGTAAAAATCCATCTCAAACCAATCCCATACTTGTATGGTAACATTAAATGAATTTTAAACAGATTTATGAATATTTATTAAAAAATGAATAATAGAAAATTTTAAAATTAATCTAGTTTAAAGTAATTTATATAAAATATTATAATTGGAAGAATAAATAGAACACTTAAATATAATAAAATATATACAATTTAATGTACATCACCACTTGTGAGTACTTGAATACCTACATCCAGCCTGTTAACGAGCAAATATAGAAAAACTCATTTAATTAAACTCGTAGGTATTCACACGTACATGTATTTTTATGTGAAGGTGCAAATAATTTGTGGTCCGTAAGTTTGTCACTTCTACCCACGAACCAAACATTATGGTTCTGCTTGTGAAAATATTTGGAACTTGAACTGTAGACTGTTTAAGGTGAAGATGATACTAATAACACGTTATTAACAACATCGAGGACCACGACGATCAATTTAATAAAATGAACAATTAGGTAGGAATTATGACGGAGTTCAGTTCACTAGGTTCTTTTTTAGCTTACATACGCTAAGGCAAAACTCGATCTTAAAAAGAAATTGAAGTTATAATTAAATAGAAAGATCATATAAAATGTGCAAATGATCTATCATAATTCTAACTATAGTTTAGCTACACATAACAAAATAAAAAAAATAAAATTTTACTCTTGTAAAAAATTATCATAAAGAAAATGTCTAACATAAGAAAAGTGGTGGGCCACCAAAGTTCCCTGAGAAAAGGGATAAGGCTTAGACCAATTCTACTCAATAATTTACTTTTTAAGAATATTTTTTGTAAATATTAACTTTCAATAATATGTTAAAAATAACAATAATGTGATAAAAGATATTTGACAATAGAAACTAATTTCAAATATTTTTAAAATGTTAGAGACTAAATATTAATAATTCTTTTAAGAACTAAAAATATAGTTAACTCTAATTAATAATCAATTGATCTTTTTCACTCTCTTTTAGCCATGTTTACCAGTTAGAGTAAAAAGACAATATTTGATCGTAATTTATTTTTTGTATTCGTATAACAAAATATGATAAGTTATCCTACTCTATCCTATCTTTATAATTTAAATTCTAATTTTCAATAGGGTGATAGGTTAGGAAACATTAGAATATGATAATTTTTCTATTATTTTCTTACTCATACTTTATATTTTTTTAATATATTTATAAAAATAAATATATGAACTTTTTAAATAAAAGTTTACTTAAAAAAATATAATTTAGTAAAATATTTTTCAATTTTTACTCATTTAAAAATGTAATTTTAAAATTTTTATAATTTATTTTTGTTTAATTATATTTTTCCAAAATAAAATTTTGACCATAGAAAAGTTGAAGAAAATTATTATAATTTATTAAAATCTTAAAATTATATGTACACAAAAAATTTTAATATATATTATTTTATTGAAAATTTAAAAAAATAAATAATATTTTAAAAAATCATATTAACTTTGATAAAAGAATAATTTTTATTTAAATATAATTTATATCTTATTTTATTAGTTTTTATTAATCTAAAAATAAACAAAATAAGGTAATGTTATTTGTTATACTGTTATAATATATGTCAGATATAAAATAAGATAAAATTTATTATTACTTTTTATCATATTTTATTTTTATCCAACTCTGTATCTTATCAATTTTTAATCATATTTGATCAGCCCTTAAAGCAAATTATCTAGTATATATGATTATTTTAAAAAAAATCTAAAATAAAACATATAAAATTGTTAAACAAAGATATACATGAAGGGAAATAAGTACTAAACAAGTATCCAACATTTATCCCTATAATTGAGGAGGATCCCCTCTACAATTGTTATATAACCATCAATTTATGTCAATATTACAGTCTGATTTTGTATCTTGAATAAATTGCAATGATATTTTTAGTTTTACATTTTAAAATTTGACGAAAATATGATTCAATAACATGGTAGCCATGCTTTTCAAATAACAATTATTTTCTTTATAACTCAATCTCATTTAAATCATATTTTTTTATAATTAAATTTTTTATTTTAAAAAATCTGTCTTCAGTTTAATCCTATTTAGGACAATAAAATATTCACCTTTTTAAATCGATATTACTAATGAATTTAAAAATAATCATATAATACAGTAGTCCATTTTTAAATAATCATATTTAAGATGACTTCTAAACTGCATTTCTTTCTGAGAGTCGCAGTTTAGAAGATAAAATTCTTTTCTTCCCACCGAAAGAAATGCAGAAATCCTTGACAATTCATGTGATCATTCCCATCACGTGATTTACATAATGTTTTTCTGAGGCATTTTAAAATCCATTAAAAAGGTTCTCATGCAAACCTTCTACATCCACACTTCCACCGTTCTCTTTCTTTTGCTTCATTGGTTCCTCATGTGACTCTAATCTTGCGTCCGTGACTTTGTTGCTACAGACAAATGACAATTCTCCTTTCTGCGCCTCAAATTTTGGCACCCCATATAAACAAGTTTTTAAGTCCAATTTTCTGGCGTAAGTTACGCCAATTGTAACCACAGTAACATCTATCTACATGCCAAGAAAACGTGCATCTATTATATCTCGTTATCGACATATATATTCTTCTGAAAATGGCCTTTTCTTGCTCCAAGCATCCAATGATAAGAATAAAGCACTTTGGACTTTCTGCTAACCCGGTTTGGTGCAGTTGATCCCGTGACCAACGAGCATTAACGTTCCTAACTTCCAACTTCTCCCCGTCTATAAATGCAATCAATTTCCACGTTATGAACCATCGCTCCCTTAATTCTCTGAACCCAGAACCGTACATGCCAAAAGGGATGGCTTCAGCCACCACATTTTCACTAATGTTACAGTTTCTGTTATTAATATTTTGTTCATTCAACCAGTTAAGCTTGGCATTCACTTCGCAAGACTACCATGAGGCTCTTGAGAAATCCATTCTCTTCTTTGAGGGACAGCGATCTGGAAAGTTGCCTTCCAACCAGCGCCTCACATGGAGAGCAGATTCTGGATTGTCCGATGGCTCTTTTTATCATGTAGAAAGTCTAAACTAAGATTGAACTGCATCATGTGTAAGTAAAACATGTTCTTTGCTCACTGTCTAACCATGTCTGCGTTGGTTAATGTTGTTCAGGTGGACCTAGTAGGTGGTTATTATGATGCTGGAGACAACGTTAAGTTTGGGCTACCAATGGCCTTCACCACTACATTACTAGCATGGAGCGTCATTGAGTTTGGAAGCTCAATGCAGGAACAGATTGATAATGCTAGAGCCGCTATTCGGTGGAGCACTGACTACCTTCTTAAGGCTGCCACCACCACTCCTGATACATTATATGTCCAAGTGAGTCAAATGAAACTGTGTCGAGTCTAATTTTTTAATACTTAGAATACTCTTCGAAGCATAGTCAAACCAAAAAATGCAAGACTGATTTCCTAACGTCAGATACCACAGTACATATAATTAATATTTATAATTAAAATAGAGTTAGAGAAATATTAAACTCGTATTATATAGAAGAAAAATATTATTTATTTATTAAAGACACCAATAACATTATTTCTCAATAACATGAGAAAATAACATTAACAACACTTGAATAACCTTTAAATAAAAATATAAAACTCTCATGTTAAGACAATTTATTAGGTAAAAAAGTTTTTAAGGTAGGAAATCTCACAATAAATAGAACATCCTTCAAGTGTGAATCTATTTATTTATATTAGCTTCCTCCATCTACTCAACAACAATTTTTAGATTCTATATCCTCCACACTTAGATGTCAAGTGAACTCATCTAGTGTTACTTTTTTTTTTATGGTGCACTCTCATATTGACCATGAACAGCTCTTTTTTATTGACTATAGACGCTCTCTTTACCAACTCATCTAAACCTATGAACTAATCATCTATATTAACTTGAGTAGGAGAATTTTTAATATAAAGAATTTTACAATGAGTAAGATACTACAATGCAATCCAAAAATCTTAAGGTAATGAATACATGGATTTATCTATCCAAATATCCAAAAATCTTAAGGTAATGAATACATGGATTTATCTTTCCCTAACTTGCTCATATCTTGATAGAACTCAATTCACACACTTGATTCCAATGCATTTATATAAATACACACACGATTACTGTTGAGGGCTTAACAGGGTCATGAATTGTTTTGCATAAATTATTTAGAAGGTTTTCCAAACAGGCTCCTAACAAGTTGTGCGCTGGAACGGATTATGCAGGTAGGAGACCCGAACATGGATCACAGGTGTTGGGAAAGGCCTGAAGATATGGACACTCCACGAAACGTGTATAAGGTATCAGCTCAAAACCCAGGGTCGGATGTAGCGGCAGAGACGGCAGCAGCGCTCGCAGCTTCTTCATTAGTCTTCAGAGATTCGGATCCCAACTACTCCTCCATATTGCTCCAAGCAGCCATCAAAGTAATAAACTGTTCCTTCCTTTTCAATTCATTTCTCGCTTGCTTGGTGATCGGTGCACTGTTCAAGTTCTAATCGGGGTGAGTTTTACTTTGCAGGTATTCAATTTTGCAGATCGTTACAGGGGCTCTTACAGTGACTCTCTCAATTCAGTGGTCTGTCCATTCTACTGCTCTTACTCTGGTTACCATGTAAGACATACACATACATAAGCTTGCATTCAGCTTCCATCTTTGAAATGAATGGCATAATATGCGTGTTGTGGTAAATAGGATGAGCTTCTATGGGGCGCATCATGGATTTATAAAGCCTCAGGAATTAGCTCCTACATGCAATACATACGATCAAATGGGCACGTATTAGGCGCTGATGATGATGATTACTCTTTCAGTTGGGACGACAAGCGACCTGGAACAAAAGTCCTGCTTTCCAAGGTACCCTTTTGGGTAGCTCTCTTCACTTTGACTCACTCCATTACATATAATAAGTTTGATTTTGCATTAACATAATGGCAGGAATTTTTGGAGAAAAATTCTGTAGAGTTCCAATTATATAAGGCACATGCAGACAATTACATATGTTCGCTGATGTCGGGAACCCCTCGTTTCCAGGCTCAGTTCACCCGAGGTCAGCATTAGCAAAAAAATTTTTTAAATATTAATATTTTATTAAAAAAGAATTTAAATTACCGGATATTCTAATCCGTTATAACCTTATATAACTCTAAAAAAAGTATAAAAAGTTAATCCAATATATAAATACAATTAATTTTTTTAAATTAATTCATTATAATTTTAAAATAATTAACAATATAAAGAGATTATTAATCCAATTTACATAGTTAATTTTTTTAAATTAACTCTATTTAAAAAAATTAATAATACATATTAAAAAAATTATAAATTCAATTTAAATATACAATTAGTTTTGTTAAAAGCTCATCAGTTACTTTAAAAAATAATATTTAATAAAATTAAATATTTTACTAGTATTTAACCGTTATAACTCTAACAAAATTAATATGTGAAAAGATTACTAATTCAATTTAAATATACATTTGATTTATTTAGATGCCTTTAAGTGAGTTTCAAAAACAATACTTAATAAAATTAAATATTTTAATAGTATTTAACATATAAAATATAAATTAATATATGAATATTAATTTAATAAATTAATTATGAATTTATATATATACATACATGTATGCAGGGGGGCTTCTGTATAAAGGGAGCGAAAGCAATTTGCAGTATGTGACATCGACGACGTTCCTTCTCTTGACATACGGAAAGTATCTGAAGGAACATGGAGGAGTTGTGTCGTGTGGGACTTCAACGGTGACGGATGAGAGTGTGGTAGCACTGGCCAAAACACAAGTGGATTACATTATGGGGAACAATCCCGCAAAGATGTCTTATATGGTGGGTTTTGGGGAGAGGTATCCAAAGCATATCCACCACAGGGGTTCCTCTCTACCTTCCATTCATGCCCACTCTCAACGCATTTCCTGCAACAATGGCTTTCAATTCCTCTATTCAGCCTCACCCAATCCTAACCTCCTCGTTGGAGCCATCGTCGGTGGTCCCGATAGCAACGACAATTTCTCTGATGATCGCAATAACTATCAGCAGTCAGAGCCTGCAACCTACATCAATGCACCTTTCGTCGGTGCTGTTGCCTTCTTCTCTGCCATTCCCACAACTTTGTAATCTTTCTTATATCAATTTTCCGTCAGGGCAACGGTGTGCTTATTGTCAAGAAACATGATTCAGGAAAAATAGTAGAACTAAAATGAAAGAAATGAAAATTTGTATTAATCTCAATGAGTGAAAAGGTTAGTTTTACAAGAAAAAATAAAAAGTTTATATAACGTATAGAATTAACTAACTACTTAGCAGACTTAACTAATTACTTCAAGTTTGGGATAAACAACACAAATGTATAAGACAAGTAAAAAGAAAAAATAGAAATACATTTATCAAAATAACAAAGGCATTAGTATTTAATATAATCAAAACTAGAATACTAGACAAAAATGAGCTTCAACATTTGTTTATCCAACAAAAGTAACAAAAATCAATGCTTGACCATCCAAAGAAGAAGTCTTCATCATCATTGGCTTAACCACTAAGGTAGGAAGCAAAATCAAGCTTAACCACCATAAGGCAGAAGCAGAAACCATGAGGAAGTAAAACCAAGCTTAACCACCATAAGGTAGAAGCTGAAACTATCAAAACTTAACCACCAAACAGAAATGATACCTCAACACTTAACCACTTGAAAGAAGTCCAAAAAAATCAAGTCAAACAAGGTTGAAACAATAACAAAATAATAGGAGCAAACCCTTGCATATGTCAATCTTCATGAATATAAGAGAAATCTTCAAAAAAGAACTTGATCCAGAGAGCTTGTGAGCCCCATTTTATGACACTAAAGCATATCAAGAAACTACAAAAAAGTCTTTAGCCTAAGCAAAACTGCTACAAAACTTAGTCCCAGATTTGAAGCCATGTGTAACATATCTCTATGTCTGAAAAAGCACCTTATGTGTGCAACTAGCCCCAAACCAAAAAAAATTCCAGAAGCACAACATCAGAAGCTACCAAGAGAGAATAAGAGGCAATAACCAAATGCAAAAAAACTTGTAGGCAATACATCAAATTTCTTTGATGCATCAATCACCATAGAGTATAAGAGTATACACAGGTAAGACTAATTACTCACAATTTCAAAAAATTGCAAGTCAAGAACGATAAATCTTGTTAAAAAAAATTGATCCATTAAAATATATGGAATCAATTTCATATTGACAAAGAAAAAAAATGATTTAAATCAGAGAGGCTTTAGTAATCTAAAGCCCAAGACAAGGGTCCACATTGAAGTAGCAATTACAGAAACGCAATCGGAGCTAACGTTTCTAATCAGTGACCATGGATCTCTCAAGCATGTAAAGCAAGAAGAGTAAAAAATCTCTCAAGCATGTTGTGAATATGTATGTGTGTGTGCGTGTGTGTGTATATATGTGTGTGTGTGTGTGTGTGTGTGTGTGTGTGTGTGTGCATGACTGGTTGGGTTAAAATGGGCTAAGTGCCTAAGTACAGAGAAAAATACTAGGCTATTCTCGCTGCAGCGAGAGGGCCCTGGGAGGAAGGACCAGAACTGTCGCCTTCTCACTGTAGCGACAAAGCGACAGTTTGGGGTGCATTTCTAGGTGCAGTCTTGCTGTAGCGAGATTCTGCAGAAACCAGAGTGCAGTTTTCTCTGATTTTTTCGCTGTAGCGAGAAAGCGTGTCGCTGCAGCGAGGTCCCCTCGCTGTAGCGAGAGTGTCGCGACCAGAAAAGGATTTAAAAGGGGTTAGGGTTAGGGGAGAGTTATTTCTCCCTCTCCCTTCGAAATCCCTTTGATTCTCTCGTCTCCAAACCCTTTTTCACCAATTATATTGCCTCCAAAGCCGTTCAGAAGCTTGATTGAAGATTGGAGTTGTGTGGAGAATGCTTGGAGGTGAGTTTTACTTGTTAGGGTTTCAATTTTTCGTTCTCTTTCTCTATTTTCGTGATTTTCCTGGGTTCTCATGGAGTTTCTCCATGTGTTTAGGACGAAATCCGTGAGGGGGAGCATCTCTTGGTGGGTTTAGCGTGTGGGTCTTCAATCCGAGGTAAGGGGAGACTCTATCCTACTCTTTTGTGCATCAATTGTTGATATTCTGCTGAATATTGTGTTGTGGCTGAGTTAGTGGATAGGAAATTGTTGAGAAATGTAATGTGGGCCATGTCCCGTGGTATGTGAACATGATGTGTGTTGATCCAAAATTGATAGATGTGGATTGTATGTAAATGTTGTGTGATAGAATGAGTATAGGCACTTGTGCCGTATATTTGAATGAATATTGTAAAAATGTAGGCCCAAGGGCCGTGTAATGTTAACGATAATTGTGGGCTGTGTGCCGTGTGTAAGCATGATTACCGCATGCGTGAATGAAATATGTGTGAATGGGCGTGTTAGTGCCGTTGTAATGTATTGTGAATAGTTCAGTGATACACTGGGGATGTGGGAGATGAGGACGGTAGAAATACCTTGGGGAAAAGGGAGTGGTGGTGACACCAACTGCGGAACGGGTGCACCACAGGCCACACACTCTCTTCCTAAATAAACCTCTGACCGCTATCTTTGCTGAGCGACCCGTGACAGCTCACGTGGTATCCGTGAGGCGGGGGTAACCGGTGACCATTCATGGTGTAAATCTGTTATCACAGTACCACAGTGAGTGTGGTTGGCATGTGTGTGTGTATGCACGAGTTTTGTGTACTGTACCTATGGATATGGAATACTACATGTGATTGTATTTGTTTAATGTATTGGAAATGTGCTGAAGGTGAGATTCTATGTTGATTGTGTGTTTTTGGATAGTGTAGAATACTCACCCTTACATTCATTTTTTAGGTAATCAAGACGATTAGCACCGGACTCAGTAAAGAGGTGGATAAAACTGCTATAGGACTTAGGATATTATTTTGGAAAACTGTTGTATTTGAATAAATCTTATAACTGTTTGATATAATTTGTAACCCTTTCATTTATTTGAAATGGTTAATGAAACTTGAATTAAAAATGAAAATTTTATTATCTCAAAAATTTGTAAAATTTCTTATTTATGAAAATTAAATTTATGGTGTTACACAGAAGGTCTATGACGATGTCATCCATCATGACCATCCTCATACACTCGTCATTCATTATTGTGTGCATATAAGAGAGGAAAGGGGGAAAGAGAAGGGGGTGACAGAGGTGTTGGAAGAAAAAGAGAAGGGGAGATGGGTTTATATAATAATAATAAAAAAGAGATCTGTCCAATAACTAATAGAATTAGAAACTTATGGTAAGTAATATTAGGGATGGAAATGACTGGTCTGTGGTCAGGCTTGAACTTTTTAATAAATAAATAAGGTTTATACTTTTTTAATAGTTTGTTTAAATAAATAAATTAGGTCTGAGCTATTTATAAAGCTTGTTAAGTCTGACAGGCTGACCTATATATATATATATATATATATATATATATATATATATATATTATAATTTAAAAACAGAGTTGTCAAAATATATTTAAATAATAAAGTTATTTAATAATATATTTTTATATTCTTAATTCTGTTATTATTAAATTTATATTATGTTATAATTATTTTTATTTATAATTATAATAAACAGAAATTATATTCTATTAAAAATTAAAAATATTTATACACGATTACACTTTTTAAATAATAAATTTATTTAATAATAAATTATTATATTTGTTATATTTAAACAAGTTAAATAATAGTTAACTCTTTGAACAAAAATAAAATGCAATCAAAACTAAACGAAATAAAATTTAAAAATAAAATAATAAAATTATATTAATATATTTTTTATACTCTTAATTTTATTATTATTAATTTAATTATTATATTAATATATTATGTTTAATTCTTTTTCTTTAAAATAAATAGAAATTATTTAAATATGAATTATATTTTATTCAAAACTAAAATTTTATTAAAAAATATAGAAAAATAAAATAAAAAATTTAATATACAATATATAATAGGACTATATAGTAAATAATATAATTTTAAATAAATTATGTATAATAATATAAACTTTTTATAATTTACTATGTGTTTTACCTTTATTGGTATAATTTTTTTTTATGAAAGTATCTATAAAAAAAATTTAGATACCAGGTCCATAACACTGACACACAACCACACACATAAATATAAATATGTCAAATTTTAATTATTTTATATTATATTTAAAAATAAAATATTTATACACGATTATACATGTTTAAAAAATAAATTTATTTAATCATAAATTATTACACTTGTTACATTTAAATAAGTTGAAGAACGTCTAAGTCTTTGAATAAAAATAGGACACAGTTAAAACTAAATAAATTAAAATTTAAAAATAAATATTAATATTCTATTAATATATTTTTTATATGTTAGTTTTATTATTATTAATATTCAATTATTATATTAATATATTATATTATAATTTTTTATTTATAATAAATAAAAATTGCTTAAGTATGAATTATATTTTATTTGAAAGTAAAAATTTATTAAAAAAATGATAAAAAAAAATAAAATAAAAAACTTATTATAATATATATATATATATATATATATATAATCAGACATATAGTAAATAATATAATTATAAATAAATTATATAATAATATATATTTTTGTAACTTAGACATGTTTTAATTAAATTATTAGTTATTTTATCAATTTATATGTAATATATAAGTATGTGTTTTAATTTATTGTATCAGTAATATTTTCTATATTATATTAATGTTATAGTGTGGTTAATTTTATGTTTATTTGTTAATTTAAGATAACAAATTAATGAAACAAATAGAATTAAATATTTTTAAATTATTTTTTTAATTTAATATTTATTATTATTGTCATTATATATATATATATATATTGCATTAAGTTTAAATTTATTTATTTTTTAAAACATAATTTTCTTTTAATTGATTCAACAAATTGTGTGAATATTATTTTTTGTGATCAATTTTATGTATTTACTATAACTTTATTTGTTGAATATAAGATGTCTTTAAACAAACAAAATATGTTTTTAAAATAAAACTTAAATATTTAATATTTATATAATTTTTAAAAAATAAATCAAGAAAAATATAAATATAAATTTTATTAATAATGCTTAAATAATATTTTAAAAATTATTTATAAAATTATATAAATATTATTATAATTGTTTAATAATTATTAATAACATAGATAGAAATTAGAAAAATATGTAAACTAATTTGATAATAAAATATTTATATTTTTATTAATATTAAAATATTTTTTTTGTAACAAGCTTTGTTAACATACTTTAGGCCAGGTCAGATTACTTAAATAGGGCAAACCAGGTCTAAAATAAAGCTTTTAACAAATAACATACCAAACTTATTTAGAGTAAAGCCTGACGCCTATTTCTATCCCTAAGTACTATAGATCTGATGACATGTCAAGAAACATGGTCCAGAAAAAATAATAGAACTAAAATGAAAAAATAAAAATTTGTATTAATCTGAATGAGTGAAAAGGTTAATTTTATAAAAAAAAAATAGAAGATTTATATAGTCTATATATAGAATCAACTAATTATTAAGAGTCTTAATTAATTTCTAGCACTTCTCATTTTTTACATTAAGTTATTTGCAATTAATTCTCTATTATTATTTGTTATTTCACCCCATTCTTTCTCCTTGATTCCTTTTTTTTTTTTTTCCCTGAGACCTAGATTCCTTCTTTCCCAAGTAAGGAACCAGAGATAGAAATATGACAAGGTTTTAACAGTGCTATTTTTACATTGGCGTGTGCCGGAGTACCTAAAATCTTGTTTGATGGAATTAAAAAATTTATATCAAAATGACAAATTATAAAAAATATATATTATTATATATAATTTATTTAAAATTATATTATCTATATTATTTATTATATGATCTATTATATATATATATATATATATATATATATATATTATTTACATATATTTGTAATAGATATATATATATATATATATTTTTTATATTAAATTTTTTATTTTTTATTATTTTTTATAAATAAAAAATTATAACATAATATATTAATATAATAATATTATTTTATTTTTAAATTTTAATTTGTTTAATTTTAATTATATTTTTTATTTAAGGATTTAACTAACTCCTTTTTAATTTATTTAAATATAATAAATATAATAATTTATTATTTAATATTTTTTTGTTTAAATACATGTCTAAATATTATTAATTAAAATTTTTTATATACCGTACCTTCAAAATCTCTAAAGGTACCACTTTTTAAAAATTAATACTAACAAAGAAAGGTCAGATCAGTGGGACCCCTAGACACGAGTAAGCTGACTGGCAAGGTCGTCATTTAGCATTAGAGACTAAAATTATAAATAATTAATTTTATAAAAATTAAAAATATATTTATTCTGTAAAAAAAATATATAGAAAAAAAAAACAACATAAAATTTTTATCTCATAAACAATTCCTGCCGTCAATTTTATTAAAATTATTTCTTTTAACCAATTTTTCTAGTTTCCTTCTCTACGATAAAGGTTTCGTAGATTGATCAATCTAAATCATAAAAATTGAATTAAAAAACAAAAGGCTGAACTAACTGAAAAAATGAAAACACCAAAATATGTGGAAATTATTTTTTTATTATATTAGATCAATCTAATTTTAGAAATTGATTAAATCGATTTGAACTTATATGAATACAAAATATTTTATTTGTGAAATATTTAATTACTTTTTTATGATTTTCTTTTAAAGTTATATCATATTGTTATTTTTTAGGGATACATTTCATTATTTTAATGTGTTTACAAGTCTATTTGCTTTAGATTAATTTAAAGTTGTTCTTGTGTATCATATTTTTAAGACAAAATTAGTGATTTGGACCTCTAACATCATTTTTTATTTTAAATTTTTACCTTAATGTTTTTAAATTCAATTTGTAAATTTTATTTTCATCTCAAGTTGGTTCTTTTGATTACAACACCGTTAAAGTTTACTAGATATTGCATTTTTTAACTTGATTGCCTTGATTCATCTTTTTTTATTATTACTATTTGGCTTAAAAAAATACTTATGGGTCAAAGGTAGTATTGTAACAGTGAATAAAACACCTAAATAAATTGGACAATTATTGTTAAAATGTTGAGATTCTCCTATTGAAGTAGAATTTTTTTGAAAATTTAATATTTCATTTTAGTCAGTAAAATCATGCAAAAATTTGATTCGTTGGTTGCAGCTCAATGTCTAAAAAACCTCTCAGCCAATTTAATAATCATTAACAGAAAACATAGAACAAATTTAAGATTTAATAAAGTTGATTACTAGTATCCATGCCTTAGCTTCTCATGATTTTAACCAATAAAATAACACAACTTTTTGATATATTAGTCGTAATATAGTGTTTAGAGGAACCTTTTAATTAATTTCAACATCGAAAAAAATTCAGCTTTTATAGAGAGTTCTATCTAGAGTTAAAAAGTGTTGTAATGAAGAAATAAAAATACAAGTTAGAAGAATAAATAGAATCATAAATTAAAAAAAAAATTGCAAGACATATTTAAAGCTAAAAATAAAGTTAAAAGATTAAATTATTAGAATTAAGTGTGAACTAAGTTCTACGTAAAATAAGACATAAATTAGTTAGAAATTTGTAAAGAAATAAATTATACACTTATTTTACTGATTTTTTATTCCCCTCTCCGACACAAATAACTAATTTTACTGATTTTTCTTTTATAAATTTTATGTTTCATATAAAGAATAAGTTTTAATTAAAACTAGTGTAGAAGAGAAAATAAAATAATTTATTTATTGCCTTCTAACAAAATTTCAAATATAATTAAAAAAATATATAAAATTTCAATTCATTCAAAATCTCTTTCGATTGAATTTAAATTTTTTTTTTGTACCGAACCATAAAATGTTTTTATGATCAGATCATATAACTTTTTATTTAAAAATTGATTCAATTCAATGTGTAAACATCTCAATATCTTGAAAAGTATAGAAAAAAGGAGACAAATTGAAGTTATTACTCAATAGTTACGATGTAAAGTTATGACACCCATATTTAAATTATACTTAACTAAAATTATTAATTAATTTGATTAATATAAGATGAAAATGAGTGTAATCACATTTTTGTAAAATTATAAAAAATACAATTCTGAAAATTTATTTCAAAATATATATAGCATATAATACAAAAATAACTTTCAACCACAAGTAAATCTAAGTACTAATTACCAAAATAGTTACATAAATGTTCGAAATGAGTAGGGTGAAAAATCACCGAATTTAAAAGGATCTGAGCACGCGGCGTTGTTTAAATAAATAAATAAAATAAAATAAAATAGAGAAAAAATAAGTAGTGCTGTAGAAGAAGTAGATATTGATCATAGATTTTGTAGCACTTGGGAGACACTTTATCCGAACAGAGTACTACAGTGTTGGGAACTTGAACTCAACAGTCGACCTTTGGTGTGCGAAAGGTTCAATGGCGTCAACTCTCTTCACTGCTCCGTCGTTGTGTTCTTCTTCTTCTTCTTCTTCTATATTTTCCACACCCGTCAAATTCTCCTTAAACCCGAACAGCATTTCTCATCCGTTCCAGAGAAACAGAAACCCTCTTCCTCTTCCGACCCTTTCTCCTTCTGTCCCAATTCGAAGGCGCTTCAGTGTCATTGCCATGGCTCCCCCTAAACCCGGTGGGAAGGCCAAGAAAGGTAAGGGTTTGTATTGAGTTTACGCTCTCGTTATTCACTCTCACCTAAATTGTAACTCTTTCTGTTTTCTGTTTGGTGGTGCAGTGGTTGGGGTTATAAAGCTGGCTCTTGAAGCTGGGAAGGCTACACCTGCTCCTCCCGTTGGGCCTGCTCTTGGTTCTAAGGGTGTCAATATTATGGCTTTTTGTAAGGATTACAATGCCAGAACCGCCGATAAGCCCGGTTATGTCATTCCCGTGGAAATCACTGTCTACGACGTGCGTTCTTTGCTCTCTATTCTCTTCTTATTTTCCCCATCCTCAATGTCGTTTTACATGTTATTTCCTTCCGTAGGATAAAAGCTTTACTTTCGTACTGAAGACTCCACCTGCTTCTGTTCTTCTTCTTAAAGCCGCTGGTATGTTCTCTAGCATTCGTTGCCCACAATCCGTTTGATGTTATGTTTCGTCAGTGGTTTAATTTGTTATTGCCAATGCCAATTATTTGTTTATGGGGTGCCTCCTTCCAAGACAGAGAGGGAGGAATTATCTTCATTTCTTGATTGAACCCTTTATCATTGCTCAACTTGAGTAAGGATCATTGAATCTTGAATTCTGTCCCATGTATAATCTAAGTTGGCTACACGGTGAGTGATCCCATTTAGAATACTTACTTATGACCTGCTTGAGATTAAGTGATCCAGCACATTAGGAAATTAATGATTCACTGACCCATTCAGTTTCTTGCTCTAATGCCATTGATTGGAATATATTACCTGATTTGAGAAATTGATAGACAACACGTCCGTACTAATCTTTGAAACTGTGTAAAATAAAAGGGTCGAAAGCATGAATTGTTTTTAGCTTCCATTTACTTTGCATTTCAATTCTCAATGATTTTAAGCTGGATCTTAGCAAGTGAAAATCATAATAGTCAATCCCAGGTAGCGGCGTGGAGCGGCCAATCCCAAAAATTGCTATAGCTGATAACATGATGACTGCCATTCTGAAAATTTAAAATACACCTATAGATTATGCTACACATATGGAAAATGGGAGCACTTAGTATTCAAGAGTACTGAGTTTGAATGATACAATGGCATGCAGAAAATTAACAATGTAAAGGGGGAGCAAAATCCCAAAATTGCTCTCCTTAAAAGCCTTCTAATGTTAAGAAATCAAGAGCAAATTTGACATTTTCTGTGATTTTGGCCGCAATTCGCACCGTTGAGATCTGATATAAATTTTATATAGGGAGCCACTCCGCTATTAACTACTATGGGGAAAATACATGTACATTCTAGGATTAATAATCTCAGCAGTTGAGATCTGATATAAATTTTATAATGTCTTACATTAATCCAATAATATTGTGCAATGCATTATCCTACTCTAGAAACTAACGAGTACTTCTATGTGAGGGTTTTATTTACTGTTACACCCTTTGAGTTTTATGGACTAATCTCTTGTGATGTGTTGACTTGCCTTGGCCACAAGGTGCTTTTAATGAATGGAGAACTCTGCATTGCAGTTAAAATCTATCCGTATGGAACTAAGTTTTCCATTGTGTGAAATTTTATTTACAGCATGCTCATGGTTGTTTTAAGTTTAGATATTGATGTCCGCGATTGTAATAGCATTCCTAGCATAAGATGTGATTTACTTTGTTAACTGAAATTCAGTTTTTGAATGGATAGTCTAGCTTCGTCACACTCATAAATGGTCTAAAGTAAAAAAACACAACAGATATAAGGTTGTTGATTTGATAGACTATCAGGTGTTTAGTACTCTACACTAATGCATTCAGTGTTCCCAGGTTTGGAACCGTCTAATTATGTTGATATGCTATTTAGGTGTGGAAAAGGGTTCAAAAGACCCCAAGGCAAATAAAGTAGGGAAGATCACAATTGACCAATTGCGTGCAATTGCTGCGGAAAAGCTACAAGACTTGAATTGCTCGAGTATGGAATCAGCTATGAGAATTATAGCGGGCACTGCGGCAAATATGGGGATTGAGGTTGATCCTCCTGTTCTCGAACCCAAACAGAAGCAAACTGTATCTTGAAGTTCCATTTTGGCCGCGTAAGACGGTCCCCTGCGGTCTACGTTTTGCCAGTACAAAATCACGCCTGACTTATTTAATACATTTGTTTTGTCTTCTAAAACAAGGGAAACAGTTTCTAATTATTTGGTATTATTTGAATGATATTTAAATACATGGCCTTCAGTTTAGGATAGCATCATAAAGTTGACGCTTGATTGGTGAGAATTGTTACAATAGTGTTGTTAAATTGGGTAAATTCAATCAACCATTAATTACGATTTTATTTTTGTAGTTTGTCATCTGTTCAATTTTGATTTCTCAATTTCTAGCCACGCAGTTACGGTCTTCTAGTTAGACACTTGTTTGATTTTGGTCTTTTTAACTTCCATTTGTAAGATTTCGGTCTTCCTAGTTTGATTAATGTTCAATTTTTTGGTTTTCTTGACTTTTAATTACACGATTTTGATCCTTAATTTTTTTTTAATTTTGCATCTATTAACTTATTATCTAAATTTTAATAGAGTTATGAGCTGAATATTAATTATGCTAATGTGTCTTTGTTTATTTGGCTAAGCTTGCTGAAAATATTTTCCCTTCGTAATGTGCACTTATGTTGAGTTGATATGTTGCTTTCTAATTTTCACCCTCATATGCTCTCCATTTTTCAGTATTGCTTTCAGTCTCTTAAATGAATAACTCAATGAGATTTTTCTTTGGAATATGAACATATAAACACACCATAATTACATAGATATAACAACATAATTAATAACACAATGAACATGGAAACATCAATATAACTTATAATCGGCTTATCACTTAGCTAAAACTTAAATGACAAGTTAATAAATGCAAAGCTTAAAAAATAGGAAGGCTTAAACCGTAAAATAGTTGAGAAACCAAAATCCAGTCAATTATAAATTCGAGGGGCTTGAATCGTGTGATTAGAAAATAAAAACCAAACAAATGTTAAATATGAAAATCAAAATTGTACAATTAAAAATTAAGAGATATAACAAAATAATTACAAAACTCGAAGTACCAAGTTTATAATTAACCCTTCGATCAAACTTGAGTTAAATCTTTCGGAACATATTTTATTGGCTCTTCACAATTAATGTTTTAAAACTCCGACGGTTATAGATTATGGAGTAACACCAAAGGCAATTAGATGCGCACAACATAAGCTATGTAGCCTGTAAAGTCAAATTTAAACCTGTTTAAGAAAATAAATATGTTTAATCAAGTATTTAACGAATCAAACCCAACAATTCATCAATAACTAAACTCATTACGCTACTAATTATCATCATCAATAATACAGAGGAACCAGATCCATAACTAAACACAAATTAATGTATCAAAATAAAAAGATGTTTACTTTGACTCGAAGTTAGTATTGTTTTTTATAACTAAACAGAGCAATGGAAAGCAATCCGTTACATGTGTAAATATGTAACAAGTTGTCAAGTTATTAAGTTTCTCTCGCTCGCTTTAAGCTTCCTTCTGCTTGCTCCCTATCTTTTGCGAATGAATTAAAATAAAACTCAAGATTAAAATATAAATTGAGTAATAAAATCAGACAAGTTCATACAATTACAAGTTAATTTTGTCCATAAAATTAAAAAAAAAAAACTATATCATTTTAATCCCTAAATTATCAATAGAAATTAAAATGACTAACCTTTAATCATACTAATTTATAAATTGAAGTTAAAAGACGGATATCAATTAAACGGCCTAAACCCGCCCGCCTCAGGGCTTATTGGAACATAAATTCTGACAATAAAAATTAGAGGACAGAGCTGAAAATAACCGTGAGAATCTCACGAGGGATAAACTAATTGTATAACAAAATAAAATGCGTAATCGTCCTCTAAAAACAAGAAAGATAAAAAGATACACGGAAAACCCATAATCTCCAACGTTTATAAATTGTTTCTCAAAATGATGAGCAACTACAAGATTTACCGAGGTGGTTGTCCATTTCATTGTTGACCACTAAATAACGCTTTGCTAATTATGCCTGTGGCTTCCATATATCGATCTACGCACCTAGAAATGCAACTGCTTTCACTCCCACTGAGCCTTGAACCTGGTTTTGTGACACACCTTTCAAAACACTTTCCTCTCACTGTCTGCAAGAGAATGGCGATTTGAAGGTAAGTGGAATTGAAGCAGATAAAGCCACATCAACAAAATCAGGACTCAATTATCCACCCACTTTCTCAATATTTTCTTATTCTCCAGAGAGTGTTGAGCCACCCCAGAAGATCAAGAATATACAAGTGGCTGGAGTAAAACATTAAGCGGATAGTAAAATCAATTTCATCTTAGACTTCTCAAAATTTGATAGCATCAGTCGTCCAGTGCTTATAATCAATAATGATTCATGAACAAGAAACACATCAATGACCAAGTTTAATTCTATCATTGTATATTAATAATCATCAATCTCACATAAACCTATCGTAAGTAAATTTTTACAATATACATTAACAGTAGCAACAAGTAAACTATTATAATTTGATTAGCCAAAGGGAAAAAAAGGGAGCAATATATTATTCTAGTCCCTCATATTATAAGTATGTCCCATCTCCTGGGGACATTATGACCATTTGCTCGTTACAGAATACCTAGTCAGTGTCTTCTTTATTAAGGTTGAAGAATTTATCTGAACTGAAGTGTTAACATGAACCAAACTGACCTGAGCAAACCTATAATTTGATTTGGTTTAAAGTGGTACTATTACCTACTTGCTAATAGAAACTAATATTAATTCAAGAAAAATAGGATAGAACTTTAGGAATAAATCCCCTCAGGGAGCAAACAGAAACAGATACTAGAACAGAAAAAATGAAAATAAAATAGAGCTGACACAGAGACTCTGCCTTCCATGGCTTAAACATTTACACTCACACCACTTTCTTTGAGAAGAAGTGTATGGACTCAACTAATACAAAACAAGTGCATTGCATCCTAATCAGCAATAGTTAAAGAGGGAAAGCATATACCTCAAGAAATTGTTGAGCATACTCCAAGGCAAGTTGACTCTTCAATTGGTTTTTGAGATCCTGCGCAGATAAATGGTTCGATGACCCACTCGAGGAATTTGAGAAAGAATCCATTGTTTCGCCACTCTAAACTCCTCTTCTCTGTAATTTAGAATCGTACTCCGTGTATCCTAAAACCCTAGCAATGCAATGCAATGCCTTTTTTTGCTTGCGGCTATCCTAAAACCTTAATTATGTTGGGCCTGGACTAGTGACAACGGTCCAGCCCATTCCCCATCCCAGGTTTAGTTTTACGTCTCAAAATTAGGGTTCTGATTTTTACCAAAAAATTATTCGGTTATTTGACAATTATTATAAATTTAGCTTCTAAATTTTATAATCATCGATTAAATTCGTTTCATACATTAGAGACCAAACGAATAACATACCAAAAATTCAAGAATTAAATTTATTAATTTACAAAAATTATATTGAAATAGTTTATAATTGTCAAAGTTTGAAATGAAATTAATAGATCTTTTATGGAGAAAATATTCAACTTAATGCGTGTTTGAAACTGCATCTCTTCGGTAAAATTTGTGTGTTTAATATTTTCTATGTAGTACAGCTTTTGCATTAATATAAAATAAATACTTACAGCATGATTGATTTACTTTTTAAAAATAATTTATAGTTTTTAAAAATAAATTGCAGTACAAATTATTTTGTAGATTAATTTTTTTTATCATGTTAGTTTTTAAAATTGTATCACCAAATTAATTTCTTTACATCGATTAAGAATAACATAGTGACATTCTAGATCATTGAGAACATAGTCATGCGTATTAGTATTGGTGTGAAAATAAAACAACTTATCAAACTTAGTGAAATACTTATTTTTTCAATGAGTAAAGATTGATTCTTAAAAAAAGGTGTGCAATGACTAATTAAAATTTTAGCCTATACATAAAATTTTAGTATGAAAGAATCTCTATCTTTTATAATTAGTCCTTGCACACTTTTTCTACTAATATTGGAAACTATCATTATTAAAAATCATCATCATCAAAACCCATCGTATCACTTGTGAAATTAATTCATCTTAAAATTTATAAAACTTTTAATCTATTAATCCTTCTTCTCTTCCATTATTTCTTAACACTACCATTGTTAGAAATTACATTATTAAAAATTTAAAAATCACGATTGTCCTTTATTTCCCTCTAACCAAGCCTAATGTCAAGAAACTCTTTTATGACCACAATCTTGTTTTGTTTTCTATGGCTTGCTAGTCTTTTTTTCTAAGATTTTCTCTTTTCACTTTATTCGAGGCAACCGTAACAAATTAAAATCTTCCAACAGTGACAACGAGGTGTAAAGGTTAGAGACATAATAATAAAGAACAGAAAAAGAGAGTGTTTTGATAAGGAGAGAGTTAAGATTAAAAAAAAATGAAAATGATAAATAAATTCTAAAAGATAAAATTTTTTACAATATTAAAAAGTTTATTAGTGTTAAATTGGTCAAATGAAGAAGAAAACAAAAGTGAACAATATTAGTAATCTAACTGATAACGTTAAAAAAAAAGGAAAAAAAATAGGTAGACAAAAATTTTAAAAAACTCTATGATCAAAATGTCTAACACTAATAACATTAAGTATTACAATAAAATAAAAAATATATAATACATTATGTACAACGTTATTTTTACCATTCATAATAATCATTTCACTTAACACATTTCATTGTATATCAATACTGCGTAGTTTAAAAGAATAAAGTGATTCTCAAAGAGAAAAATAAAAAATTTAAAATCTCAAAAAAAGTAAAATTTTGAGGGTAGAAATTAAATTTAATTGAGTTTAGTGGCACTTAACTAGTGCATTATCTAACGATCAATTCGCCATCATTATGTAATGCCTGATAGTAACGCGCAAACATAATGGCATTAATTTGTTGTCAACTCAACATGCAATGCGTAGATAAGTACGTGAACTCTCTAAGTACAGTTAATTCAACATCACACTCGCAAAATCAATCTTTGCACCGGAAACTATATCTTTACCCTCATGTCCCTACGTGATGCTCATTCTTAAAAATTAGTGTTGATGCATCTAATTTGGGGACATAAACATTCATTGAGAATTACAAATTCATCGCTTAATCTTATGTTAACACAAATATTTCATGCATTAATAATTTTTTATAATGATTTTAGAATTCATAATTATCACGGTTAAGAAGGGCTAGAAATACTAATCTTCATTCACTTTTTTAAATTTAAATTGATATCTTGAAATTTTGAGAAACTTATAATGAATTTGAAATATTTTTTTTCTTATCCTTTATTCTTTAATTATTAATAAAAGATCACGAGATAAATCTTTATAAATAAAAATCGGGAAAAGACTTCATTCTCTTCTACTTTATATATTACTTGCATCTACCAATTTAAAAAAAAAATCATTCTCAAAATTTACATCTCTTTATTCAAATACTAAATTATATATCTTTTATTTATTTATCACACTTGAATGAAACATTTTCTGCACGAAATCTTTGTTAAATAAGCACACAATTTTGTTCTTCAACTTTTAACAAATTTATTAAATTTTATTATTTATTTGTATATCTTTGCAAAGTTATTATTTTAAAATTCTGATCAATAACGCATTATAAGTTTAGATTATGCAAACTAATGCGACTGCACAAATAAGAAATACGATGAGAGATTTTTTGCTCTTTCTGTCCACGATCGAGAAGATGTTTTATTGTTTGTATATGTAGTTGACAAGTTCAACAACTCCGTGGGAATAAAAATTTGAGCTACGCACTTTTAAATATAGTAAATATTGACTAGCGTCTCTGCCTACCTTGCTAATGATAATAATAAATAAATATTATATACATATATATAAGAAAAAAAAATTTATATGTAAGTTTAAAAACTCTTACATGAGTCTTTTATTAAATTTACATTTAATTGTTAGTAAATTAAAAATTTAAATTAAATATAAAAATTTTTAGACTTATACAAATAAAAAAAATTTATATATATATATATATATATATATAAGATTAAATGTTAAATTGAAATATTTTATATTATTTCTCTAATCATGTAAATTAAATTTTATAATATATTATTTAAAATTTAATATTTACTTATATTTTAAAATTATATATTAATCATTAAAATAAAGTAATATTACAAAATATTTAATAATTTTATTTTTTATAAAACATTATAAGGTTGATACACTTAATTATAATTATCAAACTAATAGTTAAATTAGTTAATCTTATTTTTTTACAAAAAATAAGTATTAAATAGTATAAATATTTAAATTTAAACTTTTTATATTATTAATACATTTTTATTATATTTTGTAATGAAATTTTTATTTATTAATAATTAACGTAATGCTAAGTATTATTTAAAGCAAAAGAAGCAACTTTTATAATATAAAAAGGGAGGTAGTTGTCCTTAGACCTCGGCGGATGAATTCTGGAGCGCGTTTCATCTGTAGCTTCAAAGAAAAAAGGGACGCAAATACTACGTTTAGTTTGAATGTCTGAAAAGGTAACTTGGGCTACCCTTTTGCTCATCCATGCTTTGTCTTTTAGCTTAGCTTTTTCTTGTTGGTTTCTTGGTTCATATTCTAAGTGTTTGTTCCTCAACGAATGAAAACATGCATGGACTCATTCAAAGTCCCAGCCTCAGATTGCACGGAAATTCTCCCTTGGGTACGTACCATATGATAACCCCAGCCTCTTAATATATATATATATATAGTTCTTAAGGTTCAGAGAGAAACCAATAATCATTGCGTTTTTCTTTTCTCTCTTGTGTTGATCATATTTTATATTTTCATGATGAGTTTTAGAGCCTGCAAGCTTTGTTCTTCTTCCCTTTTGGCAACTTCAAAACTGCTCCTCACATCTTCTGCTTTGCCCAACCTTCAAGCTAGAGCTCTTCTTGGCTCTATCTTTCCTCAAGCTCAAGGTAATTCTTATTTCTTAGCCATTCTTCAACATGGTTGTTGATGATTAGTCGTTAAGTTATCAACCATTAGTTAATTTATATTTTGATATTAGTTAATAACTAAGGATTAAATTGTTTGACACCCTCTTAGGCCTGAAGAAGAGCCTTATTTTGCCGAGACAATACATGTCAGCGTCCTTAGCTTCTTTGGTGAAGGAAGAGGAAGTGCGAGGTAAAGACAACGAAATACTCGGAGCAGTTGAAGACCAACATGGAGGAGTTATTGTAACCATGGATGGGCCTATGGATTCCTTGGTCTTTGCTTCTTTGTTAGATGCTTCAATATCACAATGGAGACAGCAGGTAGAAATTTCAAAGTAATATAATAATATGGGTCTTTGCTTCTTTTTCTTTTGATAGTCCATTAAAATATTTTCTTAATTATTAAGAGCACCTTTACTTGTTGATCTTGAGAATGGTTCTTAAATCTAAAATTAGTTTCTTACAATAATCTTCGGTAATTACCGGCAAGAATGCTCCACACTACTTGGTCAGTAACTAAGAAAAACTGCACTATTCCCAAAAATAATGCTATAATATTTTTAATAAAACCCCCAGAAAATAATTCAAAAACTCAAGTAAATTTAAGAACCTATTTGAGTTCCACCACTAAAGATGCTTTAACATTGGTTTAATAATATTGTTGATAACTCTAATTAATGTTCAATAATTGGACTCACCACTGCAATTGTGAAAAATATGCATGGCATTTTAGGGAAAGAAGGGAGTGTGGATCAAGCTGGCCAGAGAGCATTCAAATCTTGTGGACCCTGCGGTTAAGGTAACTAGAAAAAACATGGTTTAATTTTCTGCTACATAGCTTAAAAGTTAGTCTTAGAAGCCATTTTGTGATCATGATTTCGCAGGCTGGATTCAAATTCCACCATGCTGAACCAGATTACTTGATGCTCGTCCATTGGATTCCCAATACTCCTGATACCCTTCCTGCAAATGCTTCGCATCGCGTTGCTATTGGTGCTTTCGTCATGAACAACAATAAAGAGGTAATCCATTCTTTTTATACGTTTTCCATTGTTTGAGTGGTTCAAACTTTCAAGATTTTTCCTTTTAACCATCTCTTTAGCCCTCATAAACCCAAGCACCGAGGAACTGGTTATGAAGTTTAAGCTCTGCTTCCGAGAAAATAGAATGGGAAAACAATTCCATAAGGTTGACTTTACTTTTGTAGGTGCTGAAACTTTAACAAGATAAGCTTTTGGACTACATGCCAATAATATTATGGTACAGCTTTTTGGAAAATTTACAGTTATTTTTAAAAATTCATTTCATATATGATATTGCATATAATATATTTATTTTTAATATTTGTATATAAACTATTTTAAAAATGGATTTTAAAATTTTTAAAAAATATTTTTATTGTCTTGTTTTAACATTTAAAGATCATTTTCAATAAAAGACTACCAGGAAGTACTAAACATTACTATTACTGAGTCACTTAAGTATGGTGAAAGCAACAAAGTGATTGGTCATGCTCTCTTAAGGTAAAAAATCGTATGAAAATGTTTGGTTAAGTGTATACAATATATAATTTTCTCTAACAGCTTTCACCAGAACATGATAAGTAATAGTAAAAAATATTTATTTAACAACTTTCTAACCTTTTTGGGTAGACTGAGCCACATTTCCAAGATGACTTGTATATTGTAATTGTCTTCTAATTGTTCAAATTGTTTTGTTTGCTCACCAACCTTGAGTCAATCTCTGCCTTGATTTTTTTTGGGTCATTCTACTCTTGTCTGTGTTGAAGTCTTGCATTTTCTACGGTGAGTCATGTCCACCTATAGGAAATGTATAAGATAGTCTTGCATTTTGAAAATGAATATTATATATCATATTCAATATTTTCTACTCACTTTTTGTCTTTATCTATCTGTCTATAAAAAAGTATATTGAAATTATCCTTCAACGTTATTAAAATAAACATTGAATGGTCAAACATTTGGTTTATTTCTTATATATGAAATTTAAAAATTATATATATCAAAATGTTGTGTTTCTAAAAAAGCTACGCGATTTTTTAGTATATGTATCGATAGAACAACAAAAATTATGAAATTTCAAAATTTGTCAATGAATTTTTAAAAAAAATTGTAAAAATTCAAATGGAATTTTTTTAAAAATAATAAAAAAAATTCTTAAAATACTATAGTTTGATAACTTTTTTTTTTTATTTTTTCCATATACAATAAAGAGCCCCAACATTTACAGCAGTAGTATTATATAAATATTCCTTAATATATTAATAGTGAAAATTTTGTTTGTATTGCATTTGACAGGTGCTTGTGGTTCAGGAAAGTAACGGAAGATTCAGTGGCACAGGAGTATGGAAGTTGCCCACTGGAGCTGTTAATGAAGTATATATGTTAAATTGGTCATTGATTGTTAGTTAATTTTTATTAATTTCTTTTTATTAATTTGAATTCCATTTTCAGGGTGAGGATATTTGTACTGCAGCAGTAAGAGAAGTGAAAGAAGAAACAGGGGTAAGCAAAAACTGCATATAGTTTAACCATTGATGATTTTTTCAAACCCTTTTAAAAGTGCTTTTTTTTTCTTCTTTCAGATAGACACACAGTTTGTGGAGGTGTTAGCATTCAAGTAAGACATAATTTCATGTAGTATTTTACTATAATTTATATGCTATGTTCACTAAATCTCATGATCTTTCTTTCTGGTATCAGGGAAAGACATAAATCTTTCTTCCAGAAATCTGAGTTGTTCTTTGTATGCATGTTGCAACCTCGTTCCTCTAAAATTCAGAGGCAGGTTTCAGAAATTGAGGCAGCTCAGGTACATATAAGTTTCAGAAATAAGGTTAAGATAATCTTAAGACAAAAACATGTTTTTAATCTCTTTGATTTAGTTTGAATCTGAGTGACAAAACATGTCATGTTACAAATCAGATCAAAATATTTTATATCAATTAAGTAGTAACATAATTAAATACATATTATAATCACAATTAGGCAAGAAAACACATTATTCTAAGATTGTTTTTAAATTGCTAACAGAAGCACCAGAAAAATTGCTACTTCAGTCCTAATGTTATTTTAATTTCATTTCAGTGGATGCCAGTTGAGGATTACGTAGCCCAACCATTTGTTCGAGAAAATAAGCTATTTCACTTTCTCACCAAAATAAGCTTATCAAAGTTTCATGGCAACTACGATGGCTTTTCCACCCTACTCACTACCACTTCCTCATGCAAGAAATCCTACCTTTACTTCAACAACAAGGAGGCTGGACACATGTTAGCTTCCAAACTTTGACAAGCTTCACTTCTTAGCCTCCACCATTTAATTTAATCTTTAATTAATTGTCCTTAATTAGCATTGTACATAAACAATATATACTTTAATTACTTCCACAGGGACCTGAAAATTCATATTATTTCCCCTCCAAAACCGCGTGAGGGTTGGATGAATGTTGTCAATTTACAATTTGTTCATTTCATTAAGTGCGTTTTCAATAAGTCAAAAGTCAGGTGTCAACTTTAGTTGTCAAATTTCATTTTGTAATAAATTGCTGTGTAATAGCCTGCATGTTTAATATATTCAGATTCAATGCTCTGCAGTTTCAGTGCTTTAGAAAAGATTTACTGAGTGAAAAAGTCAAGAATGGATTAGTTTTATGTACATATAAAATTGATACCAACAAGTTAGGAGTTTATAAAAATAAACTCATATACTTATTATTTTAAAAGTTTTGAGTTGCATTGTGATTTTACTTATTTAAGAGTTTATAAAAAAATAAACTCATATATTCGTTATTTTAAAAATTTTGAGTTACATTGTGATTTTACTTAGTGTAATATTTTTTATTTAAAAATTTTCTTATTTAACGAAATACTAAAATGTTAAATATGATAATTAAGCACATCTTCACTTTTTTAAGCAAAGATTTAATTTTTTTTTTAAAATTATGATTCAGAATTTAAATATATTGTGATAATTAGTTTTATGTTTTGGCTGAAACTCATTCTAATGTTATGGTAATACTTGTAATATTCTCAGTTTTAAGCACATATTTGATATTACTTTTTAAAATAAATAAAATTTAAGCATGAATTAATATTTAATTTGTTTGTGGCTTTTAGGAGTAGAATCGGATTTAAGAATTATTATGGGTTGAAAATAGAAACTTGGAACCATATTTTGCCCATTTCATACGCTAAGAAAAAATGTTAGACATAAATTAACTTGTGTTGGGTACTCAACACAAGATTTGACCTAAATATATTAATAATATATTTTTATGCTTCACTTTTTAAACTATGTACACTGATCACTCAATAATTGCAACCTTGGCAAAAACAACTCCCTCACTCTCTCTTGGTATTAGTGACACCCGTCACCTCCTCCCTTTTCCTCTCATCTCTTTTCTATTCTCTTTATCATTTTTAATTATCTAATTAATTGATTAATAATAAAAATATTTAATTAATTAATAAATAAAATTAGTGATATTTAATTTTAATATTATATTAATATAATATTATATCTTTTATTATTTAACACATTTCAAATAGTTGTAAATTAATTTTAGCAAATCAATAACACTAATTCAATTACATAACTACACACAGCTACTTCCTTTTAGCTACCTTCACAACTACCGGTTATAAGCTTGAAACTTTGAACTAGTAGAATCAAATCGAGCCTAGATTTGGTTAACATCCATAAAATCATTATAGATTTTTTATTGTTTAAACATTTAAAACAAATTTCAATCAATCGTATTTTGTCATCTGATTGGATTAAGATTTGGTCAAATATTCAAAGATTAATTATAAAGAAATTAATTGTTCAAACTTGTTAGATTAGCCTTATTTTTACCTTGAGCTTAAATGTAATTAAAAACTTAAATTATCTTCTACTTTATATATAGATTAATTTAGATAAAGAAAAGTATTATTTTATCATAGTATTATTTTTGTCCATACTAATCCTCTCATTACCTTTTTAACATATCTTGAAATATGCTTATGACTTTCAGCAAGCTAAGTTATGTTCACTCCTTTCCAAAATGTAGTCAAGATCCCTTTGTTTGCCTCTTCCATTTTCTTGCTCTGCATGACTCTTTGTTTTTAAGGGAATGAAAGAAGATTATACCGACCACCAAGAATTTTTACACTACTAGGAGAAGAAATTGCAGAATTTGGAAGAGGCATAGTAGAATTTGCAAACTGCTCATGTTGCTTTACAACAACATTATTATCATCATTTTCATATGTGGTTTCTACTTTCTGATACTTGGACAATCTTCTTTAGTTTTAAAGTAATTGCACTTACATTTTTTAAATTGTCAACAATTTGTGCAGGTAACTTATCAAAGCCTTGAGACTACATTTGATTTAAGAAGCTAGCTAATTGCCTATCCTATTTCTGCAATGTCTTAATGTTGGCTTCAATTCTTTGTTGAAAGTTCAAATTATTAAAATTTATTTTTCTTATCAATTTATTTAAATTAGTTTGCTCAGAACTGGAAAGCACATCAACAAATTGTGCATATTGTTGCTGCACATGTGGAGGTTGATATGGTTCAAACATTTTTCTAGAATGAAAGATGCTATTGTTGTTATGATGTATTGCCCAATCCAAGGTCCTCTCAACTCTTACTTGACCCTTTATGACCACTGAGTTAACATAGAGGTTATTCACAACAATTATAGTCAAAATAATAAAGGTCTAATTAAAGTAATTAGAACTCTGTTCTTCTACTCCTATACTAAAGGTCAAGATTTGTGTAGGGGTAATAGGTGCATCTCCACTCATTCTGCATCCATATACATATAGTGGACACAACATAAAAAAAGGAATAAGTACAAACATTCATAAACAATATTACAAGGCAATACTTATACTTAAATGAATAAAACTCATCCAAACAATCATCAACAAACCAATCAATCATTTCAATGTTTTTTGTTTATGAATTTCCTATGAAGTAATTAATTAGTTAATTAATTATCCAACATTATCAAATTTGGGTTGAGATTAAAAGTTCTATGTCTACAATTTGGTTAGTGTAATAGATACATCTTCTCCCTTTTCCAGAGACAGAACATAAGTGTGTATTTTTCATTTTATAGTCATTACTAGCAGCTTACAGTCAAACCAATCATGGTGTGCTCTAGTGCTTATCAGGATAGATTAGCAAAACTCTCATTGACTACAACACAAGTTAGTCATGTTTGGCCCCTTGTAGTTCTTGGGCACTCTCCTAAATCCTGTGGTCACACCAACACTATTTGCTCTTCACATGTATCATGGCATTTTCAACCTCTTTCATATTCACAATCATAAACACAAACAACATTATGACTATTATTTTGTCCAACATATACAATATCACATCTTTACATTAAGAGAACAATCAATCTCATAGACATGGTCAAAATCATAATTTTTCAGATTTTATTCACCAACTTGTAAAATTCATAACTAAATCATTACAAGTCTAAAAGTATGAAATCGTGGAGGTTTTATTTCTTTAAATGTCTAATTTCATATAAAAATACAAAAAAAAAATTCACACACTTCCAAAGAGCTAAACAAAACTCATTTTATCTCTACTGTACACATATTATCTTTTTCAAAACCTAACATATTAGAAAATTTACAACAAAATTATTTCAACTTCAAAATTCATGAAACTAGTCAGGTTATTCTTCTCAATATGTCTATTTTCATGTAAAAATACTTTCATAATTCATACACTTACATATATCATTTCAAGTTCTAGTTTATATCTATATGTCACAAATTATCACATTTGAGCAATAGAATATTGGAAAAATCATGTCATGCAATACAACACCAAAAATCCTCAAAATTAGTGGAATTCTTTCCTTTTAAACATCTAATTTCATAATAAAATATCACAAAATTTATCACTCACAGATTTCAAAACAAAGCACAATTCCTCTTTGTTGGTCACAGAGGTTTATTTTCATGTATTAGTCTAGTGGAAAAACCATAACTATTTTATTTCAAGTCCAAAAATCATTAAATCAATAGGAATATTTTTCTTAAAATGTTCATTTTTATACAAAAATATAAATAAAATAACGACACTTATGGATTCTAAAATGAAGATAATTTTGCTCATGTTATTTCTAGAAAATTATTTTCATACAACAAAATATTGGAAAATCATAAATAATTCATTTCAAATCCAAATTGAGTAAAACTAGTGAAAAATTTCTCATAATTCAGTTCTTCTCTATGTAAATAAAATATCTATAATTTTTTTTTTGCAAAGAAATCTCTATTTTGTTTAAATATTACAATTTAGTCTTCAAACTTTACCTTATTTTTAAAAGGATCCTTTTTGACAAATTTTAGGTTGTCTAGCATGTTTCTAATGAGTTTATAATATTAGTTCATATCTCCACAAGGTCTAAATCATTCTTTTAGTCCTATCACTAATGTGGTCAAGTATCTTACACTTCTATGACATATTTTGGGTCCAAAAAGATCATGGCACCTCATCATTTCAAAATTCAATCTTTCAAATTTTCATATGATGCAAGATTCTATTCATGTCCAAAGTTTCAAAGGTCCTTTTCATAGTCATTTTTCATTTTTAATTTATTTTCTTTTAAAGTTTCTTATTAAAAACTTCAAAAATACCTTATAAATTCAAAGTAATTCTAACCAAAGAGAAAATCATATATCTTATTTAGATACATTGAAATCAAGTCAGACAATACAAATCAAAGATAAAAAAAATTTAGTATATATGTTTAAAAAAAACTTTTACAAAAAATAACATTTATTTTAAGATAAAAAACATCCAAGTTCGCAGAAAATCTCCAAAAACTCATTTAACCAATTCTAAAGTATAGATCCACATGAAAAAAATACAAAACAAGTAAAGTTATCAACACATCCTCATAAAAACATCTCTTTTAAGGTTCATTTTTATTTTTCTTTAAATTTTGTTGTTTTAGTGATTTTCTTGAATTTTTTTTACTTCAATCAAAACCATTTTCATGGATCTACCAAATCCACATAATTATTATCATACAAAAAGGTTTAAGGGTTCCCTTTGACTCAAAAATCATTTTAGCAAAGTATCCCTTTTGATTTATGAATAATACTTTACTTGGTTTTTGGGTTGATCTTTCTGAAATCTTTTTTCTCTCTTACTCTTGCTAAGATTATGTAGAATACATCGGTGAGGTAAGAAAAGTCACTCTATGTGCATATTTGTCTAGAATTTAAGAGAAAGTTAATGTCATGACCAATTTTTTAGAACAGGTTCTGTAGAATTTTAACTTGAGCAATTCTTTTAGTTTTGGGCCAAAAGTGGAGAAATTGATGTCTAAATCCAATTTCATAAAAAAGAGTTTGAAAGCTAACATCCTAATGAAAATATGTTCAAAATAATTTTTCATGCACATGTGTGGTGCAAAATAGCAATTTTGCAGAGTTATAACTCATCACTGAATACATGATAGATTCAAGTGGCTTACTTCGTGTATGCAATTGAATGGTCAAGCAAGCTCCAAATTGTGCATATGATAGCTTGATAGAAAGATCTCATTACTGAGATTTCAAAAATATTTATGCATGCTCATAAAGTTGGGTGGAAAGAGGTTTAAAAATGCATTCTTTTTGCTATTCTAAAAAAAAATTCAAAATCTAATATAACGTGGTATAACTTATTTTTCTCAATAATCCTTGGTCTAAATCTTATTTCAAAAAAAGGATATGAGAAGCTATTTGAATGCTATGTAAGATTGAATAAATGTTAGATCAAGATAAAAGCCTTAAGGATGTCGGATCATGAACACTTAGTGCATACATGTAGTGAAAGTCCATGACTTTTTCAGAGATTAATCCTTGATGATTGCACGCACATAGTTTTGTGTAATGGTCCTTTAACTTCCTCACAATGCAAGAGTTCAAGTTTGGTTGAAGGAAAATAAGAATTCACGTGGAACCTTGGTGCTTCTTAACCTTGGGAATGCAGATTGGTCCCAGCATGCACATTTATGCAAACAATCTATGCTGATTTTAGAAATGAAGTTTTCACTTGTCCCAACTTTTTAACTTAGCAAACAAAACCCAAAATGGGGTTAAGATAACTTGTTGGAAAATTAGGATTACCTAGAATACATAGGTGAGGTTAGAAAAGTCATTGCATGTACATATTTATCCATAATTTAAGCGAAAATTGGTGTCTTGACCAATTTTTCATAAATAAGTTTTGTATAATTTAAACTTGAGTAATTTTTTAGTTTTGGGCCAAAAATGGAGAAATTGATGTCCAAATCAAATTCCATAAAAAAGGTTTGAAAGCTAACATCCTTAGAGTTGTGGAAATATGTTCAAATTAATTTTTCATTCATGTGTGTAGTATAAAACAAAGGTTTTGCTGAATTGTAATTGTTGTCATATAATACATGATAGATTCAAGTGGTTTACTTTGTTTGTGCAATTAAATAGTTAAACGAGCTCCAAATTATGCATATGATAGCTTGATGGAAAGGTCTTATTACCAGGATTTTAGAAATGCACGTGCATCTTTATAAAGTTGGGTGGAAAGGGTTTAAAAATGCATTCTTTTTTTTGTTCTTAAAATATTTTAAAATCTAATACAACATGGTACAACCTATTTTTCTTACCAACCCTTGGCCCAAATCTTGTTTAGAAAAATAATGACTAGATATTTGAATACTTTATAAGATTGAATGCATGTTGGGTCAACATAAAAACTTTAGGAGAGTTGGATCATGTAGCACCAAGTGCATGCATGTAGTGAAAGTCCATGCCTTTTTAGATATTTAACAAACTTTTTTAAAGTTTCCTTAATGTAATTGGTGTGGCTAATGTTCAAGGTTATTAGAGCTTGATCCTTGATGTTTGCATGTACAGAGTTTTGTGTGATGATCTTTTAGTTTCCTCACACTACAAAAGTTCAAGTTTGGTTGAAGGAAATAAGAATTCACATAGGACCTTAGTGGTCCTTGGCCTCGATATTTGGTGCTCAAAAGCAACAAGCACGAGCTTTGGGGAGGAATTTTTTATGGTTGATTTATTTTAGTGAGACATATAGAGAAAAAAAATTTTAGGGGCATAGGAAAGGTAGAGTTTGAGGTGCTATTTTGCAGAATTGTTGGGAGAAACCAAGAGTTGTGAGAGAATGGAGAAGGAAATGAGTTTGTTGGTTATGTGATGTGTTCCTTCAGCCTTTGACATGTAATGATTCCAGCATTCCTTACATAGCATAGGAAAACTATACACTATTGTTACAGATATTAGAGGACTAGGTATGCACTAAGTAAGCCTTCATTTTTGCTTACACTTGAGCACCTCTCACGTGCACTAAATCTACCACTAAGACAATTGGAAGGATTTTCTTTTTGTTACCTATTGTATTGTATGTTATAAATGTTCTAATGTAGTTTTTAATAGGTTGAAGTCATGGTTCAATTGCCTCATATGTACCATGTCAATTTTATGTTGTAGCCACGTAGAATATGAATGGTTGGTTGCATGCTTGTGTCACAAAATCTAGACCCTATATCACTCAAGTACAACTGCACATAAATGTTCATTTGCACTAAGAATTAAGGAATTTTGGTCTTGTTTTACATTCAACTGCAAACCTTCATTTTGACATTTTGTGCGTTGCATGACTATGTGAATTTTGATGTAGTATGTAACAGTCCGGCAACTTATTCGGGACTAACGACTGTCCCCAAAAACTAACACAAGACTTTTCAGTATACTTTATCCTCACTCACACACTTTCATTCACACTTTTCGAGAACTTCTCAGAAGGTCATCCATCTCATAATTTCCCCAAGTTAAGCATGCTTAACTTTGGAGTTCTTAAGTGATAGGCCACTGAAAAGTCAATGCATTTTGTTGGTATAGGTAGTCCTAATCAATTCTTTAAGCTGTCCTCAATTGTATAGTCCCATACCTACACAGCATCTGGATCCATCTCATTTCAGTGTAAGTTCGATTCATTCATGTTCCCTTTACCGTTAGAAGCCTACTAGGTAGTCGCTCCTTATCCATGCCACATTGCATTGGCAATCACTCCCCGCCCTTGCCTAGCTCCTAAGTGTCGCATGCCTACCAGCTTTCGCTTGGTTCGTCCTCGAACCACACTGTACTAGGAAAGAGGCCTACTCTGATATCAAAATTGTAACACCTTAAAAATTGTAATACCTTAATTAAATTTCCACAATAAATTAATTTTTGCAACAAGTAGGAATAATAAAATTTCATTCAAATAGTTCCCAATATATAGTTCAATAAAGTATTTTAAAATAAGGATATATTACAATTTGAATCAAGTAATTGCTACAAGACTAATCTAAATATATGCGGCAGAGGAGATGGATGGAATTCCTCAAGGACTACGACTTTACATTGTCTTACCATCCTAGCAAGGCAAATGTGGTGGCCGATGCTTTGAGTCAGAAATCATTGCACGTGGCAACAATGATGGTGAAAGAGATGAAGCTGATTGAGGAGTTTCAGGACATGAACTTGGCTATGGAGGTAAGGCCAGGGAGCCTGTATCTTAGGATGACAACGATCGATAACAATTTCTTCGTATACGTCCGAGAAGCTCAGCAGGAAGATATTTTCCTGCAGGATATGATGAGGCAGAGGAGTGAGGGGAAGAACTTAGAGTTTCATTGTGATGAGAACGGAGTGATAAAGTTTTAGAACTGTGTGTGCATTCCATAAGTGGATGAGTTGAAGCAAATGATACTTGAGGAGGTGCATAAAAGCAGGATGAGTTTTCACCCCAGTGCAACTAAGATGTATAAAAATCTCTGCAAGAACTTCTGGTGGAATGGAATGAAGAAGGATGTGGCTGAATATATGTCGAGATGTTTGACCTACTAGAAGGCAAATGTGGAGCATCAATGTCCACCTGAGTTGTTGCAACTGTTAGAGATCCCTGAGTGGAAGTGAGACAACATTTCCATAGATTTTGTTTCTGGTTTGCCAAGGACCAGGAACAACCATGATGCCATTTGGATGATCGTGGACCTGTTAACCAAGCCTACACATTTTCTCCTAATCAACATTGTTCAGAGGGCAAGTGTACTCATCGAGAAGTAATAAAGGATTTTTAAATTAAGTTCCTGAAATATCGTCTCACAAGGATTGATTTTCAATTACTAAGAATTTCCTAATTCAATTGTTTAAACTTCAAAGATATGAAATTAATTAAAACAAAAATTTATGAAATCAATTATAAAACTAAGAGCAATAAATACAATGCACGTCTTGGTCAAACTTATCAGAGAGGAACCTATGGCATATGGGTTTTCTCATTCAATCATTTATGTTATTTTTCTGTTTAACTCTAAATCTGACTTCCTTGTGATTACCAATCATTCATACGAATACTATTAATACACAATGGTCATGCAATATTAATATTCGTTTCTCTAAATTAACATCCCCAATAGTCATGCAAGACATCAATTTTGAGAAAGCTTACGGAACCTATGAACTTGTTAATTTAATAACGATTAGAAGAAAAAGATAGGTTTAGTCCACCTAATCCTTTGTCTCATTTTACCCTATAGATCTATTAATTAATCGAGGTACGGTCGCCTGACGATATAATTAATTAGGATTAAGAGAGAAGTGCAATAGGATAAAATATAATCACGAAATGAAAATCAAATTTAGATTCAAACGTCAAAACTTCATAAATTCATGAACAATAGTTCTCATAGCCCTAGCTATGGACTTAGTTACTCATGCTAAAGAAAATAACTAAAACAATCATAAACAAAGCCATAATTAAAAGAAATAACAAACTAGAATGTGATATGTGTTCCCGATCTTCAAGTACGATCGCTCGAAGCTCCAAGTCCTGCCAAGAGTGTGCCAAAGATCTTGTACAAGAGAGATGAGATTAGATGTATCCCAGAGCAAAAGCCAAGGTAAAAAAATAGTCTTCACTACGATGCCTGAGGTTTCCCTTTTAATAGGGTTTAAAAACCCTAAAGACTCTTCATAATTGGGCTTTTCGCAGATGAGCACGACTGTGCAAGGCCTTAAGCATAACCGTGCATGGGCTCGAAGCACCCCCGTGCTTATTGAATGGGTCTGAGCATGTTGATTGCTGCGAAGCTCTAATCTTCCATCAATTTGGGCCCAAAATTCATTTATGACTTCTTTATATCAAACTGCACAATTAATATATAAATTAGTATAAAACTCAAATAAAGTAAAGGTTAAATATGAATATATGGACTGTAAAAGAGAGTCTAATTACAGACTTATCAAACATGAAGTATAAGTTGGAGAGACTCGCAGACTTGTATGTGAGGGAGATAGTTAGGTTGCATGGAGCGCCGACTAGTGTAGTATCTAACAAAAATTCAAGGTTACCTCAAGGTTTTGGGAGAGCCTACAGAGGCGTTAGGTACTAAGTTGAGGTTTAGTTCAGTGTATCATTTACAAACTAACGGTCAGACTGAGAGAATTATTCAGTCCCTGAAAGACTTGTTGAGGGCTTGTGTGATTGAACAGCAGGGAACTTGGAAAGAATGCCTGATGATGGTGGAGTTCACATACAACAACAGTTATCATGCCAGCATTGGAATGGCACTGTTTGAGGCTCTATATAGAAGGAAGTGTAGGACTCCTCTGTGTTGGTATAAGACTGAAGAGGTGACTTTGTGTGCATCAGACATGATCTAGAAATAGAACGAGCAAAATTAAGATGATCAGAGAGAAGATGAAGGCTGCACAGGATAAGCAAAAGAGCTACTATGATAAGAGGAGAAAGCCTTTAGAGTTCTAGGTGGATGACCATGTGTTTTTTAAGGTCTCACATGTGACCAAAGTTGGGAGAGCTTTGAAATCTCAGAAGCTATCTCCTAAGTTTATTAGGCCATTCGAAGTGTTGAGTAGAATTGGTCCTGCAGTGTACCGGATAGCACTACCTTCGAATCTCTCAAATCTATATTCGGTGTTTCATGTGTCACAACTTAGAAAGTATGTGCTGAATCATTCTCACGTAATCGACCTTGACCCAATTCAAGTGAGGGAGGAATTGTCCTATGATGTGTACTCGGTGAGGATTGCAGACCACCGTGTTAAGCAGTTGAGGGGCAAGGAAATCTCATTGGTGAAGGTGATATGAAGCTCAAGTGATGAGGGAGATGTCACATGGGAAACAGAGAGTAGAATGAGAGAGTTGTATCCGAATTTATTTGTGTAATTTGGTTAAATTTCAAGGACAAAATTCCCTAAAGGATGAGAAAGTTGTAACGCTCCAAATTTTTGTAACAATAATAATTTGATTTATTAATGTAAGTGTATGTGAATTATCTATATTTGTTGTTTGAGATATATGATGATATGGATATATATACGTTTGACTGTGTGATGATGCGAATACATGTGTGGGAATATATGTGGATTGGATGAGGATATTTGATCTGTGATTGGTTTTGTTGATTAGAGAATAGGCTAAGTGTGTGTTGTAGAGGCATTCTCGCTGTAGCGAGAAGGCCCTAGGCGTAGAGCATGAGTCTGTGGCGTTCTTACTGTAGCGAGAGGTCCTAGAAGAACGGCGTGATTCTGTTGTGTTCTCGCTATAGCAAGGAGGCAACGGAGAGGGGTGTATTTTTGGGTTACAGTCTCGCTGTAGTGAGATTCTGCAGAAACTAGAATGCAGTTTTCTCTGAGATTTTTGCTATAACGAGAGGGGGTGTCGCTGCAGCGAGGTGTTGTAATGAGAGTGTCACAACCTAAGGGGTATTTGAGGGAGTTAAGGTTTGAGAAATTCATTTCTCACTCTTTTTCTTCATCCTTTCTTCGATTCTCTTAACTCAAAATTCTATGTCACCGATTAAATTACCTCCAAAGCTGTTTGGAAGGTAGATTGAAGATTGAAATTGTGTTTGGAATGCTTAGAGGTAAGTTCTATGGATTAGCGTTTTGATTTTTCATCCCTTTCTTGGATTTCTTGGTTTCTCATAGGTTTTTCCTATATTTAGGATGAAAGTTTGTATGAAGAGCACTTTCATCGTACATTTGTGTTATGGGTCTTCATTTCGAGGTAAAAGGAGACTCTACCCTATCTCTTTGGGTTTGAAATTCATGGTTAGAGCTAGATAATGAAATGTTGTTGAGATAGAATGTAGGAAAGTGTGTACCTTAGTGGAAATTTCGTGTGAAATATAATATGGTAGTGATTGGATGATGTGTATGATGGAATGGATTGATTATGATTGAATTACGATAGAAACTTTGTGTGGAATGCAATGTGATTGATATTGATTATGATGCGTAGTGAAATGTTTGGTTACAATGTGGTTGATATGTGTGAACATGCTATTGATTGATGTTGAATAATATGAAATGGTTGGACAAGTGTGGGATGGCATATTGAATACGAATGTGGGTGTATTTGAATATGTTAGAAAACTATGAATGATTCAACGAAACACTAGGGTTGTAGAAGATGGGGCGGTAGAAATATCTTGGAGAAGAGAGGGTAGTAGTGACATCAACAGTGAGCATGAGTGCACCACAGGGCACACACTCTCTTCCTGACTCAGCCTCTAAGTAACACTTTTGCCAAGGGGCTTGTGATCGCACACGCTGTATCTGTGAGGCAGGGGCTATCCAATGACCATCCATGGTGTGAACTAAGTAAGTCCTTGAGGTTGAGGGCATTAGGAATTTATGATCACAGTGCTACAGTGAGAGCACATGGGTGTTGTATGATGAATATTTGATGGTGCATGAGCGCACTTATTTGTAATTGAGAATTAAATGATGAAATTAATACCTTGTACTTGTTGATGTATGATTTAAAATATGTTAGAAAATGTGTGGAATGGGCAAGGTGAGACTCTATAATTGTTTATGTGTGTGTGATAGTATAGAGTACTCACCCTTATATTTATTTTTCAGGTGACCAAGATGATTAGTACCGGGCTCAGTGAACTGATGGATGGAATTACTATAGGGCTTAGAAAGTTATTTGCTTTAAAACTCTGATGTAATTGAACTAGTCCTGAAGCAATAATTTGATATAAATTGTAATTCATCCTTATTTTGAATTACTTTATTAAACTATGTATTGGAAACTGTTTGAATGAAAATTTTTATTATTTCCGATTTTATGAAATTTATTTATTTGAAAATTTAAATCAACGTGTTACAAAGGTGAGCACTTTAAACGCTTAAGGTGAACACTTGAAAGTGGTTCTGCAAAGTTTGGTTATACGTGTTAACACTTTGAGCGTTTGAAGTGTTAACGCTCAAGCTTCTCTGATGAATTGAACCTGCGCGTGTTAACTTTCTCTGTTTGAAGTGTTAACACACAGCCTTCTCTAGAAATTAGGCATGCACGTGTTAACTTTGAACGCTTGAAGTGTTCATGTGCAACCTCCTTTGGGAAATTAGGCCTGCGCGTGTTCACTTTGAATACTTGAAGTTTTCTCGCACAACCTTCTATGTATTTTTGCTACTAGAGTGTTCACTTCGAACATTCAAAGTGTTAATGTGCAAGATCTTCTTAAATTTTCACCTCTGAAGTGTTCACTTTGAACACTTAAAGTGTACGCTTGCACTCCATTCTTGCTTAAAACTCTCCAGAGTTGGCACTTTATGCGTCTAGAGTGATAACTTTTTGAATATATCAATTGATTCTTCACTCTTTAAGTTAAATTCTTCCACTTTCTTCATTAGTGGAAAATGTGCTTGTGATGGTTAGAAAGTTCCTATTTTTTTCAGACTTTGTGGTGCATGACATGGAGGAGGATGACGATGTTCCCATCATCGTAGACAAACCCTTCTTAGCCACTACAAGAGCCCTCATAGACATCCAAGAAGGGAAGTTCACCTTGAGGCTAGAGGACAAGGAAATTGCTTTTCAAGTTTTCAGTTCTCTAAAGTACCCCTTTAGCCAAGAATCCTGCAACTTTGTGAGCACTATGGATGTTGCTTCTCTTTCTCAAAATTATGCGAAGCATGAAACTCCAAGAAGAAGGCCAAGGATGAAGCAATCTAAGAAGAAGAAAAGATAAAAGCTCAAACCATCCACTAACAAACTCCCTAATTTAAAGCTTAATTTTTCATCTTTCTTTTAATTCTTCTACTATAATTAACTTTTTTGAGGTAACAGGAGTTATGAAGGAGAAGTTATTGGGAAGACAACTACACCTCGAACTCATGCCTTCTTTCCATTATGATCAAACTGGATAGTCAGGCTTGTGACGTTAAACAAGCCCTTCTAGAAAGCAACCTGTGTCTTTCATTTTTATTTTATTTTATTTTATTTTCTTTTGTTTATTTTAATTTTGTTCTTGCTTATTTATTTATTTATTTAGGATGCAGAATAAGCATACGAGAAGCTCGAGGAAGCTAAGTAGATCATTCCTATGCACACACTTTAAGCTCTGATTCATAAGCAAGCCTATGCTATAAGTATGCATGGTTGTGTATGAAGTCGTAGTTGAGGAGATGAGCTCTACATTATAAGCATGAGCGTGCTTAAGGTTTTACCATGGCCACACTTCCTCACCAGAGGCTGTTACAGTCAAACTTATCAGGGAATTTCTTTCCTCTTTATTTTAATTGCCTTATTTGTATGCATTTAATTTTTCCAAAAACATTCCTCAATATTTTTAAGTATGGGGGAGTGGTTCTCAATTATATGATTGTTATTGCATGTTCTTAAGCAAGTGCCATTTTTCACGATAATTTGAAACTTCTTCCTTCAAAAAACCCAATTTTTCCTAGATAAAAATACATGTTGAGTGATTATTATTGGTACTAGATTTTCATTTGAAAACTAATAATTAGCTATGTTATGTACTTTTCTACTCTATGTTAAAGGGAAGTTTTATCCTAATTTAATTAATTGTACCCTTTCCTCATTGTTTTGTGAAATTATCTCCTTAGGATTTATGCTCTAGAACTTGACTTGTAACCGACTTAAAACTAATCTTTTCGATTGCATATTTTAATATGATTGATGCATATTAGGATTATTTTTTCTTAGCCTTCAGCATGTTTGAGACAAAGAAATAACTAGTTGCCCACTTTGAGCTTTATTAATTTTTCTTAGTCCCTTGCATTAAAATTATAAAATATTTTGATAACCTTGAGTTTATAAATGGAGCAATTGAGTTGTTGAGTTATATGATCAATTCTCCTCTATATCTCTCATGTGCAAAAAGAATGAAAATACGCAAAAGAAAATGAAAAATAGCAAAAAGAAAAGAAAAATGGTTACATATGAATGAAAGGAGAGAGGAGTAAAGATATTGATTAAGTGTGAAATATAAAAAATACTCCAAAAGCTTTATTTATAAACTTAGGAGATATTTGTAATTTTTATGATTTATTAACCCTTCCTGTACTACTTCCTTTCATTTATCTCACCTCAATTATTATAACCTTTTGGCCACATCACAACCTTAAAAAGACCTCATGATTTTACTTGCATTCAATTTAATTAGTGGAGAATCGGTTTATGATCAAGCTTATGGTAGTACATTTGTCTTTGGAAGAACTGACTGATATCTCTCTTTGTCTCTATCCTAGTTTGATGTTTGAGTGAAGAGTTTGGTAATATAAGATTCTAATTGGGAAATTTTTTGATTATTTATTCTCAATGATATTACTCTATGGTCTTTTTATCTCATTTATCTCGTGTTCCTTGTTATGGTGATGTGTTTCAAGTTATTTTATTATTCTTTTAGCCAACACTTTGCTTGAGAGAAAGCAAATCTTAAGTATGGGGAGTTGATAAGTCCGTATTTTATCTCACTTTTATAACCCATATATTTATATTTGACCTATATTTTATTTGAGTTTTGCACTAATTTATATATTAATTGTACAGTTTAACATAAGGTCATAATTGGGTTTAAAGCACGTTTTGGGCCCAAATTGGTTGCAAAATAGAGCTTAGCAGTAGTCACCACACCCATACCTTAGAAGCAAGTACGAGAGTGCTTCGAGCCCATGCATGGCCGTGCTTATAGCCTTGCACAATTCTGCTCATTTACGACAAGCTCAATTAATGAAAAGCTTTTAAAGTTTTTAAACCCTATTAAAAAGGGACCTTAAGTATCCTGTTCTACACCTTCTCCTTGCTCTGTAATACACCTCTCATCTCTCTATCCTACTCTCGATCATTTGGCATAATCTTGGCGGGCAGTGACGGATCTAGGACCCTAAGGTTAAGGGGTGCAAATTTTTTATTTTAAAAAATTAAAAGACTAATAATATCATCATCATATAAAGATAATTGTATCAATATTAAAATTCTGATATTGATAATAGATAATAAAAGAAAAATTACATACCTTACAATTGTCCTCTGCGTGATTTCATATTTTGGAATCGTTGAATGATTAGCTCATTATCAATGCTATTGAATACATCTCTCTCAATATAAGTTATTAGACAATCATTCATCCAAGCATCTCCCATTCGATTGCGCAACCGGTTTTTTATAATTTTCATAGCAGAAAAGGCCCTTTCTACCGTTCTTGTGGCTACCGGTAGAATCATTGCTAACTTCAAAAGAAGATAAACAATATGTCTTCCAGTTTCAACCAACTTCTCTGAAAGATTGGTAATTCCTTTCAAGGATGCAAAATAGACACTACCACACATATCAATAATAAAAGTCACAAGTTGATTATCAAGCATCACTAAATCACTTGAAGAAAATTCACGTGGATAAAACTTGGCAAAGTCAGTTAGTCTTCTTTTATCAAAAGCAGAGAAGCCATTAACTAGATTTAAACACGCCATACAAAGGAGCAATTGAGTATTTACCTCTGTGAAACGATCATTAAGTTCTTAAAGTTGCATGTCTACAATAGTATAGAATAATTCAACTCGATAGTGATGCTCTGTTGTGACAACTTAAGCTTTGCGTCTTGATCTTCCCTTGGACAAAAAAGCATCTTTCGTATTAGGAATATGAATGGTATGCACATTACAAAATGAAATTACTTCCTTCAATAAGGAATCAAATCCACTATCCCTTATAATCTGTAATCATTCCTTTGTGATATTAACCAAATTCATAGCATTAATTATGTCTTGATCTTTTCTTTGTAATGCTTGTGATAGTTCATTTGAAATACCCAAGACATTTTTCAGCATATGTAATGTGAATACAAAATCAAAATCTTCTATCAAATATAAAAGACCATTGGCTTCGGCTCTTTGATCTACATTTGATCCATCTTCTTTTATAATTTCAAGAACATCAATGATGGAAGAATACATCAAAATCAAATTTATCAAAGTTCCATAATGTGAACCCATCAAATATTAGTAGCTCGTTTGACACTAGTTTCTTGATTCAAACCTTGCCCATTGGGAATTTCTCCTTTTCTCAATGCCTCTCTAACTTTGGCTATTTGTTTTTCATGAAGCATGTCATGTCATTTGCAAGATTCCCTAACAACATTGAATAAATTGGACACTTAATTAAAAAGAGAAGCAACTTGAATGTGATTTTTTACAATGACAACTAGTGTAAGTTGTAATTGATGAGCAAAACAATGTACATAAAATGCAGATGGATTCTCCTTCAAGACAAAACTTTTAAGACCAGAAAATTCACCTTGCATGTTTCTAGCACCATCATACCCTTGTCCACGAATTCTTGACACACTAAGCCCATATTTGCAAAATAATTCATCAATTGCCATTTTCAACGATAAGGCAGTAGTATCCTTAACATGCACCATGCCAATAAAGAACTTAACAATACTTCCACTTTTATTAACATACCGCAAAGCAACAGTCATTTGTTCTTTATTTGATATACCACGAGCTTCATCAACAATAACAACAAATAATTCTTCTCGAATATCATTAATAATAGCATTTGTTGTTTCCAATGCAGCAGCATTAACTATATCATTTTGGATTAATGGAGCAATGAATTGATGATTTTTAGGTGCATTTCCCAAGATAACATGATTTATTGATTCATTGTGATCCGCAAGAAACTTGAGAAGTTCAAGAAAATTACCTTGATTAATAGAATTGATTGATTCATCATGACCATGAAATGCTAATCCTTGTTTTAATAGAAACCGAATGCAATCAATTGTTGCAGTCAAACGCCTTCGATATAAGTCACGAACTTGTTCAGATTGCTTAGAAATTGCAACTTCCATATGTTGATTTTGATTCATCAAATCCTGACACTTCTTCCAAGCAATGTTATGAGCACTATTAGGACCTCCAATATGAGATGAGAGTGCTTCTTTCTTGTTCCAACTTATAAACCCCCTTGACAAATGTGTCCCCACTAGATTGCTTTCCAAAATCAGGCCTGATTTTGCATCTTTTTCAATACTGTACTCCATCCAATTACCAAATTCATTAAACCAAGACAGAGAAAATCTTCTTAAAGAACACCCAAATTTTCTTTGGGGAAAGTTATGTTTAGTAGGTTGGCAAGGTCCTCTTTGCAAATACGCTTTTCGAATCTTATCATGATCATTAGGATGATAGGTTGAAATTTTTATGCACTTTCCTGGATCCGATGGCAAGTCTTCTAAATTGAGCTCAATTTGTTGGGGTTGAGAACTTGATTCTTTAGGGTTTGATGAAGATTGTTGCTCATTTGAAGGTAATTTTCTCTTAAAAAAAATTTCCATGACCTATTTGAAATATGGGCTTAACAGAGTTTAAATGAAAAGATTCTATTGAGCAAGCATTTAAAAAAATATATAGAAGCAAGGTTTTATTTAATAGTGACGGAGGAGAGGAAGAACAATCTAACTTACCTTGCCTTGGCTTTAATTTGAAGTAGAAAATATGAAGATTGAAGAGCCGTAATCTGCAACCTCTATTTCAGATGTTCAAAGTAAAGAAGAATGTTTGATTCAATGCAAAGAAGAAGTCTTGACAATTTTGTGTGGAAATTTTCACTTGTTTGTAAGCTAGGCCAGGAGGTTTACGAAAAGCTAGCAAACTTGTTGAAGAAGGAAGGTAATTTTACAAACATGTTGCGGAAGAAAAGTAAAAAAGTAAGAATAAAAAATTATTATTTTGATTGATTTGAACCTTTAGCATATTCCATCTGATTAGGGGTGCAAAAATATAAGATTAGGAGGTGCAGAATATTAAAAAAAATCATATTATTAAAAGTAATTATCAAAATTGAGGGGATGCATTTGTTCCCCCTGAGCTCTATATAGATGCGCCACTATTGGCGGGACTTGGAACTTCGAGCAACTATACTTGAAGATGGAAACTCATCTTATCTCTAGTTTGGTACTTCTTTTGATTATGTCTTTGTTATTTATTGCTTTAATTCTTTTCTTTAACACGAGTAACTAAATTTATAGCTAGAGCTATGAGAATTCATGTTCACAAATTTATGGAATTTTAAAGTTTGAATCTATGTTTGATTTCTATCTTTGATTAGTGTTTATCCTATTATGTATAATTGTATACCCATAATTAATTATGTTGTTAAGCAATAGTACCTCAATTAGTTAATGGATCTATAGGATAAAATGAGATAAAGGATTAGGTGGACCAAACCAATCTTTTTCTTCAATCGTTGTTAAATTAACAAGTTCATAAGTGTTGTATGCTTTCTTTAATTAATATCTTATATAATAATTGTAGATGTTAGTTTAGAAAAAAAAATGTTAATATTACATGAGCATTGGATATTGATAGTAATTATATGAATGATTAGTAATCAAAAGGAAATAGAACTTAGAATTAAACAAAAAAATACTATAAATAATTGAATGAATAAACTCATATGCCTTAGGTTCTTCTCCTATAAGTTCAACTAAGACGTGTGTTGTGTTTGTTTTTGTCTTGAGATTCAGTGATTTTTATTTTAATTTTTAATTCCTTTAATTGATTTCGCATCTCCTAAGTTCAAACATTGAAAGAAAGAAATTCTTCGTAATTAGGAAATATCTGTGAAACAATAATTTTGGAAACTTATTTTAAAACTCTATATTACTCAGTCAAATAGAAAGCGATTTAAATGCAGTAAACTAGGAGACAAATCTAGGTCAAGTTGGGGGAAAGGAATTTTGAATGCAAGTAATAATGCAATTAAGAAATTAAAATGCAAAGAAATTTAATAAATCAAAAGTCATCAATATACGATTTCTACTTTGCAAAACAAATTTAGTTCTGAAATCAATCTCAATCCAATTTGTAAATTTAAATTCATGAACACTTGTCTTTAATCTGAATTCCATGAATGATCATGGAACACACATCTCTGATTGATTTGATGTGGTTCTCAATTCGATCTCAAAAGTTTAAACTACGTGAACAAACTTTTCGAGATCACATAAGTAATAAATTCAACAGTTTGAATTATCTAGAATTGTACTGATGCAATCCAAGATGTAATTGAAAGTATTTGTGAAAGAATTGATAAGCTAAGAAATAAGGTTTCAAATTGGATTAAAATAAAAAATATTACCTCATCGCCTTGCAGGAACAAATTCATAGATCAATCTATGAAACTATTCCTCCGTTGTAATTGTAAACACAAATGCATGTTTAAGGAAAATTATCATTAAAAAGTTAAAATAAATTTACAAGAAGAAAGAGAAGAAATAAAAAAAAAACTCAAATTGACTCCAGATCGAAAATCATAAAAATGTAAAAAGGAAAAAAGTTAAGAAAAAAGTTTGTATTCCTCTAATTCCTTTTTTTTATATAGAGGCTAATTTTAAACTTCCTAAGTTAATAGGTTCAGAAAGTAAAATGGGTCACAAAACCTAATAAACCCTAAATCCTAATAATAAATTACTAATGGAGACTTAATTCTTGTAACAACATCAGGGGCTAACTTTAAATGCTTGTAACTTTTAACTTAGAACTCCAAATCCAGTGATGAGATGTCAAATCAAAGCTCTTTAAGTTCAATACAATAAGAGTCACCGAAAAATCCACCAACATCAAAAGTTATAACCACAATAGTGAACTGAGGTCAAAAGTACTAAAATACAATAATTAGATAGAATTACTAATCAAGGTCCAATAGGCTCAACCATTATACTAGTCTATCATAGTGAAGTAATCATAGAAATAGTATCAAGAGGTAGTGCTAAGGATATTAAAGTGTCAATATAATATGATTCATCAAGCATAACTTTAACAAGTGCATTAGTCATTGCTTGATCTTGGTCAGTAAATATAGTTTAAGGTTTTTTTTTTCTAATTGTGTGCTTCTAAAAATATCTCAGACAACCTTTAAAAAGATTTTGTCATTTCATTATACAACAAGGTTGCACAAAATATGATAGCATCTCTATAATGGTTAAAACTCAAATAATGCAAGAGGCCTATTTGCTCAATTGGTGCAATATGTAATATCCAAACCAATTTACCAAACACATGCATAATCTAACACCATTTTTTGTATAAGTTCAAAAGACATTTGTGATTTGTTCATCCACATCCATCTAGTATGGTTGAATAATGATGGATTTCACATTACACTAGCATCAAGGAGAGTCTTCCACTTTTAGATGGCCTACATCAAAAGAATTTGCAACACGTCTCATGGCATTAGGACAACACTACATTCCCAAATGTGGACAACCAAAATGAAGATGAAGCAAGATGAGCATAATGGTGAGTTGGGGGACTAAAATGAAGAAAGGTAGAGAGAATAAATACCAAAAAATCAACTAGATCAAGATAATGACGGTGATGACGGAAGAGAGCTAATGGAGGAGGAAATTATGGAAGATATACTTAATGGAGGGACTTGGAGACTTCTTTTGTTTAAATTAGTTCTTGCTTTATTTTATTTAATAATGTAATTTATTTTAAAGATCTCAAGATAAACTCAATGATTTAATTTCTTTTGTTTAAATTATTTCCTTAGTTCACTCTATATATTTTTTTAATATATTAAAAATATTTTTTTAACAATGTCTTGACTTAGCAACTGTTTCACTTAAATAATATTTTTAGCTTGCATTTCAATTCTCATTTTCTACATAATTTATAGTTTTTTTTTTTTTTTGCATAATTAGTTTAACTTAGGTGTGATTCACTTAAGTTAAATACTTTGCTCAAACTTATCTTTGTCGATAGTTTGCTTAACTTATTTCAACCTTGATTAAGGAAGAAAGAATTTATTTAAGTGAATTATGATTAGCTTAAGCAACTTACTAAGTCTAACAACTGACAAAGTTTTCTCACTAATTTTTACTTAGGCTTTGTTTGGAAGTTTAGAGGGGAAGGAAAGGGAAAAGTTTGAAGGGAGAAGGAGGGGAAGGGAAGGGAGGGAGAAGGAGGTTAAACCCCTCCCTTATTTAAATGTTTAATATTGAGAAGGAGGGGTGATATGAGATTTAATTATATAAATAATTTTAAAATTAATATTTTTAATTTTAATTTTTTTAAAAAAATTATCACTTGAAAAACTAATATTTTAAAAAAAAGTTAAAAAAAAAATCTTATTTGTAAAATAATATGAAAGAGTGGAAGAGAGAAAACTTCTAAAATGGGAGAACTCAAAAAATAAGCTTTTAGAGGGTTTTGAAGGGTTTAGAAAAACCCTCAAAACCTTCCCCTCCTAATTAAGCAACTTCCAAACAAGATTAAGTCCCTCCCTCCCCTCCCTTCCCTTCCCCTCCTAAACCTAACTCTCAAACATAGCCTTAAGGTAATTGGTATTCATTTAAGCTGTTACTCTTTCATTTAAGCAAATATGTATCTACTTAAGCAATAATCTATGTCCCAATGTTTGCTCTTTATCTCATTTTCTCTTAAAGTTATTAATACTCACTAAAAAATCATTCACTTAAGTGAGGTGCAATTCTTTAAACAAAATTCAATCCTTGAGTTTTTTATACTAACATATTCTTACTTAAGCTATTTATATCTCAATTTAGTGATAAATTTATTCACTTAAGCGATTATTTCAAAATTTACTTAAATAAATCTAAAATTTCTTAAAGAAAAAAAAATTAAACATCAAATTCTCACACAAAGTAAAGAAAATTTAAATTTATTTTTACACGCATGTATTTTTAAAATAACAAAAAAGCCTAAGGCCAAAAGAAAATCAGCTAATATAATTTAATAAAAGAAAAATTATAGTTAACAAAATATATTCAACCACCCGTCTTTATTAAATCTATTAAGAAATAAAGTTTGTACTTTAACTAATCTGATGTATTTAAATATAAAAATGGACTTAAATCAATACTGAACTTCTACTTTATTTTTAAAGACCACAAAGTTTTATAACTACCAGATGAAGTAACATGAAAGAATTCATGAAAACTAAAACTAAGCTTGCGGCCCATATTGGCTACAACATAATAGCTAGCTTCCCTTCAAACATGGCATTACTTCACTTCTTAATAATTAAGTAAATTTATATTGAATTCTTAAAATTATAAACATAAGTTGTATTAATATTAATTTTTGAAATTTTATTTTAATTCTTATTTTTGCATTATTATTTTATTTTATAAATTAAAATAAATTAAATTTTACAAAGTCAAAAATCAAACAAATAATTTTTTTATGACAATGAAGTCTAAAATAATTTATGTTTAAAATTTTAAAAATAAAAAAAATATTTACTTAGTCAATTTCATTAAATGAAGAAATTCGATTCCACGCCCCGAGGAATAAGCTGAATGTGTGGAAGTACAACAGAGTTCAGAGAGGAAACAGACACACCTGACTCTGACTTCACCAAAGCCTTCACTCCACGCAATTTTCAGAGCATGAAAAGTGGCAGACGTCAGGGTGATCGTAATTAAGCAGCTTCCCACATTACAAGCAAAAGCATAAAAAAATCATTTCAAATTTTCTTATTCTTTATGCTTATAAATGTTTTAAATTATAAATAAAAATATTAAATAGATTTTATATTTTTAAGATAATAAATACATAATTTTTTATTCAACATTTATTTTGCAAAAAAATAAAAAAATATTAGAAGGATATATAAAAAATGAAAATTACCGATGCGTTTAAACACTTATGCATAATAAATTTATTAAAAAAATATTTAATATCTTAAAAATATAAAAGAATAATAAATGTTATATTTTTAATAAAATTTAAATATTTAAAGATGGTTAAATTCAATCTAATACTTAAGATTAACAGAACTGATTAAAAAAAATATAACAAACTTCCATGTGCAAAATGCATTCTGTGTAATCCCATCAAGCAGTACATATAGCTTTAATTTAAATAAACTTTTAAAAAGAATTTATAAGAAAATAGTATAAAAATAATAATTTTTCATAAGTTAAAAAAAATATTTTCTTAAATTTTTAAAAAATTCAGTTAATTTTAATTTATAAAAAATTAATTCATTTTATTATTTAACTTTTAATTTTTATAAATAAGAAGTTTATCTAAATTCAATCATATTTTATTATTAGAAGGACGTAGGAATTGAACCATCCTTATTAACTTCGATCCATCACACACAAGAGGGATCATCCGAGAAGGTCATCATTCATGCAACATTAAACCATTAAGCAAATTAAAAAATGAACTAATCTTAGTACTAACATATATTGAGTCTTATCAACTATCCTCAGCAATATAATTCATACAAGTGACAAAGAAAAACAGAGAAAATAGCAAAGAAAATGATTAAACTAATATTCAATTTAATCTCAACTCCGAGTTGTCTTTTGACAGAGGTTGATAGTTGGCCCTTAAAATGCAGAATCCAAAGATGAAAACTAAAATAAGAAGAATGAGACCTAAAAAGAAAAATGCAATCGGTGGCTAGCAAGTGGAATTTCCATCAACTGGGTCCAGCTTTCTTCAACTTTAATTTATATTACTTTTATGAGCATTAAGAAGTCAAAAAGAAGGGTCATCATAATACAATCACTTTAATGGGTATCCAAAGTTTGTGAGGAGAACAGAAGCTTCACACTGCACAAAGCTTTGTAACACAACATTAACAACACAAAGTAATTACATTCCAAATCCAATCAGGTGGATGAAAAACTGGTCTAACAAACACTAAACTTTCAACACAGTTTGTTGTGGTTCTATATCAAACCTTGAGTACTTGATTGAGCCCATGGCTATGTCTATCTCTATTAGATTTTCTTCCTCATTCATTTCATTGAACTCTGCCAGTAACTCCATCAAACTTGGTTGGTTGAAAAGGGCCTCAGCTGGTAGCTCTCTCTTCTTATGCTGCTGACCCACAAAGTGTCCACTTGGAAGTGCAATTTCTATGAGGCTGTCCTCATCAGAAATTGACCCATCTGAGCACTCAGGTGTGTGATCTACTCCAAAGTCATCCTCAGAAGTAGACAACATTTCTTGGCATTCACTCTCTGATGATACCTTATCATCATCACTACTAACTTGTTCTTCTTGCCTTTTCTTTGCTTCTTCTGTCTTGTGCATTGAAGATGGTGCAACATGTGAGCACTTCTCCCCAGACTCAGAACCACTCAAAGCATTTTCTTCTCTCAATTTATCCACTGCCACTGCCTTGTGTTGGTTCCACATGTAGAGAACAACAGTGGACAAAAGCACTGCTAGAGATGTTAAGAGGAGAGAGGAAAACCCAAATCCAAACAGTTGGTAACTGGAAAAAAGCAGCAGGAGTGCAAGAGAAGCCATCCATGAGGGTGTAATACTCCTGAATGTGCAAAAACATGAAAGCATTTCATATGCTACTACTTTGCCTTTCCACCCCATCAATTTCAAAAAGCCTATTAGCTATTATGACCCTCACAAAAGTGTTATCAAAGGAAAAAAGCAGATCAAAACAATAATTAGTAAAATAATAAAAGGGACTCTTTACTAATGGATTAGATAGGAAGGAACATTTGACAGCATGTGCTAAAAACACTGACAGTTCAGGGTATATGAAGGAGAAAACTCTTTGAGATGCAGTTTCTTCTTTTCTTTCTTTCTCTTCAGATTGAACCTTAAGAAATTCACAGAGGGAATTAGTGAAAATCTGCTTTAGATTGAAGAGGTAGAGGTTGATGGAGGCTTAAAAGGGTTTTCAAGAGCAAGTCTATTCTTTACTCTTCGCAGGTTAATATGCTGTTGACATTTTACATCCATGTGAAAAAACCAACCAGAAATCAAGACAGAGTGCAAATAAAATAATGAATAATGAAATAAATTTTAAATATTTATAGATGGTAAAATTTTATAAAATGTTTACTATATTAGAAATATAAAAATATTATAATTTTTTCAAAAAAAATCAATGTTTAACATAAAATATGTAATTTTTATATACATAAAATTAATCTTAAAGATCAATTTAATAAAAATTGAATTGATTTGCAAGAAGAGGAAGTTAGAACACTAGCTTTTGTTTCTTTTGCAAGAGCTACTAGCCTAGTACTAGTGGTACTACTACCAAGTGGCTTCCGTATAGGGAGATTCACAGTTCCCAAGTCCTGCATTGAATAAAAAACACAAGAGAGTGAATTTCTTTATTCTGGCAACGATTTAGTGGCTCACTCTGTCACTGATTCTCTTGAGAAAACCATCCAAGACCCTCGCTTCCCAGCATTTAATTATTGCTTAAAGGCTAGAAATAAGAGAAGCCATGTGCAGATATCTGAGCTCACCACATGGCACTTCCTCTCTAACTCCAATGCTATATTTAGTGTGTTTTATATTCAGGGTAAAACAGTAATGAATTTATTCATTACTGAAGTGCAAACATTTTCATTTTCAACTTTCTTTTTGTGCTTTTATTTCTTAATCTTGTCTTTAATTTTCGAAGACCATCGTGAATAAGATTTGAATTTTAAAAATTGGAATAAGTTTTGAAAGCTTACAACATGCTTAAAGCTTTTGTTTCAACAAAATATGTTCAACCGTTCACAGCAAATTCAATTTTGTTTTATTCATTTTCTACGGTTCTCAACGTTAATTTAGAATGGAATGCTGAAGATTTAAATTGAAAACGTAAACAGAACCACATTTCAGCTGCTGTGGACCACAGCGACGCAAAACTCAACAAGCTTAGCACTTGAGTTAGAGAGGTATGGCATGTTTCAGGAAACATTTCTCCTTTTCATTTTCTATTTTTATTTTTGAAAATAGTTTTTATGTTTAAATTTTTAAATTTTTAAAAATGCGTTTGGTTTGATTTTTTATTTTTTATTTTTAAAAATAGAAAACATTGAAAATGTTTCTTTTAAGAACTACATGTCAAAGTTTAAAATTAACTATTAATGTCTTATTCATAAATAATTTTCATAATAAAAATTTTATAATATATATTCTTACTAATGTCAATTTTATCTCTGTTTATTTTCTCACATACGTAAAAAAGTAAAGTTGAAAAATTACTATGTTGAGACTTAAACAATTGGACTCTCCCTTCAATTTGTCTATACCATAATTTATTCCAATTTTGTTGAACAACTTATTATTTATATCTTTCTAAATTTTTATTTTAAATGTAGATCTATGTAATTGCTTTTTTTTTACTCATTCATAACTTAAGTAAATGAAAACTTTGTATTTTGAGTTGTTCATTCCATGATCTCTCCCTTCTCACTTTTTCTGCTCATCTTAAACTAAAAATTTTATATCAAGTAAGCATATAAAAATGATAATTATCATTAATTAATTTTGAAACAAATGTACTAAATAAATAAATAACCTATAAATAGATGTTCTAGTTTTTGTTCAAACAAAGTTTTGCCAATACTAAAAGTATTTTTCTTTGTTTCCTTCAATTTTTGTTAAAATGCATTTTATATATAAATCATTTAACATAATTACTATTTTTACATGACTTATACAGAGAGAAGAATGATATCCATATTATACAAAAATTGAACATTGGTTTAAGAAAGAGAATGACATCAAAACTATACAAAAATTGAAAAATTCATATGCAGAGATATTAAAAATAATAATGCCCATCAAAATTTTAATCACAAAAACTATAAGAAAATTGAAAAAACAAGACAAAGAATAAAAGAAAAAAAAAACACACATCAAGCTTTGCAAAATTGGTGAAAATAAGAAACTTTATCATTGTGTTAATTTAAGGGAGAGAATGACATGAAGACTATATAAAAATTGACAAAATTAATATGCAAAGATATTAAAAATAATAATGCCCATAAAAATTCTAATGACAAAAATTATAAGAAAATTAAAAAAAGAATAAAGACAAAAAAACCACATATCAAGCCTTGCAAGAATAGTGAAAGTAAGAAACTTTGTCATTGTGTTGGTTCAAAGGAGAGAATAACATCAAAATTGTATGATCCTTGAAAAACTCATGCAAAGAAAGAGAAAATTACTCACACAAGAAATACTTATATGAGAAAGGAAAAAAAAGAAATATACAGAATAGAGCAAAATGTGAGATTGTAAATATAACTTAGTCTAATTAAAATTAGATAATATTTATAATGATATCATTATATTTCATTCTTCTAGTTTTTAAGTATTTCTATTTTTAAAGAAAAGGTGAAAAACAAGTTTTTTTCAATTTTAAATTTAGGCTAAATTTTAATAATATTTTTAAGAAAAATATTTTCAAAAATCCAATCAAATATATATTTTTCTTATATTTTTTCAAATTTCATTGAAAATACAAAAAAAATAAACAAACTATAAACAAGCCTAAAATTTTGAGTAGACATTAAATATCAATATTGTAGAGACAGAAAAATTTTAGAAAAAAAATATAGAAAAAAGAATACTTTCAGGACGTGGAAAAGTAAAATATAATTTTCAAAATTTATTAAAAAAATTAATAATGCATTTATTCTCTAATTTTGAATCTATTTTAATATATTTTTAATAAAAAAATTATTTTTTAAGTTTTTTAAGTAGTGTTCTAAAATACTAGTTAGTAAGACCTTTTATCTTTATCAGTGAATCTCTATTTAAACTTATAACTATTTAATTAGTGTAGATATTTTATTAATCATAATTATTATTTTTATATAGACAAAAAGACATTAGTATAAATATTTTTTCTTCTCTCTAAAATAAGTTTTAATTAGTATATATGCATATATATATATATATATTTTTCATTTTAATTATAAGTATTTTTTAGAAAATAACCATGTTACAATCTAATAGAACTGTTGCAAATGATAAAATTGTCTATCAAAACTTTTAATATAGCTATATTTTGAAGAATCAAATTTGAAAATATTAATTAAGATAAAATAACTTATATCAATTAATTCATGCAATCGGTGAAATGAAATAGCATGTTAAATAATAAGTCTAAATCATGTTTACATCTTTTTAATCATTAAATTAAAAAATTTAAAAAATTTATATATTTTAAGTTAATGAATATATATTTATTTATTTGATAAAATAATAAATATATTATTAAAAATATATAAAATTTTTCTTTAAATATATAGATAGCGCATGGGTCATGGTATTTGTCTGTGAAACTCCGCAAATGGGAACAGCTTTAACAACTTTTCTATAGAAATCAAAATTTTTGCATGCGTGAACGCGTCAATGAATTGAAAATCCTGAAATCATTTTATACTGTATAGCTTTATGCTCCTCTTTTGTTTTTTTAATTGTTCTCATCGAGGTCAATCAGGAGGCGCCGAAATTGAAACAAAAATGGCCATACGCAGAAAAGTAGCCCTTTTTTATATAAATTAAATAAAAATAAAATATTTCAAATACTTTTTTTTTAATTTCAATATATAAATATAAAGAAATATAATTTTTTTATACTAGTATAAATTTAAATATTTTTATACTTAATTTAAATTTTTTATTTAACTTATATTTTTATACTCAATTTAAACTTTTTATTTAATTTATATTTAACTATCAATAAAATAATAAATTATAAAATATAAGTTAAATAAAAAATTTAAATTAAATATACAAACTTTTAAACTTATATTGATGTGATTGCTTAAATTCTACTATATACACATTAAAAAATATAATATAAATTTATAACAGTGATACCACTTATAATAAAATTTGTTTAAGTTAAAACAAGATACAATTATCTAAAAATAAAAGATAAGTAGTTTAAAAGTAATATGACTTATAATATGAATGTATTTAAGTTTAGTACCATTATAATTATGATGAACATTATGAATATACTTAAATTTCGTATCAACTTTTAAAAGTTACAATATTTTAAATATAATTATAATTTATGCAAATAATATTTTTATTTTATATAATTTTTTGAAATTTATTTAAATTATTTTGCAATCCAGAATTTAAATCATCTAAAAGTGGTTAACATTCATATTAATAAAAAAAATTCTAAAAACTTTCTAACACTAGTTAATTTTTAAATAATGAAAAAATATATTAATTAAATTTTAATTGAATTCATTGCCTTAAATATCATATGATTATACAATCAAGTGATATACTTACAAAACAAAATTAAAAAATGGACAAAATATTGAAATTTTGAAAAAGAATCGTTTAAATCAAATTCTCGTTACATATTTGATGAATAAATCTTAAAAACAAAATAATATCAAATAAACATATAATTTACATAAATTGGCATTTTGTACAAAAAGTTTGTTCATTCAAAGTTTAACATAAAAATAATAAAAGAAAAAACAAACTTGACCACGTCTCTACTAAATTAAGCATAATTATGTTAACTTAATTATAAATTTATATTAAGTTTAATAATTAATACAACTATGCTCGTTATAAATGTAAATATGATTGTGCTAGTAGTATATAATTTGCTTCATATTAGTATAATTTATGTATTAGGTATCGTTAAGACATTTTAACTTTTTTTTAAAAGATGATATTTTTAAAGATATTTTTTTATTACTTTAAATAAAAAAGTCTAAAAATTATCAATATATTATTACGTGTTGTAACGGTAATATTAGGATTTTAAAACAAATAAAATAAAATAAATACAAACTTTCATAAATGTCTTGTTTTCTAAAAAACTTGAAATATGTCATTTTTATACTACATAATTTCCACTGTTTCCTAGGCCCTCCACGGAAAGCTTTCCTGATAGCTCTAATGGTCTCTTCATCGGGGGAAAAGGGATTCTTTCCCATTCTGAGTTCCTACAGCAATTGAATTTTGTTTTTAATGTGTTCCTTTGCTACAATGCAGCAGTGTTCTTGAAAGTGTATAAAATTGATTTTTGCTGAACTAGCATTTTTGCTTGATGTCATGAAGAATGAAGTATAAGCATTTGTTAGTAGTACTATCAAGCATTTGTAGACAAGCTCAGCACTACTAAGCTTAGTGTGGAAGTCGAAACCGAAGAGTTGGTGGAAGTCCATTTGGTGATGATCGAAACGGTGTCGTAGCGGGACGTACATGCCTCCTACGTCGACCATTGCATCGAGAGATTCTAGAAGATTCGGATCCCTCGTTCTTACTATATGAGCATTGGAGAAGTGTTCATAAAGACTAGCAAGAAGCACGCTAGGGCCTCGTCGTAGTGGAAGGTTCTGTTGTGAGTGCCCCCGTGTGTGGAGGAGGATGTTACCAAGCGAGGTGCCTTCAACATTAGGGTTTTCTGGCTCAGAAATTGGGACTGAAAGGTGAGGGTTTGTTTGTAAATATAAATTTTTAAATAATAAAATTTTAAAGAAATTTTTGTAAATATAAATTTTAAATAATAATTTTTTTAAAAGATAATACTAGCATAACAGGGACATGTTAAATCTTTATTATCTAGTACAATAAGGATTAAATCCTGAAATTTTAAATAAGTTAAGTATTGAATTTTAATAAAAAAAATTTTAAAGACTTATTTTAAAGGGTGACTAAAAACACAACTAAGTCTTAATTTTATCACAAAACTTAAAATTATTTTAGTAGTTTAACATAAGTTATATAATGTAATACAATCTCACCAAATTCTTTGTATCACGCATAAATTGACATCAATTAATCCACCTACTCTATGATTGCAACCTTACCTTAAAATTGTTGATTTTTGACATCTATCACAACTTGTGGTATGACTATGGTTGAGCAATTATTAGTGTCCTTATTGAGCTTTAGAGCACAAAAAAACACATTTTGTTTTGCATATAGGAAGTTGTTAAGGAATTTGACAAGTATACTAAATTTCGATATAGTATAAAAAATCATTGTATCCACATAGAGTGGTGATACATAAGTAGTAATTTTAGTTATTCCAATTAAAAGTAATAATCATAAATATTCACAAATTTACAACTACAATTCATTTGATTTTGATTACTTGGATTCATGAAAATTTAGCAAGATGATAAAATATAAATTTACTATGATAATGAAAAGCAGGGATTGGATTTTATCTATCACTAACTTTGTATTTTAGTCATGATATAGTTTGAACAAATACTACGGTATGCACTGCCATTCTATTCACTCGTTGGATTTCTCTCATCCGAAATTCTAAGATATATTTATTGAATGATAATTCTTTACCTAAACAACAAATAACTCAGCACTAATATCAAGAGTTATCAAGCATACAATAGATTGACATCTATTCCTAGAATCTTAATCTATCGTGTAAGTATATCCCAACCAAGTCTTAAGGTGGTTTCCCAACTCACCCCAAGTTTTCAAATCATGAATTATTTCCTATGAGGTAGAAACAACATTAATATCAAGATAAACACACCCAACACATGAAAAATAAACAATTATATTACTGAACTAAAATACTCAGAAAGTGAAGATTACATCCAATCTCCTATGAAGTTCTCGCCACTCATAGTATACCAAACAACAAAAAAATACATGGAAAGAGGATAGACATTAGCTATCTAATAGTGTAGTCACTCTCCCATGCTTCCCCTCTTGTTTTTCAGTACAAACAACTCCTTAATTAAATCCATGGATACCTCTCCTTCTTGTGCCTGGACTCTTTTAATTTAGGGTATTTAATGAATTTTCGTTTGAGCGAGAGATTTCTCGCTCAAGCGAGAACCACACAAAGACGCCTTCCAATCCTAGCTGATCTCGCCCAGGTGAGATCTCTTCTCGCTCAGGCAAGCTTCTCTCTCAAGCGAGAATGCGACAGAATGTAGGCCCTATAGCTTGATGTCCTCGCTCAGGCAACCCAAACCTTGCTTAGGCGAGATTTGCTAGCTTTGAGGACTTTACTTCTCTTCTTTTCAATCTTTATTCCACCAAGCCTTGCCCCTTAATATTTAGCACAATAATAAAGGATCAAATACCTTCATATAGTCATATATTTAAGGTAGATAATTACTAAATTTAAGTGACTAAACTTCAATTGGTATGAGATGTAAATACATTGAATTAAAAGGAAATTTATGCATAAACTAATTAGAAAGAACTCAAATAAGTACCAAATTATATACTAAAAACTACTACCAATTGGCACTTATCAAAAGTGTACAATCACACTTAAAGATGTTGCATTGCAATTAGGATTGTGAGTAGATGACTAAGCTATTTATAAATTCACAGATGATTGAACGAGATTTTATAACTAGGATATCTTGACAGTGTGTGATGATATGTTTGGAGTTGTCTTGATATAAAACAAAATGAAAGGAAATTGTGTGAACCTTTCATAGTTAAGTGCAAATTTCTAAGAACTACCCAAAAAATGCTATTTTGGAGACAATATTATGTCATACTCAAACATATTATATGCAAGTAATTGGCAGATTTTTGTTTACAGACAAGTTTAGTGCTAGAGTTTATCTTAAATGGCTCTTACATTTGAGTGATTTGCACCAATGTAGTACTCTTAGTTAGGGATATGCAATTTTAGTGTTCCTATATTGCTCATTATGTCATGCCTGTTTCAGTCATAGGGTTGATATAGAGTGTGTAGTTTGCAACCATTTGGTGAATTTCTATTAAGGTTTCCACTAACAGCAAAGTAAATCTTTGTAAATAATTAATATTTTATATATGTGGTGTATTATTATGTTATTTTTAATTGTAAATTTTGTAATTGTTGACAATTGATTATAGATGGTAGAGTTTCAAATGTACAAATGATTCACACAATAGTCAATTGGTGGCAACTAGAATACAACTTGACACAATCGGTGTTAAAAGGGTAAGAAATGTTTGATTACGTGGTAGAGCTATAAATTTAATGACTTTAAAGTATATTAATAAAGTGGTATTGATGAATATAGTTTAGGTGATGGCTATATAATCACTCAATAGTTAGATAGATCACACCTACCTTTCATATGTTTTGTAATTATTGAATGACACATTGCAGACCATGTTCTACCTATATTTGGCAGAGCCCAGCATATTCCACCTTATCCAATTAACATTGATAAGTGATGGATGTGGGGTGCAATGTCAACCACAACGGTGGTCTTATCACTTTCAACTATATGATGAGTTATAAGAGTAATGCATTGATCAACATATTAAGGTTATTATAGCGCAAGACACTTGTCTACACATGAGTACCCTGTAGTGGTACTTGACATTCGCATACAAGTTTTTGCAAGGTGTCCATCATGATCAAGCACTGGTTGAATTGCTAGATAATATCCCAAGCACAACAATAGCAACTTCGGTGATCAAATATCTGCTTAATGTCCCTAATAAAAAAGGTGCAACTTGTTGTCTTTGTGTTGGGACTTGTGCTAATAGACAATCAGTATCCAAGTGATGGGGACAATAATACTGAGGATGATAACGGTCAAGATGATGATTACAATGTTGATATTGACGATGATCACAATGTATTGCACAAATTAAGCTATATGGCACCCACCAAACTATGCACCTCCATGACAACACTTTTGAGGCATCTAGAAACCCCGACAAAGTTCACCCTATGAATGATATGCCTGGTCTAAATATATCTATTTTTAAACTATTGAATTTGTTATGTTTTACCAATTATGAACACAACCATGACATGAGGCAGCTTACATGGAATGTTATTATTACACATGTAGTTCATACACCTGATTGTTATTGGTCATTAATGCTTTCATTTGTGTTCATGGTGGAACTCCAATGTTAGCCTTTCACAATACACACCATATATTATTTTGAGTTCTAATTTCTAGTTGTATGTCATAGGTTATCATATTTCAACAGAAGTTATTAGAAAAATCACAACTCATTCAATACAATAACAAAAGTTATTAAATCAGTAGAATTTTCTTCCTTTAAATATCTATTTCAAAAGAAAATACAATTGAAAATTTAGCACTCAGATTTCAAAATGAAGCACAATTTCTCTCTATTGGTCATAGAGCTTCACTTTCCTGTATCAGTTTAGTAGAAAAATCCTATTTTATTTCAAATCTAAAATCATAAAACTAGTGAGAATATTTTCCTTTAAGTATTTATTATTGTCGTACAAAAATATAATTAAACTAATGCCACTTATGGATTCTAAAATAAAAATTATTTTACTCCTGTTGTTCTCAAAAGATAATTTTTCATACAATAGTAGATTTGAAAAATCATAATTAATTTATATCAAAACTAATGTGAGTAAAATCAGTGAAAATTTTTCTCATAATTCATTCCTATATGTAAATAAAATACCTACGTAAATTTTTTCAAAGAAGTCCCTATATTTTTGTCAAAGATTGCATTTTAGTCCTTAAATTTTAATTTGCAAAAAGTTCCTTTTACCAAACTTGGTAAATTTTAGGTTGTCCAGCATATTTCTGATGGATTTAAAAGGTCTGGTTCATTTCTCTATAAGGCTAAAATATTCTTTTGGTCCTACCACTCATGTAGTCAATTGTCTTGAACTTTTAAGGTACATTTTAAGTTAAATTCATGGTATTTTATCATTTCAAAAGTTTAATTTTTCAAATTTGTTCTTAGATCTTATTTCATTATATTTTTCACATGATCCAGGAGTTTTAAATATATCTAAGGTTTCAAAGGTCCTTTATATAACCAGTTTTCATTTTTGGTTCATGTTTTTATAAAGTTTCTTTCCCAAAACTTCAAAAATACATTAAAATATCTTTTAAATTCAAAATAATCCTAACCCAAAGACAACCATAGATTTCACTTAGATAATATTGAAATCAAATCATACAATCACAAATCAAAGATTGAAATTTTAGATTGTGCCTTTAAAGTAACATTTACAGAAATAACACTTATTTTAAGATAGAAAATATCCAAGTTTGCAAGAAATTTTTTTAAAATTATTTAATCAATTTCAAAGTATAGATCCACATGCATACACTGTAATTACATAATATAATACATATTAATTAAATTCATCAACACAATCTCATCAAAACATCCTTTTAACGTTCATTATAGTTTTTCTGCAAATTTTCCTATTTTTGTTGTTTTAGTGATTCTATTGAGTTTTCTTATTTCAATCAAATTTATTTTCATAGATATAATAAATCCACACAATTTTTATCACACAAAAGGATTAAGAGTTCTCCTTTGACTCAACTTTTTTTAGCAAAGTATCCTCTTAATTTATGAATACCCACTTACTTTTTTTTTGGGTTGATCCTTACTAGATCTTTGTGAAATCTTCTTTCTCTCTTTCACTTGATCTTTCTCCTTCCTTTGAAATTTATCTTCACTCTCTTTAGTCTACTATTTCCATGTGCTCAAGATTTCCAACAAGAATGTTTATTGCTTTGCAAGGTTCTGTGGGATAACTTGTGTTTTGCTAGGTATTTTTTTTACTTTGTTTAGGATCTTTAAGGTAGGTTGATGGGTGGTCCAACTTATAGCGGTTCAAGTGGTGTATTTTGACATGGTTTTAGGGTGTATGAAGGTTGCTAAATCTTGTTAAGTTTGGAAAATTCTCACTCTTGCATGAAACCTCCACTTTTATGTGAAAACCCCTCTCTCTTTTGCATGAGATTTAAATTTTTTTTTTTGGCTCATTCCTCTCATGCACCTGACAACCCACTCTTTCCCTTTATGCTAAGTGTTTAAGTTTCAATTTGGGTCCATTTGAAGCTTCCTTCTTAAGGCTACAAATGTGCCACTGTGTTAAGACCAAAAATGCCTCTATAATGGCTTTTGTCATTTAATTTCTTATCTAATTGCATTTCAATTCTCCTAGTTGCTTCTCCATCTTATTAGTTACTTTATGAAATTATTCTAATTCCCTTTTGATGAGGAATGTCACGGTCACAATGCTCCCAATTGGATTGAAACTAATCCTAATTACTAGCCAAGGTTCTAATAATTACAATCTTGACTTGCCATGACATGATTGGTGCTTATTGCATACTTTTGTTCAGCTGAGATAAGGCTATAATTATCTTGTACTAATCTTATTTCTTAAGTATGATTAGGTGCACATGGCTTCCAATTAATTGCACAACTTGTTGCCAAAGTTTCTAACAAATTTAGCCCTCATTTCACGTGAATTTTGGTTTCCATGGCAAGATTTTTGTGAACTATTTTTGCTTGCTCTTCAGATTCTCATTTGGCATGTCCAATATGGTATCTTTATAGGTTAACTACCATAAAAATTTTAGATTTTATTTCCTTTATTTGCTTGTCCAAAATAGGTCATCATTCTAGGTCCTTCTAGATGTATTTTGGTCATTTTGGCCAAATTTTGTAATATGTAGTATTTTCTATTTTTGGTTCTTCCTAACCTAATATTATTCTTGAAATTCTAATTTATATGGTCTAAAATCATTAATAATAATTTTTTAGTGATTAATCTCTACTTACATCACTTGATTTTTTCTTAGTCAGTTATGTTTCAGGTAACTTTTGCTTAGTGTATTTCAGTTCCTAAATTTTTATGTATTATTTATTTATAATTTATCAGATTAATATTACTAATAACTAATTTTGAAGTAGTAAAAATTTAGGGTGTTACACAAAAAGAGTTAAATAATAAGCCACTAATAGTAAGTCCATCTAAGAGTTATTAGGAATGAACCTTGCCAACTCTTGGCAATCCCAAGCCTCTGAAGTTAATTACCTTATTGCTAGAACACTAGACATTGGTCCTCCTATAGATATTGATGTAGTTGTTTAGGATGTCATTAATGGTGTTCAAGATCAAGGTAAGATCAAGTTCTTGACCTGGTTAGTTCTCAACATCTTCAAATGCTCCTTAACCTACTTTTTATGTTTTTAATAAACTATTTTTTCTAAAATTGTATGGGAGCAGGGTGTAGGTCTTTCTCTAGATTAGTTAATGATTTAATAACCATTTATAACTTTGATTTTATTGCTATCTTTGAGCCTATAATCAATTTGAAAAAGGTTGATAGTGTTATACAAAAAATTAATTTTGATGGTGTGAAAAGATGGATGTTGTTAACTATTTGGTGGTATATGGTGTCTTTGAAATAGTAATAGAGTTTCAATCATTGTGCTTGCTAGAGAGAGTCTGAGGGCTGATTGTTGGAAAGAATTAATTGAGTTTAGCTACTCCATGAATTATCCTTGGTGTTTAGCTAAAGACTTCAATATTTTGTTCTTTATAAGAAAAATTAGCGGGTAAACCTCCTAAAACTATATATATATTAATAAGTTTGTTGACTACCTTTTTCATTGTGGCCTTTATGACTTGAGGTTTAAAGGCAATCTTTTTACTTGGCATAGAGGAAATTTTAAAGAGAGGCTAGATGAGGTTATTGCTAATGATCTTGCCTTAAAATAAGAAATAATAATTCCTTTAATTAGGATAATAGTTTTTAAAATTCCTTGGCCATTGGCTTAGTCATTCTGATTTCCATAACTAAGTTAGGAATTCCTGACTAACCTCTAATTCTTGCACAAAAATATAACTAATTTTAGAAATAATATTTTATATTGGAATAAAATTACTTTTAGTAATAATTTCTATAACAAAAGGCATTTATTCAATATAATTGAGACTATTTCTTGTAAGTTGGGATATAGAAATAATTCCTTTTTTATTAACCTCATGAAAATTTTAGGGAAAGATTATCAGCTTATCCTTGATTAAGAGGAGTCTTTTTGGTACCACCGTTATAGAGTTAATTGGATATCTTTAGGAGATAGGAAACTATATCTTTAGGAGATAGGAATACTAAGTTCTTTCATAGAACTATTGTAGTTAGGAGACATAAAAATCTGATTGAAGCTTTGAAGGATGATAATGATAATGATAATTGGGAGTATAATCCCTTTAAATTTAAGATTATAGATCTTAATTACTTTAAAAGCCTATATTTTGATCTTAATCCTAATGATTTTAGTTTGGACAGTTAAACTTCCTTTCTTCCTCTTAGAGATTCTATAAAGGTTGTGCTTTTCTTTAAAGTTTTCATTGATGAAGTTAAGGTTGTCGTATTTAGTACTGCTAATTTTAAGTTTCTTGAACTTGATGGTCTTCATGATTTTTTTTTATTAAATCAACATTTTCTAGACACTTTCATTTACAATTTTGTTTTAGATATTTTTAAGTATCATCGTAAGATAGTTGTTGTAAATGAAACAAGTGTTACTTAATTGGAATACTAATTAGCAAGTGTATTAGGTAGTTGTAGCAAGTAATAAAATTTGAAATTCAATATGAGTTCCAAGTATCGTCCACAAAGATCTTATTTCAATTACCACTTCACAATTTAACAATTAGTTGAGCGAAACAATTCATTGAGAGGTTTGTAACATGTGAAAGTAAGAAATAAAGACAATAAAAGGTAATAAACTTGCTGTAAAAACAGAATATGAATTTTTATATTAAGAATGCTATATGGAAAACAGTTAGGAATCACTTTACCAGATTTTCAATTGCAATGTAATCATGTTCTGAACTTTTGAGAATTTTAATTGATTGATAATCAATTTCACTTTTTTAACCAAAGAACAATTCCTTGCCTCATTGATCCTAATATCTAATTAAATCTTCCTAATCCCTTAGGTAAAATTTAATCAAATACTGCATTAAGTTCTGGAAATTATAGGATTACTAGATCATGATATTTATTCCTAATATCTCAATAACTTAGGCATATGATTCAGATGTGAGAAATAAACTTAATTTCCATTAATGAAAATTCCTCTAATTTCAATTGAATGAAGGATTAGTTCACAATTGCATTAAGAATCGAATCACATACTCAATTCAATTAAAATCTCAAGATTCAATCTACAATTATATCACAACATCAAATCTGGATCCATAGATCCCTAACCAAAAAATTTTAGAACAACATTACAATGGAGAAAGGAGAAGTAAGAGAAGAAAGAGAAAAAGAAGACAAGAAGCAGAAGAACATCTTCAAAGACCAAATCTTCACTCTGATTCCTCTAGAAATAAATCTTGAAAGTCGCTCCCAATCTCTTTCTCTGACTTCCCTTGGAAGTTAAAATAATTATAAAGTGAAAAATAACAAAAATGAGCCAAAGTCCCATTTTTTGAACCTCTAACTTCTATTTATATGGTTTTTCCCGCCTTTTTCCTTTCTACATGTTAATCTCTGAGAAATCTAGCATCAAAGGTATTCTAGAAGCTTCTAAAACTGATTTAAGAACTCCAATCGTCCAAAGTTGATACTTAGAAGTGATATTTAAAATTTTGTTATTTTTGCGTAGCTACTCTGAGCACTTGAAGTGGCTACACGCTGACTGCGTAGCTACTCTGGGCACTTGCTGACTGTGTAGCTACTCTGGCACTTGAAGTAGCTAGTTTCTTGATCTTCATGAATTTCCTTATTCAAAGTGTTCACTCTATGTACTCAGAGTGATTATGCCCTTCATATAGCACTTGATTCTTCATCTTTTAAGCTCAATTCCTCTACTTTCTTCACTTCAATCTTCAACTCAAATTCTCAGCTCAAGCTTCTGCACAAGGATTAAGTCACTTTTAAGTCAAATTGTTCAGAATTGGACTAAAAATCTTAAAATCAAAACTATTTACACAATTATGAATATTAATGCAATTTTTATGATATTTTCAAGTTTACTTAGTACTTTACTACTTATTTATTAACAAAATTATACTAAAAATTATGGTAAAATGTGGATTTATCAACAGGTGTCACTTTAATTCCTAAATTTGAAAATCCTTAGTAAATTAAAAGTTTTATACCTATTTTATTATATAATGTGAGCTATAAGGTAATTACTAAAATCCTTGTCAATAGATTAAGAGATTCTCTCTCTCATATAAGTTCTGCTAATCAGTGCAACTTCATCCCTGGTAACCAGCGAATTGATAATTCCCTTATACTCTTGGAAGTAATGCATTCTTTTTATAAACTTAAAAGTAAAAGTGGTTAAAATTAAATTTAGAAAAAACTTAAGATAAACTTAGGTAGAATTTTATTACTAATACTTTGCTTAGGAGTGACCTGAATTCTAATTTTGTTAGCCTTATATATTATTATATGTCTTCCTCATCTATGATTTTGAATTGTAATAATAGTTTTTCTAGTTCTTTTAAGCATGAGGTGTCTGCCATGGGGATCCTATTTCCTCTTAAATATTTATTTTTTGCATTAAAAGATTAACTCACCTTATTAAAGATAATATCTTGAAAAATAAGTGGGTCTCTTTTTCCTTTGGCGCAAAAGTCTCAATATTTTTCATTTATTTTTGTTGATGACATCATTCTCATTGTCAAAGCTTATCTTAATTAAGAATATTTTGAAGGAATTATGTTTTGTTTTTTACTTAAAGATTAATACAATCAAATATTCTCTTTTTTTTTCCTCTAAAAATACATATTTTTCTTTTGTTAGGATATTAATGATTATTTGGGTCCTATTTCCTCTTATATATTTGTTTTGTGCATTGAAAGATTAACTCACCTTATGAAAGATAATATCTTAACAAATAAGTGGGTCCCTTTTTCCTTTAGCTGCAAAGGTCTCAATATTTTTCATTTATTTTGTTGATGACATCATTCTCATTGTCAATCTTTTATTGTGTTGGTATGCATGTGGTATCTAGACTCATAGGCCTAATACCTAGTTTGTTTTAGTTCTGAACTTTTAGCCTTGTTGAATAGCCAAAAAAAAAAAAAAGAAGAAGAAGTTTACATAGAGCAATCAAGTGATTTAGTATTGTTATGGAAGATTTTTCTTTTTTTTACAAATTCAACTAGAATTTAGGATAACATGCAAGTAAATATAAATAATTGACTTTTATTTGCACAAAGAGAAAAAAAATAATAAAAAAAATTACATAATATATAAATTATTTAGAATTAGAATTCTAAAAAATATAAATAGAAGATTATCTTAGAGAGTGAATGAAATCTTCAATAAAAGTGCTAAATAAGTTGTTGATTTAATCTCGTAAATAATATGATATATAAAAAATATGTTAGTTTGTCAGCTATTGATTTAATATCATAAACAACTTGACATATGAATACATAAGAAAAGTTTTGTACAAGATGACAAATATCTTATAAAAAATAATTAAAATAAAATTAAATTAAATATATGTGTATATAGGAAAAAAAATTTAAAATACTGTAAATTAAAAATGAAATTACTCAAATTTAATAAACAAGATCTTTAATAATAATTAATTTTGTAAATAATATTTTCTTTAGACATTGATTTAGAGTTTGGAAAAAAAAAGAAATGAATTTAAAAAATTAGGAAAAAAAACAAAAAAGATTAAAAAAAATAAATAATAATTTAAAAATTAAAAATATAAATTTATAAAAATTAGAAGGTTATAAAAAAAAATTATTCATGATTAAAAACTATCAAATAATTTTTTTAAATTTAATTCTTAAACACAGCCTTAAACTATTATATGTTCATATGTTACTGGCCATGATTATAATTAATGTAAACATATAAAATTTTAGATATTTAATTTCTAACATTTCATGTTTTCATCAATTTAGTTCATAATATATTAATTAGTGCGTTAAATAAGCATTTAAAAGCACCACAATATTACTATCGTGGATCAATTATAATATTCTTAAAATCATTTATTATGAGAATAAATATTTACATTAATTTTTTTGTAATTTATAATTGTTTTTAATAAATATTGTTAATAATATTGAAATAAAACAAATATATATATATATATATACAGAATTTATATTAAATGATAATTAAAAATAAATAATATTTTATTTGTATAAAATTTTTAAGATAAGATAAAAATATCTTATTAAATTCTTAAATTACCATTTTAAAAATTTCAATATCAATTAATTATTATTATATAAATAAATAAAATTACAAATAATTGATATTAAACTAAAATGTGAAATAATTTTTTGAAAATAGATGTTTTACTCTCTTTTTTCAATATATAGGGGTCATTTAACAATTTAAAATCCTTAAATAATAAACTATATAATTATTTCTATGTCACTCATGAATTTTATGAATTTTTTACAGAAATAATATAAAAAAAATACTAAAATGGAGTTCTACAAATATTTATCAAATTGAACCTTTTTACTATTGAGGTACAAAATTTGTATCCCTAGGACTGAATTCTGACATTTTATTTCATGTACCTAGGATAAAGTTGTTGATGAAATTCGGTTTTGAGGCAACCGAATTTCGGATAGAATTTTAATTTTTTTAAATTTTTTTTGTTTTTATATAATAAAAAAAATATTATGCAATATTTTATGTTTATATAATTATATATTGTCAAATTTAATAATAAAAAGATTATTTTAAATAATACAACAAATTTTATTATTTGAATTTTATTTTTATTTTTATTTTTATATTATGTGAAAATGAATATTTATATTATGTTAATTTGTGTGAAATAACAATTGTATATTTATATTATGTGAAATTATAAAGAATATTATATTGAATATGTATTTTAATTTTAAAAAAATATTTGTACATCAAATTAATAAAAATAATAAATAATATTTGGGTATATATTTATTTGAATATGTAAATGATAAAATATTTTTGAATCAGAATTTTATTAAATAAAAAAAAATTGTATATAAGATGAATAAAAATAATAAAGAATATGGTGTAGAAATTTAAAAGTATATTTAAAAGAAATTATAATTCATTAAATATTTAATAATAAAAATAACACGTAACACAATATTGATAACAACACTCATTAGTGATTTTCAGTATCACTATCTCCGTAATGATGTCCAGTTCCACAACGAGGACGACATCTGTTACGTGCTAGGTTTCATCGTTATGGTTGATGTTGTGGAAATTCAAGATGAACTTGTGGAGGATTATCAAGTTCTAGTTGTTGGAATGTAGCTGAAGAACTACTAGGTTCATTAGGAAAATCTGGCTGATAAAGAGACTGCATGTAACTTTGTACTAAAGATAGAGTTGTAAAATCAACTCCAAATAAATTTGTAAAAAAATCTTCTGAAATTGTTGCAAACGAGTGTCTTGTGTCCATTATGTTTGCATGTGGTGTGATATCCAGTGGAGGAATTAATGCAGTCTCGTGATACAACAATGTAGAAGTCGTACCAGTGGCAAATGTTGTGGTAGTGTTTAACTGTTGGTGGCTCCTCCTTAGATCTTGTAGTAGTGGTGGCACAGATAGAAAATAGATGGAATTGGCAATATACCATTTCATGTAATCTCGTGTGTGACACAATGGGCTTGACATTGGATGACCCGTTAATGTCAGGTCATGTCTATTGTTCCACATATCGATCCATCGAGCATGTCTTGTGATCTAATTTTCATCCTGTCTTCCTCTCATGTCAATTGTGTGGAGATCATGCAAATTATTGTGTGGACAAGGGACTTCTTGGAAGAGCCAAAATTGTAATTTTGCTCTATCTGATTGGTGCCATTCAACAATTGGAAAACAAAGGATAGCGGTACATGAAGTCCACATTTGGACATCTTTATAAGCTTCCATAGGCATTAATTTTTGCAATTCTCGATATGGTGCCCATAAAAACTACAAATAAAATAAACTTTGTTAAATAAGATAATATATAAAACAAAATAAAACAAGAAAAAATTAAAATCTTATTTATGAAGATTTACGTGATTAGGTTGAATGTGGTCAAACATTGATTTGTACCACACAACAACATTGTGAGGTTTATTCCAAAAGTTGAGGACTCTACCCCCACTCTATCTACACACTAGAGGGTCTGTTGGTAGATTATTGGAAATTGGCGCAATATATGACATGCGATACCATGCCCAGGACATTAACAATGATGCACAACCACCCATTGTTTTGCTCCCGACTTTTGTGGCCATGCACATTTCTCTGTACAATATAGCTAAACAAGCAGACCCTAACTATATCTTCTAGTTCTTCTAAGATTAGTTAATAAAGCTAAATACATAAGATGAACTTTATTGCCTGTTTTGTCAGGCATCAAAACACCTTCAATCAAACCTAATATATATGCTCTAATATGAGCGTGAACCTGTTGTTCAAATGGTTCATCTGGTAATGACAAAATGTTGTCTCTCAGCCACTTCAATTTCACCATAGAGCCAATAAGTGTCTCTCCCTTGACTGGTACGATACCGAGATATAAGTCACACATATCCTCCCAGTGACCCAGTCAAACATTGTTGGAGCAATGACTTGTAATCCATCAATACTTAGCCCCAGTTGAAGTGCAACATCCTCCAGGGTTATGGTGCACTCCCCTATTGGAAAATGTAAAGTGAGTTTCAAGTCTCCACCTCTCAACCAAAGTTGTTATCAATGCATGATCCACCTTAAGATACCTTAGCTTTGCCACCCCAGCAAAACCAAGTTCTCCAAGTAAAGGAACAATTAGAGGATTGGGTTCTGGCATTGAATGACAGAAAGATGAAATCATGTTCTCAGTTTTCGGCAATTATTAACAAATTAGTAACATGATACGTAGATCTTGAAAATCATATTTATTAAAACTTACCGTTCTCCAAATGAAGGCAGACCTGTGTTCATTTCACTTCCGCAACAACATTTTTAGTAATGGGATTGAAGAACTTTTGAAACCTTTGGAGAAACGAATAAAAAAGATGGATGCAGGTTTGAATGTAGACATATAGCCTTGATGAACATATTTATAGATAAACTTTGGTATGACAGAGGTGCATGTGGTGTCATGGAGAGGTCACCATCACTCGTAAAACGTGTTTGGCAGAGGAGAGAGTCATTAATTGGGAGGAGAGAAAGTCGTTCATGTGGTGTCATGGAGAGGTCACCATCACTCGTAAAACGTGTTTAGCAGAGGAGAGAGTCATTACTTGGGAGGAGAGAAAGCTTGTGCATGTGGTGTCATAGAGAGGTCGCTATCACTCGTAAAATGTGTTTGGCAGAGGAGAGAGTCATTACTTGGAAGGAGAGAAAGCTTGTGCTTGTGGTGTCATGGAGAGGTTACATCACTCGTAAAACGTGTTTGGCAGAGGAGAGAGTCATTACTTGGGAGGAGAGAAAGCTTGTGCATGTGGTGTCATAGAGAGGTCACCATCACTCGTAAAATGTGTTTGGCAGAGGCGAGAGTCATTACTTGGGAGGAGAGAAAGCTTGTGCATGTAGTGTCATGGAGAGGTCACATCACTTGTAAAACGTGTTTGGCAGAGGAGAGAGTCATTATTTGGGAGGAGAGAAAGCTTATGAATGTAGTGTCATGGAGTGGTCACTTCACTCGTAAAACGTGTTTGGCAGAGGAGAGAGTCATTACTTGGGAGGAGAGAAAGCTTGTGCATGTGGTGTCATAGAGAGGTTATTCTCACTCGTAAAACGTGGTGAAGCTTTGAATAAGAGGGAATCTAATGCTACCATTATAAATAGTCATGTAGGTTGTTCAGTTTTTTCATTCACCCTTCTAAGCTTGTTTCTTGTTCTTGTGAACCTACTCCTTCTAAGTTTGTTCATCTTTCACTTGGTTCAATCTCGAAATGTTTTCAATCTATGTCATTGTTCACTCTGATGGTGCCATTAATCAATGTCCTAATGAAGGAGTCACATTCAGCTCACCATCAGTTAAATTGGTACATCTAAAGAGAGGAGTGACTTTACAAAGGCTAAAGAAAGTCATCCACACCAAACTCCACTGAGACAAAAATGAAAGGGTGGAAACAATATATTTTCGCTACTCAATTAGACTTAGCCTGGGGGTTAGCAACTACACATGTGTTCAGTTGAATGATGATGAGGACATCGAGGCACTCTTCAATATCCATGATTCTAATCAACTTCAAGCAGGTATAGAACTATATGTTACATTTGCCACAAATGTAACCCAGGTACCACAACTTTCACTTTACCAAACTTTCGAAACCATTAATCCATCTTCTCCAACTTATGATATGAATTCTAACTTTCAGTCCTACAAACAACTTCACACTGGTGGTTTCATGGACCTCAATGAAATACCCTCCCAGGCAATTGAAGTAGAGCCAATTGAAGAACATGCTATTGTGGGTCTCCCAACAGAAGTTTTTGATCCTTTTAGCGAGGACGAAGATGAAATCATGTCAGAGCAGCAGGATGATGAAGAAGACTCCCTCCCAGTTTCAAATATTCCACCATCAGAACCATTACCATTATACAACCCACCTCCACATTTTCTGAACTTCTCCAATCAAATACATGAACATGACTCTGAGTTTGGCCATATCCTTGATCGTGAAATAGTTGTGTATTCGCCTGAAACACTATTTCTTGGCCAACGCTTCCTAACAAAAGAACAAGTGCAAGACACCATAAAAAGATTTCACATTGTCAATCACTACACTTACAAAGTGAAGATGTCAAGCAAAACTAGGCTTGTCGTGGAATACGTTCACAACGACTGTGACTGGAGATGTCGAGCTATATTGCGCACCAAAGAGTAACACTGGGAAATAATGATGCTTGAAAGGTGTCATACATGTGTTTCCCCACTCATTTCACAGGATCATAACAAGTTGGGATCACGAATGATTTCTCAAACTATTCATGAAATTATTGAGGCTGATCCATCCACACCCATCACAACCATCATAGCTCACATCAAGTCCACCATGGGTTATACAATCAGCTACAGAAAGGGATGGTTGGGAAAATAACATGTCATTGAAAATATATTTGGAAATTGGGAGGAGTTATACCACAAGTTACCTAATATGTTGCAAGCAATGCAACTGTATGTTCCGGGCTTCATCTTAAAATTGAGTACACAACCGGCATACAAGGGTGGCTTGTTGGACAAGGAAAATGTGTTCTTCAAGAGGTTGTTTTGGACCTTCAGGCCATGCATTGATGGTTTTGCCTTCTGCAAACCAATTGTTCAAGTCGATGAAACTTTTTTATACGGCAAATACAAAGGGATTTTATTGGTGGCAGTTGCGCAAGACGGCCGTAACAACTTAATTACCATTGCCTTTGTTGTGGTTGAAGGTGAAACTAGTGATGCATGGTTCTTTTTTTTGAGAAACTTAAGGAGGTACGTAACCCCGCAGGAGGGATTGTGCCTTATTTCGGATCATCACGAGGCCATAAGAAGTGCATACTTCAGAAGTGGAAGTGATTGGATGGAAAACAATTCTGTCCATGTCTATTGCATTAGACACATTGCACAAAACTTCACGAGACGATTCAAAAACTCTGCACTTAAGAAATATGTTGTTAATATGGGTAATTTTAATTTTTTTTATACTTTAAATTGTCATTAATAATTTTTACATTTGTTAATTTGACATATTTTTTTTCAACATATGGGATGATTGAATCGAGATTCTTTTACTATTTAACATAGTAAAAGATAATAATCCTAAAGCTGCACAATGGCTAGACAACATCCCAAGGGAAACGGAACACATGACAACAAACCTAGCAGAGTCAATCAATTTGATCTTGAAGAAAACTAGAAATTTGCCAATTTGCTCCATGGTCATGGCGACATACACCCATTGCAACAAGTTCTTCATTGAGAGAGGCAGGGAAGTAGATGCAATGATTAATGTTAGACATGTGTACTCAGAGGTTGCAACTAAAACAATTCAAGATGCACAGTCAAAGGCGAACACTCATAGAGTCATCACCTTTGACCGAACAAGCACTAGATTTTTAGTGGAAGAAATGGAACATCCGAGAGAAGTTCAACCCGTAGGAAGATTTATAGTACGGCTAGATGAAATGTGGTGTGATTGTGGCAAGTTTCAAAAAGTTTACATTCCATGCTCGCATGTACTTGCTTCATGCTTACACGCACACCACAACTTTGACATCTACATATCTCCCGTGTATTCCTTACAACAAGTTTTTAAGGTATACGAAGGTCAGTTTGGAGAACTAAGACACGAAGACTATTGGCCAACTTACAGTGGCCTAACTTTGTGTCCAAATCTAGAACTGAAAAGAACTTTAAAGGGTCGACCCAACTCCAGCAGTATAAGAACAGATATGGACATTACAGAACAACAAAATCATGCAAAAAATTGTTCCTATTGTCACACTCTTGGTCACACAAAGAAGACATGTCCAAACATTAGTCATGCATCTAGTTCCCGCCATTGATTTCTTTTTTTGTATCGAGTTATAAAGAAAAAGGAAAAGCTAACTTAAGAGGACGTTGTATTAATAAATCTCATAGTTTTACTTCCCACTCTACCGCCCCTACAATCACTTTTGCATATTAATATTAAAATTTCTCACATTGCATTTAAAATGAAATACTTATTCAAAATAATATTATCATATTAATATTCATAATTCATAACACATATTTACATATTCAAATAAATATATATATCCAAACATTCTTTATTATTTTTATTAATTTGATATACAAATATTTTTAAAAAAAATTTAAATACTTATTCAAAATAATATTTTCATATTAATATTAAAAATTTATAACACAAATTTACATATTCAATATAATATTCTTTATTATTATTTCACATAGTATAAATATATAATTATTATTTTACACAAATTAACATAATATAAATATTTATTTTCACATAATATAAAAATAAAAATATAATTCAAATAATAAAATTTATTTTATTATTTAAAATAATCTTTTTATTATTAAATTTGACAATATATAAATATATAAACATAAAATATTACATAATATTTTTTTATTATACAAAAACACAAAAAAAAAAATTTAAAACAAAAAAAAATATTCTGTCTAAAATTCAGTTGCCCTAAAACCAAATTTCATCAACAAATTTATCTCAGACACGTGAAATAAAAAGTTAAAATTCAAAATTCGATCCTCAGGACACGAATTCTGTATCTCAATAGTAAAAAAGTTTAATTTGATAAATATTTATGGCAGAAATCTATTTCAGTATTTTTATTTTTATATTATTTCCGTAAAAACTCAAATTTTATAGATACAACTCGTTGAATTTTACGATATTTTATGCATACCTTTTGTGCATACACGTGTATGCAAAAATTTGTTAACGATGAAAAAGGATTGTCTTCGAAATGATGACATCTATGCTGCAAATTATGTTGCAGTAATATTTACCGTATGAATAATTGGAAATTTTCTATATTTTTATGCGTACATTTTTTTAATTATTAAATAAAATATATTAAATAATTTTTATATTGTTTTTATTTAATATAATAAAATTTGTATATAATATTTTTAATTAAAAACTATCAAATATTATAATTTCTAATATATTTTTCTGAATTTCTAAATAACGAGCTGGGTATAATGTACACATGGTGATGAAGTAATTTATCTTAGCTGTAATCTGATTGTTTTTATTTTGGCATTGGGAAAACCACTCATGATGATGAGTTCAATGTGCTCTCCATGTTGCATTGGGACCAATATTATATATTATTTAAATATTTTAATTTATTTTAAAATATTAAAAAATTATTTATTATTTTTAATAATATTTTTATTAAAATTATTTTTTAATTAACAATTAAAATAATTTTAAAATTAATTTTTATCTATTTTTTAACTATAATAATTGAAGAGATTAATTTTTCTTTTTAAGATGCCATCAATATTAAGTGATATTTAATATAAAATAGATACAACAATAACATCGATCAATATAATCATATTTATATCATATTAGCGATCAATTGAGTTAGATAGATGAAATTCAATTTTAATAGTTTCTTTTTTATTGTTTTTAAATTTTATTTACACTATTTAATTTTAATTAATTAATTTAAGTTTCAAATCAATGAATATCAAAATGTGCATATATAATGTATATAATTCTTTTTTTAAGCTTTAAATAAAATATTAAAAATTAACCCAAAAAAAAATATTAGAACCTATTATTATCTTACAAGTTTTTGTAGTTAATCAACTCTTATTTCATTCTTATTACAACAGACTTGATTCGCTTGTCACACGTAAAATTACTTAACATGGGAGTGGTTGAATTGAGGTGAAATGCAGCCTTAGATCCATGAGGATGGTGGAGCTTAACCTTGATGGGTTGGGGAGGAAGTAAGTATCGAAAAGGGAGAAGAGAGGGGTGGGGTTAGGTAGCGAGAACGGGAAAGAGAAGGAAAAGGGTTAGGAAAGGACTCATTTGTAATTGTATAAAATGTGTTAAAAAAACTTATTTATAAATATTAATTTTAATTAATAAAAAATTAAATGACATAGCATATCATATGGGAGTGTTGAGTTGACTATATGTCAGCTTAGCATTAGTCTTCGGGTCTCTGTTCTGAAACGGCGTCCTTCTAATTATTGCTGATATGGAGAGGGTACCTGCAAAAGGTACTCCGATGCTAAAGTCAAGTCTCGGTACTAAGCAGTAAATACTATTTTAATAATTAAAAGTCAACCTCTTACCTGTACCTCTTACCTTCCTTTTATAGAAAGTATTATGAGCTAATGGGCTTGCTGAGTCAGCCTTGGTTTTGGCCCTTTGATAGTAGATAATAATTTGATTATTACCCTTAATTGGATTAATTACCTTATACGACCGAGGGGTACTCGGTTCCCTTTTTTATAGGTAAGACTAACAAATTTTTTTTATAAAGATTTATCACGAAATAATAAATATTTATATGAACAAAAACAAAATTAAATCTTAAAAATTATTGTATAAGTTTTGTTTTATATTCAAAGTCAAAGAAGGGGCAATAATACATAATGAAGATAATTAGGGTAGTGGGTCAAATCTTGAGATTATGGAGATAATACATGATGCACTACAAGTACTGAAAATAAATGTTGCCCTCTTGAACATCGCTCAATTATCAGAGAACAGAAAAGATGCTCATACATCAATTTATAGGGAGAGAAAGGGCAAGCTCTTGACCAAAGAGCAAAGAGCCAAGCCAAAAGATTTGGCTGACTGCTGGTGCTTACCTGGAGTCCCTGATGCGTGGAATGAAATCCTATATGCATATTTGTTGAGGAATTATGAAAACTTCTCTTGACAAAGATACCATTAGAGAAGGCACAAGCATCTCTCAAATGAAGGGCACACTCACAATTTTTCATTAGTTCATCATTCTCTTTCTCATTTACAAAGTTCAGCACATTTTGGAGCTCAAATAGAAATAGATTAGTAACTGTTAATACGAAGTCGATACCTATATATACCAAGGAAACCACTTTTCATGTTTGCAACCTGAGAAATAAAAATAGAAGAAACAAACGACAACTTTTCATAGAACCAATGCAGCATCGACAATTGTGACCCAAATAAGTTATTATTTATTAGCACATTCGTCATGAAAACCTAAACAATGTTATTTTTAGCAAGTCATGCCACCTTCAACAGTTACATTTGCTAAATAAGAAAGCCAAAGCAATTGGTCCATCATTATTTACATGCAACCTAATTACGTTTACAGCAGCTCCCAGTCACCTTCAGAAGCATGCTGCACTTGCAAATCCTTAGTTCGCATTTGGTCTGGAGCAAAATGGTGAGAGGTTTGGTGAATAACCTTGATCAGGATCAATATCACGTTTCCATACCATATCGCTAGCTGTTCATACTCATTTGCTAACCTCTTCTGTGAAGTATATGCATCCTGGATTCTTTTCTGTCACAAGAAAAAAGATAATGAAGGTACATATAATATTTCTTAATTTTCCTATAAGCATATCTTATTTCATAAAATAAACTTCATTTCCTGCTACCCATTTTCTTATAAAATAAGGAATTAAGGATGATATATCAAAGCCACTGCATTTTCTTCTATAGTGAAAAATAACTAGCTTGCACATAGTAGTTAGTAGTAGTGTTAGTTCGCAAGTTTCACAATTGCTCTATACATAAAACTCATAAAAATACAATATACATAATATCATTTTTAAAACTATTTTAGTCTTTTAGTTTCTCAATATTCTTTAAAAGTTTTGATAACAACTACTACTAAAAAAGCGTCATTTACATATCGATTTTTCTGTCTGTAATTACAGACGTATTTTTTTGTTCTGTTCGTAAATTACAGATGAATTTTTAAATTTGTCTGTATTTATTTACCCATATTACATACGGCTCCAGTCCGTCTGTAAATCTGTCTATAATGCTAAAATTCATTTGTAATAATGAAAAAATTTGTCTATAAATCCGTCTATATTTTCAAATTTTCTAGCAGTGAACTCTTTTTTTTATTACTTTTTCCTTCCATTGGACATAAAGTATACTTTTTTTAGAGAACTTTCTACTAAACACAATGCTTCTACTTGAGAAACGTGCTTTTTTTTTTCATTCTTTGCCATGGTTGTTCTTTACATGCATAATATCCATACTTTTCATCAAATATTCATTAAGTCTTGAGTTCTTTTAAACCTTTGTTTAAATTAAAAATTTAGAAACTCATCAAATATAAAATTCATTAGAGTAGTTTTGATTTTTATTTTTATTTTTTTATCAAAATTGTTTATGACAATTGGTCTTAAAGGTCAATTATCTTGTCTCCAACAACAACAAATGATCTAAAGAGTCCTCGTACAAAATTAAGAAATTGGATGCTTTGCTTACTGGGCCAATTTTAAGAATCGGGTGGTGGATAACCCTAGCTGAAATCCAACATGGATATTAGATTTGTTAAGGAGAGAATGGATGATTGTATTAGCACAGTGGGTTTGTAAAATCGTCACTGAAAGTTGGTTTCTTTTGTCTTCTATGATGCATTTAATTTGTCTTCTATAATAGGTGTGCTTGCTCAAGTTTTTCTTAGGATGATCTATACGTTGTAGGTTACCACATGCTAGTTTTTCCAGCTATATGCAACATGCATTAGCTGGCAAAATGAGTTACTCCACTTATTTAGGTTCATCCACTGCAAGTAGCGAGTTAAGCTAAAAAAGTCTGGATATAATGCAGGGTCTCACAAAAAAAGTTCCCCAAACAAGTTTCAATTTTTTTGCGAGCTTAAACTCACTATGGACTTGATGGAATTAGGCTAAAAAAGCTCAGATAATTCGGGCTCAAAATTTAAAGTTCTTCTACATTGGTTTGGATCCACTCGATTGGGTAGACCCATTTTGCCAACATTGTTTGTAGGGTTAGCAATATAAAATTTGGTATATATACTCTTGACAACCTTGTCTTACACAACAAATTGTTTAGCAAACTTTGTTAGCCTTGTGTTAAACATTAGCTACAGGTTATAAGAATGGTTTGTTAATCTTTTCGATTGTGCATGGTAAAATCTGCTTTCACCTTGAATTTCGTTTGAAATATTTCCTGACTTGCCAATCATATCCTATGCTAGTTGCAGTTAATTTGGAGAACATTAAAGTGAAGTTTGCATTAATCCATGAAGGTTTTGGAGCATGGTGTTGCCCTAGATCTTACAAGCTCTGGCAAGAATCTAACACTAACACTCATAGTGTACCTATATTGGCAGTGTTCAATACCTTACTGTTAAAATTAAAAAATAATGCATGTAATTTTAAGGAAAAACTTTTAAGGAAAATATGATACTTGTAATTTTAAAAGGGATTTTCTTTATTTTGTGGGATAAGTGTCTATAACAATAGTAAATATTAACATTCTTTTATTTTGTTAAAAAAAAAACGTAGTTACCAATTAAAGATAAGATACAAAAAATTACAACTTTTAATTTGTAGTTCCTTATTCACAGCAAAACAAGATAAACAAAGTTCAGAGATAAAGAAACAAACAAGCTTCAATTTGCATAAATAAATTGACATTTAAATATAAAAGTACATAATTATTATAGAATTAAATAAAAATAATTATTAAGTATTGTACTGTTCAAACTTATTTGACAGGAAAGAAAACAGCCCTTAATATTTTTTTTATCTCCTGATTAAAATCAAATTAAAATAAGCTATTTTAATACAAAAGGACTGAAGAATATTTTTTTAAAACTTCTATGTACTAGACTTACTATATTTTAAAATATGTAATAAACTTGCTGCAAACAGTCATTGCATCCTGGTGCATGTGAGGAAGCTTTGCACTTCCCCATGTTAAAATCCACAATAAAATTAAAAAAAAAAAAAACACTATTTCAATGCAACTTGTCAATATTTAATTTACAGACGATTGAAACCAGTCACCGGAATAATTCAAAAAAATAATAGTCACATACTAGTCACATAATGCATTTTGTCAATATTTAAATTAAAAATTAATAAGAATCATTTCAATCATTTTAAAAACCTTAATATTTAAGATACTGCACTATAGGTTAAGGACTGTCACAGGTGACCTAGACCTTTTCTATATATTATGTACTTCATTACAATTTTTTTGTTTAAAGAAAATACGAATGAACTTTTAATTATACGAAGAAAAAAGAGATGATTATGTAATAGTTGGTAAATTTAGAATTTCCTTGTAATGGCTTGACTTGTTACATTAACTAAAATAAAATGGATCACGAGCAACATAAAATGAGTAAATATCACTTAAATAAATTTCGATTTAAAAGGCTATTTTTGAAAACTAAAAAATCAATTATATCAACCACGAATGCAAACAAATAAAGGAAAAGTTTGCTTGAATATGGCAAATATGAAGAGCATAATTTACGTGCACGACACCTTACTAACAGGAAGAAACATGAAACTTGAAAGACAAAAAAAGAAAGTGATCTTGCAGGATGGGATTTTTTATCCATCATTGCATCACGGAAATCCAGTTTCTATATACCCAAGTATGCACTAAAAGATGAAAATGCCAAAGGAATGAAAAAGATGGCAATCCATTGTTGAGGAAGGAACTTGTACAACGAAAAAATCATCCCTCTTGAACCAAGATTTCTCATTTTTTATTTTCCAGTAATAGTACAGTAACTGAAATTGCATCATTATTCTTTTACAACTCGTTTCTTCACAAGCATATCATAAACTCTGTCAACCTTGCTTGGATCTACCTTAAACAGTGTATGTGCGTCAGACTTCTTGGTTACACTGCCCTTTGAAATTTCTAATGAAATTGTCTGCAGCATGTTGAGATAGTGTGACGGTAGTATTCTGATCTCATTACAAAGATTTTTCTCCTGCAAGTTAATCATTGTCAAAGAACAAATCAGATACATAGCCCCACCCGCAAACATTTTATAAAGGTATCCGCAATGCACAAAACTCCCACCGTTTTGCGGTTTTGGGAGGGTCAGATGTAGAGTTGTACACAGCCTTATCCCCCAAAAACTAAAATAAAAAATCCAAACAAACAAAGCTAAAAGAAAGATAACAGAAACATAAAAAGAGAAATGAAGTTCTATCGAACAAGGGAGAGAATTCTCACAGATTCAGATAGCAATTCAGCCCCTGCAAATCCACTAATATCCCACTCTTCTAGCGACCTTGTGATAGCTTGTATGACAGTAGATGAATCTTTGGCACCATTAAGTAAAGCTGTAGTCCCCTTTTGAAGACCCTGTGGACTACTATCAAGTTCTCCTTTGAAATAACTGGGCCTCTGTACCGTCTTAGCACTTGTTCCAATGTGACCAATTTCTTTACATGTACCTGATTCAGCTTCCTTTGTCCTCTTTTGTTCAATATATTGATAAGCTTCAGCAGCGGTTACACAGCCAGCAATTCGAGCATCCTTCAAGATATCTCAAATGGGATGGCATCGTATCAGAACACTTTGATAGATGTGCTCAATATTAATATAATTTGATCAAGGCTAAATCTCAAGAAACCGCACCAACTATGGACCTTGTTTTTCGGTATCTATTTTCCATTTTGCTTCACTAGGCTCTGTTTTTCTACTTCATACAGTGCTCTATTTGTCACTCTCTTGGCGTCTATTTTGCTTCTTCTGGTGCTATGTTCTTCAGTGTTCTGTTTCTCTCTCAGCATCTTCAGTTTCCCTCTTTTTTAGATTTTACCTCCCCTATTCCATTTTTTTGTTCAATTCTGTTTTCCTCCCCCATTTTTTCATTTTTCCTTATTATTCTGTTTCCTTCATTCTATTTTTCTGTTTTCACTTCCAAGTTTCCTTCTCCATTTTTATTTTTAATTCTGTTTTTCTATTATAACTTCAGTCTTTTTTCTCTATTTTACAGCCTTTGTATTCTTTTTTCCTCAAAATCTTCTTTCTTTTGTATGTAGTTAGTTTTCTAGCTTTATATCACATTTTGCAACATATATATATATATAGCCATGCTTCTGCCATAATTTTATGCCAATATTTTTGCTGTCTGCCATGACCCGTCACATCCCCCATTGATAACATTGCTTAAGTATCCTTATTCTATAAAGAGTAGTGCAATGGTCTTTGTACAAGAATTTGTGAGACTTCAAGGTTTTGGTAGAACCATGGCAGAGGAGCAGATGATTGATATCAATAAGAGACCTAAAGTGTGGAAGGTTTATGTTAGGAGGAAGGGTAAAAAAGAGTCAGTTGTTAGTTTGTTAATATTGCTAATTGATACTATAAATAGAGAGTTAGTTCTCCATTGAGGCATGTTCTTTCTTGGTTGTTTTGGAGAGAATTTCATTCTCTCATTACGAGCTATTAGCTCTGGAAGATTCTTTGTAATCCAAATTCTTTCTAAGATCAATATAACCATTTTTCTCTAATTTTTTCATTGATTTCATCTCTGAATCCTAACAATTGGTCCGACTTGCCGGATCCTACCCCATGTCAACAAGGATGAACAAGAGAGTAGAGGTTCTCAAATCTATAGTTCAGAACATCGAAACTTAGCAAAAGATGCTATCAAACATAACAAGAAAGATGAATGTCCCGCAGCAAGAATTGTTAAAGGAAATACAAAAGATGAGCACTGCTAAAGTGCCAGAAGGCCAGCCGCATACGGAGTCAAGTGGAGAGAGAATTGGAGACGTGAATGACGAGAGTGTACGGAGAGGAAACCTTGATGTTGAGTTTCATTCTTCTGTCAAGGTGGAACTCCCCACCTTCAATGGCGTTGATCTTCCTGAATGGATTTGCAGAGCAGACTTATTTTGATGTGCATGGGACAAGTGAGGTAGTGAAAGTGACATTGGCTAAAATTTGCATGGAGGGGACACGGTTGATTGGTTCAAATTGTGGAGCAAGGAGGAGGAACCAACATGGGATAATCTAAAACAAACTTTGATAGTTAGATTTGGGAGTGATCGGTTGGATAATCCTTTTGAGGAGTTGAAGTTGCTGAAGTAAGAAGATTCTATCACAATGGCTAATGGGTCCTATACACAATATTAGGGTATTGTTATTGTCTTCTTCTCATTATACTTGTTTGTCTTCTTTGCCCTCTATTTCTATTCCTCAGTCCACAGGTAATGCTCTCACATCCCAGTTGAAAATAAGCGATGATTGATGAATGTGTGCTCTTCAGAATAGTAGTACTTGGGACCTTGTTCCTCTTCCTCCTGCAAAGTTTCTTTTTGGTTGCAGGTGAATCTATAAAATCAAGATTGATCACCTTAAGGCTTATTTGGTGGCCAAAGGTTATACACAGATATTTAGTTTGGACTACAGTGACACTTTCTCTACAGTAGCCAAAATGACATATGTCCAGCGACTCATCTATGGTTGCTATTCGTCACTTGCCTCTTTCTCAGCTTGATATCAAGAATACTTTCCTTCATGGTGATCTTGAAGAAGTCTATATAGAGCAACCTCCTAGATTTGTTGCATGGGGAGTCTTTAGGATTTATTTGTCGTCTCTTAAAATCCTTTTATGGTCTCAAACAATCTCAAAGGGCATGGTTTGGCAGATTCAGCATGGTGGTTCAACAATCTGGCATGACTCAAAGTGAAGTAGATCACTACATTTTTTATCGTCATTCAACCTTGTATTTACTTAATTGTGTATGTAGATGACATTGTCATTACAAGAAGTGATCATCATGGTATTGAACAGATAAAGCAACACCTTTGTCAGCACTTTCAAACAATATCTTGGTAGACTTCGATACTTTTTGGGGATTGAGGTGGCACAATCCAAGAATGGTATTGTGATTTCCCAAAAGATGTGTGCAATGGATATCCTAGAGGAAACAAGATTGATGGGGATCAAATCTGTTGATACTCCTATAAATCCTAATACCAAACTTCTACCATGTCAAGGAGAGCCACTTTCAGATCCAGAAAGGTATAGAAGACTTGTTGAAAAATTAAACTATCTGACAGTTACTCGTCTAAACATCTCTTTTGCAGTCAATGTGGTAAGTCAGTTCCTTAACTCTCCTTATAATGGACATTAGAATATAGTAATCCGCATTCTAAAATATATTAAATGAGCTTCAAGAAAAGATCTCTTATATAAAGACAAAAGACATACTTAGGTTGTAGGATATTCAAATGTAGATTGAGCAGAATCACCTAGTGATAGGAGGTCTACATTGGCTATTGTGTCCTTATTGGTGGAAATCTAATTTCCTGAAAAAGCAAGAAATAAAGTGTAGTTGCAAGGTCTAGTGCAGAAGCAGAGTATCAAGCCATGACTTTAGCCACTTGTGAACTTATATGGCTTAAACTACTCAAAGAATTGAGATTTGGAGAAGTTAGAGAAATGACACATACTTGTGATAATCAAGCAGCTTTACATATTGCATCAAATCCAGTTTTCCATGAGAAGACTAAACATATTGAGATAGACTGTCACTTCATTAAAGAGAAGATTTTATCTGGAGACATCACTACTAGTTTCGTAAATTCTCATGATCAACTAGCAAATGTCTATACCAAGTCTTTAAGAGGTCCTTGAATTAGTTATATATGAAATGAACTTGGTGCATATGATTTATATGCTCAAGCTTGAAGGAGAGTGTTGGAATTATGTAATTATAGTAATATTATAAATAAGAAAATTAGTATCTTTGTAATTACAATAACTTCTTATTCTTGTATCAATAGTTCCTATTATAAATATATATTCTAATGTGTAGTCAAAACACAGATTCATCCTATGTTTCTTGTTCTCTTTTCTCAATAGTATCTTATCCAAAGAATATTTGATTTAGTGGAAAGGATTGGCTACTGAACATTCCACTTGAGAGGCAGATTTTCATGAAAAGTCAATTTCCAAATTTTAGCCTTGAGGACAAGGTTGCTGTTCCTGCGGAGGGTATTAATTGCTTAATTGCGCTGCTTCCCCAAATGACCAGTTGGATACGAAGAGAGGCCCAAAGCATGGGAGGTGTATGTGAGAAGACAAAGAGCAAGAGGGTAGAAAAGGAAATGCAAGGTATGAGTTAGTTACAGGGGGAAAGAGTAGATGGTGTAAGGGGGAGAGTTAGCGGGAGATAGGCTGAGATTTTTTTCCTGTTAGGAGGAGCAGGATTTTCATTGGTCTTGTAGGAGCCATAGGCTCTGGTTATCACTTTTGGGTTTGTTTTCTACTATTAAATTCTATAACACACTGTCTTTTTCTTATTGAATTTCTATCAGTTTTGTTGACTTTAATTCCTTCTTTTATGGGATTTCATTGGTTAAAGCTTAGTAGCCAACACAATCTTTAAATTGTGAGCTTTCTGCACCTCAAAGAGTGTGAGGAAATAAATTTAAATTTTCCACAATCATATTAATCTATTCACACATTTTGAGTTATCAGTTCTCTTTAATTGCAAAAAACAATGCAAAATCTCAACATTTTGAACATCAAGAGAGTACGGTTGGAATTAACAAAAAACTGAAGGAATAAACTACATATTAAAGTAAAAGGCTATTTACGGATCTAACTTGCTTTCATTCAAACTCGATTTAAGTGAGTGCTGCCACCCAAGTTGCATGGGTACAAGTATTAAGTATGATACGGTACGATACATAAATATATTAATTTATCTATAAAATAAGAAACGGGTTTAGCAAAAACCATATTAACAAAAAATTATTTTTATAAATTACTTATATTTTATTCATTTATCTTTATTGATTTCTTTATATTTTTAATATATCTAAAATTTATATTAGTTTGCTATCATAATTGTATTATTATTGATCTTTTATTTGTTGAAAATTTATTATAAAAGTATAATCATGATCAAATTTAACTAAATATCATATTAAAATTAAAATATTAATCTCTTTATTATCTAAAGAAAAAATAAATATTAAAAATTTAAAAGTATATAAGTAATGCAATTAAACTTGGATATGGCGGCAACTGTATGATATGTATATTGAGTATCCGATATGGGTATGATATGGCTATGTTGTCAATTTTGAAGTATCTGTGCATCAGAGACTGCTACCCTTTATAAACGAGAAAATAAAAATATCTATGAATAAAGAATGCTGACACCATTAGAATGTGTAGTAGAATGTAATACCTGTAAATCTTGTATTCTTTTGGCAAGCCGGTGTTCTTCAATAATATTTTTTAGCAACTCCCGATGCTCTTCTTTTGAGTGAAACCGCATGAAGACCTTGTAACGCTGACATATTTGAAGCTCTTCAGATGAGAGAGATTTCTCAAAAGGATCAGGATAAAGTAAATCTCTTTCAAGTATGAAATTCTTTCTGCGCTTCCGTTCATCTAATCTGCTCAATAGTCACATATTTTTGCATCAGGTATGAAGGCAAATAAATAATATTACAAACAGGACTTGGCAATACAAGAGTTTTTACACGTCACAGCAGTAGCGATGTCAACATGATGGGATGGGGACAGGAAGGTCTCTCCTCCCACATAGTTGGGATTTGGGATTTTAAAATGGGAAAGGGAAAACCAATTCCAACCCGATAAGGCAACTCAGCTCCACAATTTCCATTTTACCTTCAAAAGTTATAATTCTAAGAAAGTCTTTGAAAATATATTTGAAATTTAATTATACAAAAAAGTGACATTTTTAAATAATTAATTTGGTTTTCTTTTATATATAAGAATAAGAAGCTTTCTTTCTTCAACAACAACATACAGTACTCATACCTTTTTGAGTAGATATGGAGCACATGCAATTTCATTTCACGTTCAGTTTCAGTATCAGTGTCCTTAAATTCCATATCTGCCAACACTTGCTCTGCATCATTGTCATATTCAATTTCAAATTCCTCTCTTTTAAAACTGTATCCACTCAACTCTGTCATAGAAGGCCTATCTTCTCCAGATATTTTAGGTTTCTTCTCTCCAATGCTCCGATCAGCTTGAGATTCTACTAAATAAAATGCAATTTTCAACATATTAAATACATAAAACTCAATGCTCGTTAAATTTCCAGTTAAGCAAAAGACAAAAACAGACTACATCTTTGAAACTGTGAAACATCCAAATATAGTATGACATTAGCACCTGAGTTATGCATGTTAAGAATCAAGAAACAAATTTAGGAATTTGTGAGAACATGTGATGTGTGTCAGAGGCAAAAGTGTGCTGCTGTGCTGCCAAGTGGATTTTTACAGACACTGCTTATTCCCTCTCACATTTGGGAGGGCATTTCTTTGGATTTTGTGACTGGTTAGCACAAATCCAAGGTTTTTGACACAGTTTTGATGGTCATAGTAGATAGATGTTCAAGTATGGGCATTTCATCCTCTTGAAACACTGGTATACACAGCCTCCATTGCAAAATAGTATCTCTGAATATTCTTTTGTGAGGCTTGTCATAGGAAATATTATGTGTGTGTGCACATGCATGTCCTGGCATCTTATATTTTAGACATTAGTCGTGTTTGATTGTTTGTGTCAAAGTTTGAGCTTCATAAGCCAGGTGTGTGGCTCAGGTATTACCAAAAGAGGTGGTCACCTTGAGGACAAGACATATCAAACATTTCACTTATTATTGAATGTAATAGATATTTTATTTAATCAAGCATCAAAGCTAATTTCACTTGAGTCTAGAATTGAATGAGTAATGTTTTTGTGCATTGGATAAAGTTAATGAAACCCGGGAAAGTAAAACGTCATATTTAGGGATCTAATTATTGTTAGTAGGAATATTTGCAGTTCAGTTCAGATCGGTTTTGCTGCAAAAAAATCATCCTAATCAATTATAAATATAACATGAAGTTTGGTTTGGATCAGCTTGAGAATAATATCAAAACCAAACCAATACTTGACGTCCCTGCATCAAATTCAGAACCACACCCAGACCCTAATGGGTGAGACCTGGGGCAAAGCTCAAGATTTTCAATGATATGGCAATCCATAATTATATTACAGAACAAAACAAAACCTTTACACCACCAGTGCATTCCAATTAAATTTTTGTGTGAATGGAAGTACTACAAATAAAATCATTCATGTGTCTTCAACTAATAACTTCAACCTTCCAGCCTAAACATTACTATGTGTGTGTAGAAGATTTTGTTAACCCACAGTTTGTTGAGGTTTAAATTCCATGAACAATTAATTTAAATTTGTGAAATATTTTCCAAATCATCAAAAGACCCACGGCTTCAAATTGGTTACAAACTGTCAAATGCAACAACCATATCAAAAGAAATGTAAACTTGATAAACAAAATACAGAGGCTGTATCTTTCACAGCACTATTCATAAAACATACCTTCCACCTTAACTCCATCATTACTCTGGCTCACATTGGAAGCCTTCTTAGTTGTACTTGAATAAGCTTTGCCACATGCTGAACCCATATCATCCATATAAATTATACCCAATAACTAAAATTTCAGTACAAAATGAAAATGACAGACTTTTTCTAGCTGTATGATTGTACCTGAGGTTAACCTAGACACTTTTTGATTAGTGATTTCTGCCTTCTTGGATTCTTCATAGCTGAGATGTTACACCAAAGAATTACCACAGTAAAACTAAAAAATGATCAATTCAAATAATCAGGGAAAGGGGGTGAACTGTACTTTATTCCGTCAGAAAAGGGAGGTTCTTCTTTAAGAGTAAGCTCTGCAGTTGGAGGAAATTCTGCAACAACTAAAAGATATAAAAATGTAGAATATGGGGTTTAAAAATGACCAAAAGCATGTGTTGAGAGAGAAGAAATTGAGTGAAATCTGTGTGTATGATACACAACAAAGGACTTTATTTATAATGACTACGTAATAATTACAAATTGTTACATATTGACCACAATTACCGCTATCTAAATAATAAATAAATATTCCCTATTTATTTACAGTTATTTTCAACAACATGTAATGAGAAATGATGTTGGCATGACAACAAAGAAAAGGAGAGATTTCTCCTATGAGGGTTTCCCCTTCACCAAAGGTTTTCCCTCCTCCTACTATATAAGAGTCCTAGCCCTTCAAACTAAAACCATTTAACTATTTGTGCAACTACTTTGTAAATATCTCTATAACATCAAAAGCCCTATCAATTTCAACCACTTGGTTACATACTATATATGTATGTTCATGATTTAGTTCATTGAGAAAAACCTTTCTTGGCTTCATGTCCCTTTGCCATGGCAAGGAGTTCCTCTCTGCTCTTTCCCATAACATGAGACAAATCCTGGGTGTGCATATGAACAATTACACCAAGCATTCAAATATGGTTGCAAGTATACTACACTATTAGTGACATAGTTCTTATATAGTCTTACAGGGAGAGGAAAACATGGTGAATTCATATATACAGCATTATAGTGGTCAATACATTGAGATTTGTTTTTTGTTCCAACATATTCCGCAACTTCATTCCAATTCCCAAATCCATACATTTCAATGCCCTATAATGAAACAAATTTGTTTAGATACAAAAATTTTGATAACAAGCGAAACAAATTAGAAAAGCAAGTACCATTTGCAGTCAAAAGCAAAAACAAAACAAAAGTATTACCCATTCTGAAATCACATACCTCTAGAAGTAACATCTCTTCATCTGCATTCCAATCTAGACATATAAGTGGAAAAGATAGATTATCCTATACCAAAACAAGATGATGTTAATTTAAATTAAAACCCTAATATATTAACCATTATTATGAATAGTTATAATAGATGTACTAGGATTAGGGTTTATTTTAATATTATAATAATAGGCTTGGCCCAATAGAGTTACATATGTATCCTTATAAATATAAGGGTCTCTACACGTTGTAGAGTATCCAATTCCAGCACACTAATCTGTCTCTCTCTCTATACTCTTTCTCTTTTAATTTCTACATGGTATCAAGAGCCATCTAGGTTCTCTCTTTGGTCGCCTTAGTCGCAGCCACCACCACCATGCTGCCACCACCACTCCACCACTATCAGAAAAAAAAAAAAAAAAAAAAAAAACAGCAGCTTCAAAAGAGGCCAATCATGGCTGCTGTGGGGATCAAAAATTTTTCCGATGATCAGAATATGTAGTAATTCAACGTTTACAGTTTGAATGTGGCATTTCTTTCTAGCCATTGAGATGAAATCCAAGCAATTTTATCACTGTTTGTGCATATACAATGTCTGAACATGATAGTCAGAATGTGCAGGATGCACCAAGGGGGCTGTTAAGAAGATTGTTTCTCTATCCAAACTTACCAATGTTAAGCTGGATGGAGATAGTAAGAATTATATGGAGTGGAAGTATTTGGTTGAAATTAGCTTGGGTGGAATGGAAAAAGATAATCATTTGACTGAAACACCACCTTTCAATTCTAACGATGTTGACACATGGAAGATACGCAATAAAAAGATCCTTGTGTTGCTAGTAAACTCTATTAATAGACGAATAAAAGTGATTATTACCCATTGCAAACTGTGAAGGAGTTGTGGAATTTTTTGCAATTTATTTTTGAAAAATCTGATAATTTGAATCGGTTATATGCTCTCTTGCAAGAAGTTTATCGACCCAAACAAAATAAGCAGAAGCTAATGGACTATTTTTTTGGAGTTTAAGAAGCATGCTGAGGAGATACAATCTCTTTTAGCCTGCAAAACTATTGACGAGATGATAGCACAATAAAGAAACTCACGGCTTTGAGTTGGCTCTCCAGACTTGATCCGGAATATAAGGTAGTTCGGTCTCAAATTCTATCAAGCAAGCAGGTTGATAATCTTACCGATGTCTTCTCCAAAGTTATGCAGTCTTCCTTTGAGAAACTCAAGAGCACTACAGAAAATGAGTCTCCTGACCACTCTGCATTGGCAGCCCAATACGGTCACCGTGGTGGTCGCAATGGTAGTAGAGGTAGTCATGGCCGTGGGTGTAGTGGAGGTCGTGGTATTGTACAGTGCTACAACTGTGGCAAATTTGGCCATTATTGGAATCAGTGCAGTCATCCTTCACAGAATCAGTCGTTTTTTCACTTACAAGGAATTCCTGCTTCGCTAACTCGGTGTCTCAACCTGATACAGCTACTCAAGAGAAAAGACGTATTGTGCGTATGAGTGATGAGGAATTTATTCAATATACTCAGTTTCAGATTTCCTCACAGCCGTCTACATCCTCTATAGTCACTTTGGTTCAAAAAGGTAATCCTACTGCATGTCTTTCCTCTTCTTCCAGGCGTTGAGTCATTGATTCTGGCGCTACTGATCATATGACTGGAGATTCAGGTATCCTTTCCTCTTTTTGTCTACCTAGTTCTCATTCTTCTGTAACACTCGCTGATGATTCTACTATCCATATTAAGGGCAGCAAGTGTACCACCCCAGTTTCAACCTTACCTTTTATCCTCTGTTTTATGTTTGCCTCAATTCTCCTTAAATTTATTGTCCATTAGTCAAATCACTTCATTAAATTGCTTAGTAACATTCATTTCTCATTCTTGTCCTTTTCAGGATCTGGTGACACACAGGATTATTGGTAAAGGTAGAGTATCTAATAGGTTGTATCTATTAAAAGAAGAAGGACTTCTATAAGCTTCTATTGTGTCTAGGAAGGAAACAGTGTCTCATTTCCAACTTCATTGTTGTCTGGGTCATCCATCTTTAGGAATTCTTAAGAAATTATATCCTGGTATAGAATCTAATTTTTATTGTGAGTCATGTCAGTTTGCTAAACATCATCGTAATATTTATTTACCTTGTTTAAATAAAAAGGCTCATGCCTCCTTTGAAATTGTTCATTCTGAAGTTTGGGACCCTTGTCCAGTTACTTCTAAATCTGGTTTTAAATATTTTATTACCTTCGTAGATGATTATTTTCGTGCAATATGGTTATTTTTGATAAAATCTAGATCTAAAGTCTTTTTTATATTTTATAATTTCTATACTGAAATTAAAACTCAATTTAATACTTGTGTGCGCATTCTTAGAAGTGATAATATTAAAGAATATTTTTCTGCATCCTTCACTAATTTTATGAATAAATATGGCATACTTCATCAGTCTTCTTGTATTGTTACCCCACAACAAAATGGAGCAGCTAAACATAAAAATCGTCATCTTACGGAGGTAGCCCATGTTTTAATGTTTGAAATGAAAGTTCCCAAACCTTTTTGGGCTGATGCTATTCTTACTGCTGCATATTTAATTAATCGCATATCATCATCTGTGTTACATGGTGAGATTCCCCACTCTATACTTTTTCCATCACAATCTCTCTTTTCTTTACCTCCTAAATTTTTGGCTGCACTTGTTTTATGTTTGATGTTTGTTCTCAGGTAACTAAACTTGATCTGAAGTCCCTCAAATGTGTATTTTTGGGTTATTCTCGGTCACAAAAAGTTACCATTGTTTTTTTCCTAATCTTAGTCACTATCTTATTTCCTCTTATGTGCCTTTTTTTGAAGGTCTTTCATTCTTTAAGTCCTCATCTTTTGAGTCCATGTATGAGGTAGATGAACCTTTCTTGACTTATACTCTTGTCCAATTTATACATCCCGTTGCACCTCTGGCTCCTATTGATATAGGTTTCAAGTTCTTTGAATAGATATACTCTCACCGGCCAAAACAGCTTTCAGATGATGTGCCCACCGTGGCTAATGATATTCAAAATTATACTCAACCTTTACCATCATCTCCTCAGGTATCAACAGATCCTATGTTTGACCTTCACCTTCCTCTTGCTATCTGAAAAGGTAAGATCTTGCACATATCCTATTTGATCTTATGTGACGTCTGCTCATTTATCCTCTACATCTAAATTCTTCATGGCTGGTGTAGACTCTCTCTCTCTGTTCCTAAGACCTTTGCAGATGCCCTCAGTCATGATGGTTGGAGACATGCTATAGAGGAAGAAATGTTGACTCTTGAGACAAATGATAATTGGGATTTGGTTCCTCTTCCTGATGGCGTTGTAAGTGAGTTTACACTGTGAAAGTTAATTCAGATGGTTTTGTGGCTTGTTTGAAGGCACACCTTGTTGCAAAAAAAGGTATGCCCAAACTTATGGCGTTGACTACACTGATACGTTCTCTCCAGTAGCTAAACTCTCATCTATTCGCATCTTCATTTCTCTTGTGGCTATGCTTCATTGGCCATTATTTCAGCTAGATGTGAAGAATACATTCTTACATGGAGACTTACCTGGCTTTGTTGCCCGGGAGAGTGTAGAAGAGAGTGTCGTTTAAAGAAGTCATTATATGGCTTGAAACAATCACTTAGACCATGGTTTGAGAGATTTATTGACGTGATTCTAGAATTTGGATTAGTGAGGAATGAGAGTGATTATACAGTGTTTTACAAACAAACTAATCATGCTTGTATTTTACTTGTTTATGTTGATGATATTGTTATTACAGGTAGGGACAAAGAAGGAATCAGCAACCTAAGAAAATTTCTTCAAACCAAGTTTCAGATAAAAGACTTCGGAATTATAAAATACTTCTTGGGTATTGAAGTCATGTACTCCAAGCAAGGAATCTTTCTTTCACAGAGAAACTATGTCTTAGACTTATTGACTGAGACGGGACTAAAAGGAGCTAAACCATGTGAGACACCTATAGAGCCAAGAGTGAAACTGATAGCAGATGGAGTTCCTTTTGCAGATCCACAGAAATACAAAAGATTAATAGGCAAGCTAAATTACTTGATTGTCACAAGGCCGAATATTGCTTTTCTAGTGAGTGTTATTAGCCAGATTATGTCATCTTCGACGAATACTCATTGAGAAGCACTAATCTGCATTGTGAAGTATTTGAAAAAAACACTAGGAAAAGGAATTGTGTATAAAGATCATGGACATGCACAGATAAAGGCATTTTCTGATGTTGATTGGGCAGGATCTATGAACAGAAAATCTATTACTGGATAATGTGTATTCTTAGGAGGTAATTTAATTTAGTGGAAAAGTAAGAAGCAAAACATTGTATCAAAATCAAGTGTAGAATCAGAATATAGAACGATGACTCAGACTACTTTTGAGTTAATGTGATTGAAACATATGTTGGAAGAGATAGGATTTGGTAGCACTAAGCCTATGCGACTTTGGTGTGACAACCATGGTAGTCAAAATCGCATTTTGGATTGTATGATTCTACGATCTCTAACCACGCCTCCATGCTGAGTTGGTGCTGGGAACACGAAATGGTGGGATCGGTGGGATCGTTCTTGCTGGGACATAAAAAGTTGAAAACGCACTATTCCGATGTGCAGAGAAGAAGATATTTTGGGCCAACGACCTGCGACCCGACCCGACTTCATTAAAGGAGTTGGAACCCTAAAATCCCAAAAACTCCGCACTACGACGTCTTCCTTTCTTCTTCATTCTGTTCTGCAAGACTTTACATCTCTGTTGTGCGACTTCTCTGCGTTTTTCCGGCGATTGCGTTTTGGCTCCCCGATTGGATTTTTTATGTGATTTGGTCTGAGATTTTCTGCTTTCTGTGCTCTGTTTTGGTTTGCGATCCCTGTAGCTTTCGCTCGAATGACTGTGTCTGCTCTGGCGAACTTGTCTGTGCCGGCACTGTGCTTTGCATCGGCGACCTTGTCAAAGCGGAACATTTTGCTGTGGTGGTCATCCCAGTTGTATTTGCAACCATCAGAGCCTCATTTGCAGTGCAACAGTGCCGCTGGGTATAAGTAGTCAACTTTCCCTTTCTATCCCTAGAATGAAGCAAATTTTAGGGTTTTTTAAAGGTAAAAGAGACTTCTTAATTTTTAAAAATAATCTGACTTTCCCTTTTAGCCCTTAAAATCACTTTATTTTAAATTTTTTTAGAGGTTAAAATAGTCTTTCTAACGGAATACCTTACCTTATCCATCTTTTCCTTCTTTTCTGTCTCTGTTTTTAGCATTTCCCTGTCTCTGGTTTGAACTCTTCCCTCATTTGTCTTTGTTTTACTTCCCCATCTTTATATTTATACTATTTTACATGCATTTATACAATTTTGTAGGATCTTACGATTCGTGTTACGATTCTACGAGTTACGATCTTTCATCCCCTCTCCGATCCTACGTAGCATCTCGATTTTGACTACCATGGTGACAACCAAGCAACGATACACATTGCCTCAAATCCAGTTTTTCATGAACGGACGAAATATATTGAGATAGACTGTCACTTTATTCGAGAAAAAGTTCAGCAGAAGCTTATATCCATCTTTCATGTTAGGACAAACGACCAACTAGCAGATGTGTTTACAAAGGCTTTAAATGGGACACGTAGCAATTATATTTGTAACAAGCTGGGCATGATTCATATCTATGCTCCAGCTTGAGGAGGAGTGTTATGAATAGTTATAATAGACGTATTAGGATTAGGGTTTATTTTAGTATTATAATAATAGTTTTGGCCCAGTAAAGTTACATATGTATCCTTATAAATATAAGGGTCTCTACACATTACAGAGTATCCAATTCCAGCACACCAATTTGTCTCTCTCTCTATGCTCTTTCTCTCTTAATTTCTACAACCATGAACGTGGATGCATCTATGCTGAAAACTTCAATTCACAATAAAATTTTACTATTTTCAGCTCAAAATGTTGCACACATGATGATGGCATACATATGAAGAAAGAGTTGAGAACACTCACTCAGCATTTATCTTCTTGTGATGACCATCAAGTGAAGAGAAAGAATGAAGTTCATGTGCATTTTCAGAACAGAGTTAGAAAAGCACCCTTCAGAAGTGATATACTAGCATAGCTGATCATTGCAGAGAGGAAAAGTCAGTAACAGCCAAATCTGACCCATTGATGTAGAAAGAGATAGAGAGAGAGCGGGAGAGCATAGAGAGAGAGTGTGCTGGAATTGAATACTCTACTATATGTAGAGACCCTAATGGGCCAGGTCCATTATGACAACTCATAACAATATAATCTAATCCTAATACAACTGCTTATAACAAAGTAAAAATCTGCTAACATCATAATGCAAAATATATACAGATAATTAAAGCTAGCACTACTCACAACAGAGTATTGGCATTAAGGAATTAATGCCAACCCTTTTTAGTACAGTCTCTAGCATTTAATGCTTGCCTGTTCTTCATTCTTTTGAGGAAAGAAATTCAAAAGAAGATATGCACAAGGAAGGAAAGAAGCTGTTATCAATTATCCACAGTACCAGCATCCTGATCTTAGCAGAACTAGATTACATTCAATATCATACTGTATATTGAAGAAAAGAAATGAAGATGCAAATCTGTGAAAGTAATACAATAAATATACAAAAGGAACAAGCCACAGAAGGTTTCATACCATAATTCGATACGGATGATTGCTTTTGTGAGGTGTCAACTCAGCACCAACAGAGAAACACTCTATACAGAGATCAAAATCTTGACACACAACACACTTGATGCGAATCTTCCCCGAAATATCCTTGTTACAGTAATTACAGTGATAAAGTGATACCTTACTATCAGCTAATCCATGGCCTACTCCAACCACATTTAGATTACAAAAAATGTTAGTAAACTTTTTGGAGAGAAGGCAGGTATCTGTCAAATGAAAAATCACCTGTAGGTAAAGTTTCTGGACTTTCTACATTCAAAGCAGCCCTTTTTCTCTTTGACCTAGTAACAGAAAGCAAACAGAATTACAACATGAGAGTAACTAAACAAAAATATGTAGCAAGAAGCATTCAAGAAGAATTTCGATCCATCCAATGGCATGTCCAAAAACAAAAATCTAAAACAAGACAAAATCTTCCTAGGACAGGAAAAACTATGCATTTTTCTTTTATAAGAGAAAAAGACCTAATAATTTGTAGAACATTTAAGATTGAGCTTTTCAAAATTTTCACCTTCAAAGTTCAAACCTATAAATACAACCACCTGCAGCAAAAAAGCATTAAGATTCCCTAGCATCCGAAATTTTGACGCTATGGGCCCATGTATACCTCAAAGCTTATGCACAGAAAGCATACTAACAATCCATATTTCCCGATTTCTACTCAAAACCGCTCAACATACTTCATTTTCATCAACAATGATTGACACTCCTAAACATCTCCCCCAATTATATGCTTGTCAATATATTTTCCCACAAAAAGAGGGAAAAAAAGAAAGGATGAAAAATATTTTTAAAAAATCCAAAGTTTTTACTTTCATAAATATTAACCTGCAAGATAACTTCCCAATCTTTGTTCTTTCCACCTCAAAACATAGAATAAATAAACCTTTAGCAGAAAAAAAAATTCAACATGTTGATCGAATTTCTTCACAACTAAATACCTAAATGTAGGCCCAACTTTTTTGCAGCAACCTGGTGTGCTAGCAAAAATTATGGAGAAGAAAAATAGACAAGAAATTTAATGTGTTTCATATTATAGTGATGTAGAGGCCTAAGTCACATAGAAAACAGAGAAAACTCACTACAATCAATAAGGATTGTAAGAACTAAGAATTATCCATTCCACTCTCAAATCCTAATCCCAATACACCAAAATCTTCATCATTACTAATATTTTGTACAGTCTAAAACGTCAAATAATTTGCTTGATGCCTCTCTTTCATTCTAATCATCCCTATATATAGTACAGATACAGTACAAGTACAACTATTAATTACAAAATAATTCTATTTCCTAATTCAATACACATATAAAAGGAAATGAAAATAATTCCAATTAATACACAAACATAAACAAGAATAATAACAAATTTCTTGTTTAACATCCCCCTCAAATTGATGCGGGTTATAAAGCATCAATTTCCTAATCCATCCTCCCCATCTCGGTCAATTTCCTCATTACCTCTAACTGTTATTAAACCTCTAAACATTTCTCCTCCAAACTCTTCTGCACCAGCTATTACTCCAGTAGTTTTCCCCTCCAATGCTCCATCTGATGACTCCCACCCTCTAGTTTTGTAACCTGCAAGAGTGCAAACTGGCTCCAATACTACATTTGCAGATACTTCAAATCCAATCATAGATCCTACAAGACCAACCTCAACTCTTCCTATGCAAACAAGATCCAAGTCAAGTATCTTCAAACTGTGACTCCCTCCAACTCCTCTCTTGTCCCATGTTGAACCATCTTCTCTTAAGCAAGCACTCTCCGACCAGAATTGGTATTCTGCAATGAAAAGGGAATTTTCAGCTCACATAGCCAACAACACGTGGACTTTAGACTCTCTTCCTGGTTTCGATTATGATGAAACTTACTCATGATCAAGCTTGTCACAATCAGAGTTATGCTCACTCTAGCTCTCCATCAACTGGACTGTTCAGCAACTTGACATTCATAATGCTTTTCTCAATGGCTACCTAGAGGAGGAAGTTTACATGATGTAACCTCCGGGGATTTGAAGCAATAGATAAATCGTTGCTCTGACAAAACACTCCATAATCATGGTTTTTTAAGTCCTGTAAGTGTCACCCTTCTCTGTTTATGTAATCAATTCCATCCAGCTGTCTATAAGTTTTACAGTTTTAGTCTATGTGGATAATATATGAGTCACAGGCAGCTTTCCATCTCAAATTCAACTCATAACCAAACTGAGCTTTGTCTTTATCATAAAACAGCAAGGGGTCGTTGACTATTTTCTGGGCATTGAAGTTAAAACTCTTTAAAATAGTTCTGTGCTAATGTCTCGGTCAAAATAAATTGTGATCTCCTTGCCAAGCAAACATGATAGCTGCAAAAGGTATTTCTACTCCTATGGTTGGTGCCTGTGGGTCTGATTCAGCCTCTATAGATCCATAGTTGGTGCATTACAATATGCAACCATTATTTGTCCAGAAATCAGCTATAGACTATAGTGTCAACAGAGCCTGCTAGTTCTGTCACAGGCTCACAGCCTCTCAAAAGTCATTGGAAATTGGTTAAAAGGATTCTTAGATATTTACAAGGAACAACTACACATGGCTTACATCTTAAACCAGCTCATAGTTCATCTCATCTGGTTATTCAAGGCTTTTGTGATGTGGACTGGGCTTCAGACCCAGAAGACAAAAGGTCAACTTCAGGTGCCTGCATCTATTTTGGTCCAAATCTAGTATCTTGGCGGTCAAGAAAACAAAATGTTGTTGCTCAATCCAATGCAGAAGCAGAATATCGAAGCCCAGCAAAGCAACCACTGTAACAGAAATTCAGTGGATACAGTAACTCCTACAAGAACTAACAATTCCTTTGTCAAATCCCATTGTTTACTTTGACAACCTCAATATTGTTTCCTTAGCTCACAATCCTGTCCTGTGCTCACACACAAAATACATGGAATTGGATCTCCTTGAGTTTGAGGGGACAATATTGGAATAAATATCATTGTTATTGTGGTTCCCACTGTTATTTGATTATGCATATTAGGACAGCGTTAACAAACTCTTTTCTCAACTGATTCAATCAGTTAGATAGCTAGGGCTTAGTTATGACATGAATACTTTGTAAATCTCCACTATTCAATAGAGTCAATACAAAATCAATTTTCTGAATTCTCTAAACTTTCTCTATCTCTTTCTCTCATTCTCTAAATCTTAACAAAAGTCAAGACATCCAAAAGCATGGTTTAAAATTGTGGTCCACAATCACAATTCCGGCTTCAGCAGCTGTACCTGCTCACAATTTTGGAAATTGCAACATAACCACAACTGCAATTTAAAATCTTCTCTAAAAGTTCCCACTACGTGTGTGTTCATTAAATGAAGCAGTTTGAAAAGGAAGGAAGGAAGGAAGGGAAGGGGTTATTTCTCATTTTAAGAAAATATTCACTTTAAGATAGCATGAGAAAAGACAGGATAAGAAATTATTGTTTACGAGGAGAATTAGGATAACAACTATTGAGGAGAAGATGACAGAAAATCAGTTAACACGGTTTGGTTTGGACATGCGCAAAGAAGGCCATTGAAGGCACCAAGGAGGAACCCTGATTGTTATGGCTTTTAGCCCTATGAAGAAAAGGGTTAAAGAGAGACCAAAAGTAACCGAGGAATAAATCATCAAAAGGGTTCGCACGTTAAATAATCCATGTAACCAATCTCAACTAATGGAATATGCCTTGTCGTCATTGTTATTGTTGTAAGAAAAGATTCACTTTATTTAAAAAAACTTTTAAAAATGGGAGGAATTTAAACAAGAGATTATCTCGTAACCTTCCAATCACTCCTTAATTGAGAAGCAAAAAACCTACCCCTCCCCTCCCATCTCCAAAATTTCACCATCCAATCAAAACCTAAGAATCTCAGAGTAATACTATTCCATTCAAACAAAACCGTGCATATTAATCAAACCACCAAGTAGCACTCCTCTGTACAAACCACTACACACCATTAACTCCAACGATAAAAGAAAAAAATGGCATAAGTCCAATAAAGTCCATAACACAGAACACCTCCTAAGTCCAATGAAGTCAAGTCAGTGAAAAGCTTTAACATTCTAAATCCTTGGTTAATTAAGCCAAAAGCAACATCAAAATTATAATTTACTTTAATTTCTGTCCAAAGAAACTAAGTTTGGTTTGTGGAATCATTCATAACGCCAACGTCACACTGAATATAATTGAATCTCCGTTGCCCCCAAGTTCAATTTGACGGCAGCAAAGTCCAAACACAAAAGTTGAAACAGAAGCGCTTTTATTTATAATCAGAAACGAACCTGTGGTTGGGGTCATCGTCGGCGGGCCGCGACGCAGCTCGGCACCGACCCATTCTCCCAAACCCTCCCTCTGAAACGTTGCCGCCAAACCCTTCTTGTATGGTTTATGTGAAATGAAATGGCTTTTATCTACTGCACAGGACTTGAAAATCAAGTTCATTCAATTCATCAGTGAATATATATTTTGATCTATAATAATGGTATTTTATATGGGACATAAGAAAATAAAACATCTTTTAGTTTTGGATTTAAAAAACTTATTTTATATAATTTAATGTTAAAAATATGTTTTTAATATATATATATATATATATATATATATATATATATAAAATATACAATATACTCGACCAAATTTGAATAATGACAATTCTGAGAAACTAATTAATTTCTTAAAAATTAAAATATAAAAAAATTAACACGTTCAAAAATTAAGTTGTACATACCAAAAAAAAACTAAGTTGTACAAAATAAAATTTAACAAATTAAAAGTAAATAAATTATTTTTTATCAAATTATACACCTATGTTTTAATTAATAGCATTAAATTTATTAATAATTTACATATTGTAAAAATATTATTACTCTCTTTTTATCAAATAAATTAATATAAATGAAAAAGAAAGTTATAATTAATTATCTTCTCTTACGAGAGAAAGAGAAAGTTTTAAAATAATTATTAATTTTTTAAAAAACTACTTTATAAAAAATTAATAGAATAAGTAATAGATATTTTGTCAAAATATAATAAAAATAAAAGTTAACATTTAGTTGATGTTACATGATTTGGTTAAATAATCAACAATTTGGAGTGAAATTGGAATCAGTACCTTACCACCCTTACTTTTTTTTATTAAACAACTCAAGCAATGTTCCTTATGCCTTCAGGACATTGAAGTTTGTGATAGCTAGCTTCCTTATACATTTTGGTCGAACTTAAAATTTTACAAAGTTTTAGAGAAAATCCTCTGCATTCCCATTGCCACGTCACAAGAGGATGATGCCCGAGAGAATCATAGGTGTCAGTGTTGATTCTTCTGGAAAGCCAGCTTTGAGAATGGCCATGCAAATGAGGGAGCAGCATATCCCAAGGGACAAGCCCACCAGCAACATTTGCACTGCTCATGTAACACCCTGATTTGGTCTAATCAAATTTCAGTTTTTTCACTAGTGTTGCCCTTTGGAGAGAAAAATGATTTTTCATTTCTTAATTTTCAATTAATGTTATTATTTCAATTTAGTTTTGTTTACCTTTTCAAAGAAAACATCAATTTTATTTTTTTAATAATTAAAAAATAAATATTGATCTTTACATGATATAATTATCATCTCTTACAAAAATGACACTTAAAGTAATGTGGCAAAAACATATTATCTTATTTTAGAAAAAAAAATTTATTTTTATCATATTTTGACAAAATAATTTCAGGAAAAAAATTTACAAAAAAAAACTAAAATAAACTATTCACGGTTAAAATATTTAAAATATTTGTATCTATTGACAAAATCCTCTAAGATAGAATTAAGTTACAGTCGAACACTTGCATCATGACAACTTTTCTTAGACATATTCAAGCAACAAGCTATATATCACTTGTTTTTACCATATAACATGTACTGAATATGGCCTTACTCAGTCCTACTCGTAGGAAATGGTAACAGGGTATCCCTTCGGCCTAATATGACCGAACACCCCTTATCAGATTAGGAGGTAATTAACCCAATTGAGGATAATAATCAGAATATTACTTACTTTAATTAAAAGGCCAAAACCAAGGCTGACTCAACAAGCCCATAACAATGCCTATAAAAGAAAGGTAAGAAGTACAGGTAATTGATTGACTTTTAATTATTAAAATAGTATTTGCTGCTCAAAACCGAGATCTGACTTCAGCATTGGAGTGCCTTTTGCAGGTACCCTCCCCACGTCATCTACATACAGAAGGATGTCATTCTACCTGGACAGAAGGACGTCAATCTACGTACACGAGGTCGCACACGGGTCAAAATAAACCTAATTACTATAGTACGAGGTAAGCAACTAGGGTCGTTTCTCAAAGAATCACAAGGTCAAATTAATCTATTTAGAGAGTATATAAATATGAAACAGAAAAGAGAGGAGAGGAGCCAAAAAATTAAAATTCCAAATTCAAAATTCAAAAATTTCGTTCATCACTTTGTTATTTTTTTTTTTGCTATGAAAACGGCTTCTTTTTGGTTCATGGCCTTAAGGACAATTGTAGTCTTGGATGTTAGCTTCAAAACTCCACTGAAATGGGCTTAATCGAATGTCTGTGGACTGAGATATGGCCCAAATACTGCACCTTACTCAGGATCCGCGACTATAGCGTTTTGACTTTTTCCAGACCCAGTTTCAGCTTCTTATCATCAAAATTGGTTTCTGACCTCTTCATAGGAATTGTGCACCTTTCTCTTAGCTTTCCTACAAATCAAGAATCACAATGAAAGGAGTTCTACAACTCAAGATATGGTCCCGAAACCAAAATAGTATCAGAATTTGCCAAATACTGAAAAAATTAAATAAAATTCAAACATTATAAAATGATCCAATTCAACCAATTAGGCACAAAAGAGGATTAATGAGATAGGAATGAGAGAAAATAATGTTATAAAAATTCAATTGATCAAATTTTCCCATACTTAGCTCTTGCATGTCCTCATGTAAGACATAATCAAGCAAATAAAAACATGTAACCTAAAAAATCATAGAATAATCCAAACAAATAAACAAATTCTCCAATGAATCCTTAGAAGTGCTGAACTTAGGGACACAAGATCAAATAAAGCATCAAGAGTTCTACAACAATCAAACATCCAACTCCCAACCTCTCAAAAATGCAAGCCAAGCAATATCATTCAAAGTGTATAGATTAAGCATGAAAGATCTCACAAGATAGTGTATACAACTCAACTCTCAAGTGTATGGTTCAAAGTGTTTCACTCAAGTCACCTCAAAAGACAATGCATTACCATAAGCTTGTTAATCTTCTACTTCTGTAGTAGGACAGCTCCAGGCTGAGATGAGGGAAATGCAACAGGCCAGAGAGAGATATGCTCTTGAGATGTCGGCCAATGAGGGAAATGCAACAGGCCAGAGAGAGATATGCTCTTGAGATGTTGGCCTTAAGGAGGGAGAACGCTAACTTGAGGGAGGAAATTAAAACCCATATACCCTCTCAGACTACCCCGTTCGCTCAAGAGCAGGGAGAGTTCTCGGCATTGCAAGGAAAGCCTAAGGTAATTCCACAAGTTGGAACCCCTACTGAACAGGATGATGTCTCGTGTCGAAGCCCTTTTATTCAACCTATCCTGGAGGCCAAATTACTTGATAACTGGAGAGGTTTAAAGTTAGAGAAGTACGATGGAACGTCTGACCCAAGAGAACACTTGGATATTTCCATAACCTAAGTTGGTATGTATACGGAAAACAAGGCCTTATGGTGCATAATTTTCCCCACTTCCCTTTGAGGACCAGCTCTTAGTTGGTTCACCCGACTCTCCCCTTCCTCCATTGACTCTTTCGCAACCCATACACAACGATTCAATCTACAGTTCGCCACAAGCTGACCTAACCCCCTGACATCCCTGGCGCTCGTCAACATTCGCCAGGAGAAACACTTATAGCGTTCATGGAACGCTTTAGCAAAGTAACCCTTTCTATCCACAATTTGGAACCAGCCGTGGCCATGCACCACCTCACAACGACCCTTAGACCAGGATCTTTCGTTAATAGCATATGTAAGAAACCACCCATGGACCTAGACGAATTAAGGAATTGGGCAGCCAAATATATGCAAATGGAGGAGTTAACTGAATACTAGAACCAAGTCCGGATAGATCATAGGGGTCCAATGCAAGAGAGGCGGACAAAAAAGAAACTTTCAAGTCTCGACAAGAAAACAAAGCTAGAAGAAATGATGTTGAGAGGTCGCCTAGAGGTCCCAAGTATCCTTCATATACTACTCTCAACACCAACCAGTCTAGGGTACTTGACTAAGCTCTCGTGACTGAAATATTGAGCATGCCCAGGCATGCTAATACCCCCCTCAGGCAGACAAAAGCAAATCTTATCGATATCATCGCAATAGGGGCACACCACAGAAGAGTGCACGGCCCTAAAGGATAAAATCGAAGATCTGATGAAGGAAGGGTATTTCAAGGATTTGTGCAAACAAATCCTACTGGTCATACTGAAAGAAGTAGAGATCGATATCCCCACTCCTAAAGAAGGCATGGACAACGGAGCTAGTCAAGAGAACCTCCTGTGAAACGATATGAGGAACGAGAGAAATACCTGAAGCGGGTTATTAACACCATATCCAATAGCTTTGCAGGTGGAGGACCCACCAATTCGGCCAGAAAGAGACATCTGAGACAAGTCTGCTCTGTTAACAATATATCGCTGGGTAGTAGAATCCAGATTCCCCCCATCACATTCACTGACAACGACTTTCAGGGGATAGATCTAGTGCAAGATGACCCTATGGTTATAAGTGTGGACATCCTCAATTGCACTATCAGGAAAACACTAATTGACCAGGGGAGCTCGACCGATATCCTCTACTGGAACACATTCAAACAACTGGTGATACTAGAAGATGAACTCAGAGAGTACCATGAACCACTGGTCAGTTTTTCTGGGGAACGAGTAGAGACCCATGGTTATATCGACCTGTACACATCATTTGGGTCTGAAAATGAAGGAAAACGCATCAAGGTCACTTACCTGGTGGTGCACGCGAATACTTTGTACAACATACTACTCGGTCGACCATCACTTAATAAATTGAAAGCCATAGTGTCTACTCCTCACCTGGCTATGAAATTTCCATCAGAAAGGGGCCGGATTGTTACAGTCCATGCTGACCAAAAGACGGCCAGAGAATGCTATTTTGCAAGCTTGCACTTAAAACCATTCTAGGGGTACAAACGAGACGTTAATATTGTCTTCCCAGAGTTGACAAGGGATGTCGGGTCGAGCCTAGGAAAAATAAGCAACCCTTCCAGTTGGGACTGAAGCCTGAACAAATCACTTATCTTGGCATTGGGTTATCCGCACAAGAAAGGCAGAACGTTCAGAAAGTCTTGCTGCGAAATGCTGATTTATTTGCCTAGACAGCGTCTGACATGCCTGGTATAGACCCAGAATTTCTCTGTCATCATCTCTTGGTGTATAAGGGAGCCAAGCCGATAGCACAGAAAAAGAGAAAAATCAGAGGTGATAGAGCGAAAGCAGTCAAAGAGGAGACCAATAAGCTGCTACAGGCCGGCTTTATCCGAGAAGTAAGATACTCCACCTGGTTGGCCAATGTAGTCATGGTCAAGAAGGCTAACGGGAAATGGCGAATGTGCACTGACTTCACGGACCTCAACAAGGCATGCCCAAAAGACGCCTATCCTCTTCCAAACATTGACACATTAGTGGACGGTGCAGCTGGTCACAAGATACTCAACTTCTTGGACGCTTACTCTGGATACAATTAGATCCGGATGTATCCTCCGGACGAGGAAAAGACGGCATTCATCATGGGCTCGACAAATTTCTGTTACCAAGTGATGCCCTTCAGCTTGAAAAACACAGGGGCAACATATCAGAGGCTAATGAATAAAATTTTTGAAAAACAAATAGAGAAATACATGGAAGTATACGTTGACGACATGGTGGTCAAATCCATTTCCTCGGAGCAACATCTCGTTCATCTAAAGGAGGTATTCGGCAAAGCCAAGCAACATGGGATGCGGTTTAATCCTGAAAAGTGCACATTCGGAGTAACCGATGGCAAGCTCCTTGAATTCATGCTCTGAAAGAGGGATCCAGGAAAATCCTGACAAGTACCAAGCCGTCATTGAAATGACCAGTCCTCAGAATGTCAAGGAGGTGCAAAGACTTGTCGACCGGATTGCTGCCCTCGCCAGATTTCTGCTCATTATGACAAACAGGTCTCAGCCGTTTATTGATTTGGTCAAGAAATCGCAAAACTTCACTTGGTCCGATGAATGCGAAGCCGCCTTTCTCCAGTATAAAAATGTCTTAACTGCACCACCTGTGTTGATAAAACCAAAACCCGAACAGGATATAATTATTTACTTGGTTGTATCAGAAAATACAATCAGCTCGGTCTTATTACAAGAAACACCTGAACCGACTCCAGTATACTGCATTAACTGAACGCTCCAAAACCCAATATCAGTTGATGAAGAAGATAGTGCTGGCTCTAGTTCACACAGCTCATCAGCTAAGACATTACTTCCAAAGCCATCGGGTTATCATACGCACCGACTACCCAATGGCCAAAATTTTGAGAAAACTGGAGTTAGTTGGTCGGTTAATGGCATGGACAATTTGTAACACCTTATAATTGTAATTTCTAAATAAAATGAGTTTCATAAAAATGTTAACAAAATAGAGGTTTTCATTCAATAGTAGTTCAAAAACTCAATTTCATAAAGTGGTTCTTAAAGAAAATGATTACAAGTTTGTTTCATAGCTTGCTACAGGACTCAAATATACATGAAAATTTCCAAAATAACTTCTAAGTCCTATAGCAGTGTCATCCATCCTGCCTTCAGGGGGCCCAGTGCTGATCGTCTTAGTTACCTAAAAAATAAGTGTAAGGGTGAGTCCTCTACTCTAGCACAAGCACACAAATAAGCATAAGACTTACCTGAACTAACTCACTCAAGGCACACACATCAATCACAGGCAGGTGCGCTCATTGCACTGACAACCAATTACAAATACATGTATTTACACAAACACACATGCGCTCACTGCACGCAGTCACGCTCACCGTGGCACTGTGATAACAGATTCCTGACGCCCTCAACCTCAAGGACTTACTTAGTTATGCTATGGATGGTCGCCCGAATAGCTCCTGCTCTACGGATACAACATGTGTGGTATTGAGCCCCTCAGGCAAAGGTGTTAGTCAGAGGCCAAGTCAGGAGGAGAGTGTGTGGCCTGTGGTGCACCCACGCTCACTGTTGGTGTCACCACTACCCTCTCTTCCCCAAGGTATTACTACCGCCCCCATCTTCCACACCCCAGTGTATCTCTAAACCATTCATAGTTCCAACACCCAAACACATCATCATTCATTCAACATGCCATCCACACTCATTTTCAACCATTCACATTATTCAAATTGCAATCAAGGGCATGTTGACACAATTTCATTCATATTACAACCAACCATTTCATCGCAATCGTCATACATTATGCTCAACTTATTCACAATCACATTTCTATCATACACACATCATTTCCTTGCATCCAATGGCAACTAACACAAGCACATCACTCAATTTCACACAATATGCTAGTGGTCGGGCACCTCCGGACTCAACCCAATTCGTACAATTCATCAATACACATAACCTCATCCTATATTTCTATCACATTACTATATTCATTCAAATAAACTCATTCCTAACAAAGATAACTAGAGTAAAGTACTCCCCTTACCTCAAAAACGAAAACCCGACACGAAACGTTGATGGAATCGCCTCCTTACACGGATTTTGTCCCTAAAACACACAGAAATCCCAAGGAAACTTAGGGAAAACCTTGGAAAATGAAGGAGAGGGACGAAAACTGAAACCCTAACCTTAGAACTTACCTCCAAGAGCTCTAAACACTCCCCCAATCCTCAATCTAGCTTCCAATCAGTCTTGGAGGGGTCCCAAACGGTCGAAATAGGCTGGGTGGAGGGAATAGTGGAAGGAGAGAGAGGGAAATCACGAAAAATAACCCTATCCTCGAACCCTAACCCTTCAAATACCCCTCTGATCGCGACACTCTCGCTATAGCGAGATATTCTCGCTGCAGTGAGGGGACCTCGCTGCAGCAACACACCCTCTCGCTACAGCAAAAAATAGAGAAAATTGCACTTTGGTTTCTGCAGAATCTCGCTGCAGTGAGAACCTCTCGCTACAGCGAGACTGTATCCAGAAATGCACCCTAAACTGTCGCTCTGTCGCTATAGCGAGACGTCTCTCGCTACAGCGAGAAGGCGACAGTCGCAAGCCTTCCTCCAAGGGAACTCTCACTACAGCGAGATTGCCCTGCACCAGGACTTAACCTATTTCTCCCAGTCCCATTTTCAGCCATAATCCAATGCATACAGGCTTATATGCACATATACACACATCATCGCACCCACACTTATTCACATTTACACCAAGCCACCACCAATATACAAACACACACACAATATATATATATAACAAATATACGATTAATTAGTAATACAAAACTCGGGGCGTTACACAATCGAGCTATCCCAATTTGATATCCACTTTGAAAACCGGTGCCCTTTTAAAGCTCAGGTGCTTGCAGATTTCGTCAATGAGTTCACCACCCAGAGGCAGACTAGCACAGAGATGTGGAACCTGCATGTAGATGGATCGTCAAACCGACAAGGTTGTGGCGCAGGAATTAGACTAGAAGGACCGAACACCGTAATGATTGAACAGTTCATTCGGTTTGGATTCAAAGCATCTAATAATTAGTCCGAATATGAGGCACTGCTAGCCGGGCTTAAGCTGGCAAAAGAAATTGGAGTCAAATGCATCACTTGTTGGAGTGATTCTAAGGTAGTGGCCGAACAGGTCAATGGAACTTTTCAGGTGAAAGACTCGGTTATGCTCCAATACTACCAAGAATTCAAGAATATGGAAGAGGAATTTGATGAGGTTCATGTTCGTTACACACCGAGGACCATGAATAAACAAGCTGATAAGCTTGCTAGGCTAGCTAGCCAAAGGAAACCGGAGCAATTGCAAAGCATGATTCATCAGGAGATCAATAAACCCAGCATTTCTAAACAAGTGTATGGACATAGAAAATATGCCTCAGAATTGGATGACCTCAATTGTCCAGTATCTTACCGACAGTAACCTGCCAAATGATCCGGCCTCGGCTAGGAAAATAAGAATGCAAGCAGCTAAGTACACCATTCCTGGTAAAGAACTATATAAAAGAGGAATTTCAACACCCATGTTGAAATGTTTTGATGAGGATCACGCCAGTTATGTAATGAGAGAAATTCATGAAGGCATTTGTGGTACCCACTCGGGTGGACGAACCATGGCAACTAAGATTCTGAGAGCCGGATACTTTTGGCCGACACTATCCAAAGACTGCGACATCTTTGTAAGGAAATGTATTCCCTGTCAACAACATAGTCCTCACATACACCAACATGCCAACACCCTTCATCCCATCAGTGTTCTCGGCCCTTTGCCATTTGGGGAATGGACCTTCTCGGTCCTTTTCCCCTAGCAAAAGGACAGTGTAAATTCCTGATTATCGTCGTGGATTACTTTACTAAATGGATTGAAGCAGAGCCACTCGCCACCATCACGGCTAACAATGTACAAAAGTTCACCTGAAAAAATATTATCACACGATTCGGTCTCCTTCATGCCCTGATCACAGACAATGGGCTACAATTCACAGACTGGCAATTCAACGAATTCTTGGAAGGGTTGCACATCAAACACAAGGTTACATCTGTTAAACATCCTCAATCCAATGGACAGGCCGAGGTTGCGAATAAGGTCGTCCTACATGAACTTAAGAGACGATTAGATTTGGCAAAAGGAGAATAGGCAGAAAAGTTGCCCGAGATCTTATGGGCTTATTGGTGTACGCCACAAACAATCACAAAAGAAATGCCTTTTTGGTTGACCTATGGTATTGATGCCATGGTGCCGGTCGAGATTGGAGAGCCATCATTTTGAAGACAACAATTTGAGGAATCGGCAAACGGTGAATCCCTTGCCGTCAACCTAGATTTATTGGATGAAGTACGTGGTCAAGCAGCGATAGTGGCCGAAGCTAGCAAAAGGATAATGGCAAGGAAGTTCAATTCAAAAATTAATCCAAAAAAATTCTATGTTGATGACCTGGTATGGTGAGTAACAGGGGAAGCACATCGGGACCGACGAGAAGGGAAATTGGCTGCTAATTTGTTAGAAAATGTCTTTATTTCAACCTTCGTTTTCTGCCTTTCAAGAGCCAAGGCCTCTTCCATTTTGCAGGATTTAGCTCTGAGAGCTTCCTCTATCTCCAATGACTTTTCCCTTAAAGCCTCCTTCATCTCGGCCTCCTTAGCCCTTAGAGCTGCTCGGTGCTCTGAAGCCGACGCTCTGTTATACTGTAATGTTCTTTAAGTTGAGCGACCTTGATCTCCAGAGCCTTGTTGGTCTAGGCAAGGGCAGCTTGGATCTCTTTACTCTCTTGCATAGCCCTTTGAACCTTCTCCAACTCCAACAGGGATTCCAACGCCAGCCTTCGGAGCATCACCATGGCTCGGGCTTGAAGCTCGGCATAGCATTGCCACAAAGACTTGTGGTTTAAATTGTTGACAATGTCCCTGTCCAAATCAGAGACTAAATTGGGGGCAACCACTCATCCAGCCCAAACCCCGTCGGCTAGGAAGGAGTCGGATAGAACCGCTGGGGGAATCATGGAGTTTGAAGAGCTACTCGCCCCAGCCGTCCCAGCAACTCAGGCTTGCTTTCGTGCCCCATCAGCACTAGTCAGCTGGACCGACTGGGAGTGTTTCCGTTTCTTCTCCTTCTCCCCTGCTTTCTCCTTGCCCTTCTCCTTTCACTTCTTCAGTTGCTCTTCTGCAAGGACAAGGTCTTGGGGTGGAGGACGTGGCTCAGTTACCTCGGGAACATGGTCAAGGGGGGTGTCGGTGATCTTCAACTGGTGTATCACCTGGAGTCCGCCTTCTTAGACCATGATGGTAGGTCGACATGTTTACCCCTTTCTACGCCATTAAACCTACAACAAAAACATAGAGTCAAATCAATACAATTTGATTCAAAAATATAACAAACTATAAAAACGAACCATACCATCCATGTCCAGACGTGGATGAGGGGACTTCTGTAAGAGAATGAGAGCTCGGGCAGAAAGCTCTCTGGGAAGAGACTTTAAGTATTCCAAGGCTGACACCTCGATAGCCGATAACATGTCCTCGGGTAAAATGTCATACCGACGAGGTACCCGAGTCCAGTGGAAGGGGAAAAAGTGTGTTATCTTCGCTATCAAAAAAGTAATTTCTACCTACAAAGTGCACGGTTACCTTGAAGTAACCGGTCTTAAAACCCTTGAAAGATGAAGTATAAAGCTTGAATAATGGCAATTCAGGTTGCCTTATTAAGGATACCCACCTTACTAAATCTAAAGGACGAGTACAAAAGAAATGAAGAAATAAACCTACACTAGGTTCTATGTAATGAAATTTACATAAGATTCTAAAGGCTTGTATAGCCGCCACCCATTCGGATGAAGTTGTGTCGGCGCTACATTTAAAACCTTCAACACTCCCATTTGGAAGTTGTCAAAGGGTAACTTTATACCTAATTCCCTAAACATGTACTCATATACTAAGAAGGTGTCGGCCATTCTAACACCTCCTAGGAACACTAGATCAGGATTGCAGGAGTCGTTCCCTTAGTAAGTGTCAATCGTTATTGGATAGGGAGTAGAAAACTCCCATAATAAAATATCGCAGTGATTTACAAAAGATTGAAGGTCTCAGTTCCTTTGAAAGCGAGAGAAGTAGGCGGCCACCTCCCCATGGAGCCACTCGTATCCAGGAACTGTACAAGAAGAGAATACTGGTCTTTCTCTAGGGGGGCTGGCATTCAGTAACGACTGAGTAGATTTAGAGTCGTCGGCCGCACCCGATGGTTCGACACCAACACTGCCTTCCCTAACTACCCGTTCTACTTCATCATCTGCCCTACTCGGTCTTGAAGAAACCTCACCCTCTTCGGTTCTTCTAATGCTATTAACCTCAACAGTGTTCGGCCCCGACGAATCAGATAAAGAGTCCTCCCACTCTAAGGATTCGGTCATTGCAGACTAAGGAAAAAATAAATGAATGACTAAAGCGTACCTTATTATAGTAGTCGGTTCAGAGGAAAAGAAGAAAGCTCTTGGCAAGCAAACACCCCAATACCCTCTCGGTTTAGAGCAGTAGTATGCCTCTCGGTTCAGAACAAAAGTGACAAATTGAAGCCTGGACCACCACGTATTTATACAGTACATGGTGTCGGGAAAGTGAAAGGTCGCACTCCCTCTGGATCGTCAGATCTTTTCCAGATCTATGGCTCAGATCAGGCACCCTTTCATTTTAGACACACACTACGTGGAAACCCTAAAAATTGAAACCCTAAAGGCCACGAACCCTGATATAACCAAAATCTTTATTTAATTATTTACTATTTTATTTTCTATTTTATTTTTGACCTTATAATTTTCTTCATGATTACACCCCTCGGCCTATTCACCTTTTTTGTTAAACCGAATACCCTCTCGGTTTACTGGCCTTCCCTTAAACTGAATACTTTCTTTATATACTGGCCACTTGAGAAACCTAGTACCTTCTCGGTATACCTACTTTCTCTTAAAATTGAGTACTTCCTCACCTACATACCCTTGGTGTTTGTATCATTGTTATTAAGCCCTCACTTCGTACCTCTTCGGGCTTAGGGGACTAGTGTATTGGATATGGTCTTACTCGGTCCTACTCGTAGGAAAAGGTAATTGAGTACCCCTTCGACCTAATATAACCGAACACCCCTTGTCAGATTAGGAGGTAATTAACCCAATTGAGGGTAATAATCAAAATATTACTTACTTTAATTAAAGGGCAAAAACTAAGTCTGATTCAGCAAGCTCATTAGCCCATAACAATGCCTATAAAAGAAAGATAGGAAGTACAAGTAATTGATTGACTTTTAATTACTAAAATAGTATTTACTGCTCAGAACCGAGATTTGACTTCAACATCGGAGTGCCTTTTGCAGGTACCCTCCCCATGTCATCTACGTACAGAAGGACGTCATCCTACCCAGACAAAGGTTAGAAGATTAGTGTTTCCCAAACAGGAACATAACACATACCATCCAACACCATCAAGAGACATAGAGAAGGCAAAATGAAAGGATGTAAACAAGACAAACTTCCTTTAATGAAATAAAAATATATTTTTTAACTTATTGAAATTATATAATATTAGATATTTAATGTATAATATTATGCAATAGCAGAACTTGACCAAATTCTTTTTTATACTCAAAGAAGGTTAAAACATTAAGTGATATACTCAATAGGTTATCTAATTACTATATATAAGTAAGGGTAAAATGAAATATAAAAAAAAAAATTGATATAAAAATAAGTGTAAATTATAATATAAAATTTATCTTTGCATAAAGTATTATTTTGCAATTTTTTTCAAATGCTTAAAGTCATTAATAATTGAATCAAAAGTGAAGTTTTTAATTTTTTTTCAATATAAATAAGGGTGAGAAAGTTATAACACTATTTTTTTAATTGTCTGGTTGTTATTAATTATGGTTGATTTGTGTTTTAATTTGAAATTTTGAGTAATGCATGTTATAAGGAGTCTCACTCAAACGAGATTGAGCGTTCTGAACTAGGAGATTCCAGAGTATTTTTTCTTAAACAAGATAGGATAGAGTTGCTCAAATTATCCTCTCACCTAGGTGGGAAGCAGACTCACAACTATCCACCCAGAAAACTTGCATTACAATCCAAGTTTCATTTTCTCTCATTTCTCTCTGAACTAACACAGCCAAAGAGAGGTGAAGTTGTTGGAAAGACAACTACACATCCAAGGAATATCATCTGAGACTCATATCTTCTTCCCACCTTGATCTAATAGGAACGACAGGTTCGTGATATTAAATAAGCGCTCCCAGGAGGTAATCTATGTCTTTTATTATTATTTTTTTATTCCTTTCATTTATTTTGATTTTTTTTGTCTATTTATTTATTTATTTCTATTTTTTTTTAGTATGCAGAATAAGCATATTAGAAGCTCAGAAGAGCTGAGTTGATCATTCTTATGCACACACTTTGAGCTTTGATCCAAAAGCATGTATTCAGCACATGCACGGCCATGCATTTAGTCGCAGTTGTGAAAGAAAGCTCTATATTATAAGCATGAGCATGCTTAAGGTTTTAGCATGGTCATGCTTCTCTACCAGAAGTTATTATGCTCAGACTTATTAGGAAATTTCCTTCCTCTCTATTTTTAATTGTCCTCTTTGCATGCATATAATTTTTTTTTCAAACATTGAGAATAATGTTTTGCTTTATATACAGGGAAGTGGCTCCCAATCATATGATTGTTATTGCATGTTCTTAAGTAAAGTGTCTGTGCCATTTTTTTATGATAATTTGAAACTTTTTTTTCTCATGGAACCCAATTTTTTCAAATAGAAGAGCATGTTAAGTGATTATTATTGGTATTATATTTTTATTTGAAAACTAATAATTAGCTAAGTTTCTTACTTTTTTGCTCTACATTAAACTTGAACCAACAAATGTGAGTTTTGAGCCTTAAAAGGGATATTTATCCTAATTTAATTAATTGTACTCATTTCCTTATTATTTTGTGTGATTATCTCCTTAGGATTTGTGCTCTAGAACCTTACTTGTAATCGACTTGATACTACTCTTTTTTATTGCATGTTTTAATATGATTGAGGCATAATAAGATTTTTATTCTTGGTCTTCAACATGTTTGAGATAAAGATACAACTAGTTGCCCACTTTGAGCCTTATTGATTTTCTTGGTCCCTTGCATTAAATTTATAAAATATTTTTATGACCTTGAGTTTATGAATGGAGCAACTGAGTTGTTGAATTATTTGATAAATTCTCCTCCATATCTCATGTGCAAAAAGAAAGAAAGTATGAAAAAAAATGAAAAATAGAAAAAAGAAAAGTAAAATGGTTATGTATGAATGAAGGAGAGAGGAGTAAAGATATTGATTGTATATAAAAATATAAAAATTACTTCAAGTGCTTCATTTGTAAACTTAGGGAATGTTTGTAATTTTTATAATTTATTACCTCTTTGTATATTCCTTTCTTTCATTTATCTCACCTCAATTATTATAACCCTTTAGCCACATTACAACCTGAAGAAGATCTTATGATTTTTACTTGCATTTAATTTATTAGTGAAGAGTCAGTTTATAGTCAAGCCTATAGAAGTACACTTTTCTTTAGAGGAACTGAGTGATGTCATTTTATCCCTAAACACTTAGTAAAAGAGGAAAGTAGAGTATCTTAGTTTGATATTTGAGTGAAAAGTTAGGGAATATAAGATTCAAATTGGGAAACCTCTTGATTACTTATGCTTAGTGATATTACTCTTTTTGCTCTTTTTATCTTATTATCTTAGGTTCCTTGTTGTGGTAGTGTGTTTCAAGTTATTATATTATTCTTTTAACCAGCACTTTGCTTGAGGACAAGCAAAAAGATAAGGATAGAAGAGTTGATAAGTCTGTATTTAGGCCTTTTTTTACAGCCCATATATGTATGTTTAGCCTTTATTTTATTTGAGTTTTACGTTGATTTATATGTTAATTATGCATTTTAGTATAAAGAAGACAAAGTGAATTTTGGGTGCTTTTAAGCCCAAATTGATGAAAAATCAGAGCTTCCCAGCAGTCAGCATGTTCAGACCTTTTCAACAAGCATGAGAGTCCTTCGAGTCCATGTACGGTCGTACTTAGAGCCTTGCACAGCTGTGCTCATCTGCACAAAGCTTAATTATGAAAATTTTTTAGGGTTTTCAAACCCTATAAAAGAGAGACCTCAGGCATCCTATTCTACACCCTGACCTTTGATACACCATTGAACTCATTTGTCTTACACGAGATCTTTAGTATACTCTTAGCTAGACTTAGAGCTTCGAGTGATCGTACTTGAAGATCGAGAACTCATCTTATACTCTAATTTGTTTTTCTATGTGGTTTTGTTTATGATTATTTTAGTTATTTTCTTTAGCATGAGTAACTACGTCCATAGCTAGGACTATAGGAATTATTGTTCATGAATTTATGGGATTTTGAAGTTTGCATCTATGTTTAATTTCTGTATATGGTTAGTGCTTATCATATTGCGCACAATTGTATAATCCTAATTAATTATATTGTTAGGCGACCTTACCTTCATTAATTAATAGATTTATAGAATAAAATGAGACAAAGGATTAGGTAGTCTAAATTAATTTTTCTCTTTCGATCATTATTAAATTAACAAGTTCATAAATGTTGTATGTTTTTTTGAATTAATATCTTGTATGACCATTGTAGATGTTAGTTTAGAGAAAAGATATTAATATTATATGACTATTGGGTATTAATAGTAATTGTATGAATGATTGGTAGTCACAATGAAATAGAATTTATAATTAAACAGAAAAATAACATAAAGAATTTAATGAGAAAACTCATATACCCTAAGTTTTTCTTTGATAAGTTCAACCAAGACGTGCATCATATTCTTTATTCTTAATTTGATAATTGATTTTATAAATTTTTATTTTAATTAATCTCATATCCTTTAAGTTCAAACAATTGAATTAAAAACTTCTTAGTAATTGAAAAGCAATCATTGTAAAATAATAATTCAGAAACTTAATTTAAGAACTCTTTATTATTTCTCGACGGGTATACTTGTCCACCAAATGCATAACAAGAAAAATAGATTAATACCTCACGAGAAAACATTTGTTAGTTATATAAGGCTCATATGAGTAACATACATCCAATGTATGAAAGCAGAACTTCATGGTATGTCAGCATATATAATTGCAAAAGATTCTAGACACCAATGACAATAGGTGTTACCCCAATTGCAATAACTTACAATGAACATGTATAAAGTGTAGACTCTTGTTGGGTAGGAAAACTTGGATCTAGTTGAAAAAAATAACAAATTATGAGTATTTCCTTAGCAATAGAAAATACTAAACCCTAAGAGTTTGTTTGATTTAGTTTTGCTTTTCAGTTTTTAAAAATTACATTTTAAAACAATTTTATAGAACTATTTATAAGAAGAGAATGAAAATAAAATTTTTTTGGTAGTTTAATTTTTAAAACTATTTTTAAGATGAGAAAATAAGAAAACTTGTTTGATAAATTTATTTTCAAAAACTAAAAAAAGAAAATGTGTTTGATTTTATTTACATATATATATTTGATATTTAATTTTAGTATTTTTTTTTATTTAATTCAATATATTTTTATATTTAAAAGAAAATATAAAAATAAAAAATTATTAAAACAAAGTCGTAAAGTTGCTAGTGCGAGCCAGGAAGACGTGAAGATGCTGAAAGGTTGCTAGTGTAGCGTAGGGAGATGTGAGAATGTTGTGAAATTTTAACCCACTTCATTTATTTTTTTTATTTAATTAATTTATTTACAAAAATGTCATTAATGAGAAATAAATTTTTCGCATCTTGCAAAATTTAAAAAGAGAAATCAAAATTTAAAAACAAAAACACTTTAGAAGTTGTTCTATATTTTAGTTTTAAAAATTGAAAATAAAAACTTGTTTTTCAAAATAATTTTTAAAATTTAAATTAACAAACAAATTTTGAAGTTTTTAAATTTTAAAAACTGAAAACTCTTTTTAAGAAGGGGGAAACAAACAGCCCCTAAGTTACTCCAAATCAATACCTTAGCAATGTCTTTTCCCATGTGGCCAAGTATTTCCTTGTTTTATATTTTTCTGACTTGACTAATTTGAAAAGGCTAGACTCAACATTGTCTTCTATGATATCAAGTCGTACAACTGAAATTTATTGAAAGCCAAGAGAACGAAAAGAAAAAAGAATAAAGCACCGAAATTTGAAATTTGGTGAAAAGAACCAAAATAGAAGATTGAATGGTGACACCTTTGTCAATCAAGTAGTTGTGTCATTTATTGAGGACTATGTAATCAGTAATTAGTGTGACAGCCAGATTTTCAACTTCACAAAGGAAGGCTTAAATATAGTTTGGTTACTATGGGAAATGTGGCTTAGTTTTTGGTTAAATTATGGCTACTTTATTTGTATAAATTTAATAACTCTTGCTTTCACTTTTCATGATATCTAGAAGAACCCTAAAGTTCTCGCGTGGGTATAATCAAGTGCAAGGATCAGTTGACAGTGGTCCAACACAAATTATTGTCTCTGAAAGATGAATGATTTTCCTTTTCTCAATCCTTTTGTTTTGTTTTTACCAAAACAATCAAAACTTTTAATCTGCCTTGATTTAGTAAAGATCAACGAGATTGAAATTGTTGGAACATGATTAACTTAAAAGAGTATCATAAGATAGCAAGTGATGAAATAGGAAACCATTCCACATATATATAAGTATAGAAAATTGCAATTAACATTAGGATTTTGTTAACTAGTATTTTATTAATACTATTTAAGGCAACAATTTTTATTAAAATTTACATTAGACAGTATTGGAAATTAAAAGATAAACACATTGCTATAATTTTTAAAGATACTGGTTAGTATTTCCTTTAGCCTTAACTATTGAGTTTATTAACATTGAAATTGTAAAAGGTGTTGACCCAAAGTTTGTGGATTTGAAATCTGTTGGTAGTCCTTCACTAATGATAATCAGCACTTTGAACTTTCGTTGAGGCTGAAGTCCCTTATTTCTCATCATTTAAAGCACATAACATTTTTCGTAATTACATATTGTGTTGTAATATATATACACATAGGCACCATCTTTTAGCTGCGAGATGGACCAAGTCGTGACATAGACTTCAAAACTACGAATTCAGTTTAACGATTATTGTGGTGGCAGCCAAGGAAGGAGGTAGTAATGATATAAAAGTATGCTCTTTTAAGGTGCTTCTGTTTGAATTTTGAAGCACATGGAGTTGTCGTCTTTTTCAAGTTTCGCATGCTTCCAATAGCAAATCATGTAAATAGAAGAAATGGTTTGAAGGGCAAGCAAAGAGTGGGAAAGAGAGAAGGAAAGAGGTTCAGTAAAAAATTCTTCAAATTAAGGAAATTAAAAAGGGAGAAGGAAAAAACTCAAACAAAATTTGTTTGAATAAACTTTTTTCTTTTCTCTTTCTAATTGTTCGATATAAAAATATGGTAATCAATTCAGTTGGTAAATTACAAAAATTAAAATTTAATGATTGAATTAGCCACTAATTACTTTGGTCTCAAAAATAAAATATGACCTTAAACAAATGCATATTGCTTGGATCTATACAATTTAGAAAGAATAGAAACTCGTCACCAACGATGGATGAAACGGCACAAGAATTAGCTTCCTGAGTTCTACATCCTTGCATGACATGAGTTCACTTTATATCTAATTAAAATTGGTAATTAAGTGGCCGAAATTACCTATGAAAGGTAATTATTATCAGTTTTAAAATAAAATATTTAGTTATAATCAAAATATTTTAAATTACTATTAGTTGAAATGGTTAAAGAGCTTACATGAGTGCACTCTGTATCCAACTAAAATGAGTAATTAAATTTTCTAAGTCTTTCAAGTTTGTTTAAGTAAAGGATATGAGGGGACAAATTTTTTATTTTAAATAATTTAAATTTTATATTTTTAAAATAAAATATATAAATTAGTATATTAATATAAATTTAAGATATTAATTATGTATTTATTATTATAAATGATATTAATTTTTAAATTAAAAATTACAAAATATATCACTTTCTCCTTTCCTTTTCTAAAAATCCTCTTTCAAAAATACTTCTAAAATATTAGTTAATTAAGATATTTTATTGCTTATTTGAAAGTTTATTAAAAAGATAATTTAATTTTTCTTTCACAATAATAGTCATTATTAGTATTAAAAAATTTATAATTTCTTATTATAAAAATTACTCAATATTTTAAATTTTAAAAGTTAAAAAATAATATAAGAATTGATGATTGATATTATATTAATTTATTCTAATAATTTTATTTAAACCCTAAAAAAATTTAAACACGGCCCTGATTTATTTGGAAAAATAAATACTATACTATTTATTTAGAACCTTAAAAATTAAATTAAATTAAATTTACATATTTTAAATCTTATGTTATCAAATAGGTCCCAAATGAGAAAAAATCGATCATTTAATTCAGTAATTATAAATCAAAATAAAACAAGTTATAAAAAGATTAAATAATAATATGAATGATTAATTTCAATAAATTTTTAAATTTTAATCTCATACAAGGAATATTAAAATAATTTTCTTTGTTCATTTAATTTTAAAGTATTAGCAAAATTAACATTATTTCCACATTGTTGAAGCATCTAACAATATTTTTAAATTCACAACATATACAATATTTTATTCTTAGAATCATATCATTTAAGAAGTATATTAATATTTATCCAATTAAATTTTATAAATATAATATTTAAAAATAATTAATTAAAATTATCAAACTCAAGTATTTGTTCTTTTATAGTGTGATTTTAAAAAAAAAATTATAAATTAGATTTATTAAAATTAAGTGATTAAATCGCTTATCATAATTAGGTCAATTCAAATAAAATAAAATTATTTTTACATTATATTTAATTTATTGATATATTTATAAAAACCATTGTTATTATTTTAAGTTTAATTATATTCTAAGACCCAAATTGACTTTACTATTTTTATGTTACACCATTCACATTTTTATTATTCTATTTAATATAGAAAAAATTACGTTAGTGGTATGTCCTAAATTTAGTAAAAATGTTATGTATAAAAAGTTTTAAGTTTTCTTGATAATATGATTAGTGTAAATAAAGTTTCAATATATTACCTATATACATAGAAATTAATATTAAAATATTTTAATTGAAAAGTGTACGAGTTTAGACTCACTTTAATTATTTATTTTTCTAATAGATTATGAGGATAAATTTATATGTAAATAAAATGAGTACTAAATTGTCATTACACTAAAGTAACTTTTTATTTATTAAAGATCTACGAATAGAAATGATAAAATTAGCTTTTATTTTTATTATTTTATAAATGTTGTAGTAAAGGTAACTATAAAAATAAAAATATAACTAAATAAATAAATTTAAATTACAAGTTTTGAAAATTTTAATATAGATAACTATAAAATCTTAGAAATACAATAAGGCCTTGTCTGAATAAACTCTTAAAAAAGTTCTTATAAAAAAATAATATAAAAATAAATAAAACTTATCTTATAAATTAAAAATAATATATACTTTTCTATTTTTAGAGAAATTTTGATAAGGTCTCTTATTTCTGTAAAACTATGTCAAATGTAGTCAAATATTCCATTTCTACTTGCTAGACTAACTATAGAGGATGTTCAAAGGGACTTCCCTCCTCCTCCTGTATGATTGTTGTTTTTCACATGATTGTTGCTTTATTTTCTTTTCCCGGCTGTTCAGTTTCTTTATACATATAAGGAAAAAATAAAAAGTTGGTAAAAAATAAATAAATAAAGTAGTAATTTAAGTGAATTAATATAAAAAATAAGGAAAAAAATGTTATGGGGGCACTTCTAATAAAAAAAATTACTTTTATTGATACATGCATGTATACAAATAATTAAGTTTAGACTTTTAATTATGAACTTAATTACAAAAATTAAGTCTAATAATTTAAAAAAATGCTAGCAACACATTCCTAGTTATTAATTAAAATTTATTAAAAATTATAAAAATTACATGAGTCTTACTCTTTTTCATTCTTAATTGAATATTTTTATCTTATATTTTTATAATTTTTAATAAATTTTAGTTAATAACTAGCAGTACATTAAAAAAAGTGTGTAAAAGACTATATTTCTAGCACTTTTCTAGTTTAAATAAAAAGAAGATGGTGGAAAAAAAAATTCAAAATGTGCATTGTGAGAATGATATAAACTATAACTTACTTAGCACCATTTATTATGATATTAAGTTTTAAGTTTTGAATTTTAAAAAACTGAAGCTACTTTTTAGTTTTATGATTTTTAATTTTTAATTTTTAAAAATAAATCTTAAAATCAAATTATGCTCGTTTTTTTCTATTTCTCAATTTAATTTTGATTGATGTTTGAATGATGGCAGTGATAAGGGGCAAGAGAGACAGAAGTGACACCGATAGCCATGTGAATTTATGGCAATCAAAATAATGATAGTGACAGTAGTGGCAATAGATATGATGATGGTAACGATTATGTTAATACTAGTAATAATAATGTGACAATGGTGATAGTATTGGTAGCAACAATAGTTATAATAATGACAAGGATGATAATTGTGATAGTGACAATAATTACCATAATGACTATAACAATGATGATTATTATGGTGGTAGTAGTGATGATGGTGGCAACAAAGACTACTTGTAGTGTCAGTCATAATGGTCCTTAGCTCATGGTGGGGGCTAGTGATGATTATATTAGTGACAATAGTTAATAATGATAAAAGATAAGAGCGACATGATATTGACAACAATAATGGTAGTAACTACAATAGTGATGATTGTTATAGTTGTAGTAGTTATGATAGTGACAACATAGATCATTAACAGTGATAGTAATAATAGTTGTAGCAATTACTATGATGAAAGTACAAGCACTAGTGGTAATTGTCCTTAACTAGTAATAATGTTCTTTAGATAATAGTGGTAGATCGTGATAATTGTACTAGTGAAAATAGTGAATAATAATAGTAATAGTAATTATAATAGTTATTACATGTCTTTTAAGAAAGATGAGAATTGCATGATTAGTTCTTTTATGCATTACAAAGTAGAACACTTTTATAAAAAGATAAAATAAAGAATAGAAATGAGATTGAAGAACTAAACTATAGAAAACTTACTTAAGATCAAAAGGAATAAGCATTCAAGTTCCTATATGAAAGAGATTCAAAGTTTGGAAGTTTTCTTTCAAAAAAGAGAATGAGATAATACAAAGAAATGAGAAATGAGAGAGAAAGATGTTTGAATTACAATATAAATTCTAAGACTTAAAGTTTCTTAAATACCCTTTTAAACTTTCTCATTTTTGTTGAGTAAGAATCATTCTTACCTAGGTGAGACCCTTCTCGCTTAAACAAAAACATTAGATAGAAAATATTTTTTTTATTACTTTTTTGCTTGAACAAATACTTTTTGCCTAAACAAGAAGACAATTGAATTAAATGATATTATTTATTCTCATTTAAAAAGAAACCCAACTCAAAATATCTTGGAATGCCTAATTTAAAAAACCTCACTTGACATACTCCATCTAGCTTCATCTTTTAAAAGTAAAGCAATAAAATAAGAGTGTTACATTAAATTTATTTAAAAATCACAAAACTATTTTCCTTTTTTCATCATTTGTAAAAGTAGGACTATTTTTCTTTTTTCGCCGACATGGGATTACTTACTTCTCAATTATGAACGATACGTTGACAAATTGTTTATACAATTAATATATTGTTCTAACAAATCTATAATTTAAATATATAATAATTAAGATTTGCATTATTTAATCGCATGAAAAGGAAAATTAAAACTCATATAAAAAAAGCTCAATAATTAATGTCTCTAAAAAAATATTAACATTCATACAAGTATAATAATACACAAAATTAAAGATTGAAATTAAAAAACAAAAGAAACAAAACTCTTGCTCCATCACTCAACTATGCTCAACAACGGCATACACCTTACACTATCAATCAAAACCGAAAGTAAAAAAAAAAAAAGAAAAACGTGTAATCAATAATGATACATTAATATTAATAGCATCGATCCAATTAATCTTTGTTGCGACCATGATTAAACACGGAACACTGCGCCTCCGGCCTCGACATCTGTCCGCCGGCGCTGGCCGGACACGTCATCAGCGTCGCCGGCGGGACCATGCAGTTGTATGACAAGCACAACGACGCCGTATCAGGCAACGGCGTTCCCCCTTGCAGCGGTATCCCCGTAAAGTAGTTATGCTGAAGATACAATGTTCTGGTGCTGCCGCGGCACACGCTCTTGACATACGCCTCAGGCACGCTCCCCATCAAACGGTTATTATTCAAAAACAAGGTCTCCACTCCATCAAGCACCGTCGACAGTTCCCCACTGAGCGCGTTGTGGCTCAGATCAACGATGGACCCTTCGCCGTAGCTGTCAATGGGCCCTGGCCTGGGTCCTCTCGGAAGCCCACCAGAGAGATTGTTCCGTTGCAGGAAGAGAGAGGAGAGCGCGGGCATGAAGAACAATTGGGCCGGGATGGGCCCACTAAAACGGTTCATGCTGAGGTCGAGGAACACTAACTCTGAGAGCGACTTCAACCCGTTGGTGAGAGGGCCCCACATGCGGTTCTGTGACAGCGACAGGTAACGGAGCGATGACGGCAGTGACGGCGGTAACGGTCCCGTGAGCTGGTTGTCCTTCAAGTCGAAATGGAGTAACGGCGAGGAAATGGTTCTCGGTAACGCGCCGGTGAGGGAATTGGAAGCAAGGATGAGGACCTTGAGTTGAGGCAACTCGGTGAGACTCGGCGGGATTGACCCAGCGAGTTGGTTGTGACTCAGGTCGAGAGTGTGAAGGTTTTGGAGGGAGGAAAAAGTGGAGGGGATTGTTCCGGTGAATCGGTTGCTGGGTAAGGAGATGACTCGGAGTTTGGTGAGTTGAGCGAGTTGGGGAGGGATAGGACCGGTGACGATTCCGGGGTAGAGGATGAGCTGAGTCAACTCAGTGAGTGAGGCGATGGAGGAAGGAAGTGAGCCTGCGAGTGGGAGCGAGTTGGTGCCGAGGGAGAGGATGCAGACTCGGTTGAGAGAGCAGGTGACGCCGGCGAAGGAGGAGCAGGGATCGGGTGCGGTGAGGTTCCATGTGGAGAAGAAGTGTTTGGAGAGAGAGAGTTCGGTGAGTGTGGTTTTTATGGAAAGAAGGGCGTTGAGGTCGAATGGGTGCATTTTTTGGTGGCTGGGCTGTTGAAGAGAAGGAGATGGGAGAATGAGCATCAGAAGAAGATGAAAGAGAAGCAGAGCAGAGTGCGGGGTGGCCATTCATTCACTTCAGTGTTGTAAAAGTGAGTGATGAATTGAGTTTAGAGCGGTTTTGAAGCTGAGCAGTGTTATGCGTTAAGTGATGCAAAGGAGAAAAAGGACAGAACGCAGCTTTTGGATGAGAGGGAGTAATGCATTGTGACTGAGAGTGGGTCCCATTCCCAAGAGATGTGAAGGGGAATTAAGTTGCTGCTTTGCATTAATTGGTGAGGCAGATGGACCCTCCTAACCTTCTCCAACGTCTTTGTACGCTCAGGTGAAGTGTGACTTAAGATGCTCTCCTCACATAAACTTGCTATTATGCTACCACCTAAAGATTAGGTATGTGTTAGCACCTCTCAGTTTAATTATTCTAATTTCAAACTTGTTTTAGAAATTGACTTTGACAAAAATGGTGAGACATGAAACAGTGACCAACTCATTATTTTACACTTTCTCATGGGGTATTAATTAGGTATAAAAAGAAGGAAAGGAAGCAAGATATATTATTAATAGTCTGATAAAACTATTTTTAAATATTAAATATTAAATAATGTGAAATTATTATTATTATTATTTGATATGTTTATTTTTGAGGTCATCGACCGTTGTATTTGGGTAAAAAGCTAAATATTTTTTGTCATTTACATTTTATTTAGACGAAGAATGAAATAGAAAAAAAAGGTATATATATATATATATACATTATTTTAATGGATATAAATAAAAAATTTAAAATTTGATAACTTAAAGCATTTTACGATTTTTTTAATAAAAAATTATTTTGTATAAAAATATTAGAATAAAAAATAGCACAACACTCTCTCTTTAATTTTTCTCCATCTTTAAAGGAAAGTATCTTCATTTAAACTCACATTTTCTTTTTTATTTCTCATTTTCACCAAAACAAATAACTTAAAATATGTTTGATTTCTTTTTTAAAAAAAGTTTTCTGTTTTTATTTTTAAATATAATATAAATTTATACTATATTTAAAAAAAATAAATAAATAAAATTTAAAAAAGAAATCAAACATACTTTTACTCTCTTCTCTTTTCTTTTATTACTTTTTATCCTATTTTCATTTAAACTAACATTACTACAGAAATTAATAAACGAAAATGTTTTATAGTTAAAATATATAATCTTTATATTTTATTATTGTTTTTAAATTAATAAAATATAAGTTTTATTATTTATTTCTTGAAAAATGATTTAAAATAATTAATTGTATTCCATATTATTAATTATTTTTTAAAACATGAAATAATAAATTTTTTGTCGTTCACTTTTTTTATAATTGTTAACTAAACAGAGGGATTTAATTTTGATTTATTTAAAGAGTTTTAATGATTCAATGTTATATTTAATAAATAGAAGGGGTTTATATAATGTGAAAAATTTATATTGAGGATGTTTTTGTTAATTTTATATAAAAAAATTAGTGTAATAATTAATAAAAGAAATAAATTTTGTGTAGGCTTTATGGTTTATTTTTAGCATTTAGATAATATCATTGTAAATTATTATAAAATAGGTAGTCACTATAAGTTCATACATTTTTAGTGGTTTAATTTTTTAAAGGAGGAGATTCTTTCTAGTAGACCCTTCTTCTCTAGAGTTCTTTGTTGAACTTTACATATATTATAATATTGCTATTGTCACTATGCTGTTTTAGATCTTTTGACGTGGTAATTTGTAGAGTAGAACAACATAACTTCTCTTGAAATTTTACTTAAAGAGTAATTTCACGTATAATCACTTTGTAAAGTGACTTTAGAGAGCATAAGCAATACAATATTTCTTTAATACTAACTTGCAGAGTTGTTTCTTATATATCTGCTCTCTAAAGTCACTTTAAAAGAGTAATTATGTATCAACCGGTCTCACATTTTCTTTTAAAATTTTATCTTAAAACTTTCTAACTTATAAATAAGGTGTACAAGGGTGGGGTACTACTCAACTCACAATTAGGAGAGTGATGTCCATAGTTGCATGATGAAGAGTTAACAGTGACTATGGATTTTGTTTCAAGAATGGTGGTGAGGAACCAACGATAGAATTAGACATGGTGGTGGTTGAGAAGTGATGCGTAATGAGAATAGTAGTTTCATAGTGATGGATTCAATTGAATGACAATTGTGATGTTTTCAGTGGTGACATAAAGAAAGAATGTGTGATGGTGAGAAGTGATGCTATGCCAGTGCATTAATTGATACAAAAGAGACATAACGATAAAGTATAGGTTCACAATTGAGTCACAATAATGCAACAATTTAGGTTGCTGATATACATAGTGATGACTAGAACTTGCACTTAGATTTGTAATTTGGAAGTCAAAAGGTGGTGATTTGAGTTAAGACAATAGTTGTTCATAGAGAAAAATGACATGTCCCTCATTGAACCATCTTATTTTAGTTGGCACTAATTATCTTTAAACACCTATCATGTAGAAAATTTAAACACATTATATATTACATGATTCATGAAGATTTACAAGTACAACTTGGATATTTCTCTCCTAGTGATTTAAATATAATACATATAGAGAGGAAAGTGTTATTGGGCCAAGGACTACCACTCTAAGTCTTCATCCATGTCAACTATGTAAAAAATTGTACATTATTCAAATTCCTACTAACTTCATTTATTATTCTAATAATCACCCTTGTTCAAACCATTTAGAAGGATTAATATAGATTCCAAGATATTGTATTGCACAGTTCAAGAGGAATAGAATCTCAACCTCAATACATTAGTAACAATAATTGGTGCTACTAAAAAGGATTATTAATCTAACTGAGAGTGTAAATGATATCACCAATAAAATTATTGTTTGATTTACTAAATTAAAATTTCATTGTCCCGTTTCAAAGGTGAATACAATGCACTAATGTACTTGGCCTCCAAAATTCATCCTATTCTCATAAGTATATAAATAACATTGGAAATAGAAAGGTAAATATATTCAATTCATAAACTATTTCATAAGAAATTTATACAACTAAGAATAAGGAAATATTGTAAGATACATTCACTAAATTAATCATACTATACAAAGTATGTTACTTAGAACCTATCAATTTTTTATATTTTTTATTCTAGATTTCTCCATGAAGTAATTAATTATCTATCTTTAACTTTAAGTTTTAGTGATTGATTGTTTGGAAGTTCTATATCTTGAATCTAGATAGTACCACATGATACATTGATTCTCACAAGATCACATATTTTATTGTGCATATAAATATCATTAAGTGTGTGGTGACTTCTAACGGTACACACACTCAAACCAATCATGGTATGTGTTATGACTTGTCAAGATAGTCCAACAATGTTATCCAAGCAACACAAGTTAGTTATTCTTGGTCTCTTTCTAAGATTTAGTATTTTACTATCCTATAGAGAAAATCCATCCTACCCTATTTGTTCCTCACATATACAAAGCATAATTTAATTACTCTTTTATAGTTAAAAATATTTTTAATCAAGATACATTTGGACAGTCATTTCTCAAGCCACTTTCAATCCTAGAGAGTTAAGCGATACTCATATATCAGATATAATCCCCTTTTATAGAATTTATCATCATGTATATTTTCATCAATTTATATTATATTCTCATATACCTTTAATTTAAAATTCATAACTTGCTTAATTGAAGTCAAAATATTGTGAAACTACTTTTATTAGTCCTAAAGAAATGTTTAGTATCTAGAATGTCAATTCTAGTAACCTAAATCCTCTTTAACTAAGTTTACATGTTTTTTTTTTTTAAATGACAAACTAAAAATGTTAATAATTTTAATAGAAATACTTAAAATATACTTGATTTCTCTTTTAAAAAGAGTTTTCTATTTTTTTAAATATAGTATAAATTTATATTATATTTAGAAAAAAAATAGAAAACTCTTTTTAAAAGAGAAATCAAATATACTTTTATTTTTATTTTCTTTCTTTTTCAAAACTCTTCAAATTATTTTATTTCAGAAATATTAAATGATTTACTGATTTACTAACATTTTTCTAAAATTTTGTTGTACAATTTAGTCCTTTATATTTTTTTTGAAAATTTATAATTTTACCCTTATATTTTTCATAATACTAGAATCAATATTTATAATCCAATATAACATATTTTCATGCTCCATAGACATGCTTATGGATCTTAAATTTTAACAAGTTAAAACAAGGAGAAATAACAAACCGTAATTTGAAAGCATAATTCATTAATAATATAAATAAAATTAGCAATTTATATCAAATAAATCCAAAATTTTGTAACATAAAATTAAAATGTATAAAATTTAAAAATGGAGATATATACAGAAAATAAATTCAAAGAAATAAATAAGTTCCAAAACAGCAAAAATTCATGATATTAATAGTAATAGACGTCTAAAATTTGTGGCAAAACCATATGTAAGAAATTTTATAAGAAAGATAATTTATTTTAAATTAAATTATAATATATTAAAATATAAATCAAAGATATCTAAAATAAATTCTCTTTGCTCCTTTAACCAATTATAACAATTATATTTTATAATTAACAGAGTAAAGAGTAAAGAGCTATAAATCATCTTTATTTATTTTAAAGCATTTTAAATATATATCGATCAATTCCTTTCGGTATAGTACACAGGATATTTATATAGTTTATATATCCAATTATTAATAAAGAAAAATAAAAACTTAATGATCTTATAAATTTTCTACATTTTGATTATTTTTATTAGTTATTTTAAACAGTTGCTCGGTTATTTTATTTTTATTCATAAAATCTTAATCTATATCTAAAGAAAGTTTAATTTTAGTCTTTCAAAGGGTAAGAGACTCCCTCGACTCTTTATTGAATTCATAGCGAGCATAAATCTTTAGTTTATGAATTGTATTCTCCCCTCTTGTTTGATTTAGTTTGCTTTTTAAGTAATATAAGTGCTCTTTATTTTCTCTTTTAGGTGTTCTTCTTCCTCTTTGAAAGCACTTCCTTTTCCCCTAAAAGATGTCTATTTCACCGTAATAAGGACTCCCAACATACTTTTGAAAAATTGTAAGTATTTGGTAGCAATTTCTTTAAAGAATCTTGTGAATTTTAGTCTTTTTGATTGGTCTAGAAGGTCAAGATTATGAAATGAGTTGGTGGGACTTTTCTTTAGGATATCATTGTCATGGAAATGGATGGAAAAATGTTAGATTTGACTTGGAGTATGAAAATGAAAAGTTTTTCTTGAATATGCTTCACTTTTAACATAAATTGAAGAGTTATAAAAAAAAATACTTTGAAGAACACTTTATAACTGCTCTCCTACTGCATCTAATTTTGCATAGCAATACTTGTTAAAGCAGTTTGAACTACTCTTTAAAATAATTTAAACTGATCTAATGTGTAAGATAGGGTCTTATCCATCACAAAAATAGTACAACTAATAGTTATGAGGCTTACTTGCATCATGCAAAATGTGCCAAAAGAAAGTGCAGAGAAATGAAACATTTAAATTTATTGACTTTTTTACAAAAATTAAAAAAATAGCATATTACGTAGATCTCTTGAATTGAATATGTTTATAAAAATATCTTATATTATAATAGACTTATATTACTATTTATCATAAAAGTTAATTATAATAGACTTTTATTAATGCATAAAAAGTGTGAAGAAGTTGATTAAAATTGATTTTTGTTTCACAGAAGAAAAGTTGATTTTAATAGACTTTTGAATAAAAAAAAGTTAAAAAAAAAGTAAAACTGTGTCATTTTGTTTCTACTTTTCAGTCTTTATGCTCAAGGCCTAGCATAGCCTCATTCTTTTTAATTAGAAAAAAAAAAAAAAAAAAACGTTCCAACCATATGTGCATGATCCATCCCTGATCACGAAAGCCTTGGATGTTTAAACATCATATGCTATAGCTGCCATGTCGGGGTGCTCAAAGGTTCCAAGCCAAACACATGTCTTTTGTATAAATTGGGTGACGCGTCTTGTGGAACTTCTTCCTTACAGCCCTTTGTTTTTGCATCTTCTATAACAAGTTAACATAAACACTGAGAAAAACGACACTAGTTTTCTTGCTATAGTTGTCAATTCGTTATGTCGTTCTTCTGGATTATGATACCAACATTTTTGGCCATATCTTTCCATCAAAACTCCTCTCTATGTTTTATCAATTTTATTCAACAATGTTATAGGATAAATGTTTAAATAAGCACTTATAAAAAAAAAAAAATACTCTTCTAATAAATTAAAATTAATTTAATACATCTCATTTTTTAAAATAATTTATGCATGATGGTGGGTGATTTATAAGATGGAATTTTTTTGAAGAATAATAACAGGATCTTAGTTCGGAACTCTGGGTGGTGTTGCGTAAGTGGTGTTTTCTGATCATGATTTCCTTCATTTCTGACTTTGATCCAAAATTAATTACAACAATCTATTTTTTTTACTACTCACTTCATGCCTTTCTTTGTCACATCCTCTTCTTTCTTTCTTTTTTCCAAATTCAATTATAATATCTCTTTAAAAGTCAATTTTATTTAAGGTTTAAGTAAATTCTAAACTCTCCATAAAAATCAGTTTTAATTGACTTCTTTACACTTTTTATATACTAACAAAAATTGATTATAACTTACTTTTATAATAGACAGCGACATATACAGTAATGACAACGGAAATCGATTAAAATCAACTTTTATTATATGTAAAATAAAATATTTTTTTAAACATATTCAATTTGAGAGATCTATGTGATATGTCATTTTTTTTTTATTATATTGTATTTTCATAATCATAAAACTGTGTTGGAAATGATATGCAATCCAATAAGAGTGACTTGACAAGGATTTGAGTTCGTGTTGATAATTTCAAATGGATGAATGAACCAAATGTTTATAAGCTATGTCTCTTTGAATAAGATGGTTATAGGAAGGCCAGGTTGTAAGTACAGTAAGTTGTTTAACTTTCCTTTTTTCTTAAAGTTTTGATTGATTCATTCCTTTCTCTTTCTTGAATTATTATCCACTTTGTGGTGAATAATTGGATAAGGTTTTTCAATCCCTTCTTTGATTATTATTTTTATTATAAATCTGGGCTTGGAAAATGGTTTTTAATTTGCTCACATGTTACGAGTTCATAACTTATGTTGGCCATTCTTTTCTTTGCTGGCACATTTTAAGCATAAAAAATTTTGTACTCCGTTTAAAGCACGTTATAATTTTTCAGTTCAGACACTAAAAAATTTAACGGAAGAAAATAATTTAGTTTAATCGTATGAATACAATATGCCATCAAGGATCGGACAAGGTTTATTTGTTATGAGTTTTAAATTATTTCAAAAAAGTGTTAACATATACAATGATCATGGCCTGTTGATTTTCTTGTTGATTTATATTTGTATCTTATTTTGTTGTTTGTGATATTTCATTATTAGTGGTTACTTTTATGATTAAAGTAAGATTATTGCATGAAACATTATTGATATTATATGCTGATAAAACCTACTTGAATTGAGTGGATAATATTAAATTGTAATTAAATTGAAAAAGTTTTGAATTTAAAACTATTTGTAGGAGAGTGAAAATGGTTTAAAAGTCTGTCGAGAGTTCAAAAATGCTAAAATCAATACGTTATTTTTTAATTAAAAATTTGAAAAAAAAATATTATGACAATTTAATCTATAATTAAACATATATTATTGAACAGCGTGAAAGTGTCAATAATGATTTCATCATTTTAAGCACTACTACTAGTAGTTAGATAAAAATCATTGCTAATCACTAAAAAATAATAAATATTTTGCACTAGAGAGAAAATGAGAGTAATGTAATTCATTTAATATATATATATATATATATATAAATAATTTAACCAATAAATTATTTTTTATATAGTTCATAACTTTTTAAAAGTGTTACTTAAATTCATCTTCTCTCACAGTAATAGTCCTAAATGTGATGAGTCTAATGTAAGTGTTAGAAATTATAGTACAATATTGATGATGTTGTTGAAGTTGATAACAAAAGGTACATATGTACATACAAAAGAATAAGAGTGAGCAAGTTTAACACACTAGACCAAATTTTAACTAAATTAAGAATTTTCATTTTTCCTATTTAGGGTTGATTAAAACAAAATTACTCAAATATGACATTTGAAAAACATATTTTCTGTTTAGTATCAATTTTAATAGAAGATGCTACGTGGTACAATGCAAAATAAAATCAACATTGTCATTGTCGATACTACTTAGTATTGCACCATATGGCAGATCTTTTATTCCTTCATTTTTCCATTCATTCTTCTCTTTTCTCTTTCATTCTCGTAGGAAAAAATAAAAAAAATAAGGGATAAAGGGACTTCATATAAAAAATAAGATTTTTGTTATCAAAGAATATTATCGATAATAGAGTGAGCGAGTGAGAGAGAGATTTCAGTGGAGCAAAGTTTCTTCAAGAAACAATCTGAAAAGTCAATTGGGATTTTGGTATACAAGGACAATAGATTTAAGGCCTAATGCCCTCTCCTTATATAGATGTTAGCTTGCCTAGATTATAGGGGTTGAACCATTATGCTGGCATTAGTTGATTTGCTAACGTAAACTAGAATAGGCTGCCTTATAAAACCTATTTATCGAAGGGATTAAAGCAAATTCGTCTTTTATGGAGCATTTGGAGCGCTATTCACACTAACTGACTGAGATGGGTCTGAGGTAGTCCTAGTCAATGTTTGAGATAGTCAAGGATCTACTCATGTTAGTGATATGGGTTTTTTGCCCGCATAAGGTTAATGGAGAAATAAATTCTCCTTCTGGGGTTGTTTGATAAGAAATTCTTTGCTTGGGGTGATTTGTGAGTGTCGTCAAATATGGTGACGACACATTGTTAAGTGTTGGCAATCAAAATACCGACACTAATTGAAAATAATGCCATGTGACAAGGTGTCGGCTGGTTGTGGTCCGACACATGTGTGTCGGTTATATTTTTGGCAACACATATGTGTCGGCTGAAAGAATAGCGATACTCACTGTGTGTCGGTTGCTTTGACGCCGACATATATCCCGTTCACTCCTTCACCCAGTGGACAAAACAAATGACAAGCTTTTATCCAAAAGTCTTTATCAAATTAAGATGCATATATATAGGCAGACGAATGTGTATTGGTTGCAAACATTTTGAACAAGCTCCGGTAGAAGAAATTCCAGGTTAGAATGTTATTAATTTATTAGTTTTAAATTTTTTAATTATTACAAATAAGTTTGAATTAATAATTTTAATATTATTATAAAGAGATGAAATTAAAAATATTTGTAAAAAAATTAATTAAATTATTTAATGTTAATATAATATTATTGAAAATATAAATGTAATTTTTTATTTTAATTTTTTGTAATATTTTTTATTACTATTTGTTTAAGTAAACTTTTGTAATTATTTTGGCTGTATTTTTTAATTTGATACACAGGATGACTGAAATTGTGGTTATTTTATACTGGAATGGAAGAGTGTACGAAGGAAATGAGGGTATCATATTTGAAGGGAATAAGAAAATGATTAAAATAGAACGTGAAATTACTTTTGAGATGTTGAAAAAAAAAATACATACAAAATTGAGATTATGTAATAGTAATGTAATTTCTAGACTGATTTCATGAATTTTAGTTGATTCAAGAAGTGAAAACTACACAATTTTATATGTATGTAATGATGAAGACATTGACTATATGATAAGTGCTTGTCAAGAACGACATCAAAGAAATGTAGTTGAGTTATATGTGAATATTGCGGTTGGTGAAACATCTCATGTAGGTGAAACTTTTTTATGTTTAAACTTATCACTCCTAACTATTAATGTTAGTGATAATGAAGAAGAGTATACAATTGGAGGATGTAATGTATAATATTTATTTAAATTATATGATGTTTAAAATTTTATAATTTATTAATAAATATTTGCTGTTACATGTACAAATGAAGAAGATGAGTACGATGATGACTATGAAGATGAAGGAGAAATTCCTTTAGATAGTTCTTCTGATACTGATTTGGAAGATGGCTTCGATTCAATAATGAATATTTCAAATACTGAAAGAAATAACGATATGCAAGGACAATCTACAGGTATAATTTTATATAATATAATAATTGTAAAATATTTGTAACTAACATTAGTTGAGTTTAATACAGATTCTATAACACCTTTTTGGAATATAAGTTCACATTGCACTGCTATTAATTGGGAACATCCTGATCAAGAATTAGGTTTTTCTGAGTTGCATTTGTCACAATCATGGGTACAAGGAGATGCATTATATGTTGGACAACTATTTGACTCTAAAGAGGAGGTAAAAATGGCAATAAAATATTATGCAATGAAGAAACATCAAACATTTTTTGTGGTTGAGTCAAAAGCATCAACTCATTTTGTCAAGTGTATGAATCATAATTCCGGAAGTCTTTGGAAAGTAAGAGCATTGCTACCCAAAAATTCAAATAAGTGGAAAATTACCAGATGGGATGATATGCATACCTGCGTAAATACTATGATTTCTCAACACCACAAAAAGTTAGATTCAAACTTTATTTGTTCATGCATTATTGGTACGTGAAACTTAATTGAGATTATATTTGTTTGTCTATTTAAAATGATTTTGATATGATCATTAGTTGAGACGTATTGTTTAATGTTATTGACAGGTATGGTCAAAGAAGAACATTTTGTTCCCGTTTCATTAATCCAAGAGAGAATAAGTGGCCAATTTGGGTATTCAATTTCATACAAAAAAGCATGGAAAGCAAAGCAAAAGTAATTGTAACAATATTTGGTGATTGAGATGAATCTTATGCAACATTACCAAGATGGTTAGAATATATGCAATTACATGCTCCAGAGTCAGTTTACAAAATTGAGACCAATGATTATGTGAGGGGTAATGTAATGGATAATAGATTCAGAGTCTTTCATAGATTATTTTGGTCGTTTAGGCAATGTCGTGAAGCTTCAAGTTTTGCAAGCCTATGATCCAGATAGACAGTACTTTTTTGTATGGTAAGTATAAGTAAACATTGCTAATTGTTACAACTCAAGATGGCAATAACAGTGTGCTTCTTGCTACGAGACAAAGATGATGCCATCCTCGAAGTCGAGATTTAATACCCTACTGCGAGACGAAGATGATACCATCTGAAATATATATAAACAAGTAAACTATAAACTTCAAATGTACAATATAAGCAACAAAATTTAATAAAAATAATTTTATTTTATTATTAAACAATTTGTACCTTAAAATAGACTCTATCAAACTAAATTTACCTACAATTAGTACATTTACAGCATATGTTTCAATAATAGCTTACAACAAAATTTATATTTTCAAAATATTATTATAGAAAATTTAACCTATAAATTTTTACTAATGTATTTAATTCTTTTTTCACTTCAATAAAATTACAAATTTATTATTATTCATTAAAATCATATAAATAACTACAAACATTTTAAAATATTCAAATGTCTAAATTAATAATTATCTAATATTTTTATTTGCAGTCATTTATATTTTAAAATAACATTTTCAATTTTATTTAACTTAAAATTTTATATATTCATCTTTTTTTTCACTTAATTCCTTATTCTTTTACTCTAAATTTTTTCTCAAATTAAACCAATTTATAATTAAGTGATGAATAACTATATTTTTATCTTTCTTAATTTTAAATTATTTACTATTTCTTAATTATGTGACATAATATTTGTTGAAATATTATTACAAATTTAACAACGGCATATTTTTAATAATATAAATTTATTAATTAACATATTTCATTCTTGTTATTTCAATTTTATTTTGTAATAATTATTTTTATATTTTATTAACCTTATAATAATAATCACACATAATTCTTCCTCATATATTTATCTAATTTAATTCTTTTATATTTCTCAATTAATTTATATTTATATATTTTTCTAATTTAATTATTTTGTTATTTTAACATAATAATATTTGTATAACAATAATAATATCATCATTATTTTTACTTTTAAATACAGTTTTCTACATAAATAACAATAAAATTATAAATTTTAATTTAAATATTTTCCTATTTTTCTATTTTTCTATTTACCTATTTATCTATTTTCATATTTTTCTATTTTTTACATACATAAAATTATAACTAAAAAATTATAATATAAATTTTTACTAACCTTGGAGCTGAGAATCTGGACCAGCCTGGACCACACCGAAAGCCCTTTTTGTAGGATTGCAATCTTCCTGAAATGGGAACAAAAATGGATGCAAGAAATTATATTTTTTTCAAAAAAATATTCATATTTCTATCTAATATACAAAACAATCTTTTATTTTTACCTTCCAAAGTTTTAAAAATGGCAAAATCGCTCGCCCCTTCCTCTGCGTTTTTGCCAAAATTTTTAAAATTTTACACTTACAGAATGAAGAAGATGAACAGTACAAGCAGAAGCGGGAGAGATGGAGGGTCAAGCGGCGTGCCTCCTGCAAGATTGCCACGTGGACCAATCAGTGTGTGTCGGTCTTAAACATGCCGACACTGGTGTCGTTGAACAAAGTTCTGACACTAAAGTCGGATCTGAGCCATTCGACACACTGGAGAACTTTCACATGTGTAGTTCACAGCCATAGATCAGTGTTATCAAAATTCGTCCGTTAAAATTTTTTAAAGTGTCAGTTTTAAATTTGACGACACTATTAATTTAAAAAAAAATAAAAATTCCTGTGTCAGCTATGTTTCTTCTGACACTTCTTCCACCTGTCCTTCCCCGCCCTAGACACAAAATTTGTTATGAGAGAGCCCCATATGGAGAATTTGTTTCTCCATTAACCCTATGAGGGCAAAAAATCCCTAGGGATACACATCTCTCCTAAGTCAGGGGTAACTAGGTGTTGATTATGCTGTGGATTGTGGTTAGCCTTATTGACTGTGGTCAAGTATGTTGGCCCATATCAATTTCCTCCCAGCTTGGTGTTGTTTGTATATGACAATACTAAGGTGATTTATGGCTGGGGGAGTAGAACCTGTATTTTGAAAATGTGAAAAATACCATCTTTCTTTTCGTGCTTTTGGTTTCTAAACCTGCAAATGAAACGGGGGTTATTCCTTCGCTACCTTTTGCTTATTCTTTCCTTTTCATTCATTGTTTGCTGTTGCATTCTCCTCTTCCTTTGCTTCTAGTTTTTTGCACATTCAAGCCTTCATTCTTTCCTTCACTCACTCTAATTTGCTTTTCCAGGTAACCACCGTGCCCCTCTCTCTTTTTTTCCTTTGGTTTGATGGTTCATTTAGTAGAATGGGTTAAGGGTGGCAATGATAGTGTGGTGATAACAATGATTTTATGGAAATGTATGTGTCAACATTGCAGTAAGGGTGGAGATGGGTAGTAACTAATGATTTGCACAACCCCAGGAGCTCCGCCTTTGGTCATAGTGAAGATAGAGCCCCAAAAGTTTCTTTCAACAACACTGCCTTTTCTATTAAAATGCATTACTCACTTTAATAGTTAAACCTTCCTTTCTCGTTTACCATCTCGTTTATTGCTTGCGTTTTTCAACAAGAGCCACTTGGGGCGTTCTAATGAAGAATCTACATTTAGTTCATTTTAAAATAGAAAACAATTTGACCCAAAGAAAATGGAAAATAATTGAATTTCATCAATTTAATATTCCTGCCATTAGCATAATAAAAATGTTTGAGAAGACACTTGTAAAATCAAAATCCCTTTGCAAAATGTTGCAAGACTTGTTTAACGACCTATATGGTATATTGTTCTTCAAAACATTGTTAGAATTTGGAGCTTTATAGTTGAGCCATTGAGGTTCCTAAAAGAAAGGGACTTTCTCATATACCTTTGACACAGCAAAAAAGATGCAGAAAAAGAACAAAGCAAAGGCGGGCGGATTTCCCCTTCACGCTGGACAAGTTTGGCGACATAAACCAGTGTAATAACTTAGAAATTTGATTTCGCGATCCATAGTCTTTCACAATGGATGCTTGGTATTATGGAGAAATTCCCAATAGTGGTTTAGCATGTGGTCTGTGGGTATCACTTTATCCCACTTTCCTGTAACAAATATAGCATATGCATCCGCTGCATACCTGATTGAGAGAAACAGTGTCAAGCTATGAAGTACAAGAGATATATAGCACTACCTAAAAAATCAACAAAAGAGCACAATATCACATACTTGCCAATACCGTGCAGTTGAGTTACATGTGTCCAACTTTCATCCAAGTATTCCTCAGAGAACCGCTGCAACATTGCTGCCCTTTTGTGTTGAAAACCTAGAGTCTTTATTGTCCGTTCCAGTTCCTCTCTTGAAACTTTCGTACAAGATTTTGCATCTGGACATAACTCGAAAAAGTTTGACAAAATCTTCTTTGTCTGCATTTTGCAAAATAATCCATCTCAAAGCAGTACGTAATATCTTTGACCAAAAAAAGACAGTACATAATATCTGTATAATTTCAGTTTTGCAAAAAAGTATGTTTCAAGAAAAGCAGAAATTCAACTCTTGCTAATGACCACTGGTTCTAATGGCACAAGCTTCACTAGATTCTACCATGCACCAAAGAGAATAAGGTGCATCCATGAACTGGTGGAAAATGTCCTTTTTACTCCCAACTTTATCTCTCATTTTACTAATCTATTTCCTTGGCAGCAGATCGCGACACCATCATCACTGTTAACCTTCCTCTTACAATAATGGTATCACTCTGAAACAGAACATTTTCTATTGGAATCAAAATCACAAGCACTAACAATTCTATAACACTCTTTTTATCACAACGAAAAGTCATTAGTAAAGCATTGATACTCAAAATCTTATATGTCATTCAATTACAACAGTTTGTAACCATGGTATAGTCAAAATCGCGAGTTAACACGTAAAATCGTACGATTTTGTACGATTTTACGATCTGCCGCAGGTCTAACGATTCCGATCCTGGGCTGGAACTCGTTTTGGTGGGATCTCTGGGATCGCACGATCTTCCTTGTGAAATCGTGGAATCTACGATCCTGGGCGAGTTGTTTCTGCCCTATTTTTAGGGTTTTTTTTTCCCTTCTCTCTCCGATTTCTTGCCTCTTTGCAACCTGCGAAGTGCACTTCTCTTCTTCCTCAGCACAGCGAATCTGTTCATTCCATTCTCTACCCTTTCTCCTTCAAATCGCCTCTTTCTCCACCATTTTTGAACGCGACCAGGACTTTGCAACTTCTTTCCTCTGTTCTGCGATCCCTATAGTTCACTCTGATGACTATGTCTGCTCTGGCGACCTTGTCTGTGTCAACGACTCTGCTCTGCGCCGGCGACCTTGTCATAGCGGAGCGTTTTGCTGTGGTGGCCATCGCAGCTGTATTTGCAGCCAACGTAGCCAAATTCACAGTGCGGCTGAAGTAAAAGTTATTTAGGGTTTAGGGTTTTCTAAGGGTAAAAACAAGACTTCTCATCATTTAAAAATAATTTGGCTTTCCTTGTTTACCCTTAAAGCAGCTCTGTTTTAAGTTTCTTTAAGGATAAAATAGTCTTTAGGGTTTAGGATTTATGAAGCAGATTTTAGGGTTTTTTAATGGTAAAAACAAGACTTCTCATCATTTAAAAATAATTTGGCTTTCCCTTTTTACCCTTAAAGTGGTTCTGTTTTAAGTTTCTTTAAGGATAAAATAGTCTTTTATCATAATACAATACGTAATCTATCTTTTCCCTCTCTGTTTCTGTTCTCAGTATCTCTGTTTTGAGGTGGGGTGGCTCAATCCTCTCATTTGTCCTCTGGTCTTTATATTTATACTATTTTACATGTATTTATACAATTTTGTAGGATCTTCCTATTCGTGTTACGATCCTATGAGTTACAATTTTTCATCTCCTCTCCGATCCTACTTAGAATCTCGATTTTGACTACCTTGTTTGTAACAACATTTTAACAAATCAATTAATGAATTGAAACTATAATTTCTGGCTTGAATGTCTGAGCAATTTTCATGGTGAATCATTGCAACCAAACACGAAATTAAAGGTGCTGTTTCTGAACAGAATCCTACTATTCTCATCGGCCTTCACCAGTGGCTTCAATGCCTCCTTCAAGATGCTGATTGCGTCCATGACACCGATGTCCTCACAAGGACACCAATCTCCCACAATGTGAGGACATTGCATACAGTTGGTGTCTCCACAAAGAACGACCTTGACTCTGGTGAAAGGAAGCCATCGCTGATCACATCTGGAATAAGGCCGACTAGAAGTGTTTGCCATTGATCCAATCCTTGCTAGTGTATAACTACAAAGCTGCTGTGCCAATGAAGAACAAGGCCCAGGTGATGGTGTCAGCTCCAACAATGGTGACATTCAATGTCTCCAGTAGAGAGAAGCAGAATTTGTCAATGTTGCAGGACAATTGTTATGAAAGCAAATCAGAGAACAACAATGGAAAGAGAAAATTGCTCCCAGCAAAGGAGGATGCTCCTTGCCCAAGCCCAAGGCTTACAATATGTCAAAATAAATTCCCCCCTCCTCACAAGGACGCTCTGCAATATCTACACCTGATTCTCTTTTCTCTCCCCTCTAACAGTCTAACCAACCCCAATACATCATAACTTTCCTAACTAACTCATGTTCTGCTCAGTGGCCTTAGCTGTCTTGGCATTTCAGGAATATACTTGTAGGGCCTTAGTTTTAGGCTTATCCCACAGTGGGTCCAACATGCCCATCAATACCACCCTCTGTATAAATTGCCTTGTCCTCAAGGTAAAAATGAGGAAACTGGCCCCTGATATGGCTCTGCTCTTCTCAAGTAGCTTCTCTAATTGGCTTGGACTTCCAAAGAAATAACCATTCAGTCACTGTAGTTCCATGACAATTCAGCCCTCACGTAGCCAAAAAAGCTTTAGGTTCAACAAGAGTAACATCTTCATCCACTTCTAAACCCATAGGTAATTTGGCCTGCATTGGTTGCCTTCCAATTGCTTTTTTCAACTGTGAAATATGGAAGAGTAGGTATATTCGGGCTGTTTCAGGAAGTTGGACCAAATATGCCATTGCACCTATACGAGGCAAAATTTGAAATGGTCCATAGTAACGTGCTGATAACTCAAGGAAGGTTTGGAAATTATAGAAATCACTCTATGGTCTTCAGCAGTTTCCGAGAGCTTGGTTTGATAGGCTAACTCGGGTTGTGATGGGGGATGGATTCTTACAATGCCACACAGGCCACACCATGGTTGTAAAGCGCTCCCAAGTGGGCAAACTTGCTGTTTGCATCGTCTATGTCAATGCTATTATCATCAAAGGAGATGATTATGAGGAAATTAGAAGCCTGAAGCAGCACCTAGCCATGTAAGACTTGAGGTACTTTCTTGGGATGGAAGTGGTTAGATCTAAACATGGGTATTCATATCCCCAAGGAAGTATATCCTAGACTTACTGCAAGAAACTGGAAACTTGGGGTGCAAATCATCTAATACACCTATAGAATCTAATGTCCAACTAGGCATTAAGGAAGAGAGTCCTTGAACTAACAAGGAGAGGCATCAACGACTAGTTGGAAGACTGATTTATCTGACTAACTCGCCCAGACATTGAATTTTCTGTAAGCCTAGTAAGTAGGTTCATGAATGACCCCAGGGAAGCTCACATGAAAGCAGTTAACCGTATACTACAGTACTTGAAGAAAAATCCTGGCAAGGGGTTCTATTTTACGAAAAGCACAGAAAGTAATGTTGAAATTTTCACAGATGCTGACTGAGCTAGATCTATATGCTATCAGAAAACAACTGGTGGGTATTGTTCATTTGTTTGGTTAAATCTAGTTACTTAGATAAGTAAAAAACAGTCAGTGGTAGGAAGGAGCGATGCAGAAGTAGAGTTTAGATCTATGGTTCACAAAATTTGTGAAGGAATATGCTTGCAACCGATGTTGTAGGAACTGAAGGTCTCATCTCAGCTCCCTATGGGATTACTATGTGATGATAAAGAATCATGTTCATCATGATAGAACTAAACATGTAGAAATCAATTGTCACTTCATCAAGGAAAAGGTTGATGGTGAAACGTTAAAGCTGGAACACACATTCTCAAGCCCTCAAACTGCATACATTCTGACTAAGGCTCTAGCCAAAGCTCTATATGAAAATCTAAGGTGCAAGTTGGGCATAATTAATATCTATGACCCAGCTTGAGGAGGAGTAATTACAGTGGTTCCTAATCAACTTAATTACATATCAAATCAGACAGATTTCTATATACACGGAAAGAATGGTAACTACATTAATAGTAATACAAAGATTCTCAACAATTATGATATGCAATTTTCCAAGCATAAAATAGCAGTTGTTTCAGTGAGACTACAAGGAGATTTCATAGCTTGAAAGTTATTGAATGAGGTTTACATGAATAAGTACATATTGCAGGAAATTAAGACATTGACTAAATAGTTCAAACTCCCAAATCAGAATCTACATACTATATTAGGAATGTAGCTAACGTTGACAAGTCAAAAAGGCAAAGACAAAAAATAAATTTGAATTGTACACAAAACTATATGCTATTCTGTGAATACATAGATTTGTAATATTTCTTTCACGTGATAGGCATATATAGGACACCAAAACTAGTGCAAATCAAGCACATCACTAAGATGTGTGTGTGTATTTGTAGAGAGAGAGAGAGAGAATAAAAGATTCATTTTAACGATATTAGCATTACTAAACACTTGGGACTAATGTCAAAGAAAGGAAACCATAACAAGGAAATTAAATTAGTCATCAACAAGATTTTATTAGAAAGCCACAATTCTGGCAGTTAACACAAGATCAGCATAATAAAATATTAACTGTTGAGCTCTTGTTTCAAAAATGGCAACAGGGCATTGCTTTCCAAAGAAATAACAAAGTAACCCACAAACATTTTAGAAAGCCAAAAACAAGAACTATAAAGCAACTTACAGAGCCTTTTAATGTAGATCAGCAGATGAAAGACACTGTTCACAACTTCACATTAGCTACAAATATAAGATTGAGAAACATTCTTGTTCCTCCAAACAGTACTCTTCAAAATAGAGAGATACAATTGCATGGTATATGAAATTCAAGGCCAAAAGTAAAACATTTGCCTAGAATAGGGCCAAACTGCAGAATAATTATCCAAAAATCAAAGCCTCCAGATGCTATTTAATCAGAAGGTGAATTAATTGAATGTACCTGATCCCCAGTAGTCCGATTGAGAAGCATACATATAACCAACACCCTCCATGGATCATGAACATGACCCTCTTGAATGAGACCAAATTCAGAATGTGGAGGGTTCCATGTATTATCAGGAGTTTTTCTTTTGTAAGCCTCATCCCACTTCTGAGAAGCAGAAAGAGTTCTTTTAACTGCTTCAGACTGACTTTCCTTATCCAACGGTTTGACATTAATCTTCTTCCCACTATCATTACAAAAATAAGGAGAAACATATCTAACACCATGGGCAACACTTTTCTGAAGCAGAGGTTTTGTCTTCTTGGGTTTAGCTTTGCTGGTTTCAGCATCATTTCCATTCTCTTGCAGTGTATTTGCAACAACTTTCTTCTTCTTCTTCTTCTTCAAATTAACCATTCCATTTTCAATTACATTTCCATCCTCTTGCAGCTTTTGTTCAAGGAGCCTAACACCAGAACTAGGTAAAGCATGGAATTCAACCTCACTGCCATAACATGATCCAGCAGCAACCTTCTCCGCATTCTCACTTAGAAAGAAAGGAGAAACTTTATGAATTTGAGCAAGCTCTGTTGTCTCATGCTCTTTAGATGTTTTCATGCCTGTGTATTTAAAATTTTCAATTGCAATTTTGTCTCCATATGTACTCCTTAAAGCAGCAGAATCAAAGTCCTTTTCATAATTAAGTATGTTCGCATTAACTGTCTTCTCACTGTCATTGTGAAAATAAGGAGAAACCTTTCGAACCTTGGCATGCTCCTCAGCAGTTTTCCAACTACAGTATTTGCTCTTCTTTAATTTATCTTTAATGCTTTCAATTTTATTTCCATTTTCTTGCAGTTCATCCATTGTGTCTCCAGAAGTAGCTGTTAACACAACAGAATCAGCATGAATTTCAAGTCCCTGTTGCTTAATGTTTTTCCCAACATTGTTTTCCACCACTTTATCCTTAATGAAATTTCCAAAGGTATGCAAAGCAATGGATTCAGACTTGATTTCCTCAGCCAATGGTTGGACATAAACCTTCTTCCCACAATCATTATGAAAATAAGGGGAAACATATCTAACACCATGGGCAACACTTTTCTGAACCAGAGGTTCTGTCTTCTTGGGTTTAGCTTTGCTAGTTTCAGCATCATTTCCATTCTCTTGCAGTGTATTTGCAACAACCTTCTTCTTCTTCTTCTTCTTCTTCAAATTAACCATTCCATTTTCAATTACATTTCCATCTTCTGGCAACTTCTCTTCAAGGAAGCTACCACAAGTACCAGGTAAAACAATGAACTCATTCTCACCGCCAGAACATGATTCAGCACCTACCTTCTTCTCATTGTCACTTTGAAAGAAAGAAGAATTCTTTTGAATTTGAGCGCGCTCCACAATCTCATGTTTTGTAGATGTTTTCATGCCTGCTGTGTATTTAAAATTTTCAATTGCGACAAATTTGTCACCATTAGTACCCATTAAAGCAACAGAATCAAAATTACTTTCATTATAAAGTGCTTCCACATTAACTTCCTTCTGATGGTCATGCCGAATGTAAGGAGAAACCTTTCGGACCATAGCATGCTCCTCCACAACTTTCTGATAATTGGACTTTCTCTTCCTTTTGGATTTAATTTTAACAGTTTGAATTTCATTTCTGTTTTCCTGCAGTTTATTCTCAAAGAAGTCTCCAGAAGCAGCTGCTAACACAACAGTATCAACATGGCTTTCAAGTCCTTGTCGTTTATTCTTTTTTCCACTATTAATTTCTTTTGGTTTATCATCAATGAAATTTCTAATGGTAGGTAAAGCAATGGACCCAGATTTGCTTTCCATATCCAACAGTTCAAATTTGTTCTTCCCACCACCATTATGAAAATAAGGAGAAATATATCTAGCACCAACCTGGGCTATATTTTTCTGAGCCACAGATTCCATCTTCTTGGATTTCACGTTACAAGTTTCAGCATCATTTCCATCACCAACCTGAGCTATATTTTCCCACACCACAGATTTTGTCTTTTTGGGTTTAACATTATGAGTTTCAGCATCGTTTCCATCCTCCTGCGGCTTATTTGAAAAGGCCTTCTTCTTCTTCTTCTTCTTTTTGAATTTAATTGTTCCGTATTCAAATTTGTTTCCATCATCTGGCAGCTTATCTTCACGAAAGCTACCACAATATGAGTCTACGTCACCCTTCTTCTCATTGTCACCTTGAAAGAAAGAAGAAAAATTTAGAATTTGATCATGCTCAACAGGCTCTAGCTTCTTGTATGTTCTCTTACCTTTGGATTTAATCTTTTGAACTGCAATTTTATTTCCACTCTCTCCCCCCCTCTCTTGTGCAATGTATCTGCAAGTACCCTTTAAAGCAACAGAATGAAAGTCATCTTCATGATCAAGTGCTTCTACATCAATTGTCTTCACATTGTCATTCTGAAAGAAAGGAGAAACCTTTTGAACCTTGGAATGCTCCTCGACATTTTTATGACTTCTGGATTTTTTCTTCTTCTTTGATTTAATGGTAATGGTTATGAATTCATTTCCATTCTCTTTCAGGTCATGCTCAAGGAAATCTCCAGAAGCAGCAGTTAGACCAACTGAATCAACGTAACTTTCAAGTCCACCATCATCTTCCTTCAGTTTATCCCTCATCATGTTTCCTTCAGACTTGATTTCCTCACCCAATGGTTGGACATTAATCTTCTTCCTACAGTCGTTATGAAAATAAGGGGAAACATATCTAACACCCATCTGGACTATATTTTTATGAACTTCAGGTGTCATTTTCTTGGATTTGAATTTACTGGTTTTGCTTTTGGAGTCATCACCATAGGCAACTTCTTTCTTCTTTCTCTTCTTGGATTTAATCTTCCCATCCCCCCCCAGTTTATCTTCAATGAGACCATTCTCACTGCCATAACAACATGATCTGACATCATCCTTCTTTGGCCTTCTCTCCTTTTTGGACTTGATGTTTTCAACTGCAACTTTATCTCCATTCGCCTCCCCATTGTCCTGCACAAATTTGTGAAACTTACAAATGTGGGTTTGATTGAGCTTATTTTGAAGAAATAATTGCTATATTTTTTTTTCCTATCAGCTTCCTTTGAGTGCCTTAAGGGAAAAATATAATTTATTCCAAAAAATAATAAAAAAATAATTTAAAGTATGTTTATTTTCTTTCTAAAAAACAGTTATCGGTTACTATACTTATTTTTAAAAACAGAAAAATGTTTTCAAAACAACATGCTCTTAATCTTTGAATACTTTATCACTAAACATGCAGTCAAAGTCTAGGTTTGACAAACTTAAAGTTCACTTACTGTCTTTTTCCCATGGTCATTCTGAAAGTATGGTGAAATCTTTGGAGCCTCTGCAACCATTTTCGATGTTCTCTTGCTATTTCCAGTATCAATTTCATTGTAATTTCTTTGCAAATCATGTTCGGTCAATCTCTTTCTCTTCTTGTCACTTTCTTTGTTCTTCCTCTTTGGCTTCAAATTTTCTTCTGTCGGGGCATACAGCGCTAAAATGCATGATGGACGCTCCATTCTCTTACAGATATACTGCTAATAATAATAAATATATACATGAAATTGAAAAGGTCCATTATGGAAATGTCAATAATACTGTACCCACCGCACTAGAAAGACCCAAACACTAGGAATTTCTTTTGTTTTTCCTTTTTCAAGTAAAGTGTGAAAGGAAAAGAACAAAAAGAAACAGAATAAACAATGAAGCAGAAAAGGAGGAAGTAACTTACCAATTACTACTGTGAAGGTTAGGGCAAGGAAGCGGTGAAAGAAGGAAGACAACAAAATTTCTCGGTAAAAAGTAGTCTTATGTTGTTGGCAAGTGAAGCGATTATTATTCACCCTATTTAAAGGAGAAATTGAGGGACCAAATGACCGCGAAAATCGAAAAATGCGAAACCACTTTCTTTGGAATGAATCACCAATTTACTTTTCTTTTTCTAACCCTTGTTTATTTCAGGACTTTATTTTATACAAATTTCATTTTAATTTCTGATTTTTAAACTACCTTATAAAAATTTAGTAATACTAAAGATTGAAATAAATAATATTTACAAATTTAAAGATAAAAGTTAATAAAACTTATAATTTTAGGAATTAAAGTAATAATATTTTTGTAAAATTATAATTTTTGTTATCTAAATTTAATTTTTAATATATTCATTTAACTATTTTGCAATATAATTATCTAAGTTATTGAGTATCAAAGTTAATATGACATCTAGGGATGAAAATAAACTAGACTTCACTCTAAACAGCTTGACCTGTAGCATAATTATTAAGCTTGAGTCTGACATGTTATCTGTTAAAGGTTTTATTTTAGACCTGACCTGGTCTGACCTGAAGCCTGTTATAAAAAAAAATATTAATAAAAATATAAATATTTTATTATCAAATTAGTTTATATATTTTTCTAATTTCTATCTATGTTATTAATAATTATTAAATAATTATAATAATATTTATATAATTTTAAAATATTATTTAAGTATTAATTATAAATATTTTATATTAATAAAATTTATATTTATATTTTTTATTTTTTAAAAATTATATAAATAGTAAATAATTTAGTTTTATTTTATAAACATATTTTTTTTGTTTAAAGACATTTTATATTCAACAAATAAAGTTATAGTAAATACATAAAATTAATAAAAAAATATATAACATTCACACAATTTCTTGAATAAATTAAAAGAAAATTATTATGTTTTAAAAAATAAATAAATTTAAATATAATGCAATATATACATATAATAACAATAATAATAACTATTGAATCAAAAAAATAATAACAAAATATTTAATTTCAATTTGTTTCATTAATTTATTATTTTAAATTAATAAATAAACATAAAATTAACTACATTATAACATTAATGTAATATAGAAAATATTACTCATACAATAAATTAAAATATATAATTATATATTACATATAAATTGATAAATTAACTAATAATTTAATTAAAATATGTGCAAGTTACAAAAATATATATTATTATATAATTTATTTATAATTATATTATTTGCTACATGGTCTGATTATATATATATATATATATATATATATATATATTATAATAAATTTTTTATTTTATTTTCTTATCATTTTTTATAAATTTTTTCTTTCAAATAAAATATAATTTATATTTAAGCAATTTCTATTTATTATAAATATAAAAAATTATAATATAATATATTAATATAATAATTAAATATTAATAATAATAAAATTAAAAATATGAAAAATTTATTAAAAAATATTAATATTTTATTTTTAAATTTTAATTCGTTTAGTTTTAATCGTGTCTTATTCTTCTTCAGCTTATTTAAATATAACAAATATAATAATTTATAATTAAATAAGTTTATTTTTTAAACACGTGTAATCGTGTATAAATATTTTTAGTTTTGAATATAATATAATTTTTATTTATTATAAATAAAAAATTATAACATAATATATTAATATAATAATTAAATATTAATAATAATAAAATTAAGAATATAAAAAATAAATTAATATAATATTATTATTTTATTTTTAAATATTAGTTTCTTTAATTTTGATTGCGTTTTTGAAGATTTTGCTACTCTTCAGCTTGTTCAAACAAATATAATAATTTACCTTATATTTATATTCAAAGTAACTATAGATAATAATAAAATAAGAATAAAAAATAAGTGCGATAGCAGCTTTGGCTCAGAGGTATGTGATTGTGCTAGGTTTGTGATTTATTGTGATTTAGTGAATACAATCAATGAAATTTTTTATTATAAATTTTATATCAATAAAATTGCTTAAGAAAAGATAATAAAATAAAATAAAATTTGTGTAATATTAAAAATTTATAATGATTGTTGTTATTGAATAATATTAATAAAAATATAATTATTTTATTATCAAATTAATTTATATATATTCAAATTTTTATTTGTGTTATTGATAATTATTAAATAATTGTAATAATTTTTATATAATTTTATAAATAATTTTTAAAATATTATTCGAGCATTAATTATAAATATTTTCATGTTATAAAATTTTTATATTTTTATTTTTCTTAATTTAATTTTATAAAATTATTAAATTATTAAATATTTTAATTATTTTTTATAATAATTATATTTTGTTTGTATAAAGACATCTTATATTCAATAAATAAAATCACAGTAAACATACAAAATTGATAACAAAATTATAAAATTTATTGAATCAGCTAAAAAAATTATTATATTTTAAAAAATAAATAAATATTGTCATTATAAAAATTGTAAATAAAAAATATTTATATTATAAAACTCATAGATACAGAAAAATAACATATGAGCATAAAAAGAATTATTAAAATTTATATTTAAATTAAAATAATTTATATTTCTAAATTTTTATCTTAATTAAAAAAAATGTGATAAAACTTAATATAAAAATTTAAACTTAATGTACTATATATATATATATATATATATATATATATATATATATAATGACAATAATAATAACTATTAAATTAAAAAAAATAATTACAAAATATTTAATTTTATTTATTTCGTTAATTTATTATTTTAAATTAACAAATAAACGTAAAATTAACTACACTATAACATTAATGTAATATAGAAAATATTACTTATACAATAAATTAAAAGACATACTTATATATTATATATAAATTGATAAATTAACTAATAATTTAATTAAAACACGTGCAAGTTACAAAAATATATATTATTATATAATTTATTTATAATTATATTATTTATATTATTTGTTACATGCTCTGATTATATATATATATTATAATAATTTTTTTTTATTTTGTTATCATTTTTTTTTATAACTTTTTACTAAAATATAATTCAGATTTAAGTAATTTGTATTTATTATAAATAAAAAGAATTATAACATAATATATTAAATTAATAATAATAAAATTAAGAATATAAAAAATATGTTAATATAATTTTATTATTTTACTTTTAAATTTTATTTTGTTTAGTTTTGATTACGTCATATTCGTATTCAAAGACTTAACTATTCTTTAAATTGTTTAAATATAATAATTTATTATTAAATAAATTTATTATTTAAAAAGTGTAATCTTGTATAAATATTTTTAATTTTTAATAGAATATAATTTCTGTTTATTATAATTATAAATAAATAAAATTATAACATAATATATTAATTTAATAATAAGAGAATTAAGAATATAAAAAATAAATTATTAAATAACTTAATTATTTAAATATATTTTGACAGCTCTATTTTTAAATGATATTATATATATATATATATTTATACAAGTCGGCCTTTCAGGCTTAATAGGATTTATAAACAGCTCAGACTTGCCTTATTTACTTAAACAGACTTTAAAAAAAGTCTAAGTTTAGTTTGTTTATTAAAAAAGTCAGGCTAGGCCAGGCCTAAACCAGGCCAGGTCACAGGGCCCTGTCAGGCGGCCTGACCTATTTTCATCCCTAATGACATCAAAGTGCATGATTGAATTTTTTTTATAACATCTACTAATGCTATTACATGAATAGGAATTTATTTTTGACGTAAACATGATTAATTAGGTTGGCACTTTTAGTGTTCTTTAAGTGACTTCCTTTGAGTGCAAGGAAATATAGTTCAACACAAATACTCTTGACCCAGTGACAATCCAGTTCCATTTACATGACTTAGTTGTCCCTTCAGCTATTAGTTATTCAACTAGAATTGAGTTTTAGACTATAAATATATTTGTAAAAAATACTATAAGATATGTTTATTTGTAACACATATCATTTGATTCATCCATCCTATGGAGCTAATTAACTGAATATCAAACATCCTTTGTTAACCTCCTTAGATCTGAATGAATTTAAATATATATCCAAAAAAATTTATATTCAAATATAATATTCTCATCCATGCACATAAGGTAAAATATGTCATATTTATAGATAAATTCAATTATACGTTTTTGTCTTTGAAATCTATTGCAGAGAAATTTAAACAAGTGCTAAAACAATATAACAATCCAAAATAACCACACAAGTCTTGAGGCTTCATCATCATCCTAAAAATTGATCTCGATATCCATGAAAGTTTAGAGAATCAACATTTTTTAGGTATGTAAACACTAGAAAGAAAGGAGGAACCAACAACAAATAATGCAACAAGAAACAAAGAGAGTGAAATGTGATGACAAGTATCAAAATTCAGGAAAAGAAATAAATGAATCATAGTTCAATCACACAACACAATCATCAACTCTAATGTTAATACAATGCAGAATAATATGCATGCTGAAAATCTATGTGTGCAATTGTCAGTGGTCTAACTCAAAAGTTCTTAACAAAACTTTTCATGTAACTCTTGGATCCACACCTATCCTTAGAAGTTGTTAAGAGTTTCACTAGCTAATCAAGTATTCATATAATGGTGGGGACTTGAATTTCCAACCACTGCAACTAGCTCCATCAACATGATATGTCTCAAGAGAAAGTAGAGATAAAAGAGCACTGTGCATAAACTAACAGTTAGAGCCCTTTGCCAATGTTACTCATTAGACTATTAGAGAGGGTTAAACCTAATTATCCCTTAGGTCATCATGGTGTCCATTCATACTATACACTTCACATCATATCATGATACAATGACTTCCTTTCTTAAGGGGAAGAGACATTTATACCTATTTGTCATCTAAATAGTCTAAATTTTATTCATTATACATTTTGTTGCACCATTGATGTAGACAATTTCTTTTATGGCTATGCCTTCTTTTCAAATATTCGTCTTATAAATTGAGATTAGCAAGTACCCATTCTTATGCTTTCAAGCATGGCTTTTAGCAACTTCTGATTCATCATCCTTACTCTTTTCCTTAATATTTATTTCATTTGAGTTCTAATTGCTTTTTTTTTTTTTTCAAAAAAATATGGTTTTGACACAAAACTTCAAAATTATTTATTAATCTATCTTCAAGTCTTGGAGTAAAGCGATAACTCACTTAATAATCATAGTATGATTTGCATGTTAATACTCTTTGCGTTTTCACTAACACCTATGTTCTTATAATGATCTTGGTTCATGAATAGGGATTCTCAATCCACCTACCTATATATCCATGTACACAATGTATGCCATCACACACAATAGACTACTAGTACCAAAATGTCCTTTATTAAGTTCATCATTTCAAAATTTAAAATTAGCTATGTGTATTCAAATCAAGTAAATATAATTAATAGGTTCAAATCATAAATCAAGCATTTAGAATTTCAGGGTTAAGGGAATCATATCCCATTTATCTCAATTTCTTTTACTAGCTACTTAAAAATATCTTCTCCCCTTACTGGTTTTTATGTGAGTGTTAGTGTTTGCTAAATGCACGGAGTGTCCAAGTGGTTCCTATTTAAAAGAAACACTTATATTTGACAAGTTAGGAGTACCAACCATCAATATCTTCTAAATCAACTCAATCAAAATAGAATATGTGGCTAAGTGTTTATTTCCCTAAAGTTTAGAATTTTGTCAATTGTTACACTTACCAATTTAGGTGTAACCAAGAGCAAAGTTGTTCAATTTGAAAATGAGATGGCTTCTTAGAAAGCTACAACTACAAAGAATATCATCAATTAGTTATCTTGTAGATTTAGAGTTAGAATTCTTCCAAAAATAAAAATCAAGGGGCTTTCTTGCAAAGAAGTCCAAAATTGAGTTATGTAAGATGTTTTGTACATAACTAATTGTTATTTTATTAACAAGCTCATAGGTACTTTATATTTTCTTGTCTTTTTGTCTTGCATGATCTTTGAGGGTAATAATTTAAATAAAAGACTGTTAGCATTGCATGACTAATAGTTGTTAATAATGATATATGAGTGATTGACAATCATAAAGAAACTAAAATTAGAATTAGGTTAAAAGAGAACATAAAGACGCATAAAGGTGAAGTTATAAGCCCTAGGCTCTCGTTTAGTTAGTAATCAAAAGTGTGCCTTTTCATTGTCATAAATCAAGACTTTCTTAGTACTTGGAAACAATCCTTGTGAAATAATATTTTGACAACTTAATTTAAAATCCTTCATTACTTTTCAAGTGGTACACTTGTCCATAAACAAGTTTTTGGTGCCGTTGCCGGGAATTGTTTTTCTAATATTAAGAGAATCTCTCATATTTGGTTGATTTGAATAATTTTTGTCTTATTTTTTTAGTGTATGCTTACTTGCTCTAAGTTTTCTACAACTTTAATCTAAAAATAGAAAGAACTATGCAAAGATAGAGGAAGAAGTTGAGAGGATAAAGAATGGCTAAGGGAAGAAAAGCCATTAAGGATTACATGACACCCACTACAGGAAGTGTCCCCAAAAGCATTGTGGCCCTTAATTAGAGGCCAACGACTTCAAGTTGAAGTTGACACTGATCACCATGGTTCATAACTCTATATAGTTTGAAGGAATCCCTAATAAAGACCCCAATCTCCATTTCACAAAGTTCCTTCAACTTACTAATACTATCAATTACAACGAGGTCACCAACGATGCTATTCGATTTTTCCTTTTTCCCTTCTCAGTATCTGAAAAGGTAAATGCATGGTTTACCTCACTGTTGACTAATTCCATCACAACATGGGAGGATCTCACTTAATAATTTTTGGGAAAATATTTTTCCTCCATCAAGATCCTCTATGCTTATGGCAAAAATATCTAGCTTCCAACAACATGAATCAGAATTCCTATTTGAAGCATAAGAGCAATTTGGAGAACTTTTGAGGAGATGCCCTCACTATAGCTTTCTTGGGTAGAGACAGATGCAGATCTTCTATAGTGGTCTATCAATCTCTAATAGGGGCACAATTGATGCAGCAAGAGGAGGGACTCTCATGAGAAAAGACTTAGACAAGGCAGATAATTAGTAGATGAGATGACATATGCTAGCTTTCAGTAGCACATAACTAACTCTTACAATACTAAAAAGAAAGAGATTGCCCCAATCTACCAAGAAAAGAGTAGAAATCCACTAATAAATCAAATTGTAACCCCTCACAAAGCAATTAGAATCTTTAATTAGAGTCCAAGACCAACCTGCGAGATCTCTTGCAAGTCCAGAATTTGAGCAAGAAGAGACAAATATTTTGGGCAACAACTATAACTTAGGGTGGCAAAATAACAACACAACCTCTTGAGAAAACTGCCAAAGGAGTCAAAATACAAACTCCTATCGCCTTCCCCATATGCAAAACGAAGGAGAGAAAACAAAAAGTAAGGAGGCTCCTTGATTTCAATATAACTTTTAAGAGCAAATGAGATAATATGTGCATAGGTTCAACAATGGAATATCAAAACTTGAAGCCCAAATGAAACAACAAATTAAAAGAAAGGATAAAAGGTTTGCAAAAATCAAATCTAAAATGAGATCTCAGCCCTCAAAGATTGAATCACAATTAGAGCAAATCACTAATCTTGTAAGTCAAAGAGCATTGGGGACATTGTCAACTCAACCTAAACCAAATCCTAATGAGGAAGCCAAGGTCATCACTCTTAGGAGCGGGAAGAACCTTAAAACAATGTAGATCAGCAAGCAAAACACATTTGTTCTTACTGATAAGCATGCTCTAGCATAGTTCACTTTGTGCTCTTTCCGGTGGAAGATCTTCTTCACCTCAACCAGTCACCTCTGGGCTCCTTCGGGATCAAACCCTCCCTCAAACTTAGGAGGATTGTGCCTAGTGAAGGCAGACAACTCTCGCTATTCAGTTGGCTCCACATCTTGATTGTGCACCAAGGCCTCCTGAACTTGGTTCATTTGCTCTAGGAGGTCATTGGTGACTCCAGCTCCTCTACCTCTACCGGCCATTCTAATCTAGCTAGCAAACAATGCAACAAACCATATTCTAACTCATCACATTAAAAATCAACATTCATAATTCAAGCAAACAACACTTATCAGCGCACAGCTTGGACGCTTTAGCTCGATAACCCAGTCTGATTTGGATGAACTGCTTTGATACCAAAATTGTAACACCTTAATTTAATTTTCTAAATAAATAAATTTTGCAAAATTTGGGAATAATAAAAATTTGCATTTAAATAATTCCCAACACATAGTTTTATTAAAGTATTTCAAAATAAAGGAAATGATTACAAATTTATATCAAATGACTGCTATAGGACTAATTCAAATACATCATATTTTCAGAATAATATTCTAAGTCCTATAGCAGTTCCATCCATCCCTTCACTGAATTTGGTGCTTATTGTCTTGGTCACTTGAAAAATAAATATAAGGGTGAGTACTCTACACTATCAAACACACACAAGTATAGAGACTCACCGTGCATGCTTCCACACATTCCCAACATAATTCAAATCATTCATTGGAAAACATAAAATAAAAAAATTTGATATTCCATTTTCATTATACACAGGTGCGCTCACTGCACCATCAAACAAGCCACACACAGATGCGTTCACTGCATGTAGCCACGCTCACTGTGGTACTGTGATCACAGTTTCCTGATGCCCTTAACTTCAAGGACTTACTTAGTTTCACACCATGGATGGTCGTTGGATAACTCCCGCCTCACAGATACAATGTGTGCGGTCATGGGCCCCTTGGCAAAAGTGTTGGTCAGAGGCCATGTCAGGAGGAGAGTGTGTGGCCTGTGGTGCACCCACGCTCACTGTTGGTGTCACCACCACCTTTTATTTCCCAAGGTATTTCTACCGCCTCCATCTTCCATACCCTCAATGTATCACTGAACCATTCATAGCTTTCAACATATTCAGACATAATCACAATCGCATCTAACATGCCATTCACACGTATTTTCCACCATTCAAATTATTCAACATCAAGCGATGGTATGCTAACACACAATTTCATCCACAATCTCAATCATATTACAATATTCACTTTTACCCACGACACGTATGCCCAATGAGATAGAGTAGAGTCCCTTCTTACCTTGGATTGAAGATCCAACATGAAATCTATGATGAAAGTGCTCTCCACACGAACTTTCGTCCTAAGTATAGGGGAAAACACTATGAGAAACTGAGAAATCAAAGAAAGGGATGAAAACCTGAAAACCCTAACCCATAAACTTACCTCCAAATGTGATTTTAACCTTCGATTTAGCTCACAAACGACTTTGGAAGCAATTTAATCAGTGAAATAGGGTGGAAGGTTGAGAGAATAGAAGAGATTTTGAAGAGAAGAAAGGAAAAAATGAGTTTTTCAAACCCTAAACCCCTTAAATTCCCTTCTGATTACGACACTCTTGCTGCAGTGAGACATCTCTCGCTATAGGGAGATTTCTTCTCGTTGCAGCAAAAATTTCAGACAATTCTGCACTCTAATTTCTACAGAATCGCTCTACAACGAGACCCTCTCGTTACAGCGAGATTGTACCCTGAAATGCACACTCCACTATCGCCCTTTCGCTGTAGTGAGGGAACTTTCGCTATAGCGAGAACGCGACAGTTTCACCTCTTTTCTCCCAGTGCTTTCTCGCTACAGCGAAAATTCTCTCAGTACAACGAGAACGGCACAATTTCATGCTTGTCTCCCAAGACCTTCTCGCTATAGTGAGAATCCACTTGATACAGCGAGAACACTCTGTAGCACACACTTAGCCTATTTTCAATCCAACCTAGTCATATTCAAAAATTTCAATTCAACCACAAACCAACACATATGCTCATACTCGTATTCACACATTCATATAAGTCCACATCATCTCACACACACACACACACACACATATATATATATTGAACATACAAATACATGAAAATCCACATATACACTTATATTAATATATTAAAATACTATTACAAAATCTGGCGCATTACAGTATGCAAAATTCCTTAAGGAGATGTTGAATAACAAAAGAAAGTTAGAGGAGTTTGAAATTGTAAAATTAAATGAAGAATGCTCAACAATTCTATTAAAGAAGTTACCACCAAAGCTCAAAGATCTTGGAAGTTTTACTATTCCTTGTACCATAGTTTCTAACACTTTGATAAGGCACTCTTTGATTTAGGTGCTAGTATTAATCTAATGCATCTCTATTTTCTTATATGGTTAGATATTGAAGAACCCAAACCTACATATGTTTCTTTGCAGTTAGTCGACTGATCAAATAGTGGAAGACTTTTGATTAAAGTACACAAGTTTATCTTCTCAACAAATTTTACTATGCTTAAAGATGGAAGAGGATGATGAGGTGCCCATCATCCTAGGGAGACCATTTTTAGTCATAGGGAAAACCATTATAGATGTCCAACCAGAGAAGCTCACACTATTGAATGATGAGGAAGTAATTTTTGAAATTTTTGATTCACTTAAACACTCATGTAGCTTTGACTCATGTAACTTTGTGAGCTCCATGGGTACTATCTCTCTCTCCCTAAATTAAATTCTAAATAGATAATAAATGACTTAATAGAAGATACACTGGAAAGAATACTCACACTTGACAGAGAGACTTTGCAAGAATCTGAAGAAGTGCTAGATGGGATTCTTGAGTTAAATAGTGGAACTTCAGAAAGGTGGTTTGAGCGTAGACCCTTTGAAGATTTGGGATAACTTTCCTAGTAGAAACCCAAACCATCCATTGAAGAGCCCTCAAAATTGGATCTTAAATCTCTCCCTTCAAACCTTAAATATGCTTTTCTTTCTCCTCTATATCACTTACCTGTGATAATTTCTTCTAACTTGACAAATGTTTTGGAGAAGAAACTCTTGAGAGTCTTATGAGAAAACAAGGAAGCCTTTGGATGGAGCATTTATGACATTAAGGGTCTTAGCCCCTTCATATGCACCCATAAGATTCACTTAGAGGAAGAGTTCAATCCAAAGGTGCAATCTCAAAGGAGACTCAACCCCAATCTAAAGGAAGTAGTAAAAAAGGATGTAATTTAATTGCTAGATACAAATATTATTTTTTCTATTTCTGATAGTCCTTGGGTGAGTCTTGTGCAAGTTGTACCAACAAAACAAAGGACTAAGGTTATGCAAAATGAACAACAAGAACTCATCATCATAACGAAGGTAACTAGGTGGTGTATGTGCATAAATTATAGGAAGCTCAATGAGGTCACTCGAAAAAACTGCTTTCCTCTTCTTTTTGTTAATCAAATGTTAGAAAAGTTAGATGGACACGAGTTTTATTTTTGTTTGGATTAATATTCTGGTTATATGCAAATACCTGTGGCCTTAGAAGACCAAGAGAAAACTACCTTTACTTGCCCTTATGGTACTTTTGCATACAAACATATGCCTTTTGGATTATGTAATGCCTTTGTTACTTTTCAAAGATATATGATGGCCTTATTTTCTGATTCATTAGAAAACTATATTGAAATTTTTATGGATGATTTTTCTATATATGGTACCACCTTTGATAGTTGTTTGCATAATTTAGATTTGGTATTACAAAGGTGTAGAAAGGCTAACTTAGTTTTAAATTGAAAAAAATGTTAATTCATGGTTGATGAGTGCATTGTTTGGGGCACAAAGTATCTTGTAAAGGCATTGAGGTAGGCCTTGCTAAGATAGAAGTTATTGCTAAACTTCCTCCCCCTACATGTGTTAAATCTATTAGAAGCTTCCTAAGAGATGTAGAGTTTTACAGGAGGTTCAATTTTTATTTTTTTTTTCAAAAATAGCTAAACCTCTTTCTGATCTACTAGTCAAGGACATAGAATTTATGTTTGATGAGATATGTTTATTTGCTTTTGACACTTTAAAGAAAAGGTTAATTGATGCAGTTGTGATTATAGCTCGTGATTGATTTTTTCCTTTTGAGCTTATATGTGATGCTAGTGATGTAGCTGTTGGAGCAGTCTTGGGCTTGAGAAAGGAGAAGGTCTTCCAAGCCATCTACTATGCTAGCAAGACCTTAGATGCTGCATAATGCAATTACACCACCATTGAGAAGGATATGTTTGGCATCATTTTTGCGTTTGATAAATTCTGCTCTTTTTTAATCATGTCCAAAGTTATTGTGTTTACTAATCATTTTGCCATCAATACTTGCTCAATAAACAAGATGTGAAGTCATGAATCATACGTTGGATCCTCTTATTGCAAGAGTTTGATGTAGAGATCAGAGATAAGAAGGGAAGCGAGAACTTAATGGCTAATCATTTGTCTATACTAGACCTTTTAGTATGGCAAACTACCAACATAGAAATCAAGGAGACTTTTGCTGATGAAAAAACTCCTAGCAATCTTTGAGGCACAATGGTAAGCTAACTTGGTCAATTACTTGACAAGTAATATCCTCCCACACAAGCTTGAAAAGCATAAAAAAAGAAAATTTCTATCAGATGCCAAATATCACATGTGAAAAAACCTTATGTTTTAAGGTATATGGAGATAATATGATTAGAAGGTGCGCCCTAAAAAGCCAAACAATTAATATTCTTACCCATTGCCATACAAGAGAAGCGGGAGGTCACTTTGCCCCCACAAAGACTGCTTGAAAGGTATTGCAAAGTAGTTTCTACTGACCAACCCTCTTTAATAATGCATATAGCTTTGCAAAATCATGTGATAAATGCCAAATAAGTGGTAATATATCTAAGAAACTAGAATCTTTAATGAAGGCTCAAGACCAACCTATAAGAGCTCCTGCAAGCCCAGAATTTAAGCAAGAAGAGACAAACTTCATGGGCAATCACAGTTTGGGGTGGAAGAGTAATCCTCCTAACTCTTAGGGGAATGACTTTGGAAGTCAAAATTCAAGTGTTTATCGCCTTCCTCATGTGCAAAGTCAGGGAGCAAGACCTGAAGAAAAAAAAGCTCCTAGATCTCCGTCCAACTTTCAAGAATAGATGATGCAATATGTGCATTACTCTGATAAGAGGATGACAGAGCTTGAATACAAGTTGGACCAACATATTAAGAGAACTGTTAAGAGGTTCGCAGAGGTCAAATCTGAAATACAAGCCAGCTCCTCTAAGATGAGTGCACAATTGGAGCAAATTACGAATCTTCTGAGTCAAAGAGTGATGGGAATACTACCATCTCAACCAGAGCCTAATCCAAGGGAGCAATGCAATGCCATTACTCTAAGAAGTGGGAAAAATTTGAATGGGATGCAAACACATAAGTCATGCATGCCTGTGCTGAAGGAGGAGCATGCCCTTGTATCACCCTGCACGCCCATGCTGCCGGAAACAGAACGACCGTGCTTAGAACAACATGCCCTTGCAGACAACAAAGGCACGACCATGCTAGATGGAAGCAAGGTCATGCTTAACGAAGGCACACCCGTGCTGGATGATGAGTAAGGTCGTGCTTACTACCCAGATGTGAAAAAGGAGATGCACCAGTGGTGACAAAACCGAAAGTTCCATTTCCACAACGATTGATAAGTAGCCAGAGAGACCCTTAGTTCAATAAGTTCCTTGGGATCCTCAGAAAGCTCCACATCAATAATCCTTTTGTTGAAGTCATATCACAGATGCCGAAATATGCCCAAGCTTAAGGATCCAGGGAGTTTTACAATTCCATGCACTATAGGCATTTCTTATTTTGATAAAACGCTCTGTGATTTAGGTGCTAGCATCAATCTAATGTCATTTTCTGTGTTTAAAAGGTTGGGTATGCAAGAACCCAAGCCAACTTCAATATTTTGCAGCTTGCTAATCATTCAATAACGTATCCTAGGGGCATAGTGGAGGATGTCCTAGTCAAGGTAGATAAGTTCATGTTTCCTGCAGATTTCATTGTCCTTGACATGGAAGAGGATGACAAAGTACCCATCATACTAGAGAGGCCTTTCCTAGCCACAGGAAGAACAATAATAGATGTTCAACAAGGGAAGCTCACACTAAGGCTAGATGATGAGGAAGTTGTATTTCAAGTTTTCAATTCTTTCAAGTACCCTTTTAGCCAAGAATCATGTCACTTTGTGAGCACTATGGATGTTGTTTCTCCTCCTCCAATTTTTGTGAAGCATGGAACCACAAGAAAAAGGCCAAGGAGAAAGCAATATAAGAAGAAGAAAAGATAAAAGCTTAAACCATCCATTAATAAGCCTCCTAATTCGAAGCTTAATTTTTCTTCTCTTTATTTTAATCCTCATCTTATGAATAATTTTTCTGATGATAGGTGTTGGGGAGGCAAAGCTGCTGGGGAGACAATTGCATATCAAGAGAGTCACATCTAAGACTCATACCTTCTTCCCACCATGATTTAATAGGAACGTCAGGCTCGTGACGTTAAACAAGCGCTTCCAGGAGGCAACCTGTGTCTTTTATTTTATTTATATTTTATTTCTTTTTGTTTATTTTAATTTTTTCTATTTATATTTTATTTTTAGAATAAAAAATAAGCATATTGAAATATTGCAATAACGGAGTTGATTGTTCCCACACTTTTGAGCTCTGATTTGGAAGCACGCCCGTGCGCATAACATGCACGACCGTGCATTGAGTCGTAGTTGTGAGAGAAAGCTTTACATCATAAGAATGGGTGTGCTCAAGATTTCAGCATGGCCGTGCTCCCTCACCCGAAGTCGTCGCGCCAAGAATTATGAGGGAACCTCTTTCCTTTTTATTTAATTGCCCTCTTTGTATGCTTTTAAGTTAATTGCTTTCAAACATTGAGGACCATATTTTGCTTTAAGTATGGGGAGTAGTTCCTAATTATATGATTGTTATTTGCATGTTACTGAGTAAAGTGCCTATACTATTTTTTATGATAATTTAAAACTTTTTCCATCATGGAACCCAATTTTTTCCAGATAGAAAAGCATGTTGAATGATTATTATTGGCATTATACTTTCATTTGGAAACTAATAATTAGCTAGGTTCCTTACTTTTATGCTCTACATTAAACTTTAACCCACAGATGTGAGTTTTGAGCCTTAAAAGGGATTTCTATCTTACTTTAATTAATTGTACCCCTTTCCTCATTGTTTTGTGTGATTATCTCCTCAGGTTTTGTGCTCTAGAATTGACTTGAAATCGACTTAAGACTTCTCTTTTTAATTGCATGTTTTTAATATGATTGAGGCATAATAAGATTTTTATTCTTGGCCTTCAGCATGTTTGAGATACAACTAGTTGTCCATGTTGAGCTTTATTGATTTTCTTAGTCCCTTGCATTAAATTTATAAAACATTTTGATGACCTTGAGTTTATGAATGAAGCAATTGAGTTGTTGAATTGTTTGATTAATTCTCTTCTATATCTCTTATATGCAAAAAGAAAGAAAGAAAGTATGAAAAAGAAAATAGAAAAAATAGAAAAAAAAGAAAAGAAAAAGGTATATATGATTGAAAGGAGAGAGAAGTAAAGATACTGTTCATATATAAAAATATAAAAATTACTCAAAGAGCTTCATTTGTGAACTTAGGGGATGTTTATAATTTTTATAATTTATTACCCCTTTGTATATCTCATTTCTTTCATTTATCTCACCTCAAATTATTATAACTCCTGGGCCTTATAACCTAAGAAAGACCTTATGATTTTTACTTGCATTTAATTTATTTAGTGGAGAGTCAGTTTATAGTCAAGCCTATGGTAGTACACTCTTCTTTAGGAGAATTGAGTGATATCTTATTTTTCCCTTAGTGAGAGAGGAAAGTAGAGTATCTCAGTGATATTACTCTTGTTGCTCTCTTTATCTCCTTATCTCGGATTCCTTGTGTGGTATTATGTTTTAAGTTATTATGTTACTCTTAACCAGCACTTTGCTTGAGGACAAGCAAACAGATAAGTATGGGGGAGTTGATAAGTCTGTAATTAGGCCCCCTTTTACAACCATATATTCATATTTGATCTTTATTTTATTTGGATTTTACATTAATTTATATATTAATTGTGCAGTTTGGTATAAAGAGGCTGCAAGTGAATTTTGGGTGCATTCTGGGCCCAAATTGATGGAAGATTAGAGCTTCGTAGTAGTCAGCACGCCCAGACCCATTTAATAAGCACGGGGATACTTTAAGCCCATGCACGATCGTGCTTAAGGCCTTGCACGGTCGTGCTCATCTGCGGGAAGTCCAATTATGAAGAGTTTTTAGGGTTTTCAAACCCTATTAAAAGAAAGACCTAAGGCACCATTAGAAACACCATTTTTTGACATCTTGGCTTAGCTCTAAAATACATTTGATCTCGTCTCTTTTGCATGGGATCCTTGGCACATGCTTGGCGAGACTTGGAGCTTCAAGCGATCGTACTTGAAGACTGGGAACACATCTCACACTCTAGTTTGCTATTTCTTTTTATTATGGCTTTGTTTATGATTGTTTTAGTTCTTTTCTTTAGCATTAGTAACTAGGGCCATGGAAATTATTGTTCATGAATTTATGGAATTTTGATATTTAAATTTAAATTTAATTTCTGTTTTGTGATTAGATTTTATCTTATTGCGCTTCTTTCTTAATCCTAATTAATTATATCATCAGGCGACCGTACCTCGGTTAATTAATAGATCTATAGGGTAAAACGAGACAAAAGGATTAGATGGACCAAACCAATCTTTCCCTTCTAATCGTTATTAAATTAACAAGTTCATAGGTTCCTCAAGCTTTCTCAAATTGATGTCTTGTATGACCATTGGGCATATTAATTTAGAGAAAAGAATATTAATATTGCTTGACCATTGGGTATTAATAATATTCGTATGAATGATTGGTAATCACAAGGAAATCGGATTTAGAGTTAAATAGAAAAATAACATAAAGGATTGAATGAGAAAACTCATATGCCCTAGGTTCCTCTCTGATAAGTTTAACCAAGGCGTGCAGTGTATTCCTTACTCTTAGTTTTATAATTGATTTTATAAATTCTTATTTTTAATCAATCTCGTATCTTTGAAGCTTAAACAATTGAATTAGGAAATTCTTAGTAATTGAAAATCAATCCTTGTGGGACGATATTTTGGGAACTTAATTTAAGAACCCTTTATTACTTCTCGATGGGTACACTTGCCCTCCGAACAACACCCATGTTTCGAAGTATGCACAATCGTGCATACTAATAAGCACGATCGTGCTTATTTTCTATTACAGGTAAAAGGAAAGGTTTCTTTTCAAATTTGTGAATTTAGAATTTGAATTTAAATTGTAGGCAGATCAGATCTTAAATTAACCTAATCAACAAACTCTTTGGAAGCAATAATATTATATCTAATAAACCCCAATTCCTATTTAAAGGACCTCAAGAGTAACGACGAGGGCATCCTGATTTTTACAAATCGTTGACAATACTTGGAGTCATAGAGAACGAGGGTCACTGGCAAAGACAAAGAAAACTTCTTCGAAGTCCAAGCAAGTGATTGAGAATGTGTTTGAAGGACAAAAACTCTGTTCATCCTCCTTCCTTTAGGATTCCTGTAGTTTGGATTCTTCTTTCATGTTTATAGAGTTTAGTATAGTTGTTTTGATTGTTTATTATATGATTAGTAACTAAACTCATAGTTAGGGCTATGGTCGACCTTTTGATGATAATTTTTTTTTTTTATATTTGTGATTGGTTTTTCTTCTAGTGTATATAATTGTATGTTAGAAATTGACTACTTCTAACATATCATAATTGATTACAAAGTAAACGATCATACCACATGTGATTAATGGACTTCTAGGATAAAAAGTGATAAGAATTAGGTAGACCAAGCTTAACTTTTCCCTTCCAATTATTATTTAATTAACAAACTCATAGGTGTATCATGCTTTTTTATCTTTTTATCATGCATGATCATTGAGGATAATAATTTAAAGAAATGACTATTATTTTGAGTGTGCCTTTTCACCATTTTAATTTGATTAATAAACTAATTTATTTTCTAATGTATCACTTAAATTTAAACAATTAAATTAAGACTTTCTTGGTAATTGAAAACAATCCTTGTGAGCCGCTATTTTAATTTAAAACCTTTATTACTTTTTAATGGGTAAATTTGCTCACAAACATCTCTTCTATCCTCAAGAGAAGTATTAGCAATTCATTAGTGTAATTGATCATTAGATGGAATTTGTTAGGAAAAGCTCCAAAGAAGATTTTAAGGTAATTTGACTTTTTTATTTCTTCAATATAATAATGTTGTCACTTTGCTAACAATTTGACATGTTTTTTGAAATACAATATAGAAAGAAAGTGAGACTAATACAAAAAGGGTAAAAGGAATGTCCTATAGGTAGATATAGGCAGTCAGTAAAGAGATATGCTTAATTGGTGTTAGAACTAGTATGTATTCATTTTTTTAATCATTTTGTTGGGTATTTATGTACTATAATTAAGTTTTTGAAAGTTGACTATGATTCAATTACTCCATCTATGTTCCTTCATCAAGTTCAAATGTCACCTTTGTATCCACGACATGTTCTATGGAAGGCTGCAAGGAATTGATAATGATTTCAGAAAGCAATCCATGATTTTATAAGTTTTAAGTTAACCTATATATGTATCACTAACCCCTTCAATTTACATTTTCTAACTATTTATGTTTATTTTATTTTATTTTTTAGAGACCCTTTATAGGGCACCCCTGACCATGAATCAGAATCAATAAGTAGACACGACATCTTGTCTCAAACACTTGGTGTACTTTAGCATCTTGGTCATGTTAAAGCTGCAGGATTTGGTGTCATCCAAAAATTTGCATTTGGGTCATCACTATGCACTCCACATCCATCATATACCGAGTGGTAGAATATGAAGCATTGGTAGCACATTTGACATAGATTGTGGCACAATTGACAAAGGGTTAGGGATTGCCACCATTCATGCCAAGTCACACATCATTCATATATATTGCCACTCCACCACCATTCATGCCTTCATTAGTGCAATTGCCTTTCACCATCCCTCCTCAAATGCTCTACATGGTGGAACTTAGTTCCCCATTGCCACCAGATACACCATGTAATAGCCAAAGAGGCAACTGCACACCAATAGGTTTTGTAAAGATTCTAGAGGTAGTAAAAAAATTATTTATATTTACTTATTTACACTGCTTCATACTTTGAATTCTTAATAAATATTATTACAATTTTATTTTCTAAGGTGACCATGATTGTATGATGTATTTGAACACCCTATATTAGCTCGTTGCAAGAGAAAAGGTATATCATACACTGGTTGGTGACACCTAACATACTAGGACTCTTCCTTCAAACTATGCTAAGGTCTTAATTGATGTAGTTCAATGACATAAAGAAGAGTCTGCATTGTTCTTACCTAACGATAAGGCAATATAAATTTCTTTATAATTTTAGATAACATGCATGATTTATAAATGTTAAATCTAAAAGCAATGATTTCAAATTCTACCATCATTAAGTAAAGGAAGAGGAAAAGAAACAGGTGACACTAACAAATCCATTGCTGGTCCAAGAAAATAGGGTCTTGTTTCTGATTCAAACTTTACAGAGTTTGCATAAGGCTAAGGTGTTGCATGTTCAACATGATGAAGCTTTTGGTGAGAAATGGTCAGGCTATTGATATTGCTTCCATTCATATGTTTGTTAATTATTGAGGAAAGAAGTATTATGACATGGTTATGAGAGAAAAGATCATAGAGATTATACGTCACCAATGGTTAATAAGGTTTCTTTATGTTGATGTTCTTATGCATTTTATTTGTTGATTTGTACAAGGTATGTTGTGTGAAGCTTACTTGCATGTCACTGATAAGACAAGTAGATTTTTCATTATATCTCTGTATAAGCTCGATGAGAATTTTAATCTCACTCCACATTAATTATAGCTGAAATGTTAAAGCGTCCTTCCTATAAGGAAAGATCACTTAGTTTTAGCACCTAATAATGTTGGGTGAGTTCTTCCTGTTGTTATGCATATTTGACTTTAATTTTTGTTATAATTTTTTTTTGTAATTAACTAAAAGGTATTCACTAATGGTAGAAGACAACTACATCGTAATGGTTTCAAACAAAACTAGATTCCTCAAATAATTCTGCAATATAGAGAGCAAACCTAGGTTATCTCATAAGGACACAAATTCATTTTATTTCTTGTTTTTAACATGCAACAATGAGGGTTTTTTAGTTCTTAAGAATTTAAATAGAAACGTAAATTGGCAACAGAGATTGAATTACAAGAAAATGCAGTAAAACAAATTAAATTGAAATTGAATTAAATAAACGAATTAAACCTAGAAAGTGAATTAAAGGAAGAACAAAGGCAATTAAAATGAAAGCAATTAAAATAGAAACAATTAAAATGAAAACAGTTAAAACAAAAGCAATTAAAATGAAAACAATTAAAGTAGACAAAATTAAAACAAACACAAATTGAAAGAAAAAAGAACGCAAACAAAACATGAATTAGGATTGAAACTGGAAACCCCAAACACGAATTAGGATTGCGATACCAAATTTGCCTAAACCTTGAATGTAAAAGAAATTGATTAATCAATCAATCTTATACTCAAGAATGAAAATCAAATTCAATCGAATTATGCATGCACAAATCTTGATCAATAATTGCAAGAAAGCGAAAAGACAAACTCGAAGCGATCGATTGGTCTTGCAATCCGCGCTCAAGATGAGATGATTTGAGGATTCAATCATATAGTCACGAATTAGAATATGAGTAAAATCAAATTAAAAATCGCAGTGAGATCAGAAATTGAATTGTGTGCAAAATCTGAAAGAGGCAAGTAAACAACAACAAAAATGGTTTCTTTTCTCCAAATGGAAAAGTCTTACAAAAACAAAATTATGAAAAAAAAGAAGGCGTCAAAGTCAACCTTTTGACCCATATATATACTGGTCTTAAATGAAATGGAAATAAATGGGTCAAGGCTGTCGCAAGTAATTACAATAAAAGCCCTAAATAAAAACTCTAAATATAAAAGGTATGTTTTAAGTCTGAACTTCAAAAATTAATAAAAAGTAGCTCTAAACTCCAAATAGCATGATCCATATGTCCAAATTGAAGCCCAGGAAGTCAGGAATCCATTGCAAAAAGAATCAGCCAAAAAAGTAATTTACAAAAAAAAATTTATGGCCAAAATAGTAGACAAAGTTCAAAATAGAGAAAAATATGAAATATAAAATAAACATAATAAGTATTTATAAAAACTCTAATTTAATGCATAAAATGCAAAAACATGCTAAATGAAAGAAATAAAGAAAGAAAAGGTATTTGAAAGATGCAATAAGACTATAAATATGAGTACAAAATATAAGTCATCAAATACTCCCACACTTAAGCTTTTGCATTCCCAAACAAAAGACAACAAAACAAAACAAAACAAACCAAAATTTTTCAGTGGATCCTATAGTGAATGTGAGCAAGAAAGAAAATGAATTCATCAATCAAAGTATAAAAGAATAAAAGACAATCAAGAATTATGTTCCAAATATAAAAGTAAAGAAGAACTTCAATCTAATTAAATCATAGATCACAATTAGCAAAAATTCGCTCAAGGATATGTTTATTACTCATTCTCTCAAGTGTGTAGTTTAGCATTTTCACTCGAAGAACATCATGAAAGTAAATACAACCATAAGCTTCAAGAGCCTCTAATTTCTACTATTTGAAACACATCAATCAAAAGATCAATAGGGCTTTTATTAGGCTTGTAATGTGGCTAGGGAAAGGTGAGATAAAAGGAGGCATACAAAGCTAAAAACCAAGAGAAAGAAGAGCAATGGGGAATGAGTTAAAACAAGTAAAAAGATACCTAAAATTCAATAATTAAAATTTTGTTTTGTTTCTTTTTTTTTCATTTTTTTATTTTATTTTTATATACAACTTTTTCTTTCAAGCTACTTTTCCAGTGAATTGATAATGCATCAAAATTTTCTCAAATAAGGCACAATTTAACACAATACTCCCACACTTATTTTTAACTAACTCCCAAAACAATTCCAAAGCTCATCTAATCTCCAAGGTTAGGTGAATCATCAAGAAAGGGTTAACAAGGCTCATAGGGGTAAACAAGTGGAATAAATGCAAGATGAGTCAATTTGGCTAATTAGCTAAAATGTTAAAGGAGACCTAAATCATATCAAAAGTGCATGTAAACAAATAATCTCAAAAAAAGTCAAGTTATAGAATACCTACGAACATGAGTGAATCACTCTCAAATCTTACTAAGGTAATTATTCTACCAATCATTAATCCAAAATCTAATTATCATAAAAAAACTAGCTAAACTCAAATGCAAGAATCAAATCTATCATATTATGAAAATCTCAACTAAGAATGACAAATAAAAAGTTGCTCACACAAATGAAATCTAAAAGCAAAGGAATCCAATGAAAAATATGCTAGGGAAGACTCTATACTAACTAAAACAAGAATTCTAAGTCAATTCAAACAAAAGTGTAGACTAACACACTCCCCCCACACTTGAACCAAACATTGTCTGCAATGTGGGAATGGATAGAAAATGACAAACACATGAAAACAGTTCAAATAAAGTGAAAAGACATGCATAGAAAACTAAAGGAAAGTATAATGAAAAGAAATAAAATAAGAGAAAAGAATGCTCCAAGTGCCTATGTAGACACTTCCTCCATTAGAATTGGCTCCACTAAGGATACGTCAACTGTGTTTTGAGCCTTCTGCATAGGTTTGCTTTCTTGAAATAGTTTCAGCTGTTGACCATTAACTTTGAAAACTCTGCCAGTAACTTCATCCTTAATTTCAACTGCACCATGGGGAAAAACATTAGTAATCACAAAAGGTCCATCCCATCTAGATCGAAGCTTACCTGCAATCAGTTTCAAATGAGAGTTAAACAATAACACTTTCTGTCCTTTAGAGAACTCCCTCCTCAGAATTTTTATGTAATGGAATTTTCTGACTTTCTCTTTATACCTTCTAGAGTTCTCATAGGCTTGTAAGTGTATCTCATCAAACTCCTGAAGTTGAAGCTTCCTTTCTTTTCTAGCCTCCTCAAGTGTCAAGTTATAACTCTTCACTGCCTAATACAATTTGTGCTCAATTTCCACTGGAAGGTGGCACGCTTTGCCAAACACTACTTGAAATGGGGACATGCCTAGTGGTACTCGGTAAGCTATTCTCTGAGCCCAAATAGCGTTAGTTTGAGGATGATATAGTGTAGCAATTCTGTGTGTCACCTTATACTTCTGGAATAACGTTGCTATGGTCCTGTTACAGAAAGGGCTTCCCTGATCACTTGTGACAGTCTTAGGCACACCAAACCTACAAAATATGTTAGTCCAGAGAAAATCTGAAACAACCTTAGAATCGTTAGTTTTGGTGACCTGTGCCTTCACCCATCTAGACACATAATCAACAAGTAAAATGTAAGAATATCCAGAAGAAACAGGAAAAGGACTCATAAAATGCATGCCTTAAACATAAAATATCTCACAAAAGATGATAGGTTGTTGAGGCATCTCATTTCTCCGGGTGATGGTCCCTCCTGCTTTCTAACATATCTCACAGCTCTCGAAAAACCTGACTGCTTCCCTAAAGATGATGGGCCAATAAAATCCGCTGTCCAATACCCTCCTAGTTGTTCTCTGTGGTCCAAGATGGCCTCCTATAGATGTGTTATGACAAAAATGCAGAATATCCTAAAACTCATGGTCAGGAACACACCTATGGATAACCTGGTCATTACAAAATTTTCATAGATATGGATCATCTCAAACATAATATTTAGCATCACTTTTAAGCTTATCAACCTGAGATCTAGATGCATGAGGAGGTACAACAGAAGTAACCAAATAATTAACAATATCTACAAACCAAGGTACAGAATCTACAGAGTACAAAGCAAACAGATAATCATCAAGAAAATAATTACTAATGGGTAAGGGATTTACTGTCCCTTCAATACAGCTAAGGTGATCAGCAACTTGGTTCAACACACCACTTCTATCTTTTATATCAATATCAAACTCCTGTAGAAGAAGCATCCATCTGAGTAATCTGGGTTTAGCAACTAGCTTCTTCTGTAGGAATTCAATGCAGCGTGATTTGTAAAGACAGTTTTTGAGCTAAGCAAATAGGAATGAAATTTATCTAATACGAACATAATAGCCAAAAGCTCCTTTTTAGTGGTGGTATAATTTACCTAAGCTATATCAAGAGTTCTAGAGGCATAAGTTATGACATGTGAAAATTTACCTACTCTCTGTGATAATACAGCTCCAAGTGCATAATCTGAGGCATCACATATTAACTTGAAAGGGAGCTCCCAATTTGGTGGTTGCATGATGAGTGATGTGGTGAGTCTCCTCTTCAACTCCTTAAATGCCTCCTTGCATGAATCAATAAATATGAATGACACATCCTTCTGCAGAAGACTGGACAATGGTAGGGCAATCTTGCTGAAATCTCTGATGAATCTCCTGTAAAAACCTGCATGTCTAAGAAAAGAAAGCACCTCCCACATAGACGCGGGGTAAGATAGAGATAATAACATCAATTTTAGCTTTATCAACTTGTATTCCTTTCTTAGAAACAAGATGTCCTAAGACTACACCCTCTGTTACCATAAAATAATATTTTTCATAATTAAGCACAAGGTTATTCTCAATACATCTGTCTAAAACTCTGGTCAAACTATTCAAGCATGAATCAAATGAGGAACCATAAACTTTAAAATCATCCATAAATATCTCCATGCAATTTTCAATCAAATCAGAAAACATACTCAACATACACCACTGAAAAGTAGCAGGTACTTTGCGTAAACCAAATGGCATTATTTTATATGTAAAAGTGTCAAAAGGGCAGGTGAATGTGGTTTCGTGTTGGTCCTCAAGGGCAATGTGTATTTTCATGTAACCAGAAAAGCCATCTAGAAAATAGTAGTGAGACTTACCTGTCAACCTCTCGATGACTTAATCAATGAATGAGTGAGGGAAGTGGTCCTTCCTGGCAGCCTGGTTGAGTCACCTATAATTAATGCATACTCTTTATTTGTTGCCAACTCTGGTGGGAACCAAATCATTCTCCTGGTTCTGCACAACAGTTATCTCAGACTTCTTACGCACCACTTGTACAGGTGAGACCCATGTGCTATCTGAAATAGGATAAATGATTCCAGCCATCAGTAGCTTGGTCAGTTCCTTCTTCACTACATCAAGAATGGTGGGATTGAGTCTTCTTTATGGCTGTCTCACAGAATCCTGTGCATGCATATAGCTGGACTGATTTCAGGGATATCAGCCAAAGTCTAGCCAATGGCTTTCTTGTGCACCCTCAGAACATTCAACAGCTTCTCTTCTTGGTCCTCACAAAGGCTACTAGAAATGATTACTAGAAGCCTCAGCTTTGTATCCAAATAAGCATACTTAAGGTGGTCTGGCAAAGGATTCAGCTCCAGTGATGGTTGCTATTGTGTGGATGATAAAGGAAATTGTGATTCAACATCCATAGAAATACCAGAATTTGCACCTGCAAGTGAAGGTGCAATAGAAGATATAGCAGTATCAATCTCAGCACAGATGTCATACACTCCATTATCACAGGTGTAGCTTGGTAGAGCATCAATATCTAAATCTGAAAACTATAAAAATTGTGAAAAATCAAAGTCTATATCTACATCTATATATACTCCTACATCTACTTCTGTACACACATCAATATTTTTATTATTTTTTGCAACATCAATCAGAAAAATAGAATGATCATAAAGCATAAAATGACCTTCAACTGGGTGTTTCATGGCTTCAAAAATGTTGAAGTGAATTGTGCCATATCTACATTCCATGGACAATGTGCCTATATGAACGTCAATCTTGGTCCTTGCAGTCATTAAAAATGGCCTCCCTAGAATCAATGTAGAATTCCCATCCTGCATATCAAGAAAATAGAAGTTAGCTAGAAAAATTAATTGGTTGACTTTTACCAACACATCTTCAACTACTGCCAAAAGTTGAGCTGTACTACATTTTTCCAATTGGATGATCACATTGGTTGGCTTCAAGTCTCCCAAATGCAGCATTTTATACACAGCTGATGGCATGACGTTGATGGAAGCTCCCAAGTCCAACATAGTAAAGGTTGTTTCTCTAATTGTGCAGGGTATGGAGAGTGTGCCTGGATCATCATATTTCTGTGGAAGCTTGGACAGAGACAGGGATGAGATTGTTTAGATGTCCCTCTTCTTCAAATTCCTCTTGTATGTACATAGCTCCTTCAGAAATTTTGCATACTTAGGAATCTATTTAATGGCATCTAACATCAGTATATTTATCTCCACCTTTTTGAAAGTATCCAGCAGCTTTTGATCAGACTGCACTCTCTTTGATGTAGAAGCTATGGATGGAAATGGAAGAGGGATCTGCTACTGTGTAGACTTCTTTATGACATTTCCACTGGACTGGGCTGGTTTGGCCTGCAATGGACTGTTATCCAACTCTTTGCCACTTCTCAAAGTGATAGCACTCACGTTACCTTTAGGATTCACCACAGGTTGAGAAGGTAATGTTCCAAACCCTTTCTACTGGAGATTGTTTACTGAGGTAGCTAGTTTCCCAATCTAGGTTTGCAAATCTTGAATAGTGACTGAAACATTCTATTGGAATTGCAGCCTTTAAGTAGCCATTTGGTTCATCAGTTCATCTAGAGAAGGGACAAAATTAGGTTGCAAAGGTGGCTGTTGTGGAGCTTGTTGTTTGAGAGGAGAGGGCAAGTATTTTGACTATTGTTGTTGTTGTTACTGTACTGGTTGGTGTATTGTCTAGTGGTGGGCGGGATGCTGCACAGGTTGTGGCTGTTGATATTGATAATTATACCTCTGGTGATGTTGTGTTGGGCCTAGACCATATCACAATTTAGGATGATTCCTCTACCCTGGGTTGTATGTAGGTGAAAATGCATTGTACTGTTGCTGCTGGTATAAAGGGTGTATACTTGCTACAACATGAGAAGGTGCACTGGATGTCTCTTGCAGTAAAGGACAAGCATCCGTGTAATGATCACCTGAGAATATATCACATGTTTATGGAGTCTGTGCCACTGCCTATCTCATAGCAAGCTGCCTCACCAATGAAGTTAACTCCGTAAGTACACTCCTATAACTGAACAACTGTGAATTCTCTACCATGTTAGAGATTAAATACCTTGTAGCTGCAGGAGTCTTGTCCATCAAAGCTCCTCCACTGGTCGCATCAATCATGCTTCTCTCCATAAGAAGTAGACCTTCATAAAAATATTGGATCTGCAGCTGCTTATTGATTTAGTGATTTGGACAAATTGCACAAAGCCTGTTAAACCTCTCCCAATAGATATATAAATAATTATTTTTAATGAATTTTACATATATATATAAATATAGATAGATTGTTTATTAAAAATTTGTAAAAAAAAATAAAAAATATATAGTTGTTAATATATATTTAAAATTCAATAATCAGTATACATTTATATAAATTAAAAAATAAATTATTAGTTAATTTATCAATTTATATGTAACATATTAGCATGTGCTTTAATTTATCATATAGGTAATATTTTTCTACATTTCATTAATACTATAGTGTAGTTAATTTTATGTATATTTGTTGGTTTAAAATAATAAATTATTGAAGCAAATAAAATTAAATATTTTATAACCATTTTATTTTTTGATTTAATTATTATTTTTATTTTTACTTTATATAGATAACAGCAGAATCTTCTCATACTAGTGTAAGTCTAAAACTTCTTACACTATATTTAAACTTTTCATTTAACTTGCATATAATGGATTGTAATTTATTACTTCACTAACCGTTAGATATAAGTTAAATGAAAAGCTCAAATCGAATGTTATATTAGTGTGAGAAGATCTTTCTTTTTCTCTCTCTCTCTCTCTCTCTCTCTCTCTCTATATATATATATATATATATATATAGCATTAAGTTTAAAATTTTATATTAAGTTTTATCACAAATTTCCTATTAAAATAAAAATTTAGAAATATAAGTTATTTTAATTTAAAAATAAATTCTATTAAATTAAGATTAGCCAAAAGTTAAATTTCTAAATATTTATTAATTTTTACTTTGTTCACATGTTACTTTTCTACATCCATGAATTTTATAATCTAAAATATTATATATCGATGATATTTATTTACTTTTTTTAATATATTAACTTTAATTTAGCTAACTCAACAAATTTTATTAGTGTTATTTTTTATTATCAATTTTATGTGTTTATTGTAACTTTATTTATTGAACATAAGATGTCTCTACACAAATAAAATATGATAATAAAAAAACTAAAATTTTTAATATTTTTAATAATTTTGTAAAAATAAATCAAGAAAATAATAATATAAAATTTATAATGTAAAAAATTTCATAGTTAATACGCAAATAATATTTTAAAAGTTATTTATAAAATTATATAAAAATAGTTATAATTTATTTAATAATTATTAATAATACAAATAAAAATTAGAGAAATATGTTAAGTAATTTGATGATAAATAATTATATTTTCATTGATATTATTTAATAACGACAACGATTATAAATATTTAATATTATACAAATTTTATTCTTCTTTATTTATTTTTAAGCAATTTTATTGGCATACAAGTTTATAATAGAAAATTTTATATGAAATAAATATTTTTAATATATACTCTAATAATTATTATAATCTATATAAAATTCTCTCAAATTTAAATTCTTAATTTTTTTAATTTTTTTTTCTTTTGCTCTTAAGGCCATGATCCTAACCCTGACCCTTTGAACTCGTTATCTCATAGGACAACCGTACTTCAAGTAGGCGACGATATTGCTTGTATTTATGGTCTTGATGAAGTAATGGCAGGTAAATTAGTGGAATTTGAAGAGGGTACTATAGGCATTGCTTTGAATTTAGAATAAAAAATTGTTGCTGTTGTATTAATAGATGATGGTTTGATGATATAAGAGGGAACTTTGGTAAAAGCAACAGGAAGAATTGCTCAGATACCAGTAAGTGAGGCTTATTTGGGTCATGTTATAAATGCCTTGACTAAACCTATTGACGGTCGAGGAGAAATTTCAGCTTCGAAATCTCAATTAATCGAATCTCCCGCTCCCGGTATTATTTCGATGTTCTGTATATGAGCCTCTTCAAACAGGACTTATTGCTATTGATTCGATGATCCCCATAGGTCATGGCCAACGTGAATTAATTATTGGAGATAGACAAACAGGTAAAACAACAGTAGCTAAAGATATAATTCTCAATCAATAGGGACAAAATGTAATATGTGTTTATGTAGCTATTGGTCAAAAAGCATCTTCTGTGGCTAAGTAGCTTTTTGACAACTCTATCCATAGTGCCTGTAGCGGGTTATGTCATGTACGATGTTGGATAAAAATATAAGAAATTTACACTAGTATAAAAAAAGTCGTTTATATTGGTTAAAAATAACTTCTAACGTCGGTTGGTGAATCGATGTAGATACAAGCAATGTTGTAAGTATGAAGATTTTATATCAGTTAACCAACCGATGTAAAAAATGTACACATTCTACTTTAGTTCTTTAACTAATCGATGTAGAAAATGTTCTTCCTGTTGATGAGTTGTTCATTAATGGCGTCAGTATTCATCATATAGCTTAGTAATGTTAATTAATGTTAATAGCATTAATGTTCATCCTTTTACCCATAAAGATTTACTTCGTGCTTAATGTTCATTGGGTGTATAAATGAAAAATATGTAGTGTTCATCATCAATCTTATTCAATATACAGTGTTCACGTCAATCTTTCGTTGATCTTTGTTAAGTTTGTAAACAAAAGATATACAATGTTTATTAATAAAAAAATATACAATGTTCATCAATGAAGAAGAAAACATAGAGAATGGAGCAAAATTAAATTATTGCTATATCTAGTAAGAGTTCATATTCGTTAATGGTATAAAAAAACATAGAATAAAGCAAAATTTCTAATATAAGCTTGAGAATATAAGTAAGAATTTGTATTCGTTGACTCTAATTTATAGTATTTCATTGGTGTGCACCTCTGAAATTTTTCATTTTGAATTGATTTTATATCGATTTCAACAACAACTGATGTAAAAAGTACTTTCTACATCGATTATTTATAGAATTAATGTAGAAAACACAAGAGCGCGAAATAAAATAATTTCATTTTGAACTGATTCTACATCGTTTCTAAAAACAATTAATGTAAATTTTTTTTTTTACATAACCGATATAAAAAATTGTGCAATTTTAGTTATAAACTTAAATGGGCATAACTTTTAGTATAGGAATATAATTTATGCATATTATATGTTTATTTCATATAACTTTTTGAGATCTATTCAACTCAAATATCTGAGAAAAGTTTGTATCAACTTTTTTTTTCTAAAATTCTAAAAATTTTCTCATTTTTTAATTTTTTCTGTTTTTAAAAAATAATTAATATAGAAAGTATTTTTTACATCGATTATTTTTAAGACCAATGTTAAAATTTTTTGGTTATTTTCAAAAATACCACTTCACTTTTTATTGAATCAGTTACTTACTAATCGATGTAAAAACTTGATATAAAGTCTATTTTGTATTAGTGTTAATTAACAAATGAATTAATTTAAAACTTTTAGCTAACTTATCCAAACAGTGAATTAGCGTAAAACAAGTGGAAAGTATTGGTAAGAGTATTAAATTGTTCGTTTTGTCGGTGAGAGACACCACCTGAGGACGAATGCATGGGTGCGAACACCAAAACAAATGACAAAAATCTTGGCTTGGTTTCACGTGAGAGTGAGAGACAGGTTCCAGATCCCCGGGCACGTTGTCATGCTGGTTGTTACTTGACTCTACGGCTACCACCTAAAGATTCTTTTCTGTCGTTAACAGCATGCACGAGACACCCCTAGCCATATTTTCACGTTACTTTTGTCATCTTATATGTATTTGAATGATAAAAAATACTTTAAAATGTTTAAGAAGTTTTAGAGAAATTATGATAAAAAATAAAATTAAAAAATACATCTTTTCACATAGTTTGGAGCAGAGTGTTGGATGAGCCATTACTGAGTCTATCCGATCAAAGTCTTGGCAGTTTTCTTGTTCCAAATATTTTAGCTATGGATCTCTCTGTCGACCATGTGAAAGTCTGAAATACAATTCTCTGTTTTATAAACTTAATTTATTTCCCACTGACCTAATATTCCACACCCGTGCCCACATGTCTCGGCCTTATTATATACTATAATGAATTATATTCATTGCTAGTAATTTTCATACACTTCTTACATGGTTAGTCTTTTAATAATAGGAAAATTTCTCTCTTATTAATTATAAGTCAGGACAGTTACAGTTATAACACCCATTTTCAGTCCTTTTTTTATTTATATTTAGAGCAGTAATTTCTTCATATATTTTTTCTTAGTATTGCTCATCCTGTGTAGAAATTTGAAGTGTGTTGCACTTTGTTTTATATGTCTATATCAAAATAAAATAAATTATGATAACTTCCAAAGTTAAGTATACTAATAAATAATTAATAACTCATTTTCATAAGTTACATTAATTAGCTAAAAGTAGACACTAAGACTTCTTAAATTATATTTCTTACAAAATTTAATCTCATTTTTTTTAAATTGTAATGCTCTTAATTGATGAATCATTTTTTCCTAATTCATCAAGGATTTATAATTTTAATTCAATTGTTAATCAACCCTTTCTCGATCGTGATTCAAAAAAATTTAGCAAAATTTTTCATTCAATTTATAAAAAGTTTAATGATGATATAATTTAATGTATAATTAAACATTTTTTATTACAACATAATTTGTTATATAAAATAAAATTTGAACAATAGTAATTAATTAATATATTTAGTACTACATAATTACATGAGTTTAATATTTACATGTCAAAAATAAAAAAAATATTAAGACTTAAATTAATAATTGCAAAATCAAAATACATCATGTTTTAACGAATAGATCATTCTCACACCAAAATCTAAAGATAATGATCCTTGTCTGGATCAATCAGCCTAATTGATCTATAAGGAGTGGTCATTTTAATTTCTTGAAAATATAAATAAGGATAAATCTTCTCCGCATCACTATAACATAACCAAGATAATTAATTTGAGAAAATTTCTCAACAACAAACACAATAACAATTATATTAGTAATGTCATAACACTAAATAAACACAATAACAATATATCAGCAATGTCATATCACATCTATTATAATCATATAATGTAGTACGTCATTTTCTCGTATTCTCAATTCTTCGTACATTGTGATCACAATCAATCATTGTCTATTGTATTCTATGAGGTCTTACAAATGTAGGTGAATATTCATCGATTAGCCTTGCACACAGATGCAATGTACATAATACTCCGCCCTTAACAAAATTACAATCAGAAATTTAGTTAGAAAATACGTGTGAGGCCTGACCTGTGTTGTGTGGGGTCAGGAATGCTCGTTATCAAAAAGACAAGTGGACATCATATTTAGCAAGAATCTATTTTTATTAGTCCTTCTCAGCTAAAAGACAAGAATGCTCTGCATCTAAAGCTTTCAAATCAACCTTCAATTTGTCAACATGAGAAGAAAGATGAGAAATCTTCTAGCTAAGGACGTCACGTCGACGAGAACAAGACTCCAAAGAAATTGAGACTTTAATTAAGTGACTAACTTATCAACCTTTAAGAGATTATATCCATGGCTTGAAGGGTATTAGTTGCTTAGAATTTATTGAATTACCTTATGCTCTTACACTTTAAAGCCTACCCTTTCTCTTCAATTTTTCTCATTCCCTTTCATGGTTTCTCTTAATGTTTAGGCAGCAATGCTAAGTCAGCTATTTTGGCATCACACATCCTAAACTCTTCTTGGTCACTCCTCTCATGTTAATTATTCAAATTTTAATTTTCTTATTAATATCTACCTTAACTCCCTCTTAGTCACTCTTTTCCATTTAAATAATACAGGTTCAATCTTTGAGCATTACACATCTTAAGCTTTTCTCAGTTACTCATTGTTATTGAGTGTAAATTTAATTTCTTTAGCCTTTTACATCTACATTATACCTTTCAGTTCCTCATTCCTTTCAACGGATAATATTCATCAAAATATATCAATATTACAACAATTCTTTATTTCATCGCCAAGCCTAACTGACACACATAAGTCACGTGATAGAGAATAAGACATTCCTTTTTGTAGGTATAGTTCATACAAGGCCAATAGAAGATAAATACATCACTTATCAACCATTCAAATGTTATAATCACCCTCATAAAAGCCTTTCCAAATCTAAAATGAAACATGCAAAACCAAACAAAGGAAATACAAGAGAACTTTTGTAAGCAGGTCATACATAATCAACATACATCAAACGTCTCATAAGATTCCTATTTGTATGGTTGTTTTAAGGACTTTTTAGGCCTATATGTGAATTACCCTTTACCTTGGTTGTTTCATAAGAATGAAAGAAAGAAAGAAAGATGATAGGGGTGAACATGTTTTCCCTTTCAAGTGCTCAGTCCTTCTTTATTCCTCCAAGGGTGGTCACAATGGTGTGTCTTGGAGTTAACTCCTCCAAGAGAAAGAGGGAAGAATGAAGGTGAGACAAGATTCAAGGTGGCGTGAAAGGAAGCAAGGCCTTTGGCCTTAATCTTACCTCTATATCATTGTTCCTTTGAGCGAGAAAAGAAAGAGTTCTTGGTGAGTGATGTAGCTAGATATGCAAGACAAATTTTTCTTTGTTTTTGAGTTTGGAAATGGCTTTGAGTGATCTTAAATGAAGGAAGTAGCTTTCAGTCCTAAGGTGTAGTTTCATGAAATCAAGGAAGAGAATAAGCAATGAAACAAGTTTTGGTTTTTTTTTTCCTTGGATTATCTTCTCAATGTAGCAAATGAAAGTGGAAAAACAAAGTGGAATTATATTGCATGAAATCCAATTAGTTTAGAGTAAGGTGACGAGACAAGATAGCAGTTTGTATTTACTAAACTTGCAATGATTCATTAATTTAGAGTAAGGTGATGAGACAAGATTATATTGCCTTTGCCTTGTACGACTAATCTTACACATATTCATATAGTTCAATTTCAAAACCTAAGACTACTAAGACTTCACTTGGTCAGTTACTTAATGGCATAAAGCAAAGAAGGTTCTAATTAATTTTAATTGAGCAATAAATTTGAGAATGTATAGGTCAAGTATGGCATTTCATATGTGAAGCTTTCCATTCCAAAGTCCAAGGCCACTAAAGGTAGTAATAAGGTAGTTGGATAGAATTTAGAAATATCTAATTTAGGCTTCGCATGCAATTTGGTGGAACATTTAAATGTCAAATTTATGGTGCAAATGTATAGTCTTGGATTTGAATTGAAATAAAAGTTTTCATGTGCAAAATTTTGTTTCAATCACTTCAAATTACCAAGCTGGCATTTTAGGTTGTGATGGGATATTATAACAGTGATGAGTTACATCCAAGGTAGGGAGAGAATTAGAAATTGGCATGAATACAAGCATGCATAAGACCGATGTTGCAATGTGAAAAACTATCATGTCATCAAAGGCTTGTACCATGCACATATATGGCATTACTTCCTAATTTTCCAAAATACTAAGTTATTGTAATCTAGTGCAACAAGACTGGAAGAATTATAATGAACTAAGAACTAATGTTATTAATCAATTTCAACTAAATGGTTCTCATTTTATGTTGTCCATAATGCCGACAAATAGAACCAGACAAGTAATCAATTATAACTTGGATAAAAAAGAAAAGGAAGAAAAAAAAAAAGGTTTCTAATTACTTTCTCCTAATAAAATATCCGCTGAGTCGTGTTCTAGTTCACACTAAAGCGGTGATACAATAACCCATATTTATTCTTATTCATTCCATTATTTCATGACCTTTTGAATATATAAATCCCTTAATTTGCAAGAATAAATGCATTAATATGTTAATATTAGAGTTACAAAAAAATGGATAAATATGTTAAGTGCACTAAATTAATGCAATTGTAAAGGCAAATTTCTCTCCAAAACTCAGAATAAATGCATTAATATGTTAATATTAAAGTTAAAAAAGAGGTAAATATATTAATTTCACTAAATTAATGCAATTATAAAAGCAAACTTTCCTCCAAAACTCATATACTTTTATATATATAAAGATAAAGATGTGTTTTACAAGTAGCCTTAAAAAATCAATAAAGACAATGAGGCAAACAAAATAAAAATAAAGAAAAAAGCCTTTAGCAAAAAAAAATGTTGAAAAAGTTGAAATGATTAAAAAAGAGAAACAAAATTAGAGAATTGAAGTGGTTGTCAAAGCTAAAAATAGATTTAGAAATAAAACACATGGTCTTAAGAGGTTGTTCTTATTATAATGAATTTAAAAGGTTAATTGAGTGCTTTGTATATCCTTCCTTTTCTATACCATGCATGCCTTTATGTTAAAACTCTTGCTAAGGTACAATAGATTAAAGATCTTTTCATTTTTAGAATAATTAATTCCATTAGTAGAGATTTGCAAGTTTACGAAAAAGCTTATGGTAGAAAATGTTCAAAGAATATTGAGCGAATTCTATTTTTATCTTATTAAAACTTAAATTACTTGTCCAATATAATACTATATGGGTAAAATGTCAAGTATTATTAGGTTGTCGATATGAAAAGTACCTAGGGAGTAAATATGATTGTTTATTGCATGAGTTTATCTTTTAGGTTCCTTGATACAAGAGTTAATGCGTTCTCATTTTTTTATTTTTGTTGCTTGAGGAAAATAATGCTTAGTTTTGAGGAGTTTGCTAAATTGTTATTCTGTCATTTTATTTATGAGATTTTTACTTATTTTATCATCAGAATTGTTATTTTATCATTTGAATTGTTAGGTTTCTTTTAATTTATTGTAAGAAGTGGTGACAATGTAACTTGATAAAAATAGAACAAATTATGAAAAAATGTTGATGAAAAGAGTAAAGAGTGGTTGGAATAAGTAAAAGGTTGAAAGGAACACAACTCGTGCCAATCACATCACATTCTGTGCTTACTTGGTAGTATATTATATAAAAGGCATGTTAAACTAAGCATAGTCATTGCTTAACTAAGCATACATTATCCATCTTATGGATTCCATATTATATATAAAGGACCTTACTCTCTTTGGAAAAGACACGCTTTATCTATCCTCCTTACTACATACTAAAACTATAAACTTTCTTATCATAGTGTTGTACTTCAGTCATAGACCAGCCACAAAGGTTTTCTCTTTCCTTATTATCTGTTATTATAAATATTTTATATTTAATTGCATTTTTTTCATCTTTATAACTATGTTTAACTAAGTACTTCTAGTTATAGGGTTGAAATGGATTATTGTGATGTAACTATTTTGAACCCCATTTGATTTTATACAATTGATGTTATTTGTTAATTAAAATTATATCTTTGTTGTTATTTATATTCTTGAATTAATCACTTAGGGGTTTATGTTAGTTAACTAATTGATAGGCGATTGAACTATTAATAAGTTAACAAAAGTGAAAGGTAGTTTGGGTTTAAGAATAAAGATGATCAATTTATCACTTAAACTTTCAATCAGTTAAGTTTAATAGATATGATGTTTCTAATGCACTTATTTATCTTGTTGATTTCTATGATCATTAGGGTAACATATAGAATAGACAACTATCAATATTCTATAATTTTTAAGTAATGGAAATACTTGGTTGGAGATTGATAATTGCTTTAATACAATTAAATAAAATTAAATTAGAGAACATATAGGCAATCATTAAAATAAATCAAAGTCCCAACTTTTTATTCATATCAAATTAACTTTGTGATTTCTTCACTTTATGTTTTCTATTCAATTCAAAATTTTATTTAAATTCAAACATCTCAACTTTCAAATTTGTGATGAATCCATATTTTGACTGATATTTTAGCATAATTCTAATACAAATGATAAGAGAAATATATAAAGAAAGCAGAAAAACTCAGAAAAAGAGAAGAAATTGAAGTTTGTTTAAATTTGTAGTTATTTTAGCAATTGTGAAATTTTTGCTTAGGAATTAAGTTTTTAATCTTGTTTTTGAAGGAATAAATTGAGCAAGGATCATATCCATGGAGGTTTGATGATAAGGAAGAGGAAAGAAGCAAGTCTGGACTCCAAAACACAAGAATAAGAAATTGCAGACTGGGCGTGATCACTATTGTCAGTGAAAGTGATCACTTTAGAACTTAAAGAAGAAGGAAAGCTCTGCGTAACCACTTTTATTATTAAAAGTGATAGTTCCAGAGAGGCAAAATATCAGGAAAGCTCTGCGTAACCACGATTGTCATCAAAAGTGATCGTTCCAGAGAGTCTTCAACTTGGCGAGTTGCGCGTAGTCACTTTTATCAGCAATAGTGATACGCGCAACCACTTTGGCTCTGCGTTGTCACTTTTATCATCAAGAGTGATAGTTTCAGAGAGCTCGCAATATCAGGAAAATGCGCGTGGCCACTATTTCTGGGAAAAGTGTTAACGCGCAACCAAAAACTCTCTGCGTAACTACTATTTCTCATAAAAGTGATTACGTGAAAATCTGGGAAATTCTATAAATACCAGAAACGATCCGGAAAAAGGAGATTCTGTTCATTTTCAGTTTTTTTTAGTTAGCTTCTTGTTAGAAGAAGTGAGAGAGAGGAGTGGGGATTCGAATCTTGGAGCTTCACGAAGAGGAATTAGAGTGGAGCAAGCTTCCATGGTGTTTCTGAGTTTCTTCTTCTCTTCTTCTCTTTCTTTTCTTTTCTCTGCTGCCATGGCTGTGTAATTCATTCATAGTTAGGGATTGTAGATCTGAAACGAACATGTTGAATTGATTTGGATCTGAATTTCAATCTTTGGAATAGATTGAGTGATTGATACTGCACTTCACGTGGAAATTGAATAGAAATTTGATTAACTAAATTCAGAGGAACTCTTGTCAATGGAAATTGAATTTGTTCTTCAGATCTGAACCAATCACCGAGATTATAGTTTTCTTAGGGATAAGAGGCTTTGATCTTGCAATCTTCTGGTTTCTTACACTTAAAGCAACATTGAATTGAATCAGATCTAAGGAATTAGAATGGTTTAATTGAATGTTAGGTTCACTGAGTTAAGGAATTAACCTCTGAATAATATAATGTGAAACTGATTGTCATTCTTTCCAGTTGCTTGTTAATTCAAAACTTTATTGACTAAACATTGCAGTTTTGGTGAAGCAATTCCCTAGCTATGGTTTCTCCCTCTGTTATCACATAACTGTGTGTTCATTGTTTTATTTTCTGCAAGTTCATTTTACTTTCAATTGTTCTAGTTTGCGGTATTACATGTTACTACTCTCCTTACAATTTTGAAAGGCTTAAATGGTTATAATTCTATGAAGTGATACTTGAATCAAAATTCCCTGTGGAGACGATATTTGGATCTTAAATTTACTCATCACTTGCTGCAATCCTAGTGCACTTGCTAGTGTAGATTGCTAACAACAATTTTTTGGCGCTGTTTCCGGGGAATTTTGCATTTCAATATCATTAGTTGTAGAAAAGTAACTAGATTGAGCATTTATTTTGTTGCTTTGCTTTCAAATTGCTTCTGCATAATTTTACTGCACCTTGTGTAGTATTCTGCATAATATTTCTGTCTGCTGCATAGAATTTTTACATCCTTGTTTATCTGCATAATTTCAGTTTTCATTGTTCTTCATATTTGTAATTGCCATTCTGCATATTTTTACATGATTTTACAATTCTGTAACTGCTAGAGATAAGTTTCTATATGCTTTTACTGATAGATTTTGCATGAATTCTGTTGCACATTTCTGAATATCAATTGTAGTCTAATTTTGCTTCAAACTGATTTGTATATGCGTGGTAAAGACAAGAATAAATCAATTCTGGTCTTTGATCCTGACATAGACATAACTTTGAGAAGATTGAGAAAAGAGTCTAGAGCAGAAAAAGCCATAGGGAGTGATAGTGAGTTAGAAGTTGTCTATTCTCCAAAATTTCAGAGTAATCCTAGAATGAAAAGAACATATACACCTTTGAGACAACCAAATCCAGCAATAGAAATGGCAGAGCAGAACAGAATTAGAACATTAGGGGACTATGCTATTCCTAACATGCAAGGTTTTAACTCTTCTATCACTAGGCCAACTATTCAAGCCAACCATTTTGAGATTAAACCTGCCCTACTACATTTAGTCCAACAGGATCAGTTTTCTGGAGGAAATTCTGATGATCCTAACCTGCATATTTCAAATTTTCTGCAGCTATGTGACACTATAAGAATGAATGGAGTTAGTGAAGAAGCTATCAGATTAAGACTATTTCCTTTTTCCTTAAGAGATAGAGCAAAATGTTGGTTACAAGCTCAACCACAAGGAAGCATCACAACCTGGACAGAACTTGTGAATAAGTTTCTAACTAAGTACTTCCCTCCATCCAAAGCTGCCAAGTTGAGAGGAGAAATTACATCCTTTGTGCAGCAAGAAGGAGAATCATTGTATGAAGCTTGGGAAAGATACAAAGAATTGCTTAGAAGGTGTCCACATCATTGTATTCCAGATTGGATGCAATTGGAAACTTTTTATAATGGGATGAATGCAGTAACAAGAACAATGGTTGATGCTGCTGATGGAGGTTCATTAAATACAAAGTCCTTGGAAGAAGCTCAGAGAATTATTGAGATGATGGCATCTTCAATGTATCAGAATTCAAACTCAAGAAATCAAGGAAGAAATTCTGGTCATGAAGCTAAGGTTCTGGGCACAGAATCAACTACAAAATCAAATGTTTTCAGAACAATTAGTTGCCTTAACACAACAAATCAGCAACCTGCAAACAGGGAGTATGCCCACCAGTCAGCTAAGTTGTGATTTTTGTGGAGGAAACCATGTAAATGGTGCATGCAAGGCATCTACAAGTGAACCACAAGAGCAAGTGAATTATATGAATAATTTTCAGAGACAACAGCCATCATATCCCCTTGGATTTCAATTTTTGAATAATAGAACTTAGCAGTATTCCAATTGGAATAATCAATACTCTGCTGTAAAGAATTCTAACTCAAATTTGCCTTTTTCTAATGCAGGTCCAGTAACACAACAGCCTTATTTTCAGAGGAATTCATCCGCTCAACCTCAAGGAAATCAGAAATTTTCCAAGCCTATGAATGAGAGGTTGACTGAGATGGAAAAGACTACGCTGCAATTCATGAAGGTGACTCAAACAAGCTTCAAAAACCAAGAAGCTTCCATGAAGAAACTAGAAACACAAATCGGACAATTAGCTGAACAACTATCCAGCAGGGATGAAGGAAGATTTCCAAGCAATACAGTAATCAATCCTAAAGAGCAATGTCAAGCCATAACTACAAGGAGTGGAGCTGTAGTTGCAAGTCCTAAACCAGCAGAAAAGAAAGTAAATGATGAAGCAGAAAGAAAAATTGAACAAGATCTGCAACAAGAAAATTTTAAGCTATTGAAGAAAGACCATTCAGAAGAAAAAGTAGATGTTCCTATGAATTCTGAAAGGAAAACCAAAAAGCAACTATTTGAGGAAGCTTGTAAGCCAATAGATCCAGAAAAATACAAGAGGCTGCCCTATCCTCAAAGAGTCCAAAATCCTAAACAAGAGGAACAATTTGAAAGGTTTATGAATGTCTTTAAGAAATTACAAATTAATATTCCTTTTGCAGAAGCTTTGGAGCAAATGCCTTCATATGCAAAGTTTATGAAAGAACTACTTTCCAGAAAAAGAAAGCTAGAGCATGATAAAACAGTACCTTTGATAGAGGAGTGCAGTGCCATTCTCAAGAGAAAGCTTCCTCAAAAGCTGAAAGATCCTGGATCATTTAGCATTCCTTGTGAAATAGGAAACTGCACTGTGGGAAGAGCATTGTGTGACTTGGGAGCAAGCATAAATCTGATGCCATTGGCTGTTCTGCAGAAACTTAGGATAGAGGAAGTGAAGCCCACCAACATTACACTGCAACTAGCTGATAGATCATACACTTATCCATATGGAGTTGTTGAAGATTTATTAGTTAAAGTTGATAAGTTCATTTTTCCTGCAGATTTTGTAATTCTGGACATAGAAGTGGATTCTAACATTCCCTTGATCCTAGGAAGGGCATTTCTTGCAACCGGGAGAGCCTTAATAGATGTGCAGAAAGGTGAACTTATGCTTCGAGTTCAAGATGAGAAGGTAGTGTTTAATGTGTTTGAAGCTTTAAAATATCCAATTGAAGATAGTACATGTATGAAGGTAGATATACTGGATGCTTTTATTACACAACGCCATATTAATGAAATTGATGAACTTGCTGTGTTAGAAGAAATAATATCTGCAGGGAATGACAAATCTGAATTTCTGCAAGAAGAATATATCATGGAAGTGCAACAGCAATTGGAAGCTCTGCCAATTCAAAAATCTGCAGAAAATTCAGTGAAGGAGAAACTGGAAAAGGATGATAAAGAAGATGAAAAGCAAAAGCTAGAGCTGAAACAGCTTCCTTCCCACCTGCGGTATGCATTTCTGGATGAGAAACATGAAAATCCAGTCATCATCAATAATGAACTTAAGGAAGAACAAGAGGATAAACTGCTGAGAATTTTGAGAGAACACAAATCTGCAATTGGATGGAGTATTGCAGACCTGAAAGTTATAAATCCCTCATTTTGTAAGCACAAAATTTTATTTGAAGAAAATTTTAAGCCTGTTGTGCAGCCACAAAGGAGGTTAAACCCAGCCATGAAAAAGGTAGTTAAAAAGGAAGTCATGAAGCTGTTAGATGCAGGAATAATATACCCTATTTCTGACAGCAATTGGGTAAGTCCAGTCCAAGTTGTTCTAAAGAAAGGTGGTATGACAGTTGTACCTAATGAAAAGAATGAATTTGTCCCTACTAGGACTGTGACTGGATGGAGAATGTGCATAGACTATAGGAAATTAAATGATGCAACCAGAAAAGACCATTTCCCACTACCATTTGCAGATCAAATGCTAGAAAGACTTGCTGGACATTCATTTTATTGTTTTCTTGATGGGTATTCAGGATATAATCAAATAGCTGTGGATCCTTTAGATCAAGAGAAAACTGCATTTACATGTCCATTTGGAGTCTTTGCATATAGAAGAATGCCATTTGGTTTGTGTAATGCCCCTGCCACTTTCCAAAGATGCATGCTTTCTATTTTTTCTGATTTGGTAGAAAACATCATAGAAGTGTTCATGGATGTTTTCTCTGTTTTTGTTGATTCTTTTGATGATTGTTTAGCTAATCTATCTACTATTTTGCAGAGATGTCAAGACACTAACCTTGTGTTAAATTGGGAGAAGTGCCATTTCATGGTACAAGAAGGCATTGTCCTTGGTCACAAAATTTCAGAGAAAGGAATAGAGGTGGACCAAGCTAAGATAGAAGTTATTAGTAAATTGCCTCCACCTATCAATGTTAAGGGAGTTAGAAGTTTTTTAGGACATGCTGATTTTTATAGAAGATTCATAAAAGATTTTTCCAAGATTGCTAAACCCTTGAGTAATTTACTTATAAAGGATGCAGATTTCATATTTGATGATAATTGTTTGCATGCATTTTCTGTTTTAAAAGAGAAACTGATTTCTGCACCTATTCTTACAAAACCAGATTGGAAACTACCTTTTGAACTCATGTGTGATGCAAGTGATAGTGCAGTGGTTGCTGTGTTAGGACAGAGGAAAGATAGGAAATTACATGCTATCTATTATTCAAGCAAAGTGTTAAATCCTGCACAAGTGAATTACACAACAACAGAAAAAGAACTTTTAGCTGTTGTATATGCTTTTGATAAGTTCAGATCATATTTAATGGGTTCAAAAGTGATTGTATATACTGACCATTCTGCACTTAAATACTTGTTGTCAAAGCAAGATGCCAAGCCAAGATTGCTGAGATGGATTTTACTGCTACAAGAATTTGAATTGGAAATTAGAGATAAGAAAGGAAAAGAAAATGGAGTTGCTGACCACTTGTCAAGATTACCACTTGAAGTCATACCATTTGGAGTGGAACAAATTAAAGAAGAATTTCCAGATGAAAGCCTATTCAAGATTGAATCACAGCCCTGGTTTGCTGATATAGCCAACTTTAAAGCTACACACCATGTTCCAAATTGGATGAATTGGCAGCAGAGAAAGAAATTTTTCCATGATAGCAAATATTATGTTTGGGAAGATCCACTGCTGTTCAAAATTGGAATAGATGGATTGCTGAGAAGGTGTATACCAGAGGAGGAGTAGCAAGATGTTTTATGGCATTGTCACAGTTCAGAATATGGAGGACATCATGGAAGTTCAAGAACAGCAGCAAAAGTTTTGCAATCTGGTCTTTTCTGGCCAACTTTGTTCAAAGATGCTAAGAACTATGTGGAAAGGTGTGATAGATGCCAAAGAATGGGGAATATATCTAGAAAACATGAGATGCCATTACAAAATATACTTGAAGTAGAACTGTTTGACATGTGGGGAATAGACTTCATGGGTCCTTTCCCTACCTCATTCTCGAATGAGTACATGCTTGTAGCAGTGGAATATGTGTCCAAATGGGTGGAAGCAATTCCTACCAGAACCAATGATGCTAAGACTGTTATTGCATTCATCAAAAAGAACATTTTTTCAAGATTTGGAGTGCCCAGAATTCTGATAAGTGATGGAGGAAGCCATTTCTGCAACAAATATCTAGAATCAGTCCCAGAGAAGTATGGAGTAAAGCATAGAATAGCTACATCCTATCACCCTCAAACAAGTGGTCAAGTGGAGGTTTCCAACAGAGAAATAAAACAGATTTTGGAGAAAATAGTTAGTAGTTCAAGGAAGGACTGGTCTAAGAAAGTGGATGATGCTTTGTGGGCATACAGGACAGCTTTCAAGACACCAATTGGCATGTCTCCTTATCAGTTAGTATATGGAAAAGTCTGCCATTTACCAGTGGAACTAGAACATAAAGCTTTTTGGGTTGTGAAATGGTTGAATTTTGATCAAGTTAGTGCAGGAAATAAAAGATTGTTACAGCTGCATGAATTAGACGAGTTTAGACTCAATGCATATGAAAACGCCAAAATGTATAAGGAAAGGACCAAAAAGCTGCATGACAAGTTCATTCTAAAAAGAGATATAAAACCTGAGCAGTCTGTTTTGCTTTTTAATTCAAGGTTGAGATTGTTTCCAGGGAAATTAAAATCTAAGTGGTCTGGACCTTTTGTGGTGAAAGAAGTATTTCCATATGGTGTTGTACTAATAGCAGATCCAAAGGATGGGAGAGAGTTCAAGGTGAATGGACAAAGACTAAAAATCTATCATGGAGGTCAAATTGAGAAAGCCCAAGTGTGCTTGAAATTGGTTCCTCTTGAATGAGGAACAACTAATGTCAAGCTAGTGACATTAAAGAAGCGCTTTGTGAGAGGCAACTCACACTTCTTTCCCTTTAGATTTTGTTAATTTCTGGTTTTTAGTTTTATTTTTCTGCATGATCTGAGTTCTGGTTGTTTTGCAATTGCTTTGACAGTGAAACTGGTAGTTTGCTGGAACTTCCACTTTGAGCCTAAAAATGTGGTTAAGCATAAGCTGAAAGGGTCTGCAAGGACTGTTATAATTGCTGGAACATCCACTTTCTAACCCATTTTAAGCTTCCTATTTTGTTTTAGAATTTTCATTGTTCATGTTAGTTAAATTTCTGTAATATCTGCAATAAAATTATGCTAAATCTGTCTTCTGAGGTAAATTTGAGATACTTGAATTGAGATTCAATGTTTAGAGTGTATATTTGATGGATTAGAGAGTGACAATTGAGTTAATTGAGGTTTTAGAGGAAATAGACTAATGAAAAGAGTCATTATGTTGTAGGGAATTAGTTTCACAGAGAATGAATTTTGAAGTAATCTTTTGGAGCAATCACTTTTACTGATAAAAGTGATAACGCAGAAGCATTATGGTGACATGCTCCTCTGGAACTATCACTCTCACTTATGAGAGTGATCACGCAGAGGCAGATGGGGAAACATCATCACAAGAGTGCTCACTTTCCCTGGAAAAAGCAGCCACGCACAGGTAAGTATAACCTGGACCTCTGTGCGTTATTACTTTTATCAATAAAAGTTGCAATATAGCTGCGCGTTATCACTTTGCCCAGCAATAGTAATAACGCGCCTCTAACTCTAAAAAATCCAACTCTTTGGAATGTTCACTCTAATTAAAAATAGTGACCACGCTGAACATCTTAAATGTTGTAACGTTCACTTTGTTTACTAAGAGTAGTCACGTGCTCATGCTTGACTATAAATATAGTTGAAAGTGAACACGAACACACTCTTCAACCTAAAAATCCTTTTTCTCTCTGCTCACTCTCTAACCTTCACTCTCTGCATTGCGATCCAGAAAGACATTCTTCTCACCATACTCGAGTTTACATATTCTGCATCTCCATCCCAGGTACATTTATCTTTATTTCTGAAATCTCTGATTGGGTTTTGGGATGTGTTTTAATGTTGTGGGGAAGATGTCGAAGAGGGCAACTGGGAATGTTCTGAGTTATTTGATTCAACATTGTAACTGCAAAATAATGAGATTAGGTTTTTGCTGTAATCTATTTTTTTTTTTAGAGGATGCGAATCTGCATTGTGCCATTTACATGAATAAATTTGCTGCAGAAACTTCCTTGACCTAAAAAGACTTCAGTGAAAAAGTTTGAAATAATAATTGTTGAATGTGAATGCTTGAATTTAATTGATGAATTTGCTCTAGCTCTCTGCGTTACTCTGAGATGCTTTGATAGTAAATACATAATGAAGTTGCCTTTTAGGGATGCAATCAAAAATGTCGAATGGGGTATTTGGGGAACTATCTGATATTAATTGATTCAACAATAAAATGAACAATACTCTGAATAAGTGTTTCATGTCATGTATTTTTTTTTTTTTGGGATAGTTGAAATTTCATTGCACATTATATGAACCAAATCTCTGCAGAACCTGAGTTGACATAAACCAAGTTCTTTGAAAAGGTTGAATTGATGATTGGAGTATATAACTGTGTTAAATTTTGATTAACAATCTGTAAATATCCCTCTGCATTACCCTATTTTTCTGAAAAAGTGTGCACTCAAAACTTACAAAATTAGGGATATCAATTTAAAACTCTTTGAATATGGTTGTTCAATTTTGTGCATCTGTGTTGTTCTGTCTGCATACTGATATGTCATGTTATGATAAAATAGTTTTCTACTAAAATTACAGATTTTGTTAAAAAGTGATTGATAGCCTGAAATGATCCCTCTGCATTAACATAAGATACTCTGAAAGTGTGCATTTTGAACTTATATATTAGTAGTTAACATGTTCTGGTTGTCAATGCTTAATAATGTGCAAATGTGCTTATGTATAATATGTTAACTCATCATGATAGCAGAATGCATGTTATGTTTTTAGAAGAAGGGAGTTTCTGTAAATTGTTTGATTGAAAATTCTTTAGTACAGAACTTTATACTTAGGCAATTGTATTCTGCTAGGAGTTAACTTGCATATTTCTTTTAAGACTATAAGACTATATTGCAGGTACTTATAGTTAGATGTTAAGCAATTTCAAGTATCATTTGCTTAACATCTAACTATAAGTACCTGCAATATAGTCTTTGTGAAAATGATACTTGAAAGGTCTAAAACATTCTCTTTACTACAATTGACAGATAAACACACAACCCTAAACCCTAAACTTATCTGTTGGTTGATAATTTTTTAGAGTTAAAAAGGTTTTACATTTAATTTTTAATTACAACCTTTCAATATGGTTCTTATTCTCACTTTTAAACCTTTCAAAATAAGTTTTTCTTTCAAAATTATGTATCTTTGATTTTTTTTCATTGCATCAAAGGATACATATGAACGAGAATCAAAACTTGTTGGACCCAATTATTTTAAAGCCTATTTTCTCCCTTATTTATTTTTTTAATAAATAAAATATCAAAATTTAGCAATAAAATTAAATTTTCATCTTTGCACAATTTAGGGCAATCATTTTTATGAATGTGGTAAGATGTTAATACCTTTCTCATGTGTAATTATACTCTCAAACTTAAATCTTATTAAGCAGACCATATTTCCTATGTTTTTCAAGGTTTTATAAAAATTCTGGTTGCAACTCCTTTAATCTATTTTTTCTCTGTTCCATATTTGATTTGTTATTCATTTCTTTTTTCCATGTGCCTCCTTGGTTGCGACAATTATGGGTAAGTAAAACTTTTATAGTTCTCAGCAAGTAACACAACAATTTCAGACAATTAATTCAGCATGTTCAACCCATTCCCTGCCCAACTAATGCAAATGCAACAATTCAATTTCAACTAGTTTCACAACTCAAGTATTTCAAAGGAACTATTTCTGGTCTAGGAGCAAACCATCCAGAGGTATCTGGATGTAGATAGAGTACAGCTCAACATCTTACCATTACATGTTTAACCACCTAAACATGTAACTTGGCTCTAGAATGATACAAGTCAACATAATGCAACACAACCATATTTATAATTTTATTTAGTCTTAACAATCCAACCATATATATTTTCACAACAAAATCAAGCAGCTCACAACATTAATCAAGTATTTCAGCACATAGTATTCTTAGCACATATATCATAGCTTCTCAGCATGTTATGTTCTACCACGACATTTCAAACATTCATCTCAAGCATGGATCATTTCATACTATTCACAGAATAACAGAGAATCCACTCAGCCAAACATATTACGGGTTCTACCCTAAGATTTGTTCATATGTCAACTTATTCTTAGCTAAATCAAGATCATAAATAATATCATAATACTCAAGTGAATAATAAAGACTTTTTGGGGTAAGCTCCCCTTTTACCTGGGAATAGGCTTTCTTAGATCTCATTCCTCGTGAGTCCAAAAGAGGGAAACAACGCTCAAAGGCTCCAATCTAGATCCGTACTCAATAAATGTTCCCACTTGGATCGGGAAGAAGTTCAATTTTGAAAAAGTTTTTCTCGGAAAGGGAAAGGTGGAAGAATAGAGAAAATCGCAAGGGGAAGATGGTTATGTGTGGAATATAAGGATTTTTAGCTTAAAACCTCTTAAATACCCCCAGATTCGCGATCTTCTTGTTATAGCGAGATATACCAGATAAAGTATCCCTCTTACTATTTGTCATTTCGCTACAACAAGGGTCTCTCTCTCTGCAGCAAGAGGGTAGTTGGGTTAATCTTATCTTCTTCTTACTACAACGAGAGAACTCCAGAGAGTCTCATTTTGGATGACTGATTCTCGCTATAGTAAAGACATTTTGCTACAGCGATATATCCTACGTTTTACACTAACTAAGTCTATTCAGTCCACACAACTTGCATTAGTTCTATACTTAGCAACTATACAACTCACATATACAAAAATCCAAGCATACAATTATTAACATACAACATCATCTTTTAAAACAATATATATATATATATATAATACAAGGCTGACAAACATGAAATCCAATCTTTATTGTTTTTGTATTAATGCCATTTTTTAATTTAACTTGGGATAAATTATTATTAATTTGCTTCTTGTCACACAAATAAATTGAGAGATTAGAATGTGGATATCATGTCATGAAATGATATATTCATTATCATCACTATAACCATTGTTGATTCATGAGGCTAAGTTTATTTGAAACTTTTATTTATTTTCAACTTTTTTATGTAATTTTTAACTCGTAGATACTTAAAGATTCATCTCTCATAACTAAAGAAGAATTGGTGACATATGAAGATATTACACACAGTTTCTTATTGAGATTATCAATAATTGACATGTTTTTCTAGCACTTGCATTTATTTAACTTTTGTACAATTTTATTGTATATTAACTCTATATAGGGTTTCAAAATGGTAGTTATAGTTTTGATTTTTTAATAGTTATAGTTGGTATTTATAATTGTTTTTAGTTAGAATAAGATTACTTGAATGTTAGAATTTTTGAAATTATAATATTACATGAATGTTGAAATTATAATCATTGTTGAGTTGATTATCTATCAATTAAATGTAATAATATATAGATTGCAATGAGTTATTAAAAAATATTTTAAATAAATTCACACTATAATCAATATAGAATGTGACTTTTTAGATCGGTTTATCCCTTAATCAATTTAGATTGCTACTTTTTAAACTAGTTATGTCATCACGGATATGTATAAATTTGACATTTTGATATGTCTGTATTTTGACATGTTTTTATAACCTATATATGTATGTATGGTCATTATTTTATTTAAGTTTTGCACTAATTTATATATCAATTGTACAGTTTAACATTAAAGTATATAATTAGATATTTTAAGTCTAAATTAAATGAAAAATAGGATTTTGTAGTAACCAACACACCCACGTTAGAATGTACTGAAATCTATTATAATCAACTTATGTTTTGAACAAAAATTTATTATAATAAACTTTTATGTAAAAATCTTTTAGAGATTGAAGAAAAGTTAATTATAATCGATTTTTGTATAAGAACTTTTTAAAAATTAAAAAAAATTGATTATAATTAACTTCTCTACAATATAATTTTAAAAATTAAAGAAAAGTTGATTATAATCGATTTTTGTATTGTTTACTATAACTTTAGCAAAGATGATTATAATTAACTTCTATATAATATAAAAAGCAAAATATTTTTATAAAACTTTTTAACTCAAGACATACCCATAGTATCTATTTTTATTTTTTTTTTGTATTTACATAAAACTCCTGATTTTTAGTTTATTAAATCACGAGAGTATTTATAGATTAAAATTAGACTTTCAATTTTAGTGATTTATTTAAGTACAAATTTTATATCATTAATTAATTAACATAAATGGTATATTTTTTTATTGATATAATAATAAAATAATAATAAATTATAAAAGAAAAATTATAATGTTAATATATTTTAACTAAACTTCTATAATTTTAGATTTTATTTTCTCCTTTTTTAACTAGTTTTTGTTTAATTTAAAGGAATAAAAAATCTTTAAAATTTTCTCTGATCCAAAAATATGTAAAAATCTAAAACAATGCATACATAATATAATTTTTACATTTATCATCCAATTTATATTTATTTTAACTTTTTGGCACTTTCACTCATATACGACCCAAAAGGTGGGCATGAACGTGTAATTTTCCTTCATAATATACGTGCTAAACAAAAACACCTACCACTACGTACTTTAGTGATAATGCACATAATATAAAATTACAGCTGGCTACTCAATCTTCTTACGCAATAAATGATGCACCCTTTTCTCTATTGAGGAAACAGAGAAAGGTATGTATACCAACCTACTTTAATTTTAATCACGCCTTTGTCCTATTACGGTTACCTTGTAAGAATTAAGAATTTAACTTTATACAATGCAGAAGATGTAATTAATGATATTAAAGTAAATTTTCATTCACTTATATTCTAACCTAAAAATAAATGTTATAATCTCTTTTCAAAGTGATTTTACGTTGAGAATGAAAGAAAATCAAGCTGTTCTTTTATTATTCATCAATTTTTCATTCATAGGATCGATTTTATGAAATAAAAACATAAAAATTTTATTCCTATCATTTTTGTGTCAATAAAAAAAAAAGTACCTCAACCAAACAAATTAAATAAAAGATGCTTTAATAATAATAACTAATGAACAAATACTTTAATGATCGGTTAATGTAACCCTTAAAATTATCTTAATATATTAGTGATTTCTTATTAATAAAAATATCAAATATTTTTATATTATGATATATATCGAAGTATCAATTTTTATTTAAAAAATTAATTTTTAAATTTAAAAAAAAATTCTAAAATATGCCAGTATACTTAGTTGTATTCATATTATGAATTTAACTTCCTTTAGACGTTTCAACTTTATTTTAGTTCAAAAAAAATTTGGGATATAACTTTGTTTTATTATTTATCCCACTTAAAGAAAGTATATGAAATAATATATAATCGAACAAAAAAAAAAAATACTATTAATCTAATTTTAATCACTGATCAGATTTTGTTTAGTTTATCATTAACAAAGTACAATTTCACGCTACTAATCTATCACCTTTTACACACGTACGTTTCAAACATTATCTATTCTTTAATCAAAATTAGAATATATTTTAACTTGATAAATAACACAGTTAAAATCAACATTAGTAATCAAAATAAAACTTTATCTTTTGTTAACTTAAAAACAATAGAAAAAACCCGGAAAAATTGTACAGAAGCAATGCATAAAGAAGATAACCATTTTGAAGAAAATCTAAAAATTCACTAAATTATACATTTTCCAACGCACTCACGGGTGAACTTACACACGCTGACATGCACACAGAACCATACACGCAATAGAGCAAATAGACAAATAAAAGCAGAAAAAATAAGTAAACAAGGCAGAGCAGAAAATTATCCAGTCTGCACCATAACATCAACGCAATTTTCCTCATACTACATTAATGTTCTAGGCCTTTGGTATACAACTTGATGAAAGAGAAAACGAAAGACAATTTTTCTCAATTAACTTATTCCATGGATGAGTTATCCAATTCCTGTAAACATTAGGCAAAAGAAAACACTAATCAGCATACTATATATAACATTTACATTTCTTATATATTATTAGCTGAGGAAACAGACTAATTTACACATTTCTTTAGATTCAATGTCACTATATGAATAGGTTTTAATATTTCATCCAAAATATATAAAAACATAATTGTCAAAAAAGAGTTGAATGTATAGTTTTAAGAAACCCTAATTTTAGTGCTAGTCAATGAGTATTTCTTCAAAGAAGTATACTGATCTAACTAATAAATCATTAAAAATAAAAAATCGTTTAATTTTTTAAAATTAGTTGCATTCCAAATTTTCGATACTGATCATACTAAGAAGTTTTCCATAGTCCTAGTACATCTATCGTCATGAAACTATATGATTTTAAGTTTCTAACAGTATTTTTAAACAAATAATGGTGTACAAATCTTTGAATCTTTGTATCCCTTTCCTTTTTTTTTTTTACATCATTTAACTTAGTGTATCTTTCATGTCTCTCTCTTTCCTCTTATCATTCCTTAATAGTGTATTATAATAATTACTTTAACAAGTATATAATAATTTTTTTTTTCAAGAGTATTACTATGGTCCCTGATCCACACCACTAGAAAAGGGAAAGAAAAGTTGAAGCTCCAAAATATATAACAAAAAAAGAAAGATTTATTTTACAGGTTCCCACGCCTTGAGAGGAAAGATTGAAAAGGAAGAGAAAAAAAACTGATGAGTAAGCTGAGTAATGTAATGATAAAGAAAAAAAGTAGCTCTAAGGAAGATAGAAAACTTGAGATATGAAAAATTAGGGTTGAAATATATGTGCGTTACCTGCTTTTAATAAATATATCAACTTTGTGCACACTTGAATCCGTCTGGTGGAGTCTTGCCACAGTCAATAAGAAGCTGAAGAGCAATGGGGATGACGATGTTGATGTTAAGAAGTTTGGCCCTAATGGTAGTGCAGAGGCATACTGCAGCATCCAAGTCCAAAAGCCCTTGAAGCACAGGACAACATGTCTGTTTAGCACTGCCTCCAATCCCAATGTGTACGAGGCCACCAAGAACATCTACACATGCTCCCAGCTTTAGAGTGTCAATGGGGCATGTTGGTTGTGCTGGTGGAGGGTATGGCACCACTGGTGGTGGTGGACATGGCGTTTCACTTGGAGGACTTGGTGGTGTGACCACTGGCGGTGTCGGTGTCACAATGGGTGGTGATGGTACCACTGGTGGCACAGGCACAACTGGAGGATAAACAATGGGTGGCTTTGGCACATAAGGTGGTGTAACTGGCACCACTGGTGGTTTAGGCACATACGGTGGTGTCACTGGCACCACTGGTGGCTGTGGCACATACGGTGGTGTAACTGGCACCACTGGTGGTTTAGGCACATACGGTGGTGTAACTGGCACCACTGGTGGTTTAGGCACATAGGGTGGTGTAACCACTGGTGGTTTAGGCACATATGGTGGTGTCACAACAGGTGGTTTCGGGATATAAGGTGGTGTAACCACTGGTGGTTTAGGCACATATGGTGGTTTAGGCACATGAGGAGGTTTAGGCACATAGGGTGGTGTAACCACTGGTGGCTTAGGCACATATGGTGGTTTTGGCACATATGGTGGTTTAGGGACATAAGGAGGTGGTTTAACAACTGGTGGTTTTGGGACATAAGGTGGGTGTGGATGCACTGGTGGTTTAGGATAGTGAGGAGGTTTTGGGACATAGGGTGGATGTACATGGGGGGGTTTAACTATTGGGGGTTTGGGGACATAGGGTGGTTTTGGTGATGACTTGGGTGGTGGACATGGCGATTTGCCGTACGGAGGATGCTGCTTGGGTGGTTTGTGAATCGGTGGTTTCACTCTAGGAGGGTGTTTTGGTGGCTTAGGACTTGGGTAAGGGCAATAAGGACAAGCAAGGACATTGAGCAAGGTACTCAAGTTCAAGAGAAGGATAAATGCTAGAACAAACTTGGCCATGATACAAAGACTACGTAGGTTCCAATGGAGCCCCTCTTCAAAGAATGGAAAGGGGGAATATATGTTTCAATGAGCAAACAATGATGCCCTTATATCATGAACCAACCCTCAACCCTAGCTTCTCTTTCTCGTGAGCCATACTCACGGACAAGAGTTGAGGCAATCAATCTAAATCTCACTCCTAACAATTGGAATTAAATTATTCATAGTAGTGATGAATCATTGACTTGAAGGACCCAAAAAATCATTCATTCAGGATATTAGGTGGGTCCCACAGTATGGCAGAGTGAGTTCCTTCTTTGGATTCACGGACAAAGTTGATCACTCTCCACAACAACGACAAAAGTTGAGAAGTGGGGTAGGCTCTTGCGTCCAAGATTTCGGATTTCATGGACATGAGGCATCAAGAAAAAGTGGTCTTGTGCTAGAGGACATTTTTAACATGTAGTGTCTAGTGGGGCTATTCAGCCCGTGATAAAGAGGGTAATCCTAATTCCTAAAGCTCTTCATGTGATGCTTTAGACTTTAGACTTTGTGCTAATATGATTGCTAATTTTTTGCTTAATTGAATCATATTGGAATTAAAATTTTGGTTTTATGCTTTGCGCAAAAACGTTAAAACATTTTGACGTGTTTCACTAGCAAAAGTTGGATATGTTTCAATAATGGTATTTTTACAATTTAATATTATAATGCTATTTTAACTATATTTAAATTGTTGTCGACAATTACATGTTTGATTCATATTTGAAATAGTTTATTTTTAAAAAAATATCATTTTAACTTCCAATTTTTTTTAAAAAACAATTCAATATTTCCCGACGACAACAATTTGCGACTCATGTCAAAAAGATATTTTATTTAATAAACTTAATCAAAATAATTACTTGCGTATATTAATTAATAAAGTTGATATATTGTTATTTAATTTTAAAGTAACATAACGGTTTAACATAAAAGAAATATAAAAATTTATTTATTTCATAATAAATAGTTATCTATGTAGTAATTAGTACAGTTTGTGTAATTCAAGACTTTCTCCATGTGGGAAAAGGCTTACAAAAGAATTAATTAATCTGTTTTATTAAATTCTAACATTAATTTTAATATATATATATATATATTTACGAATTTTCTCCATGCAGTTTGTAGACTTTTAATTCTCTAGATAAATTTTATATATTTTGAAATTTATTTATTTATTCTTCTTCTTTATTTAAAAATAAAAAATAGTGTCGGCCACGATCAATAGCTTCAACCATCACGTCTAGAGCTTCCAAATGCATGTCGACTGATACATATTGTACATCAAATATCTCTTCGGAAGTAGATGTATTTGCCAATGTAGTTGGATGGTAAAAGTTAAATATCGTGTGACTATTACTTGAATATCCTTTTTTTTAATTTCGTTTAGTTTTAAAGGTGAGTGTTTCACACTGACGCGGTGCAACTTACGTGCTAATGTAGAAGTTGTGCCGTTTTTACATGATTTATAGTTGAGCACAAGTGTGCATATATAGTATGAACATATCTTGTGCTTAACCTTAAGTTGTATTTGTATGATTTAGGTCATAATATCCATTATATAAAAAAGATAATAGAGAAATATTGTTATAGCATAACGTTCATCTTTGCAGAATAATTGTAATGTTAACAGAAATATGGCTGAAAGTTGTTATATATTAATTCATTACAATAGTTAAGTTACAAATATCACATAAATAGTTACTTTTAGTAGTGTTTGAATAATTTGCATAGTTAGATGTTTGATTATCAATTGCAAAACAGTATATTGTAATAGTTATAGCATAAAAATAGCAAGCACATAATAGAGGTGTTGTACAAGTTGTCCATAGCAATTTTACAAGGTGTGATTAAGTATACCAATTATTCAATTTACAGTGATATGAAAGAATGTTAATTTAGTTTTGGAGGTTTTAATCCCTACGATTTAGTTGTTGGGGCATTGCGCTCTCCAATTAATTAGATTATCATAAATAATTTTGAACAACGAAATAAAAATGTTGGTGATATTGTGGTGACTCCAAACTTTGCGCAACTTCCTAAGTCGTTCAATGATAAGCTTATTGCTAGTTTTTATTGTTCAAATTTGATTGAGCATAAGAAAGATGTGGAAGAAAAATAATTTGATAGGTAAAGTGATAAAGGATCTAACAGAAAGATAGATAGTATTAGTTAGACACAATAGTACATGTGACAATCTGTATCACCTTTTCATTCTCGATAACAACCTAGTCATTATTCAACATTAAATTTAGATGTAATGAATCCAAGTAGTGTTGATGAGTTCTTAGACGAAGTAAGTGGAATTGGTGGAAGTGTCAGTTTGGATGGATGAATAAAGCTACAAGTGAGACAATTATTTATGGACAAGGAAGTTGTTTTATTTTCAATCAAGAGTTACAATATTCAAATATCAATTGAATACAAAGTTTATGAGTTAGATCATATAGAATGTCATGGTAAATGCATGAAGTTTGGCAATAGATGCAATTAAAGTATTTGTATTAGTTATTGCCACAAAATGCAAATATGGGAAGTCTAAAAGTATAATAGACCACACACATGTATGTTTGCTTCAACTTTGGAAGGGACTGACAATTAGATAAGGATGTTATATGTGCATTTATTTTGTCAATGGTGTAATAAGATCCAACTGTATCCATTAAAGCACTACAAAGTGTTGTGGAGTCAAAGTTGAAGTTCAAGGCAAAGTATATGAAGGTATTGTATAGGAAACAAAAGGCAATATGTGTCAGATCGATGTATTTATGTGTATCTATTATTCTATTTGAATTGTGTTGTGTATGCTTAAAGTGTATGAATTATTCATATATGAGAATGTGAATGTAAAGGTTGTGTAATTACTGGATAAGGAGCAATATATTCTCAAGTGCTGTGTCATAATTTTGTCAAGTGTGATGATGTATAGAGCGAGTTAGAGATTGGTTGTTAAGTGTGTTATGCATGGAAGAAATTAGGGAGTATGATCAAGAGTTAGTATTATCCCATTTGGAAAAGAGATTTGGAGTTCTAAGTTCAGGGTGTGTAGGATTCGGCATTCTAAAGCATTCATGCTCAAGCAAGATCAATCTTTCTCAAACGAGAGCAGATAAGATTGTCCCAATCGTCCCCTTGCCTAAGTGAGAAGGGATCTCACTCAGGTGAGAGGCGACCTCGGTCAAACGAGAGGTGCTCACTCAAACGAGAAGTCGCAGAAAAAATGGGTAGCTCTCTAGACCCAATCTCGCTCAGGTGAGAATGTTACTTGCTCAGGCGAGATGCGGTTCACTCAAGCGAGGTGTTTCTCGCTCAAGCGAGAATAGCAGAAATTTGAAAGATTCCACTGTCTGGTTTTCTTGCACAAGCGAGGGTGAGCTCGCCAAGGTAAGAAAAGAGCTTGCTCAAGCAAGGATTAGCTCACTCAAGCAAAAATGCGCGAATCTGGAGAGGTATTTAAGGAGCCTCAATGCCCATAAACATTCATTTTTTACCCGACAGCTTTCCTCTTTTATTTTCTTTTTGTTCTCTCACTATATTACCTTAGAGAAACCTTCTCAAGGCCGAATTTCTTCCTGATCCAAGTGGAAATCGCTGTTTAGTGTGAATCTATGTGAGATTTCGAAACCTTAATCTTTAACTCTAGGTTTGATTTCTTGGTTTCTCTTCTCTAAAGTCTCAAATTTTTGATAGTGAGAAAAATCTAAACCTACGAGCGTTGTTTCCTTCATTGAGGACCCACGTGAAGTTTGATATGAAGAAAACTTATTCCAGATAAGGAGAGTTTATCTAAGCTGACTTATTTGTTTAGCAAATATTGAGTCTGATGTATTATGAATTTAATTTTGTTATAGCCGAGAGTAAGTTGTCGTGTGGTTAGACCCCAGATTATAACCCAGAGTATTATTGTTGAGTGGGTTTCTTTGTTGTTTGATTAGTACTTAGAATGTTGTAATGAGACATGATATACTGAAATACTGTGATATATGTGCTGAGAATGTTGAACTTTATTGAGCAGTCTTATTAATGTTGTAAGTTGTTTAATTCGTTTATAAATGCTTAATTAATACTATGAGATGTTTGATTTTGCTGTGAATATATATATAAGGATGTGTTGCTGAGATTGGGTGAAATCAGATGAAACTGAATCATTGCATTTGCATTAGTTGGGCTGGGAATGAGCTGAACATGTTGCATCAATTGATTGAAGCTGTTGTGCTGAATGGTGTGAAATATGTTAGCTGTTTAAATTATTTTACATATTCATATTCTGATGATTGTTAATTATATAAGCTCACCTTTGCAATTTTTTGTATGTTGGTATATGTGCTACAATAATCGTACAGTAGTATGTGAGTAAAAGGGACAGGTAATGTGTCTACTTCTCAAGCTAGAAGGTCTAGCTGAAGGAAAATTATTTTGTCAATCTAAGTTGTAGTAATAGGTCTAGACTATTGGGTTACAATTTTCAAGGAATGTAATCATTATTCGAATAACTTGTATTTTGATCTCCTTGTTGAATAGTGTTGTAAATGTATAAATTTATGTAAATTTTTTTAATTATATGAAAATACTCTTAGAACTTTTTTATTTTGTTAATTTGGATGTTGAAGTTAAATTTATAAAAAATTTATACTCTTTGACTTATATATGTACTGTCTCATAAATGAATAAATGAATTAGGAAAGGTAATGCAGGATTTCATTAATTCTTTATAAAAAGGGTCGTGATAGTATACAAGATTTATGAATATTGAAAACTTTCGTACAATGAGTTTTTGTCTTATATGTTAGGTAATGTAGTTTATTATTAACTCAACCATACTATAGAAGTAATGTTGTTGATCATAATTATGTTATGTTTCACAATTTATTTTGAACATTTCCGCAATGCATAGAAGCGTTTAAATATTGCAATCTATTTATTTCAATTGATAGTATGCATTTGTATGAGAAGTATTAATAATTAATAATGAATATAATTTATGAATAATATTATTAGATGTTGTATGCTTTCGCTTCATTTTTTGGAGTTTATTCTTTCCATAGATTATCAAATAAAAACCAATCACTACACTATTTTAAATTTTTTTAAGTAGTCATTTGTAGAGCAAAATAACATAATCACTCTTTAAAGGTGACTTTGATAAGCAATTAATACACAATTGCTCTGCAAAAGTCACTAACCATTCATCAAATTCACCTTTAGAGAATGCTTATATATTAACTGCTCTCCAAAGGTCACTTTAAAAGAGTAGTTAAATACCATATGCTCTTACAAATTAAAATTTTAAAATACCATAACTACTTCTAACTTATAAATATACAAGAGTGAAACGTTATTGAACTTATAATAGTAGTGTTATCTCTTCTTTTTCATCTTCTCTCATCACTTTCGTATCTTTCTCCACCACAAATTTGACTCTTCAAATCACCCTAACAAAGACAATAATGTCTTTCTCTCTATGCTAATGAGGTTGGTCCCTTCCACAATTGTTGGTACTTTTTTTTTACTTTTCTTTCTATTTTCTCTTTGTTTTTCTTTGTCGCAACACTAAAACCTCCCATTAAATTTCATATCTTAACTCATGAAAGAATAAATTTTAAATTACAAACTTGAGTTCCAATGCAACAAAGAATTATTTTAGTTTTTAATAAAAGAATTATAAATAAAGAAATTTTAAATTTTAGTTTCTTAGTTCATACAAAATACTTGGTTGCTCTCCAAGTAACATTTGAAGTCAATCTCTAAGTACATCTACTTTGAATAACAATGATTTTTAAATTAATTTGAACCGTTCTCTTATATGATACAAAATCGTTATCTAATATTTTATTATTATAGTGAATCATGTATAGAATGAGAGTAAGATTTATCTTTCTTCATCTTATTTTCTATATACGTTATCCTATCATCCTATATTTAAATGTTTGTTATCGTTTAAAAAGAGAAAATTGTTAGATAAAAAAATTTAAACTTAATCTCCAAAATTTTAATGATAATACGACATTTAAACATACAAGTCTTATTAAATATTTGTTAAAGATATTAAAATAAAAAAATTTCATGTATTTCATCTTAATGCATAGTCTGAAGAACCATATGAAAGAATAATTTGTAATAGTTTATAAACCATCATTAAAAAAATGTTTACACAATTGTTTTTTGAAGTTGTAACTTCTTCACATGTCAATATTAGAAGTTGTGAAATCAAACTTATTGAAAATATTTCCTAAGACATAGTAGTTCAAATACAAACAAGTGTTTTAAATGCTCGCTTCTGTCCTGTGTATATTTGAATAATATTAAATTTATATTCTATATTCTTTTAGGATAAAATCTTGAAAATGTTTATATAAAAAGAATACTTCAGTTTTAAGACTAAAGAGACTTAATGTGAAAAAATTCTCTTGTCTATGTTAGTAAAACTTGTTGTCATGATAAAAAAAAATTATTGTATAATAAGAACTTGACGTAACTCTTAGTGATTGAAAGTGATTCAATATAAATTTATTTGTTTATTTTTCTACTTATCTGTATCGTGGTTGTCTTTCTATTTATCATATTTTAAAAAGTTATAGTCATTTATAACATTACCTAATATATTAGACAATCCTCTTTAAATATATATTTATTGTTAACTTCCACAGTTTGCTTTTGAATTTTTTTTAACTAAAATAATCTAATATAAAATTTAAAACCCTTTTTATGTATGTTTGTATTTTTCAACAACAATAATATAACAATCTTTTACTAAAGGAAAGAAAATCATTTAAGATATTTTTATTTAAAAAACATCAATTTTTCATAATTATAAAAATATAAAAATTTATTTAAATTCATTTTTTATTAGTTTGGATAATGAATTACACTTTATTACATGAACAAAATATTTTTTTTTTCGAAATTAGATCAACTTAAAACACTTAATAAGATCTACCCATGACTAGCTGAAGATATTGAAAAGATTTTAGTTAGTTGATATCTCAATTCCTTTTTTTTTTTTTTATACATCTCAATCTTTTTGCAATTTTATACCATTAGCCAAATTTTATATTTTATTGATTTACATGAAGGGGGTATTTATTTTTAATAAATTAAATTATAATAAAACAAATAACAAAATTCTACTTGTATGAGAGCGAGACATTATTTCATATAATTAATAACTCATAGTTAAATAGATGTAAGTTACTTTCACTACTAAAAAGTCTGTTTATACAGACAGATTTACAGACGGATTTTTTGAGCATTACAGACGGTTTTTTCTATTACAGACGGATATAAACCGTCTGTAATATCCTCGTCGGTAAATAATTACAAACGGATTTGAAAATCCGTCTGTAAGTTACAGACGGTAGAATCCGTCTGTAAGTTATAGACGGTAAAATCCGTCTGTAAATCACAGACGGGAAAATCCGTCTGTAAGTCACAGACAGAAAAATCCGTCTATAAATTACAGACGGAAAAATCCGTCTGTAATCCGTCAGTGATATATTTTACTATAATTGATATTTTTTTATTTGTATAGATAGTTATTTCCTGCTATTCTTGATTATCACAATTTATAAACAAAATAGAAACTATAGATTCGGCATCTAAACATTCCAAAATGATTTATAAAATATAAAATTTAAATGTTGTTACAAAGGAAGAAAAAAAAGCATATAAATAAATACATTTAAAAATAAAATACAAGTCTTCATCAGGAATAATCTATATGGTCAGAATCCGAAGGAGCATCATCATCAGTAGAAGAGGAGTCAGTAGAAGAATGATGCATGGAGGTGAAAACCGATGGTGCTGGAGCTGGTGGAGGAGGAGGAAGAGGTGTGGAGCTGCTTGCTCTCATGAGCTCAAAATAAGCATGCATCTGCTGCATTTGCATATGCTGCTGCGTCATCTGCTGTTGGACCTCCCTTTGCATTCTCGACGCCACCTTCTTCTCTATCTTCTTCTCCATTTTCTTTGCCCACTTCTTCTTCCATGCACTTTCTTTGCTCTTCCACATCTCCTCATTCTGCTTCTGGAGTTCTTCATTGAGGGCATGGACCTGAGTGCGGACCATGTCCTCCACATCCTCAGGTGCAAGAGAAGGGGTATCTCCAGTGACAGATGCAGGGGACATGGAGTCTGCAAAGAGGCCCCCCATGCCATAAATGTGACCTTTATAAAGGCCACCCACTGTCTGTGACCACATAGCATCCTCATCTACTGACTCTGGATTCTGAGAAGATGCTTCCTCAAGCCTTTGAATATAGTCATCCTACAGTTCAGTTCAGATAATTAGATATTAGTTTGGAGAACTATTTAATAAGTCGCTAATAATAACATATATTATCAATAACTATGACTTACATATGTGGCCTGAGATCGTGTATCAACCCACAGGTTTTTGTCCTGCCTGCGAGTGTGTGTCTCTTTAAACAACTCTCCAGTAGTAGGTGGCCTCTTCAACGACTTCTCCTGCAATTAGAAATAAATCACAATCTCAAATATGAAATTATAGATAGAGTAAACTGAATTTTAAAATCACATACCAAGTTTGCCTTACTGCCAGCCAAAGTCGTAGACCCACCAGTATGTAGTGACCCCCCTTTATTAGATGCCCTGTTTGTTTTGTTCTTTACAGAGAGATTTTTAAACTTATCTGTACCCCAATACTCCTGCAAGGCATGAAGAAAGTTGGGTGCTATCCAATCAGCAGTAGAAGAGTCCTGGCGAGCCTCAGTGTACATCTGTCTTAGTCGCTTTGCAGTGCGACTCTTCCAGGCCTTGAAAATCATCTTTTCATCCTGGGGGGGAATGGAGAAGTTGCTCTACAGAAACACAATTTCATTAGAAGAGGTACAAACAGTCATATGTAATTACACTTAGTTAAAATTAATACACTATTATTACCTTCCAATCTTTGAACCATTCTATCTTTGTATCATTTGGCACCTTTGCAAAACTTCTGTAAGGCGCATCAAACATCTTCTTAATCGTATCTGTGACCTGATGGAGACCTTTCTGTGGTGGTATCCAACTGATAACACAATAAAATAAAACATAACTACTAACATTCACATAAAATACGCAATGTTAGGCATATTTGATTGACTTACTTACCAAGTGGACCCATCCCATCTCAAAGTTTCTAACGATCTCGATGATGCCTGGGTCTGTGATGACTGCTGCCCGCTTACAGATGGGACAGCAGTGGATCCATCTCCTGTGCCCTGTGTAGCAGGTGACTGTGTGGCCTGTGTAGTAGGGGGTGCAGAGTGTGAAACTCGCTGTACTGGAGGGGGAGGAGCAATATACCCAGGATTCGGCACCATGATAAATTGCTCCTGTCCCCTAACCTGGGAGGTCTGCACTGTTGCTGGTGTGGACGTCGAAGTCGGAGCGGTAGGTGAAGAAGTGTTGCCACGATCAGTTTGCTGAGTAATACCCTTCTTACCTTTACCTTTACCTGCCATATCTGAATCAAACCATATATATGTTTAGAGACAAATACTATAATTTGTTTAAAATATGAATAATATTGGTGATAACTCAAATTAAATAATCATGGCAACATAGTAAATTGACAAACCTACTTACTTTACCTCATTTACTCTGATAGTTCAAGACTACCTTCATCATCATTCGATGAAAGTTCATCCATAATTCCTTCATCCTCGTCTTCTATGATGTCATCCATTTCATTATATCTCATAACTTGGGTAGGAGGGTCAATTATTTCAATTTCATTCAAAGGAGAAGATAAAATTGGAGGGACAACATTGTCTATTACTACACGTGAAGGAATTGAGTCATCAATTTGATATGCATCTTCATTATCTACTTCATCACTTTCATTCGATGATTGTTTGGAGCGAACCCATCAGCACATAACCCTAACCTTACATTTCTAGGATCGGATGCAAACTCAGGATACACTTGATCAAAATGTTGCCAAGCCTGACCATGAGAGGGATGAGTCATTATCCCATCACTCCTTTTATTTTCAGCATGCCACGTCATGTAAGGAGCTGAACTCATAGATGCATACAACCTTTTTAGCCTAGGAATCAAAGGCAAATAATGCATTCTACTTTGCGGTACATCTTTATGTTTACCACTTCTACCACCTCTTCTTGGTTTAAACCTAGGCTCTCCACAGAATTTGCAATTGGTCAAAACAGCATCATCTTTGTAATACAGCATGCAGCCTTTCAAACAACAATCAATTTTGACTTCTTTTAATCCAAGTTTGGAAACTAATTTTTTGGCTTGGTAAAAGTCCTTTGGGATGGAGTCAGGTTCGGGACTAAGCTCACTAATTAATGTAGCCCATTGATCAAATGAACTCTGACTTTGATTGCCTTCTGACTTTATGCTTAACATTCTTATTGCTAAAGATAACTTTAAATGCACACACCTATCCCATAAAGGCTTGTTTGCTGCTTCTAAAACATTATAAAACTTTGCAGCCTCTCCATTAGGTTCTTGTTCAGCTTCAAAATCATGAAAAATTCCAAATTGAGGACCAACAACATCATAAACCATTTCTTGATAACGACTATTGCTTTCTTCCCAACTTACATTACCTACATGACCACCTGATTGTAATATATTTGAATTACCTACTTGATTTTCTAAATTAACTTCTTCCCCATGCTCAGTCCATATCCAATAATCATGTTTAAATCCAAACTTATACAAATCATATCTAATTGAATCAATATCCAAAAACTTTCTACACTTGCACTTAGAACATGGACACCTAACGACCTGATTGGTGATGAATTGTTGCGAATTACAACAGACGCGTAAAAATTCCTCTACACCCTCAAAGAATTCAGGTTTTATTCCCCCCCGACTTAGGTGCAACCTATCATACATCCACTGACGATTTCTGAGAAACATCTTCCTCAAGAACTATATAAACCTAATACAAATATACAATGTGGTATCAACCTTCTAAAATACATTACAGAAAATTTTAATATAAATTTTGGCAGAATCTCCCCTAATACATGTTAATTTCCTTACATTTGTTTACTATTTTTTTACAAAAATGAAAATTTCACCTAAAATCAACTAATAAATTATATAACAATAAATTATTCGATACATTAAACACAAACACATCACAATCCTAAACCGTTCTAGAGCACATCCCCTTGTAACTCCACAACATGCATATTCTACAAACTCCACAAACACAAACAATCCCACAACACACAATAATCAGGTTCGGAGAAGGACCTCTACGCCCTTCCCCCCAGTCATACAATCTCCAATCCTACAACTCTATCTTAGAAATTTTAAGTCTCTAAAAAACATAAAAAATTAAAAAACTAAACCGATTAAAAGTTAGAGTATCGTACTAGGAATACAATGATGCAAAAAAACTTTCAAATGGTTTCTCCAATAACTCGCAATGGCCAAAACACTGAGCTCTTAGAGAGAGAGAGGGGGGAGCGAGAGAGAGAGAGGGTTCTGATGGGGGAGGGGAAGAGGAGACGCGGTTTTAATGGGTTTCAGTCATTACAGACGGGAAAATCTGTCTGTAATAGGTTTAATGAAACGGTGCGTTTCAGGAGGCACATTACAGACGGATTTTTCCATATGTAAATGCGTCAATACCATTTACAGACGGAAAAATCCGTCTGTAATGTGCCACCTGAAAGGTCGGCTAAAACCGCCATATTTACAGACGGGAAAATCCGTCTGTAATTTCTCGCTATAATATTTTGTCCTATTTTCACATTACAGACGGAAAAATCCGTCTGTAATTACTGTCTATAACGTTTGGCGCCAAAAGGCGGGCAAAATACAGACGAATTTTACAGACGGGGAAAAATCCGTCTGTATTACAGACGGATTTTTCAGAAAAAAAATAAAATAAATTATTTCACAAATTCGTCTGTAAAGCCGTCTGTAATACAGACAGATTTTTTCCCGTCTGTAAAATCTGTCTATATTAAGCGCTTTTCTAGTAGTGTTTCTTAATAGCTTAGAGGTATGTTAGAGGACATGAAATGTAAAGAGTAAGATTCAAATTCTTGTCACATGAAAAAATAAATAAATAAATATATATATATATATATATATATATAAGTAAATGTATCACTCTCGTCCTAAATAAAAAAAATGTTACAAGGTAGCTGCACATATTATTTTTAAAAAAAATTAATTTATAATTTTATTTATATTTTATTACTTTAAATAATTAAAAATAATTTTTTAATTTTTAAAAAATTATAAATAATATTTTATAGTAATGTATTATCTTTTAAGTATGAATATTCATACAACTTAGATATCAACAATTAAAGATAGATTCCTTAAAATTATTCAATATTTATATTAAAGACACATTTAATAATTATAGTAATTTATTGTAATGATTTTGGATATGATTAGGTTAATTCAAACTTTGTCAAGCTGGGTTCAAAGGCATTTTGTTCTTTAAATTTGTTAATCCATTGAACATATTTTGTTGAAGTATTTGAAATATCTAATCGTACTCCTTATAGCTCACCATTTTAACATATTTAATTCTTAGATATAGAACTTATCATTTTCGTTACGGTGACAAAATTAAACTCAAACCAATTATATTATAATTTCAAAAAATATATCCTTTTAATATAAAAAAAAAAATTTAGAGTTGTATTTAAGACGGAAGAAGTTAAGAAAAAGTAATCATTATTTAGGGAAATTGCTTAATTAAAAACAAAAAAATTTTAAAATTTTTCTAAACCTTTCAAAATTCTTCTAATCCTTATTTTTTTAGTTTTTCAATTTTGGAGTTTTTTTTTAAATTCTCCAGTACTTTTTCATAAATAAAATTTTAATTTTTTTAAAAAATATTAATTTTTTAAATTATGATTTTTTTAAAAATATATATAAAAATAAAAATAATAATTTTTAAAAAAAATATTTATTTTTTTATTTTTTATAAAAATAAAAGATATAAAATATAATATCATCTATATAATTAATCCTTTATATTTTTTTCTCTCAATATTAAATATATAAATAAAAAAATAATTTAACTTTTTTTTCTTCTCTTTTTAATTTTTTTTCTTCTAAATTCTTAAATAAAGCCTATCAAAATTAATTTCACGTTAAAGTCCAGATGCCAAACATTTATACTCCTAATCTAAAGACAATTATAAGGGTCTAATATAGTTTAAGCGGGCCAGGCTACATGTTTTAACCAAAGAACATAATCGCTCGTTGGGAATGCAGAGCAAGTTGTACATAGATCGCGTACGAAGAAAGCGAAATAGATTGATCGGTGTGAACACTCTATTCATGTCACTTTCATCCTTATATTATTATTACACACTTTTTCTAAACGAAACAAATCAACGTTTGACTAAATTGATGAAGACAAAGCAGTTCATATTCCAATGTCTTATTCTTTCCTGCCTTTTTTCGGTGTCGGCTGCACAATTTTTCTACACGTATTAATTGTGCATGCCTTCACATCCATATATTATGCATGTGAAAATTCAAATATTAAAAGAGATTTCATCAATTTTAAAGATATTATTAAAATTTTGTTAATTTTAATTTAGAATTAAGAATAAATAGTTAATAATAATAAATTTTATTTAAAAAACATTTATTATATTTTTATAATTTTAATATAATAATTATATATTTTTTATAAAAATATTTATTTAAATATATTTAAATTCAACCCTAAAAATTAAAATTAACAAAACTCTTATTATTATTATTATTATTATTATATTATTATTATTATTAAAAATAATTATATTCTCAAAAATAAACAACCACCAAGATTCTAAAAGAGAAGAAGAAAGGTATAATCCGTTAAACTAATTTATCAGTATTATCTGAACAAACAAAACACAAAGAATATTGAAGATTACAAACAATAGAGATCAAAACACGCCGCCGCATTTCTGAGAGATCACCCAATTTTTAAATTAGGATTACTATTACAACTTTCACTAATAAGTTATTATTATTTTTTTTATAAGGGTTTTGGTTTCATAAAGCTTTTCTTAATTTTCAACTTTGACGGTTGAGTTTAAACATAAAAAAATTATTAAAAAATGCATAATAATATTAAAATTATAAAAATATAATAAATATATATTTTATTTTATTAATATTATTTAATTATTAGATCAAATATCATTAACCATCTGGAGTAAGGATGACAATTTCTCTTGAATTTGGAGATGTGTTTATAATTTCTTCGAATTGAGAGTTTTTTTTTTCTTTACAGATAAAAAAACACGTGAAACATATTTAGATATGCAGCTAATGATTTTTTCTATTTAAAAATACATTGTAATATTCAAATTATAAAATATTATAGACATGTATTTTTTAATTTTAAAATACTATTTTTAAGAATTTAAAATTATGTAATAATTCTAAAAACTAATTTTATAAAATTAATAAATTAAAATATAAGTCAATTTTAGAAAATAATATCTAGTCCTATTTTAAAAACTTAAAAATTAATCATGCTAAAAGTTAAAACGATATTGGTTAGTGATATCTTATTCTTGATTTTTTTTTAATATCATTAGCAACTTACTGTTTTTCTATATCGGAATATGCATATACAATTCAACAAATACTTTTAATAATATTTAATAAGAACTTGATATGCATGGTCATGTTTCTTCCTTGCTATCATGCACCGACTCCATTGTCTATCACCATTACTAGCTCATGTAGCAGCTGTCGCTCTCCACAATCCAGAGCATCAAGTTTTAGAACCATAAAATTATTTTTTGTCGAAAATTATTCTTTCTTACAAAATTTTTAAATTTTATTAACTATTATAAAAAAAATATTAAATAAAAAAATTAATATATTTAATATGTTAAAAATCTAAATATATTGATATTTTTTATATTGAGATATGTAAATAAAGTTTCACATTAACTAAAATTAAGAAAGATCATGAACATATAAATATAATAAATATCTTTATTAGTAATAAGCTATTTTATAAGTACAATATTATATTAGTGTGAATATAATAGAAAATTTATACTTATTATGACAATTCTTCATAATATTACAAAAAATGAAAAATAAGCTAAATTTGTTTATAATTTCTGAGTATTTGCTAGAATAAAAAATATATAAAGAAATATGTTTGTTAATATATGTCCGAAAATTAAATATTTATATTATTTAGTAATTTTTATAAAATATTAAATTAATTAATTACATTATTAATTTGAGTAAATCAATTTTATATAACACTATTTTATTTGAACAAGTATTATATTTTAAAGAATATAAGTAAATATTAAATAATATATATAAATATTTAAATTATGTAAATTTGACATGTATATTTTAAAAATAATATAAAATAATTTAATAATTAAATTAATTAATATCACATTTTATAAAAATATTATTAAAAAGAATAAATATTTAAGTTTAAAAAGTTCACGGAGATGCAATTTATTACCCTATTATATATCGTGATTACATCACTTTGAATTACTGCATCTATTATTTTATTTTTCTGGAAAAAAATTTCATCAAACTTGCATAGTATTTCAGGCATACAATATTTCGTATTTCTTCTTAATTAATACTGTGATTAAGAAATTTAAATATAAAATATTTTATCAGAAGAAAAATATTGTATGTCTGATCAGAAATTGTTCTACCTTTAAAATGCATCTATAAAAAATAAAAACAATAATATATAAAATGTTAATTTTTAGTTAATAGGTATAAAAATGAAATTTTGATTAAAATTAAATTAAATTAAATATATGGTAAAATTATTATCAATGTACAATAATATTTTTATTAAAATCATTTTTTATAAAAATTATGATGATAATTGTAGCTTGTTTTATAAAATTTTCAAGAGCAATGATTTGTTTTTTCTTAAAAAACAAAAAAACTTTGGGAATACTATATTAACAATGACTCAGAATAAGAACACTCTGTTTTTTGTTTTTTTTTTCTATTTTCTTATTTCATTATATATATATATATATATATATATTTCATTTATATTCTCTATAGAATATAAATAATATATATATATATATTTCATTTGTTATAATTTATTGTTTATTGCTCCCATCAGTCAAATAAAACAAATCATTTCTATAGGAACAACCAATTACAGAAGTACAGAACTTACAAGACTGGGCATGCCTTGGTAATAGGTAGATCGCTTGTCCTTATAAATTATTGGTGAGAATCGTTTGGTGGCGGAGAATCGGTTCAAATGCATGGGTCCTACTCCTCTCATACAGTAAAGGGCATTGTTAACTGGTGTTTTCACGAATTAAAAAAAGTAATAAACTAATTTTTTATTAAAAGATATGTTAATTTTTTTTAAGTATTAACGCTTTATTTAAAAATAAAACCAAAGAAAAAAATTACTCAAACTCGTTGTATTTCTAAAAGAAATTTTTCTAAAAAAAATTAATAATACATATTAAAGAATCATTCATCCAATTTATATATATAATTAAAATTTTAAAGAATTTTGTTGATAGTCACACTTTCAAAAATGATACTTAATGAATTAAATATTTTATTAATATTTAGTACACCAAAATTAAAGAAAATAGTATTCTTCCTAAATTAAATTATTTATACTACTACAAATCATACTATTATAATTCTTTTTTATTTCTTTTTTTCATTTTGGATTCTACCTATATTTAGTAATATCTCATGTAAAATTTCTAGTAACATACTAACACCAATCATTCAAATATCTTGTACTACAATCTCAAAAAAAATATTGCAATGCAAAAAAAAAAAAAAAGTGCATTGGATTAATGATGTTAAAATTTTATTTTATTTTTTTATAGGCAACACATATGTTATTAGAGAGAGTTAAAGGAGAACTCAAAACTCATATATACAAAGAAAAAAAACTAATACTTACTCAGGAAAATAAAAAGTAAAAATATATTTATACAAAGTTAAGATGGATACAATTTTGTGGGTTTAAATACTAATTAGCTAACAAAATAACTTTTCCCTTGCTAACAAGTGATAGTCATTTTCAAGACCTCAGAATAATAGAATTTAGGACTTCTCTCTCATCCAAAACACCATTGAAAAACATAATTATATTTCTATGTAACCACAAAGACCATACTGTATTTACTCAAACAATTAATAAACATAACCCTTCTCTTCTACTACAACCAACATCAACCTAAGAAAGCAAGTGAGTTGATAAATTTGAAGACAAAACTAGTGACAATCCAAGCCACTTGCTAATTATTCCCATGTACGACCATACCAACCTTCTTACCAATGTCTAGTAACTTCGACGCCACTACCTCATCTTCATAATCTATAGCAATTATTCGCTCCCCCATCTCCATTGAAGGATCAGAAGGATGCGAGTTGTAAGAGCCCTCAAAAGCAGTAGCCGAGATTTCATCAGCTAGCGATACCTATTTTCTAAGTTGCAACGGCATTGACGCTCTACTGTGATGCCTAAGATTTTTTTTGCGGGGATTCTATGAAAACTGCGCTTTTATATCTCTTCCCTTCTTCATCACCTCGACTACCTTTCATAGAGCGTGCCCTCTGAAGAGATTCACGTACATTGACCATCTCTTTTCCAATACAAACTTTGGATTGAGAGGGGTTGACTTAAGCTGTCCCAATTGTCTCCTTACCCCTTGATTCTGAATTTTTCCAAATCAATGCATCTAATCCAAATGGGTCTGATAAATTTAACCCATCTCTTGCTATTGGAACTCCCATCTCTACATGTTTAGAAGACTTATTTAAATACATAAAATAAATATATTTTTATTTTTTTAAAATAAAATTTGTATTTTTAATTCATTGATCAGTATGTTAATGATATTATTTAATGTTTTTTAAACGAACAATATAAATAAAATAATAACAATGTGAGTTTCACATAATCAAGGCATAAGGTATATAATTCATATAAGGGCACTGCATTCTATGCTAAAAATAAGATATTACAATGTTTCGACGTAACATGTTAAAGTGTTTTCAACCGTATAATATCCCCTACTATAATATGTACAATAATATGTTAAAACGTTTAAAAAATACTTTAGAAAAGTTTGAAGTTCAGACACAAATGCTATATTAAATATATAATTTTACAATACTTATAAGGCAACAAAAGTAATTTTTTCTTAAGAAATATTAAGTAAATATAAATAATTTATCAATAAATTATTTTTAAATATAAATTACTGTATTTATTAAATATTAATAAGTAAAGAGTTAATTTGTAATATACCAATTGATGATAATCACAAATCGTGTCACCGAATTAAACGATCTTAAATTGAATTTCACACAATAAAAATGAAATTATTAGGGCACAAATAGAAATTGAAATAAGAAGAAAATTAATAAAAAGTAGAAATAGAATAGAGATGGAAAATGGCGTCACAATCGCAAGATTGATAAGCCAAGGAACGATCACCACAAGAGTCTTGACCTCTTGATAAGATAAAAAAAACTGGCTCACTCAAGAAGTTAGAGTCACACACTCTCACAAGACTGTTCAATTTCAAATTGTATTCAAAACTAATTAAAAACGTGTGTACAAGAGCTTATATATGCCTAATGCTTATAAACTAATACTAACGCAAACCCTAATAGGCTTCTTGTACCAACAAACCTAAATTCAAATGAACTAAATAAAATAAGACGATTTTATCCTAAACAAAAACTCAAAATAAGTAATGACTAATATTAAAATAAATAACTAAACATAATAATTAAATCTTAAAACTCGTTAGAGTTCAAATCTTCTAAGTATATGTAATTGACCATCTTGAACTTTTTTAACTCTAAATTGAGCTCCCTTTCAAATAAGACAGCAACAATCTTTTCTAAGTCTCCATTTATTCTTTTTGCCCTTGCCCTTATCATTGGCCCTTAAAGTCCTTCCAATGCCTTCAAGTCTTTGTCTTCAATGGGTCTTCTTTGATTCTCATCAAAACTTTTGTTATTAGATTTCGTGTGTATATGCACCATAAATGTATATTACATTCTACTATTATTCCTTTCTCAGTTCTCTTTTGTTATCAAAGGATAAAGTTATTTCCTATTATTATTATTGTTACCATGTTTTATATAAATGAATCGATGAAGCATTTAGCATTTTTCTCCAAGCTTTGGTTGTAATATGTTTTTGTATGGTTATGATGAAACCAAACTCTAGGCTTTGTTTAGATGTCTAATTATACGTGGAATTAAATAGAATTTAGTGAAATGACATGTAATGATATAAAAAAGAATAAAATATGCAATGAGTTGTCCTAACTAATGATATATATTTTTTTATATGCAAAAAGTTAATAGCATAATCATTGTAAAAAAGTGAATTTTGAAAGAAGGAAGAGGAGTCTAAACAAGCAAAATTAAGCACTACTATGATGTTCTTTCATATTGAAAAACCTTTCTTCTTTTTTTGGTTTACTTGCTCATAACAAACAATACTTAAAGAAGCATCATATACTTAAAGAAACACCATATTATAGCATACTTTGAAATATGAGATGTGCTTTTATATTGAATTTACTTTTTACACAAAACATTGTTGTTATGATATGTAAACTTTGATTATTAATGAAATTTGTAAAATTTGACTAATCAAATATGTCATTTCTTTGAAAAAATTTACTATCATTTATTTGAAATAATTGTATGTACATTGTGATTTAAAAATTTTTAGGTACATATATTATTGTCACTAAAAATTATTTTTATTGTCATTAAGTTATAAAAATATTGAATTTTAAAATCGTTGTTGACAATTTTTGGTGTTAATAATGTTAGCAATACATTCTTTTATACATATTCTCTAACACATGTTCTATTATTAATTAATATTTATTAAAAATTACAAAAATTATTAATTTAGGAGTGAAAAAGAGTGAAATTCACGTAATATTAACTTATAATGAAATATATTTGTATAAAAAAGTGTGTTGTTACTTTTTTAGTGCACATATAGAAATTTAGAGATAAAATAACAAAAAAGTGATAAAGTAAAAAAATTTGCTAATAGTGATTTTTTAAAAAATATAAAAAAAAATAAAATTGTTAATAATAATTTTTAAACATAAGAAAATATTTTAAAAGTACCAAGTAGTCACCGGTGAATTTTTTTTTTCAAAATTATATTTCTATAATTTTTCTAAAAAAACATTTTTTTAATTTTAACAAAAAAAGCCACAGGAAAAAAAAAAGCCTCCTAGTGTGTTAGGCAAGGTTTATTACTTGAATGGGATTCGATATATAAATGAGAATATTTTAAAGTTTTAAGTGAAGTGACATGACAAATAAATGGTGAAGAATAATAATAAAATTATTACAAAAAGTTATGATACTTCCAAATAAGACAGCTATATTAATGCTAGAAAGCCAAAAAACGACAACCTAGGTAGCTCCAATATTGTCCAGGAAACGCAATTAATTATTTGTTACATCAAAATCCATGTTCGAATGAGAGAGATTTCCAATATTAAGCATGTCTCCAAAGATGTATTAAATAGCAATATGTCAGCTAAGTCAACATGAAATTGCATTTGTCATAGCCTGCACAAACCGTGGATTTGGGTAAAAAGTCAGTGTATTGCATTAGCCCATAGGATCAAATTGAAGGCACAACAACCATTAGACGACAAAGGCTGAAAGTGAAACGTGTACTGAAAATAAAGTGACATGCGTTTGCGGTGACAAGGATGCAAATTTATATATCAATAAAATATTAGGATTCCCTACAGTTTTATAAGAAATATAATTTATAAATTTAATAAAAAATAATTTTTATTTAAAATAAAAAAATTTGTTTAAGTAAATTAATAAAAATAATTTTTACCTGAGTCAAAAAAATTCATTTAAATCAAAATTATAAATTTTTTTAAACTTTACCATTATTTTTTCTAAATTTCAAAAAAATTAAAAAATATTTATGTAAAATAATGTGATCACAGTTTATGATCATGTCACAAAATTAAGTATTTCAAAATATATAACAATGTATCTTTAGATTAAATCAATTAGCTTTTTGTCATAGGATTAAACCTTGGATAGAAAAATAAAAAAGAAGAAGAAAACAACACTGTTAAACCCACGATTAAAGAGATCCCAACTAAATGGCTTAAGGTTAGGAATAAAAAACGTGGACAAATAATTTAGTGTTTATCGCACCATATTAGTTATCATTGTTACAATACCCACTTTCAATTAATATTAAATAAAGAAAAAAATTAAAGGAAATTTTTAGATATTTTTTATGTTATCTGTTAATTGAAAATAAACTTTTGTCTAATTAATCTGGTAGCCTAAATATTATTTTTTATCATACAAATTATCAAAGTAAAACTCTAATTTTAATTAAAAAAAATATTAAATACCTAAAAAGTTGCATCCACTAATGCATAAATTACTGACACTGGTGCAATGAACTACTTACTGGGATCAACGGTGACAAGCATGGCAATCCCACCAAAATCACAGGTGCCACCGCCAATCTTAGTGTTCTGCCAGTAGCTATTGAAGGCATAAGAAGCATGGGCCAACAAAGTGTTGGGCTGGAAACATAACCCATTGGGCTGAATGGATTTACAATCTGCACCAGACCCACAGGCATAGTCCATGGCCTCTTGAATTATTGGATCAGGAACAGTGGGCTTTGCCACACACCAAAGTGCATATTGTGGTGGCTTTTTACGGTGAGCAGCAGGGGAAGGGGGTGGTGGGAACACAATGGGTGGCAAGTATGCTTGTGGTGGTGGGCTTGCACTTGGCACACTCTTAGGTGGGCTTGGAGCATGCTTTGGTGGGCTTGAACCATAAGGAGGTGGTGGTGGTGGACTAGCAATGCTTCTTGGGCTTGGTGGCCCAAATGCCCCATGGGGTGGTGGATTTGGAACTGGGGAATATGCTGGCAGAGAGGGGTTTCCCCCCATGCTTGGAGGTATCAATGGAGAGTATGGAGAAGGGTTAGAAGTTGAAGGTGTTGGTTGTGGTGCCAGTGAATTGAAAGGTGGTAGGGGTAGAGAAGAAGGAGAGCCATATGAATCAAAGTCTGAGTACTCAAATGCTGAGTACTTGTTCAAACGATTTAGTGATTTTATTTTTAGGTTCTTCAGGGACTTTAATAAGGACCTTCTACGGATTTTGTGACCCTCTATAACTCTTCCATGATTTATTGCATCTGCAAATCAACAGAAAAAAAATAAAATTTTATAGACAAAAAAATTGTTTTTGCACTGACCAAAATGAAGCATTTATGTGTATATTATATGCTTTACCACACACAGGGAAAAGAATGGAAGCCAGCATTGAGATGCAAAGCATTGCTATGCTGAGTCTAAAAATGTAAGCTCTTGAATCCATTGCATTAGCAGCAAAGCCAAAAATAGAGTGAGAGCTCACTAGTTTAGCAGATGAAGAGCAATGGGGTGCAATATAAGTAGGTGTGGCTGCCGTAAAGTGAGAAGCCATGAATAATAAAGTTGATTCTGTTGTCACTTTAATTTTGTTCTTGTCACTTTGTAACATGTAGATAAGAAAAATAGCAATGTGCTCAAAGGGTAAATAGAGTGAGTTCTAGCTTGTTCCCTCGAATATATGCTTACTTGCCCATGCACTTCCGTTTTGCTTGTTTGCCACTCAAAGAACTATATGAGATCTGTGATCATTTATGTGTACGCAATATTTGATGATTAATACTTTATTTGTTTTAGATAAATAGATCACTTAACCTTGAAGCCCACTCTTTTTTGTCCAATTTCAGAATCAGAGTGTCCCCAAAGCCAGAGTTCTAGACCAATCTTTGTTCATAGAATCATAGTTCATGGCTATCGCTTAGTCAAGAGAATTTTGCAAATGGTGTAGTTCGAATGCTGCTAAATAAGACGACCACACACGTATAAATATAAGAGGGCCTTATATCATTGTGATAACCTTTTATGTTTAAACAACACTGATAGGGTCAGACGCAGCACAAGAGTGTCCAAACCAAACCCACATTACATGGGCTAATTTATTAACTAAAGTCTACTGATCATTATATTATCTTATTACTATTTTTATCGTTTATAGTTTCTTTTATTTCGTAAGTGATAGCTCTAGTTAGTTTAGATCCTTACGACCATCTATTTAGGAAAGTTGTTAAGAAGGCTATAATATTTATATTCTTGGCAATCAGCTTTGAAAGGAATAATAAGAAATCAGCAAATTCATTCTTGGTTACTTGCACTTGAAACGTGAGAAACCCATGGTACCTTGAGATCGTATCAATTGGTATCAAAGCCGGTTGCGATCATATCAACACCTTGCTCATACACGTGGCCACCAATACAGAACGGTTTGAGAACTTGGAGAACTCGATAGGAGAACTTCGCGAATCAGTGAAACAGATCTTGGTCACGCTTGCCAACAAAAAAAGCAAAGCGCAAGCACCGTAGGATGCGAAGTGGTACGGATCATCATCCTCATCGTCATCAAGGGGATCGGTGCCCACCGACTCCAACACTGACAATGCGGGTTCTAGATCCAGTTTTTCAATGCACAGTAGGAGGACCAATGGCAGCGATGATGAAAAGAAGAAGCGGACCAGAAATCCACTCCGCTTAGACTTTCCCAAATTTGTTAGGGATGACCCTTGTGTATGGCTGGATAGCGCGACAATACTTTGTTGCCCAAGATGTCCATGGATCACGAAAGGTGGCCATGACATCATTCTATTTAGACGCAGAAGCCAACCAGTGGTGGCGCTAGTTTTCATATGCAAATCATAAGAAGAAGATTACGTGAAAAATGTTTGAAAAGGGGTTGTTACTGCAGTTCAATTCTGCCGAATATGAGAATGCAAACGAAGCAATCAGCAAGCTTCAACAAGTAGGTGCATTCCGTGGATTCTTGGGAGAATTTGAACGGGTGATGAATTGTCTTCCAAACTGGCCTGAAAGTGCATTGATGGGGGCCTTTATGGCTGGGCTAAAGGAAGAATTAGCAGGGGACATACGCTTGCTTAAGCCAAGGACCTTGTAAGCGGCCATTGAACTAGCCAAGAGAAAGGATGAACAACTTCAGTGTTCAAGAAAAAGTATGGTAGGGGGACCACATGCTAACTCAAGGCCAACACCCATAGCAGTGGCATCAACTGCCACAGCGGGTCGTACCAACCATGCACCAAAAAAACTTTCTTGGGCTGAGATGCAACAAAGGCGAGAAAAATACCTTTGCTTCAGTTGCGATGAAAAATTCGTTCCAGGACACTGTTGCAAGAAATAATCACTTCTCATTGAATTGTGCACAAAAGATAAGGGCAGTGATGGCGAGTTAGAAAGCAACGCTGATGTTAAGGAGCATTTGGTGTCATTAAATGCACTAGTCGGAGGATCAAGCGGCAAGACATTACGAGTCAGTGGGCTGTTGCAACAACAACAAGTGTTCGCATTGGTGGACAGGTCAAGCTTGAACTTTATAAACCCACACTTGGTACAACAACTACGTCTACCAGTCGCTTGCATCAAACCTTTTACAGTAAAGGTTGCCAGTGGTGAGAGGCTGGAAGAGAGAAATATGAAGCAACGCCCTTCGCCATTCAAGGCCACACCTTTCACATGACTTTTTATGCCCTTCTGATCAGGGGATTAGACATCGTTTTTGGAATCCCTTGGCTAGTTAGTCTAGGGCTAGTTACAACAGACTATCAACACCTTACAATGACTTTTCGCTTAGGAGAAAAGGAGTTCTGTTTGACAGGACTTAACCAGAAGGAAGTTGAGGCAACCAGCCTTGATGTTGTGGTTCAGTAATGGAACCAAGGGGCAGAACTATTTTGTCTAATGGTTTGCGGGGAGGAACATCAGATGGCCGTATTACTAGAGAATCAACAAAGCAATATGAAGAAACTCTTAGATGAGTTTAGTGATGTGATGGAAGAACCGAAGGGACAACAACCAAGTCGAGTGTTTGATCATCGAATTCGACTGATCGATGGGACTAAAGCAGTTAATGTGGCACCATACCGATATGCCCACTTTCAAAAGAATGAAATTGAGAAGCAGGTGAATGAAATGTTAAGCTTAGGCCTCATCCGCCCAAGCATAAGCCCTTTTCCTCGCTCGTGCTTTTGGTTTTGGTAAAGAAAAAAGATGGAACGTGGAGGTTTTGTACAAATTATCAAGCACTGAACACAATAACAATAAATGATCGTTTTTCAATCCCCATAGTTAACGATATGCTAGATGAGTTATTCAGGTCAACTTATTTCAGTAAGCTAGATTTGCTCCGGTTACCATCAGATATGCTTTCATCCTAAAGATGTGCACAAGACTGCCTTTCGTGCCCATAATGGTCACTATGAATATCTTGTGATGTCATTTGGATTGTGCAACACTCCATCCACCTTCCAAGTTGCATTGAATGACATTTTTCGACTGCATTTGCAAAAATTTATTTTAATTTTTTTTTTTATGATATCTTGGTGTATACCACATGGGAGAAGTTTTTTTTTTTTTTAAATGATATCTTGGTGTATATCACATGGGAGGCCCATTTGGAACATCTAAGATTAACGCTCTTAATTCTACGCAATCATCAATTCTTTGTTAAACTTACTAAATATCACTTCGGGAAGAAAGAGATAGAATATTTGAGGTATTTTATCTCAAAGGAAGGCATGCGAATTGACCTGAGAAAAGTTGAAGCCATGGTACCCAAGCCCAGACCAAAAACCATAACCTCACTTAGAGAATTTTTTAGCCTAACAGGGTACTGCCATAAGTTTGTATAGAATTATGGGGTAATTGCTAGACCACTCACTCAATTGTTAAAAAGGGGATGCTGTGGTTGGAGGGAGAATGAAGAACAAGCCTTTGAAGCCTTGAAAACAACCATGACATCTACACTAGTCTTAGCACTACCAAACTTTTCTGAAGACTTCGTGATTGAGACGGATGCCTCAGGCAATGGTGTTGGAGCAGTCCTATCGTAAAACGGACGACCAATAGCCTACCTGAGCAAGGCAATCAGTGACAAGAAAAAGGCTTGGTCAACTTACGAAAAAGAAATGCTTGCAATGTTGGAGGCTATAAGAGCATGGCGACAGTATCTATTGGGTTGCAAATTTCAAATCCGCACAAATAAGAAGAGCCTTCGTCACCTTCTTGAGCAAAGGATTACGACTCCTGAGCAACAAAAGTGGCTAACAAAGTTGATCGGGTTTGATTATGAGATAGTGTACAAACTAGAAAAAATAAATAAGGCGGCTGATGCATTATCTTGATATGGACAAACTATGACCGCAGCAGAGTTGGCTGCTATATCTCAGCCAATTTGGGATTATGGGAGGAAATAGTCCATGCTACTGTAGGGGATGTTCCTTGGTTGAAATAGTGAGACAGTTGCAAGAGATTACGCATCCAGGAGACAAATATCGATTAAGGAATAGATGTTTTTGACTTGATGGAAAAATTATTGTGCCAAACGACTCGGAGTTATGAGAGAAGCTCTTGCATGAGTTCCATTGTTCACCATCAGCAGGGCACTCAAGAATTGTAAGAACGCTTAAGCGAATTTCACACTCTTTTTCTTGGACAAGCATGAAAGCAGACGTTCGTCGTTATGTTCGTCAATGTGACACCTGTCAACGTAACATGGTTGAAAATCATGTGTCCGCTGGTCTATTAGAACCACTACCTATACCAGAGGTGGTGTGGACTAATAACTCTATGAATTTCATAGAAGTCTTACCTAAGTCCAAAGGAAAGGATACAATTCTGGTGGTTGTAGACAGGTTGAGTAAATCAGTGCCTTGAGCAATACCTAAAATGTTTTGTATTCCTACAACCCTGATAGTGGAAACCGTATTTGACCTGAGTAGAATTCTGTTACAACACTTCATACCATCAGTCCATTGGAATGTCTCCTTTTGAAGCTGTTTATGGTAGGCCTCCTCTAACTTTGGTGCATTACGCACCAGGGTCAGCCTTGGTTCATGAGATAGATCAAACATTATGCACAAGGGATACAATAATTCATGAACTTAAGGACCATCTTGCTACTGCAAAGAATAAGATGAAGCAATTAGCAGATAAACATCGTTGAGAGGAGGTTTTTAAGGTTGGGGATTGGGTATATCTAAAGTTACAGCCATATAGACAGCACTCGATTTTCAAATGAGTACACCAAAAGCTTGCGAGTAAGTACTTTGGGCCATTTTAGATTGTTGATCGGGTTGGTCGAGTTGCCTATCGATTACACTTGCCTGAAATTGCAAAAATTCATCCAGTTTTCCATGTGTCCTTGTTGGGTCAGAAAATTGGGGACCAAGCCGTTATCCAACCTACCTTACCACCATACGAAGCAGAGGGAAACCCAATTATTGATCCAGAAAGGATCTGGATTATAGTTGGGTTGTAGGAAGCAATGGACCTAATCAAGAGGCACTGGTTCACTGGCGGGCACTTCTAGTTGAGGATGCCTCGTGGGAATCTGTACAAGTGTTGCAGTAGCATTATCCCAACCTACACCTTGAGGTCAAGGTGCCTCTTCAAGGGAGAGGGAATGATAGGGACAGACGAGCACAAGGGTGTCCAAACCAAATCCACGTTACATGGGCCAATTTATTAACTAAAGTCTACTGATTATTATATTATCTTATTACTGTTTTTATCCTTTATAGTTTCTTTTATTTCATAAGTGATAGCTCTAAGCTAATTTAGATCCTTATTTTTTGGTCATTTATTTAGGAAAGTTAGTTTGAATGATAAATGACTTGATATCTTCTTAAGTAAAATCTTGAGTTTGAGTATATAAAAAATCTCTCATGCTAGACTCATCCTCTACATTTAAGTGTCTAACATCGGTCAAATTTAGGTTACATCATTCATGGTGATCTTCACTCCCATACTAACCCAATAACTAGCTTCTTGCAAATAACAAACTCCAACACCATTGCGTTTTCTAGATCTGCGAAAATGTCATCACCGTTATGAGAGTTAAAGGTTCTATGTTTGTGTCAACGGCATTATTGATTATTGTTTGAAGTTTCAACATCACCGTTGTTTGAAGGTTATGTGTTTGTGTGAGTGTGTGCGTGTGTTGGAGAGAGAGAGGAGGTGATGTGGGTAGCTAGCAATGTCGTGTATTGGAGGGGAGAACGTTGAGATGAGTGCAACAATAATAATGCAAAATTGGTGAAATTAGTCCTTGATGAAATTTGAGGGTTTATTCAATATTAATGTGTAACAGTTTTATAAACTCGTTTTTAGCACAAGTCTTAGAAAACTCTCAAAATTTCAATTTAAGTAGTTCTCAACATTCTAAGTTGAATTATGCATTACAAAATTTTGAAATTCAATTTAATTTTGAAGATATAAATTACTCAAAGACGTAAATAGATAGCAGAAAAATAAGGTATAGTAAACTGACCAAAGACGTAAATAGACATCCCTGTTGAACCTCTTTCTCATTTTTTTTTTAATGTTTTTATTTAAATGATTATTGAACTAATTAATATTTTTTTTCAAAAGATATAGTAAACTGACCAAGTTAAATCACAAATACATCTGTCTATAAATAATTGGCTTAACTTGATAATCCCTCTAGTTGAAGATAAGCATGACTTTAGTGTTTTAAACTTTTTTAAAGTTAAGTTCCATATTATTTAAATTGGGTAAATTTAATCTCTAAGTGATTTTTCTTTTCTTCAAACACTCAATTATTTATTTATTTATTTAAAAAATTTATTTTAGGTGAAGTATGATACTTCGGTTGATCAATTTTCACCGAATGGCAAATTTAATAAATTTAATTTGTAAGGACTTAACTAGTTATATATATATATATATATATATATATATATATATTATTAAGAAAACTTAACTAATTAAAAAAAAAATAAAGGACAAAAAAATAAAAATAAAAAGCAATTAAGCTTGCATAACTTTCTTTTGCATTGTTTTGCCTCAAAAGGAAAAGACTTACTATTAAAGTTTTAAAAAAAACTTGATTTTTAATAGAAATTAATCTAAATACATTATCATCGTCATATCAGCAATTTTCTTTTGTAACACCTAATATAAAAATATATCTATAGAGTATTTCAGTCTGGTTGACAGTATAAAAATATATTAAAATTAATATCTTTTAAAAGTAAAAATTTATTTATGTTTCTCAGAAGAATAACAAACAGCTTTGAAATTGTGAGCATAACACTTTCTAATTAAAAATAAAAACAGAAAAGGTTATGTACATGAAACATGAAATATAAGGCAAAAGCATAACTTTTATATAAAAGTAAAATTATGTATGCAATATGATATTAGTATGTGTTTAGTTCAATTATTGTAAATAATTATTTTTATTAGATAATTTAAGAAAAATAAGTAATTATCTTTAAATTAATCTATTACTAAACATAAACTATTTCAAATATTTTATAATTTATATTCTATTTTTTAATAAAGAACGGTAATAGTATACTTTTTAATATATATTTTTAACACACTTTTAATTGTTGCCTAAAATTTATTAAACATTGTAAAAAATATGTGAATCTTTTTTTTTAACTTCTAAATTAAATTTTCTATATTGTTGTAATTTTAATAAATTTTAAGTAATAATTAAAAATGTTTTACTTGAAAATAAGGTTTTCACGGTGTTTTGGGGGATTCGTAGACATAACCTTCGCTGTGAATTATTTCAAAGATCAGATCTATTTTTTTACTGAAATAAATTTTATAGCGCAAAAAAATAGTTTACGAAATATATTGTCAAATTTTTCATGTTTAGTTTAATTATATAAAAAAAGTTTTGTTTTTCAAAACAAATTAAGTCAAACGTGCAAGTCTTTTATGTTATTATTACATTAATTATTTTATAGGTTTTGTTAATTAACTTAAATATTTATAAATAATTTTTTATAAAAAATACATAATTTTTAAAGTTATAAAAATATAATAAATATTTTTTTTAACGCAACCCTTATTTTATTAAAATTGTAGGAGTGTGCAAGTAGGTGAAAACAACGAACATAACGTGAATATTGATTTTCGGAGAAGACAGACATTACCACTTACAACGGCTACTTTCTGTGTCGTTGTTTTTCTCTCTCATCCTTTTCTGCTTACAAGGCAACGCCAGCATTACAAAGTCCACAACTTTCAAAGTGCTAAATGTAAACAAAGGGGAGAGAGAGAGAGACAAAGCAAATACCCATTTTGATTTGGCAATGGAATATCAAAGAGAATCAGAGAAACAACAGTTAGAGGAAGAAGAAGAAGAGCAAGCACTAGTGTTAAGGACAACAAAAGTGGTGGAGTATTTGGAGCCATTCATGTCACTTGAACTTCTATGCAAGTTCCCAGATAACTCTGCCTTTGACTTTGACTACTCTCAGAGCACAATCTGGTCCCCTTTAGTTCCCAGACCCTACAGTCCCATGGATTTGGACCTCATAACTCCAAAGAAGCTTTCCTATGACATGGGTTTTGGAGCAAAGTGCAGTGTCAAGAAGGTGGGTTCTAAGCTTAGGAAGAAGTTCACTGCCACTGCTTTAAATCTCAACGTTGATTCCATCAGAAAACATACCAAGAGCAAAAATAAGAAGGTGGCTTCTGACTTCTCCCCCACACCTTTTAAAGGTGCATGTAACCCCATCTTCAGGAAGGTAATTTTTTTGTGTTGCATGCTTTTTTTTGGTTTATGCTTGTAATTCTTCCCATCTAGATTCTTGGTACCTTTATGTTTTTTGTTCTGTTTTATGAAGGTTAAGATTTGAGAAACATTCTGGATATCTGAAATTTGTGACAATTTTTTTTTTAACACAATTGAAAGCTTCTTTTCTTACAACAATGGCATTGGAAGGGGCAAGAGTGTCACTGAAATTCTTTATGAAAAATATTTTTATCATTAACATTTACAAGGGGAAAAAATTATTTTTGAATGAAAGTGCTAATAGATATTTGGAATGACCGGTACTGTACACACCTTGATTCTATTCTATCTGGGTTTCTAGTATCTTTATTTTCTGTTCTGCATTTTATGGAAGTTGAATTTTTTTTATTAGAAATATGAATACGGGTGTTGAGTAAACATCTTTTACAATGGAATTGCAAAAATTATATTAACTTTATTTTAAATTTTATGTGCATGTTCACTCTAAAATTGATAGGATGTTATAATAACCTGTGTTTTACTATTTGATTTTGATTCAGCATTGGGCAAAAGCACTGAAAGCTGCCTCGAAACAGTTCAAGAGATGGAAGGTGAAGAGAGACCCCATTGCCCATGTGAAGCTACCCAAGTCTATCAAAGATGGAGACTTTTAAATATTTGTGGATTTGACTTTTCTATTATTTTTTGTGATATTGGGATTCATTCAATCACTACATTTTCTTCGTTTATCACATCTCTTGCTATGTTTATTAGTGAATTTTATTGAAATCGCATACATGAATGTAACTTTGTAGCAATGCCCTTTTATAATTATAAGCATTTTTCCGAACATCAAAGTTAAGGAACGTACATTCAGAACGCTTCTAAAAGTGCATTGCAGTTATATGTTTGGAATGAGAATAGTTTATTTTATAATTATTTTATTTACATATTTATGAGTGATACGATATATATTAACTAAAGTTAGCCGTTATATGAAATGAAAGTCTAAAAAATATCTATTCTTTTATCTACATTGCTTTCTCCACGTCAATAAATATCTGAATTTAGAGAACCATAGAATATCCTCCGGCTTTAAACCAAGAAGCGAGAGTCTTTTGACCTGCTGCACAATAATGAAAAGATGTTAACGATGATTTATGTTATGATGATTAAAAGGATTGTCCACAACCATAGCAAGTAAAGAGGCTTCTGAATGCCCTCGGAAAAAAGCTTCTTCTCTAAATTATCATGGGCTGGACGAATCAGAAGACCATTCGGTAACCGGTAACAAGATAGAAACTTTGGTTTCCCAAAGAAGTTGTAACGCCACCTATGTGACCATCCCTCATCTGGTTTGACTATCAACTTATCCTTAAATTGCACCCACTCAGCAAGGTGCAGTATCTTTGAAGTTCCCAGAGAGAGATTCACCTTCGTCGGGAAACGTGCTTATCCCTGGTCACATAAAATGGGGGTCTAGTCCTCTTAAAGTCCTCGATCAATTCTGAAATTTTTTTTTTAAGTAATTATTAACTTTTCATTTATAAAACTTTTAATTAATATATAATAAATATTTTTTAATTTATTTTTAAAAAAATAATTAAATAATAAAAAAAATTGAATTATTTTTTATTTTTTATTTAATTGCTATTTTTTTTACTCTAATTTGCTTTAATTAAATAATAAAAAATAATTAAATAATAAATATTTGCTTTAATTTGTATTTTTTTACTAACAACCTTGAAGTAAAAGTGAGAGCAAAATAAAATCTTATATTTTTCTAACGCATAAATATTGCTACGAAACTTTTTATTTTTTTAATGCAAAGACAACACTGATATAAGAGTCTTTCTTTATTATTCAACTTCCATTACCCACACCTACTATTAAATAGTATTTAGTAATTTCTTTTCAAAGTTGTCACTTTTAAAAATGTAGAAATTACAAGTGTCAAATTTATTTTCATGACAATAAGATTTTATTATTTTAATTTAGTCTTGTTTTAAATAAATTTTAAATAATATTATAATAATTATAAATAAAAGTTTGAAAAATAAATTTTAAATAAAATTATAATAATTTTAAAAAAATGATTTTAAAATGTCACTCATATAAAAAATGTTAAGGGCAGTATCAAGAAAGCCAGTCCATAAAGACCCACTAGCCACCATTCCATCAATACAGAACATGCCACCATATGCAAGGAGTAATTTCTCTTCACGTGCTATGGCTGAAAACAAGATAAAATGACATCAATAACAAATCAAACATCTTCAGCTGAGCGTTAGCGATCAAATTTCTTCCAATCGAGTTCAGCAACTTTAGCCCTCAGCACTTCATCCCAAAGGGATAACCAATCGGATGAAGCACGGACAACAGTGTTTCTGAACCCAGAAAGGCGATCAAAGCCATGACTTTACAAAACATGTGTCAATGCATTGTAAAGTGGAGACGAGGCCACCTGCTCCAATGCATCGAGCATGACAACACAACGACCAATGGATTTTCCTTCGCGAAGCTTAGAAAAAGCATTATCAAAACTAACTAATTTAGAACGAAAACCAACAATTCCAGCAAAATCATTATAGAAGGTCCACATAAAGTCAGATAGAAAGGCAGACAAGCCGCCTTTGCGTTTACAATTAAAAGAAAATAAAAAAAGACTAGAAGTAGCTTCTTCATTAAAATTCTTCATCAAACAGGCCTTCCAGGTAAGTCAGTCCTAGCATAAGCAAAACAGCCCCCACCACAATGCATAGCACTATCCACTTTCCAATTTATCATTTCCCTACCACCAATAACCTTAAGTACGCGCGCCTCCCACAAACTCCTAGCGACGGGAATGGACCGTTCGTCGTGGCCGACCAGAAGGACGTGAACCTCTGGTAGCATGTTGTGCAGCATCAGGTCCGGACTGAACAGCTTCTTCTCCATCACCCTGGACAATGTCGGCTTCGGCTTCATTGCCACCACCCGCTTGTGCTTCATCAGCGACTGGTACAATAGGGATGTCAACCGAACCGAAGATTTCCTCTTCACCCCTGGGTTCAATGGTCCTACGGGCACCTTTTCCCCCAGCTCCCTCCTGACCTGCAACCGGAACTTGTACAGCCACCTCGAGACCACATGCTTCCATGAGGCCTCGAAAACGCTTTGCTCTACGAGAATCAAACCTGTCTTCAAAGAAACCAATCTGGCTGTTTGCAAACTGGGCTAATGCTCTCTTGTTATCATCATAACCAAGGTGATTAATGATACGATGCCTTGTGACTTCAGCACCAAAGGTCTGGACAGCATCAATAAGGTTCTCCCTGTTGAGAGGAGCTGCGGTAACATCGGAAGAAGCACAATGACTGACATAGGCAACCCAACATGCACGGTTGAAATCTGAAACATCTTGATCAATAAAAGTTCCAGCTGGAAGGTACTTCAGGCGAATCATCTCAATGCCATTATCGCGATTAACACGCAGCTGCTTAAGACGAACCTCGTGCTCAGCAATCTCAGAATCTTTCTCGCTTTTGAAATCAGCCTGTTCATTGGCCATAACAACTCTCTGAGCTTCAACGAGAGCAACAAGCCCCATCTCCTCAGAAGAAAGCTGCCCAGAACCCCTCTTGGCAAGTTTCTCTTTAAGACTAAGGCTAGCCATCGCTGCTTGACCCTCTTTAGACTCCAGAAACTTCAGAAAAGCATAGAACTGGGTAGGATGACAAGACGTGACACTCTCAAAGAACCTGTTGCTGACGCCAAGCATGCAGACTTTCTCCAGACGAACTTCATCCTGAAAATCACCGAGCACACGGAGAGCCGAAGCAAAAACAGAATCTGTAAACCCACTGGCAAGGTAGCTTGATTCAACAAAGATACCAGCTCGAAACCCGAGATGGCTGAGAACCCTTCTAGCTGAAAGGATGAAGCCAGAATCATCAGAAACTGTTGGTGGAAGGAGTTGGGAAGGCCTCAGAATGTTGGAAGAAGAACCTGCCATAACGAAAAGAAACCTCACGGGGAGTTAGCTGACCCACAAATGATATAAATACTGCAGTTGCATTAACTTTACTTGGGTAATAGCATATTTCTAGACGAGTCTTTGAAAAAAAAAAGAATTAGTTTATTTTAGTAATTACTTTCAACTAATTCCAATTCTTTTACCTATTAACATTTTAGAAGATTTCACAAAACCTTTATTACTTAGTTTTTAGCTTTTTGAAAATATATTAGATGATGAATTAGTAGTTATTATTATTATTATTTTAGTATTTTTAGTAATTTATATATCTGTCATGTTTTTTAAATTATTTACAAACGATATTTAAGTTCTTTTTTTTGCTATTTTTAGTTGCGGCTTATATAGGTAAATCTATATAAGGCCATCATTGATTAGGACGAATGACTCTTTTCAATTGAAAGATTCCCTATATCAATAATACACATTTCAGTTGACCGGGTTTAATTTTAATTATTTTGTTCTGAAACAAAAAAATTCATGCAGTTCATTATATTCAGATATTTATGATCAAGAAGTATTAAATTCTCTTTTTTTTGGATAGGTCCTAAAAGAAGAATGAAGGTTTGAAGGCTAACAGATATCTACCGGACCCAAGAGTACAATATCTATTTTGGGAACGTCCATCACCAAAGTCATTGAATGGATAAGTAGTCAATCCTTAAAATGAACTATGTAATGTGCTTTATCTGTTGGGCTACGGGTGGACATTTTATTATTAGAGGTTTTTATTGTATCAATCTACTCTTGCGTGATTCTTCTTGAAACATATACTCGAGAGCTGTAGGGCAGACAATTTTAAAACAGACTCTCCATTCATTAGATAGAAAAGACCACTAAAATTTTGTAATTGATTGCTGAACTTATTCTAATTCGATAAGAGAGCTCAATATTATACCTTGATTTAAAGTAGAATACATACTTTAGCTATTGCAGACGCAATTTTGTCTTTGCACTGCACCCTCTCACCATTTTAATTGTAAGTACACGACAAGATTATGAAAAAAAATTTGTTTTGAAGTCATTTATCATGAATCATCCATAACACCATAATACTAAACCTCTCTTCACTACTAATATGCTTGCATAATCTTCTTATGAAGAGTTACAGTACAAAAAATCGAATCAATCCTTATAGTTCTTTGAGAACTATTTATAATAATTTATTTATGTTTATATTTATATAAATATAAAATTAAATACAGATTTATTATTATGTATTTATAAAAAAAATTATAAATTTTATGATTATTAACCTACTTATTACTCTATGTATTTATAACAAAATTTATAATTATTAAATTTGAAAAGTTTGAAGTCATTTTTAATATGTTGTACATATTCATTACTTTATGTATTTATAATAAAATTTATTATTCTTAAGATTCAAAATTTAAAGTTACTTTTATATATAAATAATAAATATAAATATTATTTTATATATTTATAATAAAATCTATAATTATTAAGATTTAAAATATTTAAAGTCACTATAAAATATATTACATAAACAAATTTACTGTAAATTATATTAAATTAAAATTTATTAAAATTAATTATAAAAGTTAATTTTAATAAATTTTTGGAATGAGTATAGTTTATTTATGAAATATAATAGAAATTAGGGATGGAAATATTTTATCATCATTGTTGTTGTGGACTCTACCAAGTTTTGTATGTGTGAGGCTTCTACCGAAATAATTCAATAGTAAGTTGGATTACCTGTTGAATTGTACGATACTTCATAGATATTTTCAATGAAAGTTTGATTTCTGTGTGAGCTCGTGATTTGGCAAAGGTAATTGGATTGTGTGCATTGATGAATTTACTTTCTTTTAACGTAAAAAATAAGTTTAAAGGTATACAGAATGAACAGTTCAAAGACTCATGAAAAGTGGACAAACAATAATACATTAGTAAACCTCTTTTCATTAGTCTTTCAAACCTTCAGATCAAAGGAAAATTCAGCAATAATGAATTTTTCTTTCCAATTTTATTTTAAAAATAAGAAAATGTTAAAATATATTTGTATAATTTTTTATTTATTCTATATGTTGTGGCCAGCCATAACTAACCCATGAAGAGTGAGATAAAGGAAAGCTAAATGAATATACTTGACCCTTGAAATGGTATCTTGCAACACATTCTTCAGAAATTGCATGGTCCATCCAAGGCTCAGAAAAATCACCGAGATAAACAAGATAGTTAATTTGGTTATGTTTTGAATAACTCTAGCTCCTCAAATTCCACACACAAGAAAACAACAATAAAATATATCAATTAGGTCTCAAGTTTGTGTAGGTAACCAAACTCCAATAATAAATTTACTCAAAGTGCGTGTAAGAAATCGAAAAAAAATATCAATCAGATCCATTCAAGTACCCTGTGACATTAATTTTATTTTTTAATAATAAAAAAATAAATTTTAACTTTTACATAAACGATACATTACAGTAAAAAAAAACTCTAAAATAAAAAATGTTTCATAAACATCTTACGTTTTTTACTATATTTTCACAAAAAAAACTCAGAAAACAATAGTCATCTTTTTTTATTTTATTCTTAAAAAAATATAAAAATGACGTTGTTGAAACTAGAGAATAAAAAAAATTATGAAAATAAAAATGAAAGAAAAAAATAAAAACCTCATGTTTCAATTATTTTAATTACAAATATCTTCAATTTTTTTTTTTTGAGACAAATAAGATTAGTATGGGCAACAAAATTTTTTCTCTGAATATTTAAAATAATTGCATTGAATATAATTTAAATTGTTTTTATCTAACTTAAATGTAAGACACTTGGTTAATTTAAGAAATTTATCATATATCATTTTTTTATTTGGAAGTGTGCTGGTACCAACGGTAAGTCTATTTACATTTTTTTTTCTCTTGTTTTATATTTTATTATCTATTTTTTGTTTAGATTTGGTTTATATTTAATTTTAAAATTTATATTTTATATTTTAGGATTTGTACTGGATAGGGCCTTACTCAGCCTTACTCATAGGAAAAGGTAACCGCCATTCGATTAATATAACCGAATATCCTCATCAGATTAAGAGGTAATTAGCTTGATTGATGATAATAACCAAAATATTATTTACTTTAAAGGGCCAAAATTAATTAAAAGGCCAAAATTAAGGATGACTCAAACCCATTAACCTATAATAAAGTCTATAAAAGAAAGGTAGGAAGCTTAGGTAAGGGAGATTTCTTGGCATATTATTAAAATAGTATTTGTTATTCAGAACCGATATCTGACATCAGCATCGGAGTGTCTTTTGCAGGTGGCCTCCCCACTTCAGCTACATATAAAAGGACATCATCACACCAGGGCAGAGATTAAAAGATCAGTGTTTTCCTAGCAGGAACATTTTGGCGCCCACCGTAGGGCACGAATAGCCTCGCTCTTTCAGTCATTATGGTACTAACAAGAAGCCAATAGGAGGGACAAAATCATCAAGGACGAACTTCTCGACAACAGAAAGATGTCACACCTAGTCAACTGATCCCAGAAACTTTGGCCGAAAAAGGTGAAGATGTAAGCCTCTCTTCTGTGGTGAGGCAACTCCAGGCCGAGATGAGGGAAATGCAACAAGCCAGAGAGAGAGAGATGCTCTTGAGATGTCAGCCTTAAGGAGGGAGAATGCTAACTTGAGGGAAGAAATTAAAACCCATACACCCTCTTAGACTACCCCATTCGCTCAAGAGCAGGGAGGGTCATTCGCATTGCAAGAAAAGCCAAGGAGAACTCAGGTTGAAATCCCTGCTGAACGGGATGAGACCTCGGGTCGAAGCCCTTTTATCTAGTGTATCCTGGAGGTCAAATTACCCGATAACTGGAGAGGTTTAACGTTAGAAAAGTATGATGGAACGACTGATCCAGGAGAACATTTGGATATTTTCATAACACAAGTTAGTTTGTATACAGAAAAAGAAGCCTTATGGTGCAGAATTTTCCCTACTTCTCTTCGGGGACTAGCTCTCAGCTGGTTCACCCGACTCCCCACTTCCTCCATTGACTCTTTTGTAATCCTTACACGGCGATTCAATCTACAGTTCGCCACAAGCCGCCCTCACCCCCTCACATCCCTAGCACTCGTCAATATTTGCCAGGAGAAAGGAGAAATACTTAGAGCGTTCATGGAACGCTTCGGCAAAGTAACGCTTTCAATCCATAATTTGGAACCAGCCGTGGCCATGCATCAGTTCACAACGACTCTCAGACCAGGTCCTTTTGTTAATAGCATATGTAATAAACCACCCATGGACTTGGATGAATTAAGGAGTCAGGCAGCCAAGTATATGCAAATGAAAGAGCTAACTGAATATCGGAACCAAGTCTGTATAGAAAGAAGGTCTAATCGGAGAGAGGCGAACAAAAGAGAAACCCTCAAGCCTCAACAGGAAAACAAAGTCAGGAGAAACGAGGTCGAGAGGCCATTTAGAGGCTCCAAGTATCCTTCATATACTATTCTCAACACCAACCGATCTAGGGTACTTGACCAAGCTCTCGCAACTGAAATATTGAGCATGCCAAGGTGTGCTAATACCCCCCTCGGGCAGACAAAAGCAAATTATGCCGATATCATCGAAATAGGGGCCATACCACAGAAGAATGCACGGCTCTCAAGGATAAAATTGAAGATCTGATCAAGGAAGGGCACCTTCGAGGGTTTGTACAAACAAGTCCCACGGGTTATGCTGAAAGAAGTAGAGATCGCTATCCCTCACCCTTGCGAAGATGTGAGGATAAACAGACCCAACGACAATGGAGCCAGTTAAGAGAACCTCCTGCGAGGCGATATGTGGAACAGGAGAAGTACCCAAAACAGGTTATTAACACCATAGCCGGTGGATTTGCAGGTGGAGGACCCACAAACTCGGCCAGAAAAAGACATCTGAGACAAATTCACTCAATCAACAACATATCGCTAGGTAGTAGAATTCAGATTCCCCCCATCACATTCAATGACAACGAATTTCAGGGGATAGATCCAGTGCAAGATGACCCCATGGTTATAAGTTTCGACGATATCCTCAACTGCACTGTCAGAAAAATGCTAATCGATCAGGGAAGCTCGGCCGATATCCTTTACTGGAACACATTCAGACAAATAGGGATACCAAAAGATGAACTCAGAGAGTATCACGAACCGCTGGTTGGTTTTTCTGGGGAACGGGTAGAAACCCGTGGTTGCATAGACCTGTACACATCGTTCGGGTCAAAAAATAAGGGAAAACGCATCAAGGTCACTTACTTAGTAGTCCATGCGAATACTTTGTACAACATACTACTCGGTCGGCCATCACTTAATAAATTGAAAGCCATAGTGTCTACTTCTCACTTGGCTATGAGGTTTCCATCAGAGAGGGGCCGAATCGTTACAGTCCATGATGACAAAAAAATAGCGAGAAAGTGTTATTTCGCAAGTCTACGCCTCAAACCATTATAAAACTATAGATGAGATGTCAATATTATATCCCCTCAGCCTGAAGAGGACTTGGAGATTGATCTGGATCCAAGGGTTGACGAGGGGTGTCGGATTGAGCCTAATGAAAATAAGCAGCCTTTCCAGCTTGGACCAAAGCCTGAACAAGTTACTTATCTAGGGTTCGACCTATCTGTACAAGAGAGGCAAGATTTTCAGAAAATATTGCAGCGTAACGCTGACTTGTTTGCCTGGTCGGCTTCTGACATGCCGGGCATCGACCCTGTATTTCTTTGTCACCACCTATCGGTTTATAAGGAGGCCAGACCGATAGCACAGAAGAAGAGGAAGATCGGTGGCGGCAGAGCGAAAGCAATGAAGGAGGAAACTGGTAAGCTGCTACGGGTCAACTTTATCCGAGAGGTTAGATATTCCACTTGGTTGGCCAATGTGATCATGGTTAAAAAAGCAAATGGTAAATGGCGAATGTGCACAGACTTCACGGACCACAACAAGGCATGCCCGAAGGACGCATATCCCCTACCAAATATTTGATACCCTAGTGGACAGAGCAACCGGCCACAGGATACTCAATTTTTTGGATGCTTACTCTGGGTACAATCAAATCCAGATGTATCCCCCAGATGAAGAGAAGATGACATTCATCATGGACTCGGCAAATTTTTGTTATCGAGTAATGCCATTCAGCCTGAAGAATGCAAGGGCAACGTATCAGAGGCTGATGAATAGAATTTTTGAAAGACAAGTGGAAAAATGCATGGAAGTATATGTAGATGACATGGTAGTTAAATCTACTACCTCAGAACAACATCTTACTCATTTAACGGAGGTATTATGGTAGGCCAGGAAACATAGGATACGGTTCAACCTTGAAAAGTATACATTCGGGGTAGCCAGTGGCAAGTTCCTGGGGTTTATGTTATCCGAAAGGGGAATCCAGGCGAACCTGGATAAGTGCCAAGCCGTCATCGAAATGATCAGTCCTCAGAATGTCAAGGAGGTCCAAAGACTTGCTAGTCATATTGCTGCCCTAGCCAGATTTTTGCCCATAATGGCAGACAGGTCTCGACCTTTCATTAACCTACTTAGAAAATCCCAAAAATTTACTTGGACGGACGAATGTGAAGCAGCCTTCATCCAATATAAAAAAATTCTAGCGACACCACATGTGTTGACAAAACGTAAGCCCGAAAAGGATATGATTATTTATTTGGCTGTGTCAGATAATGCCATTAGTTCGGTCTTACTGCAAGAAACACCTGAGCCGGCCCCTATATACTTCATCAGCCGAACACTCCAAGGCCCCAAATCACGCTATCAGTTAATGGAAAAAGTGGTATTGGCTCTAGTCCACACAGCTCGTCAGTTAAGACATTACTTCTAAAGTCATCGGGTGGTGGTACGTACAGATTGTCCAATGGCCAAAATTTTGAGAAAACCAGAGTTAGCTGAGCGGTTAGTGGCATGGACAATTGAACTATCCCAGTTTGATATCCACTTTGAAACTCGACGTCTCCTTAAAGTTTAGGTGCTGGTAGATTTCGTCAATGAGTTCATCACCCAGCAGTAGACCAGCATAGAGATATGGGACCTACATGTAGACGGTTCGTCAAACTGACAAGGCTGTGGAGCAGGAATAATACTACAAGGACCGAATACCGTAATGATTGAGCAATCCATTCGGTTTGGATTCAAAGTATCCAATAATCAGTTTGAGTATGAGGCACTGCTGGCCAGCCTCAAGCTGGCAAAGAAAATGGGAGTCAAACGCATAATGTGTTAGAGTGATTCTAAGGTAGTCGCTGAACAGATCAATGGCACTTTCTAGGTGAAGGACTCGATTATGCTCCGATACTACCAAGAATTCAAGAGTATACAAGAGGAGTTTAATGAGGTACATGTTCGTTATACACCTAGGACTATGAATGAATAGGCCGATAAGCTTGCTAAATTGGCGAGCCAAAGGAAACCAGGGCAATTACAAAGCGTCATTCATCAGGAGATCCATCAACCTAGTATTACTAAACAAGAATGTATGGACATAGAGAATATACCTCAGAATTGGATGACTCCAATCGTCTAATATCTGACCGACAACAGCCTGCCAAATGATCCAGCCCGGCTAGGAAAATAAGAATGCAAGCAGCCAAATATACCATCCTCGGCAAAGACTTGTAGAAGAGGAATTTCAACACCCATGTTGAAATGCCTTGATGAGGATCAGGCCAGTTATGTAATGAGAGAAATTCACGAAGGCATCTGTCGGACCTACTCAGGTGGATGAACTATGGCAGCCAAAATTTTGAGAGCCGGATACTTCTGGCTGACACTATCCAAAGACTGCAACATCTTTGTAAAGAAATGTATTCCTTGTCAGCAACACGATCCTCACATACATAAACACGCCGACACCCTCCATCCAATCAGTGCTCCCTGGCCTTTTGCCATTTGGGGAATGGACCTTCTCAGTCCTTTTCCCCTAGCAAATGGACAGTACAAATTCCTGATTGTTGTCGTAGCAGAGCTACTCACCACCATCACGACTAACAACGTCCAAAAAATTCACCTAGAAAAATATTATCACACATTTCGGTCTCCCTCACGCCCTGATCACCGATAACGGGCTACAATTCACATATCAACGGTTCAATGAGTTCTTAGAATGGTTGCATATCAAACACAGGTTACATCTGTGGAACATCCTCAATCCAATGGACAAGCAGAGGCTGCAAACAAGGTCATTTTACATGAACTCAGGAGACAATTAGGTTCGGCGAAGGGGGAATGGGCCGAAAAGCTGCCCGAGATCTTATGGGCTTATCTGTGTACGCCACAGACAGCCACAAAAGAAACACCTTTCCGGATGATCTATGGTACTGATGCCATGGTGCTGGTTGAAATTGGAGAGCCATCATTTCGAAGACAACAATTCAATGAATCAGCAAATGACAAATCCCTTGCAGTTAATCTAGATTTACTGGATGAAGTACGTGGTCAAGCAGCAATAGTCGCCGAAGCTACCAAAAGGATTATGGCAAGGAAGTTCAACTCAAAAATTCATCCAAGACAATTCTACGTTGATGACTTGGTGTGGCGAATAATAGGGGAAACATGTCGGGACAGGCGAGAAGGAAAATTAGCTGCTAATTAGGAAGGCCCCTTTCAGATAATGGAGCGGCTTGACAACGGGTCATACAGGCTGAAGACACTAGAAGGAAAACTGATACCGAGGACTTGGAACAACACACATTTAAAGCATTATTTTAGTTAAACATGTAATATATATTCAGTGCACTCTTTTCCTCACCCAGGGTTTGTCCTCTTAAAAGAATATGAAAAGGGATTTTCCTGATAAGGTTTTTAACGAGGCACATTATCAATAAAATATCTCTTCTATACCTACTCGGTTATCTTGATTTATTTATCACATTCCCTCCCAAGTACCACTACTTGGCTAAGGATGAATTATTTATCATACCCTCTCGAGTACTCCTACTCGGCCAAGGATGACTTATCTACCACATTCCCTCCCGAGTACTCCTACCCGGCTAAGGATGATTTATCACATTCCCTTCCGAGTACTCCTACTAAACAAAGGATGAATTATTTATCACATTCCCTCCCGAGTACTCCTACTCGGCTAAGGATGACTTATCTACCACATTCCCTCCCGAGTACTCCAAATCGGCTAAGGAATTATTTATCACATTTTCGCCCGAGTACCCCTACTCAGTCCAGGTTGTTAAGAACCCCCCAGTACTTAGCGAAGATCGAATCAATTAATTCATTCCCGAATATTCCTACTAGGTAAAAGGAGAATACATTATTAACTCCCATACACTTGTATGCCAACGAAGAATTGCGTACCCCTATACTGAGTACCCCTACTCGGTCAACTATCACTTATTCGAACATATCGTTATCAGTTAATCAGTTAATCACTTAAACTTGATGGGTTGACGTCAGTGTTGATCATACACATTACTAGTCGGCTCACAACAAGACAATTTAAGAAAACATTAGTGTTGTTCACACAAACATTACTAGTCAGATCACAACAAGAAAACATTAATATTCATTTGTTGATGAGCATTACAAAAAATTAGGCACTATCGGGCACAAAAAAAAAAAAAAAATATAGCCCCCCTTCGGCGCCCTGATAAGGCGGGGCACCCTCTTCACCAGGGTTCATGAGTTGGCTTAGGGCTAAGGCGTCGAGTTCTACCTCCTCATCCACTTCATCATAAGGTAGGAACTTCGCATCAAAGAAGTCTCGCGTCAGGTCGAAACTGAAGCTTGAGGGAATCTGGCAGAACTCAACAGCTTGGCGGACAACATGATTAAAACTGGCTTCGTGCTCGGCAACGATTTTTATGTTACACTCGTCGGTTAGTGCCTTCAGCTCGATTTCAGACTTTTGCTTCTCCCTGTCCACTTCCAAGCCCTTCGCCTCCAACTCCGAACTCTTTGCCTTCAGTTTGGAGTCTTTCGCCTCCAGCGTCTCCTTGGCCACACGCATACGGTTACCCATGACATAGAAGTGCTCTTTCAGCTGAGCAACTTCCTCCTCCAGGGACTTATTGGTCTCGACCAAACTTGATCGAACCTCCTCACTTTGGGCAAGAGCCTGTTCGGACGAGACGAGTCGGCCTTGGACCCTTTCCAACTCTTGTAGGGGCTCCAATGCAAAGCTGCGTACCATCGCCATGGCCCGCGCCTAGAACTCGCAATACCATTGCCAACGAGTCCTGTGGGCTTGCATATTTATAAGTACTCGTGCCGACTCTGACAACGAATCCAGACACACCATTCGGTTAACTCGGAAACCTTCAGCAAAGAACGATTCTAGTATAGTGTCAGTTGGCAGGACGGTGGGGGCAGAGGAACCTTCCCAGCCACTTGACCCAGCGTCACGAGCATGCTTGGGTCTTTTCTCCTTCTCTACCTCCTTCTCCTTGCCTTTGTCTTTTCTTTTCTTTGCTCGACCTTCGGCAAGAGGAGGGTCTTGTGGTGGAGAACGAGCTTCAGTTACGGGGGGGGGGGGGGGCAACTGATCTATTACTGGGTGTCAGTGAACACGAGTTGGAGTACCTTTGGGAGCCTTCAGCTTAAGACCATGCCGATAACCCAATATGGCTCCTCTTTGTGCCATTAACCCTGTAGTACAAACAAGACTAGTCAATACAAACCAACGCTCATGCGCAACAGAAACAAATATATGAAACATCTGACAACTCCTTAGCCGACAACATCTCCTTGGGATAAACGTCATAACGACGAGGTACCCGGATCCAATGGAAAGGAAAGAGGGGCCAGTTTTCCTTGTCAAAAAAATATTTTTTACCTATAAGGTTCACGGTTACCTTAAAGTAACCGATTTTGAAACCCTTAAAGGATGTAGTATAAGGTTTGAATAGGGGCAACCGGCCTGCCTTATTAAAGACACCCACTTTGCCTTATCAGATGGACGCGTACAGAAAAAAATGCAAAAATAAACCTACCATAGGTTCTATGTAATGAAATTTATAAAGGACCCTGAACGCTTGCATAGGCGCCCACCCATTCGGATGCAGTTGAGTAGGTGCAACGTTCAGCACCCTTAACACACCCGTTTGGAAGTTGTCAAAAGGGAGTCTAACACCTAACTCCCTGAACATATACTCGTATACATAAAAGGTGTCAACCCCTTCAACCTCTTTCCCTAAAAATACAAAGTTTGGGTGATCGGTCCCATCGCCCTGACAGGTGTTTATTGCTATAGGATACAGATCTGAACCCTCCCACAAGGATATGTCACAGTTATCTACAAAGGTTTGCAGACATTTATTCCTTTGGAAACGAGAAAAGTAGGCGGTCACTTCACCATGCACCCATTCATATCCAGGTACGGAACATGGGGGAAAGACAGGTCTTTCTCTTGGGGGGCTTGCGTTCGGTAGAGGTTCATCTGACTCAGCACCTGCTTGGGATGATTCGGCTTTGCCCTCATCCTCCCTTATATTAACCTCAGAACTATCCCTATTTGGTCGTGCAGAAACTTCTTCAAACCTATCATTTGTGAGGCTTTTGTCCTCGGCAGAAGTAGTTGGCCTCACAAGATCCGACAGGGAGTCCTCCCACACAATTGAACTAGCCATGACGATAACAGAAAAAGAGGAATGAGAGAAGCAAAGCGTACCTTTCAGTTTGAAGAAATAACTATGCAAAAGCGAAAAAGGTAATGCACAAAAGGTACTCTTTGGTGTAGAGTAAAAGTATCTGAATGGAGGGATGGTCCATCACGTATTTATAGAATCCAGGGTTTCGGGCAAGCAAAAGGTCACACCTTCTCTGAACCGTTAGATCTTCCTCAGATCTGACGACTAGAATCACGTACCCCTTCGTTTCAGAAGCTCTACACACAAGGAAACCCTAAATTCATAACCCTAATTCATTAACGCTGACATCACATCATCAATATCTTTCTGCTCACTGAATCGCGCACATATCACCAGAAGAAAGCCGACTACCATGTCGTCTCTTGGCCGAGAACTCCACCAGTGGTTCCAGCCCTTTCGCCTTACATCCTCGGGCTATGGGGGGATCCTCGGGCTATGGGGGGACTAGTGTATTAGGTAGGACACTACTCGGACTTAATTGTAGAAAGAAGAAACCGACTACCCCTTCAGCCTCATAAACTTTGATGTTGGTATTATTATTAAGCCCTCTCATCGTTCCTCGTCAGACTTGAGGGGCTAGTGTACTGGATAGGGCCTTACTCGTAGGAAAAGGTAACCGCCATTCGGTTAATATAATCGAATACCCTCATCAGATTAAGAGGTAATTAGCTTGATTGATGATAATAACAAAAATATTATTTACTATAAAGGGCCAAAACTAATTAAAAGGCCAAAATTAAGGATGACTCAAGCCCATTAACCCATAACAAAGTCTATAAAAGAAAGGTAGGAAGCTCAGGTAAGGAGGATTTCTTGGCATATTATTAAAATAGTATTTGTTATTCAGAACCGATATCTGACATCAGCATTGGAGTGTCTTTTGCAGGTGACCTCCCTACTTCAGCTACGTACAGAAGGACATCATCACACCAAGGCAGAGATTAGAAGATTAGTGTTTTTCTAGCAAGAATAATATTTAAAAGAAAAAAAAATACTACCTTCTGTTAATGTATTTTTTTATATTCAAATTATGATAATTTGGTGATTATAATATTTTATTTTTTTCTGTGTGTTCAAAGATATGGTTGAGAAATTATTAAATAACAAATATTTGATGAAAACTTAAAATATTTATTATTATTAATGCATTAAATCTTATAACATCATGCATTTAATCAAAACATTTTATATATAGATTTTTATTGTATGACCTTAAAAACATTAAAGAAATTATTTATTATTTTATATTTAATAAAAAATTATATATTTTGAATATACTCTTTACATTTTTATAACTTATTATTTGAATAAATTTGATCTTGTATTAATTTTTAAAATTTCTTTAACATCCTAACTGTTTTTTTTTTATAATTCATTTTTCCTAAGATTATAAAAAAAAAAAAATTTAAGTTGTTACATCATAGCTTGTTAAAAGAATGACATAGTTTTGAGTTGTCCATTCTTTCAAGGGACGTGAAAAGAAATCTTGTTTTGTTAAATGGCCATAAAACTTGCCTTTTACTTTCTTTATAGAGGATAACATCTCTTTAGTTACGATGATATTGTCATGAATTTTCTTGCTCAAATAAAACTGAATTGAAAGGATAAAATAAATTCATTAAGGATTTTTGTTAATCTTAACCTTTAGAATTGAAGATAAACATTTAATAATAGTAAATTTTATTAAAAAAAATATTTATTATATTTTTACAACTTTGATACAATAACTATGTACTTCTTTCATAAAATTTTTTATTTGTGAATGTTTAAACTCATCTCTAAAGGTTGAGGTTAATAAAACTTATTTATTAAAAATGAGCTTAATTTTGTTAGCTAACGTCTTGAAGGATCTTATATGACACATTACATATCCCACTAGGGGAAATTGATTGATGAATTCTGGTTGATTTGTCGGGTCCCACTTTCAATGATTGTATTTCCAGTGATTGGGATAACAGGGGAGTTGAGTTCATGTTCTTTGTGTTCAAGACAATTTCCTTTAGCTTTAGCATGTCCAAACTTTTCACATACAAAACACACAAAGTGGAGGCCTTTGTATTTAATCATATGTTATTTTCCCATTGCCTATATTATCTCCAACCTTACACTTCTATATCACAGTATTCCACGAGAAGACAAGAAGACAGAACCAGGTCGTAATACAACGGAAGCCTTATACAGATCAAAATAAGGTTTCAATATTCTTATAGCACGATAGTGATCAAATATAAGCCACTAGACCTCTGTTGTAGCCATTATTTTACAGGAAAAAGAATCATTACCCACGTTAACAATGTCAAAGGGTATTCTGCTGGTTTCTTGCTACTTTCCTCTCCTATCTGGTATTACAATATTGAATAGTCCATCTTCATGTTGCTCTACTTTTATCTTTGAAAATCTACACTCGAAATATTCCTCATGAACCTATTTTAAAAGATTTATCGTTAAGCTCCACTATATATCATCTTTATTTTGTTATTTGTTATTATTACAATTTATATTAGTTGTTTGTACATGTTGTTTGAAATAAAAAAAAGTTTGATTGATGTAAACTAGAGAATGTCTCATAGTGAGACAGGTCGTCTAGAATCAGGCTCTGTGTATCCTTCTTATTGTAGCAAGAGAGTCTCAATAAGGATGAGGGAAATACTTTGTTTAAATATTTTGAGTCAAAGGGGAGCCTTAACCCTTTTTAGTTGTGTTAAATTTGTATGTGTTGATGAATCCATGATTAAAAGTTTGATTGAAACAAGTAAATACATGAAAATCAATAAGACCACAAATTGTGTTGTATTTAATGATGAATTTGCTTGTTATGTAGTTGGGTGCATGAAAATCTTGCATGTTTTGTAACATCTCTGTTTTTATATTAATTAAAATTGCATTGTTATGATAAATATACATGTGAAGGGATGTTAGGAAAGTTTTGAAGTGTTAGAACGGTAAGGTTTTCTCGCTGTAACGAGAGTGTGTCATTGTAGCGAGAATAAGGTGGTTAAATTAGAATATTCTAGAGCTTTTTCGCTGTAGCGAGAGATTTTCGCCGTAGTAAGAGAAGTGAATAAGATTGTCTCACCTGTAGTGAGAAGCCTTACTATAGCAAGAAGGGTCTAACTGTATTGAAAAGTGCAAAAAATAGAGTGCAGTTTTATCTAATATTTTTGCTATAGTAAGAAATAACTGGCTGTAGCGAGAATATTATGAGTAATCTCTCGCTGTAATGAGAGTATCACGATTCTGAAGGTATTTATGAGTTTTTTTACATGAAAAACCATCTTTTTCCTACCATTTCACATTCTCTCTAGTTTCTCTCAACTCTCAACTCTCAACCCTCCTTTTCAGATAAAACTCCTTAAACCCTTGATTGTCTTTTGAATTTGAGATCATAGAATTATTCTACACGATTCTAAGTAAATTTTCCTAAGTTTAATAGTATTTTTATCATTCATTTTCTTTGAATCTTATTCTTAAAGGATAAATTCTTGTTATTTAGGTAGAAGAGCTGCTTTTTGAACATTTTTCATCATCAATACCTATTTAAAACTTTATTATAAGGTAAGAGGAGTGATTGTGCAGTGAGTGCACCTGCTTGTATGTATTGACTTGTTGTGGTAGTGTGAACCCAAGGCGTATGTTGTTGAAAAGAGTTAATTAATGCTTGCTTAGTGTATGACTTAATTATAGTAGGAAATATCTTGAATATGCAAGGTGAGTCTCTGTGTTATGTATGTGATAGTGTAGATGACTCACCTTTACATTTATTTTTCAGGTGACCAAGACGATCAGCATCAAACTCAATAAAGGGATGAATGATATTACTATAGGACTTAGAAAATTATTTTAAAACTTGTGGTGTATTAAATAGGTCCTATAACATTTATTTTGATTTCAAATTTGTAACTCATCCCATATTTTGAAATACATTATTGAAACGATGTATTTGAAGTTATTTGAAAGAAAATTCTATTATTATCTTTTTTCTAATTTGTGAAAATATAATTTATTTTAAAATGATTACTTAAAATTAATTAAGGTGTTACACACGTAAATTTTAAAATTGTCACTGCATCTTTTTCTGCATCAATTAAAAAAGAAACAATGTAGAATCCTATTATAGAAAGTGTTTTTTCACTAGTGAAAATCCACGTCACATGCTAGTGGTTTATTTGAGAGTTTTGGTGAATTTCTCCCTTGAGTTTTTGGGTTCCCTCTTTCACGTCCAACATGATATATTATATCTAGTCCTAAACTTGTACAAAAGAGGGATCAACACTCTAGGCTTATTTTGAGTTATTTTCTTTGTTTTTGGGTAGTTTTGTAACTTATATTTTGATTCTTATTTTTGCATTTTCACAATTAATCGTAATCTTGGTATATCTTGTCTCTTCTAACTAAATCGCAATATACTTGGATCACTCAATCCTTTATTGGCTGGGGTTTATTTTGGGTCAATTTTTACTAATTATTTTATAATCTTTAATTTCTTACCTATTTTTTTTATTTAATTAAATTTAAAATGATAAAACTTCTAACATATAAAAATGACAAAATTTTGAGATATTATAGTATTTACTAATTTAGATAATTTTTTAGTGTTTGATGTAGGTATGAGTTCATCGTTGATGATTAACCAAAAATATCATAAATACATGGGGTCCTTCAATGATGATGAGTTGAAAATAATTATTCGGTAGTTAAAAAAAAATTGTTGCTTTAAAAAAAAATAACTTAGAGAACTTAATTAAATTTACTTAAATTAAAATTTGAGAATTAAATTAGAAAAAAGTATTATAAGATAAAATAGAAACTTCACTTAAACTTAACTAGAGAACGAAAGTATAGTTTGACCTACTTAGGATAAACAAAATTTTAAAGCTTCTTATTAATATAATTTTTTTTAGTTGACTTTTATTTTTCTATTTTTCTATTTCATCTATTATAATTGATTAATTTATTTATAAAATTAACTTATTACACTTAACTCTGCATCTTTTTTCTATAATTTTATCATATAAAAAAATCTATTTCATACAATTTAAATATAAGAGATTATTTTAAAATTAATTCTTACTTAACACATATAAACATAAAACTTATTTTGTATAATTAACTATTACAATAATTGATTACAAATATAATCATCTATTAAAATATTTTCTTCAGCTAATCTAAATACATACTAAATTTATTAAGCATTTTTCCTGTAAGAGTTAAGATTCAAATGTATAATAAACATAAATTAGTGATCTTCCAGGGTAAAAGTAAGAGTACTTGAGTGTGAAATATTTATATAAAAAATTTTAACTATCAGCGTAAGCTTTAAGTAACATAATTATTGATAATATGTAATAAAAATATGAGATATTTTGTAAAATTTAATTATAAAATATTTTAAAATTAATTATACTATTTAGTTGCATATATCATGAAAAAATTAAATATATTTATGTTATATAATATTTTATATATGAAAGATTATGTCTCAAAGTGTCGTATTAATAATAAAGTTAACACTTTTGACAATCATTGAACGTGATAATTATAACAATTTTTTTATTTGTTTGATCACTTCATTTAGCAAAAACATAATAATTATTAGAAAATTATTTTTAAGAGAAAAAAAATTATGTTTAATATAAACATTATTTGTATTGTTATTAAATGCATTAATTAAGTTTTTATTTTTTATTAGAATATCTTATTTACACTGTTATAAAACTAATTAATATGTTAATCCTATGTTATTTGTAAAAAATGTTCATACTAAGAAGTGAATTTTACATAAAGCTAAGTAATTAATTTTTTAAAGTTATTAAAAAAATTTAGTAAATACAGTTAACCTCAAGCTAAATCTTTAGTCAAAAAAGATAAATGACAAAAAAAATTGATGAATATGAATCTACTTTCTTCAATGTCAAACTGTTTACAAATGAACTCAGCTAAGCTTATTTAGAATGTAATTAAAGACTTTAATTAGAATAAAAACTAATTATTTATTCTACGAGAGAGACTTCAAAACAAATTTGATTGATATGTACGTCACGTTGAAAGCAAAAATGCTTAATCCTAAGCTCATTTGGCTATAAGTGACATAAAATCAGCTCCAAGAAGAAGAGATACATTGCATCCTAATCGAAGCCTACCACTATTTTGCATCTTTGTACTCATAAAATCAGCTGCAAGAAGATCAACAAGTGCCATATAGATTAAAATTCCATATGATGCTGTATTGAAGATTCCTTCCACAATAAGCGCAGTGGGACTACTTTCATCATAAATATTAGTTATTCCTATACCAATTCCAATTTTCAGGGGAGTAATTAAAACAAAAATAACCCCATAATTGTGACAGATATCCTCTTATATTTTGCCTGCAATAATTTCACATTTCAAAACTCACAAAAAGTTACTTTTTTTTTCTGTTTCAATTTTGTTTCATTTCATAAACAAATTTTTTTTAATGTAATTATGCAAGAGTGTTTTTCTAAATATACGTAGGGTGTGATTATAATCCAACACACAAGTCTCAGTCCAATAAAACGATTTGTTTTGTTAAGAAAAAAAACTAAATTAAAGAAGTTTGAAAAATCCTCACAAGTCATAGTTTGGTGTCACATACATCACTTCAATGACAAATAACTCTCTGTACATATATATAGAAAAAAAATTTCTCACACTAGTATAAATCTAAAAACTTTTACATTTATCTAAATTTTTCATTTAACTTATATCTAACGGCTAATAAAGTAATAAATTATAATTCATTATATATATACATGTTACCTGAGTTACAGAACTTCCAAGTCCCATGCCCTAAAAAACTGATGAAAAGACAACGCAACTATCAGCGACCTTATTGTGTTGGGACTCTCTGAAGCTCCCAAGGAAATTCTAATGACGAGGGAATGAACAACAATGCCAAGCTCTAACACCTAGATTGAAATCAAAACAATCAATCTCGAATTGAAAATTTATTATTATAAAAGAAATCAACATATATATTTAATAACTTATTATTCTGCATCCTATGATTGAAAATTAAATACCTAAATCTATTATGTAAAATAAGAAAATAAAAGTGTGTCTAATACTAATCTTGTTTTTATTTTTCTTTTTAGAGAAAATAAAAATCACTTTTAATCAGTGTACGAAGAATTTAAAATGATATTAATTATTATTTTTAATTAAAAGAAAAGATAAATTAAAAAGTTTATCAAATAATTTATCAAAATGACTTTAAATATGTTTATTTTTAGTTGTTAACCTAGAATTGTAATATGGTTATTTAGTTAGTTTAGATACTCAAATTCAAAACTAGTACTTCACCAATTAAACATTAAAAATTGGTACATGCGATATGACCCGATGGTGAAGAAGTTGTGAGGACTGAGAGAATACGTGGCCGTGTGTTGCATGTGTGTGAAGATGAACTTCCTGCCCTTCGCCAATAAGCACACGTATGATGTGATCCTGTATGCATATAAGAAACTGAGCTCTGCAGATTTATATAGAGTTTTTCAGCCCATGGATCTCCTCACATCACGTTTTACGTAGTCCTTTAGCCTACGGATCTCACACGTTACTCCTGACACCATGCGTTCCATCTTGGGAGTACCCAACCGTTTATATAGTCATCTTGCCTACGGATCTCCCATAAGACGAGACTCCTAATGATCCATCTCACACTTTTGTAGGATGCATATCTTTGCAACTTCATAAAGATAATAATCTTCGTGCTTTACCGACAAGTAGATGATCCTCACACTTTTGGTAAGATTTATACGTTTGAACAAAGTACCTAATAATCTGTATTCACAGTAGAATTAAGATGTATATTTAATTATACATCTAATGTTATAAAAATTTATTATCTGATATCGTTAAATACTCATGAGAGGAGGGTTTACCATAGATGGACTATTGATGTGCTTTGTGTATAGTCTTACAAATAATCACTCTTGTGTCAACGTAGATCCATTCTCACATTTTGTAAACTTAATTAACTAATATATATATATATATATAAAGAGAATAGTTAACATGTGACAAATACAGAATATAAATAGATACGTGAACATAGCAACTATTTTCTGCCATGATTTGAGCTAGATTTCATAACCTAGGTATGAAATTTAGAAGTTAAAATAAAATAAAATACTTAATATATTAAAGACGATAATTTATTTGTCTTGGTGTAAGCTAGTTGTCTAGAATATATATAAAACGATGCATCGGACCTCAGAAAAAACAAGCAAGTTGTGTCAAAATATTTTCTAAGTTCATTTCTATTTTTTTAGTAATTTTAAATTTATTAAAAATTAAAATAATTTACTTATAAGTGTGAGAAATTGTTTAAAAAATAATTTAAAATATTTCTTGATTGATGATGCAAACTCTTAATTTTTATTCTAAATTAATATAATTAGTTTATAGTTTGAAGGATGGTTATTTTTGAAATTATTATATCAGTTTAAAAAAGTTCCATTCAACTAACCATTATTTTGCATATGATTGAAAATTAAAAAATTAAGCAAGAAATATTATGCAAAATAAGAAAATAAAAGTGTGTCTAAAATTAGTGTTATTTTTGCTTTTATTTTTCTATTAAAAAAATAAAAAAATTACTTTTAATCGGTGTATAAAGGAATTTTAAATAATATTAATTATTATTTTTTATTAAGAAAATTGATAAATTAAAAATTTTATCAAATAATTTATCAAAATAACTTTAAATATATTTATTTTTAAATATTAAAATAAGTAAAATATGTTTAATTTTTATTAGAATTTGCTTGAGTTAATCTATATTTACTTAAGCAAAAATGAAACTAAACATTTAACTTCATTTTCATTAAATGTTAACAGAAGAGATCTATCTTTTAGTTAGTTTAGATACTCTGATTCAAAACTAATTAGTATGAACAACTGGAATCAGAATACACACATTGATAGGCGACAAGTTTGTAAAAGCCCAACAACAACGCTACAAAGCAAGGTTGACAATTTTTAAAACAGAAGTTTGGTATAATTTGCAAATCTTAAGACATTATTATTGCTATGGGATGTCTTTCACAAAGTTCTCGATGCTTGTCTTGGACAAGTTTTTTCTTTCCTTTCGGGTCTATGACTTCTGTTTTATATCTTTAAAACATGTAATGTTTAAAATCATACTATCTTGTCCAAGCTATATATGTATGTTTATCTAGGTGGTGATTTAAAAAAGATGTATTTACATGCATTAATACAATTTCAATTTATAATAAAAATAATTTTTAAATAACTAAAATATTGAATGTTATTTTACATCTTTAAGTTTCTTCACAAATTCTATATATGATATTAATAATTTTTAGAATTAAAATTTTCACATCTAATTTTATAGTCTCAATTTATCGTGAAAATGAGCTTTCATATTGATAGATTTTTCAATACGCCCTTTCTGTACATTGGTCGTATTTGCTTCACATAATTTCTATTCGCTTAAACAAAAGTTACAAGAAAAAAGATGGTTTACTAGATGAATATTGTTTAAGTGGTCATTAATTCACTTAAGTCACACAAGATATTCTAATACTCGCTTAAGTGAATAAAGTTGAGCTTAAGTTAAGATTGAGTATCATATTTTCGCTTAAGCCAAATTATCATGAGTTAAGCTAAAAATAATGGCTTAAACAAATATTGACGAAATTTGTATGTTCATAGTTGTATAAAATTAGTTAAGCGAATATAGTATAGCTTAAGCAAAAATTATATAAAATAATTTTCTTGCATTTTTTAATGTTCAACCACATCTCTTTAGTTATTATCCTCATTTCAATCTAGCCAAGTTATTTGTTTTTAAGAGAATTGGGATGAGTATGATATTTATAAATTTAATTGGTTCTATTTACAAATATCACAATTCAAAATATGATAATTTAAAGAGTGTGGATTATTTAGATTTGAGAAAAATGTTTGCATGTTATTTGAAAGGAAAAAAACAAGGATAAATTGAACAAACCTTCTACAATATTATTGTGATTACTTGATTATATTCGATCTCGTCTTAGATATTATTTTCAAACTTTTATTGCTTAAATTTCAATTATAGCCCATGAATATATCGAACTAATTGTAAGAAACACAAAGAAAATGCTTGAACTAGCTTTAAAAAAAAATGAAAGTAAATGATTTTGAAAGAATAGGTTTAGTTTTATGTAAATGAAGAAGGAAGCTTAATTTCATAACATTTACGATAATGCTTTTAAAAGATATTTATTTTAAAAGAAAAATACTTTTAAAGGACTTGTTTTAAATATATAATACTTAAAAAATTTTACCTTACAAAATTTACTAAAATTAAATTATAAATATTATAAATTTTAAAAAATCTATTCCTTTATCTACATATCATGTTGTTGTCTGTACCAATAAAAGATACGACATAAGTATTTCATGTGATCTATATACCATACAAAAAATAAATATGTACAGGTAAAGACAAAGAAATGAATACTAATTTTGTTTGATAAATTTTACATTATTTTAAAATTAATTCTCACCTAATACATCCAATATAAAATTTATTTTGTATAATAAATTATTAATTATAAATATAATCATATATTGAAATTTTTTTCAACCAATCTTAATACATACTAAATTTATAAAACATTTCCCTTTTAAGTGTTAAGACTCAATTGTATAATAAACATAAATTAGTAATCTTTTATAATAAAAGTAAGAGCATTTAAATATGAAACACTGATACAAAAATTTTAAACCATCATCGTAAGCTTTCAGTAAAATAAATATTAATAATATATAATAAAAATATGAAATATTTTATGATATTTAGTTATAAAATATTTTATAGATAATTATACTATTTTAGTTGCATATGTCATGAAAAAATTAAATATATTTATATCATATATCATTTTATATATAAAAAATTATACCTCAAAGTGCTGTATTGTTAATAAAACTAACAGTTTTGATAACCATTCAACATGATAATTATAACATTTTTTTTTATTTGTCTAATCACTTCATTCAGTAAAAACATAATAATTACTAAAAAATTATTTTTAAGAGAAGAAAAATTATGTTTAATATAAACATTATTAGTATTATTATTAAATACATTAATTAAGTTTTTTTATTTTTTATTAGAATATCTTATTTACATTGTTATAAAACTAATAAATATGCCAATCATATGTTATTTGTCAGAAATGTTTATACTGAAAAGTGAATTTTACATAAAGCTAAGTAATTAATTTTTTAAATGTATTAAGAAAATTTAGTAAATATAGTTAACCTTAAGCCAAATCCTTAGTAAAAAAAAGATAAATTTACATTAAGACTCATATACTAAATTTACAAATGATTCAAAATAATATAAGTCCTAATGAGCAGTAAGTTCTACACCAAAAAGATTAGGACAGTCTTAGTTGTCGTTCCCAAATCATCCATTTATATCTGCCAACTCTTCCTGTGTCAGGTCCTTATCCTTGTTGAGGTCACCGATGTTAACCACTACTTTAGTCTCAATTACTCACTCAAAGGGGAACCAAGTATGTCTTCCCATATGGTCATGTCAAGGAAAGTGTACACGTAGTTTACCGCGTTTGGCGTCTAGACCGTTTCTTGATATATGTACAGGTTGACCAAATGGCGAATTCTATCATAAATAGGGTACTCAAAAGGGATATTATATTCTATGTTCATTTCTCAAGTATATATATTACCAGGTTCTTATTAATATCTACAATTAAATTATAGTGATAGTGTCGCTGTCACTCCCTAAACAAAAAATGTAACCTAATATACATTGTTCCCTCTACTCTAAAGGTTATCGGTAGAGTGATCATTCTACTTCTCTAAAACATTTAGTAAGGATGAGTTTTTCTTCTTACCACTGAATCAAGATAATAATCAACTTAATAATTTTAACACACATGTTTAATATAACATACAAACTAACTCAACTAATAAGCATATCAATCATATCACTCGTGAATATAAATTATTTTCCATATACTGTTATCACATTCTTTCAACATTCTTATCCTTCTTTAACTCCTTATCTCAATCAATTATTGTCCATGGGATCCCTTGAGGTCTTCTTTATGTAGATAGTTGCTAGTTAGCCACAACAACACAGATACAAGTGCCAATTTGGCTTCCTTTTAGCAAAAGTATGATCAGAAAATGAGTGTGAGACATGTAATGCTTCTGTTCTTATTAAGAATTGTGCACCTATTACAAATAGCAACATGTTCCAATTTGGCCTCCTTTTAATAAAAGTATGGTTAGAAAATGAGTGAGACATGAGATGCTTTTGTTCTCATTAAGAATTGTGCACCTATTACAGATAGCATTCACTACCCTCATTTTTCCAATATTCCCAATCTGCTCCATTTTTTCATACTCCTAATATATCTTTGTAACTATCTACATGTATTCTGATCACTTTTCATGATAATGCAACTTTCACCCCTTTTTCCTTTCTTACTATAACATAATTTCACCATTTTAAACCATTCCAAGGCTTTTGTTCTTCTTTTATTTGTTATAAGTGGTCTTATTTTTTCCATAGAGATTCACATATAATTTGAAAGAGAACAACAAAATAGTTAATTATACTATTTTGATTGCATATGTCATGGAAAAATTAAATATATTTACATCATATATCATTTTACATATGAAAGATTATGTCTCAAAGTATTGTATTATTAATAAAGCTAACACTTTTGATAATCATTGAAGATGATAAGTATAACACTTTTTTTTTATTTGTCTAATCACTTCATTCAATAAAAATATAATAATTACTAAAAAATTATTTTTAAGAGAATAAAAATTATGTTTAATACAAACATTATTAGTATTATTATTGAATGCATTATTTAGATGTCAATACTAAGTTCTTTGTCAACAATGTTCATACTAAGAAGTAAATTTTACATAAAGCTAAGTAATTGATTTTTGAAAGTATTAAGAAAATTTAGTAAAAATAGTTAACCTTAAGCCAAATCCTTGGTAAAAAAAAATAAATGACACCAAAAATTGATGATTTGTTTAATGTCAAACTGTTCACAAATAAACTCAACTAAGCCTATTTAGAATATAAGTAAAGACTTTAATTAGAATAAAAACTAATTATTTATTCTAGGAGAGAGACTTCAAAACAAACTTGATTGATATGTACGCCATATTGAAAACAAAAATATTTAATCTTAAGCCCATTTGGCTATAAGTGACATAAAACCAGCTCCAAGAAGAAGAGATACATTGCATCCTAATCGAAGCTTACCACTATTTTGCATCTTTGTACTCATAAAATCAGCTGCAAGAAGATCAACAAGTGCCATATAAATTAAAATTCCAGATGATGCTGCATTGAAGATTCCTTCCACAATAAGCGCAGTGGGACTGTTTTCATCATAAGTATCAGTGATTCCTATGCCAATTCCAATCCCCACAGGAGTAGTTAACGCAAAAAACAATCCCATAATTGTGACAGACACCCTCTTGAATCTTGCCTGCAGTAATTTCACATTCTAAAAAGTCACAAAACATTGCTATTTTCTTTCATTTCATAAACAAAAATATAAATTATAAAGACTTATATTGCTTGCTTTAGAAATATCTTTATCTATATATGTTTATATAAAGAAACAATCTAACCACTATTATGTCTGTGTGTGTGGTGACTAACAACATGTTTCAATGAATTTTTAAAGGAAAGATACTTTATGGTTGTTGAAAGTTCGGCGACAACTAAAGGTCTATGGAGATTCAATTTTCATAGTAATGTTATCATGATTGAATCTTGGAACTTCAAAAATAAAAATTACTGAAACTTTATTTTTCAATGTAAAAGTTATGTTAATTTCCAACATTAAGTGTTGACATGTGTGTGATACGGTACGGTCATGACATTTTAATACCTAATTAATTAACGTAGTTTCATCATTTGAATAGGAACAAAGAATGGACCCTATGAAATTTATTCATAAAACGTGATAAAGCCTTAGGAACAAGCTAGTAACTAAGCATAGCTAAATAAATCCTTTTTTAAATTGTACAAATTTAGTTTCCATTAGTTTTCTTCAACTTAAAACCCTTAAACTTCTAACCATTTACTCAAAATATTTACAAATTGAATTGATTAAACTCTTTTTATTTAAAATTAAAAAAAATATAGATCAAATTTATCCATCATTCAAAAAATTAAGATTTTCTCGCTTCAAATCCTAATCTCACATCTTATAAAATTCTTTAACTTTTGTCAAATATTCACTAATTTATTTATTTTTAATATTTTAAAATATGTCATATTCCAATTCTATTATAAACTTTCTAAAATTTTGAATAAAACCTCTTGTAAATATTTCAAATAGAAAAAAAATCAATAAAAGATTAGAGCTTGTTTGTTTCTCTTTTAGATTTTAATTTTTCAAAATTATATTTTAAAAAAATTTTAAATACCTATTTTTAAGAAGAAAATAAAAATGAAACTTGTGTTAACAAATAATTTGTTTTTTAAATTTTAAAAAGAAAAAAACAGTTTTTAAAAACAAAAATTAAACTTGTAGAATTTAAAAAATAACTTAATCAACTTTAAGAAATAAAAAAAAATTACAATTACACATTATCCTAACTAAAAAATCAAAACCACTCAGTTCAATAAAATGATTTGTTTTAGTCAGGAAAAAAAAAAGTTTGAAGAATCCTAACCAATAATTATTATTTCGTGTATCACATCAATAAAACTACAAGCATGACTTCAATGACAAATAACTCTACATAAATAATAGAGTACCTGAGTTATGCAACTTCCAAGTCCCATGCCTTCAAAAAACTGATGAAAAGTCAACGCAGCTACTAGTGGCCTTATTGTTTTGGGACTCTCTGAAGCTCCTAAAGATATTCCAATGATAACAGAATGAACAACGATTCCTAACTCTAACACCTACGTTGAAATCAAAATCATCAATTCATGTGAATTCAAAATTTAAAGTTTATTATCATAAAAGAAAATCAAACATTTATTGTGTTTGAGTACTGTGATCAAAATTGAATCAAATTAAGGGCATTTTTAAATTCATTGTAATATAGACAAAAGTTAAAAATTGGATGGTACCTGTGATATGACCCGATGACGAAGAAGCTCTGAGGAATGAGAGGACATTTGGCCGTGGGCATGACCATGTGTTGCATGTGTGTGAAGGTGCACATGCCCTTCATGCTCTGACGCTTGTTTCTCTGCATCGGTAGCCTCAACCTGAGCATTCTTGAAGTGCTGCTTTTGAAAATAAGCAGTGGCATAAGTATCAACCATAAGGGTTCCCATGGCAGTGCACATAGCCACAAACCCAGTGAAGGGAAAGTCACCCCATGGATGCTCACTCAAACACGGTGAAGTCAGATTCTCAAAAGCATCAGGGAGCACATGAATGAACCCTGTCGCCAATATCACTCCCGCAGCAAAAGCTTTAACAACAAAGAAAATGTCCTTCTCAGGACTCAAAGCGGGTACAACTTTACCCAACAGTGGAATACACACCCCAACTGCACCTGCAGCTAGAATTGATGCTAAAGCTGCTACTTTGTACCTCAAAGCTTTTGCTTTGTCACGTCCTTCGTCTCCTTGATCACATTCTTCTGACACAACCAGAATTGGAAGCACAAGAAATAGGATTACAAACAATTGAGCGTTTCTCTTTAACCCATTCATTGTGAAGTAGCCGAATCAATGAGCAGATACAAGACTGACGTGCTTATATAGTTTTACAGAAAGTAACAGTGAAAAAAATCCTCATCGATAAACAGAGGAGATTAGTAGATGCGTGTGAGGTAGTTTGGGTGTAACGGAATGAGCAACAATGTTGTGAAATGTCGACATAACAGTATAACGAGTAATAAAAAAATAATTTTAAATGAGTTAAATATAGGAAGTCCACTGAAGAAAGAAGAGAGTTAGGTCCATAGTGTCGAAACAAATTTGAAAGTGTCCTAATTTTTTAAAAAGAAAAAAGATTATTTATCTATCTATATTCAAGTCAACTAAATCGGTTTCAAACATTGAAAACCACGAAAACAGAAAAGGGACCACCGAAGAAAAACAAAAATCAACGTTCATAAATGATAAGGAACTGACTAAGTCGGATTATAATTTGTATCAGAGAAACAGTCAAGCCAACCTAGTTTTATCTTAATTTGAATTATTTTAAATATTACATAGTATGACAATTAAGATTTTTCAGTAAAATGTGAGATGAGAAAGTTAACGTTTAAAAAATTAGAGATACTCAGTTGAAAATCAAATGGCAGTGGAAAAGATAAAGAGTTAGAGAATCATAATAAAAGTAAAAATTTTAAAAATAAAAAGGTTGTAACTAAAAATTAATGAAAAAAACCTTTTAAAAAATTAATTAACAGATAAATATTAGTAACTTCCCGATCCAAAATCTCAGGAAGATAAACGTCAGTACATTACGATATTTACTAAATAACGATCACTTGCTATTTACACATTTAAAAATTAATTAATTTTTAAACTATATATTTTGTTATTCTCTAACTATAAATCAAGAAACAAACTATTATAGGAAGTTTTAAATTGTTCATATCGATATTAGAGAAAAAACTTGAACTTCATTTTATTACTTTTTTTATTTTAAATATATTAAAAAGTTATTTTGTTTTATATTGAAACGCAAATTAAAAAAAAGTAAAAAATTTATCTGAAAGAAATCATATCTTTTTTCTTTTGAGAACAAAAGAAATGAATTTCATCATGTCATTTTGATATTCTCTTTAATTTTAAATGGTATAACAAAATTATCTATAAAATAATTTTTATTATTATAAAAATAAATTGTAAAATTTTGATTATATTTTCATCCTAAATTTAAAGAAGAAATTAAACCAAAAATTTGAGTTTAATTTAAATTTAAAATAAAAAAGAAAATACTTTGGAATAGAAATGGAAAGAATTTGAAGAGGTTATTTTAAAATAAAAAAGGAAAAGATTTGAAGATATTATTTTAGAATAAAAAAAAAACTATTTGAAGTAAATATTTTTTTTATTTTTTGTTTCATCATTTCTCAAAAAGTTATATTTGTAAAAATCAAAGTTTTGTACCGAAAATTGTACATTTTCAAACTTTTTAAAATTACATAACACTTTCAAATTTTTTAAAATTATAGAACTTTTTACGTGGTTCAATAAACAACCGACGTAGAAAGTACTTTCTACATGAATTATTGCTGGGAACCAATATAAAATCAATTCAAAATTAAAATTTTCATATACACGTCAGTGAAATAGCATGGATTTGAGACGAACAAAAACTTTTCTTAAGTTTCCAAAACTTTTGTTAGCTAGAAATATGCATGGACGCAACAATGATTTTTCAAGTACAACAATGGTTTTATCTTACTTCATTTTCCGTATTTTCTTGCTCATAAAACAATTTGACGAACACTGCATATTCTTTATGTTACTAATTCAAACAAAGATTAACAATAACGAACACAATGACACGATGAACACAATAAACATGATGAATACAACGAACACATGAACACTACAAACATGACGAACATGATGAACATTGACGCTTATGGATTTTTTTCTAACTTAATCAGTGTTTTAAATCTTGAGAAAATATATTGATAATATTAATGCAAACGTTAAAATTATTAGAGAAGAGAAACACCGACACCATTAACAAAGGCGAACATGAATGGGAAGAACATTTTCTACATCAGTTATTATGAACAAACGATGTAGAAAATGCACTTTTTACATCGGTTATTATAAACAACCAATGTATTGGACTTTCTACATGTCTTGTATCTACATCAGTTGCACAGAATCAACGTAGAAAGCCTTTTTTAACCAATGTAAAAAGCTTTTTTTCCACCAGTGTTTGATCCAATTTTGGCAACAATTCAAAGATCTAATTTTCAATCCATTGTATGGTTAATTGAAGCTTTAGCTAGAACAGTGAGCCTATGAAATAACAGTTTGGGTCAACCAAAATTTCAAGCCATGACATAAGAAATGTAGACTTAAGTCAACGAGTTATCCTTTGCTAATTTGTATGGGTAAATCATGACCAAATTCTTTCCAAATCAACCAACAATTACAGTAATTACAAGTGAGGAAATCAGATTCAACAAACAAGGAATTAGAAACAAACTACGAAGTGTAAAATCTTAATAACTCAAAAAAGTGTTAAACATGCTTTTGAATTTTTAGGAAAATTTTTCACAAGGACAGAAAGCTTAAAGGGAACAACTCACAAAGCAAAATTACATGGCATGACCTTAAGGCAACTAACATAAATTGCAATAATAATAAATAACAAAATAAGAGTGTTACAATTCTAACTTATATATATATATTATGAGTGTACCTTGAGGCAAGCTTGTAAGATAAAATAATACCTTGGCTTCATTTTTCTACTATATTTAAATACTATTATAATACAAGGTACTCTTTTTTTAAATTATGCAATTACTTTCTATCTTGTCTCAACCATATAATTCACATGATGATAAGGGATTTATTGAAACAACCTAGTGTTTATGATCATTAATAAAGGAGAGTAGAATTAAGTACATGTTAGTGTTATTTGCTATTATGTGATTTTGTGATGTTAAGTTGTATTAATTTGGTATGATGTGAATGAAGAAAATAACATTCACCATATGAATTATTATGGTATGTAACACATTAAATCTTGAGAGATAAAAATGTAAAGTGATATTTGTAACACCCTTTTTTCATTATTCAGTAATTTATGTTCTGTGTAATATTAAGTAGTATTAGAGTGCATTTATAAGAGAGTATAGAGAATTTTTGGAAGAATTTTGGTGCACAAGATCTCACTTAAGTGAGGTAAATCTCGCCTAGGCGAGATTGAGCGTACAAGAATACAATATTATAGGGCTATCTCGCTCACGCAATATAATTCTCGCTCAAGTAAGATAAGATAATTTCAGCCCAACTATCATCTCGCCCAAACGAGAGTGATCTCACTCAGGCGAGCTAGGATCTCGCTCAAGTGAGATGAGTCATGTAACACTTTAAATTTAATTTCAAATATCAAATTTCAGAAAATGAGAGAAAATAAAATTTCATTCAAAACTAGTTTTTTTTTTTTCCATACATAGTTCATTAAAATATTCAGAATAAGGATATGTTACAACTTGTATCAAATCATTGCTACAGGATTGTACCGGATAGGATACTACTCGGTCTTACTTATAGAAAAAGGAAACCAAGTACCTATTCAGCCTACGAAGGACGGGTGCCTCTCAAGGCACATTAATTATAAATTAATAAGCAATTAAATCTATTTAGATAAAAAAACTAAGAATATTATCATCTTAATTATCAGGCTAAGAACAGGGCTGACTCACAAGGCCTATTAGCCCATAATATCTTCTATAAAAGAAAGGTAAGAGGTACAGGTAAATGGTTGACTTTTGAATATTAAATAACATTTATTGCTCAGAATCGAATCCTGATTTCATAATTGTAGTTCCTTTTGCACGTACATCCCCCCTTACGTCAGAAAGAGGAATCTAAATTTCAAGAGTTGCGTCAGCTGGAGCACCTACAGAGGAGTATCTAGAAGACTTGTGTATCCTTAACAGGAACAAGGATTAATTTAATTACATCAGAGTTCAGATAGATTTCTAATCTTATAGCAGTCTCATCCACCCCTTCACCGAGTTCAGTGTTGTCTTGGTCAAAAACTCTGATTTCTCTTCAAATCCAAGCTTGGACGTTGAATCTAAATGACTCTAATTAAGTTTTCTTTGGATTAAATTTCATTTTCTCTGATCGTTTTTGGTATTTTTTGTTTCTTATGAATATTTCTTGGTATTCAGGAGAACCTCCATAGTTAATCTTTGATCTTCTTTAGTATCTCTTTGTGAACTTGTCCTTGAGGTAAGCAGGGCTCTATTTTATCGTTATATTAGAGTATTTATTTTGTGCTCATTTTGAAATATCTATTGTGTGAATAATGGATGGAAAGATGCTTGTTTGATTGTTTAGAATGAATTGTGGTTAGATGCATTATACGATGAGTATTTAATGTGAAAATTGTGAAACTTGCTGAGTGATTATGTTGTAATTTTTATGAAATATGTCTAGATGAAATGATATTGATCTGAAGGATTTAATAATTATACTTACATTAAAAGGGCTATGAGTAGAATGGACTTTTAAACTCTAAAATTATAGTAATATAAATTTGAATAAATTATATTTGAGAATAACAAAAAATTATAGAAAGTAAATAAAATATTAAATTATAAGTTAATTAGTTATACAATCAACATGAACATTTATAAATTAATCCCATCATGCAGGCTGATTTATACTAAGTACATTAATGACATTCAATGAGTCATATTAATGTCTGTCTTATGAGTTCGCTATTATGTAACAACATTAATATTAACTATTAATGTATATTTGTCACATTTTAGTTATATATGAATGAAATTAAATTTTTATATACTTTTTACCACCTAATAAAATTATTGGTAGAATTTAATAAATATATACATAAATATAAATGTATGTATTTATATTTATGTATATTTGTTAATTAAAAAGAACAAAATAATTACACAAATAAAATAATAAATCTTATAAAATATTTAATATAAATTTTATTATTATTGTCTTATTATATATATACATATTCCATTAACACTATGGTTTATGGACGATATGAATTGACATTAGGGTATAGGGTTTATATGTTTTGCCATTAGGGTTTAGGGTATGTAGAGTACATTGACTTTAGGTTTTAGGGTATATACAGTGTACTGACTTTAATGCAATATATACAAAGATATAGTTAAGTTTTGACATGTTCTGAATAATTAGAGGAATGTTTTTAAATATTTATCATAATTGGTATTTAATTATCTTTGTTTAATTATGATTATAAACACAACAAATAGTTAATATATGTTAACAATGGATTTTTTTTAATCTTTATAAATAATACAGACCACCATCTTCCCATGTACATATTTCGTAACATATGTTATTAAATATCATGTTATTTATTATCATCATACCATCGATGTATTATGTATGCATTTTATTAAATCAAATTTTTGTTCATTGTACTCCTTACTTGTAATAATATATATGCCTTTGATCAACAAAATTCAAATTCACTAATAGAAAAATAATCAATCATTTTTTATGTGACATATCCTTCATTCGATGATTAAATATAATAGCAACATCTTTGGTTATACAAATGTTCGTCATTATTCCAACCATTAATATGCATACCATACATAATTTGAATAACTTAATTACATTGATTAAACTATTTTCAATTCAATTGATATCACATAATTTATTATCCTACATTTTGTTTTTGTACAATCATACAAATATAATAATTGATATTTAGAAATACACCAACCGTCAGCGTAGCAGGTTTCGGAATCAATCAAAATCGGCTCTATAGCCCAACTGCTGTAAAAGAGGCTAAAAGAATCCATAAATTACTTGTACATCGGTTGATTTGGATGACCAATACAATATACCATTACAAGATTTTTAGAAATAGACTTTTTCATTGGTAAGAGTAATATACACAATTTAATAATCGATATCAAACAATCAAAATCGGTTCTGTTGCACAACTGCTGTAAAAGAGGGCAATAGTAAATATAAAAAATTTGTATATCGGTTCAAATCGATGACCGATGTAATAAATATATACATTATTTAAAGGATGCAATAAAAAAATGTTTTGACTTCAGACAGTCATATACGCACTTTGATAATGAAATGAAAGCAAGCAGTCCATTTCGTCCATTACCATTTTTGGCACCTTTCTTCATATTACATGCTCTTTCATTTCTGCAGCGTAGATGCCCCCATCTTCGCAGATGAAAGGTAAAAGTGCAAAAAAACTAAAACATATCACTGTTAGATGTAAAGCTGAGGAAAGGATTCTGATACAATTTGACGTTTCAACGGGGAACCCATTAGGACCTAATGCGACCCAGTTCAAGAGTTATGTTGCACTTCTAGGTCGTACGAAGGTCAGTATACTCACAAAGGATTGGGATGCAGTAGACATGCGTCTGAAGGATCAAATTTAGAAAATTATCTTGGTAAATAAATATTGTCCATGTCGACTTTATTTCCTTCCAGCAATATGATTTTATAATTAGAAGGGGTTTAGACATTAAGGTGATTGTAATCACAACTGAAGCTAACTTACGACATTCCAAACACAAACAAATTAAGGAAGAAGTGGTTGTCATTTGCTAGGGAACGTTGGAGGGCCTTTAAGACCCAATTTACTTCAAGATATGTTTTTGGAAAGCTGAAAGATATCTCCCCCTACGAACGATATGATTTCATTGATGAGGACACCTGGCATAAGTTTGTCCAGGTTTGCGAAAACTGTTATATGTTACTTAGGGTTAATGTGTTGGGTTTAAAATCATATTCAAATGTATTGGGTAATTGCCTCAAATGTTGTTAATGTCATAGGAGAAAAGAAGATTGAGACAGTCAATTCAATCACACAATTGCTACCCCCACACCATGTCGCGTGGGGGATATGCCTTACTTGAGAAACGAATTTTAGAAGAGAAAGAAAGATTGGCTGAATCTATCACTAAATGTGAATCTTCAGTTATAGCTTCACATCCATCACCACCAACGCGTCATGAGAAGTGGAAGAAAATTGTTAGTTAAAATACAGTGTATTATAAATCCAACATGTTTTTTGCATTAGAAATTTATCATCTAAATTTGATTATATATTGTAGGATTCTTTAATGGAGCAAAGTTCACAGGGAACGTTTACACCTCATGGACATCGTGACATTTTGTCCACTGCTATTGGAAGACCAGAGCACCCTGGTCGTGTCCGTGCTGCTGGTTGGGGTGTTGGCATTAAAAAGTATTTTGGTCCATTACAAAATAGACAGGTGGTTACACCAGACCAATTAGAGGAAATTCGACAACAGATTACAGAACAACTGAGAGTTGAAATAAGGCAAGAACTTGCATCGTTACAGCTTTCCCAATGAGAAAATGCAAACTTTTCAGCACCTGTTCCTCAACCATCTGGACTTGAAGACCCTGTCAGCACAAAAGGTAGTTGTGCGCCAATTGACGTTTGTGGGGACAATGCTTCTCCATCGAACGTTTTAGCAGAAAGTCCTCCCACAGATGTACAAAAACGTCATTCTCAGGTATTATATTATATTAATTTGAACCCAATGTTTGATAATGCATATGTAAAATAATATTGTCAAATATTTAATAGGGTGACGATGAAATTGTAAAAGAATTTGATAATGTTTTGCAACATGCCAAACAAGATATACTTGAACGCTTATGTATATTCGCCATGAAGATTGGAAAACAACCTTTGCAAATTCAATTGGAACCTGAGATAAGTGGATATTCATCATCAATCCCATTATACTTGACACAAAAGGACATGATGGAGGTTACAATGAGTGAGGAGATGATTTGCATCTCTGTCATTCAAGTGCGGTTAAAGTAATGTTATCTTAATTTGAAGAAAAGGTTTAATATTATGTCAAACAAGCAATGGTTGTGATATAATATTAATTTATGGTCATATGCCGATTTTGTAGGTATTTACACCACCTTTCGACCATAGCTATGGTAAGTCATTTGTATGGCTTCATTGACCCTCTTCAAATTCAGACATTAGGGAACAAGCAAGAATTAATCAAGAAATATATTGAAACGGCAATGATTGAAGGAAGGAAGTGTTGCTACCTTGCACCTTATCATTATGGGTAAGTAAATCTTCAATATATTACACAAATATAATTGTAAAATTAATTGGGTTATTACTTCTTACCTGTTTTTGTAGGAGCCATTGGTAATTGTTCATATTTTGTCCCAAAATAAACGAAGTGGTTTTCCTCTGCTCGTTATGGAATAAACCCAAAAAAGAGATCAAATCCATTATTGATGTGTAAGTAAATGAATATGCATGAAGTCACATTGTCAATAACATTAACTTTCTGGGTAACATATACGCATTATTTTCATCCTTATAGATGTATGCAAGCAACATTTCTCAAATACAACAATGGTGTCAACAACAGAAAAACTACATGGATCTTTCCACAGGTGCGTAAATTGTAATTTTCTCCTATCTCAAATTCATTGTTCCAATACAGAATTACTGATATCATCTGTTTAAAACACATAATGTCATAATTTTATTGTAGTCACACAAACAACAAGGGAGCTGGGAGTGTGGATATTACGTCATGAAACATATGCTCACTGTGACACTAAAATTTTGATTTAAAAATTTTGATTTTAAAAAAACAAAAATCTGAATTTTAATATTACAAAAGAAGAATGGAATCAAAAGGTTTTAAAGAAAAAACAAAAATTTGTCTTAATAAAATAGAAAATTTTCAGAATTAATTTTTAAAAAGAAAATAGAATATGACAAATAATCAAACTCTTGAACCAATATTACTTTATACATAAAAAAGAAAAAATTCAGAATTTTTGGACTTTTGTGAAAACCCTAGCAATAAAAGGAAAGAAGAACCATGGAGCAAAGACGACATCAAAAGGAGGCTAAAATTTTTTTTGAGAGGAGGCATTCTTAAACTTGGAGAGAAAAAGAGAAAATATAGAGAAAAGAAGGTTAGTGGAAAGGAGGAAGAACAAGAGGCAAGCAAAAATTTTCAAGAACATCAAGTAAGCTTCATCATACATTTTATATATTTTTCTTCTTCATACATATTTATATTTTGAATAAACATTTCCTATATCAAATCAATCCCAAATGACAAAAAAAATGTTTCAAACCACCACTTCAAACATCCATGTCTCACCACCTCTCCACCCATTCCTCCATCTATCATCATCCACAAACACAAAACTCACCATAAAAAATTCTTTCCCTACCTTGTCTCATTCCTCTTCCTTTTACTCTCAATAACCTTCACCACTCAAAACCATGGCCTCCATTAACCTCACCTCCACCCTTTCATAACTTTTTTGTTTTTCTTGGAGAAAAGCATACCCCTAACCCTAAAGTCCTTCCCTCTCAAATATGAAAATTTAAAATTTGGGACCATTTTAGCCTTTAATTTTATTTTTTATTTTTTTGTCCGAATTTTTTATTTATTTTATTTTTATCATTATTTAGTTCAACATATAATTTATTGTTTTAGTTTTATTTATTTATTCATCATCGTTATTATTTGTTATTATGATAATTATTAATTTATTTAATGAATGAGTTCTTATTATTTATTTTTATTTTTTTTATGTTAACCTTGTTTAAATTAAATTATTTTATTTTATTTTATTTTATTTTATTTTATTTATTTAAAATCTCTTGATACCGTTTACTTTACAATATTATATTTGAGTTGATTTTTTTTATCTCATTTTAACATTAACAATAAATTATTTTCTTTTTCATATTTCATTATTTATATCTTACTTTTTAGGATTGTTATCTTTTATTTTATTTATTGTATATTTGTATCATATTAATGCGATTTAATTTTATATTTATGATTACTTTATCTTATATTGTGAATACTAAATTACTTATTTTTTTGTATAATTAATTAATAAATAATAATATAATTGTATCAATTTATAATACTAACGTATAGCGTCTCTATAGTCATGTATTATAAATTGATAAAGTCTATGTGTACCTACATTACCAAGACTTTATGCAATATTAATTTATCACATATTGTCATTAATTAATTAGTTAACCACTTTAATAATAATGCAAGATGTATTTCTCTTCTAAATACTAACTTACAAATCAATCAACTAATTTAAATCTAAATTGTTTTATTAAGAAATAATTTATAATGCTAATTTGTAGTGACTCTACCTTTATGCTTTATAAATTGTCAAAATCTATGTGTACCAACGTTACCTTAGGTTTTATATAATATAAATCTATCAAATAAAATTTTTAATGTTTTTATTAAATGAGTATCTTCTTTAATCAATTCAAATAAAATTATTTTTTATTAAAATAGAATTAATTTCATATTTTAAATTTTCTTAAGTCATTTCAAATTTTGATAAATTAAATTACTATAATTTCTTCATTTTATAAATTTTTATAATATCGATGTGTAATTTACATTGCCTTCGATAGTCTAATAAATTATAAGAGGTTTATGTATAGCTTACGCTATCTTAAATTTCTTTCAATATTAATCATAATCAAAATTAAAATTCAAATACTCAATTTACGAATAAAATATTTCTTAACGATTTGCAGTATAGTTGTGTGATCTCCCTTCACTTTCTGTATTGTTTTCTCGTAGGGTACATGTATAACTGCATTATCTTGTATCCTAAACATTATAATTTTACGAAAATGATTTTAATTTTAAAATAAAATTTTCTTTTACTAAACTTAATTATAATCAACTAATTTCATAATTTTTAAATAGAACTACGTGGCTTTGAGTTCCCCATTGCACCCGGGGATACGTAGGAGCGGGAACCGAACCCGTCAAGTCAAAATAATTTTTAAAATAACCCAAATAATATTTCAATAAATAATATTTCTTCTTCTAAAATAAAATAATTAATGTTTAGGGGTTAAATAAATGTTTTTTTCAAAATTAGAATGAATTTGCACAATTAATTTTAGGTAACCGTTTTTAAACGGACGTTGTAAGGTGCTAATACCTTCCCTACACATAAATGACTCTCGAACTCATTTTTGGTTTCAAAGATCGTATTATATTTAAGTTTTTCCAAGGTTTTTCTTAAAATAAACTTTGGTGGCGACTCCTTTGATATATTTGAAAAAGTTTTTTGCCGTACCGTTGCGACCGCCCGGTTGCGACAGATGGCGACTCCACTGGGAAAATCTTTTAGAGAGTGAAGCCTTTGATAATTGATTGTGCGAATTTGTCTTATTTTGTTTCTATTTGTTTAATCCCTTTCTTTTTTTATTTATTTGAGTTAATTGTAATGTTGCTTTTATTCGTGCATGTATTTCGTGTATGAATTGCGTAATCTCATTGTATGCTCATATTGATATTGTTATTAATCCTAGGGTAGATGACTATTGATAATTTGTATATTCTCGTGTTGTTTAATTTTTGCAGCTTTTTATTTTTGTTGAGTTGATAAGGTTTGTATGCTCCCTCACACACTATCACTTACACATTTATCACACACTTTGAGCGGGGCCTTATACCCAAGTCTGAGTATACCTAGGATTAGAGGGGTTATGTAGCGGTGTCATTTTGGATGCACGTCCTATTTGGCTATCGTGAAAACCCTAGCTAGAGTTTGACCTTTTCTTGATGTCCCGCATCTAGTAGACTCCCTACTGTTGTGGTCAACATCAAGGATTGGATCTTAGCTCTAGTGACCTTTTAGGATTACAAGCCACCTTTTGTGAATTTTTACACGTAAGAGAAAGTTGTAGATCTTTAAGTTAGACCCTTTAGATGACCTAAAATAGGACACAAAAGGAGGGTATTCTTTCCTTATTTACTCTTTTAGAAGTCATGTGAATTATTAGCACCTTAAAGTTCTAAATAAAAAAGATATTTTATTACATTTTGGATAGTATAAAGGCTAGTGATTCACATGATTCTCTCATTTAATTTTCCTTACATCATCATCATTTAATATATCATTGCATATCATTTATTTGAATATCATGCTTATTGCCATCCTTATGACACTTGTAATAAATTTAAAATCGGTTTTGAAATACGGTTAAGGATGACAATTTGCATAATTTCTTGCATCATTGCATTGTCATATGAAGCATTACCCTTTTAAGTATCAATTTAAATTTATCGAAAAGTAAAATAAATAAATAAATAAATTCAAAGGGAATTTAAAAAGGTAATGATTCATATTGTTCTTGCATACATTATCACATATTTGTTTCATTGATATAAGTGCCTTGTGAGTTATTGGTTCATTTAGAATTAACATTAATCCTTATTACCACTAGGACCTTGTGTCAATGAAACGGATAAAAGATTTTTCATCTTTTTTTTTTTTTTTGTATTTGTATTTGTATATTGAGGATCACAAAGTTTTTGAATATCTAAGAAAAATGAAAATTAATGTGGGATCAAGTAGCAATGAGATGATACACTTGAATTAAGAAAATTTTATATTTTGGTGATGATCCCACATTAATTCTTGTTTAAAAGAAAAACTTAAAGATGTTCAACAACTGTGATGATTCTTCAAGTTTTCAATTTTCTCTTTAAACATGTTCTTCATTATGTTAACTTCTTTTTGACTGCATCATTTTTTTATTGCATCACTCACAAAAAAAATTAAACAAATATAATGGGGAAATATTTTCTAAAGCATCCTTATAGAACTCGCGCTCAAACAAGGATCATGGATGAGTTAGAGGACTTAATGAAGAACTGAGGAACGATGTCAATCAGCTGAAAGAACAGATGACACAGATCCTAGAGACACTGAAGTCTTTAGAGAGAAGAGCCACAGAGGGGACCCCTACTCAAGCACCTCCAGCACAACCCACTCCTACCTATCCACCAGGTTTCACCCCTACACAAGGACCGTCCCAAAGTTTTCCTCCTCATGAAACAATGGTGCCTTTGACCTTACATGTAGAAAGGTCTCCACAACAAGCTTTCAATCAACAAGATGTCCAATTTCCCCCATATGGCCTTCCTCATGGTTATACACCACCGATAGCTGAGAACCCACCAAACATTAGCCAGCCACCAAACCAACCGATCCACCACCAACCACAAATCACTAATCCTAACCTTAATGGAAACCCAGCCATATCACCATTCCATTCCCATAAGACCTTAGAAGAACCCTAGCCCAATTACTCAGAGGAGCACTTCCAATCTAGAGAAAAATTACAAATATTGGAAGAAAGATTGAGAGCTATCGAGGGAAGCAGCTATGGCTTTGGAGAAGCTGTGGATCTTTGCTTAGTCCCAGATGTGATAGTTCTTCCAAAATTCAAAGTGCCTGATTTTGATAAGTACAAAGGAACAACATGCCCAAAGAGTCATCTGATCATGTACTGTAGAAAGATGGCATCACATGCCCATAATGATAAGCTACTTATTCATTTTTTTCAAGACAGATTGGTTGGAGGAGCTTTGAGTTGGTATATGCATCTTGAGCGTACTCGTATTTGTAGTTGGAAAGACTTGGCTGATGCTTTCCTAAAGCAATATAAGTACAACATTGATATGGCTCCTGATAGATTACAACTGCAGAATATGTTAAAGAAGGAGGATGAGACTTTTAAAGAATACGCCCAGAGATGGAGAGAAGTTGTGGAGCCCCCTTTGTCTAAAAAAGAAATGGTGGCTATGTTTATTGATACTCTCCAATCACCTTTCTATGATAGAATGATTGGAAGTGTTTCGTCAAACTTCTCTGATATTGTGATTATCGGAGAAAGAGTGGAAGGGGGAATGAGGAGTGGCAAGATATTTCACAATTTGGGCGGACCCTCCAATTTAAAGAAATTTGCAAATGGTCCAGGAAGAAAGAAGGAGGGAGAGACTAATGCTATAGCCTTTCACCCAAGATAAGTTCCTTTCATCAGACCTAACCCTGCACTTTTTCAATTCCAACCCACATTTCCTACTCCTCAAATGTCTTACCCATATGTCAATGCTGTTTCACAGAATCCAAGTCCCCAATCTTATCAGCCGCGACCCTACCAACCTGCTCTGCCTACTTTTCCTATAACACCACCCATGAGACCACCCCAGCATTAGAACCAAAACCCAAATCCCAACCAAATAAGACAAAAAATAATCAAGAAAGGAAACAAGTTCAATTCGACCCAATCCCCATGTCCTACACTGAGTTACTACCTCGCCTATTCCACAGTTCATTAGTTGTACCCTGTCCAATGAAACCTGTAGAACCACCCTATCCAAGAGGATATGACCCAAATGCTAAGTGCGAGTATTATGCTGGTGGCATTGGTCATTCGACAGAGAATTGTAGGGCATTAAAGTTCAAAGTGCAAGACTTAATTAATGCCAAATGGCTGAATTTCAAGGAGGATAATCCTAACATCAGGAGTAACCCCCTACCTGGGCATGGAGGATCGTCGGTAAATGCCATTGAGGAAGAACTTGCACATGTTTTAAAGAGGAAAGTTGAAGAGGTTACCACTCCTCTTAAGGTTATTTTTGATGAGCTGTGCAAGGCTGACTTGATCAGGGGTTTTGTACATGAAGAAAATATGTGTGACTTTCACCCTAATGCATACCACTCCATTGAAGATTGTGAAGAATTCAAGCATGTTCTGCAAACCCTGATGGACAAGCATTTGGTCCAAATCGGGCACCCTAAGGAGAAAAATGAAGTTTCGACTGTTGATGGACAATCCTCAACTTTCCCGAAACCCTTGGTCATTCATTACACCAAATGTATGAATACCCCAACTACCAATGGACCTAGACCCATCACTATACAAGTACCGGCTCCATTCCCTTACAAGGACAACCAAGCAGTACCATGGAAGTATGATGCAGGGGTTTATGTCGACAATTTTAAGGAAAATCAAACACAAGGTGTCAATTCTGATACTCTCGCTGTCTCACACATTGCTGGCGTTGGTGGAATGACCCGCAGCGGTCGTATTTACACACCCGAGGAGCTGAGAAAGGAGCGAACAAAAGAGATAGAGACATCCTCAAAGGGGAAAGCCAAAGTGGGCGAGTTTGAAGACGTTGACAAAGAGAAAATGCCTGAAATAAAGAAAGCAGTGTCAGATGAAGAAGCTTGTGAGTTTTTGAAATTTATTCGGCAAAGTGAATATCAAGTTGTGGAACAATTAAACAAAACTACAGCACGAATATCTCTTTTATCGTTGTTGTTGAACTCTAAGCCACATAGGAGGACTCTTTTAAAAGTGTTGAATGAGGCTTATGTCAGCCATGATATCACTACCGACAAGTTTGGAGGCATTGTTGGTAATATTGTTTCAAACAATTATCTGACCTTCGCTGATCATGAAGTACCTGCTGAAGGAATGGGGCACAATAAAGCACTGCATATTTCTGTGAAATGTCGAGATCACATTATTGCTAGAGTGCTTATTGACAATGGGTCTTCTCTGAATGTGATGCCAAAAGCAACATTGTCAAAATTACCTTATGATGGGTCGCATATGAAACCCAGTGCCATGATAGTAAGAGCTTTTGATGGAACAAGGAGAGAGGTCATTGGAGAAATTGAAATTCCAATTCAAATTGGTCCTTGCACCTTTCATATTTTGTTTCAAGTAATGGACATCGCACCAGGATACAGCTATCTTTTGGGGAGGCCTTGGATTCATTCTGTTGGAGTTGTACCATCCACATTGCATCAGAAACTGAAGTTTATCATTGATAATAAGTTGGTGATTATCTCTGGTGAAGAAGATATGTTAGTGAGCAAACCTTCGTCCACGCCTTATATTGAAGCCACTGAAGAAGCTCTAGAGACCTCTTTTCAGGCTTTAGAGATTGCAAATGCTACTTATGTTGGAGAGGAAGCTCCAATCTTAAAGCCTCGATTGTCTAATACATCCATAATGACTGCTAAAGTCATGCTTGACGGAGGTTGTCAGTATGGATACGTGTTAGGACAAACCATCATGAAAGCAGCAAACTGGTTACAGCTCCATGGGAATAAGGATAGATTTGGGTTGGGATACACGCCCACTAAAGCTGATAAGAGGAGAGTCATGGAGGAAAAGAAAGAAAGAAGATTAGCCAGGTTGGAAGGTAGGGAGCCCAAGACTGAAGGGGTCCCCATTTGTGATCTCCTGAAAAGCTTCTATAGTGTTGGATTTGAGTTTCAAGACTCAGTGGCTGCTGCTGATGTGGATACACCTGAAGAAGAGGTTGTGGACTTAGTCCGCACTTGTCCGCCAAACACGGAAGTTGGCAATTGGGAGATCATCGAGTTACCTGTGATTTTTAATAGCTATTCAAAGTAATCCTTGAAGTTAATCCTATTGTTTTGTTCCAAAGCTTTAGGATATCATTACTTTTTGAAAACGCTGATATATGATTTCTTTTTGTAATTTGAAATATCAGTTTGTTTTGTAAATTGGGACACATGTTTCCTTTTAAGTATATTTAAATGAAATGCAATTTGAATTCTCAGTAATCTTTCGTGTCTTTTTCTTTATCAGTTGAATCTTGTCGTTTATTTTCTTTTTGTCTCAACTCTCGCACAATGCAGATTCGAAAGTGACATGTCTGAAAGTAACAGTGCTAATATCTCATCCACTAATTTTGATTGTCCTATTAATCAAGCTGTCGAAGATGATAGTGATGTTGATTTAGCCTCAGAATCTCTAAGGTTGGTCGATCAAGAAGTGAAAGAGATCCAACCTCGTGATGAACCCACTGAGACAATTAATTTAGGGACTGAAGATGATAAGAGAGAAATCAAAATAGGCACCCTCATGAAAAAAACAAAAGCGCGACAAGTTGATTAAACTCTTGCATGATTATAATGATGTCTTTGCATGGTCTTATCAAGATATGCCAGGTGTAGATGTTGACATAGCCACTAAAACCAGAGTGTTTCCCAGTTAAGCAGAAATTAAGGAGAATAAAGCCTGAGATGTCATTGAAGATTAGAGAGGAGGTCAAGAAGCAATTTGATGCAGGTTTTCTTGCTGTTGCCAAATACCTTCAATGGGTTGCTAACATTGTGCCAGTTCCCAAGAAATATGGAAAAGTTCGGATGTGTGTTGACTATCGGGATCTAAATAGAGCCAGCCCTAAAGATGATTTTCCATTGCCTCACATTGATATGCTAGTAGATAATACAGCTCAACATTCATTTTTCTCTTTTATGGATGGTTACTCGAGTTATAATCAGATCAAAATAGCTAAAGAGGATATGGAGAAAACCACATTCATTACACCTTGGGGCACCTTTTGCTACAAGGTCATGCCTTTCGGTTTGAAAAATGTCGGGGCAACATATCAAAGGGCGATGATGACATTATTTCATGATATGATACATAAGGAGGTTGAAGTCTATGTGGATGATATGATTGCCAAATCAATGACTGAAGAAAACCATGTTGTAAATTTACACAAATTGTTTGAGCGGTTGAGAAAATTCAAATTGTGGTTGAACCCTGCCAAATGTACCTTTGGGGTAAAATCAGGCAAGTTGTTGGGATTCATTGTCAGTCAAAAAGGAATAGAGGTTGATCCTGACAAGGCAAAAGCAATCATGGAAATGCCGCCTCCTCGCACTGAAAAGGAAGTTCGTGGATTTTTGGGGAGATTGAATTATATTGCCCGATTCATATGCCAACTAGCTGCCACTTGTGAACCAATTTTTAAGTTGTTACGGAAAAATCAGCCGATGGAGTGGAATGATGATTGTCAAGAAGCTTTTGAGAAGATAAATCAATATTTGCAAAATCCCCCGATACTAGTGCCACCAGTGTCAGGGAGGCCGCTTATTATGTATTTGATAGTGTTAGAAGGATCCATAGGATGTGTTTTAGGTCAGCATGATGAATCGGGTTGGAAAGAGCATGCCATTTATTATTTGAGCAAGAAGTTCACTGATTATGAAGCTAGATACTCTTTGTTGGAGCGAACCTGTTGTGCCTTGGCTTGGGCAGCTCGTAGGTTAAGACAATATTTGTTGAGTCACACGACTTGGTTGGTGTCAAAAATGGACCCAATCAAATACATCTTTGAGAAACCAGCCCTTACTGGAAGGATTGCTCGTTGGCAGGTCCTACTGTCAGAATATGATATTGTGTATGTTACTCAAAAAGCAATCAAAGGCAATGCTCTCGCAAATTTCCTAGCTCATCAACCGATGAATGATTATCAGTCAATACAATACGAATTTTCTGATGAAAATATAATGGCGCTGTTTAATGAGAAAGAATCTTCAGCAAAAGACGAATGGGTCATGATGTTTGATGGTGCTTCTAATGCACTTGGACACGGGATTGGTGCTATACTGATTTCCCCAGAAAGGCAATATATCCCAGTCATAGCTAGATTATCATTTGATTGTACGAATAATGTAGCTGAATATGAAGCATGTGCTATGGGAATTCAAGCAGCTATAGGGTCAAAGATTAAAATTCTCAAGGTATATGGTGACTCAGCTTTGGTTATTCACCAGCTGAAAGGTGAATGGGAAACCCGAGATGCTAAATTGATCCCTTATCAAGCCTATATCAGGGAATTGGTGGAGTATTTCGACGAAATTACTTTCCAGCATATTCCTCGTGAGGAGAATCAATTAGCCGGTTCTTTAGCCACTTTGTCATCAATGTTTTTAGTGAGTCAAAAGGAAGACATGCCATTCATAAAGATGCAACAACTTGATCATCCTGCCTATTGTCAAATGGTTGAAGAAGAATCTGATGGTAAACCTTGGTATAATGACATTAAAAATTTCCTCAATGAATACCCATTAAATGCTGTTGAAAATGACAAAAGGACATTGAGGAGGTTAGCAATGAGTTTCTTTCTGAATGGAGACGTGCTCTATAAAAGGAATCATGATATGATTCTGCTTAGATGTGTGGATGCTTCAGAAGCACGAAAGATCATGGAAGAGATTCATGAAGGTTCATTTGGGACCCATGCCAATGGACATGCCATGGCAAAGAAGATTCTAAGGGCTGGATATTATTGGTTGACAATGGAGGCCGATTGCTTTCGTTATGTGAAGACATGTCATAAATGCCAGACATGTCATAAATGCCAGACATATGCTGACAATATTAATGTTCCCCCAACAAGTTTGAATGTCTTATCATCGCCTTGGCCTTTTTTAATGTGGGGAATTGATGTTATTGGACCCATTGAACCTAAAGCCTCTAATGGTCACCGCTTCATTCTAGTTGCTATTGACTATTTCACAAAATGGGTTGAGGCTGCTTCATATGCTAGTGTGACCCGAAATGTGGTGGTGAGATTCATTAAAAAAGATTTGATCTGTCGGTATGGCCTCCCAAGCAAGTTGATAACAGACAATGACACTAATTTGAACAACAAAATGATGAAAGAATTGTGTGACAATTTCAAGATTCGACATCAGAATTCCTCTCCCTATCGCCCGAAGATGAATGGAGCAGTTGAAGCAACCAATAAAAATATTAAGAAGATCATCCAAAAGATGGTAGTGATATACAAAGATTGGCATGAAATGCTACCATTTGCCTTGCATGGATATCTGATGACAACCACAAATCGTGTCGCCGAATTAAACGATCTTGAATTGGATTTCACACAATAAAAACGAAATTATTACGGCACAAATAAGAATTGAAATAAGAAGAAAATTAATAAAAAGTAAAAATAGAATAGAGATGGAAAATGGCGCCACAATCGCAAGATTGATAAGCCAAGGAATGGTCGCCACAAGAGTTTTGGCCTCTTGATAAGATCAAAGAAAATTGGCTCACTCAAGAACCTAGAGTCACACGCTCTCACAAGAGTGTTCAATCTCAAATTATATTCAAAACTAATTAAAAGTGTGTTTACAAGAGCTTATATATGCCTAATGCTTGTAAACTAATACTAACGCAAACCCTAATGGGCTTCTTGTACCAACAAGCCAAAATTCAAATAGACTAAATAAAATAACAAGATTTTATCCTAAATAAAAACTCAAAATAAGTAATGACTAATATTAAAATAAATAAACTAAACATAATAATTAAATCCTAACAAAACTTGTTAGAGTTCAAATCCTCTAAGCATATGTAATTGATTATCTTGGGCTTTTCTAACTCTAAATTGAGCTCCCTTTCAAATAAGACAGCAACAATCTTTTCTAAGTCTTCATTTATTCTTTTTGCCCTTGCCCTTGTCATTGGTCCTTGAAGCTCTTCCAATGCCTTCAAGTCTTTGTCTTCAATGGGCCTTCCTTGATTCTCATCAATCCCTCCTTCTTCAAGAGAATTTTCCCTCAAATTTGACTTTTTATTATCTACATCAAATAGAGATAAATCAGATACATTAAAAGTAGCACTAACACCATATTCACCTGGTAAGTCCACTTTGTATGCATTATCTCCAATCCTCTCTAAGACTTGGAATGATCCATCTCCTCTTGGCTGAAGCTTTGACTTTCTTTGTATAGGAAACCTCTCTTTACGCATGTGTACCCAAACCCAATCTCCGGGTTCAAATACCACTCTCTTCCTTCCCTTGTTGGCATATTTTGCTTGTTGTTCAACTTTCTTTTCAATTTGAGCCTTCACCTTTTCATGCAACTTTTTAACAAATTCAGCCTTGGCATTGCCATCCTTATGTACTAAAGACGCAACATTAGGAAGTGGCAACAAATCAAGCGGGGTGAGAGGATTAAATCCATAAACAACCTCAAAGGGTGAATGCAGGGTAGTTGAATGAAATGTCCTATTATATGCAAATTCAATATGAGACAAGCATTCATCCCATGATTTGAGATTTTTTTTTACCATAGTTCTGAGAAGAGTAGTTAAGGTACGATTTACCACCTCTGTTTTTCCATTTGTTTGTGGGTGACATGTGGTAGAGAATAGAAGTTTGGTTCCAAGTTTTTGCCACAAGGTCCTCCAGAAGTGACTTAAAAACTTCGAATCTCTATCTGAAACAATGCTCCTTGGCAAACCATGCAACCTTACAACCTCTTTGAAGTATAGGTCCGCAATATGTGTAGCATCATCTACTTTCCTACATGGAATAAAATGAGCCATCTTTGAAAATCGGTCCACAACCACAAATATGGAGTCCTTGCCAGTCTTTGTCCTTGGCAAACCTACAATGAAGTCCACAGAAACATCAATCCAAGGGTAATCTGGAACAGGTAATGGAGTATAAAGGCCATGATGATTTACCTTGGATTTAGCCCTCTTGCACACAACACACCTTTCACAAAATTTATAAACATAATGTTTCATTTTAGGCCAAAAAAAGTGTTCTTGCAATATCATTAAAGTTTTAGGTACACCAAAGTGTCCCATCAAACCACCTTCATGGGCTTCTCTCACAAGCAAGTCACGAATTGAGCATTTAGGCACACACAATTTATTCCCCTTAAACAAATACCCATCATGCTTGTAAAATCCATCATGAGCTCTCTTTTCACAAGATGCATATAATTCAGCAAAGTCAGCATCATGCACATATAGTTCCTTTACATGTTCAAATCCAAGCAATTTTGTATCAAGCATAGAAAGCAACACATAACGCCTAGATAATGCATCAGCCACTACATTCATTTTACCTTGCTTATGCTTAATAACATAAGGGAGTTGTTCTAGGAACTCTACCCACTTAGCATGCCTTTTATTTAATTTTCCTTGACCCTTAAGATATTTCAATGATTCATGGTCACTATGGATCACAAATTCTTTAGATAAAAGATAATGTTGCCATGTTTGGAGTGCCCTAATCAAAGCATAGAGTTCTTTATCATAAGTAGGATACTTCAAGCATGCTCCATTAAGCTTTTCACTAAAGTAAGCAATGGGATGTCCCTCTTGCGTCAAAACAGCCCCTATCCCAACATTAGATGCATCACACTCCAATTCAAAAGATTTAGCAAAATTAGGGAGTGCAAGTATTGGTGCATGCATAAGCTTATTCTTCAAAGTATTAAAGGCTTCTTGTTGCTCCCTTTCCCATTTAAAACCCACATTTTTCTTAACAACTTCATTTAAGGGTGCGGCAATGGTACTAAAATCTCTCACAAAGCGCCTATAAAAGCTTGCTAACCCATGAAAGCTCCTCACTTCACTCACAGTCCTAGGGGTTGGCCAATCTTTAATGGCTTTAACCTTTTCCTCATCCATATGCACACCTTTAGAATTAACAACAAAGCCAAGAAAAATTACATGATCTTTACAAAATGTGCATTTTTCAATGTTTGCATACAATTGTTCATGTCTTAAAACCTCCAACACACACCTCAAATGCAACATATGCTCATCAAAAGATTTGCTGTAAATTAAGATATCATCAAAGTAAACAACAACAAATTTTCCTAAGAAGTTCCTAAGCACATGATTCATTAAGCGCATAAAGGTGCTAGGTGCATTAGTCAACCCAAATGGCATAACCAACCATTCATACAAGCCATATTTAGTCTTAAAAGTTATTTTCCATTCATCCCCTTCCCTTATTCTTATTTGGTGATATCCACTCTTAAGATCAATCTTAGAAAAATAACAAGCACCAAACAATTCATCAAGTAAATCATCCAAACGGGGTATGGGGTGTCTATACTTTACAGTAATATTATTGATGGCACAACAATCAGTACACATCCTCCAGCTTCCATCTTTCTTGGGTACCAAGATGACTGGTACAGCACAAGGGCTTAGGCTTTCTTTTACCCATCCTTTCTCTAACAATCCTTCTACTTGTTTTTGAATCTCTTGAGTTTCTTGAGGATTGCTCCTGTATGCAGGTCGATTAGGCAAGGTTGCCCCTAGAGTCAAGTCAATTTGATGTTCTATCCCTCTAATTGGAGGTAAGCCGTGAGGCACTTCTTTAGGGAAGACATCTTCAAATTCCTGCAAAAGAGAAGAAACACCACAAGGCAAAGTATTATTAGCAAAAGACTTAATATAATCACTATGAGGACTTTCTTTACAAAAAAGTAGATACATAGGCCGAGAGGCCAATAACGCTTTTCTCACTTCCTTTTTTTTTTACAAATAAATTTTCTCTCATTTCATGTTGATTTTTTTCTTCACTTTTCTTTTCACTCTCATATTTTTCATTTGGAAGTGTCCTCACTTTTTCTCCTTTCTTTTTAAGGTTCCCCTCAAACTCACTCTTTTTCTTTTCATCTTTTCTCTCTTGCTCTCTTCTCAACCTCATGACTATTTGATCATCACACACTTGACTAGGAGTCATGGGCACTAGAGTGATTGTGCTCCCTTTATGTATAAATGTGAACTTGTTGGAATGACCATCATGAATAGCTTTCTTGTCAAACTGCCAAGGTCTCTCTAAGAGTATATGACTTGCTTCCATAGGCACTACATCACACAAGACTTCATCTTTATACTTGCCAATAGAAAAAGCAATTAAAACTTTCCTATTAACAACCAACTTCCCTTCATCACTCAACCATTGTAGCTTATAAGGCTTGGGGTGAGGAGTAGTAGTAAGATTCAATTTCTCAATAAGTCGAATACTAGCCACATTGGTACAACTACCACCATCAACAATAAGAGAACAAACCTTTCCAAGTACCAAACATCTTGAATGAAAAATATTTTCTCTTTGTGTGGTATCATCCTCCTTAGCTAAACTACCCAAGAGACGCCTTACCATAAGCAAATCTCCCTCGTGGCATAAAGCTTCAAACTCACTATCCTCTTCACTTAAAGCGTGTGATGATTGAGATGAACTATCACTTGAGATCTCACTATTCTCTCTCAAAATCATGGTTTTCTTGTTCGGACATTGGGATGCAATATGACCCTTTCCAAGGCACTTGAAGCATTTAATTTCCCTATGTCGAGAAGTAGAAGAAACAGAAGCATTAGTAGGATTAAAAGAAGTTTTAGGTGAATGTTTACCACTTTGGACAGTCATGTCCTTAGTTAATGTTCCCTCCTTCTTCACTCCTTCCTTCCATCCTTTTGAGTTATAGGAGGAGATACTCTTCCTTAAAGTACCCTTTCTCTTTAGTTGTGCTTCTACTTTAATAGCTTGATGAACCAAATCTTCAAGTTCCACATAGGGATGAAGTTCCACTATGTCACGGATGTCATGGTTCAACCCATTTAAGAAACGGGCCATTATTGCTTCTCTTTCTTCAAATACATTAGCTCGTATCATGGCAACTTCCATTTCTTTATAATAGTCATCAACACTTTTGCCACCTTGCCTCAAACCTTGAAGCTTTGTATGAAGCTCTCTATTGTAGTATGTAGGAACAAATCTCCTACGCATTAGGTTCTTCATTTCAATCCATGTATCTACAGGCTCCTCATCATATCTCCTTCGATCCCTTTGAATTTGATCCCACCACACCAACGCGTAGTCGTAAAACTCTAGGGAGGCCACCTTTACTTTCCTTTCTTCACTATAATCATGGCATGAGAATACTTGCTCTATCTTCAATTCCCACTCTAAGTATGCTTCAACATCATTCCTTCCATGAAAACTAGGAATTTTTATTTTAACTCCACAAATTCTCTCATTTTCTCTTATTCTTACATCTTCTTTTCTTCTTCTTTGATTCCTCCTCTCTCTATTATCTCTCCACCTATCATACCTCCTTTCTTCATCATCTCTCCTATTTCTTCTTCTTTCTCTTGAAGAATTATTAGAGTCTCCATGGGCATGTGGAGAACGATCACGTGACCGCCTTCTTGCATTATTTGCCAACGCCTCTTGAACATTCCTTATTGCTTCATTTTGCCTTTCAAACATGTTTTCAAATCTTTGAGCAAGTCTTTCAATTTGCGAGGCAGGAGTGCTCTCTCTACTTGATCCTCCTTCTTGAGACATTCTACAAAACAATAAAAGTTAATGCAAAAAGAAAAGGTTCTCTCCACTCGCTAAGTGTTTTCACTCAGTAGATATTCACTCGTGTTTCACTCTAAATTGGCTTTTGTGTAAGGATTTCTCTCTTGCCTTTTTCCCCTCAAATGCTCTCAAGAGTTCTTAAGGAAGTCAACATCCAATCCACATAATTAACCAAAACCAAGAGACAATCAATCAATGAGACTCAAGTGAAGCCAACAAAAGAAAACTCTAAGACAAAACTAAGGAAGCCAACAAGACAATAGAAAAAAAAAGACTAAATAAGAAATAAGCACACTCAAAAATAGATTGCAAATAAGACAAAATTGGAGAATTTAAAGAAGATTATATAACGTTAAACAACTACTATTTTTTTTTTGTATGGAATCAAGCAAAATAAGTGAAAGATTGGAAGAAATATATCAAAAACACACTTTTGTATGTTGCAATTTTTTTTGTAGTATATTTTTTTTTCTCTTTTTTTTTTCCAATGAGCAACGTGCGATGAATAGTACTTTTCAATCCAATTCTAACCAAAGCTCTTGATACCAATTGATAACATACACCTAGTCCACCGGTTAGCATGATATTGTCCGCTTTGGGGGTTAACCCTCACGATTTTGTTTCTCCTAGATATGACACACTAGGAAAAGGCCTCATACTAGAAGGAAGGACGCCACAACTATTTAAAGACTGATAAGTCACTCCCCCCAACCGATGTGGGACTCATCAATATCGAACTTCAGTTCGCACTTCAACCGAGGCAACTCCATACTCATTGGTATATGGAATGGAAGCAGTACTTCCTATTGAAGTCAAAATTCCCTCTTTAAGGGTAATAATGGAGACTAAATTGGAGGAAGTAGAATGAGTGCAATCTCGTTTTGATCAATTGAATCTCATTGAAGGAAAACGGTTGAATGCGTTATGTCACGGTCAACTATACTAGAGAAGGATGAAGAAGGCTTTTGATAAAAAGGTTCGCCCAAGAGAATTCAGTGAGGGAGATATGGTACTTAAAAAGATTTTGCCAACGCATAAAGATTATCGTGGCAAGTGGTCCCCGAATTATGAAGGACCATATGGGGTGAAAAAGGCTTTCTCAGGAGGAGCTCTAATCCTCACAAACATGGATGGACAAGATCTTCCAAACCCCATCAATTTTGATGCTGTAAAAAAATACTATGCTAAAAAAAATAATTAAAAAAGAAGAAAAAATAATAATAATAAAAAAAGAAGAAAACAGCTCGCTAGGTTGAAAGGGCGACCTAGGCAAAAGTTAGAGCGACCTGGTGAGCTGAAAACTTGAAAGAGCGGTTCAGGAAAAAATTAAGGTCAAATAAATACTACACTGAACTGAAAACCTAAAAGGGCGATTCAGAGGGGCACTAACTTCAGTCGCAAGAAAGGGCTTCAAATCGAGAAATATGATCGACTGGAATACTAAATGGGACAATTTTGAGAGGTTAAAGTTGAATCAAACGGAAGATGGATTCAAAATACCCTACTGGGGTAATTTTATTTTGGTAGTTTTGTTAATGGATGATCAATTTACATGAGAGATTAGCACTGTTCATCTGGAAGACGTCACTTAATCGGCATAATACTTCACTATTTTCGTAGTCATTCTGATCCTTTGTTTGATGTATTTGTTTTTCTATTTTGTTGTAAGTCCTCTTTGTAAATTCATCATTTCTTTATTACAGTCATCCTACTTTCCAAAAATATTTATCCCTCATCTTCCATTCAGCTTATATACACCACTTTGTTTATTCAACTTCTTCAACAGCATTAACTAACATTTTTATTGTCATTTCAATAATTATATACTAAAAGGAAACATGCAAATTGTTAAAAAGGTAATAAGAAAATATGATTACAATTGGAAGCTTAAAAATTCACACAGTAAGTTTGATGAATCTCCTGATAAGTTTAGCGTGACAGAAGAAGTTGTCTCCTTATGACAATTCAAAAATAAATGGCAATCTAATTCGATTCATGTCTCATCCAGTTCAGATCTTATGAAAGAATTGATCCTGACCAAAGAGCATACTTATTCATGAACCTTGAGATGCATGTTCTAATAAGGTTGAAAGATTACTACCCCCAAAAAAGGGACAGAGAGTTTGTTTTGATTTAATAAGTCTCATAATAGCATTGACTTTATCATTGAATAACTTCACTCTAAGTGATAACATTCATCCAGTTTATGCAATCGCATCATTACATTAGCATGCATTTGTTTTTATCTATCATCACCTTTTAAAGTTTAATTTAAATTCATTATCTGCTTTACAATCTCTATGTGCAGTCCAAGACTATGATCTAACTGAGTTCTTTACTTTTCATCAAAATTCAGAAGCTGATTGATGTCTTTATTTTTCTGTCTTACTTTTACTGTTAAAGTTCAGAGCATGACTATCCTTTTATTTTCTTTTGCAATCCAGAACATGATCAACCTTTTATTTTTCTGTCTTTGTTTTTACCTTTCTTGTCCTGGCCCCTTTATGTTTTTGTCAAAGCCTAAAACTTGACAGCATCTTTTGCATTTTCTCAAAGCCCAGCACCTAACTGGCACATTTTATTTTCTGTCAAAGCCCAGAATCTGACTGGCACTTTTCCCTTCTTTGTCAAAGCCCAGAACCTGACTGGCACATTTTACTTTTCTGTCAAAGCCCAAAACATGACTGGCATTTTTCACTTTTCTGTCAACGCCTAGAACCTGACTGGCACATTTTACTTTTCTGTCAAAGCCTAGAGCCTGCCTGGCACATTTCACTCTTCTGTCAAAGCCCAGAACCTGTCTGGCACATTTCACTTTTCTGTTAAAGTCCCAGAACCTAACTGACACCTTTCACTTTTCTATCAAAGCCTAGAACCTAAATGACACATTTCACTTTTCTCTCAAAAACTTAGCATCTGACTAGCACATTTCACTTCTTTGTCAAACCCCAGAACCTGACTGGTTCCTTTTACTTTATTGTCAAAAGTTTAGAACTTGATTTACTTTACGAGCAACATTTTTTTTTTGCTAAAGCCCATTATCTGCCTGGCAATCTTAGTTTTTAGTCAAAGCTTAATGTTGTCTCATAATTCTTATTATTATTTGTTAAGCACAAACCATCAAAAATCATGGTTTCTATGATAGCTTCTGATGTTGACTTTCTTTTTTTTATGTATCTTATCATTTTTAAACCAAAATTAGTTCACTTCTTTACTCAATTTTTATCACTTTAATATGAAACTTGTTCATACATATTTTTTGATAAAAAAATTGAGTAAAGAGGGGCAACTGTGAACACTAAAATTTTGATTTAAAAAAAACAAAAATCTAAATTTTAATATTACAAAAGAAGAATGGAATCAAAAGGTTTTAAAGAAAAAACAAAAATTTGTCTTAATAAAATAGGAAAATTTTAGAATTAATTTTTCAAAGGAAAATAGAATATGTCAAATAATCAAACTCTTGAACCAATATTACTTTATACATAAAAAAGGAAAAATTCAGAATTTTTGGCCTTTTGTGAAAACTCTAGCAATAAAAGGAAAAAAGAACCATGGAGCAAAGAGGACATCAAAAGGAGGCTAAAAAATTTTTTGAGAGGAGGCATTCTTAAACTTGGAGAGAAAAAGAGAAAATATAGAGAAAGGAAGGTTAGTGGAAAGGAGGAAGAACAAGAGGCAAGCAAAAATTTTCAAGGACATCAAATAAGCTTCATCATACATTTTATACATTTTTCTTCTTCATACATATTTATATTTTGAATAAACATTTCCTATATCAAATCAATCCTAAATGACAAAAAAAAAAGTTTCAAACCACCACTTCAAACATCCACGTCTCACCACCTCTCCACTGATGAATCCAATTTTTATTATATTTTTACTTGCCTTTTTTATGCTTCTTGATAGAAAAAATGGACTTAGATAGTGAAAATAATATAGAAATCACATTTTGAATAAATATCATAGGTTTATTAATTTTTGGTTAATTTGCATTTAATTACATAGATATAGATTGCAATTTTAATTATCTTGATGATTTTGCAGAATGCCCAAGTCAAATTTGAGAAATCTTGGTCCTTAGATGAAAGTTGCCCCCAAAGTAGCTACTTTGAGGAGTAAAAGTGGCAACTACAGCAAGCATGGGCATTAAAGGTTCCAAAGTAGCCACTTTCAAGCCCAAAAGTGGCAACTCCAGAAGCTCCAGGAACGCCAATTTTTAAGCATGATGCGCGTGGTTACTATGGGCTCTCATAGTAGCTACGCGCATCCAAAGTAGCTACTTTGAAGACCAAAAGTGGCAACTCCAGAAGCTCCTGGACGCTGATTTTGAAGCCCTCCTGCGCGTGGTTACTATGGGCTCTCATAGTAGCTACGCCCATCCAAAGTAGCTACTTTCAGCACAAATAGTAGCAACTCCAGAGAAGCGGCATTCCTTGCATTCTGCGCGTGGACACTTTCAAGGCCCAAAGTGGACACTTTCAAAGGCAAAAGTGGACACTTTGGTGACATGTCATCCACTATAAATAGATTTTAGGAATTAGGGTACGGGACTTTTGACACTTTACACAATTTTTCTTTGCCAAATTAGGATATTTTCTTACGACATTGGAGTCTTGGGTGACAGCCAAGGATCCTCTATAGGTTTTAATTTCCAATTTCTCCTTTGATTGTTGTTGGATTTACATTAATGATGTTTACGTTCTTGCATTTCTTTCTCTCATTTGTGAAGCCCATCCATATGGAGGGCTAAACTTTCTTGTAATTAATTGCAATACAAATCTTTCTTTCCTTGAATTTATTAACCCCAATCTCTGAATGAAATGGAATTTGCATGAAGGGAACATTGCTTAATGAACCCTAATTTACTTAACGAAATTCTAATTCAAAATTGCTTAATTTTGATTAATCCTTGAGGTTGCTTAATCTTTGGGATAGAGATTGGAGCCCATTAAGATGCTTAATTTTAATTGGGATGTTAAAGTTAGTCTTCGCTTGTTAGATTAACTTAATTCAAGGGAAAGAAAGGGGATTATTGAATCATTAGAAAGAATAATGATAGAACTCATTGCTTGACTAGGGATTACTCATTTTAATTGATTGAATTTCATTAAATTTACACTTTGCTCTTGATTAAAATCTGGAAATTGACAAACCTCCCCCAATTTACTTGCTTTAAAATACATGTTCACACTTGTTCGATGTATGTTCTCAACCAAAAATTCCTTGGAGACGACCTAGGATAACACCCTAGTACTGCATTCATTTCTTTGCATATTTAATGAGGATTAACGACAATCTTTTGCATGACGAGTAGCTAAACTCGTTTCATCATCCACCCATTCCTCCATCTATCATCATCCACGAACACAAAACTCACCATAAAAAACTCTTTCCCTACCTTGTCTCATTCCTCTTCCTTTTGCTCTCAATAACCTTCACCACTCAAAACCATGGCCTCCATTAACCTCACCTCCACCTTTTCATAACTTTTTTGTTTTTCATGGAGAAAAACACACCCCTAACCCTAAAGTCCTTCCCTCTCAAATCTGAAAATTTAAAATTTGGGACCATTTTACCCTTTTTTTTATTTTTTATTTTTTTTGTCTGAACTTTTTATTTATTTTATTTTTATCATTATTTAGTTCAACATATAATTTATTGTTTTAGTTTTATTTATTTATTCATCATCATTATTATTTGTTATTATGATAATTATTAATTTATTTAATGAATGAATTCTTATTATCTATTTTTATTTTTTTATGTTAACCTTGTTTAAATTATTTTATTTTATTTTATTTTATTTTATTTATTTAAAATCTCTTGATACCGTTTACTTTACAATATCATATTTGAGTTGATTTTTTTTATCTCATTTTAACATTAACAATAAATTATTTTCTTTTTTATATTTCATTATTTATATCTTACTTTTTAGGATTTTTATCTTTTATTTTATTTATTGTATATTTGTATCATATTAATGCGATTTAATTTTATATTTATGATTACTTTATCTTATATTGTGAATACTAAATGTGAACACTAAAATTTTGATTTAAATTTTATTTTATTTTTTAAATAAAAATAAAAATAAAAAAATAAAAAATAAAAAAAATCTGAATTTTAATATTACAAAAGAAGAATGGAATCAAAAGGTTTTAAAAAAAAAACAAAAATTTGTCTTAATAAAATAGGAAAATTTCAGAATTAATTTTTAAAAGGAAAATAGAATATGACAAATAATTAAATTCTTGAACCAATGTTACTTTATACATAAAAAAAGAAAAATTCAGAATTTTGGGCCTTTGTGAAAACCCTAACAATAAAAGGAAAAGAGGACCATGGAGCAGGGAGAGACATCAGAGGAGGCTAAAAATTTTTTGAGAGGAGGCATTCTAAAACGTGAAGAGAAAAAGAGAAAATAGAGAGAAAGAAAGATTAGTGGAAAGAAGGAAGAACAAGAGGCAAGCAAAAATTTTCAAGAACATCAAGTAAGCTTCATCATACATTTTACACATTTTTCTTCTTCATACATATTTATATTTTGAATAAACATTTCCTATATCAAATCAATCTCAAATGATAAAAAAATATTTTAAACCACCATTTCAAATATCCATGTCTCACCACCTCTCCACCCATTCCTCCATCTATCATTATCCACAAACACAAAACTCACCATAAAAAAAAACTCTTTCCCTACCTTGTCTCATTCCTCTTCCTTTTGCTCTCAATAACCTTCACCACTCAAAACTATGGCTTCCATTAACCTCACCTCCACCCTTTCATAACCTTTTTTTTGTTTTTCTTGGAGAAAAGCACACCCCTAACCCTAAAGTCCTTCCCTCTCAAATCTGAAAATTTAAAATTTGAGACCATTTTATCCTTTTTTTATTTTTTTTATTATTTTTTTGTCCGAATTTTTTTATTTATTTTATTTTTATCATTATTTAGTTCAACATATAATTTATTCTTTTAGTTTTATTTATTTATTCGTCATCATTATTATTTGTTATTATGATAATTATTAATTTATTTAATGAATGAGTTTTTATTATTTTTATTATTTTTTTATGTTAACTTTGTTTAAATTATTTTATTTTATTTTATTTATTTAAAATCTCTTGATACCGTTTACTTTACAATATCATATCTGAGTTGATTTTTTTAAAATTATTTCTTTTTTTATATTTCATTATTTATATCTTATTTTTTAGGATTGTTATCTTTTATTTTATTTATTGTATATTTGTATCATATTAATGCGATTTAATTTTATATTTATGATTATTTTATTTTATATTGTGAATACTAAATTACTTATTTTTTTATAATTAATTAATAAATAATAATATAATTGTATCAATTTATAATACTAACGTATAGCTTCTCTATCGTCATGTATTATAAATTGATAAAGTCTATGCATACCTACATTACCAAGACTTTATGCAATATTAACTTATCACATATTGTCATTAATTAATTAGTTAATCACTTTAATAATAATGCAAGATGTATTTCTCTTCTAAATACTAATTTACAAATCAATCAACTAATTTAAATCTAAATTATTTTATTAAGAAATAATTTATAATGCTAATGTGTAGCGACTCTACCTTTATGTGTTATAAATTGTCAAAATCTATGTGTACCAACATTACCTTAGGTTTTATATAATATAAATCTATCAAATAAAATTTTTAATGTTTTTTATTAAATGAGTATCTTCTTTAATCAATTCAAATAAAATTATTTTTTTTATTTTCTTAAGTCATGTTTCAAATTTTGATAAATTAAATTACTATAATTTATTCATTTTATAAATTTTTATAATATCGATGTGTAATTTACATTGTCTTCGATAGTCTAATAAATTATAAGAAGTTTATGTATAGCTTACGCTATCTTAAATTTCTTTCAATATTAATCATAATCAAAATTAAAATTCAAATACTCCATTTACGAATAAAATATTTCTTAATGATTTGCAGTATAGTTGTGTGATCTTCCTTCACTTTCTGTATTGTTTTCTCGTAGGGTACATGTATAACTGCATTATCTTGTATCCTAAACATTATAATTTTTACGAAGAATGATTTTAATTCTAAAATAAATTTTTCTTTTACTAAACTTAATCATAATCAACTAATTTCATAATTTTTAGATAGAACTACGTGGCTTTGAGTTTTCCATTGCATCCGGGGATACGTAGGAGCGGGAACCGTACCCGTCAAGTCAAAATAATTTTTAAAATAACCCGAATAATATTTCTTCTTCTAAAATAAAATAATTAATGTTTAGGGGTTAAATAAATATTTTTCAAAATTAGAATAATTTTGTACAATTAATTTTAGGTAACCGTTTTTTAAACGGACGTTGTAGGGTGCTAATACCTTCCCTACACGTAAATGACTCCCGAACTCATTTTTTGGTTTCAAAGATCGTATTATATTTAAGTTTTTCCAAGGTTTTTCTTAAAAATAAACTTTGGTGGCGACTCCTCTGATATTTTGGAACGAGTTTGTCATCCGTCGTACCGTTGCGATCGCCCGGTTGCGACAGATGGCGACTCCACTGGGGAAATCTTTTAGAGAGTCAAGCCTTTGATAATTGATCGTGCGAATTTGTCTTATTTTGTTTCTATTTGTTTAATCCCTTTCTTTTTTATTTATTTGAGTCAATTGTAGTGTTTCTTTTATTCGTGCATGTATTTCGTGTATGAATTGCGTAATCTCATTGTATGCTCATATTGATATTGTTATTAATCCTAGGGTAGATGACTATTGATAATTTGTATATTCTTGTGTTGTTTAATTTTTGCAACTTTTTATTTTTGTTGAGTTGATAAGGTTTGTATGTTCCCTCACACACTACCACTTACACATTTATCACACACTTTGAGCGGGGCCCTATACCCGGGTCTGAGTATGCTTAGGATTAGAGGGGTTATGTAGCGGTGTCATTTTGGATGCACGTCCTATTTGGCTATCGTGAAAACCCTAGCTAGAGTTTGACCTTTTCTTGATGTCCCGCATCTAGTAGACTCCCTACTGTTGTGGTCAACATCAAGGATTGGATCTTAGCTCTAGTGACCTTTTAGGATTACAAGCCACCTTTTGTGAGTTTTTACACGTAAAAGAAAGTTGTAGATCTTTAAGTTAGACCCTTTAGGTGACCTGAAATAGGACACAAAAGGGGGTATTCTTTCCTTATTTATTCTTTTAGAAATTATGTGAATTATTAGTGCCTTAAAGTTTTTAAATAAAAAAGGAGAAGATTTTTTTTGGAATAATATAAGGACTAGTAATTCACATGATTCTCTTAATTAATTTTTTCTTACATCATCATCATTTCATTTATCATTACATATCATTTATTTGAATATCATGCTTATTGCCATCCTTGTGACACTTGTAATAAATTTAAAATCAGTTTTGAAATAAGGTTAAGGATGACAATTTGCATAATTTCTTACATAATTGCATTGTCATGTGAAGCATTACCCTTATAAGTATCAATTCAGATTTATCAAGAGAAAAAACTAAAAAAAAAGGGGTGGTGATTCATATTGTTCTCGCATTATCATAGTCATCACATATTTGTTTCATTAATAAAAATCCTAGTAGATTATTGATTTATTTAGGATTAATGTTGATTCTTATATGGACATTTATCTGTTTAGAATCAATATTAATCCTTATGACTACTAGGATCCTATGTTAATGAAACAAATACAAAATTTGAAATAATTTCTCATCATTTTCTTTTTATTCATAGGTTGAGGATCACAAAGTTTTTGAATATCTAAGAAAAATGAAAATTAATGTGGGATCAAGTAGCAATGAGATGATACACTTGAATTAAGAAAATTTTATATTTTGGTGATGATCCCACATTAATTCTTGTTTAAAAGAAAAACTTAAAGATGTTCAACAACTGTGATGATTCTTCAAGTTTTCAATTTTCTCTTTAAACATGTTCTTCATTGTGTTAACTTCTTTTTTACTGCATCATTTTTTTATTGCATCACTCACAAACTATTTCAAAAAATTAAACAAATATAACGGGGAAACGTTTTCTAAAGCATCCTTATAGAACTCGCGCTCAAGTAAGGATCATGGATGAGTTAGAAGAGCACAATGAAGAACTGAAGAACGATGTTAATCAGTTGAAAGAACAAATGGCACAAATCCTAGAGGCACTGAAGTCTTTAGAGAGAAGAACCACAGAGGGGACCCCTATTCAAGCACCTCCAGCACAACCCACGCCTACCTATCCACCAGGTTTCACCCCTACACAAGGACCGTCCCAAAGTTTTCCTCCTCATGAAACAATGGTGCCTTTGACCTTACATGTAGAAAGGTCTCCACAACAAGCTTTCAATCAACAAGATGTCCAATTTCCCCCATATGGCCTTCCCCAAGGTTATACGCCACCAATAGCTGAGAACCCACAAAACACTGGCCAGCCATTAAATCAACCCAATCCTGCACAACCTTCAGATCCACAAATCCAACCAACCCAAACATCCATCCCATCATATGCTTACCCTCAAAATACCCATCCCCAAGAAGCTCATATACCCCACATTATACCTACCCCAAACCAACCGATCCACCACCAACCACAAATCACTAATCCTAGCCTTAATGGAAACCCAGCCATATCACCATTCCATTCCCATAAGACCTTAGAAGAACCCCAGCCCAATTACTCAGAGAAGCACTTCCAATCCAGAGAAAAATTACAAATATTGGAAGAAAGATTGAGAGCTATCGAGGGGAGCAGCTATGGCATTGGGGAAGCTGCAGATTTTTGTTTAGTCCTAGATGTGATAGTTCCTCCAAAATTCAAAGTGCCTGATTTTGATAAGTACAAAGGAACAACATGCCCAAAGAGTCATCTGATCATGTACTGTAGAAAGATGGCATCACATGCCCATGATGATAAGCTGCTAATTCATTTTTTTCAAGACAGTTTAATTGGAGGAGCTTTGAGTTGGTATATGCATCTTGAGCGTACTCGTATTCGTAGTTGGAAAGACTTGGCTGATGCTTTCCTAAAGCAATATAAGTACAACATTGATATGGCTCCTGATAGATTACAACTGCAGAATATGTTAAAGAAGGAGGATGAGACTTTTAAAGAATATGCCCAGAGATGGAGAGAAGTTGCAGCTCAAGTGGAGCCCCCTTTGTCTGAAAAATAAATGGTGGCTATGTTTATTGATACTGTTCAATCACCTTTCTATGATAGAATGATTGGAAGTGTTTTGTCAAACTTCTCTGATATTGTGATTATCGGAGAAAGAGTGGAAGGAGGAATGAGGAGTGGTAAGATATTTCATAATTCGGGCGGACCCTCCAGTTTGAAGAAATTTACAAATGGTCCAGGAAGAAAGAAGGAGGGAGAGACTAATGCTATAGCCTTTCACCCAAGAGAAGTTCCTTTCATCAGACCTAACCCTGCACCTTTTCAATTCCAACCCACATTTCCTGTCCCTCAAATGTCTTACCCATATGTCAATGCTGTTTCACAGAATCCAAGTCTCCAATCTTATCAGCCGCGACCCTACCAACCTGCTCCGCCTACTTTTCCCATAGCACCACCCATGAGACCACCCCAGCATTGGAACCAAAACCCAAATCCCAACCAAATAAGACCCCAAAACAATCAGGAAAGGAAGCAAGTTCAATTCGACCCAATCCCCATGTCCTACACTGAGTTACTACCTCGCCTATTCCAAAGTTCATTAGTTGTACCCTGCCCAATGAAACCTGTAGAACCACCCTATCCAAGAGGGTATGACCCAAACGCTAAGTACGAGTATCATGCTGGTGGCATTGGTCATTCAACAGAGAATTGTAGGGCATTAAAGTTCAAAGTGCAAGACTTAATTAATGCCAAATGGCTAAATTTCAAGGAGGATAATCCTAACATTAGGAGTAATCCCCTACCCAAGCACGGAGGATCATCGGTAAATGCCGTCGAGGAAGAGTCTACATATGTTTTAAAGAGGAAAGTTGAAAAGGTTACCACTCCTCTTAAGATTATTTTTGCTGAGCTGTGCAAGATTGACTTGATCAAGGGTTTTGTACATGAAGGAAATATATGTGATTTGCACCCTGATGCAGACCACTCCATTGAAGATTGTGAAGAATTCAAGCATGTTCTACAAACCTTGATGGACAAGCATCTGGTCCAAATTGGACACCCTAAAGAGAAAAATGAAGTTTTGACTGTCGATGGGCAATCCTCAGCTTTCTCGAAACCTTTGGTCATTCATTACACCAAATGTATGAATACCCCAACTACCAACGGACCTAGACCCATCACTATACAAGTACCGGCTCCATTCACTTACAAGGACAACAAAGCAGTACCATGGAAGTATGATGCAGGGGTTTACGTTGGCAATTTTAAGGAAAACCAAACACAAGGTGTCAATTCTGATACTGTCGTCGTCTCAAACATTGCTGGTGTTGGTGGGATGACCCGTAGCGGTCGTATTTACACACCTGAGGATCTGAGAAAGAAGCGAACAAAAGAGATAGAGAGATCCTCAAAAGGGAAAGCCAAAGTGGGCGAGTTTGAAGACGTTGACGAAGAGAAAATGCCTGAAATAAAGAAAACGGTGTCAAATGAAGAAGCTTGTGAGTTTTTGAAATTTATTCGGCAAAGTGAATATCAAGTTGTGGAACAATTAAACAGAACTCCAGCACGGATATCTCTTTTATCGCTGCTGTTGAACTCTGAGCCACATAGGAGGACTCTTTTGAAAGTGTTGAATGAGGCTCATGTCAGCCATGATATCACTACCGACAAGTTTGGAGGCATTGTTTGTAATATTGTTTCAAACAATTATCTCACCTTCGCTGATGATGAAGTACCTGCCGAAGGAATGGGGCACAATAAAGCACTGCATATTTCTGTGAAATGTCGAGATCACATTATTGCTAGAGTGCTTATTGACAATGGGTCTTCTCTGAATGTGATGCCAAAAGCAACATTGTCAAAATTACCTTATGATGGGTAGCATATGAAACCCAGTGCCATGATAGTAAGAGCTTTTGATGGAATAAGAAGAGAGGTCATTGGAGAAATTGAAATCCCAATCCAAATCGGTCCTTGCACTTTTCAGATTTTGTTTCAAGTAATGGACATCGCGCCAGCTTACAGCTGTCTTTTGGGGAGGCCTTGGATTCATTCTGCAGGAGTTGTACCATCCACATTGCATCAAAAACTGAAGTTTATCATTGATAATAAGTTGGTGATTGTCTCTGGTGAAGAAGATGTGTTGGTGAGTAAGCCTTCGTCCACTCCTTATATTGAAGCTGCTGAAGAAGCTCTAGAGACCTCTTTTCAGGCTTTAGAGATTGCAAATGCTACTTATGTTGGAGAGGGAGCTCTAATCTTAAAGCCTCGATTGTCTAATACATCCATAATGACTGCTAAGGTCATGCTCGATGGAGGTTGTCAGTATGGATACATGTTAGGGCAAGTCATATCGAAAGCAACAAACTGGTTACAGCTCCATGAGAATAAGGATAGATTTGGGTTGGGATACATGCCCACTAAAGCTGATAAGAGAAGAGTCATGGAGGAAAAGAAAGAAAGAAGATTAGCCAGGTTGGAAGGTAGAGAGCCTAAGACTGAAGTGGTCCCCATTTGTGATCTTCTGAAAAGCTTCTATAGTGCTGGATTTGAGTTTCAAGACTCAGTGGCTGCTGCTGCTGATGTGGATACACCTGAAGAAGAGGTTGTGGACCTAGTCCTTACTTGCCTGCCAAACACAGAAGTTGGCAATTGGGAGATCATTGAGTTACCTGTGATTTTTAATAGCTATTCAAAGTAATCCTTGAAGTTAATCCTATTGTTTGGTTTCAAAGCTTTAGGATATCATTACTTTTTGAAAACGCTGATATATGATTTCTTTTTGTAAATTAGGACACATGTTTCCTTTTAAGTATATTTAAATGAAATGCGATTTGAATTCTCAGTAATCTTTCATGTCTTTTTCTTTATCAGTTGAATCTTGTCGTTTATTTTCTTTTTGTCTCAACTCTCACACAATGCAGATTCGAAAGTAACATGTCTGAAAGTAACAGTGCTAATATCTCATCCACTAATTTTGATTGTCCCATTAATCAAGCTGTCGAAGATGATAGTGATGTTGATTTACCCTCAGAATTTCTAAGATTGGTTGATCAAGAAGTGAAAGAGATCCAACCTCATGATGAACCCACTGAGACAATCAATTTAGGGACTGAGGATGATAAGAGAGAAATCAAAATAGGCACCCTCATGAAAAAAACAAGAGCACAACAAGTTGATTAAACTCTTGCATGATTATAATGATGTCTTTGCATGGTCTTATCAAGATATGCCAGGTCTAGATGTTGACATAGTCGAGCATAAATTGCCACTAAAACCAGAGTGTTTCCCAGTTAAGCAGAAATTAAGGAGAATGAAGCCTAAGATGTCATTGAAGATTAGAGAGGAGGTCAAGAAGTAATTTGATGCAGGTTTTCTTGCTGTGGCCAAATACCCTCAATGGGTTGCTAACATTGTGCCAGTTCCCAAGAAAGATGGAAAGGTTCGGATGTGTGTTGACTATCGGGATCTAAATAGAGCCAGCCCTAAAGATGATTTTCCATTGCCTCACATTGATATGCTAGTAGATAATACAACTCAACATTCATTTTTCTCTTTTATGGATGGTTACTCGGGTTATAATCAGATCAAAATGGCTGAAGAGGATATGGAGAAAACCACATTCATTACACCTTGGGGCACCTTTTGCTACAAGGTCATGCCTTTCGGTTTGAAAAATGCCGGGGCAACATATCAAAGGGCGATGGTGACATTATTTCATGATATGATGCATAAGGAGATTAAAGTCTATGTGGATGATATGATTGCCAAATCAAGGACCGAAGAAGACCATGTTAGGAATTTACACAAGTTGTTTGAGCGGTTGAGGAAATTCAAATTACGCTTGAACCCTGCCAAATGTACCTTTGGGGTGAAATCAGGCAAATTGTTGGGATTCATAGTAAGTCAAAAGGGAATAGAGGAGGTTGATCCTGACAAGGCAAAAGCAATCATGGAAATGCCGCCTCCTCACACTGAAAAGAAGGTTCGCGGATTTTTGGGGAGACTGAATTATATTGCTCGATTCATATGCCAACTAACTGCCACTTGTGAACCAATTTTTAAGTTGCTACGGAAAAATCAGCCGATGGAATGGAATGAAGATTGTCAAGAAACTTTTGAGAAGATAAAGCAGTATTTACAAAATCCCCCGATACTAGTGCTGCCAGTGTCAGGGAGGCCGCTCATTATGTATTTGACAGTGTTAGAAGGATCCATGGGATGTGTTTTAGGTCAACATGATGAATCGGGTCGGAAAGAGCACGCCATTTATTACTTGAGCAAAAAATTCACCGATTATGAAGCTAGATACTCTTTGTTAGAGCGAACTTGTTGTGCCTTGGCTTGGGCAGCTCGTAGATTGAGGCAATATATGTTGAGTCACACGACTTGGTTGGTGTCAAAAATGGACCCAATCAAATACATCTTTGAGAAATCAGCCCTTACTGGAAGGATTGCTCGTTGGCAGGTCCTATTGTCAGAATATGATATTTTGTATGCTACTCAAAAGGCAATCAAAGGCAGTGCTCTCGCAGATTTTCTAGCTCATCAACTGGTGAATAATTACCAGTCAATACAGTATGAATTTTCTGATGAAAATATAATGGCGCTGTTTAACGAGAAAGAATCTTCAGTAAAAGACGAATGGGTCATGATGTTTGATGGTGCTTCTAATGCACTCGGACACGGGATTGGTGCTATACTGATTTCCCCAGAGAGGCAATATATCCCAGTCACGGCTAGATTATTATTTGATTGTACGAATAATGTAGCTGAATATGAAGCATGTGCTATGGGAATTCAAGCAGCTATAGAGTCAAAGATTAAAATTCTCGACGTATATGGTGACTCAGTTTTGGTTATTCACCAGCTGAAAGGTGAATGGGAAACCCGAGATGCCAAATTGATCCCTTATCAAACCTATATCAAGGAATTGGTGGGGTATTTCGACGAAATTACTTTCCAGCATATTCCTCGTGAGAAGAATCAATTAGCCGATGCTTTAGCCACTTTGTCATCAATGTTTGTAGTAAGTCAAAAGGAAGATATGCCATTCATAAAGATGCAACAGCTTGATCATCCTGCCTATTGTCAAATGGTTGAAGAAGAATCTGATGGTAAACCTTGGTATAATGACATTAAAAATTTCCTCAAACACCAAGAATATCCATTAAATGCTACTGAAAATGACAAAAAGACGTTGAAGAGGTTAGCAATGAGTTTCTTTCTAAACAGAGATGTGCTCTACAAAAGGAATCATGATATGGTTCTGCTTAGATGTGTAGATGCTTCAGAGGCACAAAAGATCATGGAAGAGATTCATGAGGGCTCATTTGGGACTCATGCCAATGGACATGCTATGGCAAAGAAGATTCTACGAGCAGGATATTACTGGTTGACAATGGAGGCCGATTGCTTTCGTTATGTAAAGACATGTCATAAATGTCAGACATATGCTGACAATATTAATGTTCCTCCAACAAATTTGAATGTCTTATCATCGCCCTGGCCTTTTTCAATATGGGGAATTGATGTAATTGGACCCATTGAGCCTAAAGCCTCTAATGGTCACCGCTTCATTTTAGTTGCTATTGACTATTTCACAAAATGGGTTGAGGCTGCCTTGTATGCTAGTGTGACCCGAAATATGGTGGTGAGATTCATTAAAAAGGATTTGATTTGTCGGTATGGCCTCCCAAGCAAGTTGATAACAGACAATGGCACTAATTTGAACAACAAAATGATGAAAGAATTATGTGACAACTTCAAGATTCGACATCATAATTCCTCTCCCTATCGCCCAAAGATGAATGGAGCAGTTGAAGCAGCCAATAAAAATATTAAAAAAATCATCCAAAAGATGGTAGTGACATACAGGGATTGGCATGAAATGCTGCCATTTGCCTTGCATGGATACCGAACTTCGGTTCGTACTTCAACTGGGGCAACTCCATACTCTTTGGTATATGGAATGGAAGCAGTACTTCCTATTGAAGTCGAAATTCCCTCTTTAAGGATAATAATGGAGACCAAATTGGAAGAAGCAGAATGGGTGCAATCTCGTTTTTGATCAATTGAATCTCATTGAAGGAAAACGGTTGAATGCGTTATGTCACGGTCAACTATACCAGAGAAGGATGAAGAAGGCTTTCGATAAAAAGGTTCGCCCGAGAGAATTTAGTGAGGGAGATATGGTACTTAAAAAGATTTTGCCAACGCATAAAGATTATCGTGGCAAGTGGTCCCCGAATTATGAAGGACCATATGTGGTGAAAAAGGCTTTCTCAGGAGGGGCTCTAATCCTCACAAACATGGATGGACAAGATCTTCCAAACCCCATCAATTCTGATGCTGTAAAAAAATACTATGCTTAAAATATATATATATATATATAATAATTAAAAAAGAGGGAAAAAGAAAAAGAAAAAAAAAAAGAAAAGAGCTCGCTAGGTTGAAAACCCGAAAGGGCGACCTAGGCAAAAGTTAGAGCGACCTGGTGAGCTGAAAACTCGAAAGAGCGGCTCAGGCAAAAGTTAAGGTCAAATAAATACTACACTGAACTGAAAACCTAAAAGGGCGGTTCAGAGGGGCACTAACTTCAGTGGCAAGAAAGGGCTTCAAATCGAGAAATATGATCGACTGGAATACTAAGCTGGGGCAAATTTTGAGAGGTTAAAGTTGAGTCAAACGAAAGATGGATTCAAAATACCTTACTGGGGTAATTTCATTTTGGCAGTTTTGTTAATGGATGATCAATTTATATGAGAGATTAGCACTGTTCATCTGGAAGACGTCACTTAATCGGCATAATATTTCACTATTTTCATAGTCATTTCGATCCTTTGATGTATTTTTTCGTTACTCATGTCATAAGTCTTCTTTGTAAATTCACCATTTCTTTATTACAGTCATTCCTATGTTCCAAAAATATTTATCTTTGTCTTTAGTCACCTTCCATTCAGCTTATATACACCACTTTGTTTACTCAACTTCTTCAATAGAATTTTTATTGTCATTCCAATAATTATATACTAAAAGGAAACATGCAAATTGTTAAAAGGGTAATAAGAAAATATGATTACAGTTGGAAGCTTAAAAATTCACACAGTAAGTTCGATGAATCTCCTGATAAGTTTAGCATGACAGAAGAAGTTGACTCCTCTTGACGATGCAAAAATAGATGGCAGTCCAATTTGATTGATGTCTTACCTAGCTCAAATTTCATGAAAGAATTGATCCTGACTAAAGAAGTTACTCATTCATGAACCTTGATGTGCATGTTTCGATAAGGTTGGAAGAATTATCATCCCCGAAAAAAATAATAAAAAAATAATAAAATAAAATAAAATGGACAAAGCTTGTTTTGATTTAATAAGTCTTATTATTGCATTGGACCTCATTATTCAATAAATTTCATTCCAAGTGTTAACATTCATCCAGTTTATGCAATCGCATCATTACATTAGCATGCATTTGTTTTTATCTATTATCACCTTGTGAAGTTTAATTTAAATTCATTATCTGCTTTACAATCTTTATGTGCAGTCCAAGACTATGATCTAACTGAGTTCTTTACTTTTCATCAAAATTCAGAAGTTGATTGATGTCTTTATTTTTCTGTCTTACTCTTACTATTAAAGTTCAGAGGATGACTATCCTTTTATTTTCTTTTGCAATCCAGAACATGATCAACCTTTTATTTTTCTGTCTTTGTTTTTACCTTTCTTGTCCTGGTCCCTTTATGTTTTTATCGAAGCCTAAAACTTGACAGCATCTTTCGCATTCTCTCAAAGCCCAGAACCTGACTGGCACATTTTACTTTTCTGTCAAAGCCCAGAACCTGACTGGCATTTTTCGCTTTTCTGTCAACGCCCAGAACCTGACTGGCACATTTTTCACTTTTCTGTCAACACCCAGAACCTGACTGGCACATTTTACTTTTCTGTCAAAGCCTAGAACCTGCCTGGTACATTTCACTCTTCTGTCAAAGCCCAGAACCTGTCTGGCACATTTCACTTTTCTGTTAAAGTCTCAGAACTTGACTGACACCTTTCACTTTTCTATCAAAGTCCAGAACCTAAATGACACATTTTACTTTTCTCTCAAAAAACTCAGCATCTAACTAGCACATTTCACTTCTTTGTCAAAACCTCAGAACCTGACTGGTTCCTTTTACTTTATTGTCAAAAGTTTAGAACTTGATTTACTTTACGTGCAACTTTTATTTTTGGCTAAAGTCCATTATCTGCCGGGCAATCTTAGTTTTTAGTCAAAGCATAATGTTGTCTCATAATTCTTGTTATTATTTGTTAAGCACAAACCATCAAAAATTATGGTTTCTCTAATAGCTTCTGATGTTGACTCTTTTTTTATGTATCTTATCATTTTTAAACCAAAATTAGTTCACTTCTTTACTCAATTTTTATCACTTTAATATGAAACTTGTTCATACATATTTTTTGATAAAAACTGAGTAAAGAGGGGCAACTGTGAACACTAAAATTTTGATTTAATTTTTTTAAAAAAAATAAAAATAAAAGTGAAAGAATAAAAAAAAAATCTGAATTTTAATATTACAAAAGAAGAATGGAATCAAAAGGTTTAAAAAAAAAACAAAAACAAAAATTTGTCTTAATAAAATAGGAAAATTTCAGAATTAATTTTTAAAAGGAAAATAGAATATGACAAATAATCAAATTCTTGAACCAATGTTACTTTATACATAAAAAAGGAAAAATTCAGAATTTTGGGCCTTTTGTGAAAACCCTAACAATAAAAGGAAAAGAGGACCATGGAGTAGGGAGAGACATCAGAGGAGGCTAAAAAATTTTTGAGAGGAGGCATTCTAAAACGTGGAGAGAAAAAGAGAAAATAGAGAGAAAGAAAGGTTAGTGGAAAGGAGGAAGAACAAGAGGCAAGCAAAAATTTTCAAGAACATCAAGTAAGCTTCATCATACATTTTACACATTTTTCTTCTTCATACATATTTATATTTTGAATAAACATTTCCTATATCAAATCAATCTCAAATGATAAAAAAATATTTTAAACCACCATTTCAAATATCCATGTCTCACCACCTCTCCACCCATTCCTCCATCTATCATCATCCACAAACACAAAACTCACCATAAAAAAAAAACTCTTTCCCTACCTTGTCTCATTCCTCTTCCTTTTGCTCTCAATAACCTTCACCACTCAAAACCATGGCCTCCATTAACCTCACCTCCACCCTTTCATAACCTTTTTTTTGTTTTTCTTGGAGAAAAGTACACCCCTAACCCTTAAGTCCTTCCCTCTCAAATCTGAAAATTTAAAATTTGAGACCATTTTATCCTTTTTTTATTTTTTTATTATTTTTTTGTCCGAATTTTTTTATTTATTTTATTTTTATCATTATTTAGTTCAACATATAATTTATTGTTTTAGTTTTATTTATTTATTCATCATTATTATTTGTTATTATGATAATTATTAATTTATTTAATGAATGAGTTTTTATTATTTATTTTATTTTTTTTATGTTAACTTTGTTTAAATTATTTTATTTTATTTTATTTATTTAAAATCTCTTGATACCGTTTACTTTACAATATCATAACTGAGTTGATTTTTTTTAAATTATTTCCTTTTTTATATTTCATTATTTATATCTTATTTTTTAGGATTGTTATCTTTTATTTTATTTATTGTATATTTGTATCATATTAATGCGATTTAATTTTATATTTATGATTATTTTATTTTATATTGTGAATACTAAATTACTTATTTTTTATAATTAATTAATAAATAATAATATAATTGTATCAATTTATAATACTAACGTATAGCTTCTCTATCGTCATGTATTATAAATTGATAAAGTCTATGTATACCTACGTTACCAAGATTTATGCAATATTAACTTATCACATATTGTCATTAATTAATTAGTTAATCACTTTAATAATAAAGCAAGATGTATTTCTCTTCTAAATACTAACTTACAAATCAATCAACTAATTTAAATCTAAATTATTTTGTTAAGAAATAATTTATAATGCTAATGTGTAGCGACTCTACCTTTATGCGTTATAAATTGTCAAAATCTATGTGTACCAACGTTACCTTAGGTTTTATATAATATAAATCTATCAAATAAAATTTTTAATGTTTTTATTAAATGAGTATCTTCTTTAATCAATTCAAATAAAATTATTTTTTATTAAAATAGAATTAATTTCATATTTTAACTGCAGTATCTTGTATCCTAAACATTATAATTTTTACGAAAAATGATTTTAATTCTAAAATAAATTTTTCTTTTACTAAACTTAATCATAATCAACTAATTTCATAATTTTTAGATAGAACTACGTGGCTTTGAGTTCCCCATTGCATCCGGGGATACGTAGGAACGGGAACCGTACCCATCAAGTCAAAATAATTTTTAAAATAACCCGAATAACATTTCAATAAATAATATTTCTTCTTCTAAAATAAAATAATTAATGTTTAGGGGTTAAATAAATATTTTTCAAAATTAGAATAATTTTGTACAATTAATTTTAGGTAACCGTTTTTTAAACGGACGTTGTAGGGTGCTAATACCTTCCCTACACGTAAATGACTCCCGAACTCATTTTTTGGTTTCAAAGATCGTATTATATTTAATTTTTTCCAAGGTTTTTCTTAAAAATAAACTTTGGTGGCGACTCCTCTGATATTTTGGAACGAGTTTGTCATCCGTCGTACCGTTGCGATCGCCCGGTTGCGACACTAAATTACTTATTTTTTTGTATAATTAATTAATAAATAATAATATAATTATATCAATTTATAATACTAACGTATAGCTTCTCTATCGTCATGTATTATAAATTGATAAAGTCTATGTGTACCTACGTTACCAAGACTTTATGCAATATTAATTTATCACATATTGTCATTAATTAATTAGTTAACTACTTTAATAATAATGCAAGATGTATTTCTCTTCTAAATACTAACTTACAAATCAATCAACTAATTTAAATCTAAATTGTTTTATTAAGAAATAATTTATAATGCTAATGTGTAGCGACTCTATCTTTATGCGTTATAAATTGTCAAAATCTATGTGTACCAACGTTACCTTAGGTTTTATATAATATAAATCTATCAAATAAAATTTTTAATGTTTTTATTAAATGAGTATCTTCTTTAATCAATTCAAATAAAATTATTTTTTATTAAAATAGAATTAATTTCATATTTTAACTGCAGTATCTTGTATCCTAAACATTATAATTTTTACGAAAAATGATTTTAATTCTAAAATAAATTTTTCTTTTACTAAACTTAATCATAATCAACTAATTTCATAATTTTTAGATAGAACTACGTGGCTTTGAGTTCCCCATTGCATCCGGGGATACGTAGGAACGGGAACCGTACCCATCAAGTCAAAATAATTTTTAAAATAACCCGAATAACATTTCAATAAATAATATTTCTTCTTCTAAAATAAAATAATTAATGTTTAGGGGTTAAATAAATATTTTTCAAAATTAGAATAATTTTGTACAATTAATTTTAGGTAACCGTTTTTTAAACGGACGTTGTAGGGTGCTAATACCTTCCCTACACGTAAATGACTCCCGAACTCATTTTTTGGTTTCAAAGATCGTATTATATTTAATTTTTTCCAAGGTTTTTCTTAAAAATAAACTTTGGTGGCGACTCCTCTGATATTTTGGAACGAGTTTGTCATCCGTCGTACCGTTGCGATCGCCCGGTTGCGACACTAAATTACTTATTTTTTTGTATAATTAATTAATAAATAATAATATAATTATATCAATTTATAATACTAACGTATAGCTTCTCTATCGTCATGTATTATAAATTGATAAAGTCTATGTGTACCTACGTTACCAAGACTTTATGCAATATTAATTTATCACATATTGTCATTAATTAATTAGTTAACTACTTTAATAATAATGCAAGATGTATTTCTCTTCTAAATACTAACTTACAAATCAATCAACTAATTTAAATCTAAATTGTTTTATTAAGAAATAATTTATAATGCTAATGTGTAGCGACTCTATCTTTATGCGTTATAAATTGTCAAAATCTATGTGTACCAACGTTACCTTAGGTTTTATATAATATAAATCTATCAAATAAAATTTTTAATGTTTTTATTAAATGAGTATCTTCTTTAATCAATTCAAATAAAATTATTTTTTATTAAAATAGAATTAATTTCATATTTTAACTGCAGTATCTTGTATCCTAAACATTATAATTTTTACGAAAAATGATTTTAATTCTAAAATAAATTTTTCTTTTACTAAACTTAATCATAATCAACTAATTTCATAATTTTTAGATAGAACTACGTGGCTTTGAGTTCCCCATTGCATCCGGGGATACGTAGGAACGGGAACCGTACCCATCAAGTCAAAATAATTTTTAAAATAACCCGAATAACATTTCAATAAATAATATTTCTTCTTCTAAAATAAAATAATTAATGTTTAGGGGTTAAATAAATATTTTTCAAAATTAGAATAATTTTGTACAATTAATTTTAGGTAACCGTTTTTTAAACGGACGTTGTAGGGTGCTAATACCTTCCCTACACGTAAATGACTCCCGAACTCATTTTTTGGTTTCAAAGATCGTATTATATTTAATTTTTTCCAAGGTTTTTCTTAAAAATAAACTTTGGTGGCGACTCCTCTGATATTTTGGAACGAGTTTGTCATCCGTCGTACCGTTGCGATCGCCCGGTTGCGACACTAAATTACTTATTTTTTTGTATAATTAATTAATAAATAATAATATAATTATATCAATTTATAATACTAACGTATAGCTTCTCTATCGTCATGTATTATAAATTGATAAAGTCTATGTGTACCTACGTTACCAAGACTTTATGCAATATTAATTTATCACATATTGTCATTAATTAATTAGTTAACTACTTTAATAATAATGCAAGATGTATTTCTCTTCTAAATACTAACTTACAAATCAATCAACTAATTTAAATCTAAATTGTTTTATTAAGAAATAATTTATAATGCTAATGTGTAGCGACTCTATCTTTATGCGTTATAAATTGTCAAAATCTATGTGTACCAACGTTACCTTAGGTTTTATATAATATAAATCTATCAAATAAAATTTTTAATGTTTTTATTAAATGAGTATCTTCTTTAATCAATTCAAATAAAATTATTTTTTATTAAAATAGAATTAATTTCATATTTTAAATTTTCTTAAGTCATATTTCAAATTTTGATAAATTAAATTACTATAATTTCTTCATTTTATAAATTTTTATAATATCGATGTGTAATTTACATTGCCTTCGATAGTCTAATAAATTATAAGAGGTTTATGTATAGTAAGCGCTATCTTAAATTTCTTTCAATATTTATCATAATCAAAATTAAAATTCAAATACTCCATTTACGAATAAAATATTTTTTAACGATTTGCAGTATAGTTGTATGATCTCCCTTCACTTTCTGTATTGTTTTCTCGTAGGGTACATGTATAACTGCATTATCTTGTATCCTAAACATTATAATTTTATGAAAATGATTTTAATTTTAAAATAAAATTTTCTTTTACTAAACTTAATTATAATCAACTAATTTCATAATTTTTAAATAGAACTACGTAGCTTTGAGTTCCCCATTGCACCCGGGGATACATAGGAGCGGGAATCGAACCCGTCAAGTCAAAATAATTTTTAAAATAACCCAAATAATATTTCAATAAATAATATTTCTTCTTCTAAAATAAAATAATTAATGTTTAGGGGTTAAATAAATGTTTCTTTCAAAATTAGAATGAATTTGCACAATTAATTTTAGGTAACCGTTTTTAAATGGACGTTGTAGGGTGCTAATACCTTCCCTACACATAAATGACTCCTGAACTCATTTTTTGTTTCAAAGATCATATTATATTTAAGTTTTTCCAAGGTTTTTCTTAAAATAAACTTTGGTGGCGACTCCTCTGATATATTTGAAAAAGTTTTTTGCCATACCGTTGCGATCGCCCGATTGCGACACTCACTGTTATCACAGAAACTATAACAGATTCGTGGGAATTGGTACATAAACTTTTTGACTCTTTTTACATATTGTAGTTAATTATTTTCTTTGATTACTATAGAAATGAATTCTTTTTTATTTATTTCTAACTATTATGTACATGAATTATTTAGTTATTAGTTGAAGATCAAATTTTTGACATTAGAAGACGTTGCACAAAGTTTGTTTTAGAATTAAATAACACGTAGATTTTTATATCATTTTTCCACTTAGTAGTTAAAACAAGTCTTGTTACCAATAATTGGAATTTTGGTTACCATCAATTATATAAAAGTTGTGTACAAATTGGGACTTCGTATAGTAATGTTTATTATTGTATTGTCGATTATGTTTGCTCACATTCTACCAAACAAGGCGCATGATTGTAAATAAATAATGGTACAAAAGCCCAATAATTAATTATCACATTGAAATAATAATTGAAATTGTTCATTGTTAATGTCATAATTTTATAATCATAAGTATCAATTATACAACAAATTTTTCCACATTCTTACATATTAAATACTTTTAAAGTAACCTAACATTTTGTCTAAATATTTTACACGTCTAAAAGTCATTACGAGCGGAATGGAGGCAAACGGGTCATACGACTAATACATACACTATTATACCATTTATGAAGGTAGATAATTATATCATTCAAATGAATAGTTTGTCTCATGTCAAATTACCTCAATTTGTGACTATAATGCAAATGATAAACAGTCTTTATTTTGTTCACGTGCAGTTAATATATGTTAATGTATCCTATACAAATTGATACTTGTTCTGCAACACACTTCCATTTGTATGTACTGAACAATACATATTTTTCCAATGACAGTTAAAATGCAGTGTAAAAAATAAACACATGTACATTAAAATTAAAAGTACAAGTCTCATACGTTACACGTTATATAAGAAACCATCCATCTAGATAAGTCAATACTTTAATCAGTACTCTGTCAACGTACTTCAAATATTGAACATTGAAGGTTTGTTCCTTTTTGTCTATATTAATACCATAAATCATTAATAGTAATAACTATTAGAATTGCGCTTTAATAATAAAAACATGTAAACTGGAAGTGAGAAATCGTTTGACAAGCGTGACTAACCCATTGTTAACAACTTGCAAAGCAGCACTTGATGAATTAAAAAAAAAGTAATTGTTCATGTACAAAAAACCATTCAAGAACAAAAAATAAAACCATAAAACATTCCTCTAAACGTTCCTCTTTAGTACCACAACGACATCATGCACGATGAATACGCACTTGGAGTTCATCTTGGACTCCATACTGTCAAAATGATATTTCATCTCCAATTTTTAAATTCATTGATTTGCACAAATTATACCAGCCTACACCCAAATACCTTTTGCTTGGTGTCTTCCCAAAACATATCTCACAAGATCTGACCATACCATCCTCAGTTCTCAAAATTATGTATGTTTGTTGTGGGTGCATCACTTGACGAATATAATTAACAGGAAGAGGCTGCGATTTATTTTAACACCAAATCATTGTCAGTTTAAAAAATACATACAATAATAATAATAATCAGTCGATGGCAAAACTTATTTAATCATTTAATCAATATATGTAAACAAAATCTGATTTTAAAGGAGGCGTGCCAGAACATTTCTGCCATAAGCAAAAGAATTGGAAACTTTTCGTTTCCAAAACTGCACATAGGAAACTTCAACCGAAACACTAGCGACAGACTGGACATTGTGATTCTTGTTATATTCAATTTCAACGTCTTTAGCATTGGTGATTATTATATGAAAAAGTTTATCACCAACGTAATTACAAGTCACAAAAAACACTCCATCAAGGTCATACATTTGCACTATCGACCTTCTTGCATTTTTTCAAAAAACCTATTTTGCGTTTTTCATAGACTGTGGCATTGATTATGTTCCCCAATGGATCTTTAAGCTTTATCTCCTTGTCCACCAATTCATTACGCCATTTCTTATAAAAATCACCATTTATAATTATATCATCCTACAAAGAAAAAGAAATTTTTGCGTTTGAAATAATGAATTATGGTTTTTTAAACTATCAAATATATAAACCGAATACTCTGTCATTTCATCTACTGAATAATGGATTTAAAAAATAAAAATCAACAATTTGAACCATTTAAAAAACCTCAAACATAAATAATTTGTATAAATGTGTACTATCTTACGTTCTTCATAAAAGGATTGTTGTAATTATATAACACAAAATACCCAAAATGAATCAACTTATGCTTACCCGGTAAGGTTTTAGTTTATACCGGAATGAATTGTTGTCAAGATCGGTTCCTTCTTGTATGTACACCCAATATTGCAGTGTTGTCATTCCTAATACTTGATTGCTACAACGAAAATTGTTCCAAATAGGTATTTGTGGTAAATTTTGTTTCACACTCTTAATCAACGCTTCATATATTGTTAAGTTTTGGTTCTTTGAAAATATTATAGGTTGCAAACTTAATGGAACGTGTGTGACTTAATGCACTTCACCTAACTCCTAATATAATATAATTATTTTACATGCTGAAAAGACCCTTCTGATGCACTTAGGTATAAATGTGGACTTTACAGTTTCCACAGTATTGACGCAGAGTTGGTACTTTTTTCACTTATTTGTATATGAGGCACAAAGATTTTTACTCTGCAATCATCATGACTCGTCAAATCAGGCACACACGTGATTGGCTTTACGCATTCCAAACAATGTCATGTCAGCCCATTGAGGCACCTTATTAAAGGCAAGTTAAAATTTATGTGTTACATCTTCTCCAACTATTATATAGACATCACAATTTAATATTTTTATTTATGTTTTTAAAATTAACATCACAATTTATTGGAAATTGTTCCTCATTTAATAATAATATAAACACAAATAATTTAATAAAATGTACATCAGCTTTTGTAATGCCATAATCGTTGGTGACTTCAATAATCTTAAATGGTAATATGGCTTAATTGTCCAACAATAATCGTTGGTATCTAAATATTAAGATTAACAATACATTTACATATGTACCTTATAAGTACTTCAAAATAATGTCAAGTATAATTTGGTATTATTATTATGTTAATTATTATGCCAATGTATTATTATTAGGGTATAACATTTTTCACTGTAATTAAAATACCAATTTGGAGGGTTTTTTAGTCGACAACAATAATTTTCTTCACGTCTTAATTATCAAATGAATGAAACTAAATAAAAAATTATTATAAACAAATATATTTTTTTTTTACTGATAGTTTCAAAATAACGAAGCGGTCGTTTTATGAACATTAACATCAGACCTGTCCTTTATCTGATGTTAATACGCACACGATGTTAAAATAAAATGACACTTCATCTGCATTGGCTGCTTAGATGTCCACCCATATGCACCGATGTGTTATAGAATCGTCAAACACATGCCCTGGTCTGTTGACCGGTAATGTCTACGACCTCATACACAAAAGGTATAATTTAATATTATTTATATCTGATTCATTTTATATAAATAATAAATCAATAATAGTACAATGAACTACAGATTGATTTTCATACATTCTACAAAATGTCAACTTTATATAAATATATATATATATATATAATAAATTTATCATTCATCGTCATGGAAGATTTTGTCATTCTCATACGAAAACAAAAATCCTTGTTATATATTAAATGTACGTGTTTGAAAATCATGTATAAAATTGTACATCAATATGTTTAGATTGATGTTCAAATACTGATGCGTCGACAAATATAACTTAATTATATAAAGCAATGTAAAAACGATTAGGTGTAATTGTTGAAAGTTCACAAAAATAAACAAAAAATTATTTACAATCACAAATAACCCATTCTTAAAATATAAGTTCAGAAATTGAAAATTTTATATACTGCTGTTGCAACATTCAATTAGTGAAAAATCGATTATGATCTGCAACTTTCAAATATATCAAAATCGGTTATGATTTACAACCGACGTCAAAGGGGTCCGCTTTCAAACTTTTCAAAACCGTTTATGACCTGCAACCCATGTATTTGTTGTAATTACTATCTTATTCCATTTGATGAGTTCTTTACCTTTGTATAGCTGTTTAAAGTTGTCAAAGACTAAATAAAAGTTACAAAAAATACAATCATAGAAGTGAAATACAACTTTGCTTTTTTCTATAACTTTTAACAGTTTAAAATTAAGATAGTATTGTTCCATTAAAGTCCGGAGTGATTCAGACTGAAATCGAAAGCAAACAATAAAATAAACATTATCTGTTTGATCTTTTTGCTTTAAAAGTTTAGAATTTCAAACCTGTATAGGAGTCAAACCACAAGGATCCGGATAAGATATGAACCATTCCATTTACATAATTTATTTTTTAGTTTAATATTAATTTATTTTGTAATTTTCATAATTTATGAAACTCTTTGCATTACAAGTATTACTCTAATTTAATATTAAATTTTGATGGTTTAATAATTTTTTAATTTAATATTTCCTTTTAAATATAAAAAAAATATTTAATTAATAAAAAATACTAAAATTAAATATCAAATATATATATATTTAATTAAAAATAATAAATAAAAAATAAATCAAATCAAACATATTTTCTTTTTTTAGTTTTTAAAAATAAATTTATCAAACAAGTTTTCTTATTTTCTCATCTTAAAAACAGTTTTAAAAATTAAATTACCAAACAAATTTTATTTTCACTCTCTTCTTAAAAACAGTTTTATAAAATTGTTTTAAAATGTAATTTTTAAAAACTGAAAAGCAAAACTAAATCAAACAATCCCTTAGGTTTAGTTTTATGTAAATATAAAATGAAGCTTAATTTCCTAACTTTTATGATTATGTTTTTAAAAGATATTTACTTTAAAAGAAAAATTATTTTAAAGGACTTGTTTTAAATATATAACTAGTATTTCACCCTTGTGATGCACAAGATTTTGATGAGAAAATAATAATTATTGATAAAAATAAAATTTATTAAAAAAAAGACTTTTGTAATTACATATCATTAATTTATATCAATCAACTAAATTTTACAAAATTTTATCTAAAACTTTCTTGTAAACAATATTTATAGTTGTGTTTGAAATAATATTTTTCCTAATATTAGAATCTTAAAACCATTTTTATTTTTAACTCTAGAGATAGTCTCATATAAAATAAAAAATAGGCTTTAACAAATACAAACTATCATTAGACAAAGTTTGACATTAATTGTTATTTATGGTCATTGTAAAATTTATTGTCGAGGCTAAAACTTGAGATATATTTTTATGTCTAATGGTGTTATAACCATGTGTGGTAACAAGATACTTTCACCAAAATTGTTTGATAGATATGATCTCTGCTTCAATCATGTGAGAAGCTATCCTAGAAACTAATAGTCTGGTACCATTACAAAATCCATAAATCAAAGAAATATTTAAATATATATTAAAGGAGAATCAAAATCTTCAATGAAGGAAAATTATAAACAACTAAGGTTAAACAATAAAACAAAATAACACTTACTTAATATCTCCAACATGTAGAATCAACTTTCTACAATGCACACCATCCCTACAAGCTTCCTTTGAATTTTTAATCTCAGTAACTCTTCTCATGACATCTAAATGATTGAAAAATAATTATCAATGACTCCACAAAGTATATGAATATTAAAAACAATATTTGTCACATTATTATAAGTACCATAGAAGGAATGACATACCAAAAAAAATTTAATCATCAACTCTATAAGATAACACATCATCAAATGAGATAAATGTAAACCCAAATTAATGAATAGCATAAGTAGACTCACAAAGACGAACGAAAGTTGAAGACTGGAAGTTAATCTTGAAAGTGTGGCTAGTGCAATAGTAATATTTCGTGTTCTGTCTCACTCCAAAGTTACCCAAAATAATTATTTTTAAAATATAATAAATATTATTATTCTTATTTAAAGTATTCTATTTTGTTAATAAATTTTATATTATCTTAAAATTAATTCTCACTTAACATATTCAAACATAAAACATATTTTATACAATTAATTATTATGATAATAATTATAAATATAATCATATTTTAAAATATATTTGTTTAGCTAATCTAAATAGCTATTACATTTTCATTTAAAATTTTAGAGTCACATATATAATAAACATAAATTATTGATTTTATATTATAAAAGTAAGAGCACTCTGGGTCTAAAATATGAAAATTTTTAAACATAGTCACAAGCTTTAAGTAAAATAAATAGTAAGTAATAAAAGATATGAAATATTTTTATAAGATTTAATTATAAAATATTTCAAAATTAAATATACTATTTGGTTCTATACATATATATATATATATATATATATATATAATTAAATATATCAACATCATGTCATCTTATATATGCAAGATTATCTAAAGATGCTTACCTTGATAATAATTGAATTTTGTAGAAAGTTGATATAACTTTAGCAAATAATGGAATACACACCCTAGCTACTGCAGCTAAATTTGATACTAAAGTTGCAACTTTCTTCCTCAACTTTTCCATTCACCGTAAGAGAGTAACATTTGAAAAAATCAAATCAATCCTCATGTTTTATAAGTACTATTTATTATAATTTATCTATATGTATACAATATAAAATTAACTATACCTACTTATTACTCTATGCATCTATAATAAAATTTATAATTATTAATCTATTTATTACTCTATGCATTTATAACAAAATTTATTATCAATAAAATTTAAAAGGTTTAAAGTCATTTATAATGTGTTGTACATATTCGTTCCTTTATATATTTATAATAAAATTTATTATTTTTAAAATTCATAATTTAGAGTCACTTCTATTTATAAATAATAAATTTAAATATTATTTTATTATGTATTTACAATAAAATGTATGAAATTTTTTATTACTAAGATTTAAAAAGTTTGAAGTTGTTTTTACACATTGCACGTACTTATTACTTCATGTATTTGTAATAAAATTTATGCTTATTAAAATTTAGAATGTTTAAAGTCACTTCAATATATAAAAATTAAATTTATGTATTATTTTATGTATTTATAATGTATTTTTTAATTATTAAGGTATAGAATGTTTAAAGTCACTTATATTGTTGGTGATATAAACAAATTAATTATAAATTTATTAAATTAAAATTTATTATAATATTTTGCATAACTTAAAAATTGAAATTATAATTAATTTATACTTATCATCTTTAAATTATATTTAAAGATATTTTATTAGAATTAATAGTTATATAATGTTAAAAACAACACTAACAAAACTACTATGAATGGCATTTAATAAAAAGTTGTTAATAGTTATTATATATAAAAAATATGAAAAACTTTATATAATTAAATAGTATGAAAGTATTTTTAAAAAAGTCTAATAAAATTCTCGAATTACATTTTAATAGAAAAAAATTATAACATTACTTTAAGTTTTATTCAAATTTAAATGTTATTGATTTAAATTATTTTATTACTTATTTTAATATATTCTATATTTAAATATTTACTTCAAACATTAAAATGTACCTTAAATTAAAAAAATTATATTTACAAAATTTTTATTTTATATTATATATTATTATATTAAATTCTTGTTAAAAAGATAACTAAATTATAACAAAGATAAAAAATTAATTTTTATTATATTAATTTTGTATGTTCTTACTTTTCATATTTCAGTGAAATAGAACTTCATTTAACTTATATAAGTAATTTTTATGAGTTTTGAAATTTTCTCACAACTCTTTCTCTCATTTTTTATTACTTTTGTATTATATAATTATGTCAATTGTAAAGAATTACTTATTTACATAAGTATATATATTTTTTATTTTTTATTAAATTATATTAATAATTTTTATTTTAATTTATTGAGTAAATATAAAATTTTATTATTTGTAAGTAATATAATGTATTTAATTTTACTTTTAATTAATTAAATTTTATTAAATCTATCAATATTTTCTTAATTAATTCAATAAAGTACTGTTTAATGATATCAATATTTTATTTTAAAATTTGTAAATAAAAATATTTAAAAAATATTACAAAAAATAATGAAATTTCACAATATAAATATTTAATTATTTTTATATTTATTAAGCTAATCTAAATTGCTACTACATTTATAAAGCATTTTTCAGTTAAAAGTTAAGAGTTACATGGATAATAAACATAAATTATTGAATTTATATTGTAAAAGTAAGAGGACTCTGAATCTAAAATATAAAAAATTTTAAACAAAGTCACAAGTTTTAAGTAAAATAAATATTAATATCATGTAATTAAAATATGAAATATTTTTGTGAGATTAAATAATAAAATATTTTAGAATCAATTATATTATTATTATATATATATATATATATATAAATATATCAATATATCAACGTCATGTCATCTTATATATGCAAGATTATCTAAAGATACCCACCTTTGATAATAATTGAACTTTGTCAAAAGCTAATATAACTTTTAACAAACCGTGGAATAGACACTCTAGCTACTCCAGGTCTGCAGCTAGATTTGATACTAACGTTGCAATTTTGTACCTCAAGTTTTTTCTTTGCATTGCACCCTGTCAACACTACAATTGGAAATGCATGAAATAAGATTATAAAAAAATTAAGATTATGAAAAAAATTTGTCTTAAACCCATTATGAATCATATAGAGAGAAACAGTAACGAAAATTGAATCAATTCTTATGTTTTATGAGTACTATTTATAATAATATATCTATATCTAATGTAAAATTGACTATAGGTATTTATTATTCTATGCATCAGTAATAAAATTTATAATTATTAATCTACTTATTACTCTATACATTTATAATCATTAAAATTTGGAAGATTTAAAGTCATTTATAATATATTACATATACTCATTATTCTGCATTTTCAATAACACTTTAAATTTTTTCTCATTTTATAAATAATTAATGTATTATGTTAATCTTATTGAATTAGAAGAAATTAGTATATAGATACTTAAAAACTAGAATTTCTTTTAACAAAATTTATCAAAGCAAGTCTCATTAATAAAGAATCTAGTAATATAAATAAGAAATAAAAACTTAGAATTTTTATTTAATAATTTTAGAATAACACTTCAAATTTTTTTTCATTTTATAAATGATTAATGTATTATGTTAATCTTATTGAATTAGAAGAAATTAGTATATAGAGACTTAAAAACTAGAATTTCTTTTAACAAAATTTACCGAAGCAAATCTAATTAATAAAGAATCTAGTAATATAAATAGGAAATAAAAACTTAGAATTTTTATTTAATAATTTTAGAATATATAGAATAGTTGTATATGAATTATAAGAAGTCTAGAAAGATATAAAAATAGAAAATAAATAAAATTGTAAAATTTGATCGAAATGACCAAAATACTCCTAGAAATATCCAGAATGGAAGTCCCTTTTGGATAGACAAATGAAGGTGATAAATTCTGAATTTTTTATGATGGATAGCCCATATGTAGAGATTTTGGACATGGAATTATGGAGCCCAAAGAGCAAGTATAGAAATTACTCAAAATTACCCAAAAAGGCCCAAAAATCAAGTGTAAATCTTTGAAAGTGGGCTAGGAATAGTAGTAAAGAGTCATGTAATCTATTAGAACCTATGTGAGACTAATCATGATTAATGGATAAGTTTAATTATGATTTAATACCAGCTGGATGAGTATATTCCACAAGAGCCAATGAAGTCAATTTGTGTTAATGATTGGATTAATTCTCATCTAATGAATCTAATTGAACCATGATCATGGCTATTGGATTTGAACCAAATAGGTTTCAAAAATTAATTGAAATAATTAGAATGGAACTAAGAGGGTTAAAATCCAACTAAAAGTACAAAAGCCATCATGAAAGGGCAAATTGGATTTTTACAAATGTACACATATGTAGCCTTGTAAAATGAGCTAAAAGGAGACATAAATTGAATCTTCAACACTTGTGAGAGAGGGAGTGCATCCATGTAATGCCTTGGGGGAGGTCCAACAACAAGTCAAAATTTCTATTTAAAGGCATGCATGCAAAAGGGAAGAACTTTCACTCATTTTTCATGAAGTCTAAGTAATTCTCTATTCTTCTTCATCTTAATTCTCTCTAAACACATCCAAGTTCATCTCAAATACTTCACCTGAACCCCCACAAAGTTAGATCACCCAATAACCCACCATAAAAGTTTTGAATCTAGCCTTTAAACCTCACCAAAAATATCAAGATACTCCACAAATGTACAAAGTTTTCAACTTTTCTTCTTGGAGATCATTGTCAAGTGAGCAAAGAGGAGACCAAGGAAGAAGGAAACTCATTTTCAAGAGGAGAAAGGAAGTAAAAAAGGAAGAAGAGAAGGATCACCTAAAGATCAAGGTAAGATAAACCCAAAAATACCAAGTAAAGGAGAGGGTATTTTCATAATTAAGGGAAATACTTTGTTTAAATAGTTTTGAGTCGAAGGGGAACCTTAACCATTTTTTGTTGTGTTAAATTTGTATGTATTGATAAAGATATGATTAAATGTTTGATTGAAACAAATAAATACATGAAAATTACTAAGACCACAAAGTGTGTTGTATTTGATGATGACTTTACTTATTATGTGGTTAGTTGCATGAAAATCTTGCATGTTTCACGTGGATCTATGATTTTGTGACTTATTTCTATGGTGTCTAAGTTGTATCCATGATTTTGTCTTGGATTGAAATTATTTTGGAGTCAAAATGAATTTTTACAGTATTTTTAAAGATTTATCAAAGAAACTTCTAAAAAGAAATGTATTAAAAATGGAAAGTGACCATGATGAAGACTCTTTAACTTTTGGACATATTTGGACCTATGGAGTAAAAGAAAAAATGATGAGAACAAACTTTAAGAAAATAAATTTGAAAAATTGAACTTAAAAATGGAAAAATACAATGGACTTGGACCAAAAATACCTTGAAAATACAAAACAACCATAAAAATAATTTGGACCATATTTGAACATGAATTAAAGACCTTGAATACATGGGAGACATACTGGATAATTTAAGACTTACCAAATTTGGAGACAAGAACCTTTTTCTAATTAATTTAAAATATAAGGATTAAAGTGTAAATAATGTAAAATATGAGAAAATCTTTGAAAATTATTTTTTAGTATTTTATTCATTAACATATTTAAATTTTAAAAAAATTTCCACTAATTTTACTTTATTTGGATTTATATTGAATTATTTATGATTTTTCTAAGTTTATGTTGCATGAAAATAGTATTCTCGGAGCAGTTTACTTCGATTTATTTTCGTCTTAATATATGTTGGTAGTGTTATTTTATTGATATTTTTGGTATGAAACTAGACTTCTTAATAGAATTATGCTCACTAGATTCACTTGATTTGGAATTGAAATAAAATAGTTATGAATTTTTTAATATTCTATTATGTTTAAATATGTAATGCCTATTTTATAGGTTGAGCTTCCTCCATAAACAGAAAAGTAAAGTAATGGTAATTCCTTTCATCTCTCATTTAATACCAAAAATAAATACATATAGCAAGGTGGTTCTCACCAAAGGAAAAGACACATCACAAACAAAAAAATAGCAATATCAAAGAATCCTAACTACCAAGGAAGTACTACCCGGCCCTCACGCTCACAATAAGTCCTATCACCTACTTCAATCTACCCTTAGCAGTACAATCATAGTCCCCAAAATACTTTGGTCTAACTCTATTGTGTTTGGGTTTGCTCATCATCAACATTGGGTTGGTGACAAAATCACTTCCATCATCTTTAGCTTCAGCTTCATTATCATGGGCCATTACAAAATGTTTTCCTGAGAATAACGTACTTTAAATTATTTTGTCTTAAAATTCAAGTACAATTTTATTTTATTTATATTTTTGTATGAAATTATACTTTATAAGAAAAATATTCTCACTAATTTTTTTTTATCAATTTGGAGGTAAAATAATTTACTTATGATTTTCTCAAGATGTTGTTGTATGAAAGTAACGTTTTGTGCATTTTACTCAGAGATCTATTTTTTGTTTTAAAAGGTATAACTGAAGTTATTTTATTAGTATTTTTTTATGAAAATAGAGACTATAAGAAAAATATTCTTACTGGTTTGATAAATTTTAGATTTAAAATAAAATAGTTATGATTTTTCTATTTAAATGATTATGAGTAGTAAGTTACTATGAGTAGTAGAGAATGTTTAGGACTTATTCTGAAATCTGAAAGTGATAAATTTTTACTTATATTTTTTTGTGAAATTAGATAACCAAAGTGAAAGAATGCAATTGATTTCATGAGTTTTAGTAGTGAATTGAATAGTTTATGATTTTTCTAATATGTTGTTGTTAAATTGTGCTATTATGTGACACATAGTGAGAAATTAAAGCACGAATGAATGTCTATAAATATCTTGATTTTCAAAGTATTTTTAAATGAAAATAAACATGTTAAGGAGAATAACTTCACTGATGAACATGAATCTACTTGTTCAATGTCAAACTGTTCACAAATAAACTCAGCTAAGCCTATTTAGAATATAATTAAAGACTTTAATTAGAATAAAAACTAATTATTTATTCTACCAGAAAGACTTCAAAACAAATTTCATTGATATTTACGCCACGTTAGAAAACAAAAATACTTAGATTAAGCCCATTTAGCTATAAGTGACATAAAACCAGCTCCAAGAAGAAGAGATACATTGCATCCTAATCGAAGCCTACCACTATTTTGCATCTTTGTACTCATAAAATCAGCTGCAAGAAGATCAACAAGTGCCATATAAATTAAAATTTCAGACGATGCAGTATTGAAGATTCCTTCCACAATAAGCGCAGTGGGATTGTTTTCATCATAAATATCAATGATTCCTATGCCAATTCCAATCCCCACCGAGTAGTTAACACAAAAAATAACCTCATAATTGTGACAGAGACCTTCTTGAATCTTGCCTGCAGTAATTTCACATTCTAAAAATTCACAAAACATTGTTATTTTCTTTCATTTCATAAACAGAAATATAAATTATAAAGACTTATATTGCTTGCTTTTATATATATATATATATATATATATATATATATAGCTATTTGTGATGTGACTAACAACCTGCTTCAATGAACTTTTAAAGAAAAGATACCTTATGGTACGGTATGGTCATGACATTTTAATAAGATGATTTGTTTTAGTTAAAAAAAAAATAAAACAAAATTTTTTGAAGAATCGTAACCAATAATCATTTCGTGTATCATATCAAGTAAATAATAAAGTACCTGAGTTATGCAACTTCCAAGTCCCATGCCCTCGAAAAATTGATGAAAAGTCAACGCAGCTACCAGTGGCCTTATTGTTTTGGGACTCTCTGAAGCTCCTAAAGATATTCTAATGATGACAGAATGAACAACGATCCTTAACTTCAACACCTACGTTGAAATCAAAACCATCAATCCATGTGAATTCAAAATTCAAAGTTTATTATCATAAAATAAAATCAATCTGTTCTTATTAAGAATTGTGCACCTATTACAGGTAGCAACATGTGTCAATTTGGCCTCCTTTTAGTAAAAGTATAGTCAGAAAATGAATGTGAGACATGTAATGCTTTTGTTTTCATTAAGAATTGTGCACCTATTAGAGATAACATTCACTATCCTCATTTTTTCAATATTCCCAATCTGCTCCATTTTTCCATATTCCTAATGTATCTTTGTAACTATCTACATGTATTCTGATCACTTTTCATGATAATGCAACTTTCACCCCTTTTTCCTTTCACCATTTTAAACCATTCCAAGGCTTTTGTTCTTCTTTTATTTGTTACAAGTGGTCCTATTTTTTCTATAGAGATTCACATATAATTTGAAAGAGAATAATAAAATAGTTAATTATACTATTTTGATTGCATATGTCATGAAAAAACTAGATATATTTACATTATATATCATTTTATATATGAAAGATTATGTCTCAAAGTATTGTATTATTAATAAAGCTAACACTTTTGATAATCATTGAAGATGATAATTATAACATTTTTTTTATTTGTCTAATCACTTCATTCAATAAAAATATAATAATTACTAAAAAATTATTTTTAAGAGAATAAAAATTATGTTTAATACAAACATTATTAGTATTATTATTGAATGCATTATTTAGATGTCAATACTAAGTTCTTTGTCAACAATGTTCATACTAAGAAGTAAATTTTACATAAAGCTAAGTAATTGATTTTTAAAAGTATTAAGAAAATTTAGTAAATATAGTTAACCTTAAGCCAAATTCTTAGTCAAAAAAGATAAATGACACCAAAAATTGATGAATATGAATCTACTTTGTTCAATGTCAAATTGTTTACAAATGAACTCAGCTAAGCCTATTTAGAATATAATTAAAGACTTTAATTACAATAAAAACTAATTATTTATTCTACGAGAGAGACTTCAAAACAAACTTGATTGATATGTACGTCACGTTGAAAGCAAAAATGCTTAATCCTAAGCCCATTTGGCTATAAGTGACATAAAACCAGCTCCCAGAAGGAGAGATACATTGCATCCTAATTGAAGCCTACCACTATTTTGCATCTTTGTACTCATAAAATCAGCTGCAAGAAGATCAACAAGTGCCATATAAATTAAAATTCCAGATGATGCTGCATTGAAGATTCCTTCCACAATAAGCGCAGTGGGACTGTTTTCATCATAAGTATCAGTGATTCCTATGCCAATTCCAATCCCCACAGGAGTAGTTAACGCAAAAAACAACCCCATAATTGTGACAGACACCCTCTTAAATCTTGCCTGCAGTAATTTCACATTCTAAAAAGTTACAAAACATTGCTATTTTCTTTCATTTCATAAATAAAAATAAAAATTATAAAGACTTATATTGCTTGCTTTAGAAGTATCTTTATCTATATATGTTTATATAAAGAAACAATCTAACCACTATTATGGCTGTGTGTGTGGTGACTAACAACATGTTTCAATGAATTTTTAAAGGAAAGATACTTTATGGTTGTTGAAAGTTCGGCGACAACTAAAGGTCTATGGAGATTCAGTTTTCATAGTAATGTTATCATGATTGAATCTTGGAACTTCAAAATACAAATTACTGAAACTTTATTTTTTAATGTAAAAGTTATGTTAATTTCCAACATTAAGTGTTGACATGTGTGTGGTACGGTACGGTCATGACATTTTAATACCTAATTAATTAACGTAGTTTCATCATTTGAATAGGAACAAAGAATGGACCCTATGAAATTTATTCATAAAACGTGATAAAGCCTTAGGAACAAGCTAGTAACTAAGCATAGCTAAATAAATCCTTTTTTAAATTGTACAAATTTAGTTTCCATTAGTTTTCTTCAACTTAAAACCCTTAAACTTCTAACCATTTACTCAAAATATTTACAAATTGAATTGATTAAACTCTTTTTATTTAAAATTAAAAAAAATATAGATCAAATTTATCCATCATTCAAAAAATTAAGATTTTCTCGCTTCAAATCCTAATCTCACATCTTATAAAATTCTTTAACTTTTGTCAAATATTCACTAATTTATTTATTTTTAATATTTTAAAATATGTCATATTCCAATTCTATTATAAACTTTCTAAAATTTTGAATAAAACCTCTTTTAAATATTTCAAATAGAAAAAAAATCAATAAAAGATTAGAGCTTGTTTGTTTCTCTTTTAGATTTTAATTTTTCAAAATTATATTTTAAAAAAAAATTAAATACCTATTTTTAAGAAGAAAATGAAAATGAAACTTGTGTTAACAAATATTTTGTTTTTTAAATTTTAAAAAGAAAAAAACAGTTTTTAAAAACAAAAATTAAACTTGTAGAATTTAAAAAATAACTTAATCAACTTTAAGAAATAAAAAAAAAATTACAATTACACATTATCCAAACTAAAAAATCAAAACCACTCAATTCAATAAAATGATTTGTTTTAGTCGGAAAAAAAAAACAAAAAAAGTTTGAAGAATCCTAACCAATAATTATTATTTCGTGTATCACACCAACAAAACTACAAGCATGACTTCAATGACAAATAACTCTAAAACTACAAACATGACTTCAATGACAAATAACTCTACATAAATAATAGAGTACCTGAGTTATGCAACTTCCAAGTCCCATGCCCTCGAAAAATTGATGAAAAGTCAAAGCAGCTACCAGTGGCCTTATTGTTTTGGGACTCTCTGAAGCTCCCAAAGATATTCCAATGATGACAGAATGAACAACGATCCCTAACTCCAATACCTACGTTGAAATCAAAACCAACAATCCATGTGAATTCAAAATTCAAAATTTATTATCATAAAAGAAAATCAAACATTTATCGTGTTTGAGTACTATGATCAAAATTAAAAAATTGATGAATCAAATGAAGGACATTTTTAAAATTCATTGTAATATAGACAAAAGTTAAAAATTAGATGGTACTTGTGATATGACCCGATGGCGAAGAAGCTTTGAGGAATGAGAGGACATTTGGCCGTGGGCATGACCATGTGTTGCATGTGTGTGAAGGTGCACATGCCCTTCATGCTCTGACGCTTGTTTCTCTGCATCGGTAGCCTCAACCTGAGCATTCTTGAAGTGCTGCTTTTGAAAATAAGCAGTAGCATAAGTATCAACCATAAGGGTTCCCATGGCAGTGCACATAGCCACAAACCCAGTGAAGGGAAAGTCACCCCATGGATGCTCACTCAAACACGGTGAAGTCAGATTCTCAAAAGCATCAGGGAGCACATGAATGAACCCTGTCGCCAATATCACTCCCGCAGCAAAAGCTTTAACAACAAAGAAAATGTCCTTCTCAGGACTCAAAGCGGGTACAACTTTACCCAACAGTGGAATACACACCCCAACTGCACCTGCAGCTAGAATTGATGCTAAAGCTGCTACTTTGTACCTCAAAGCTTTTGCTTTGTCACGTCCTTCGTCTCCTTGATCACATTCTTCTGACACAACCAGAATTGGAAGCACAAGAAATAGGATTACAAACAATTGAGCGTTTCTCTTTAACCCATTCATTGTGAAGTAGCCGAATCAATGAGCAGATACAAGACTGACGTGCTTATATAGTTTTACAGAAAGTAACAGTGAAAAAAATCCTCATCGATAAACAGAGGAGATTAGTAGATGCGTGTGCGGTAGTTTGGGTGTAACGGAATGAGCAACAATGTTGTGAAATGTCGACATAACAGTATAATGAGTAATAAAAAAATAATTTTAAATGAGTTAAATATAGAAAGTTCACTGAAGAAAGAAGAGAGTTAGGTCCATAATGTCGAAACAAAATTTGAAGTGTCCTAATTTTTTAAAAAGAAAAAAGATTACTTATCTATCTATATTCAAGTCAACTAAATCGGTTTCAAACATTGAACACCACGATAACAGAAAAGGGACCACCGAAGAAAAACAAAAATCTGACATTATAAGTACTCTTATAATTTGTATCAAAGAGAAAGAGTCAAGCCAACCTAGTTTTATCTTTCACGCTGTAATGCATGCTGCAAACTGAAAGCAATTTTGTTTGATATAAAAAATGAAATCTGTGTGACTTAAATTTTATATAAAAATCTTCCACCCGTATCATTTAAATCAATTTTTATTTATAATTTTGTGTCTTTTTGTTTTAAACAAGGAGTAATATGTTTATTATTTGTCTCAAAGTACCAGGTCTATTATAAAATAATCAACATCAACCTTCAAAGATATGTCAAATATTTTCATTAAATTTAATGCAATTAGTGATTTTTTACACTATCCAGACATTATTAAATTAAAATAATTTTTTAAATAAAAAGAAAGATATATTTTTAAATTTTTAAATTTTTAAATTTTTAAATTTTTTTATTATTAATAATAAATATTTTACTATATCTTATACTAATAATTGAAATTTATTATTTCATATATATATAACAAAACATCAAAATATAATAAATTTACTCACCCTTATTCTAAAAATGAGTTATACTTTCATCCTAAGTGAAAAAAGAAGACATATTTTACTAAACCTAGTTATATAACATTTTATAAAACAAATAAATTTATAAAGTATTTCACTATTAAAATTTTGGACTCCCAGACGGATTATTTTTTATATATGATTTTTATAAATTATATATATGAATATATTATTTTTTGAGAAATTACAGAAATATAAAAGTGTAAGTACAAAAATTTAGAGATGATAAAATAAAAATAATAATAAAATGTCATGGCAATTTTTGAAAAAATATTAAAAATTTAAAGAAAAGTTGCTATAATAATTTTTAAGGTTGATTAGAATGTTGAATTGCATTTTTTAAAAATATATAAAACATTATTTGTCAATTTAGAATTTATTATTTTATTTTATTACCTTTTGGTTTAAAGTAGGGATGATAAATTTAAATTTCTGTGATCTTTCATACAGAGAGATTCAAATCACAAAATAATCAAATTGAATTACAACGCGGTAGTACAAACTTTATATTTCATTAGTTAAAAATAAATACTTTTAAAAAATAAATTATATCTAAATTTTATATGCTAAATAAATCGTCTATTTTACTTTAAATTGTTATTGTCGGAATTAATTTGAATTATTTTAAATAATACATAGTATGGCAATTAAGATTTTTTAGTAAAATGTAAGATGAGAAAGTTAACGTTTAAAAAATTAGAGATACTCAGTTGAAAATCAAATGGGAGTGCAAAAGATAAAGGGTTAGAGAATCATAAAAATGTAAAAAATTTAAAAATAAAAAAGTTGTAACTAAAAAATAATGAAAAAAACTTTAAAAAAAATAATTAACAAATAAATATCAGATAAAAAAGGAAAAGATTTGAAGATATTGTTTTAGAATAAAAAAAATTTGAAGTAAATACTTTTTTTATTTTTTATTTCATTATTTCTCAAAAAGTTATATTTGTAAAAATCAAAGTTTTGTATCAAAATTTATACACTTTCAAACTTTTTAAAATTACAAAATTTTTTACATAAGTTCGATAAATAACTAACTTAGAAAGTACTTTCTACATCGATTATGGCTAGAAACCAATATAAAATCAATTCAAATTAAAAATTTTCAGATACGCGTATTTACAGGTAACAACCAAATTATTAATCCTCTCTCTAATTAAAGGGCCAAAATCAGGCTGACTCAGCAAACCCATTAGTCCATAATACTACCTATAAAAGGAAGGTAGAAAATACAAGTAAAGGGTTGACTTTTCAATATTAAATAGCATTTATTGCTCAGAACCGAATCCTGACTTCAGCATCGGAGTGCCTTTTGCAGATACCCTCCCCACGTCAACAACAGTTAAAAGGACATTACCGTTTCAGAGCAAAGACTCGAAGACTAGTGTCTCTCTAGCAGGAACATTTTGGCGCCTACTGTGCGGTACGATTTGCCTCTTTTTTTTTTTATAGTAATCATGGTACTTACAAGAAGCCAGTAAGACAGACAAGCTCAACAAGAGGGAACCTCTCAACAGTAGAAGGATACTACACCTAATCAGCCAATTCCTGAAGTTCTAATGGAGGAGGTGGTGATAAAAGCCTCTTTGCAGTGTTGAGGCAACTCAAAGCAAAGATGATGGAAATGAAGAAGGAAAGGGAGAAAGATGCTCTTGAGCTTTCGGCTTTGAGAAGGGAAAATAACAACTTAATGGAAGAGATAAGAACCCACATATCTTCTCAAACTACACCCCTCGCCCAAGAACAGGGGGAGTCCTCAGCGTTACAAGAGAAGCCAAGGGTGGTTTAGCAACCTGAAACCCAAACTGACCGAGATGATGTAGTGAGCCGAAGCCCGTTTGTTCACCATATCTTCGATGCCAAGTTACTAGAGTACTGAAGAGGCCTTGTGGGAACATTTGGATGTTTTCACAACTCAGGTTGATCTGTATACGGAAAATGATTCCTTGTGGTGCAGGATTTTTCCCACTTCACTTAGAGGACCAGTTCTCAGTTGGTTCACCCGACTCCCCCCTTCATCCATTGACTCTTTTGCAACCCTTACAAGACGGTTCAATCCACAGTTCGCCACAAGCTGACCTCACCCCTTGACATCCTTGGCACTCGTCAATATTCGCCAAGAAAAGGGAGAGTCACTTAGAGCGTTTATGGAGCGCTTTAGCAAAGTGACCTTATCAATCCATAATTTGGAACCAGCCATGACCATGCACAACCTCACAACGGCCCTTAGACTAGGACCTTTTGTTAATAGCATACGTAAAAAACCGCCCATGGACTTGGATGAATTAAGGAGTCGGGCTACCAAATATATGCAAACGGAGGAGTTAGCTAAATACTGGAATCAAGTCTGGATGGATCAGGGGTCCAATTCAAAAGAAGCAGACAGGAGAGAAACTTTCAAGTCTCAGCAAGAAAACAAAGCAAGAAGAAATGATGCAGAGAGGCCGCCTAGAGGACCCAAGTATCCCTCATATACAACCCTTAACACCAACCGGTCAAGGTTGCTCGATCAAGCCTTAGCAACAGAAATACTTAGCATGCTTAGGCACGCCAACACCCCTCCTCGGGCAGACAAAAACAAATATTGCCGATACCATCAAAACAGGGGCCATACCACAGAGGAGTGCACGACCCTAAAGGATAAAATTGAAGAACTAATTAAGGAGGGACATCTGAAAATTGTGCAAGCAAATCCTATCGGTCAGGCCGACAGGGGAAGAGACCGTTATCCTGAATCGTCGAAGAGATACGGTGATAAAAGGCCTGAACGACAACGGAGTCGATTAAGAGAGCCCCCTGTCAAACGATATGATGAAGCGAGAAATATCCCAAGAGGGTTATTAATACCATAGTCGGTAGGTTTGCAGGTGGAGGACCTACTCATTCGGCCAGAAAGAGGCACTTGAGACAAGTCCTCTCTGTCAATAATATATCCTTAGGCAGCATATTTCAAATTCCTCCCATCACGTTTACAGACGAGGACTTTCAAGGAGTGGATCCAGTGCAGGATGATCCCATGGTGATAAGTGTGGACATCCTCAATTGCTCTTTTCAGAAAACACTCATTAACCAAGGGAGTTTGGCCGATATACTATACTGGAATACATTCAAGCAATTGGGACTCAAAGAATATCACAAACCACTAGTCAGTTTTTCTGGGGAGCGAGTAGGGACATGTGGGTGTATCGACCTATACACATCATTCAGGTCAGAACACGAAGGAAAACGCATCAAGGTTACCTACCTGATAGTACATGCGAATACCTCTTACAACATACTACTCGGCCTGCCATCCCTCAATAAATTGAAAGTGATAGTGTCTACTCCTCACTTGGCTATGAAGTTTCCATCCAAAAGGGGCCGAATCATTACCGTTCATGCTGACCAAAAGATAGCCAGAGAATGCTACTTCACAAGCCTGCGTCTTAAGCCATTCCATGAATACAGACCAGATGTCAATATTGTATCCCCTCGGTTTGGAAAGGACTTTGAGATTGAACTAGATCCCAGAGTTGATGAGGGATGTCGGGTCAAACCCAATGAAAATAAGCAACATTTTCAGCTTGGACCAAAGCCTGAACAGGTCACTTATCGAGGGTTAGTCTGTCTGCACAAGAGAGGCAAGATCTTCAGAAAATATTACAGCGTAATGCTGATTTATTCACTTAGTCAGCTTTTGACATGTCGGGCATTGACCCGGCATTTCTCTGCCATCACCTATCAGTTTATAAGGGGGCCAAACCGGTAGCACAGAAGAAAAGGAAGATTGGAGGTGATAGAGCGAAGGCGGTAAAGGAGGAAACTGGTAAACTGTTACAGGCTGGCTTTATCCGAGAGGTGAGATACTCCACTTGATTGGCCAATGTAGTCATGGTTAAAAAGACAAATGGCAAATGGCGAATGTGCACAGACTTCACTGACCTTAACAAGGCATGCCCAAAGGACGCGTACCCCTTTCCAAACATTGATACCCTAGTGGAGGTGCAGCCAGCCACAGGATACTTAGTTTCTTGGACGCATACTCTGGATATAATCAGATCCGAATGTATCCACCAGATAAGGAGAAGATGACATTTATCACGGATTTGGCAAATTTCTAATACCGAGTAATGCCCTTCAGTCTGAAAAATGCGGGGGCAACTTATCAAAGGCTGATGAACAAAATTTTTGAAAAACAAGTGGGGAAGTGCATGGAAGTATATGTCAACGACATCGTGGTCAAATTCATTGCAATAGAACAACATCTTGAGCATTTAAAGGAGGTATTCGGTGAAGCTAGGCGACATGGAATATGGTTTAATCCTGAGAAGTGTACATTCGGAGTAGCCGGTGGCAAATTCCTAGAGTTTATGCTATCAGAAAGGGGTATCCAGGAGAACCCTGATAAGTGCCAAGACACCATCGAAATGACCAGTCCTTGGAATATCAAGGAGGTCCAGAGACTAGACGGTCAGATTGCTGCCCTCGCCAGATTTTTGCCCATAATGGTGGAAAGGTCTTGGCCCTTCATTGATTTGCTCAAGAAATCACAAAAATTTTCTTGGTCGGATGAATGCGAGGAAGCCTTTCTCCAGTATAAAATCATGTTGGCGACTTCCCATATTTTGACCAAACCAAAACCTGAACAAGATATGATCGTTTACTTAGTTGTGTCAGATAATGCCATTAGCTCGGTCCTACTCCAAGAAACACCTGAACCAGTCCCAGTTTATTTCATTAGCCGAACACTCCAAATTCTCGAAACCCGGTATCAGTTGATGGAGAAGGTGGTGCTGGCCTTAATCCACACAGCTCGCCGGTTAAGACACTACTTCCAAAGCCATCAGGTGGTGGTACGAACCAATTGTCCATAGCCAAAATTTTGAGAAAACCAGAGTTAGTTGGTCGATTAATGGCATGGACAATCGACATGTCCTAATTTGATGTTGATTTTGAAAATTGACGCCCTCTCAAAGCTCAGGTGCTCACAGACTTTGTCAATGAGTTTACTACCCGAAAATAGACCAACTTTGATATCTGAAACCTGCATGTAGACAGATCATTAAACCGACTGGGTAGCAGAGCAGAAATTATACTTGAAGGACCAAACACCGTAACCATTGAACAATCTATTCAATTTGAATTCAAAGCATCTAATAATCAAGCTGAGTATGAGGCTCTGCTTGCCGGCCTTAGATTGGCAAAAAAAATTAGAGTGGAACGCATCACTTGCTGGAGCGATTCAAAGATAGTGGCTGAACAGGTCAATGAAACTTATCAGGTGAAGGACTCGGTTATGCTCCAATACTACCAGGAATTCAAGAATATGGAAGGAGAATTTGATAAGGTACACGTTCGGTACACACCGAGGACCATGAATGAACAAGCCGATAAGCTTGCTAGGCTAGCAAGCCAAAGGAAGCCAGGACAGTTACAAAGTGTGATTCATCAAGAGATACATACACCCAGCATTTCTAAACAAGAGTGCATGAACATAGAAAATAGGCCTCAGAATTGGATGACCTCAATCATTCAATATCTCACCAGCAGCAGCTTGCCAAATGACCCAACCTTGGCTAAGAAGATAAGAATACAGGCAGCCAAGTACATCCTTCTCGGTAAAGAACTGTATAAGAGAGGAATTTCAACACCCATGTTGAAATGCCTTGATGAAGACCAAGCCAGTTATGTAATGAGGAAAATTCGTGAAGGTATTTGTGGTACCCATTCCGGTGGACGAACCATGGCAACTAAGATTCTGAGAGTCGGATACTTCTGTCTGACACTATCCAAAGATTGCCACATCTTTGTAAAGAAGTGCATCCCCTGTCAACAACACGATCCTCACATATACCAATATGCTGACACCATTCACCCCATCAGTTCTCCTTGGGTCTTTGTCATTTAGGGAATGGACCTTCTCGGTCCTTTTCCCATGCCAAAAGGACAATGTAAATTCCTTATTGTTGTTGTACATTACTTTACCAAATGGATTGAAGTAGAGTCACTCACCACCATCACAGCCAACAATGTACAAAAGTTCACCTAGAAAAATATTATCACACGATTCGGTCTCCCTTATACCCTGATCAGAGATAACTGGCTGCAATTCATAGACTGGCGATTCAACGAATTCTTGGAAGGATTGCATATCAAACACAAGGTTACATTTGTTGAGCATCCTCAATCCAATGGCCAAGCCGAGGCTGCGAACAAAGTCATTTTATATGAACTTAAGAGACGATTGGGTTCGGCAAAAGGAGAATGGGCAAAAAAGTTGCCCGAGATCTTATGGGCTTATTGATGTACGCCACAAACAACTACAAAGGAGACACCCTTTCGGTTGACATATGGTATTGATGCCATGGTGCCGGTTGAGATTGGTGAGCCATCATTTCGAAGACAAAAATTTGAGGAATCGGCAAACCGCGAATCCCTTGTCGTCAACCTAGATTTATTAGATGAAGTACGTGGTCAAGCAACGATAGTGGCCGAAGCTAGCAAAAGGATAATGGCAAAGAAATTCAATTCAAAAATTAATCCAAGACAATTCTATGTTGATGACTTGGTGTGGCGAGTAACAGGGGAAGAACGTCAGGACTGAGAAGAAGGAAATTGGCTGCTAATTGGGAAAGGCCCTTTCGAGTAATGGCTCGGCTAGACAATGGGTCATACAAGCTAGAGACACTGGAAGGGAAGACGATACCGAGGACTTGGAACAGCACACACTTAAAGCATTATTTCAGTTAAGCATTTGTAATATGTAATCAGTGCACTCTTTTTCTCACTCAGGTTTTATCCTCTTAAAAGAACGTGAAAAGGGGTTTTCGTGGGAAGGTTTTTAACGAGGCACATTATCAAGAAAATACTTCCTCTACAGCTACTCGGTTGTCTTGAATCATTTCTTAAAATTTCCTCCCAAGTACTTCTACTTGGCCAAGGTTGAATTAATTAATTCCCTCCTGAGTACCTTCACTCGGCCAATGATGAATCATTTATGAAAATTCCCTCCTAAGTACTTCTATTTGGCCAAGGTTGAATTAATGAATTCCCTCTCGAGTACCTTTACTCGGCCAAGGATGAATCATTTATTAAAATTCCCTCCCAAGTACTCTTACTTGGCTAAGGTTGAATTAATTAATTCCCTCCCGAGTACCCTCACTCGGCCAACGATGAATCATTTATTAAAATTCTCTCCCAAGTACTTCTACTTGGCCAAGGTTAAATTAATTAATTCTCTCCCGAGTACCCTCACTCGGCCAAGGATGAATCATTTATTAAAATTTCCTCTCAAGTACTCTTACTTGGCCAAAGTTGAATTAATTAATTCCCTCCCGAACACCCTTACTTGGTCAAAGATGAATCATTTATTAAAAATTCTCTCCCAAGTACTTCTACTTGGTTAAGGTTGAATTAATTATTTCCCTCCCGAACATCCCTACTCGATCAAAGATGAACAAAGAGTACCCTCCTGGGTACCCTTGTTCGGTAAAGGATGTATGAAATATTCAATAATCCTGGATGCCTCTGTTCGGTAAAAGACGAATCAATTATTATATATACCTTACCTAATTGGTTGAAGTCATAGTTCTTCATAAATATATTAGTAGTCGGTTAATAATAAGACAAGCAATGAAAGGAAAATTTTGATATTCATTTGTCAAAAGCATTACAAAATTTGGGCACTATATAATGAAGAAATAAACCTACACTAGGTTTTATATAATGAAATTTACATAAGATTCTAAAGGCTTGTATAGTCGCCCACCCATTCGGATTGAGTTGTGTCAACGCTACATTCAAAACCCTCAGTACTCCCATTTGGAAGTCGTCAAAGGGTAGTCTTATACCTAATTCTCTAAACATATACTCGTATACAAAGAAGGTATCGGCCATTCTGACACCCCCTAAAAAGACAAAATCAGGGTTCACAGTTTCATCCCCCTGGCATGTTCTAAGAATTATGGGGTATGAATCTGAACCCTCCCACAGTGAAATGTCACAATGGTCTACAAAAAGTTAAAGACTCTTATTTTTCCTAAAGCGAGAGAAGTAGGCGGCCACTTCACCGTGAACCCACTCGTATCCGGGAATCATACAGGAAGGAAATATTGGTCTTTCCCTAAGAGGGCTAATACTCGGAAGGAGTTCGATAGATTTAGAGTCAGTAGAATCAGACGATTCAACTTCGTCATTGCATTCTCTAACTTGGACCCTTACTACTTCTTGATCCACCTTACTCGGTATTGAAGAAACTTCAACATCCCTTTCGATTTCATCTACAACTTCTACTTCGATAGTAGTCGACCTTGAAGTATTTGATAAGGAATCCTCTCACTCAATGGAATCGGCCATGAAGAAGAGTTTTAAAGTGAAAGGTAAGATTAAACTGAACGTACCTTGAAGTAGTCGGTTCAGAGGAAAAGAAGAAAGAACTCCTGACAACCAAACACTTGAATACCTCTCGGTTCAAAGCAAAAAGTGACAAATGAAGCCTGGACCACCACGTATTTATAAAACTAGAGGAGTCGGGCATACAAAGCATCACACCTCTTCCTAACCGTCAGATCTTTCCCAGATCTACGGATGTGATCACGCACCCCTTCATTTTAGAGGCACATAAAACGAGGAAACCCTAAATGAAGAAATATCTCTGACACCCTTTCGCTTAATATCATTATTCATATTATTTTTCTATTTTTTATTTTTTAGCTAAGTATGTATTCGGTTCGTGTCTCCTCGTCATATTTATCTCTCCATTAAACCGAATACCTCTTCGGTCTCGCTCACCTTTTCACCACAACCGAATACCCCCTTGGTACTCTTAACACTTGACTTAAAAACCAACTACCTTCTCGGTCTACTTAACTCTTTATTACAACCGAGTACTCCCTCCGTACTCTTATCTCTTAACTGAAACAGAATACCCTTTTGTCAACATGCCATGTGTAAGTATATTATTAAAGCCCTCGCATCGTATCTCTTCGGGCTTGGGGGCTAGTGTACTGGATAAGATAGTACTCGGTCTTACCTACAGAAAAAGGAAACTGAGTACCCCCTTGGTCAGGACAAGCCGAATACCCTCTCAGCCAGGATTAAAAGTAATTAACCCAATTAAAGGTAACAACCAAATTATTAATCCTCTCTAATTAAAGGACCAAAACCAGGCTGACTCAGCAAGCCCATTAGCCCATAATACTGTCTATAAAAGAAAGGTAGGAAGTACAGGTAAAGGGTTGACTTTTCAATATTAAGTAGCATTTATTGCTCAAAACCGAATCCTGACTTCAGTATCAGAGCGCCTTTTGCAGATACCCTCTCCACGTCAAGCCACATCAGCAACAGTCAGAAGGACGTCACCATTTCAGAACAAAGACCCGAAGACTAGTGTCTCCCTAGCAGGAACAGAAACCAAGATGAAACATGATTTTTAAAAAAATAATTAGTGGACAAAGGCTCCATTGAATAAAACACAAACTAAGGTTTGTTTCTGCTTGTTAGGCTCTAGATTATGGAGAGAAGAAATTGAGAGACATTGAGTGAAATCTGTGTATTTGATACATAGCAAAGAACTTTATTTAAGATCTCTAACTAATATAACATTATCTAACTAATAAATAAATATTTTATTTATTTATTTATTCTCAACAAATACCAATTGGGAACTGTTTCAATCCAAATGCAAAGGGCTTTTGAAATCCTTAACTATAAGTTTCCAACATTCAAGCTTTGTAATTAGAGTTTATCTTTATTCCTTTCTAATAAGATATCAACTTCCAATCAATTGGCATTAAAAATTTGATCTTGGAGCTTTGAGTATCGATTTTTGAAGATAATTCTAATAATTAATAGAGAGAGAAAACTTATTAGTGGCTAATTAATTTAGAAAAATACTTTGTGGGCAAGCAATAGCCTCTGAGAGTTGCTACTCTTGATTGGTGGCATTGCCGAGAACAACATAATCAAAGGTAAATTATAGTCCTTTATGAAGGCAATGCTCAAGATATTTTAAACTAAGTATAATCCTAATTTATTTGCATTCATTGGGATGAGAAATGTCAAGCCTAAGGTCACAACTAAGAAAATAAAAATGGCAAATTGGATATGGGAAACAGAAAAATAAAAATTAAAAAAGTTACCAATAAAATTTTTAAAGAATTCTAAAAAACTTTAAAAAAAAGTATTTATTTAACAAAATCTAAATCTAGTTGTTTAATTACACACGGTGAAAGTATTACTATCCTATAACATTCGTATACTTTATTAAACAGAAAATGGAAAGAAAAATTTTAAAATAATTAGATTCAATAGATTTTGATCTATGTTCTAACTCGTATTTTCGTATATAATAAGAAATTAAGACTATATAATTCAGGGGAGAAAATTATTTTAAAAGGTAAAAATTGAATATAAAAACCTTATTAAAAGGTGATAATAAAATTAAAAATAAAATCTTTTGAAGAGTATATTAAAATTAGAATAATTTCTCTGACAATATTACAATAAGTTAAGGAGTATGATGAAAATTTCAGTTTTATGATTATATAATATGTGAATAGAATAATTTATACATCAGTATTATTAATTGTTATTTATTTATAACATGTTTAATTTTTAAAATAAATTTGTAGAATAAACTGAAAAATAATTCATATCACATGAAAAACTAGATAGTATAATTAAACCAGTACAATACACTTACTATTTTACAATGGATGAATGAAATAGTAATTTATACATTATTATTATAATTGTTGATTAATTAAAGTAAATTAATTAAAAATAAAAGCATAAGATAATTTATAATTAAAGCAATTTGTTTGAAATTTAACTTTAAAATAAAACTTGTTTATTTTATTTTACTATTAAAGTATATAAAAATTCACATGCATGATTTTATAACATACAAAAAATAAAGTAATTAGATTTGTTAGGTTTAGTTATATTTCTAGAGAAGCCAATCAATATTGATTGGCTTGCTAAGCTTGGAAAATATAGATGTATTCCAATTGAATGCTTTGATACTCTCCCTACTTTCCTTTCTCCTTTTCTTTGTCTAGATGATTGTAGTATTTAGATACCAAAGTATAATCTTTAGGTCCTTTTGTTTGGGTATTTAGCCCCTTTTATTAGCAAACCAATTAAATAAATAAAGTAATTTATACAACATTATTTTTTATTATTATAGGAATTTTTTTCAAAAATTTATTTTTAGATAAGAAAATTTAAGAAAATATATAATTCTTTTGAAAATAAAATGTTAGATCATGGCACTTGACAATCCAGCCAAATTAATGCTTTTACGATTCTGTAACCTATAAATAAAGTTATTTATATATCACTATTATAAATTATTGCATGAATAAAAATAAAAAAATTATTTTATTTTTAAAATAAAAAAATTTACAATTGAATATACTTATTTGAATTTTATATAAAAAAATTATAAATAAAAATTTTTGAAAGGTATATTAAAATTAGAATAAATCCTTTGACAATATTACACTGAGTTAGAAAGTATGATGAAATTTTAAATATTATGATTATATAATATAATATGTAAATGACAGAATAATTTATATGTCAATATCATTTATCATTACATGTATTTATAAATTTTTTTATTTTTAAAATAATAAGATATTACAAAATAAATTAGAAGATAATTTATATCGCATGAAAAAGTAGATAGAATAATTAAATTAGCATTGTATGCTGACTATTTTTTTAAATGTGAATAATAAAGTAATTTATACATCAATTTTATAAATTGTTGCATTAATTAAAGTAAATTAATTAAAAATAAATGCATAAAATAATTTATAATTAAAACTATTTATTTAAAATTTAACTTTAAAATAAAATTTGATTATTTAATTTTGTCATAAAAATATATAAAAAGAATTCATATGCATGATTTTGTAACGTACAAAAGAAAAAATTATCTATACAACACTATTTTTAATTATTATAAGAATTTCTTTAAAAAATTTTATTTTTAGATAAGAAAATTTAAATATATATATCTAATTCTTTTAAAAATAAAATGTAGGATCATAACACTTGATACTAGAAGTAAATCGATGCTCTTATAATTTTGCAATATATAAATGATAGAATAATATATGCATTGTTATTATAAACTATTGTATGAATAAAAATAAAAATAAAAAATTATTTATTTATTTTATTTTAAAAAATAAAAAAAATTACAATCGAATATATTTATTTAAGTTTTACAAGAAAATGTAAAAGATGTTTATTTATTTTATTGTAAAATAAGAAAAGTCACATGTCCAACTTTACAAAATGTCAATGATAAAGTGATTTATATATTAATATTTTTTGCTTGAGTTATATTTTATTTTATTAAAATTACATGAGGCAGAACTTTTAAATTTTTAAATATTTTAAACACATTTGAATAAAGTATAACGTAAAAAATAAATACATGTTTACCTATTTTTAATCTTCTAAAAAAAAGTTTGTTCATGTATATAATGTTTACTAAACAAAAATTAAATTAGATACTTTCAAGAACACATCATACGATAACAAATAGTCAAAATAATTATAAATATTAAAAGAAAATATATTAGTATGATTAAAGTTTCATTCACTCTATCAACGGAAGTTGATTTGAGTGAAAAGAGGGTTTGATATTGCTTAAGTAAGGTATTTTACTATTCAAGAAAATAGATCAAGTTGTCCAAAAAGTAACTTCAACCCAATATTTCAAGTAAAGTAAAGGCCCATTGTTTATTTTACTATATCCTAGTGAATCTAGAATGTGATAAGCTTTCAAAACATGGCTGACCCAATCTTTCAAATATACCATAGAGGTTGGGTTTGATATGACAAAGTCATGACTGTAAGTGGTTAACTTAGTCGAGCACAATGGTTGGCAGGTTTGCAGAAAAAGAAACACAATGCACACACACACTCAGCAGTAATGGGAAGGCCAAATTAAAGATGGTGATTCTCATACTTTGACGAACTCAACAGAGGACCTCCCTTTCCTCTTCTTATTTTCTTTACTTCCAAATATTTCTTTTTATTCTTACAGTAAAGCAAAATGTATACAACTTTAAACAACACATTTACTAAGAATAGAGAAGTGGATATATAACGCATATATTTTGGTAACGAAGAAAGGATACTTGCCTAGAAAACCTTGGTTCTCAATACACTTGTAAAGGCAATGATGCCCTGTTTTGTGGCTAAGAACACAAAAGAAAGCAAAGCGCTGAAAGAGATTGAATGCAGCCACTAGTTTGTATTTTACCAGAGAGGGAAATAGCCTGCAGTAGTCGGGTTGGCTTAATCATAATGCTTCAAACAAGTGGAACACTTTTTCTTCAGCTGCCATAACTATTCACCATGAGGACAAGATGCATATTTAAAGTGCGTTCCAAGGAATCTGACTTCCAGGGAAGAATAATCTTTTATCGACTATTATTATTCTTGCAAATTCCTAATAGCTAGCAATGTCCAATGTATTAAAAAGTAAAAACATGAAGAAAGGAAAGGGAACAAGAAGCATACTATTGAATTTCAACCTCAATGCAACATAAAATGTAAAAGTAAACCCTCAGGGAAATGTGTCACCACAAGTAATACAATTCACGCATATACAAACATTATATGTGAAGGCCAGCCGCATAAATGGTAACATAGATCAAGATCACGGTAATTGAACTTAATAACTGTTAAAATGGAACACAGACGTACTATATTATCAGGAAACTATAACATTTGTTCTCCTCACTTAGTGGCTTGAGCAATTATATTACTTATTGAACTGGCTTCCTCCTTTGCAGTTTCAACCAATGAATCCTGAAATCCCATTTCAATGTAAAATGCATTGAACAAAACATCGAGAAAAAAACTTCTCAGCAAAACATTTAAGAAATAACAAGATTGTTCCATACCTGCGCAGCTATCAATCGAGCAACTGTTTTCTTGCTGGACTCTTGAAGCTCACCAGCAATTAGAATTTCATCTAGTATATAGTAGGCCTTCCACAAATAAAAACCAAAACAAACAACAGATCAGAAGGGATCTTACTCCACAACTACAAATTGGCACTGAATAGAATCAATTATCAAGGTTAATTCAGGGTGGATCTATATCAGAAGAACCACCTATAATGATAATCAACAAAAGAAAAACAAGTAGCCACTTTTTTTACTTTTGAACATAGACCATGATCCATGAACAAACCTTGTGAAAGTTGAATATCAAGTCCAATTCACAGACCTGCAAAACGCAAAACAATCATCATAACATAAAACAGACATCAGAAATCTTAAAATTCTTACAAAAACAATTGGGAGTACTGTACAGTTAATCAAGCAGTGCTCTTCAAATGTCTAATATGAGAACTCACACTGCCAAAATATCGATCAAGAATCTCCACGAAATGATGAATTATTTCAAGGATTTCTAACTCGTTGTCATCTTGATCAATGCACATGCAGAAAAAGAGACTTGCATACCTGCACCAGATAGGCATTAGCACCAACTCAATTAATCACCACAAGAGACAGAAGGGCGCCAAGAAAAGGAATTCACAATATATGACAAAAACCAACAGTCTCTCCGGTATCCTACCTTTTATAAACAACTTTATATCCTCTCCATTCAACAAAATTACATTGCTTGGGAGCACGGGTAAGAATCATTCCACTGAGCTCCCGGATTACCTTTCAAAAATAAATTACAAGTTAATTTACACAGCAAGGATAGCTAATTTATTAGATAATGCAACATGTTCAACAGACAGTACCACATTAACAAACAAAAAAATCTGTAAACAAAAATCAAAAGAGAAACATACCATGTTCAGCATGCAGCAATTTCACATATACATAAGGAATTGAGGATCTTAAGAAATTATCAAGTTCAAGTACTATGTTATACATCAAATAAAGGATAAAAATGTTAACAAGCTACCTTACTTCTTTCTTTTTGAGAATAAGGTGAGTACCATTTCGTTAGTCTCACCTTCCCTTGGCGACTAATGAGAAGCACAAAGTGGATCTACATAGCACAAACAAAGTATATTCAGTCATATTATAAATTGATACAAATTTCTAGAATATTAAAGTAAAATTCCAACAACAATAACAACCAAACCTTATTCCACTAAATGAAATCGGCTACATAGATTAGATGACGCCATTGAACTCGGTCAAAAACTAAATTTTCAAAAATATAAGACCAAAGCATCTAAGGTTATTTTGAGTCGCTCTCAACATCTCTTTACTGTATTAAAAGTCATACAATCCACTTTCCTCACTAGTGCCTCTAAAGATCTTCTTTGCATGTGACCAAAGCATCTTAAACAATTTTTAGACATCTTTTCTACTATAAATGTTGTTCCAATATTCTAATATATACTATCATTTCTTATCTTGTCCTTCTCATTTGACCACTTTAAAGTTCTCTTTTTTGTCACTCTTGTGATAGAATAATTGGTCATATTGCAATACTATAAAACTTTCCTTCCGTCTTAATAGGTAGTTTACAGTCACAAATAACTCTTAATGTCATTCTCTACTTTAACTACCCAACTTGTATTCTGAGTAACATTTTCATTAATTTTTTTATCATTCTGTATAATCGATCTAAAGCACCTAAATCTAAAAACGTGTAGTATAATACCATCTCTAATTTTAACTTCCAATGCATGATCCTCATCTTATTTTTTTACTAAACTTACAATGCATATACTCTGTCTTAAGTTTACTCAAGTGAAAATCTTTGGATTCTAAAGTCTTCCTCCATTACTCTAGTTTAGCATTAACCTCTTCTTTCAAAAACCATACATGTCTAAGACTATATTAAACAAGTAAGAGCTCAAAACAAAGCCTTGATGTAAAAATATACTTATTAAGAAGTCCTTAGATACACTTCCAAGTGTTCTTACACACATAGTACCTCTCATACATGTCTTGTATAACCCAAATATATGTTATACGAACCTCTTTCTTTTCTTAAGTCTTTCATAACACTTATCTTAGTACTATATACTTTTCACAAGTCAATAAAAACCATATGTAAGTCATTTTTTTTGTAACAATACTTTTTTATCATTTTTCGTAAAAGATATATAACTTGTATTGTAGACCTTCCTAACATAAAACCAAATTAATTTTTTGCAATCTCAATTGTCTCTCGTAATCTATGCTCAATTACATTTTCCTACGACTTCATTGTGTAACTGTCTCTCAATAGTTTGCACAATTTTGAATATCATCCTTGTTTTTATAGATAGGAATCAAAGTATTGTCCCTTCTTTCATCTGACATATTCTTAGACTTCAAAATCTCCTTAAAGAGCTTAATGAGCCACTCAAGTTCCCTTTTTCTTAAACTTATCCAAACTTTATTAGAGATATTAACCCTAAGAGTCCACGGTAGAAAAATAATCTACTAGAAAGCTAGAGAAGTGTATGGCAAATATCTTGTGGATATTAGTAGTCTCATGATAACTCTAGAATTTGGTGTTTCTCGTAAACATATAGGCGTTGAACCCAACCACTTGGGTGTGTTCTCCGAATTCAAGAGCCAGCAGTTCCTTGTATCGCATTTCCTATAAACTAGTTAAAAAATTTCCTCCAAAATCTCACGTCATTCTCCACCAAATTCATCTTATTAACAATACTTAACTTTCTTTTAGTATTATATCTTCATAATTTATTACTATCAGAAATACAGTTATAATTAACCAACCCAAAAATCTGCATTCCGGTGTTACCCTTAGATATGAATGCTTCATAATAGCTACAGTTAAGCATAATCAACATGAACTATTTCAACTCGTGTCTACCAAAATTGACTAGAGTCCAATAAGCATCAAATTTAAATGGAAAAATTTAGACTCGACCGGACCCAATTGGCAAGAAAGATCTATGACGCAGCCGAAGGGGTTTTATTTGAAGCAAAGATGGATCCGATTGGGATGAAAAATTCAGAGCTTGAAGAAATGAAACAAAGGGATGTGCGATTTAAAAGAAATGCAAAGAGAAGAGAAGTGTAGTGCATAAACCATTTGGATTCTGAATAAGCCTTCAACTGCAACTATAACCGATGACGATTCCCCAACGCCTTTGCGCTATTTTCTCCTATGCACGCTGCACACACCAACTTAGGCTTTTAGTATTTTTCTTTTACCTTTATTTACCATTCTAACTATCGAATATTTCTTAGTTCTTACGTTATGTTTGTAAAAACATAAGTAGAATGGTAAAACATAATTGGGGAAAACTAGTTGAATCAACAAATTGTTATTTTAGTAGTAATTTATAAATTTAAATATTAAGTAAAGAAAAAAATTGAAAAACTAATTAAAGAATTAAAAATAATATATTTTTTATATATCAGTCAAGAAGAAAAATAAAATGTGACTATATAAAATAAAATTCATAGCTCATCTTCTAAAACTGAAAACTCAAATATATTAAAAAAAAAACAAATAAGTATTTTAATTGACACACAGGTTTCTTCTAAGTCTAGCTTATATATTGGCTTTATAACATATGGGTCGGTCTAAACAAAAAAAATTGTAGTTAATTTGATTTCTCTAAATTGTGAATTAAATTTTGTTGGTTAATATATATATATATATATATATATATATATATATATATAACTATTTTTTTTTTCATATTTGTACTTTTTTCTAATTTTTATGTATATAATATACATTATAAATTATTTGTTTCATATGTCAACCAAATCCAACGTCTTAATACAACTCAAATTGGCTATATACCTAACCTTACACTTAGAATAAATAATTCTATATAAATTTTAATGACAAGTCTCTTTTTCTCGCTTAGGTGTTACGTATTTAGTTTTTTTTTTTTTTTCTAGAAAAAGAAGATAGTAGAGATTATCAAAGTAGAAAAAAAAAACATTTGGACTTAAAAAATATTTATGACTGTCTTACATTAACTTATAAATATCAAAATAATCGTTGAATATGATTTAGACAATAGGCTCCTATCATCACAAAAATATTAAAATAGAATAGAATAACTTATCATGTTTTATTTAATTTTTAATGTTTGCTTAAATAATAGAATATAATATTTTATCATGTTGTGTTATTTTATTCTAATAGTTCAAACTCTTATCGTGAAAAAGGTAACAAATGTCATCACGGTATGATAACTTAATTCTTATCCTTCTTATTCATATATCATACCCTTTTCAATATTTTATAAGAAAAAAGTTTAAATAATTAAAATATATACATTTTTACTTTTTATAAAAAATATTTTACTCACTTTTTAATATATATATATATATATATATATATATATGGAGAAAAATAAATTAATTAAAAATTATTAATTTTTATAAAATAATTATTTTATCATTTAAATATAATTTATATTTTTTATCAATGTTAAATATTGAATAGGATGACATAATACTATCCTACTTTACTCTCTTAAGGTTTAATGCATAGGACAAGATTGTTCTTATCAAATTTTTTTCCTTATTCAACTTTTATATTTTTATGATTTTTTATTCTATCATATTTATCATATCGGCACTGAAATTTGCCTTTTACTTAAAGACTAAAATCAAAGTTCAAACACAACTCAAATCAATCAAAAAGAAATTTGAATAGGTCTTCCTAAAAAATCCTAGAATTGATGAAGAATTTTTTTAACATTATCAAAATTTTAATATAAATTTATTATTTATTTATTAAGTATCTTTAAGTACACATTAGAAAAATAAAATCTAAAACTCAGCCTAATATTTTTAGCTCACTTAATAGATATGGCTTAAATGAGACAACTCATTTTATCAACTTTACATTTACTCATCTTAAGAAGAAAAGTGATGGTTCAATTTTTTTTTACCTATCAAATAAAAGACTTTTTGGATATATAAAATCAACGCTTTTCATATAATATATATTTTCTTTTAAGTGAACCCTCTTGACACCATTTGACAACTGCGTCAAATTTCTCCAAATGATTTTACCTTTTGTTACGTGAATTTTGATTATGTCACTTAGTACTAACTACTATATGTTTCTGGTAGTACTTTTAATTTTTTAAAAGTTTCAAAATGATTATCTATTATGATTATTATTTTTAATCTTTACTTAAATTTTATGAATTTTTTCTTCTTACTGCTTTATCCATTATATTTATTATTTCTTTTACTCTTCTTTTTTTTTGTTTAAAATATATATATATATATAATTTAAAAATATTTTTCTAAAATTTATTTTAAGGTTACTTTTTACTTCAACTATTATTTAAATAAAATTATATTGTTTATTTGTATAGTAATAATAAGTTCATATTTAAATAATTGAAAAGATGATTTTAAAAAAATTATCTAGATAGTTTTACCTCAAAGATTTTCTATAAAGATATGTATAGTTTTACCTTGTGTCTTTACTTGTTTAATATGTCTTAAACATGCTTACGAGTGATATATTAAAATTTATCATTAAATGTATATTCTTTGCATGTGATATAATACTAATTGAGAAATTAAAAGATAATGTTAATACTAAATCCTAAATCATGTTATACTACAAATCTCCAAGTTCAAGTGCAAAGAATCAATTATATAAAATTATAAAGAAATTAATAAAAATGCTATTCATAGAATACAACATGGGTGGTTAAAGTGGAAAATGATATTGAATTATTTATAATTATAAAGTACATATCAAATAAAAAAGATTATACTGAACCTTAAAGAAACAATACAAAAAAAAAAGTAAGAATGATAGACCTAAAAATGTTAAAATTAATGAGTAGTTATACAAAAAAACAAAATAAAAAGTATTATATATACAAAAATATTGAAATAGTACTTAAAATGAAAAAGATGACATAAATGGTCTAAAGTGATTTATTTACTTATAAAAAAGCCCCTAAAGCTATCAAAGAGGAGAGGGAATAACCTAACTGCTAGTTTAATAAAAAAAAGAATAGAAGAAGACCTATAAAAACTTTAAAGTAAATTATTGAAAGAAATTTTAATAATAAATAATATTTATAAAAATTTAATTTTTGACTAAGTTAATTTGTATTGTGTAATTTGTAGTTAACCTCATTTAGTGAAATGTGACAGTTGTTGTTATTTTTTTTTTAGTTATTATTATTTAGATAATTGCCTTACATTAAAATAAATATTATTCAAATAAAAAATATGAATATTTTAAGTATGTTAATAGTTGTATTTTATTAGAAACATTTTTTTAAAACCAGAATCTCGAGTTAAATAATATATATACATATATATATATATATATATATATATGTATATTTAAAAAAAAATTATAACATTTCTTAAAGAGTTGATATAGATTTAGTTTGGATAGATTTATAGAAAAATCCTAATAAAAGAAAAAATTGTTTTAGAAATTAATAAAACTTCTCATATAAATTAACAATTTATTTTTTAAAATTTTAAAAAAATAAATGAAAAAACTTCTTAAACAATAAAGAAATATAAATTATTTCTAACTTATTAAATAAGTTTTATATTAATTTTTTTATAAAGATTTTTCTAAAATTTATTCAAATTGAGTTATATACTTTTATGTAGACATATTAGTATTAATCTTTAATAATGTAAAAATCTCACCTTGATCCATAAATATAAAAAAATACCAACAAATTACTAAAATGTCTAAAGAGTTTATACTACTAGGAAGACGTAAGATTTTATTTTTATTTTATTTTGGTAAAAGATTAAGGTATCTTAAACTAAATTTCTCAAACAAATTTGTCGAATGTGAGATTTTTGTATTTATCGACAACTATTGTATTCTAACATAAATTTCTCAATTCTAAGTTAAAAAAAACTTGACCGCGTCGCTTGATATATATAAGCACAAGTACAGATGAGCGGCTCGGTAAACATTAGATCTGATAATGAATCAAATGACGTCCAAGCATAAATATCCTTGAGTCATTCTCCAAATGAATTGAGCAAAGTCAAAAAATGAAGAGGAAAGTCCACCAGACCACTTGAACAAAAGCTCTGACGACTAAGTCTAACCTACTTAACTACAATGATGATTAGTTTAAAAAGAAAAGCTTCCAACACTTATGTTCAGACATTAATCCTGGAATTCACCTTTCTCATAAGGTTCTTTATATCGGCATCCAATTTGGCTCTCGCCTGAGGAGAAAGACTATTCCCTGAATTCTCCAAGACCGATGCCATCATCTGCAAGTTTTGCTTAATATACTGAAGAGGAGGATGTGCCACACCAGCCACTGGCATTGGCATGAACCCAGTTGGTTGAGTGGGGGTCACAACTTGCTCCACCGGCGGACATGCCACAGAAAGATGTTGAAGCTTGTACTCAACAATAGTCAAACCACCCAAGGCAATTAGTTTGTTCTGCTCGAGACTTCGAAATGCTTCTGCAGCATCTGCACTTCTAACAAAAACAACTTGTGCACTACCAGTGTCTTTTAACATCTGAGTTTCAGATGCCTTCAAGGGACCAAACCGGCAAAATGTAGTCATTAAATCTTCTTTTGATGGGATATAAAATCCAGCAGCGAAACGTAGGAGAAGACAGGTTCCAAGGGATTCTCCATTGCCCTCCACTCTATTGTTATTGATAGTGTTGTTAGGTCCTGAACCAGCAGACAAGCTTCTTGGCTGCTCTGATTTGAATTCAGGCGAAAGGAAATTTATTGTCTTAAATTTGGGGCTGACTGAATTGCATTCAATGCTAGTACTGTTCAAATCAGGAATCTCTACAGCAAGTTTAGTATTGAGAGGCTCTGGTGCTGCTTTCTCCATTCTTTTCTTCCTCACTGTTTTATTTACTGAAGCAGAACCAACCTCAGGAGTAGCCAACAAGGTACGATTAGTAACATTAAAGACAGGTCCTTCTTGGGAAACACATGATTCTGGATTTGAAGCTATGAAAACACGTTCTTTATTTTCATCACTACTTTTCTCAGGAAAAACAACAGGTACATGTCGGGATCTAAACTGCAGATCTATTACCAGGGAGTTGCATTTATGGCTTTTCGCATCTGTACACACTGAAGTAATTTCAGTACTTTGTTGCTCTTGGGGAGCTTCAATCTTCTCTCTCTTTATATGCACAACATTTTCTTCAGAAGCAAGGCAAATCAGATTTTGAGGAGCTTCAGGAATTGAGCTGTAATTGCTGCAGGTCTCATTTAAATTTATCTCAACATTTTGTAGCTGATGTGATGAAGTTACTTCTTCCACCTTCCTCTTTCGCTTCAGTTTTTTCCCAGGCCTCGGAGTGCCCCCACTAGAAGTGTTTCCATTCAAATCTGATAGACCAGAAAGTGATTTTGTCTTACGCCTTACTGCATTTTCCATTTTATTGTTCTTTCTCTTCTCACTTTTGACAGCAGGTAAATCATTACCCACATGTTTCCCTATTTCTCTTCCATTCTCATTAACCAGGGATGTAGCAAGTTCAGCCTCGTCATGAAATGCTGATACTCTATATCTGCAAAAGAACCACTCGACCAAATCAAAGCTTTTATCCTCAACAGGAAACATACAATCAACAGCTGTAGAATAAAGTCCTGAAAGCAATTCATTGGGAGATGCATTTATGAATTCTGGACTGCCAGACGTAGAACTAGAGCTGATGAATTTTCGGTGCCAGTTCCTTCGGAATCTCTTGCTACCCAATTTAGCATATGAAGAAGATCCATTTAATCGGCTAGTAGTTACCCCTGAAGCCTCTGCTCTCCGAGTACGAGATGGTGTCCTCAAGTCTTTTGTTTCAGTAGGCAATTCTTTTTCTTTTTGTCCAACGTTTGTGTAGGGGGAAGATAAATATTTACTTCTTCTCCGACCTCTGGAATAGATGCCTGCTGCAAAGGAGAAAAAATGCCCAATCAACATCTTGTAGCCAACCATTTCAAACCGCAAGGTCAGGTTGTGTATTACACCATATTAAACAGTAGCCAACCGATTCACAAGCATTCAACATATTATATGACAAATATGAAGAGGCCACTCTCAATACAACAAACATAGTACTGAAGCAACTCATATGATACACAACCACAAATTACACTGGGTTAGGTTAATATACAAAGCGCTCTTGCTCTTCGACAGATGAATCAGGCACCCATGGGGGAGTAACTGCATGGATTAAGAGTTTAACACCTAAAAAAATTTCTGGACATACGTATACCAAGTAAGAATCAGAAACATGCCAAAAGTCCAAGTCAAAGTGACATTTTGATATTCTGATATGCGTCACATTTAAGAATCAGGAATTCTACAAAAATACATATAAACTCTCTAGATTAAGCACATGAACTTTTCGCAATCAAATGGTCGAACAATGATTTATGCACGACACCTGATAATTTAAGAACCTACACAAAAAGTAGAAAACCAGATTTCCGTGAAGGGCATGACAATCTTTGAAAAGCATTCACAACCAGCATGCATAACTTAACATCTCAGACAAATGAGATAATAACTTCAACACGAACAACTTACAGCCTTTGACTTTCTCCACTGCTTCTTCAGTCACGATGATGTTTTCATTCTTTTTTGTTTCATCACCCGAATTGAAATCCACGCGCCCTTCTGTCTGATCCATATTCATTGCAACCTTCTAAAACACTACCTCACACAATGCACAACACAGCCACGATTAGCAAACCACTCAGAATGGAACAAACAAAGACTGAAGGAACAAAGAAAAATACCAAAAAACCTCGTACCAGTTCCACTTACGAATCAATTCTCGAAACAACACATGCATGCAAGACACAAAAATTTTAACTTACACAAATCCTCACACTAAAACAACAACAACATTTACGTTATCAAATATCAAGACATGACATCCATTAATTACTCACAAAATAAATAAACAAATGACCTGCAAAAAATAAAATATCATAATACCCTAAATTTTATACACAAAACGCCAATTATAACAGAAAAGACAAGGAACAAAAATGCAGGTCCCAAACAAAAAAGAAAAAGACATAGCTTAGGGTTTGAGGGTACCTTGCGAATGGCAAAATGACAGCGACTCACGAATTGCAACAACAATGTTCCTTTGAAGAAAACCCGTGCCAGTAGTTGAAAGGAGAATAAGAAAAGAACGACGCGTGATTTGTGTCTACGGTTGTCGTTCACAGTTAAACGGCGAAGATGAGGATCCCATCTGCGTTTACAAGAAAGGAACCACAATCTCCATTGATGAACCAAAATAGTTAGAAAGAGTGGAAGAGTCAACGAAGCTTCGGAAAAGAAAGAATGAGAGTGGAAGAATGTGAAACCTTGCTTCGCTTAACCTCAACCCTCTCTCTCCCCTTGAGTCCCTCCACTGCAAGAGACGCTGAAGCAGAACAATAAACGCTATTAATTTGCATAATTATAACGGTTCGGGTAACCCGAACATTGACTCGAACCCGTCGTAACCCGATCCGGTCTCTCTCCGACGTTAACCTTTCCACTTCCTTTCTGACCTAATAAACCTTTCAACTTATTTTCTTTGTCGGGTCGGGTCGGGTCGGATCTCGACCTTGCGGGTCACCCCTTGATGCCGCTATCAAAGTAACTAAAAAATATAACAAAAAAGAGGTAATTAAAAACTAAAATTAAAAATTGAATCGCCGTTTGCAACAAATAAAAGATTCTCGGAATCGATTTGTATTTTTTACTTTTTAATTTATTCTTTCTAACGGAAAGACATGGGATATTTTATTTTCTTATTTTTAAAATTTAAATTCAATTTTTAAAAACTAAAATTAATTGTGCACCTTTTATAATTTTAATTGTGCATTTTTAAGTCTTGTTTGAATTTAAATGGTGATATGTTCGTATATTAAATGAGAATCGCTAAATTATAAAAAATTAATAAATAATTAAATATATAATTCATGGTTGTTAAATATACGGAGGAACAACTTTGTCTACTCAGTAATTATATCTCGTTTGAAAAGTACAATGCAAGATTATTTTAAAATTTAATAAATTTTAAAAAAAATTATGATTATTAATAATAATAATAATTTAAACATCAATTAATAGAGTATTGTTTTATCTTAGTCTGTAATTTTGAGTTTGAGTCTCAACTAATATAGTTAAGTTAATTATTTAGAGGGAGACTAATGATTCTACTTTGCTAAAATATGATTACTTTTAGTTAATGATATTGATGGTTTAGAAAAAAAAAGTTAAATTTAAATTATTAAAAATTAAAATTTGAATTAATATTAAATTTAAAAAATTGATTTATGTAAAAAAAAAATATTTTGCATGATGAGAAAGAGAACCGATTACTGAAAATGCTTTCATTTGAAAAAAAAATTTCTTAAATATCATTCAACAATTAATACTCAAAAAGTATACAACAAGTTTGATTGATATAATGATATATTAATACATATTCCACTATAATAAAAAATAAATAGATATAAACTTAAAAATAAATTAATAGCAAAAAAATTAAGAATAAGTTATAAAAATTTAATTTAAATTAATAAATATTTAATATAAAGGCACGATAAGAAATCTTTAATGGGTAAAAATTAAATTATATATCTCTATATATTCATCATGAGTTCTTATTCTTAAACAAAAATGTTTTCAAGAGTTATCTAAATGAGAAATTATGATATAAAATAGACAATTTTGTTAAATTCAAGTTTTTGTGTGTTTGGGTGTATAGTTGACAAATTAATGTTTTCTATAGAAAAAGATTTGAAAAGTTTATCTTAAAAATGTGTTATACTAGATTTCAAGTTACATCTAATGATGTCTAACAGAAATGAGCCTCACACTTCCTAGGTGAAAGAAAGGAAACAGTGTAAATTGTTCACTGGTATTTGAAAAAAACTTAAGAGATAAATAAATAAATATATGCAAGAGATAAGACAATTAAATTTTGAAAAATTAATTGAATGTTAAAAATATAATTAAAAATAAAATTAATAATTTATTTAATTAAATTTATCTTTATATTAAATCTAAGTTCATTTATAAATAAAAACATTTTTAGGAATAATTTTAACATGACAGTATTTTTAACAACTACTATTTTCTTCATTATATCATTTGCTTTTATTTATGTTTAAATTTCTAATTCAATTTTAATTTTTCTATAACTTTTTAAATTTTAAAATTCTTATCACTTTAATTTTTTTCTACTTAGAATATTTATTACTTAATATAGTAGAATAGTCATACATTATATATTAAAATTTTATTAGATATACAAAAGTATTTAATAAATTTAATAGTCAAATTATTTTTTAAGCATAAAATAACATAAAAGATATATTAAATTATTTGATCATAATTTAAAATTTAATGATTATATATGTGTTTAAATGATTTTTTTCATATTTAATTTACTTTAAATAGTTTATAACCTTAAAAGTTAGGACAATAAATGTTTACTTATATTCTAAATTTTTTATACCCTTTTAAAATAAATACTAGTTTATAAACAGATTAATATTTTAAACTTAATATATAAATAAATGACATTTGATTATACCTATTGAATTCTCCAAAAAAAAAACACATACTTTTTCAGCAACTGTTATGAAGTGTTCACGTTATAAAGTTGTTTATTATTATTATTATTTATAGGTTTTAGCGGAATTGGATTACATACTTAGACTGCGACTTTGATCATCTTTTTATATTTTACTTTTTTAAATGAAAAATATTTTAATATATTTTTTATTATTGATTGGAATTTATTAAAAATTACAAAATTATATGAATATCATTCATAATTTTATAGATTTTAAAAATTTTTAATAAACAGTATAGTGTGTTTTAGGAAGCGTGTAATGCTAATATTTCATTTTTTAAACATGTTCACATTGATTGGGTTATTATGTATGTGATTCAGTGAATTGTTTATTTTTAGCAAAAAGAAAAAAAAAAGGGAGAGGTAACTTAGGTAAACATCTGTGTTGTTTGATTCAATTTATTGTTTTTCTACAAAAATTTGAATTGGCAACTCATGACAATAATAAGTATTTTAAGGATAAGTTTTGTAACGAGTAACAATTTTTAGGTATGACCATATCTTAAGTATCATTATGTTTGAATTTGTATGAGTGAAGGATCTTGGTGTTGTAATAGAAATTAAGTGATGTCTCTCATATTTAATATTGAGAAAATAATTTTTTAAATTGACAATTGTAATTTGTAGTGAATGTTTGATTGCGATTATGGGTGTTGATGTTTATCAATGCGTCATTCTTTTATCTGTTTAAGATGCAAGTAATTGGTTGTACTAATTGTTTGGTTTAGGTTTAATATTTGATCTAATATTTAAATTGTATGAAAATTCATTTGTTTCCTATTAACGAGGATATAGATATCAGAGCTTGAAGTATTGAGATTTTTGGTTTAGAGGAATGGGTAGTTGATTGTTGAGTTAGTGATTTTTATTGTTTATAAGTCATTACATTTTATGCTCATTTTGAATTTAAATTTTATGACAAAATGCTTATAATTTATTTACATAAGAGTTTCCCATTATCTTGTTGAGGGTGTAGTTTATTTATATAGAAGGGAGGTTTTAGGGTCCATTGCAATCTTGGTTCTGATATAGGTTGTGAAGTTGACTTTTGAAATTATTGTGTTTATCCTATGAATGATTTAAGTAAAGCTCTTGCAAAATAACTACTCTTAGTTGATGTGAAGGTCTGTCACATGTATATTATATTTTTTATTCTTTTGTGATTTGTGAGAATTAATATTTAAATTTTCTTTTTAATTTGTAGGGTTGCAAAATTGAAGCTACTATAAAAAAGGCAATGATAAAAAACAATAAAAAATTACCAATGTCATTGTTGAGGGTGATATGTATAGGATGTGTTTCTTCAATGCGTTGTGAAATGTTAGTAGAGTATAAGATTACCAGACACGATTTCAAGCTAATGCTCCATACAAAGTTGAAGATTATTACTTTTGAAAATTAATTTTTTTCTTTGAATTCTCTTTAAACTCTCTTGCGTGAGTTTTCAAATTGTTGAAGAGATAATAAAAAATTTTAATTACGCTTATAATTTATTTTAATTTCTATTATTAGTCGACATTATTTATAAGGAGGAATTAACCATTTGTTTATAATTAATTTTGGTTTATTAGGTGTAATAAGTGAATGATATTGCTTTATTTTTCACATATTATTAGTGTTTAGCCAATTGTTTTAATGAAAAAGAAATACTTTCAAGGTTATTGAGTTAAAATTGCTAGATGATAGATAATTTTTTATTTAGTTTTTCATGCTTATACCTTGTGTTAATTACATGTTTTACAATTAAAAAATAGTTGTTTTGGGTGTTGAAAATGAATGTCCTTAGATATTTTTCATTTTAAATACTTATATAACCTATCCAATTTTTTGGATTTTTTATTTTTATTTAAAATATTCTTACATTGCCATTACTTATTTAACATTTTTATTTTTTTTATTTTTATAATAATCATACAACTCATTTTGTTTTTTTAATAATAATAATAATAATAATAATAATAATAATAACAATAATAATAATAATAATTATTATTATTATTATTATCTATTTTTTAACTTTATAAGTGATTGTACTTTATTAAGTATATATCATATATTTCTTTTCGAATAAGTGTTACTAACACATATCTCATGAAAAAGTTAAAATGGATAAGGAAGTAATGTTATATTGAATCCTATCACTCTTGTCCTAATTATAATCTTAAACATCTTTTTGATTCAGTTGCAAGATCTGTAAATATTTCTTATCTTTAACTTCTTGACATTAGATTTATGTTATTCTTTGGTTATTAAAAGATAAAAGAAAAATATAATAATGAAGATAAAGGAATAAGAATTCAAAGTTAGATTGAAATATTGCTTATCTAATATGTTGATTCTTTGAGCTTTGTTACATTTAAATAAATTGAGTGAAATGAATTGATTGTGTTTATTATTCCAAAAACTTGATTCAAATCTTAAGTTGATTTCTAACTTTATTTTTTATTATCTTTATTCTATTGGCATGTTGGCATGTAAGCACTTATTATTGATTGATTTTATGTGAATTGATTAACTTGATTCGTGAAACCTTACTTGTAATAGAAATTTGTTAAATTATATGAGAATGATCAAGTTTAAAAAGATATATAAAGTAATGTGATGCAGTGAATCACACTAGGTATTAGACTTATTTAAGGGTATGGCTGACCAAGGTGAAGTGTCTAGATATTGGATTTGTTTAAGAGAACAATGCGTGCTTGTGTGTTGAACTTTTTTAAGGGCATAATTTGTGGTGTGTGGAAGCTATAATGACAATGAATTATACTTACCTATGAGATTATATATATAATTTTGAGCATTATTTATGGTAGATACTTTAAATTCTCATTAGGATGATGATTTGTTGTGAATGTGGAATTAAGATTTATAAAAAGATAAAATAAGAGAAGAGATATTCATGAAGTGATATATTTGGATGAGAAAAACATGTTCTTTTGATTTACTTATGATATTCCATGATTAGTGATATATTTATTTTTCTCACCTTTATTTCTTGTTTTGTGGTACACATATTTTTAAAGATCATAGAGAACTTACTAATGAAGTCACAATTAAGTTGTATTTTGGCATATATTTAGCACTTTTTAGAGGCTATTTAAATGTAATTGGTAACATTTTTTAACTAATTTTATAAAATAATTATTTTTCTAAACTTTATATAAGTTAATGAGTATTTGCAATTTTAACTTAAATTATTTAAAAATTACTCTAAGCATTCAAGTGCTTAGAGTCCAAATTACACAAAGTTCAAAGTTGGGAGTTTTATCTTGGGCATTCCAACACCCATAACACTCGCTCACAAAACCAACATAGTAAATAAGGCTTCTACAGGTTCTAATGTATGTTCACAAAGAAAATATTAGGTTTCTAATTATTGGGCGCTCCAATGTTCAAAGCTGGAGTTGCCACCAAAAGCTTGTGTGTTTAACACTAAGAATTGGTGTTGCAACATTGTAGTTATGTCAAAAAAAAAAAAAACTAAATGAAGACTTGCAAGCAGTCTAATGCTCAAGGTTTGTGTCATGATGTCTGATAAAACTCCAAACTCTATAAATAGATGTTATGTAGACTAATTTTAACATATAATCTCATTTTTTCATTTTATAACTTTTTGAGTTTAAGTTTAGGGATTTTTCTTGAACTTTTCTCTTGTCTTTTCTTTTATTCCTTAGTCATTTAGAAGACTTCTATGTGTCTATCCAAGTCTTTATGAATAACAAGATATTATTTTAGTCCAACTAAAATACTACAGTTCTAGTGGATTTGTTCTATGTTTGTAACACTAGATATTTTTTATATTTATTTATAATAAATATTCAAATTTTTAGTGCATATACCAACATAACAAATAAAATAAAATAGTTAATGTAAATGGGACCTACATTAATATTATTTTTTAAAATTCCTATGATGAATAAGTGAGTTAATCAAACACCAATCGTATATATATTGGCTTATAGTCAAACATGGTATCTCTTAGTTCATCTTAAGTTCTATTTGGTTCAATATATGTGGACAATTATTTTTATATTTTATTCTTTTCATCAAGTACAAAAGTGAGATTGAATAAGTTAGTGAATGCTTTCATCATTGTCTTATTAACAGTTTGCACAAAAAAAAGTAAATAATAAGTGAAAAGAAATAAAAAGAAATAGGTGAAGACACATGAAATAAAACAAAAATAGAAAGTGCCAACAAGTAACTTGAAAGGAAAAAGAAGAGAATAGGTTAATTAAGCCTAAAGTGATGAACTCCGACAAGCATAGAAATGAGAAGACAAACAATAAAAAGGTGCGCACAAAGAATTTTAATGAAATAATAGGAATGAGAAAAAGGAAACAAACAAGGAAAGAACTAAGTTTTATAAATGTTGAGATCCAAACAAAGGAGTAAGGATAAAATGGGAAAGAGGAAGGCACGACAACCAAAGAGAGAAGTAAAACATATTTAAAAAGTGTAAGGGGGGTGTTTGATAGAAGAAAGTAAAACATGCTCAGGACTAAATAAAAATAATCAGTAGACTAAGACAAAGCAATTAATTTCCAATGCAACAACCCTGCTAACTAACTATTAAATAAAAGCTACTAGTACAATCTCTGTATTGTCTAGCTAAATGTGAAATAGTTTCGGAGTTAAGAAGATAAGAAAAGAGAGCCTTCAGGAGAAAGATGGATGTCACCTTAGTCCGTCCTTTATGGTGCACTCCTCAGAAAAGGAAAGGAAGCTTGGAATAGGGAAGAAGATAGAGCCTGAAATGGTCACAATGTCAAGGAAGAAGGAAGTCATTATTAGTACTTTAATAAATGATCAAAGAGCTTACTATAAAAGAGGATATATATATATATATATATATATATATATATATATATATATATATGGAGAAAGATCTTCTTACACCCAATTTCAGCCTTTCATTTACCTTAAATCTAACGATTTATAATTTATTACTTTACTGACTATTAGATTTAAATTAAATAAAAAGTTCATATTAGGTATAAGAGATTTTAAATTTACACAAGTGTAAAAAGATTCTGCCCCTATATATATATATATATATATATATATATATATATATGAGAAAAAGGAACAATGGGATATGCTTTATAAGCTTACAACCCAAATTTTTTATTGATTATAATTCTTTTTTTCATTTATATAACTTAAGAACAACAATCTAATAAAACAAAAATAAATAATTTTTTTCTATTATTATTTGGTAAGATTCAAAAAGTGACTCTTTTATTTTCACATAAACTACTATTTATATGTTTATTTGAGTAACTTATAAAAATAAAGGAAAAACAACTTATAAAAATATTTTAAACTACTTTCATAAATTAATTCAAACATAAGTAATTATGTCATAAGAAAAACTTAAATAAGTTATTAATAAAAAATTTCAAACAACTCCTCTGACAATAAAATTATTTTTCTATTGAATTTTTTTGTCACAAATAAGTTCTTTATAAATGGTTAAAATTTGCTAATAAAAAAAATTGTATAAAGGCAAAAGTTGAAAAACCTAAAGTTCTTGCTAAGAAAGATTATGGTAATACACATCAACAAATACCATTAATAATTAGATTATAATTTAATACAATTATTAAAATTAAAAATTAAAAAACTAAAGTTTATCAAAATGTGTAAATAGATGTTTGGAAAGAGCAATTGGACCTATATAATTATAACACTTCACATCTTCATCACCCTAAAAGGAAGTAATCTTATCCAAAACATTGTTGGACCCGACAAGATATACGACGTCGTGAGGAAGTGAACCGAGGAAAATATCATTTCTTGTGTGCACTGCAGACACAGGGAGAGACGTCGTAATGGCTCATTCTCTTTCCATTGTTCAAATCATGGGTGCCTCTAATCTTCACAGTGCTCTGAATCCCTCAACTGTGTTACCCAAAAGCCTCTTTCATGGTGTGGCCCTCAAAAGATTAATGTTTTCAAGTGAAACTTCAGTGTGTAACAGGCAAGGCAAGAACAGCACTGCCCATAGCCATACTCACGCGTCTTTGCTTGAGGCTCCAGTTCTGTGGGCTGGTAGACTCTGCATCTTTTATGCGCTCCTGAAGGCTGGTTTGGCTGGATCTCAAGCCAACCCACTTGTCTCTGGTTAATTTCTTTCTCTTCCTTTACCCTTTCCAATTGCAACGCTTCATAATTTAAATGCTTCTTTGCTTTTCCAGATTTGGAAATTGGCCACACCGATGAATCTGCTGCTGACTTGGGATTCTCCAAATGGACCCACGCCATACTAGGAAAACCAGGTCTGTACCAAATATCATGTTGATTCCATTTTTCTTAATACTAAAACCGATGTTAATATAGGACTTCGCTAACTCTACCCTTCTTTTTCTCTATACCCCCTTTTTACTTTTCTCTTATTCTAGGTATAGGGCAGCATTGAAGCATGTCGTGTTTCTTCTAACTCGTTTAGCGTATGTGCTTTGTTTGTTGCTGTGTACATTAATGTTTCACATTCGTGTGGTCTAACTATGCCCTTGAGTCATTTCAGAGTAGTTTTTTAGAATGCCAGAGCATTGAGTTTGCTGCATTATGCTTCTTCAGTTTTTACTTCATGTCATGGTTTAGCAGAATATAGTATGTATATATATTTGTGGGTCAATTTAAAGAAGAATTTTGCTTAATCCGCTAACCTCCTACTCATGTAGAAGGTTAATATTTAATCCTTACCTTTTTGTCTTCTACATCTATAGTAGTAGGTAACGATGACTAGGATCATTACATGTCTCGGAGCAGGAATCAACCTGGTTTCATATGGTTTTGGCTGACTAGAAAGGTGCAACTATGGGTGTTTCTGGTCTTGGAGCTGGAGTTATCCCAGTTTCCCTTTTCTTAGCGATAGCTTCCTATTAAAAATTAGAGCTGATTGGTTTCTGACGAATGATGTAACTTGTACTGCAGTTTGTGGTCTGTATTGAATTGAAGGTCATTTCTAGCTTAGATTGGCTGTCAAGAGTAAAGTTTATTTATTTATTTTTATTTTTTTTAATTGTGCACACTCTTCTGGGATGAATATTTCTGCTGTGTTTAAGCTGGTTTGTGCTAGGTGGCATCATATAGGGGGAGTTACTCAGGGAGTTGAAGGCTGTTCTCGTTTAGTTAGTAATGTTGTCCTGCTGTTAATGGGGGATTGTGGTTTGAATGCTTTTGGACACAAGTAAAGGTCATGGTGATGTGGACACAATTGTGGGTCAAGAATCAGCAGCAATAGATGCAACATAACACATCATAAAATAATTTTCTTTGTTTCCTTTATTCGTAAAATCTCCTTGATTGATTTAGGATTTGTTTCCTTTTATTAGTTGAGACTGAGATCATATCGTTTAAGATTCTTATCATGATTTAGGTAATTTCCTTATATTAATATGATCATATCATTATCAAGATTTAGGATTTTTTCCTTAAATAAGTTTATATCATTATCATGATTTAGGATCTATTTCCTTTTATTAGCTATAAGATCATATCATGTAGATTTCTTTCCTTTATATTAACAGTTTTTAAGAGGGATTACGGACTGAAAGTATTCATAAAGGATAAGCTAATCATACTTAGAATTAGTTACCTCAAAAGAGGCTTTTGTCAAGGACAAGTCTAGTTCCCTTAAATTTCCTATTGACTATAGGTTGAAAGAAGGATTTTTACACTTCTAGAGTTGAGCTGTGACTAGGTCCTATCTGAAGGATCATAAGAACTGGTTCTCATGGGTGACATGGAGAATTTGGCAGCCAAAAAATTGGATGCCATTATGGAATAAATGGCTATGCAATGTGATAGGGTGCCAAATATGGCAAATACTATAAGGAAGGGTGATGGGCCTGTGTTTGGTGAAGGGATAGTTTTACTCAGTTTTACTGGATAATCTGATTAATAACACAACATATATAATTTGTTTCTATCATTGTTTTGACCTACCGGATTCGAGAAGGGAGTGGGAGTGAGGTAGGCAAGAATATTGTTGGTTTTTCTAAGGAGAGTTTACTCTCTGGAGGAGTCAATTACTAACTCTGGGAAATCTACCTTAACATTGTAGAGCTTGAGCTCTTTTACTAAGTTTTACTGCATAATCTGATTAATAACATAGCATATATAATATCAATGCCATCAAACACGGGTAATTCCACCTTCTTTGCCCCCATCCTATACTCAGTCAATGAGTCCGTCTCAGAAAAAGACTCACGACGGTCTTCTGAATGGCTAGTGCTTAATTTGGCAAATTCCTCCAATATAGTATGGATCACTCGAGCAGAGACACATTTTGAAGTACAAGAGTCAACGAAGGACGTGAAAGTACGCTTGGCCAAGTTAAGTATGGAAGGAGCCACCATTCACTGGTTCAATCTTCTTCAGGAGTTGGTGGATGGATTGACGTGGGATAAATTAAAAAGGGAGCTGATCAGACGTTATGGAGGTTGCCGGAGTGATGATCCATTTGAAGAATTGAAAGATTTATCTCAGACTGGGAATGTTGAGGATTACTTGCTGGAATTCGAATTCATATTTGGCACCCTATCACAATGTGTGTTGGAGGAGAAGATTGCAGAACATTCCATTATAATTGATGGTTCAGAGAAGGGATTGTGATGCAAAATCGTTTAGGGATAAAGGAACAATTGCAAAAAATATTTGAAAGAGAAATGTTACTTGTATTATTAAATGATCAAAAGGAAAATACATGAAATGATATTCCTATCCACAGAACAAGGCTCCTATCAGAGAGCGATAGCTCTCTATCTGTAATGAATTCCATAATCTTTCGCAAGATGCCCTCTCTCTCCTCACTCCATCCCAATAGAACAGAAGATCACTCAAAACCACCTTGGGCCCACACCAAACACACTACACCCCCTGCCACATCATCAATCCTTATTCTTCTTATTCCTTCTCACATCTACCCTCCAAGTGGTTGGCCTGTTTGATTGTTGCTGCACCAAATTTGCACTTGGGCCCATTGACTCTATTGGATCTCCAACAGATTGACTAGAGACCACAGTCAGACAACAGTGGACAGATTAAAATCAAGGTCAAGGGGACCCATGGTTCCAAGGTACTCCAAAATGGAATTTCCTGTTTTTTTTTTTTTTTTTTGGCACTGGCGATCCTTTAGGGTGGCTGAAACGATGTCAGATTCTTCACCCAAGAAAGAATAGCAGAAGGAGGCAAGGTGAGCTTAGCTGCTTTTCATCATTGGGTGAGGCACAATTATGGTTTGATCACATGGAGCAAAATGAGACATAACTTGTCTGGGAGCATTTAAAGGAGTGCTGTTGTGTGAGATCTGGACCACCATTGAGTAACAGCCCCTGGAGAGAATTTACGAACCTTGAACAGATAGAGTCTGTTGAGGAGTATCAATGACAATTCTAGTCACTTCTAGCCTACTACTTGATTGGCAGAAGATTAACATTGAGATGCAGCAACCAGGGAACATCAAAGTTGCCATGAATATGGCTTGGACATAGAACACAAACAAAGTGTTTCTAAAGAAAATCTAAACTCAAACTACCAAACCTACTAGTAGCATTCGCTCATAACCACTAACAAGGTTCTAATGAGAAGGGAGGGAGGCAAATAGTAAAATTGTTGGGAGCAGCAATGCAGTAGCCTCTTCCTCACTATTTTTCAAATGATTAACGAAGACAGAAATGGTGGAAAGGATGGCTAAGGGAGTGTGTTATAAATGTGATGACTCCTATTCAATAGGAGACAAAAATAAAAAGTTGTTCTAGATGAAAGTTCTCGGTGATGAGAGTGAATCTGAGGAAGGTGTGATGTTTTGAGCTTGTGGACAAGGTCAAAGCGGGCTTGGTAGTGATGATGTGAATGCATTTGTGGCTTGAGAATCAGGCAATCAGCAGCAGTAGATGCAGCATAACACATCAGAATTAGAATTTTGTTTCCTTTATTTGTAAAATCTCCTCAATTGAATTAGGATCTGCTTCCTTTTATTAGTTGAGATCATATTATTTAGGATTCTTATAATCTTATCATGATTTAGGATTTATCTCCTTTTATTAGATATGGTCATATCATTATCAAGATTTAGCATCTGTTTGCTTTTATTCGATATGATATATATCTTTATCATGATTTAAGATCTATTTCCTTTTGTTAGCTATAAGATCATATATAGATTTCTTTCCTTTGTGTTAACTGTCTTTAATAGAACTGATAAAATAATGGACAAGCAATTATACTTAGAATTATTTACCTCAAAAGAGGCTTTGCCTGTGACGAGTCTATTTCCCTAAATTTCATATTTACTATAGGTCGAAAGAAGGATTCTTATAAGTCTAGACCTGTGACTAGGTCCTACATGAAGGACCATCACATATTGTGCATTATGATACCTGACTGTGTTTTGAGGACTTGCTAGGAGGTCATTACTGTGTGGTATAATACTTTTCTCGATTTTGGAGACCAGTTAGTAGGTTCAGAGGATGATAGGAATTATGACTTATTTGTGGAAAAAGGGTCTCAATCAGACTTTCAGTCAACAATTAAAAGGGTTCAACAAAACTCAATTTTATTTAGCATCTTCTTCTTTGGGTCTCTATCAGAGGATGTCAGAAACCAGTAAATGAAAATGGAAGAACCTGAATTAAGAAAGAAAAAGAATGTTGACAGCTAGGCGGCTATTCCACTACTTATAGAAAAGTTAAGAACCTGACTTTTCCCACCACTCATCACTAACACTTGGGGCCTTACAGAGGACCACTGAAGAGAAAGGTTGAGGACTCTAGGAACAATCTCATATGCTTGGGACATGTGCTGAGGAGAAGCGATGAGCTATTTGCCAAGGATGTCTTCAACATTTTGTTATTCGGGGTGTGTTACACTATTAGGTTCCTGTGTTCTTTGATGAGATTTGTGGAGTTGGTTTAAAAATTGATATTTTATGTTATCTTATTATGGGATTACTAGTACTTGTGACAAGGATAAGCTTGAGGAGAAGTGTTAAAACGTTTTAGGGTTTTTGGTGTTATTGTTATTGGCTTTGGGCTTGTAATAGTAATACTAGTACTTTACCTAAATATTAGCATAAATATAATAAGACTACTAATATTAAGATATTCTAACATCAAACAGATCTGTCTATCATATTTTGTTTATGCTGTTAGTTGTCTTTCTCTCTTGAGCCTTGACTCTTTCAGTGCATGCAAATCCAGTGTGTTTCCTTGTCTATGTTATCTCTTATTGATGATGTTGTTGCAAAAGATGTGTTTTCAGTTACGGCATGTATTGTTCATTTCTATTTTTTTATTTGGTCAGCAAAGGAAGGAGCTAATGGAAGGAAGTCTGCTAGCAAATGGCATCCCACAACAAAGGGTACACTTAGAAGGAACTATAGAGTTCCATCCAAATCTGAGGGGCGACGACTTCTTAAAGCTATTGCATCTCTATTATCAGATGATGATCACTTTGTTGATGCCACCTCTCACAAGGTTTGCATTTTTCCTTAGCCCTGTTTCAATTTTCAGTCTCATTTTTTGGTAGTTCTCCTTTGTCAATATTGTGATTATGTTTTTCTAAATTCATGTCTCAAGACATGCTTGACTCAATACGCTGCTAATAAACAACCATTGTAGGGTTGCCAAATCCGCAGGGAAAGTGCTCATGGAGAAAGTGTGTGTTGCAACAATGTGAGAGCTCTTTTCGATGAGCTCCCAACTCCCCATCTCATTGTTGAAATCACACCTTTTCCTGCTGGACCGCTTAATGACAAGGATTACATTAAAGCTGAGAAACTTGAGAGGGTTCTTAGATCTAGTCCTTCTGTTTGAGCCTTCTTTGGTGTTTCATGCTTTCATGTACATATTCTTTGCTACTAACTTGTAAATATTTGCATGATAAACAAAAATTTCTATCCTTTCAACTCTTCAACATTTTACCTTTGAGTTGAATCATAGTTTCATCTCTCAAAGACAATAGCCTCTTTCCTTAACTAAGCTTGGTGTCTAAATTGAAGCTGTTTCTTAAGTATTTTCGTCAATGGTGAATAGTTGACTCTGCATACATGTCTTCAGTCTTCTTTGTCAGGACTTAGCGTTTCCTTTTATTCCTCTTGTAATAAAAAAAATATCAGTTAGATTTGGTTGAGAATTGATATGAAAAAAAAGGGAAATGTTAATATAAAAATTTAAAAATTCTATCTCATGTAATATCACATCATTATATTTGGAAGGAACATGTTTTCTCTCTTTACTTACATGAAGAGTGTAACTCACTCTACAAAGAGAGGAATAGAAACTTATTAGTTCTTCACATTTTGGTATGTATGATAGTCTGTTTTTAATATGGAATAATAGATTTCAATAATCAATTATTTGAAATTCTAGTAGTTACATATGATATTGAAAGGGGGTTTGGAAATTTGATTTAATTTGTTAGCAATTAGGATACCTTTTAAATTTCTAAAATTTGTTAATTTTTTATAAAAAAAAAATATGCAATGCACTTTAATTTTTTATTTTAAAAATGATTTTAATTTAATAATATTTTTTGTATAATACACGAAAGACTCACTGGTTTGTGAAGAGTAAGATTTGAAGGAAAAAAAAAACAGAATTTTAATATTAAAAGGAAAATTTGAAAGTAATTAATGATTTGAGTGTTTTATAAAATAAAAGATAAGTGATAAATAATGGTGAAATCACATGTTTGATAGAGATTAGAAGTCTAATAAGAAGTGTCTTCAAATTTAAGAGTTAAAATTCAAAGATGAATGAGAGTTGATCAGAAGTGGTGATAGCAGGAGTGAAGGACGAAAGTGTAGTTGGAGATGAAAATTATAGCATTTTTTGGTTTTAGGGTTCCAAAAAAGATTAAATTGACGGATTCCAGAGAAAGTTCTTTTTTACATTAATTAAAATCGAGGTCATGTGTATGTCTATTTGACATTTAACATGCTACATTAGTTATTTTGTTAGTCCAACTAATAGTTCATTATTCTAAGGATTAATATAATTGATGATTGTATACATTATAAATCAATATAACTATTTTTTTTTTTTTAATTTAGAGACTATTTTGATGACCTCTTGAAATGACAAAGATAAATATAGTGGTTTACTTGGTAAACATTTCTTAATTTGTTTTTTTATGATTTTGACATGTGCTTAATTTAATATTGTATAATTGTTATTGTAATAAAATATTGTACTGTACTTTCGTAATTCAAGTATTGTATGCTTTTCTTTTAATTATAATTTTATATATAAGTTACTTTAAATTATGATATTTTAAAGATTTTTTTTTATATTTATTTTATTAGATATCAACAAATATTCATTGATGCTCATGGATACCTGGTACCGATGTAAGTATGGGATAAAATTTTTAATTGTGGGTATAGATAGAGTACCTTTTATCTATTTCCTCTCTGCCCCATTGATATTTTGTTAGGTTCTCAGAGATGTCAAAGGGGAAAAGGACATTATTCGTCCTTGAATTTTATTGATTGTAAAAAAAATTACACAAAGGAGGCTACTCCTTTCACACTGGAATCTGTCCAGTTTTTTTCTATCTACTCAATTCTTATCCTCTTCTACCTAATAGAGGACTTATTTATACCAAACAGATGTAAAACAAATTAACCAATTAACTAACTACTACCGAAAACCTAACTAATAGGTCAAAGGATAGAATATTTTCAATTCCTATTTTTACCCTTCTTCCTATAATACACTTTTAATGTTCTATTTGTATCCTGTGGTCTAACAATATCTCTCCCATCTGAAACAACCTTGTCCTCAAGGTGAAAGTCTGGGAATTGAGTTTGAATAGCGGCTGAGTCTTCCCACGTCGCTTCGTCAGGTGATTTCCCTTGCCAGCAAATGAGAACTTGAGGGATTCTAGTGCCATCTAGGGTAAGCACCCTGCTGCCCAGCACCTTGCTAGGCTGATAGGGCTCTTGTGGAACTTGTAATTCTGCAGGGAGAGTTGCTTCTACCGTGTGTTTGCCCAAAGCTTTCTTAAGCTGGGAGACGTGAAAAACTGAATGGATTCGAGCATCTGCCAGTAGTTGTAAGTGATATGTGACAACTCCAATCTTTTTGAGGATTTTGTAGGGGCCATAATACCTAGTTGAGAGCTTGGGATGTAGCCTAGTAGGCATGGATGTTTGACGATGTGGCCTGATCTTCAAATAAACATAGTCTCCTGGCTGAAACTCCACCGATTTTCTATGCGCATTGGCATATTGAATCATCCGATTCTAAACGCGATTTAAGTGAAACTTGAGCTGTGTCAATGCTTCATCTCTATCTCTGAAATCTTGTGCTACCGCCTCAACCAGTGTTTCACCCGAAAGAAACCGTACTAGCAATGGGGGCGGTCTACCATATACCACTTCGAAAGGTGTGCATTGGGCCGAAGCATGAAAGGTAGTATTGTACCAATATTCTGCCCACGGGATAAAATCAACCCAAACCTTAGGTTGTTCGGAGCTAAAACACCGGAGATATGTTTCAAGTGTCCTATTTAAAACCTCCATTTGGCCGTCTGTTTCCGGGTGGTATGCTGTAGACATCTTCAGTTGAGTGCCCTGCCGTGTAAACAGTTCTTGCCAAAAATGGCTCATAAAAGTAGGGTCCTTGTCACTAATGATCGAAATAGGGATACCATGTAGCCTTATGATCTCTTTCACAAAAATGTCAGCAATAGATTTAGCGGAATAAGGGTGTTTGATTAATATAAAATGCCCATACTTACTTAGTCGATCCACCACCACCATGATAGCGTTGAACCCTTTAGAACGAGGTAAGCCCACGATGAAGTCCATGCTGATTTCTTCCCAGACCGCATTGGGAATGGGTAGCGGCTGTAATAAACCAGCTGAAGAAGAAGCTAGATATTTGCTGCGTTGACACACATCACATGAGGCAACAAATTGGGTTACAGTGTTCTTCATCCCAAACGAGAAAAGTATAAATTCCGGAGTGTCCACCTGTAGGTGAAGTGTGGAACTCATGTAATAATTTTGGAATCCATGAAGATGTGGCAGATAAGACTAACCGGCCCTTGTAGTGTAACCTGTCATGTTCCAGGGTGAAGTGTTTATGGGAATTGGAATCATGTAACAAAGCAGCTTTGATTTTAGCTAACTCCGGATCCCGTTGGACCTCTGCATCGATTTCTGTTATATCTTGCCAAAAAGGTTTAGAAATGCCTTGGAATTCCTTATCCTCATTGATTCTAGATAAAGCATCAACAACTTTGTTCGAAGCTCCCATTTTGTAAACAATGTCAAAATCATACCCAAGAAGCTTGGCAAGCCAGTTTTGTTGGTTTTGGGTGGTGATTCGCTGTTCCAATAAGTATCGCAGGCTTTTTCGATCAGTGTAGACAATGAATTTCTTGCCCAAGATATATAGGTGCCAATGCTGGATTGCAAGAACCAAGGCCATTAATTCCTTCTCGTAAATAGATTTGGTGAGGGTGGAATCAGCAAAACCTTTGCTGAAAAATGCAATAGGTCTTTTATCTTGTGTCAACATCGCCCCGACACCCTTTCCTGAGGCATCACACTCGATTTCAAACTGTTTGAAAAAATTTGGCATGGCCAAAATAGGGGCTTTAGTGACAGTTGTCTGTAATTTCCTGAAAGCTACAGTGCTTTGCTCAGTCCAATTAAAGTTGCCCTTCTTTAATAATTCGGTCAATGGCCTAATAATCTTACCATAGTCACAAATAAAGCATCGGTAATAGCCTGTAAGGCCCAAGAAGCCGCGAAGAGCTTTGACAGATTTAGGGAGTGGCCATTGTAATATAGCGTCAATCTTTTGAGAATCCATGGATACCCCATCTTTGGCAATAATGTGGCCCAAATACGCTATTTTTGTTTGACCAAAGCTACATTTATTTTTATTAGCAAACAAACTGTGTTCCCGCAACTTTGTTAAAACAGCTTTTAGGTGCCGCAAATATTTTCCCCAGGTGCCACTATAAACCAAAATATCGTCGAAAAAAACTAAAACAAACCAGCAAAGAAAAGGTTGTAGTGTGGAGTTCATGACACATTGGAAGGTGGCCGGCGCATTGGTCAATCCAAAAGGCATGACCAAGGATTCATAGTGTCCATGGTGAGTGCGAAACGTTGTCTTCGGAATGTCCGGTTCATGCATTCTGATTTGGCAATATCCGGCGCGTAAATCGATCTTAAAAAAATAGGAGGCGCCCTTGAGTTCATCCAACAGTTCTTCGATTACCGGAATTGGGAATTTGTCCAGAATAGTAGCTTTATTCAGAGTGCTGTAGTCGACACAAAATCTCTAGCTCCCATCCTTTTTCTTTACCAAAATGACAGGACTCGAATATGGAATGTTACTTGCCCGGTTTAATCCAGCAATTAGCATTTCGTTCACTTGCTTTTCTATTTCATTTTTTTTGCAAATATGGGTATTGATAAGGGCGTACATTGATAGGGTCCACTCCGACTTTGATAGGGATCCTATGGTCAGCGTCTTTGTGTGGTGGTAATGCTTGTGGTGTTAAAAAAACTGAGCTGAATTCGGTTAGAACTTGCTGCAACTGGTCTTCTTGGTTGAGGGTGAGTTGTAGGAGTGTGTCAAAGTGATTATTCCCTATCCAGAGGAAGGCCATGGATTCCATAGCACGTTGGTCCAGTTTCCTTAAAGCTTTGGCCGTGATTAGCTCCTTGGACAGGCTTGGGTCACCTTGGATTGTCACATTGCGTCCTTGGTGGACAAAACTCATTTGAAGGTTACTCCAATTGACTTTAACTTCTCCCAAAGTCATCAACCAAGCTACCGCTAAAATAATGTCAACCCCTCTAAGATCAAAGAGAAAGAATTCGTCTGTCATCGTGTAATCGCCCAATCTGATCTCCACATTGCGGCAACTCCCCGAAGATTGCTTACGGTTCCATCCCCTAGGCGTACAAAGGATGGTGTTTCGCGATCAACCTTAAGGCCCAATCGATCAGCCAACCTGTGCGAAATAAAGTTGTGGTTAGCGCCACTATCAATTAACATGAAAATATCTTGATTATATAAATGGCCTTTAAGTTTCATAGTTTGCGGGGTAGTCAGTCCTCCTGTAGAGCAGAGGGATAGGTCCAACCAATTACAATCTGGGTGAATGGTATCGTCGTCCTCTGGGCTTGGAATTGCCGAGTCGATATCATCTTCATCCGCTAAAATGAGGACCCTCAAATTCTTCTCCAGATAGCGGTGCCCCGGAGCAAAAGCAAGCCCACAATGAAAGCATCGATTTTCTTCTCGGCGTTTGATATACTCATGATAGGGTAGGCTCCGCGTGCCACGATTTTGGTGAGGGCCTCCGAAACTTGTGGCAATCGAGGTAGTATGGGGTCGATTTCCTCCTTAGGGTCCACAATTGCTGTTGTTGGCCACTGTAATGTTGTTACCCGAAGTTTCTATTCGTGAAACAATCCCATTGTTCCTGGAAAATTGAAATCCCGATGTGGTGGTACGTCCCTGGGAATTGCCATAATTGTGAACCTCCCGCATGGCGTCTTCTATGTCGTGTGCAATCTCCATGGCGCGATTTAACTCTTTTGGGTCATGGGGACAGACTTGGCCTCTGATATCAGCACGTAATCCCGCCAAGAAGTAACCCAAGATTTGTTCCTCAGAGCTGGGAGTGGCCTGGGCGATCGATAATTCGAATTCCTGGACATAATCTTCCACGGTGCTGGTCTGTCGGAGTGCCGCCAACCTTTCGTACATAGTACCTCTTTCACTGTCACCGTATCTCTTCAATAATGCTCTTGAAAAATCCTCCCAAGATGGGTTCTTGGCATTGTTACGCCAAAATTGAAACCAGTGGCAGGCATTACCATCCATACTGATGAAGGCGATACGTAACCACTCCGAAGGTTGAACCTGGTGCACCTCGAAAATTTCCCGCGCAAGCCATCTTAGGGGGTTGCTCCCTTCAAATGTAGGGAGAACGACTTTCGTTAACCAAGAATGCGTTGTGGCACCCTCAGTTGTTCCTTCGTCGTCGCTGGAACTAGTTTTGGTGGTACTTGAATGCCCCTCGTTAGTGTGGTTTGGTTTCTTGGTGAGACATTCCATGATGAGGCCACGAATTTGGTTCAAGTCAGGCATGTTTTCTTTGATGTAAGCAACATCTTTCTGCAGTTCCGTCAATTTGACACCGTGAGCCTTGAGTGTAGTTTCTGCTATTTGCATACGTGTGTCCATTGTGAAAAGGGAGTAAGCGGCAGGTCGGACCAATTGTTAGGTTCTCGAAAATGTCAGAGGGGAAAGGGCATTTTTCGTCCCTGAATTTTATTGATTGTAAAAAAGATTACACAAAAGGAGGCTACTTCTTTCACACTAGAATCTGTCCAGTTTTTTTTATCTACTTAATTCCTATCCCTCTCCTACCTAACAAAGGACTTATTTATACCAAACTGATATAAAACAAATTAACTAATTAACTAACTACTACCGAAAACCTAACTAATAGGTCAAAGGATAGAATAGTTTCAATTCCTATTTTTACCCTTCTTCCTATAATACACTTTTAATGTTCTATTTGTATCCTGTGGTCTAACATATTTCTAATTCATACTCTAATTAATGAAATTTCATTTATTTACTAATTAAGTTAAAACTACCCCTTTAAAAATGAAAAGATGACAAAACTTTAAAAATATCAATTTAATTCAAACTATAAAATATTAGTTTAGATTGGTTCAATTGTTATTATTCTCAAACTGATCTAAATTGAACCAATATCACCTCTATTAAAAATTGCTCCTAATTGATTTTCATATATGAAAGATATGCTATGATAAATATTTGTGCTATTTTTATTAACGTTACACAATTCTCCTTTGTCAAAATTGTGAGACTCATTAGATAAATGAAAAAACTCATATGTTTCAAAGATAAGGTCCCCATTGCCAATATCAATGAATAATTATATTAATTAAGATGTTCACAGATTATATTTGATCATTTTTCGATGAAAAATATTCAATTTAATCATAAATATATGTTGTGATTTAATTTGAATTAATTTAAATAAAATGTTAAATATAATTCAATTTGATCCAATTAAAAATATTTTTTTTATACTACCAATTAAAAATAATTTAAATTATACATATTCAATTGTTTATAATTTAATTAAAAGATGATAAATAGATTATCTCATGCATAGCTCTCTTCAAAAGTTAAAACTTTCTATATTAATGTTGTTTACCAAACCTATCAATTTTAACTTAAAAAAAAGTTATAGTAAGTTTTTATTTTTAAATATCTATTAATTACGTCCTTCTTTTAATATTTAAGAATCCAATTTTTGTTACATGTATTTGTTGGAGGGCTTGACCTGAAATCAAAGATAAGAGTATCATCAACCAATTTTACAAATTGGTGAGATTTTCTCAATAAAACTTTCAATGAATGGAGGATGGGATTTAGTTTAGTTTATCGATGGATACTCTTTTATTATGCTTTAAGATGCATACACAATATAATTATAAAAAATTGTATACCATCAATTAATTAAAAATTATCATATATATGACTTTAAAAATATTTATTATAAATGTCAAGAAATTTTAATTATATAACAACTATTGAATATCAATATAAAAATTAATCATTCGAACTTTGAGTTAATAAAATAAGTTATTCAGCTCATTCAAATTAGTCTGTCGCTTTACTAGGTTAAACTAAAAAGGCTTAAGTTTAATTTAAGCTACAAAACAATAAAAAAAAAAAGAAGATAAACTTTAGTTTTTGTGAGGTTTACTTGATTAAATTGAAATAAAAAAAAGTTTAAATTTAATTCAACCTCAAAATTTAAAATTTAAGCTTTACATTTTATTGGGATAGCTTAAGTTGATTTAATTGGGTAACCTTATTTTGTCAACTCTATTTATATTAAGGGTGTTCACGGGTCAGTTTGGTTCAGATTTAGAGAAAAAAATAATATGCACGGATTAAAATGGATTGATTTGATTAGGTTTGAATTTGTATAAAAAAAATTAAAAATCCAAACCAATTCGAACTAAATACGAATGAGTTGGTTCAGTTTGTATTATCGAATTGTTTAATTAAATAACCTAAAATAAAAAAACGTATAAGAAAATAAAAAAATATTAATTTTTTTATTTGAATAATTTTTGACACATAATTTTAATGTAATTATACAACATTTCAATATAAATATACAAATTTAAAATAAGTTTCAATTCAAAACACATTTTATTGCATGTGAATGTGTTTTTTTTTAAAAAAAGTCAACAGGTTAATCGGGTATGTCATCGGATCTACGAGTTAACTTGTACTAACCCATTATACAAATCAAATCATGTCAGGTTTGATCGGTTTGAATTGGATCGTTTTCCATTTTAGATTTGTTTGGATCATTGGTTTTATTAGTTTATCCGATCCAATGGACATCCCTAATTTACACTATAGCAATCTATTTTCAATTGCAATTATTTATTTTTATGCAGTCTATTTTCTGGATTTGTCTAATTAAATTTTTTTAATAATTTTAATAATCACATTTATTTATTTTTATCTTATTTAATGTAATAAAATATTTATTATTAATAATAAAAATACACATTTTAAAATTTTTTTATATTTAAAATAATTAAGTAATATATTTTAGGATTTTCATTTATATAATTATTTTATTAATTTATAATACCCAAATTTCCACCTTGATCTTGATCGAGCCCAGTGAGACCGAGTCCAAAGTCGACCCAATTAAATAGTATTAGTACTATAGTAACGTCTCGCATGAACCCTTGTGTTAGGTTTGCGTTTAACCTTCCCTTGCTTCGTGGCAGAGAAGAGTATAGCGAAGGGGAAACCAGGGTTCCACTTATAAGGTTTGTTCTATGTCACTATTCTTTTCTATAAGTGTTTCGCGTTTCAATAGAATTCTTCACCGCTGGGTTCTCTCATTTGAAGTCACAATCCCTTTTCAAGCTCTGTCCAGTCTTCATTCCTATGTTGTTTGGCGCACTCTCGCGATCAATCAAATATAATGTTATGAAAATTTAAGTTCAATTTTCGGTGTTGCAGTTTTAGAACGATGATCTTTCAGATAATTGATATTTGCCTCATACAGTAAATCCCCCCTAATTAGGTCCAGTAACAGTAAATATAATTTGGAGTAGAGAACAGTGCTAAAAGCACCTATGGTGCTGCTCCGGCAGACGAAACTACAGTCTTTAAGGTATTTTAGGTGCAATTCTTTAGATGTTTTTGGGACTGTTTTCTAATTAAAACTATAGTTTCACCTTGGTAATTTCTGACAATATTAAACGCAGACCTTTTATCAAAGTAAAACTGTATTTTTTATTAGAAACCAGCACCTAAGAAATTGTACTTAAGTTTTGTCCAATTGTTAATTGTTTGTCCATGAATGATCCAATACGAAAGTAGCAGGCTTCAGTTTATATCCTTTGTATGTCAAGGGCTAATATAGAAGTGGCTTATTGTTAATTGGACTGGGTTAGAATGAGCTTACTTTTGACTTCGACTGAGTTGAGTTGATGCACTTGAGTTAACTTTAGTTTTGAGGGGGAGAACTTTTCGTTGCAGCTTTAACTCAGAGTGGATGAAAGGTATTTATTCAAGAAAGAAACAGCAAAGGACTCAGATGATGGATAATGGACCAAAAGAGGAGTTGAGTTAGTTAGGGTCCAAGGAGGGAGATATGAGAGGAATGATGAATATGCAGAGCTAAAAGAAATAGAATAGTAGAGAATCCTAACTGAATGGGTGCAGAGTGTAGAAGGGAATCATGGCAATGGGGAGGAGAGTAGGGGCCAATTTGGTAAAATGTGGTTTTAGTTTGGTTGGCTGCTCCTAAGACTGGGACTTCTTTGTGGAGTCTCGTGGTTTGGGTTTTTTGTCACAATTATTCCTTGTGTTGCTATTTTTACATTCTTGTTTTTTCAGAACATTTTCTGACTATGTGGAGCTTTGGTTGTATTTTTTTTAATCAAATATAGTTCTTGTAAGTTTCCAAAGCGAAGGAGCTTACCATTGGTGGGAAGTCATGATTGACGTGCCTTACTGTTATAATTTGTGAAAAATTTTATGGTGTTTCTGGATACAGACAACGATGCATTGCCTTTTTTTGTTTTTGCTGCTATGGTTTATGTTTTCAAATTAAAGTTGCTTGTTAGAACCTCTTGAATCTCAGTTGTCAATGGAATATGCAAATTACAATTAAGGAGCACCTATATAAACTGTTATATGATAGTAGTTGAATGACTGTCCCTTTTTGGTTGAAACTCTAAAGTATATTTCATCATTTCTAAGTGCCAAGCCTGAGTAAATTTTATAAGTAACACTTCTTGGTCTGATGGCAGGAAAAGAGGCAGTACATATCTTCTTCCATATTAGGGATAAATCCTGACTCCAGGTTTCACATATGATTCTGAGTTCTGTCTTCTGCCTTTTTACCTCTCTCTTGTCTATTTTTCAATGAACCCTATGCAAAACAGCATCAGCATAAAAACCACATCTAAACTACCCCAAAGGGCGAAAAGAAAAAAGAAAAGGGATGTTGTAGTAAATAATCTTCATGTAGCGGAAACTGCATCAGAATTCTCATTTGCTGTGGCCAAAACTGCAGTTGCTCAGATCTGCCAGTCAGTAGGCTTTAAAACCTCCAAATACAATGCTCTTGAAACCTTAACTAATGTTTCCACTAGATATCTTGAAGCCATTGTGAGATCAGCTGCCTCTTTTGCTAATGCCTCCAATCGAACCGACTCCAACCTCTTTGACCTCATCAATGGCATTCATGATCTGTGTTCAGTTCAAGGATTTCCTGGTGGTTCAATGATGTACAAAAGTAACCTGCTAAGATCTGCAGCACTAGAAGAGATTATGAATTTCGTCAACCTCTCCAAGGACGTTCCATTTGCTAAACAAATTCCATTCAGAAATGTTTTTGGAAGCCAAAATCCGAAAGCAGCCGTTAATGAAGCAAAAACACAAGTTTTGCATGTACCAAGATGGCTGCCAGACTTTCCTGAGGAGAACTTGTATAAGAATTGTCAGCAGGTTTTGGCTAAGGAGAGGAAATGTGGTGAGAAATTGTGGGAACATTCACTGGCCACGGAAGATTACAGTGATGTATTACAAAGCAACGGCATCAATGGAAAAGAAAAGAAAGACGCGAGGATGGATTTTGCAAGGAAAAGAGAAAGAGTGAAATTTAAAATTGGAGGGGAAGAGGAGAAGCAAATTGGATTTGGTGTGAATATGATGAATGGTGTTTGTAAAGGAAGAAAACGAGTGTCTTGGAGTCATGACAAAATAAATGATTGTCTAGTTGAGGAAAATGAAGATGTGAAAAGATAGCATGATTGTTTTGGAAATGAAATGATGCTTGTAACTGTTCTAGAATGAAAAATGAAAATTTTCTGTAGCCTATTGTTGTGATTCAACCTAATGTATCATCAGGTTTCAATTTTTGAAACTTTTGTCACCAAGTAGGACCCATTTTGAGTTTATAGCTTACTTTTGAAATTTATGAAATTGTCACTGATTGGTTATCTTTTCAAAGAAAATGATTGGCTGGAACTTCCTTTCTAGCATAGTATCTGTATAGGTTAGTCTGCATCTTCCTTTATAATATAAAATAAAGGTAATTTGTTATTCTTAGTCTTAACTTAATTAGCTAATAATAGTAAAATTTTATTAAAAAAAAATATTTATTATATTTTTATAATTTTAATTTAATAAATTTGAATTTTTTTATAAGTTTTTTTATTTTAATATTATTATAAATAATTTAAACAAAGTAATTATATTTTATACAAATTGACGAACACCATTAAAATTTCGTGAGCATTGCTTTGCAATAAACTTTTAACCTCTCCTTGAAATTATATTATTATGTCAATTAAATAGGTAAATATTTATATTAAACGGGAATACGGATTTTACATGAAATGATAATAAAATTTAAATAATTTGATAAATATTTGCAACACAAAGAATAAGTGGTGTTTGAATTTTAAAATTTTAAAAAATATGAAAGTAACAACGGGGATGAGTCAAATATGTTAGAAGTTATAAATAATAAATACAAAGAGTTAAGTATAATACACATATTTTTAAATTATTTTTAAAAATAAGTTATGTAAAATTCTTTCTATTTGATATAAAAATTATCTAGTTAAAATTATGTAGTATTTTTTTAAAAAAAACAAATTCCTACTGTTCAAATACCTGAATTATAATAATTTTTTTACCAAAAGAATATTTAAATTGTAGTAATTTCGAAATACTTTATCTAAACACAACTTAAAAATTTTATATAAAAATAATATTTAAATTAAAATATTTGTCACAATAAAAGTTTTTAACATCTAAATCATATTTATTTATGTGTTTTTATAAAATATAATTACGAGTTAATGAAATTATATAGATGTTACATTCTCATCTATTCTATTTTTATTTCAACTTTGACCAATTTAAATAATATATTTTTAATTTAATTTTATTTCAATCTTTTTTCTTCTTTTTATGCTAATTAATACTTGCAACTTCATCTGATCAATCACATATTATTTTTATTTTTATTTATTCCTTTTTAATATATTATATTAGCATTTTGATGTATTTTATTTTATTTAAGTGTAGTATATATTTTTTTTATCGCAAATAACTTTATTATTTTTACATTTATTAATTATTTTTATTTATTTTACTTCATTTTCTTCATTATATGTTTTTTTTAATAATTATTTATTTTAGGACTTGTGTTCTTTTGATTATTATTTTTCCTTTTTTATAAGGATATTTTTTAATGTTTGTTCATTGTAGATTTGAGTTGAAATTTTATTTTTGTTAAAACATTTTTGCTTTACTTTTTGGAAGTATAGATGCATTAGTAATTAGGCAACTCTTCTAATTGCAACCTTTTATATATATATATATATATATATATATATATATATATATATATATATAGTTTCATTTTTTTCAAAAATATTTTAAAATATTTTAAAATAATTTTTTTTTCACTTTTATTCCTCTACCCTCCTCTGTCTTCTTCTCCTCCAATATCTCTATGTCTCTGCTGCTGTAACACTATTCATGTATTTTTTATGCTTTATTGACATCTTTATGTGATCTTTTTAAGTACCTTATTTATTAATTTAGTGAGTTTTCATTATCTATTTTACATCACACAAAATTGATTTAAAAAGGCAAGAAGTCTTGCCGTTTTAAAAATTAAATTTTATAATTATAACTTTAAAATTTAATTTCCAAAATTTATACAAGATGCTTCCAAAAATTAAATTTTAAATCATGTTTAACATGCTTTCAAAATTAGGATAATAGGAAATTCATTTAATGATCTCTTTTAATGTAAGTGCTTCATAAATGGAGATTCATTTAATATATTGTATTATTCGAGTACAACTCATTCCTTTATTTCAAATGATTGTGTGAGACAACTTGGTTTACCTATGAAAACTCTACCTTTTGACTTTATTATATCAACTCCTACCAATGAACCTGTTTGTACATATGATTTTTTTGTCCTAATTGGCCCATCCAAGTAAATGATAGAACCTTTTTTTATTTGCTTTGTTTAACATTAGCTAACCTACACATAATTGTGTTTACAACTGTCATGTCAAACCTTAGTATTGTGTGAAAAATCAAAGTGAGGATTTAAGATTGATGTCTACCAATCAAATGGATACATCAGTGAGTGAAGAAATTCAAGTTTACATGATACTCGTGCTCTTGAAAGGTGAGCGAAAACTTAAGATAGAGGATCTGTTGGCAGTGAGAGAATTTTTAGATGTCTATCCAGAAGATATTGATGAATTATATTATATTGATACTTTAGTATTCTTAGTGCTGCCTCTTGACACTTTTTCTAGGATTACTTCACTTACTAAGCTAGTTTTACTTGTTTGGGATTTAATTAGTAATTCTATCAATTTTTTGTATTTTAGTACTTTTGACCTCTTACTCGCTATTTTGGTAAGAACTTTTGATTCAGGTGGAGTTTTTCAATGATTCTTATTGTGTTGGAAAGCTAACTCAAAGAGTTTCAATTTGACATCTCATTCACCGAATTTGGAGTTTTGAGTTAAAATTTACTGGCATTTGAAGTATATTGTTAACTCTCCTTTAATGGTTTGTAGTTAAGATTCAGGTCTAATTAGGATTTGTGACCTGTTTTACTTTCTAAACTTATTAACTTATGTTTAGTTTAGGATTAGTCTCTACATAAAGTGATGAGGTAACAGTTTCTATTTCAATTCAGTTCAAAACCTTATTGCTTACCTTCTCAATTCTGCACAAATACTTTTAACTTAGTCTCAAATCATGTTGATATGATTTTAGATGATTCGCGCATATCAAATTCTTACTCGTGCAATCTCAAAATGTTCGCTCGTGCAGTTCACACTTTCAAGATCAGATTAAGAAGAACTGTATTGAATTAATTAGAGACACATGTTCAACAATCATTCAAGAAATTCAGATTAATAACACGTGTTCTTTAATTTAAATTCATGAATTGGATTAAGATTGATTTTAGAACTAAATCTAATTTACCGAGTAAAAATTGTTGGTTGTGACTTTTGATTTATTGAAGTCTTTTGTCTTTTAAATTTCTTGATTACATAATTGCTTGCATTCAAAATTCTCCCTAATTTTCTATGTTTCATTTTTAGCATTTGTAACTGAGGTTCTCGACATAATGACCTAGGTTTATCTCCTAGTTACTGCATTTAAATTATTTATTTATTTGACCGAGTAAGGCATTGATCAAATATTTCAAGATTACCTCCAAAAAAGAGAAGTGGAGTTTTCCATTGATCTCATTTGTAGAGTTGGACCTATATTTATAGCCTCGCGTAGAAGTGAAGACCTAATTAGAAGAACTATAGGAAAGGAAGATCATATGCCTGAGTGTTTCCTTATGGGGAACACCAGTATTGTTGGTGAAAAAAAAAGATGGTAGTATGAGAATGTGTAGATTACAAACAGCTCAATAAGTTAACGGTCAAGAATAAATACCCACTCCTTAGGATTGATGATATTATTGACTAACTTGGAGGAGCAATATTATTTTCTAGGATTGATCTCACATAAGGTTATCACTAGATTAGAGTTAAGTTTGAAGACATCTCAAAAATAGCCTTTAGCACTGAGTACATTCATTACGAATACTTAGTAATGTCATTTGGAGTGATCAATGTTCATGTTGTGTTTATGGACTATGTGAATAGGATTTTTCAACCATTTTTTTGATAAGTTTGTGATAATTTTCATTGATGACATATTAGTGTACTCTTAAAGTCTCAATGAACATAGTGAACACTTGAGGATAATTTTGCAAATCTTGAGAGAGAAAGAATTGTATGCTAAGTTTTCAAAATGTGAGTTTTAAATGAAAAAGATTAATTTCTTAGGCCATGCGATATCAAAAGAAGGGATTGTTGTGGACCAAAGCAAGGTTGAAGCAGAGGTGAATTGAGAACCATCCAACACAGTGACAAAAATTATAAATTTTAGTTTAAATTGGATATAATAGGAGATTTATTGAGAAATTTTTTAGAATAACAACACCTTTGACCAGGCTAACTAGGAAGGACCAACTTTTTGTTTGGAGATCTAAGTGTGAAGCAAACTTCCAAGAGCTTAAGAAGAAGTTAACCACGATCCCAATATTAGTATTACCTGATATAGCCAAGAGCATTGAAATATTTGTGATGCTTTAAAGTAAGGACTATGATGACTGTTGATGCAAGAAAAAAGAGTAAAGACTTACGCCTAAGACAACTACAACTACACAAGGAGAACTACTCTATGCGCGACTTAGAGCCAACAATAATGATATTTGCTTTGAAGATTTGGAACCACTATCTTTATAAATAAAGATTTGAAGTGTTTAGTGATCATAAAAATTTGAAGTATCTCTTCAATTAGAAAGAAGGAGATGAATATGAGAAAAAAACAGAGGATAAAATTTCTCAAGACCTACACTTTGTCATGATTTTTGTGCCTACCTTGTAACGCCTCAAATTTTGTAATATTGTTTGATTATTAATATAAAGGTGTGGGCTGCTATTTGAATATGTATCTGATATATACGATGATATGAATATATGTGAATATGAGTATGAGTGTGGATACTGATTGTGCATTGAGATTGGATATACTAGACTGATTGGAAATAGGCAGGAGGTGTACTGCAGGGGCATTCTCGCTGTAGCAAGAAGGCCTTGGGCGAGAGGGCTGCATCTGTGGTATTCTCGCTGTAGCGAGATGATTCTTGTTGTAGCGAGAATGTCTTGGGAAAAAGGGGTGATTTTGTTGTGTTCTCGCTGTAGCGAGAGGCTCCTCGCTACAACGAGAAGGCAATAGAGAGGGTTGTACTTTTGGGTTGCAGTCTCACTGTAGTGAGAAGGTCTCGTTGTAGCAAGATTCTGTAGAAACCAGAGTGCAGATTCGTCCAAGATTTTCGCTATAGCTAGAGGGGGTGTCGTTGCAGCGAGGGAGATGGCTCGTTGTAGCGAGAGTGTCATGACCAAAAGGGTATTTGAAGGGTTTAGGGTTTGAAAAATTTATTTCTCATTCATCTCTTCGAAATTCCTTCAATTCTCTTGACTCAAAACCCTATTTCACCAATTAAATTGCCTCCAAAGCCGTTCGCAGGTTAGATTGAATATTGGAATTGTGTTTGGAATGCTTGAAGGTAAGTTCTATGGATTAGAGTTTCAGTTTTTCATCTCTTTCTTTGATTTCTTGATTTCTCATACGGTTTTCCCTATATTTAAGATGAAAGTTTGTGTGGGAAACACTTTTATCGTAGATTTGTGTTATAGGTCTTCATTTCGAGGTAAAGGGGGACTCTACCCTATCTCTTGCGTTTAAATTTTGCTTATAATGTTAGATGATGAAATGTGATTGAGATAGAACGTGGGAGAATGTGTGTTTTAATAGAAATTTCGTATGAAGTATGATATGGTAGTTATTAGGTGATGTGTGTGATAGAATGGTGTGATTGTGATTGGATTTTGATGGAAAAATCGGTGTGTAATATAATGTGATTGATACTAGGCATGATGTGTGATAAAATGGTGATGAAAATTGAATGTTTAAGTGTAATGTGATTGAATATAGACATATGTGCCATGTGTGAAAGTGAATGTTATGATGTGATTGAGAATGTGGGCGAATGTGTGTGTTAACATACCATTGATTGGTGCCGAATAATGTGAATGGTTGGAAATATATGTGAATGACATATTGGTTGTGTTTGAATGTGTTGAAAAACTATGAATGGTTCAGCGATACACTGGAGGTGTAGAAGATGAGGGCGGTAGAAATACCTTGGAGAAGAGAGGGTGGTGGTGACACCAACAGTGAGTGTGGGTGCACCACAGGTCACATACTCTCTTCCTGATTTGACATCTAATTAATACCTTTGCTTGGGGGCTCAATACTACACACGTTCTATTCGTGGAGCGGAAGCTATCTGGCGACCATCCATGGTGTGAACTGAGTAAGTCCCTGAGGTTGAGGGCATCAGGAATCTGTGATCACAGTGCTACAGTGAGCGTAGCTACGTGCAGTGAACGTACGTGTATGTGGATTGTTTAATGGTGCAGTGAATGCACCTGTTTGTGAATTGTTATAAAATGTTTAAAAGTAGTAAATGTGTTGTTTGATGCATGAATTGAGTTTTGTAATAAATGTGTAATGTGTGAAAGTGAGACTCTATGCTTGCGTATGATAGTGTAGAGTACTCACATTTACGTTTATTTTTTAAGTGACCAAGACGATCAGCACCAGACTCAGTGAAGGGATGGATGAAACTGATATAGAACTTAGAAAACTTTATTTTGGAAACTGTGATGTATTAATAGGTCTTGTAGCAATGATTTGATTCAAATTTGTAATTTGTTCTTATTTTGAAATACTTTCATGAAACTATGCGTTGAGAACTATTGAATGAAAAACTTTATTATTCCCATTTATTTTTGAAATTTATTTATTTAAAAATTAAATTATAGTGTTACATTCTTAACTTCTTCTTTTTTTTTTCCAATTCTTCTTCAATAATTAAATTTATTGTCTCCTTTTGAACTCATTACATATCATTGATTTGAAACAATAATTTTAAATTTAATCATATATTCCTAAGTCAACCTTAAATTTGTTGCACTAGTTACCCTTTTTTCTACAACTCCCTTAGGTCAACCTCCCAATGATGATGCATCCTTTTAACATCTGCCTTTTGGATTTCTAAACCACCTTCCACATGCTTACTATTGAACTATTATATTTTTTATCAGAATTTTTGACCTTCATGATCATTACTTCTATTAACAAGAATTTTTAATTCTATAATGACCTCTTGATTTGTGTAACTTTCTTTACGATGCTCGAATCTTTACATGCAAGGCAAAATAATGGCATTCCTTCATATTCAGTTTTGTAAAATCACTCTTTGATCTTAAACATTCTAATAATGATTTAGTTACAGTAGTGATTGTAAATAACTGTCTTTTTTTATAAAACAAACAGGCATGGATATTCATCTAGCATTTAGTTTCTTTCTATCATTATCTTTTGGTTCTTTATCATCATATTTGTTCCCTTACAAGGATTCAAAGTCTTATCATTTTTCTGATCTGAGTTTATCAAAATGTCTCATAATCTTCTCCAAAAATCATACCTCCATGATTTTCTTTTTTGCTCACCCATTTCTTCCATAAGTTCCTGCACCACATCATTAAATATTACCACTAAGATGAATCTTTGGAAAAGTCTTGGTTATCTCTTTTAATTTTCTTTGGATTAGTGTTTACCAAGTTTTTTTTTTCCTCAAAAAGAAGTTTGAATTTTTCTTCCACCTTCCTATTTGTTATCTTAAAGAAACTTTATCTCATCCTCTTTAATAATATACTTTTTTTTCTATATAATCTTGGAGCTTTTAATTTTATTATATTATTATCATAACAATAAGAATACATTTTAAACATATTTTAATTGTTAATTTAGTATTTTTAAAAATTACAAAAACATGAATTAAGCTCTTCAACAATAATTGTAAAACTTATAAGCTTTATATGTAAGTAAATTAAATTTTAACTAATAATGAAAAATATATATTGAAAATAAAGTTTAATTATGTTTTTAATCCCTATAAATATTAAACATTTTGTAACAAGTCTTTATAAATTTTTTTGTTAGGATTTAATCCTTGAAAATTTTAAAGGTTTGGATTTAGTCATTGTCGTCAACTCCCTTCTATTAAGTGCCAAACTGATTGTATCATGGTATATGTAAAAGCTTCTTTGGTCATACCCTCGTAATATTCAAAGGCATTTGAAACTCGATCATGCTCTTGAGTAGTTCAAATTTTACAACACTTGATGTATTTTTCACTAATGATAAGTAACCCAACAAAAATGTACTTCTTTGCTTATCAAATTTGAGAAATTATAAAATCTTCCAATTCATTTGCTCAAAACCAAATCCCTTGTCATGTGTGAATAAAAGAAAGATTCATTTAATAACCATACATTGCCAATCTAGAGCTAATGTCATTACCTCATACTATTTTCCCTCATGATTATTGACTTGAACAACCCTTATTAATGAAAATGATTAATATTAGAGTTTGGAAGGAAGAAAATAGCCCCTCATGTGCTACCATCCGCAAAGACCACACTATGGTAAATACAAGCTAGAGTCAAAACATGTCATTACCAAGTTGAAGATATATGATTCCTCCCCTTATTTATTATTTCTTGGTATAAGTTATCAACATTGGATTTTATGCGGTTATCTTGAAACCTTGCAGCATCTACATAGCCATAGTGGATTGCATCTCATCTCTATATTCCATAAAGGCAATTCCTAACTTTGTTTCAACCATTCTAACTTCTTTGAATCTCATATATTAAAGAAAAAAAAAGAAGTGGGGTGGAGGTAGTAAAAAGAGAAAGAGAAATAGAATGATTATAAATTTATTTATAATTATATAAAATATGTTTTTAGACTTATTTGTAAATATTAATTTTAAATAAATAAATAAATAAATAACATATCTCGTGACAACAATATTAAATTAATATTTAGTTAACAAGTTCAACATAACATATAATATAATAAATTTATTTAAATCTTAATTTCTTAAATTAAATTATAAAAAAAATTTATAAAAATTTATCACTAATTCACTACCAACTATTCAATATCTATAATAATTAAAAACATAATAAACTTCAAAATAATATTGCCCATGTTTGTAACATGTTTTAGATGAGCACTTAACAATGAAAATGGGGAAGCGAATGAATGTCCACCCTTGATTCCTTTTCTGTTTTTTTTTCTTTTTAAATTCTTTTTAATTTGTTGTTTGCACAACCATAATTTCGTATCATACTATCATTCTCTTAACTTGATAACAAAAAAGTGTTTTTTTTTTTTTTAAAAGAAAACTACTTCCATTTCACTCCCTATATATTATTGCTTTATTGAAGCCTGCTCTTTGCACTGTTTCTACATATTTTCCCATCCATTTGGTAATTGAATTTGCATTTGGAAAATCAAAATTAAACTGAATTTGAGCAAGAAGAGGAGGAAGGAGGAGGAGGAGGAGGGGTGGGGAGGCATATAGGAAGACAATGAACCTACCCTTATCGTGTTCTTAGTCTCATCGTGCCTCCCCCTCAGATCTTAGCTTTTTTTGTGTAAGATTTGGCATTTGGGTCTTATTCAATCTGGATTCAAAGTGTTGATCTTTATTCAATTGGGGTGTGCCTTTTGATCTCTAATTGGAAAATATTCACGGGTTTTTTCCAGGATTACTTGACTGTGGGTTGATTCGCAGAATCCGATGTTTCCTAATTGAATCTGAGAGTTTCATTTTACACCGTAAACTGAGATTGTCATAATTTTAAGGTATTTGTTTTGTGCGTGCATCTGATGTCATTCCTGGGACTGTTTGTGTTCGAACAATTTGATGAAATGCAATTAAGTTTTGATTTATTGCCGTTGTATAGTTTCTATGTAGCTTTGTCTTCTGTTTTTAACTAAGAGAAAAGAATGCAATGATAATTGTGTAATCAATTTTATACTAGACTTGGGTGCTTGGTTTGTCTTGGGAAGCTTGGCATTTTTGCAGGCTAATTGATGCTACCACTTTCAATCGTGAGTTTCTGAGCTTAATCGATTAAGTATCTTTTGCTGTTAGATAAAATGCAATCAGATAATGGCAAATTATTTATTGGGGGAATATCATGGGATACAAACGAAGAGCGACTTAGGGAGTATTTTAGTACCTTTGGAGAGGTCATGGAATCAGTGATAATGAAGGATAGGACAACAGGCAGAGCACGTGGATTTGGCTTCATTGTTTTTTCTGATCCAGTCGTTGCCGAAAGAGTGATAAAAGAGAAACACAGCATTGATGGAAGGATGGTAATTTCTTGTTGTATTCCTCTTTGAAGTCTGATTCTTAACATTTTTATTTACTTGAAATTGGGATTTGGGATACTTCAATGCTAAATAGCTGATCAATATATTGAATTGTACTTCAAATTGATAAATTTGGGGTCAATATAATGTATATCTGTTTAGCTAGAGTTAAAATGACCCACGGCCATCAGCCAATAATCTTTTCTCTGTATTTTTATTCTTCTGTTTTATTTTGTTGTTATTTTCTTCTGTAAATATCTGATAATATCATTCTTTTTTAAGTTTTTGAAATCTGACTGCTATTTAATACTAATTCATCTATTATTAGGTTGAGGCAAAGAAAGCTGTTCCTAAGGATGACCAGAACATCCTGAGTAGAAACAGTGGCAGTGTACATGGTTCTCCAGTTCCATGCCGCACAAGAAAGATATTTGTCGGAGGTTTACCATCAACAGTAACGGAGAGTGATTTCAAAAAGTACTTTGACCAGTTTGGGATTATAACAGATGTGGTAGTGATGTATGATCACAACACTCAGAGACCGAGAGGGTTTGGATTTATCACTTTTGATTCTGAGGAAGCTGTTGACGCAGTTTTGCTCAAGACTTTTCATGAATTGAATGGAAAAATGGTTGAGGTGAAGCGGGCAGTTCCTAAGGAGCTGTCACCAGTACCAAACCACAGCCCATTTGGTGGATATAACAATGGTCTTGGTAGGATGAGTAATTTCTTAAATGGCCTCACTCAGGGATATGCTCCAAGTAATGTTGGAGGGCATGGGCCTCAGGTGGACGGTAAATTCAGTCCTGTTGCTAATGGGCAAAGTGGATTTACTCTATTTGGTTCTGGTTATGGAATGAATGTGAATTTTGATCATGGTTTGAACCCTGAATTTGGGGGAAATGCAAATTTCAATAGTAATCTTAGCTATGGTCGAGGACTAAATACTTATTATATTGACAGCTCAAAGAGGTTTGGCAGTCCTGTCAGATATGATGATGGAAACAATTCTTTCTTCAGTTCTGTGACTCAAAATTTGTGGGGAAATGATGGCCTTAGTTATGGAACCGGCTCTGCTAATTCCAGTTCATACAATGGATCAGGGAGTGCTAGAGGTGGAGGTAACACATTTGGCAATAGTGGAGTTGGCTTTGATTCTTCATCAATTTGTTTTCAAGGAGACAGGAACAATGTATCAGTAAGTAATGGCAACCTTAGCTTTGGAGGTTCTCACAACAATTATGGTTTGGGGACTGGAGGATATGGAAGAAGCAGTGGTACCAATATACCCCCAACATCATCATACTCATTGGTGTCAAATGGAGATTCTGATGGGGCTTTTGCTGACTTTTACAATAGTAGTTCAGTTTATGGTGATCCCACGTGGCGATCATCAAATGCTGAGCGAGATGGATCTGTTCCCTTTGGATATGGACTTGGAGGTGCAATTTCAAATGTTTCTGCCAAAATGTCTCCAGGTTATGTTGGAGGCTATACAATTAATAAGAGGATGCCAAATAGGGGTAAGAGCCACCTTAGTCTTACTTCATCTCAACATTTTTCTCAGTATATTATGTTTCCCATTGAGCTAAATGACTTTGCTATGAATAAATAGTGACTACATACTTGAACAAAAGGGATGGTATTACTTCACATGATTCTCTCTGCAACAATCTTATGTGTGACTTATTGTGGGTAGATGTCAGATCCATAATTAGTTTATTTACGGCTGGTAGATTTTCCTTGTAGCATGTCTTTCGATATTTGGTTTAAACCATTGTTTAGTTTCTAGTGGACTATGTGGTTATGTGTTCAAGCATGATCAACTATCACTTAATGCATGTGCAACAAATAAACTGAATTGCAGAGCTCATCTGTACACGGCAGTATTCAATTAAAAAAAGTTGCTGATTGAGTAAACAATTACATTAGTTAGCTAGAGATGTTTTATCATTTTGTTTTTTATTTACAACTTGATATTCGATACTAATCATCTGTACACTGCAGTATTCAATTAAACAAGTTCACTGATTGAGCAAACAATTACATTGAGTTAGCTGGTTATAAAATTTGTTTTTTATTAACAACTTGATAATCGATACTGGTCATCTCCCATGTGGGGTTATTATTCTACGAATTCAGTTTAATATAATGCGTCCCTTGCTATCTCAGTGAGATATTGATAAGAACCTTGGGAGAACCACACTACAAAAGCTAGTTGTTATAGTTGAAGAGTGCAAGGCCTTATAAACCTCACATTTGAATCCCATGCTTCCAATGTGGGACTCAAGTCCCTTACCTTGCAATTGGATCCTAACATCCCAATTGATGGATTTGGATCATAATTGTAGAAAGAGAAGTTTTTATTTGTAGAGAGGAGAGAAAGTGAATGAACTGGAATTGGATACTCTACCATGAGCAAAGACTCTTATACACGCACACACATACAAATAAAGATGTATGTAGAAAATCCTAATGGGCCAACATTACAACTACTTATAATACTCCCTCTCAAGTTGGAGCATAGATATTAATCATGCCTAGCTTATCATAAATAAAATCACTACTATTCAATGCCTTTGTAAACACATCTGCTAGTTGATCACTTGTCTTAACCTTCTCTCGAATGGTGTGATAATCCACTTCAATATGCTTTGTCGTTTCACTAAAAACTGGATTCGATGAGACATAAATGGCAACTTGGTTGTCTAAGTTTAGTAGAACTAGTGTTACCAAATCCCATCTCCTCTAAGATTTGCTTAACCCATAATAGCTTACAAGTAGTCAAAGTCATGTCCTTGTACTTTGCTTCTGCACTTGAGTTGGTCACCACATTCTGCTTTTGGGTTTTCTAAGAAATCAAATTACCTCTTAAGAACCCACAATATCTTTGTGGTAGACTTTCGGTCCATAGGAGATCATGCTTAGTCAGAATGAGAAAATGCCTCCACCTGCAAATGCCCATGATCCTTGGACATCATATCCTTTCTTGGAGCCTTTTTCAAGTACTTAACAATGCAGATAAGTGCTTTTCAAGAAGTGTCAATCAAAGAGGACATAAATTGACGTACAACACTTGTTGAAAAAGCAATATCCAACCTAGTGATAGTTAAATAATTCTACTTCCCAACCAATCTTTTGTATTTTTTGAGAATTAGAAAATGGGACTCTATTTGCTGTCAGCTTCACTCCTGGCTCCATGAGTGTCTCACACAATTTAGCTTCCTTCAAACCGGTTTCAATCAACAGATCCAAGACATACTCCCTCCATGAAAGGAAGATTTCTTTCTTTGAATTCATAACTTCAATGCAACACTGTATGATCACACTCACTCCTCACTATGCCAAAATCATATCATTGAATCTTCCAAACCATGCTATAGGTGATTTTTTCAAGTCATTCAAAAGTCTTCTTTAATCGGCATACGTTCTCATTCTCCCCATGAGCAACAAACCCAGGTGGTTGCTCTATGTATACTTCCTCTCGTAAATCACCATGTAAAATGATACAGTGGCCAATGGTGCTTGGCAGCAAACAAAATAAAGATATAGACAAATGATAGCTTAGCAACTGGAGAAAAAGTATCAACGTAGTCAACTCCATATGTTTAGGTATAACCTTTTGGATTAGGGCATGCCTTTAGGTGAGCCACAAAACCACCAGGATTCACCTACACAACATAAACCCACTTACAACCAATAGTCTACTTTCCTATAGGAAGAGATCTCAAGTAGCATTGTCTCAAGAGCTATTATTTCTTCCTCGATAGCATGTCTTCAACCATCATGATTTAATGCATCTAAAAGGATCTTTGGAAGTGAAATAGAATCGGCACCCGTCACAAATGATTTAGAAGTAGAAGACTAATGGGCAGTGGACACATAGGAATAAATAGGATAGGAACAAGTTCGTGTACCTTTGTGGGCAGCTATTAGAAGATCAAGTCATTGGGAAGATCAGCAGACACATAAGAAGATAATGATAGAGGTTGAGTATCATATCTTAAGGAGCATTAGGTAGAGCATCATGTGCTTGAAGATCTTCATGAGAGGTCTGTGTAGGCCACCAAGAGTATGTTAAGTCAAAAAATTTGTGCCACACTCTCTTACTTGTGCCATCCATTACTTAGAAATCTAGTCAATATGACTCAATTTGCACAAGGCAATGCTGTCTATTTTGAATTTCATCCTAAGGAATGCTTTTTCAAAAACCAGGCTTCTCATAAAGTGCTTTTTGGAAGGAACACTTGGAGTGGATCGTCTTTACAAGTTTCATCATATGTAGCTCCCACACAATACCTCTAATCATCTCTTTTTTTCTGTTAATACTAATATTAATACTGTACATTTGATTCCCACTGTATCTACTGCTTCATATCCCACTTCCTACTCTGTTTGGTACAATAGGCTGGGTCACCCACATCTTGCTACACTTAAAATAGTACTACAGCACTGTGTTATACCATTCATGAATAATACAAAAGCTGAGTTTTGTACAGCTTGTTGTCTTGGCAAAGCTCATCATTTCCTCTCTACATCTTCTAATGCTGTATATAATGAATGAACCTTTGGTGCTTATGTTCAGTGATCTGGTGGGGCTCAGCTCCATTTTTATCATTTGGTGGATACTGTATACTCATATTATATCACGTTTTTGGATGCCCACACTCGTTATACATGACTTTATCTACTTAAACAAGTCTGAAGTATTATCTATATTTCTAAAATTCTAGTGCATGGTAGAAGTTCAATTTTCCAAATTGATTTAGTTCTCGCAAAATAACTGGTATGGGGAATCTAGACCCTTCTCAAAGCTGCTAGCAAATTTTGATATCATTCATCGCGTGATTTATCCACACACACTTCATCAAAATGGATCAATTGAGAGAGAACATTGCCACATTGTTGAGATGGAACTCAATTTCGTCACATGCATCACTCCCATTAAAGTATTGGGATCATGCTTTCATCACTGTTGTAAATTAGATACTGGAACACTTTCAATTGTAAAAAGAAAATCAACTTGGCTCCAAAGATTCCAATGTAGTTAACTTGGTCCCATGGATCTTCCAGTGCAACCTACTTGACTCCACAGCTTGCTCACCCAATGCAGTCTATTTGGCCTTGTGGCTTTTTCAGTGCAATAAAAAAAAAAAAACCATTAGTCCTACAATTTTCATGTTTCAAATGTCCAATCCTAGGGGTGAGGAGGGTGTGTGTGTTGAGAATGCACATCAACTACAAAGATGGTCAAACTAGATCTTATAAAAGCTTATGCAATTCTCACCTCATCAATTAGTTTTTGTAGTTCAGTAAGGTTAAGTTCATATTCAAGTAGTACAATGGAAGAAAATAACTTTATAGAGTGTTTTAAGAACTTCTGATCACTATAGAGTAGACTTGTAACTTCTGCCAAAAGAACCCTATTTAGTTACCCACTCCTATACAAATATTAAACCTCCCAACTAACTCTAACAACGCCTAACTCCTTCCTTCTAAGATAGACCTACTTTACTAGGTCTACTATGATATTAATAAAAGGGTTAGTTTTAATGTTTTGTATCATATTGTTACCAATGATATCAGTGGTGGGTCATGGCAAAAAGCCAAAAAATTGCCATAAATTTATGGTGGATGCCATGGCAGTTTTTGGCATAAGTAAGGTGGCCATAATAAAATAATATAATCTATATACTATATATATAATAATGCATAAAATAAATTGAAGAACGTAATAAAGAAAACTAACATATGTCAAAATCCAAAAACCTAATTGATAGAAAACCAAAATAACAAGATATCATAAATCTCATATAACTTAATACATAATAGCTTATGTCTCAAAGCATGTCTCAAGTATTAGTTCAATACAAAACAAAATGCCATCAAATCTCAAGTGAAACAAAGTGATAAAAAACAAGAAAAACACAAGGGCTAACAATCTAATCCATCTCATCAACCCCAATATAGTCATCTTCTTTGTACTAAGGCATATCCCTCTCCCCTTTCTTCCATGGATTCCTCAAGATTGATTTCCACTTCTTCTTCCATTTCTTTAGTTAGACATATCTTCGAATTTTGGTTTTCCATCATCTTCAACCACTGCTTTCTCTTTTCTTTTTGAGGTTGAACTTGACTTTCTTAGAAACTTTTGCAACTCTAAGGTAATAATATTTGGAGGATCCTTTCTTATCCTCAATTGTTGCCAATTTAGAGTGTCATCATCATCAAAAACCAAGTCAATCCCAACATCTTCTTCATAGTCATCCATCTCTTGAACTAACCACTCGTTACCTTCATCAATGTCCTTGAGTGTAATTAGATCAATTAAATCTCTTAGACTTATAATGGTTATTATTTTAGAATTTTAAGCCCCCCTACTTCTTGTGGTTCTATGTACCTAATATTTGCTACCTCTCCTTACTAGTCAGGCTTGAAGGTGAAACCAGCAAATCCTTCTATCTACTTTCTGCTAACACTTTATTTGGTCTTTCCGTGCTTTATAGATGTCCACATGATGTTCAAACCAGCAAATCCTTTTATCAAGAGAACACATATGTAGCTAAGCAACATTAGTTCAAACATAGCTGTTATTGAAACTCTTGTCTATTACATGATTTCTAAATTCAAAACCAAGATTTCCACCAATTACCTTAATATATCACATACCTTGCAACCATGTTCAACAGTCTTCCTTTCCTCAACCCTTTCCTAATTGCAACTAACTAACTAACTACTTATATAACTAACAAGTTAATAGGTTATCTAACAATATCACACATAAGATTCAAATTAGGAGGATGAAAATGAGTGATGATTCTGGCATGATTTATGATTATGATGAGGTGGACGAGTCACAAGTGAACTCACAAAACTATGAATGAATATATTCTGGAGAAAGTTCAAATAGCAACTATTGAGGAAAGGATGATGGAAACTCATTTAAGGTGGTTCAGTGACAGATGTCTAGTGGAGGTTCTAGTGAGAAAAGTGTATCTCACGGGAGACAATCTAACTAATGACAATGAAGACAATTCTTTTCATGTAGCCAATTCTAACTTGTGGGATAATATTTGGCAGTTGCTAAAATTTTGTAAACATTTAGAGCCGCCTCCATTCAAGTAATAAAATTTATTAGTTTTCCTATTTTATTCAAATAATTTTATTATGGGATTTATTTAACTAAATTGTCTTTCTTTTAATGTGTCATTTTTCAATGCCATAGATTTAAACATTATTTTAGAATTTGTCCATTAACATTCCTTTTCTAAGTCATGACTTCATCATCTGATTAATTTTAATCAAAGATTGATTTTCTTAATCTGCTACGGATGGAATCATGGCCCTTACTATTCTGTAGCATTTAGTCAAACCTTTTTGTGAGAGTTAAAATTTTATGGTGTCTGGTATTCTCCTACTTCCCTTTTACTCCCAATGTAATAAGTTTCACCCTTCTACTGCTGTCTGTTTCCTTTTCTTTGTTTGAGTAGAAAATAGGTAGACAAGCTATGATAATTGATATGGCCAATAACCCACCACAACCATTTCTTTATCTATGTATGATACTGTTACTCCTTTTTATCATAATTCTCATACTTTTTTGGTGAATTTGACCAACCGATGTTGATTGATGTTTCTATAATTGGTTTTTGTTACAAACTTAGTTTAGTCTGATAACACTCACAAATTTCCGTCTTTGCATCAGGAATTGCTACATAGGATGATCATTTTGAAGATAGAAACTACAGGTGAAATCAATCCAGTGAAGCAGGTGAAATGTGAATTTTGCACACCAGTGTTGCTGCATTTCAGTAAAGTCAAAAAATGTTTGGTTATCTATAGCTAACTGGATTGCTTGTTTTGAGGATTCAGATGTAAGGATAGAAGCTGCATTTAAGGCTTGAGTTTTTGAGTTACTGTTTTAGGTTTTGGGTTTTGGGATTTGAGTGAGATGTAAAATCTGATTGCGGGGTATAGTGGAACTGAATCATGCTTTGCTTATGAGGCAGCAATATACAGCATTTCTTGTGTTCTTGAGTAGGATTTTTGTCTCTGATGTCACTCAAAAGTTGTGGCTCAACCTATGAATTTTTAGTTTTTTCCATCCACATTTTGATTTGTCTTCGTTGATTGTAGCTAATGTTTCTATCAGTTTCTAGTGTGAAACATTGAAGGGGATACCTATCTAGAAACCCCTTAAATAAGTTATCAATTCAAACTTCATGCGAGAGAAAGGGAAATCTCCAATTCTTTCTACTCATTTTCTATTTCATCTAAATATAGCATAATTTGACATTTATAAGATACGTTAGAGAAAGAGTCATTTTCAACACACACTGCACAATTTTAAAATTTTATAGAATCCTGCGTATAACACCCTCGTTTCTGTTGATTTCAGTAAACTGTAAACGCGTTTATACCTCTTTTCTTTATAGAAATTAATTGGAGAAAGATTTAATAATTTAATGCTACTGGGTATCTGAACACTATTTAATAACTTTTATAAAATGTAAAATTATCCATTAAATAAAGAAATAAAATAAAGTATCTAATAACTTCATTTTTTCATGAAATTTTAGAAAATTAATCTACTTATACGAATACTAAACCAATAGTTTGATTAATTAATTTTATATTTTATAAAAATTTATTAATTGATGTAAATATATAAAGTTTGACAAGCTGGTGTCAACAAATCTTATATAAAAATAATAAGTAAAATTTGAATTATATTAAATATTAATAATTCAATGTACACCACAAGTAAATTAATAACTTTATTTCATAATATTGAATTTGAAATCATCATGCAATTACAAAAAATTGTACTTGAATTATATTAGGTTAAATATTGACAGAATATAGTTAATAATATATACTATGTGCCCTAGGGAAAGTCATATAGGTCAAATATTTGATACCAACATTTAAAAGTTGCCTACAATCCTGCCCTTCAAATTAGGCTCAAAGTTTGCTTTGTGGTCCAATTAGAAACTTATGTTGTGCACTCAACATTTCATGCATACTTTTTGCAAAGGATCATAGTAGGTCACACTTACTAGCATTGAGTACCTAAACACTATATTACTAGCAGAACATCATCTAATAAGATATGTAATTTGTTCCCTTTTATAAATATCATGGTGTAAACCTTGACATTAGTGTTGGATTGCCTTTATAGGTACATCACTTTCGTTGGTATTATAGCACTTGTTTCTTTATTGAACTCATCTCCTTTAGGTTATTAAAGAACTACAAGATCTTAGGATTTGGATCTAGTTTAGTTAATGCGAGAGCTAGATGTCCAGTTTCATTTTCGCTTAAGGAAAAATACAGAAAATGACTAATTTTTTTTTGCAAAATTAGTTTAATTGAATTTTTTTTAGCTTAAAGCTAATTTTGCATATTCGCTTAAGCAAATTATGTTAACTTAAGTGAATTTTGCGTCTTTCCTCTCAATCTTCTCTTCTCCTTCTTCTCATGCCTAATATTCTATTCTCCTTCTTCTCATGCCTATCACTCTCTTCTCAACCTCCATATTCAACCTATTTAACCTTCTTCTTTTTGTCATACTTGATTCCTCTGTTCCTCTTTCAACTCTCTCTTCCCTCCACCTCATGCTCTATCTTTTCTTCTTTCCACTCTCACCTTATATCATACCTATATCTCCCTCTTTGCTCCATTTCCAAATCTCCACCCTCCTCTCCCTCTACCATACTACTGCTCTCCTTTTCTCCATCTATCCTTGATCCTTGATGAATTCATAATTTATAGATATTTTGTTTATTTGTTTATAGTTTTTTAATAGAAAAATGGACTTAGAAATGATAAATACATAAAAATCTCATTGTTACAACCGTCATTACTTCTTCTCCGGGAAAAGAAGTTCATGACCCGTGGGCCTTCTACCTCCACGCGGCATTGCTCTGTCAGGCTTTCGCCCATTGCGGAAAATTCCCTACTGCTGCCTCCCGTAGGAGTCTGGGCCGTGTCTCAGTCCCAGTGTGGCTGATCATCCTCTCGGACCAGCTACTGATCATCGCCTTGGTAAGCTATTGCCTCACCAACTAGCTAATCAGACGCGAGCTCCTCCTCGGGCAGATTCCTCCTTTTGCTCCTCAGCCTACGGGGTATTAGCAGCCGTTTCCAGCTGTTGTTCCCCTCCCAAGGGCAGGTTCTTACACGTTACTCAAATAATTCATTTATCTTATTATTAATCAAAAATTTCGATTCCAGCTAATGATGATGCTATAGCCTCAATCCGATTAATTCTTAACAAATTAATATTTGCAATTTGTGAGTCTGCTTGAGCCTCCAAAGATAAAGGCACATGAATAGCCATTTGATCCCCATCAAAGTCTGCATTGAATCCCTTATAAACTAATGGATGTAAACAAATAGCACGCCCTTCTACTAAAATGGGTTGGAATGCCTGTATGCCTAATCTATGCAGAGTAGGGGCTCTATTCAGCAATACGGGTAGCTGTCCATATACTGATAAGGGATATATGAATTCTCGAGAAGAGAGGAGCCGTGGTGGTCACCCTTGGACCGCCCGGATCCCACGAGTGAAGAGAAAGTTGGATCTACATTGGATCTCACCTGAATCGCCCCATCTATCCTCCTGAGGATGCAGTTACTAATTCATGATCCATATAGCCAAGAGAAACCATAAACCAGAATAGAAGAGCTTGCCCCACCCATGAGTAAATATTTCGTAGTAGCCTCATTAGACCGTACATCTTTCTTGGTATATCCAGATAGTAGATAGGAGCATAAACTGAAATATTCTGGAGCTACAAAGATAGTTATTAAATCGTTAGCGCCGCATAAAAACATTCCTCCTAGAGCAGCTATTAATACGAATAACAGAAACTCTGTTATAGCCATTTCTGTACATTCAATGTACTCTACGGGTAGAGGAATACATAGAGTTGAACATAGTAAAATAAGAAATTGAAAGATTTCGTTGAAATTGTTCGTTTGGAAATTTCCCGAAAAGCTAATCATAGGTTCTTCACTCCATCGGAACAATAGGGCCGTTATGCTCATTACTAAACTTGTTGAAGAGATAAAATAGAACCAAGATATATCTTTTTGATTAGAGGTTGAATCGATCATCAGAAGAAGAATTAGGCCAAAAATTAGGATACATTCTAGGAAAATCAAATTTCCATCGAAGAGAAGCAAATGAAAGGCTTTCATAAAAATTCTTGGGCTGTCGCAATGGTACGACAAAAAATGTTTTTAAGAGATTCAGTAGAGTCGCCACCAAAGTTTACCAAAGAAAACCTCCAAAAAACTTAAAATTTTGATCTTTGAAACCAAAAATGGATCCGAGAGTTATTTACGTGTAGGGAAGGTGTTAGTACCCTACAACGTCCATTTAAATAACGGTTACCTTAAATTAATTGTGCAAATTTATTTTAATTTTAAAAAGTATTTATTTAACCTTTAAAAAATAAATGTTGCTATTTTTATTTTAAAGAAAGAAAATTTATTTATTAAAATATTAAGTTATATCTTAGAAAAAAATAAAAGAATAAAAAAAACTGTTTTGACTCATGATTCCTGCTCTTACGTACCTTCAAGTGCAACGGAAAACTCAAAGTTATGTAGTTCTATACAAAAATTCCAAATTTGGTTGATTAAAATTAAATTTAGTAAAGAAAATTTGTTTTGAGATTAAAATTATTTTTATAAAATTATAATGTTTAGGATACAAGATAACGCGGTTATACATGTACCCTATGAGAAATAATATAGTAGGTGAAGGAAAATCACACAACTATATTGCAAATCATTAATAATATTTTATTTTTAAATGAAGTATTTGAATTTTAATTTTGATTATAAATAATGTTGAAAGAAAATTTAAGATAGCGTAAGCTATACATAAATCTCTTATAATTTATTGGATAATCAAAGGCAATGTAAATCACACATTGATGTTGTAAAAATTTGTATAATAAAATAAAAAAAATGATTGGTTATTTAATTTATTAAAATTTGAAATATGACTTAAGAAAAATTAAAATATGAAATTAATTAATTTAAAGAATAAAATATATTTGAATAGATTAATGAAGATTGTTATTTAATAAAAAATTATAACTTCATTTAATAAATTTATATTGCATACCTAAGGTAATATTGGTATACAAAAGTCTTAATTTAAAGTATATAAATGTAGAAACGCTACACAATAACACTATAAATTATAGATGATAGATTTTAATTAAAATAATAATAATAATTGATTTCTTTTAGAAATCAGATAAAATTTTCAATATATTGATATTGTGTAAAACCTAAGGTAACGTTGGTATACATAGGTTTTGACAATTTATAATGCATAAAGGTAGAGTTGCTACATATTATAAATTGTTGAATTAATTTTATTTGTTTGTTATGATTCTAAAACAAAATATAACTTATCAATCATAAAATAAAAGACAATATAAATTCAAGACAAATTATACTAACTTAACAATGAAAGTAATATTAATAAACAATTAAGTGAGACTAATAAATGAATAACTAAGCAAAAGACAATTTTATAACATAAAATAAGGAACTTAATTTTTAACATTATTCTGATCCATTCCACCATTATTAATATCATTATTTATAAAGATAAAAAAGAATTAAAAAATATAAAAATAAATAAATAAAAAAAATATATAAAATACATAAAAAATAATTCTAAAATATCTCATTATTATTTTATAAAATTAAAATATTTTAATTTATAATTTGAAAGATAATAAGTAATAATATATATATATATAAATTAAAAAATATAAAAATAAATAAATAAAAAAATATATAAAATATATAAAAAATAATTCTAAAATATCTCATTATTATTTTATAAAATTAAAATATTTTAATTTATAATTTGAAAGATAATAAGTAATAATATATATATATATATATATATATATATATATATATATATATATATATACACTTATGGAAGAAACATAATATTAATTACATACTCACGTGACAAAAGCTGATCATTACAGCAACATGGTATCAATTGCATATTGATGTGACAAAAGCTAATTATAGCAACAGGGGCAATATAAGTTGATAGCCATATAAGAGGTGATTAAGTAGCAATCTTCCATTTTACAAGTTTTGTACTCTCTTGCTCTCGATTTATATGGCAATTTCAGACAAGAAACGGAACACTCCACGTAGGACGAGAAGATTTAGACCCAACAAATACTCACCTCAGTAGAAGTTAGACTCTTGAAGGTCGTGATTAGGGAGGAATATTTATATGTGAGTATGGGTTAAAATCTCTGCTTCTTTCTTCTTCTTCTTTTTCAGTTGCCTTCCAACTTTTGATGCTCCTCTGTGTTTTTTATTTTTTATTTTTTTATTTCTCTTCTCCAATTTTCTTTTCAATCCTTCCTCCCCCCAGAATGCTCTCGTTCCCCCTTTTTTGTATCCCCTTTCTCGCTCCGTTGCTTTTCTTTACACACATCCATATGTTTATTTTTTTTTTTTTGCCTCTTTCACTTCCTTTTTCATTTAATCATACACGTTATTCCTATTTCTTGTGATTTCATTTTTTATGAAATTTTTGCAGTCAGGGGGAACAATTTTTGCAAGCAGCGATAGTAGGTTGCTTGCTCCCTTTTTTACGGATCTCCTTTTCTTTCCCCTGTTTTTGGTTTTTGCATTATTGAAATAAAAAAAATATATGTATTCACACTCATTTAGATTAAATATCATAACTTTCTTAATTTTTGTCCAATTTACACTAATTTCTGTAAATATATTTTGTAATTTTGATCATTTGAATAATTGTGCAAGAATTTTCAGGCAAATCTCTTGGATTTTTGGCTATTTGGAAATTATGAGATGAACGTAACTATTTTCAGGCACCATAGTAGTCATTATAGCAAGCCAATTCCAAAGAATAGGCTAAAGTAACTACTTTCAAAAGTAATAGTGGTCACTACAGAAAGCCCCAAAAGGACGCATGTTATGCGTGATTACTATCATCCACCATAGTAGTATTGCCCAGCACGCATAGCTAATTTCATGTGCAATAGTAGTTACTACAGAGAGGAAGGAAAATCCTGGGAGTTGCGCGTGTCTACTATCGTGAACGATAGTAGTTACTATGAAGGACGTCAATTTAATATAAATAGATTTTTATTATTTTAGGGTAAGAGCTTTTTGCCACTTTAGATTTTTTCTGTTTTGGGAACACTTTCGCAAAGCTAGGTCAACTTTGGGTGACAGCCAATGGTTCAACCTAGGGTTTGAATTCCATTTCTTCTTCACTTTTCTTTGATTCTTCATCTTGATGTTATTGATTTCTCTTTACTTTCATTTTGTGTTAGTGAGATGCATCCTCATAGAGGGCTAAACTTCTTGTAATCCTTAGTGAGTTCATATGGATCCTTGAATTCCTGGGTTAATGTTAATACGAATCCCTTCTTCATGAATTTCTTTTCTCCTAATCTCTTGAACTAAATTAACAGTTGAATGAGGGGGTATTGCTTAATTAACCCTAATTCGTTTTAATGAGCTTCTGAACTTGGTTTGCTTAATTCTGAGTTTAATCCTTAAGTTGCTTAATCTTGGGGATGAGAGATTGGAGCCCATTGATTTGCTTAGTTTCGTATGGAAATTTAAGGTTAATTTTTTATTGTTAAATTAACCTAATTCAGAGAAGAAGAAAGAGTATCAAATCTTAAGAGAAATGGGGATAGAATATATGTGGACAAACTGGGGGGGTACTACATTTTATTAACTAAACTTTGCAATTTAATTTTCTGTTTAAATATATTGAACTTGGAATCACAAAACCCGCCTTTTGGTTATTGCTTTCTCAGTTATTGTTTACAATATGTTTGATGTATGTTTTTAACCAATGTCATTGGAGACAACTAAGGCTTGCATCCTAGACTACATTGATTTTTCTGCATATTTTGATGGGAGTTAGTGAAGAACTTTATTGCACCATTAAATTGGCACCATTGCCGGGGAACATTGGTGTTAATTTTTGCATTGAACATGTCAAGTACTCTATTTTAGTGTTCTATTTTTATTGTTTTCTACATGTTTGATGTTAATTGTTTTGAATTTTCTGTATTGTGAATACATTAACATTGATATAGCTTCATAATAGATAGGGTAATTCTGGATTTTGATACATATCTTTGTTATTTTCTGCAACTTTTGCTGCACTACATTCTGCATTTTCAGTTTCGCAATTCTGCACATTAATTTTTTGCACTTTTACTGTGTTTTGCTGCAGAATTCTGTAAAATTCTGCAGAATTTTCAGTTTGGTACTACATATTTCTTTATATCTGTTTTGCACAATTTCTGTTTTCTGTTGCTTAAATCTTTCGCTTCATTTTACTGCACTTATCTATTGGTTTTTCTGCATTATTTTCATCTGTACATTTTGCATTTTTAGCCACTTCATTTAGTATATCTATTCTGCATTCACATAGTTAAATTAATAGTGCATGACCAGATCAAGACCTGGAGATCTATATCCACTTGATCTAGAAATATATAGGACTTTCTATAGTAATATTAGGACACATAGAAATCGTTTTGAAAATTTAGAGGAACCTTCTTCTCCATCATCTGTTTATTCTTCTCGACATTCACTTGATTTTGAACTTGAAAAAATGGCAAATAATGAAAGGACGTTAAAGGAACTAGCTGCACCTGATGTAACTTACCAAACACTGTGTATATTGTATCCTGATATTGATGCTCCTTTTGTTCTTAAAACTGGACTAATACACGTGTTGCCTAAATTTCATGGCCTTGCAAGTGAAGATCCACACAATCACCTCAAGGAATTTCATATAGTTTGCTCAACTATGAGGCCACAAGGTGCACTTGAGGAACATGTGAAGTTAAAAGCCTTTTCATTTTTATTGATGGACACAACCAAAGATTGGTTGTATTATCTTCCACCATGATCCATAACTAGTTAGGACAATTTGAAAAGACTCTAGAGAAGTTCTTTTTGGCATCAAGAGCTGCATCCATCAAGAAAGAAATTTGTGAAATTAGACAGTTGGAGAGAGAGACACTCTATGAGTACTAGGAAAGACCTAAGAGGTTGTGTGCCAGTTGCCTCCACCACTAAATCAGTGATTAATTACTCATCCAATATTTTATGAAAGATTACACTCCATGGATAGAAGTATGATAGATGTAGCAAGTGGAGGAGTATTGGTAGACAAGACACCTGTAGTAGCTAGGAACTTGATTGAAAATATGGCTACCAATTCCTAGCAATTTGCCACAAGACAAAATTCTTGTGTGGCTAGAAATGTGCATGATATTCAAGTTGCAGACCCAAACAAATTAGAGCACAAGATTGATGAGTTAGTCTCCATGGTGAAGCAATTAGCTTCAATACAAAAGACTGCTACTGTACCTTTACCTCAACCACCACCTATTTCAGCCATGTTATGTGGGATATGCTCATCCACAGATCATTATACTGATAATTGCTCCACATTGCAGGAAACTAACACTTTGGAAGGTAATCCCCAAGCCTATACTGCAAATTTTTACACTAATAAGTTTCCTTTTCAACAGCTGTAGCAACAGCTCAGTTGGGACTTGTCTTCAAACAGATACAATCTTGGCTAGAGAAATCATCCAAACTTGAGATGGGGAAATTCTTCACTGCAGCACCACCAATAACAAAGCAACCATTATCAAGCACATCATGTTGGTTCAAGCAAATCCCACCACCAACAACAAGCTCAACATCACCAACCATCTACCTTACATGCCATTGTACCCCAAAAGAGCGAGTCATCATTAGAAGAACTCATGAAGCAAATGGCAATGAACAACATTACCTTCCAACAAAGGACTGAAGCTAGCATCAAGACTTTTGAGAACCAAATGGTAAAGTTAGCTTCTTCCCTGAACCAAATTCAATCTCAAGGTTCAGGAAATCTCCCTGCACAGACTGTAGTAAATCCAAGAAATGTGAGTGCAATTACCTTGAGATTTGGAAGAGTCATGCAAGAACCTGAACTGCCCAAGAAGAAAGAAGATACAAGTTGTACTTTAGCTATAGTTGATGATAATGAAGAGGAAAACAGTCAAGAACAACCAGGACTTGCACCTGCCTAACAAAAGGCAACAGAGAATGTTGAAAGAGCAATTCCTCTCCCATTTCCTCAAAGAGCCATCTAGCTCAATAAGAAGTCTGAAGAAACTGACAAGGAGATCTTAGAGACCTTCAGGAAGGTAGAGGTGAATATACCTCTACTGGATACAATCAAACAAATACCCAGATACGCCAAATTCTTGAAAGACTTGTATACCCACAGAAGGCGTCTTAAGGGTAATGAAAAAGTAAATATGGGTAGGAATGTTTCTGCACTTTTTGAGAAACAAAGGTCCATATTGCCTAAAAAATGTAAAGACCCAGGGACATTTACCATTCCATGCATCATTGGTAATAACAGGATTAATAATGCTATGCTAGATCTAGGAGCATCCATTAATGTTATGCCATTGTCTATTTTTACTTCATTGTCTCTGGGCCATTTTCAGCCCATATGTGTGATTATTCAGTTGGCCAAAAGGAGCACATCTAGCTGGACTTGTTGAAGATGTGTTAATGAGAGTAAACGACCTCATTTTCTCAGCTGACTTCTACATCTTAGACATGCAAGAGGGAGAATTTGTGAGGAGTGCTGCACCAATAATTTTAAAGAGACCGTTCTTGAAGACTACAAGAATGAAGATTGATGTGCATACTAGATCACTTACCATAGAGTTTGGAGACAACATTGTGTGTTTTAATATACTGGATGCTATGAAGTACCCACCTGAAGAACACTGTCTTTCACATTATTTTTTTGATGCATTGATAGATGATAAAATGTCTGAACTATTAGAACGAGACTCTTTTAATTTTTCTGACTATGTAGATACTTCCATTTGTGAATCTTGTAATAATTCTTCTTTGTGTGACACTTACAAACTCTGCAACTTCTGATGTTGATAAAACTGAAAAATCCATAGGGATAGAATATGATGTATTGAGTATAGGAGGTATAGCTGAATCTAACCCCCATGATTTGAATGTTGTAGAAGTTTTGTGTAGTACCAAATCACTTCCATCTGTGAAGTAGCCTCCCACACTGGCCTTTACCTGAACATATGAAATATGCTTATTTGGAAGCAAATGAAAAGCTCACTGTGATAATTTCCACCAAGCTTGAGGGTGATCAAAAGGAGAATTTGTTTGAAGTGATAAAAAACCACAAGAGGGTCATAGTATGGACACTAGTTGACATTCCTGGAATCAACCCCTCCTTATGCATGCACAGAATCTTATTGGAGGAGGGAGCTAAACCAGTAAAGCAACCTTAAAGAAGGGTGAATTCTATCATTCTAGATGTGGTGAAGAAAGAAGTCACCAAGCTACTTCAAGCTGGAATCATCTATTTAATCTCAGATAGCACTTGGGTCAGCCTGGTCTAAGTGGCTCCCAAGAAATCTGGACTCACTGTGGTAAAGAATGAGAAGGATGAGCTGATATCCACTAGAGTCCAAAACAGCTGGAGGGTCTGTATAGACTACCAGAGACTAAACCAGGCAACAAGGAAGGACCATTTTCCATTACTCTTCATTGATCAGATGCTGGAAAGGTTAGTTGGTAAGTCTCATTATTGCTTTCTTGATGGTTTTTTTGGGTTATTTCTAAATATGCATTGCACCTAAAGACTAGGAGAAAACTACATTTACATGTCCATTTGGCACCTTCGCCTATCGGAGGATGACCTTTGGCCTATGTAATGCTCCTGCCACATTCTAGAGATGCATGTTAAGCATTTTTTCTGATTTAGTTTAGCATTGCATAAAGGTTTTCATGGATGATTTTACAATATATGGTTCATCTTTTGCTGCATGTTTGACTAACCTAGATAAAGTTTTGAAAAACGTAGAAACTAACCTTGTGTTAAATTTTGAAAAATGCCATTTCATGGTAGAACAAGGCGTAGTTCTAGGCCATATTATCTCTGAAAAAGGCATTGAGGTTGATCCTGCAAAATTAAATGTTATTTCACAATTGCCTTACCCCTCTTACATTTGAGAGGTTCGTTCTTTTCTAAGCCATGCATGATTTTACAGGAGGTTCATTAAGGACTTCTCAAAGATTGTCATTCCTCTTTTCAAGCTACTACAAAAAGAAGCTGAGTTCAACTTTGATGAGAAATGCAAGGAGGCATTTGACTTTCTTAAGAGAGCCCTGACCACCACGCCTATTATTCAGCCTCCAGATTGGACAATGCCATTTGAGTTTATGATCAAACTATGCAGTGGGAGCTGTCTTAACATAGCGGGTTGGTAAGATTCCCTATGTTATTTATTATGCTTCTAGAACCCTGACCACCACGCCTATTATTCAACCTCCAGATTGGACAATGCCATTTGAGTTGATGTGTGATGCATCAAACTATGCAGTGGAAGTTGTCTCAACATAGCAGGTTAGTAAGATTCCCTATGTTATTTATTATGGTTCTAGAACCCTGTATCCTGCACAGTCAAATTATACCATAACTAAGAAGGATTTGTTGGCCATAGTCATTGCACTAGACAAATTCAAGTCATATCTTTTAGGGTTGGTATTTATTGATCATTCTGCTTTAAATTTTTTGTTGAAAAAGACAAATTTTAAGCCTAGGTTCATAAGATGGATGCTCTTACTTCAAGAGTTTGACTTGAAAATCAAAGATAGAAGTGGAACACAGAACTTAGTAGCAAACCATTTGAGCATAATAGAGGGAGTTCCTGAACTCATTCCACTCAAGGATAATTTTCTTGATGAAGAACTCTTAGAGTTATGCACTTCACACGTACCTTGGAATGCTGACATTCTTAATTTCTTAGTTGCAAGAGTTTTTCCAACAAATGCACCAAGGACTCAAATGGAAAAGATTAAGAGTGATGCCAAATACTATGTGTGGGATGACCCCTATTTTTTGGAAATTTTGCACTGACCAAGTAATCAAAAGGTGCATCCCTGATGAAGAAATTCCATCCATACTGTAGTTCTACCATGCTTCAACTGTAGGAGGCCACCTTGGACCTCAGAGAAGAGCAAGAAAGGTGTTGAATTCAGGACTGTAGTGGCCTTCCATTTTCAAGGAATCCTGGCAAATATACTCCACATGTGAAAGATGCCAAAGGCCAAGAGGAGTGCTCAACTGGAGACAAGAAATGCCTTAGCAGCCCATAATATATTGTGACATCTTTGATGTCTGGGGTATTGACTTCATGAGACCTTTCCCATTATCTTTTGGTTTCTTGTACATATTACTTGCTGTTGATTATGTTTCAAAGTGGGTGGAATCTAAGGCCACCAAGACTAACGATGCCAGGGTTATTACAAATTTTGTCTGTACTAACTTGTTTTGTAGGTTTAGAATCCCTTGTGCCATCATTAGTGACCAAAGGAGTCATTTTTGTAACAAGACAATAGAGGTCTTGCTAAGAAAGTATGAAATACTGCATAAGGTTTCCACTGTCTACCACCCACAGACCAATGGACAAGCTTAGCTCTCCAATAGAGAAATAAAGAAGATACTTGAGTAGTGCAACCTCACAGAAAAGATTGGAGTCGCAAGCTTGACGATGCATTATGGGCACATAGGACTGCATTCAAGGCACCTTTGGGCATGTCGTCATATAGGATTGTCTATGAAAAAGCTTGCCATCTACCAGTTGAAATAGAACACAAAACATATTGGGCAGTGAAGACTTGTAATTTGCACTACGACTCAGTTGGAAAGCAAAGGAAGTTGCAACTGCAAGAATTAGAGGAACTGTGTTTGGAGGCCTATGAGAACTTAAGGATTTATAAGGAAAGGACCAAGAGATACCATGACAAAATGATAACTAGGAAGGAATTCATTGTAGGTCAAAAGGTACTCTTGTTCAATTCTTGCCTCAAATTCATGCCCAGAAAGCTTAGATCAAGTTGGGTTAGACCATTCACAGTCACAAAGGTATTTCCTCATGGTGTAGAGGAAATCAAGAGCGATTCCACTAGTAAGAGCTTCATGGTAAATGGACACCACTTGAAGCATTTCTTGCAAAATTCAGTTTCCCTGGAGGAAGTTGAGGAGATTGATCTACACATTCCTTTCATAGACCTCAACCACCCTTGTTCTGAGTAATCCAATCCATGGGTCAAGCTAGTGACGTTAAAGAAGCATTGTGTGAGAGGCAACTCACAGATTTCCTACTGATTTTTAACTATTTTTTCGCATGCAATAATGGTCTTGCATTTAAGTTATGATAATTCACAAATTTGCTACACGAACACTTCACTTTGCAGTAAACTTGTTAATGACATGTGTTTCTGCATAACTTCAGTTTTGCAAAAGAGAATTGCAACTTTTAGACCCAATTCCTGCATAAATTTAAGAAAAGTTCAAGTGTAGCAAGGAAGTAATCACTTTCAGAACTTAAGGTAGTCACTTTGGACAGAAAAATGAGAGTTTATCACGAAGGTAATCACTTTTCCAAGCAATAGTAGCTACTTTCAGCCTAAGTATGTAACTTTGCTCTCTGTAGTGAGCACTTTTGTAGTTGATAGTAACTACTTTTATAGCATCTGAGCTAATTTAGATAGTAGCCACGCGCAGGCACTTTGGATATTACACAGGATGTGTGCTCTTTGTAGTGGTTACTATTGTGAACTATAGTAGCTATGCAGAACCCTTTTTAGCAAAATATTGTGCGTGTGTCTACTATTACTTGCAATAGTAGCCATGCGCAAGCCTTTTAGGTACTTTTGAATTTGAGCGCCTCTGCATTGATTATTATCACTTGCAATAGTAGCCACATGCAACACCACCTTGCATAAACGAAGTGCATGTGTCTACTATTGTTCATGCAAGTGGCCACACCCATCACTTACATATATAAAGTACCCACTTTCTCACTCGCTTTCACCCTAACTCTCTAAGTAATCTCCCTCTCAACCTTGAATTTCTCTACACTCACTCGCGTATTCACTTTTCTGCTCCAAGGATTCCATTTCTATGCTTTTTTACACAGTCCTACACTTCTAATCAAGGTAATCACTCAATTCCTCATTCTTGAACTACGGTTCTTCACTATACAATTGGAAATTTTGAATTAGGAACCCCTAGGCTGAAATTGCTAAGTAGAATTTATGATTTTAGGGATGTTTGTATAATTAAAGAACAATGGGGGCGTTTGATTGACTCAATTTACTATGTTTTGCCATGATCGTACCATAGGATAGTTACTCTTGTCTGTAGTAGTGTTTACTCTATATATTCTAATATGATAGTGCTTACCCTAGACTCGTTTTAAGTACATAGTGCTTGCTTTGCCTTGCATTCCATTTTTTCATGGTTAATTACACAAAATTCTACTTTGATGAATGTGGCATGTACAAACCCCATAGTAGTTATTGTCATGTATGAAAGTGACCACTTTGTGCTATAACTTCTTATTTAAAAGTGTTCACTTTAGGACTCTTTGGACTGCTGTGTCATTATGACTTCATACTTAGCATTTGCCAAGCCATGTACAATTGCATTGATGTTGCTGAATTGGACATTAACACATAAAATTCTACACTTCAAAAGTGATTACCGCCAATTGTAAAAGTGTTAATTGTGTGTGTGAGTTTGTAATTCAAAATTGCTTACCTTGGACTGCATTCCACTTGCCCTGAATGACTTTTTTCTGCAATTTGCTGCATAAATTTAGCCTGTGCCTGCATTTCCATTATCAATTGCATATCTCTGCATTGCTTGCACCTACACTTGACTTGTTGTTGCATAACTACCATGACAAGTTCAGATTCCATAGTAGTTATTATCTTCTACCATAGCATTCACTTTGGCAGCATAGTTAACATTCTGCATTGCACTTTCATTACACAAACCCTGCATAATTGTTGTTGTTCGGAGGGCAAGTGTACCCATCGAGAAGTAATAAAGGGTTCTTAAATTAAGTTTTTAAAATATTGTCCCACAAGGATTGATTTTCAATTAATAATAATTTCCTAATTCAATTATTTAAGTTTCAAAGATACGAGATTAATTAAAAACAAGAATTTATAAAATCAATTATAAAACTAAGAGCAAGTAATACAATGCACGTCTTGGTTAAACTTATCGGAGAGGAACCTAGGGCATATGAGTTCTCTCAACAAGCATGGGCATGCATGTGCCTCTGTTTTGGGATTCTTGTAATTTCTCTCCCCTTCTAAGGGTGATGACATTGCATTGCTCCCTTGGATTAGGTTCAGGCTGAGATGGCATGTTCCCATTACTCTTTGACTCAAAAGGTTCATAATTTGCTCCAATTATGCACTCATCTTAGAATAGTTGGCTAGTATTTCAGATTTGACCTCTGCAAACCTCTTATCAGTTCTCTCAATATGTTGGTCGAACTTGGATTCAAGCTTTGTCATCCTCGTATCAAAGTAATGCACATATTGCATCATCTGTTCTTGAAAGTTAGACTGAGATCTAAGAGCTTCTTTTCTATCATGTCTTGCTCCCTGACTTTGCATATGAGGAGGGCGATAAACACTTGAATTTTGACTTCCAAAGCCATTCCCCCAAGAGTTAGGAGGATTACTCCTCCACCTTGAACTATGATTGCCCATGAAATTTGCCTCCTCTTACTTAGATTCTGGGTTTGGAGAAGCTCTTACAGGTTGGTCTTGAGCCTTCATTAAATATTCTAGTTGCTTTGCAAGGGCTGTCATTTGGTTCATTAGTGGGCTGCTGCTCTCTGCTTGGTAGACCAGAGCAATCTCTTTCCTCTTGATACGTAAGAGTCAGCAATGTGCCACTGAAAGCTAGAAGATGTCATTTCATCTATTAGTTTGTATGCATCATCTGGATCTTTTCTTATAAGGGACCCTCCTGTTGCGGCATCAATTGTAGTCCTGGTAGTGATTGACAGGCCACTGTAAAAGTTTTGCACCTATCTCCATGTCAAAAAATCATGATGAGGACATTTCCTCAAAAGCTCTCCAAATTGCTCCCATGCTTCGAATAAGGATTCTGCTTCATATTGTTGGAAGCAACATATCTCCGTCATAAGCTTAAAAGACCTTGATGGGGAAAGTACTTTTCCAAGAATTGTTGAGTGAGATCCTCCTAATTTCTGATAGAGTTGGCTGGAAGTGAGGAAAACCATGCATTCACCCTTTCAGATATTGAGAAGGGGAAAAGGCGGAGTCGAATAGCATCGTTCGAGACTCTATTGTACTTGATGGTATCCGTCAATCGGAGGAACTTTATCAGATGAAGATTGAGGTCTTCGTTAGGTATGCCTCCAAATTGTATCGAGTTCTGGACCATGGTTGAGTGTTGGTTTCAATTCAAAATTGTTGGCCTCCACATTAGGTGCCAAAATGCTTCTAGGAGTGCCTCTAGCAGTGGGTGTCACGTAATCTTGGATTGATCTCCTTGCCTCTGTCATTCTTTGCTCTCTCACTTCTTTTCTTTGTCTACGAACTGTTCTTTCAATCTCTGGATCAAATAAACAAGTTGTAGAGCACTTAGAACGAGTGAGTATACATTAAAAGAAATTGTGAAATAAATAAAAAATTTAAAATAAAATAAATATGAAAATTAAAAAAAAAATTAACAATAAACAAAAAAGAATTAAAATAAAATAAAACACAAATTGCTTAAATCAATTAAATTTGAGATTTTCTTAATATTGAAAAAGCAACCTCCGGCAACGGCGCCAAAAACTTGTTCGGAGGGCAAGTGTACCCATTGAAAAGTAATAAAGGGTTCTTAAATTAAATTTCTGAAATATCGTCCCACAAGGATTGATTTCCAATTACTAAGAATTTCTTAATTCAAATGTTTAAGTTTCAAAGATACAAGATTAATTAAAAATAAGAATTTATAAAATCAATTATAAAACTAAGAGCAAGGAATATAATGCACGTCTTGGTTAAACTTATCGGAGAGGAACCTAGGGCATATGGGTTTTCTCATTCAATCCTTTATGTTATTTTTCTATTTAACTCTAAATTCAATTTCCTTGTGATTACCAATCATTTATACGAATACTATTAATACCCAATGGTCATGCAATATTAATATTCTTTTCTCTAAATTAACATCTCCAATGGTCATGCAAGACATTAATTTAAGAAAGCTTTAGGAGCTTACAAACTTGTTAATTTAATAATGATTAGAAGAGAAAGATTGGTTTGGTCCACCTATCCTTTGTCTCATTTTACCCTATAGATTTATTAGTTAACTGAGGTACGGTCGCCTAACGATATAATTAATTAAGACTAAGAAAGAAGCACAATAGGATAAAATCTAATCACAAAGCGGAAATCAAATTTAGATTCAAATATCAAAATTCCATAAATTCATGAACAATATAGCCCTAGCTATGGGCTTAGTTACTCGTGCTAAAGAAAAGAACTAAAACAATCATAAACAAAGCCATAATCAAAAGAAATAGCAAACTAGAGCGTGAGATGTGTTCTCGGTCATTGTAGTATAGTGGTGAGTATTCTCGCCTGTCACGCGGGCGACCCGGGTTTGATCCCCGGCAACGGCGTCAAAAACTTGTCACATTATTAGAGAACTAACTAGCAAGTGTACTAGGTAGTTGTAGCAAGTAATAAAATTTGGAAATCAATGAGTCCCAAGTATCGTCCTCAAGGATTAGGTCTATCAATTACCACTTCACAAATCAATAACTAGTTGACCCAAACGAATATTGGAGATGTTTCGAATCATTTGAGAACAAAAACAATAAAGTGCAGAAATCTTAAAGTACAGCAAAATAGAATACAAATTTTGTATTAAAATGCTATATGGAAAATAGTTAGAAATCACTTCACCAGATTTTCTGTTACAATTTAATAATGTTCTGAACTCTTAAGAATTTTAATTAATTGATAATCAATTTTACTTCTTTAACCAAAGGACAATTCCTTGCCTCATTGATCCTAATATCTAATTAAACCTCCCTAATTCCTTAAGTGAAATTCAACCAAATATTGCATTAAGTTCTGGAAATTATAGGATTACTAGATTATGATACTTATTCCTAAGATCTTAATAACCTAGGCATATAATTCAGATCTGAGAAATAAACTCAATTTCCCTTGATGAAGATTCCTCTAAATTCAATTGAATGAAGAATTAGTTCACAACTGCATTAAGAACAGAATCACATACTTAATTCAATTAAAACCTCAAGGTCCACATCTAAAATTACATCACAATATCAAATCTGGATCCATGGATCCCTAACAAAAAGAAATCAGAACATGCTCTTAAAAAAAAAGAGAGAAAGAGTAGAAGAAGAAGAGCTGCAAAATTTCTTCATAAATCCAATCCCCAGCCTGATTCCTCAAGGTCTAGAGCTTGGAAGTCACCCCTTATCTCCCTCTCTAACTCTCCTAAGGTGTAGAAATGAAAAGAAAACAAAAAATGGCAAAAGACTCGCTTTTCTAAGTTCCTAATTCCTATTTATAGAGTTCCTCTCATTCTTCAACTTAACCCTTGAAATTCTGATAGTTAGTTGTCCCCCAGGTGTTCTGGAATCTTCTAAAAGTGATACAAAAGCTCCAAACGTCCAGAATTGGAAGGAAGAAGAAGTTATGAAAATTGTAGAATTCTGCGCCAAAACGCATAGTGGCTGGAGTGAAGGCGCGCAAGTAAGTGCTATGAGTTGCAACACGTTCTTGCACGCCAAGGCTTCAAGTGATGTACGTTTCAACGCACAACACTTCAATGAACGCTTCTTCCATGTGCTCAGCTCTGCGTTGCTACGCCATCTGCTATGTGTTTCCACGCTCTATTGCCCGCCAAAGCGCCAAGTGATGTGCGTTTTAACGCAATGGCAGTTATCCAATTTTAGTTGCTAGAGTGTTAACGCGCATCACTCAGAGTGGCCACGCAGACCCAGTGTTGTATTTTCTTCTTTCCACGTTCAAACGCCAATCACTTGGAGTTGTAACGCCCAGCTCTTAGGATTTCGTCAAGCTTGATTCTTTGACTATTCTTCTTCAATTTCAGCTTTTAATCCTTCCTTTAAGCACTTTCAACAACTTTCCATCTTTTTGCATGAACTCCTACAAAAATCCAAACAATTTTTAATATTTCAACAAACCAACAATTTACACTAATTATTTTATTTTTGTGATCTTTTCAAGTTTATTTTAGAACTATTTTCGTAATTATTAACCAAAAACTATACTAAAAACATGGTAAAATATGGATTTATCAGTACAGTCGCCTGACGATATAATTAATTAAGATTAAGAAAGAAGTGCAATAGGATAAAATCTAATCACAAAGCGAAAATCAAATTTAGATTCAAATATCAAAATTCCATAAATTCATGAACAATAGTTCCCATAGCCTTAGCTATGGACTTAGTTACTCATGCTAAAGAAAAGAACTAAAACAATCATAAACAAAGCCATAATCAAAAGAAATAGCAAACTAGAGTGTGAGATATGTTCCTGGTCTTCAAGTACGATCGCTTGAAGCTCCAAGTCTCGCCAAGCATGTACCAAGGATCCCTTGCAAGAGAGACGAGATCATATGTATTCTAGAGCCAAAGCCAAGATGTCAAAAACCGGTCCCTTTACGATGCCTGAGATCTCCCTTTTAATATGGTTTGAAAACCCTAAAGATTCTTCATAATTGGGCTTCCCGCAGATGAACACGACTGTGCACGACCTTAAGCACGACCGTGCATAGGCTCAAAGCACCCCGTGCTTATTGAATGGGTCTGGGCATGCTGACTGCTACGAAGCTCTAATCTTCCATCAATTTGGGCCCAGAATGCACTCAAAATCCACTTGCAACCTCTTTATACCAAACTGTACAATTAATATATAAATTAGTGTAAAACCCAAATAAAATAAAGGTCAAATATGAATATATGGGCTATAAATGAGGGCCTAATTACAGACTTATCAGCTGTCACACATGCTTGATATCATCTGCACATAGTCTAACATGTCACCTGTATTTTTGAAGAAGTTGTGTGCCTGCATGAATAATCTGTCATGCTGCATCCTGAAGTAGTCATTATCACTGAGCATAGTATCTACTTTAGCATTGCATTTCTTCATAGTAACTACTCTAATTTTCCATTTCACTATTCTGTACTGCATATCTGTTGCTGCATATGACTATATACCTGCATTTCCCTACTTTGCAGCACCAATTTTCTCTAAAATTCCTTGCAACATGTGTTGTATACCTCTGTTGCTTACTTATAACCTGCATAATTCACTCATCATTTTCTCTTCTACCTACAACACAATGATGAACACTCCTAGGAAGAACACCCCCAACACCAAGAGGGCCAAGACAGCTGGTGCATCCTCATCCAGACCTCCTCTTGCCCATGACCCAAGCTTCAGATCCATGGCCTATGAGAACTACTTCAGGGCCAATATATTGAGGAGGTAGTTAGTCTAGGATAGGAACTTCGAGATTCAGGAGGGCAGCAGTCCTCAGTTCCAAGAAGAAATTCAGAAGAGAGTTTGGGACCTTTTCACCAGCTGTGCAAGAAATAGGTAGAAAGAAATCACCTAAGAATTCTATGCAAACACCATGCGAGTGAAAGGAGACACACTTCCCCATGGACACACCATGGTGAGGGGAGTGAAAATAAACTTCAGCCCCTCCAACATTCAAAGAGGTTGAATATCCCACCTGTGGAGAGACGAGTTGGGCAACTAGATTTCACAACCTTCAATTACCTAGAGGAAAAAGACTACAAGCCCATCCTCCAGGCAATTTGCAAAGATAGAGAGAACTGGGAGTTTGATATGAAGCTACAGCCAAAGAACTTGACTACGAAGCATCTTTTCCCACCAGCCAAGGTTTGGAGCATTTTTATCCTTAGCTCCTTCATGCCTGTAATCCATTCATCCACACTAGCAGTGAAGAGGGCAGAGCTCATCTATGCCATACTCACTGTCATGCCCATCCATGTTGGAAATGTCATCAGTAATGTCATCATGGATATTTTGGGCAGAAAGAGGGACTCCTTAGGCTTTCCATCCATCATTACCATGCTCTGCCAAGATGCTGGGGTAGACATAGGTGAACATCTGCAGAGGATTAGAGTAGATCCTCCTATCACCACAGCTATGGTGAAAGAGTTGCTCTCACCAAAGAAGAAAACTAACACAGGCCCATCCATCCCTGCTGAGAGTAGAAGAGACAAACCAATGAAGATCAAGGACCAGCTGAAGGCCATTGCTCTAAGGCAAGATGCTATTCATGGAGAACAAAAAGCCTTAATGACCCTGCTAGAGACAATGATGCTGAATATGGGTAAGAAGATGAGAATAAGCTCAAATGACTTATATGACATCCCAACCTTCGGTGCCCCTTACCTCAAAGTAGCAATAATGAATGACCTTCCCCCATTCACTCAAAAAAAACCCTTGCACCACCTTCTAAGGGAGCTGAAGAAGATGAATCCAGCTCAGAAAAGGAAGGGGAGGAAGAAGATGAAGATGAAAATGATAGTTCTTCCTCTTTCAGCTCAAATGAAGACTTGATTTAGCCTTAGTTTCATTTATGTTATTTGCTTTTCTGCTATTTCATTTCCCTGTATTTAATACTCATCATTTCCTTATAATTACTGCACATCATCATCTTTATTTTTGTATTTTACTTTTACTTCACTAAAACTTTTGAACAGTATTTCACGCTTTTGTGCTTTTATATATCACTATCAGTTTAGTTTTCATTATTCTTCTCTGTGTTAAATCCACTTTGTGTCTTTGTGCAGAAAATGTCCTCAGTTCCATCAAGAGGAGCATGAATGTGATATCTAAGCAGTGAATCCATCTTCTATGAAAGAGGGGTGATCTCTTTGCCTCTATTTTATATGTTTTTAATCTAATTTTCCTGCACAGTTAACATATAAAATACAAAAATATTTTTATTATTTTTCTCTTTTTAATTCAATTCAGTTTTGTAACTCTGATTTTATGTTCTGATTGCACTTCCCATTCAACTCATGATCATTCTCTATTTTGTAGATTATTATCATTCCTACCATACTAAACATATTTTCTTATAAGGTGAAATATACTCACATGTTACTAAGTAATTATCACCTTTACTATAGTAGAGAACTGAGCTTTGAATTTTTTTTCTGTGTGTTCTTTATAAGTATTTCTGCACTTATCTTCTAGAACTTGCCCTATTTCTTAATTGCATATGCATGGTGCAATTTTTCATCTAGATGATTGAGGCCTTCTTTGCATACACTCATCTACTCTAGTACACCCTGCACCTAATTACCTTGTTCCAAATTTACCCTTTTTGCCAAACTTAATTTGCCTAACTCTTTTTCATACCCTAAGAGAGGAATTTCATTTGAGTTGCATCAAGAGTGAATGCAAGAAACTAAGTTTGGGGTGCTGATTATAATTGTAGTTGGTTGAGAACAAGCAAACTCTTAAGTTCGAGGTTGTGGACATCATATACATCTAAAAAATATATATTCTCTGAGTTTGAAGAAGGGAATGATTGCCAAAGTCCATAAAATTATAAAAAAAATGATGACTGAATGAAAAAGAGATAAAAGAAAAAATATAACAAGGGCTGTAACACCTTAAATTTAATTTCAATTAAATAATGATTTCACAAATCGAATAACCAAATTTTTATAAAAGATTTCAAAATAAGTGAAGGGTTACAACTTAATATCAAATAACTGCTACAAGACTAGTTCAATTACAACGTTTTCAAAATAAATTCTAAGTCCTATAGCAATCCATCTATCCCTTCACTGAGCCCGGTGCTGATCGTCTTGGTTACCTGAAAAATGAATGTAAGGGTGAGTATTCTACACTACCCAAAACACACAATAAACGTAGAGTCTCACCTCCAGAACATTCCAAAACATTAAACAAACACAATCACAAGTAGCATTTCACATCCACAAGTACAAAACACAAATCCATGCATATGCATACCAGCCACATTCACTATAGTACTGTGATCACAGATTTACACCATGAATGGTCGCCGGTTAGCCCCGCGTCACGGATACCACGTGGGTAGTCACGGGTTGCTCAGCAAAGATAGCGGTCAAAGGTCTAGTCAGGAAGATAGTGTGTGGCCCATGGTGCACCCGTTCCGCAGTTGGTGTCACCATTACTCCTTCTTCCCCAAAGTATTTCTACTGTCCTCATCTCCCACATCCCCAGTGTATCGTTGAACCATTCATAGCACATTACAGCGGCACTACTACGCCCTAATCACACACATTTCAATATACGGCACATAGCCCACATTTAATAGTACACAGCACTAGGCCTATATTTGTTCAACTATACGACACTAGGCCCACATTTCATTTTCACAGCACAAATAGCCACTAGCATATTCCCATTCATATTACACGGCCCTCAGGCCCACATTTTCACAATGTTCATACAGATATACACACATGTATAAATGGCACAAGTGCCCACATCAAATATCTCAGCAACTTCCTACCCTCTACTCAGCCACATCACAATATCACACAAAATATTAGCAAATCACACATAAAGGAGTAGGGTAGAGTCCCCCTTACCTTGGATTGAAGACCCATGTCCGAACTCAACTATAGAAATGCTCCCCACACGACTTTCGGCCTAAACACATGGAAGAATTCCATGAGAACCCCGAAAATCACCAAGAATAGAGAAGGAGAAGGAAAACGAAAACCCTAACCGTTTAAAACTCATCTCTAAGCATTCCCCACCCAAATCTGAGCTCCAATCTCACTTTCGAACGGCTTTGGAGGCAATTAATCGATGGAATAGGGCCTTGGGAACGAGAGGATCAAATGAATTTTGAAGGGAGAGGGAGAAATAACTCTCCCCGAACCCTAACTCCCTTTAAATTCTTTTCTGGTCGCGACACTCTCACTATAGCGACACGCCTTCTCGCTACAGCGAAAAAACCAGAGAAAACTGCACTCTGGTTTCTGCAGAATCTCGCTACAGTGAGACTGCACCCCAAACTGTCGCTCTCTCACTACAGTGAGACGTCTCTTGCTACAGCGAGAAAGTGACAGTTTCAGTCCTTTCTCCTAACGCCCTCTGGCTGTAGCGACAACAACCCAGTATCTCGCCCTGTATTTAGGCACTTAGCCCATTTCAGCCCAACCAGTCATGCATATACACAATACACACGTCCATATACTTATTACACACAAAAACATCATTATCAATTAAATCAATACACACACACACACACACACACACACACACACACACATATATATATATATATATATGCATTTAGATTTATATAAATAACAATAATTAATATTACCAAAATTTGGAGCATTACAAGGGCCATGAGTTGAAAAGGATTCTCACATAAGGCGAAATAATAAAAAACATGGTGAAAGAATGTTTGAACCTCTTGAATTGCATCATTTAATGTATTCCATTCTAGTTGTTGTGTTCATTCACTCAAAAGAACTCCTTTCTCTTGAAAATCACTTGAGCTTTTGACCCTCCTTGATCAAAATTGAACATAACCTAACCTATTTGTGACCAACAAAGTCCTCTTGATAGATGATTTATTGTAAATATCATAGCTTTCTTCATTTTTGTCCAATTTACACTAATTTCTGTAAATATATTTTACAATTTTGATTATTTGAATAACTGTGCAAGAATTTTTAGGCAAATCTCTTAGATTTTTGGCTATTTGGAAATTATAAGATGAAAGTAACTACTTTAGGCACTATAGTAGTCACTACAACAAGCCAATTCCAAAGGATAGGTCAAAGTAACTACTTTAAAAAGCAATAGTGGTCACTATAAAGAGCCTGAAAAGCACGCATGTTGCGCGTGGTTACTATCGTCCACCATAGTAGCTACGCGCAGCACGCGTAGCTACTTTCATGTGCAACAGTAGTTACTACAGAGAGGAAGAAAAATCTTGGGAGTTGCACATGTCTACTATTATGAATGATACTAGTTACTATGAAGGACGTCAACTTAATATAAATAGATTTTTACCATTTTAAAGTAGGAGCTTTTTGCCACTTTAGATTTTTTTCCGTTTTGGGAACACTTTTACAGAGCTAAGTCAACCTTGGGTGACAGCCAAGGATCCAACCTAGGGTTTGAATTATATTTCTTCTTCACTTTTCTTTGATTTTTCATCTTGATGTTATTGATTTCTCTTTACTTTCATTTTGTATTAGTGAGACGCATCCTCATGGAAGGTTAAACTTCTTGTAATCCCTAGCAAGTTCATATGGATCCTTGAATTCCTGTTTCAATGTTAATACGAATCCTTTTTCATGAATTTCTTTTCTCCTAATCTCTTGAACTAAATTAATGGTTGAAGGAGGGGATATCGCTTAATTAACCGTAATTCATTTTAATGAGCTTCTGAACTTGGTTTACTTAATTCTGAGTTTAATCCTTCAGTTGCTTAATCTTGGGGATGAGAGATTGGAGGCCATTTGAGGGGTTACTACATTTTATTGACTAAACTTTGCAATTTAATTTTCTGCTTAAATATATTGAACTTGGAAGAACAAACCCCCCCTTTGTTTACTTGTTTTCACAGTTATTGTTTACAACATGTTTGATGTATGTTTTTAACTAATATCATTGGAGATAACCTAGGCTTGCATCTTAGACTACATTAATTTTTCTGCATATTTTGATGAGGGTTAAGGACGGACCTTATTGCATCATCAATCCTCTCTTCCTCCCACACCTTGCTTCCATATCCTTAAATGCACAAAATTCGCTTAAGCTAACATAATTCACTTAAGAGAATCTGCAAAATTTGCTTAATTTAATTTTGCATAAATTTTTTTTATCGTTTTTTGCATTTTCGCTTAAGCAAATCTATTTTTGCCTAAGCAAAAATGAAACTGGATTGGATCCAAATCCAAGATCTTATCATAAAAAAAATATTTGAATAACTATTATAATTACTAAAAAATTATCATGGATTTAATCACGTATATACAACATCCTTCTTTTCTTTTCTTTTTATCAATTTTAAATACAATCTTAATTATTAGTTAATAAATAAAGTATTTAATTTATTATTGTTCAAGTGAGGACATTATACTAATGCCTCTATAAAAATTAGTCAAATTATTTCATTGACATGAAAATTTACTAGACATAAGTGATTTAACAAACCACTTAATCCACCAAAAATATTTTCATACTTGCAAATGCCCATCTAAATTAAAATTCATATAAAATTAAAATTTTAGGTCCTTAGCATTTCAATTTCAAACTTTATTGCTCCAAAAATTAGAACCTGAAATGATTGCCGGTGCATGAGTCGCATCTTCACGCATGTTAATTTTTCCTAACACCGATAGAAAAAAGGATTTTAACATCAATTAAAAATAGCTTTCTACGTGTGTTCTTCAACTGATGTAGTAAGTAAAGATATTTTACATTATTTTTTAACAAACATAAAAAAAAAGACTATACATTGGTTGTACAAAGAACTGATTTAGATTATCTATTTTTTACATTAGTTCCATGACAATCAATGAAAACAAAAATTCTACATCAATTAAGAAAATAACTTATGTAAAAAGTAGATTTTCTACATCGATTTTGAACATAAGCGATGTAAAACGTACATCGATTATATGCAAGACTGATGTATAATCTTTAATATTTTTTTAAAAATATGACTTGATTTTTAGATTCAACACTAAACCCTAAAAGATAGATATACATTTAAATAGTTTCAGAACATACAAAACAAATCTACCTATCTTGTACAAATGAATGGATTAATATAATGTAAAGGAAAAAGTTGTGTAATGTCTACAAACTTCAAGAATTCTTAATTTGTAAAATAAACTTTATCCAACATCTTCTAATGTCATTAAACTCCTTTTCAAGTAATAGATCAACATCCTTGAATATCTACAAGTTAAAATTAAAAAAAAAACACATTAACTTTAAATACTATAATAATTTAGTAATATATGTTTAAAAGAGAAAAAAAAAATAAGCACCAAAGCCCACAAATCAATAATGGTTAATGTGATGACAATCAACATGTGTCTCATCACATAATATCCACACTCTCAACTCTCCTTTTATTTGTGCGACTAGAATAACTAAGCATAACCAAATATTAGACTCTAATAAGTAACTTAAATAGGAAAATATTAAATATTGAACATCAAGTTTAAAATTACATACACATGGAAAAATTCATGTAAGTTTTTTTCTCATCACATGTTTATCCTCCAACATATTACATGCTTCTATACATCTATAAATGATGAAGTTAAATCTTTATGTTAAGTGAACAATTGATATATATCATATGTAAAACAATTTATAGCAAGTACCTTTATGCTTACACATCAATAATGAATTTTATTTCTTTCTTAGGCTTATTCCATAACAAGTAGAGGAAGACGACTTTGTTATGTTTAGGATAAAGTTTAACAATTGTTAATGACTCCTACACACAAAAATGACCATTAGGAAAAGTGAAAGTAATTATACAAAAAGTTAATTAAGAAGACTTACTTATTGTAAGCTCCATAATGTCTTTTTGTGTCAAATACAATGGAATTGATGATGTATTGTCAATTATTTCAGCTTCCATATGTACTTATAAATGTTCTTTTCCTAACGTCATTGTCAATATACATAATTGTTCAAGTACATCAACTTGTGGCTCTTTTAACTTATCAAGAGTTTCCTTTGCAGTTTCACCAATATTATATATAATTTGAAATTATTAATACATATTAAATTTAAAATAATAGATATGTAATACATAATTGAAAGGGAGTATATTTGATCAATAGAAAACTGAATAAGTCATCTAAGCCATAAAATAAAATAATTGAGGGCTTCTCCAACTATGTGAACGTCCTCATTTGGCATAGGGACAAGAACATAAGTTGAAATATAAATTTAAAGTGGGTCACAATCCTACTATTGGTAATTCCTAACACACATCTCACATTTGGAGAGGTTTGATCTCGGCTTGTTCTGTTTTATCTCAATGTTTGAGTTAGTTTATAAGGGATGGACCATATGTTAAATTTTGGGTTGATAATTGAATTTTGGATGTTAATATCTTTAAGGATCTTTCAATGACTCGTTTTGCTTCTTAGAATTAAGATAAATTTTAGGGTATTATCTTTAAATAAATATGTGACCTTATTATCCTAATATTGCTATACTTTTAATTTGGTTTGGAAATGGAAATGATGTTCTAAATTAACTTATTTCTTTGTAAAGTGTCTTATAATAAGTTGTTTACTAATAAGAAAGATCCAAGAGAAACATGTCTGATGTTAATCTTTGCTCCAAATGCAGTGAGGTAATAACATAAGAGTAAGTTGGTCTGATAATAGGGTATATAAAACATATGGACTAAGAGTGATTCTAGGGATGCTCTTAATTTTGTTTGAGTGATTAAGATAGTTTTTATCTATTTCCCTCTTTGATTCAATCTATTAGGAAGGTCTTACAATCTATTCAATTTGTATATTTACTCATATTTCTTAGGAGATGTTCCTGTTAGGGAAACACTAATTTTCTAATCTTTGCCTAGGTAGAATGACGTTCTTTCGTACGTTGCTGGTGTGAGAAGGGTACCTGCAAAAGGCACTCTGATGCTGAAGTCAAATCTCAGTTCTCAGCAATAAAATACTATTCAATATTCAAAAGTCAACCCTTTACCTATACCTCTTACCTTCTTTTTATAGGAGATATTATGGGCTAATGGGCCTTGTGGGTCAGCCTTGTTCCTAGCATGATAATTAAGCTGATAATATTCTTGGTTATTATTTATTAATTTATAATTAATATGCCTTGAGAGGTACCCGTCCTTCGTAGGCCGAATAGGTACTCAGTTTCCTCTTTCTGTAAGTAGGACCGAGTAGTACCCTATCCAGTACACTAGCCCCCAAGCCCGAGGAGGTAGGACGAAAGGGCTGGATTTAACTGGTGAAGTGCTCGGCAATGAGAATACATGGTCATCTAGTAGTCGGCTTACTTCTGGCGATATCTTCACGTCAAGTATTAGGATTTAGCAGATAAAAATGATAATGTCAGCTTTAAAGAATTAGGGTTTCCTCGTGTATAGAGCCACTAAAATGAAAGGGTGCATGATCCTAGTCGTCAGATCTGACGGTTCGAAGAAGGTGTGACCCTTTGCTTGCCCGAAGCCCTGGCTTCTATAAATATGTGGTGGACCAGCCTTCCATTCACACATTTTTGCTCAAGACCGAAGAGTGCCTTTTGTGCATTGTCTTTCACGCTTTTCCATAGTTATTTCTTTAAACTGAAAGGTACGCTTTGCTTCTTTCATTCCTCTCTTTTCCTGTTATCATCATGGCTAGTTCAATTGTGTGGGAAGACTCTTTGTCGGGTCATGTGAGGCCAACTACTACTGCCGAGGGTAAGGACCTCGCGAATGATAGGTTTGAAGAAGTTTCTTCACAACCAAATAGGGATAGTTCTGAGGTTAATATTAGGGAGGATGAAGATAATGCCGAATCGTCCCATGCAGGTGCTAAGTCAGATGAACCTTTTCCGAATGCGAGCCCCCAAGAGAGAGACCTGTTTTCATCCCATGTTCCATACCTGGGTATGAATAGGTGCATAGTGAGGTGGCCGCCTACTTTTCTCGCTTCCAGAAGAATAAACACCTTCAAACCTTTGTAGATACCTTTGACATATCCTTGTGGAAGGGTTCAGATCCGTATCCTATAGCAATAAACACCTGTCAGGGCAATGGATCCGATCACCCAGACCTTATATTTTTAAGAGAAGAGGTTGAAGAGGTTGACACCTTCTACGTATATGAGTATATGTTTAAGGATTAAGTATTAGACTCCCTTTTGATGACTTCCAAATGGGAGTTTTAAGGATGTTGAACGTTGCACCTACTCAACTGCATCCGAATGGGTGGGTGGCCATGTAAGTGTTCAGGATCCTTTGTAAATTTCATTATATAGAACCTAGGGTGGGCCTATTTCTGCATTTTTTTTGTACTCATCCATTTGATAAGGCAAGATGGGTGTCTTTAATAAGGCAGGCCAAGTTGCCCCTATTCAAACCTTACACTTCGTCTTTTAAAGGTTTCAAAACCGGTTACTTTAAGGTAACTGTGAACCCTATAAGTAAGAAATATTTTTTTGATAAGGAAAATCGACCCCTCTTTCCTTTCTATTGGACTCGGGTACCTCGTCGATATGACGTTTATCCCAAGGAAATGTTGTCGGCTGAGGAGTTGTCGGCTCTGGAGTATATAAAGACTCTGCCTAGGGAGCTCCCTGCCCGCTCCTTTGTTCTGTTGTTGAAGTCCCCCAACCTCGATTGGATATGGATGGTATGTTTCATATTTTTGTTTTTGTTTCCTTTGAGCGCTGGTTTATATTGATTCGACTTGTTTGCATTGTAGGGATAATGGCATAAAGAGGAGCCAGTTTGGGTTATCGGTACGGTCTCAAGCTGAAGGCTCCTGAAGGTACTCTAGCCCATGCTTACTGACACCTAGTAATAGATTAGTTGCCACCAGTAGCTGAAGCTCGCTCCCCTCCTCAAGATCTTGCCCTAGCCGAAGGTCAATCAAAGAAAAAAAAAGATAAAGGCAAGAAGAAGGAGTCAGAGAAAGAAAAAAGACCCAAGCATGCTCGTGACGCTAGGTCAAGTGGTTGGGGGAGTTCCTCTACTCACACCATTGTGCTGCCTGACACCATATCTGAATCTTTCTTTGCTGAAGGTTTTCAGGTCAATCGAATGGTATGCCCGGATTCCATATTAGAGTCGGGATGAGTCCTTATAAATAAGCAGACCCACAGGACTCGCTGGCAATGGTATTGTGAATTCCAGGCTCGGGCCATGGCGATGGTGTGCAGCTTTGCTTTTGAACCCCTGCAAGAGCTGGAAAAGGTCCAAGGCTGACTCTCCTCCTCCGAACAGGGGCTTGCCCAGAGTTAAGAGGTCCGACCAAGCTTGGTCGAGACCAATAAGTTATTAGAGGAGGAAGTTGCTCAGCTGAAAAAGCACTTTTATATCATGGGAAATCGGCTGCGTGCCACCGAGAAGGCGTTGGAGGCTAAAAATTCAGAACTTAAGGCCAAGAGTTCAGAGTTGGAGGAAAAGGGCTTAGATTTGGACAAAGAGAAGCAAAAGTCTGAAACCGAGCTGAAGGCTTTGACCGACGAGTGTAATCTGAAAATTATTGCAAAGCACAAAGCCGGTTTCAATCATGTCGTTCGCCAAGCTGTTGAGTTCTACCAGATCCCCTCAGGCTTCAATTTTGACCTAACTAGGGACTTCTTTGATGGGAAGTTCCTACCATATGATAAAGTTGATGAGGAGGTGGAACTCGACGCCTTGGCACCAAGCCAACTCCTGAAGCCTGCTAAAGAGGATGCCCCAACCCATCAAGACACCGAAGGGGGGATATAGGTTTTTTTTTTTTTTTTTGTAAACTGGAGGCCGATAGTGCCTAATTTTTTGTAATGCTTATCGGCAAATGAATACCAAGTTTTTCTTTGATTGCTTCTTATTGTTAGTCGGCTAGTAATATTTGTATGAGCAACAATAAATCAGCCAATTAGGTATAATCGATTAACTGATATAACGATATCTTCTAATAATACCAAATATTGAATAGGGGTATCCGAGAGGGTAATTTACTGAATGATTCATCCTTGACCGAGTAGGGGTACGCGGGAGGGAATTAATTAATTCAACCTTAGCCAATAAGTACTTCGGAGGGAATTTTAATAATTTATTCGTCCTTGACCGAGTAGGAGTACTCGGGAGGGAATTAATTAATTCAACCTTGGCCAAGTAGCAGTACTTGGGAGGGAATTTTTAAGGAATGAGTCGTCCTTAATCGAGTAGGGGTACTCGGGAGGGAATTAATTAATTCAACCTTAGCCAAGTAGAAGTACTTAAGAGGAAATTTTTAAGAAATGAGTCGTCCTTGCTCGAGTAGGGGTACTCGGGAGAGAATTAATTAATTCGACCTTGGCCAAGTAGAAGTACTTGGGAGGGAATTTTTAAGAAATGAATCGTCCTTGCCGAGTAGGGGTACTCGGGAGGGATTAATTAATAATCCAGAAATACCGAATAGTTGTAGAAAATGTACTTTATTAATAATGTGTCTCGTTAAAAACCTTCCCAAGAAAACCCCTTTTCACTTTCTTTTAAGAAGACAAAACCTGGGTGAGGAAAAGAGTGCACCAATTACAAATTACAAGTATTTAACTGAAGTAATGCTTTAAATGTATACTATTCTAAGTTCTCAATATTGTCGTCCCTTCGAGTGTCTCTGGCTTGTATGCCCATTGTCTAGCCGAGCCGTTAGCCGAAAAGGCCCTTCCCAATTAGCAGCCAATTTTCCTTGTCGTCGGTCCCTACGTGCTTCCCCTGTTACTTGCCATACCAAGTCATCGACGTAGAATTATCTTGGATTAATTTTTGAATTGAATTTCCTTGCCATTATCCTTTTGGTGGCTTCGGCCACTATCGCTGCTTGACCACGCACTTCATCCAATATATCTAGGTTGACAACAAGGGATTCACCGTTGCCAATTCTTTGAATCTTTGTCTTCGAAATGATGGCTCACCAATCTCGACCGGCACCATGGCATCAGTACCATATGTCAACCAAAAAGGTGTCTTCTTTGTGGTTGTTTGCGGTGTATACTGATAAGCCTACAAAATTTTGGGCAATTTTTCTGCCCATTCTCTTTTTGTCGAACCCAATCTTTGTTTAAGTTCATGTAAGATGACCTTGTTTGCAGCCTTGGCCTATCCATTGGATTGGGGATGTTCAACAGATGTAACCCTGTGTTTGACATGCAATCCTTCCAAGAATTCGTTGAATCGCTAGTCTATAAATTGCAGCCCGTTGTCTGTGATCAAGGCATAAGGTAGACTGAATCGTGTGATAATATTTTTTCAGGTGAACTTTTGTACATTGTTGGGTATGATGGTGGCGAGTTGCTCTACTTCAATCTATTTAGTAAAGTAATCCACAGCGACAATCAGGAATTTACGCTGTCCTTTTGCTAGGGGAAAAGGACCGGGAAGGTCCATTCCCTAAATGGAAAAGGGCCATGGAGCACTGATGGGATGGAGGGTGTTGCAATGTCGGTGTATGTGAGGATCGTGTTGTTGATAGGGAATACACTTCCTTACAAAGATGTCGCAGTCTTTGGATAGTGTCGGCCAGAAGTATCCAGCTCTCAGAATCTTAGCTGCCGTGGTTTGTCCACCCGAATGGGTACCACAAATGCCTTCATGAATTTCTCTCATTACATAATTGGCCTAGTCCTCATCAAGACATTTCAACATGGGTGTTGAAATTCCTCTTTTATATAGTTCTTTACCAAGAATGGCGTACTTGGCTGCCTGTGTTCTTATTTTCTTAGCTGAGGCTGGGTCATTTTGGTAGGCTGCTATTGATAAGATACTGGATAATTGGGGTCATCCAATTTTGAGGCATATTTTCTATGTCCATGCACTCTTGTTCAGAAAAGCTGGGTGTATAGATCTCCTGATGAATCACGCTTTGTAATTGCCCTGATTTCCTTTGGCTGGCCAGCCCAACAAGCTTATCGGCTTTTTCATTCATGGTCCTTGGTGTGTAATGAACATGTACCTCGTCAAATTTCTCTTCCATATTCTTGAATTCCTGGTAGTATTGGAGCATAACTGAGTCCTTCACTTGAAAAGTTTCATTGACCTGTTCGGCCACTATCATAGAATTAGTCCAACAAGTGATGCGTTTGACTCTAATTTCCGTTGCCAGCCTGAGGCTGGCCAGCAGTGCCCCATACTCGGACTGGTTGTTGGATGCTTTGAATCCAAACTGAATGGATTGTTCAATCACTACGGTGTTCGGTCCTTCTACTATAATTCCTGCTCCACAACCTTGTCGGTTTGACGATCCATCTACATGTAGGTTCCACATCTTTGTGGTGGTCTACTTCTGGGTGGTGAACTCATTGACAAAATCTGCAAGCACCTAAGCTTTAAGAGGGTGCTGGTTTTCAAAGTGGATATCAAATTGGGATAGCTCAATTGTCGATGCCACTAACTGGCCAGCTAACTCCGGTTTTCTCAACATTTTGGCCATCGGGCAGTCGATGCGTACGATAACCCGATGTATTTGAAAGTAGTGTCTTAGCCGACGAGCTATGTGAACTAAAGCCAGCACTATCTTCTCCATCAACTGATATCGGGTTTCGGCACTTTGGAGCGTTCGGCTGATGAAGTATACTAGAGTCGGTTCAGGTGTTTCTTGTAATAAGATCGAGCTGATTGCATTTTTTGATACAGCTAAGTAAATAATCATATCATGTTCGAGTTTTGATTTTATCAACACAGGTGGTGGTTCTAACACATTTTTATATTGGAGAAAGGTAGCCTTGCATTCATCGGACCAAACAAATTTTTGCGATTTCTTGAGCAAATCAATAAAAGGCCAAGACCTTTCTGCCATTGTAGGCAAAAATCTGGCGAGGGCAGCAATCTGGTCGGCAAGTCTTTGGACCTCCTTGATATTCTGAGGACTGGTCATTTCAATGATGGCTTGGCACTTGTCAGGATTTGCCTGAATCCCCCTTTCGGAGAGCATAAATCCCAGGAACTTGCCACCGGCCACTCTAAATATGCATTTCTCATGATTAAATCGCATCCCATGTTGCCTGGCTTCGCTGAATACCTCCTTTAGATGAGCGAGATGTTGCTCCGAGGAAATGGATTTGACCACCATGTCGTCAACGTATACTTCCATGCATTTTCCTATTTTTTTAAAAAAAATTTTATTCATCAGCCTCTGATATGTTGCTCTTGTTTTTTTCAAGCCGAAGGGCATCACACGATAGCAGAAATTTGCTGAATCCGTGATAAATGTTGTCTTTTCCTTGTCCAGAGGATACATCTGGATCTGATTGTATCCAGAGTAAGCGTCTAAGAAGTTGAGTATCTTGTGACCAGCTACACCGTCTACTAATGTGTCAATGTTTGGAAGAGGATAGGCGTCTTTTGGGCATGCCTTGTTGAAGTCCGTGAAGTCAGTGCACATTCGCCATTTCCCATTGGCCTTCTTGACCATGACTACATTGGCCAACCAGGTGGAGTATCTTACTTCTCGGATAAAGTTGGCCTGTAGCAGTTTATTGGTCTCTTCTTTGATTGCTTTCGCTCTGTCACCTCCAATTTTACTCTTTTTCTGTGCTATCGGCTTGGCTCCCGTATACACCGAGAGATGATGACAAAGAAAATCTAGGTCTATACCTGGCATGTCAGCAGCTGACCAGGAAAATAAATTGGCATTTCGCAACAAGACTTTCTAAAGGTCCTGCCTTTCTTGTGCGGACAATCCGGTGCCAAGGTAAGTGATCTGGTCATGCTTCGGTCCCAATTGGAAGGGCTGTTTATTTTCACTTGGCTCGACCCGACATCCCTCATCAATTCTGGGATCCAACTCCATACCCAGATTTTCTTCTGACCGAGGGAAGACAATATTGACATCTTGCTTGTACCCCTGGAACGGTTTTAAGTGCAGGCTTGCAAAATAGCATTCTCTGGCGGTCTTTTGGTCGGCATGGACTGTAACAATCCAACCCCTTTCAGATGGAAATTTCATAGCCAGGTGAGGAGTAGACATTATGGCTTTCAATTTATTAAGGGATGGTCGACCAAGTAGTATGTTGTACGAAATATTCACGTGCACCACCAGGTAAGTGACCTTGATGCGTTTTCCTTCATTTTCTGACCCGAATGAGGTGTACAGGTCGATATAACCACAAATCTCTACTTGTTCCCCGAAAAATTGACCAGTGATTCGTGGTACTCTCTGAGTTCATCTTTTGGTATCCCCAGTTGTTTGAATGTGTTCTAGTAGAGGATATCGGCTGAGCTCCCCTGGTCAATTAGTGTTTTCCTGACGGTGCAATTAAGGATATCCACACTTATAACCATAGGGTCATCTTGCACTGGATCTACCCCCTGAAAGTCCTCATCAGTGAATGTGATGGGGAAATTTGGATTCTACTACCCAGCGATATATTGTTGACAGAGCGGACTTGTCTCAGATGTCTCTTTCTGGCCGAATTGGTGGGTCCTCCACCTACAAACCCACCAACTATGGTGTTAATAACCCTCTTCGGGTATTTCTCTCGTTCCTCATATCGTTTCGCAGGAGGTTCTCTTGACCAGCTCCGTTGTCGTTCGGGCTGCTTATCCTCACACCTTCTTGAGGATTAGGGATATCGGTCTCTACCTCTTTCAGTATAACCAGTGGGATTTGTTTGAACAAATCCTCGAAGATGCCCTTCCTTGATCAGGTCTTCAATTTTATCCTTCAGGGCTATGCATTCTTCTGTGGTATGGCCCATATTGCGATGATATCGACAAGATTTGCTTTTGTCTGCCCGAGAGGGGGTATTAGCAGGCCTGGGCATGCTCAATATTTCAGTTGCGAGAGCTTGGTCAAGTTCCTTAGATCGGTTGGTGTTAAAAGTAGTATATGAAGGATACTTGGGACCTCTATGCGGCCTCTCAACATCATTTCTTCTAGCTTTGTTGTCTTGTCGAGACTTGAAAGTATCTTTTTTGTCTGCCTCTCTTGAATTGGACCCCCCTTGATCTATCTGAACTTGGTTCCGGTATTCAGTTATCTCCTCCATTTGCATATATTTGGCTGCCCGACTCCTTAATTTGTCTAGGTCCATGGGTGGTTTCTTACATACGCTATTAACAAAAGGTCCTGGTCTAAGGGCCGTGGTGAGGTGGTGCATGGCCACAACTGGTTCCAAATTATGGATTGAAAGGGTTACTTTGCCAAAGAGTTCCATGAATGCTCTAAGTGTTTCTCCTTTCTCCTGACAAATATTGACGAGTGCCAGGGATGTCAGGGGTGAGGTCTGCTTGTGGCGAACTATAAATTGAATCGTCTTGTAAGGGTTGCGAAAGAGTTAATGGAGGAAGAGGGGAGTCAAATGAACCAACTTAGAGCTGGCTCTCGAAGCGAAGTGGGGAAAATCCTGCACCATAAGGCCTCGTTTTCTATATACAGACCGACTTGGGTTATGAAAATACCCAAGTATTCTCCTAGATCAGACGTCCCATCATACTTTTCTAACGTTAGACCTCTCCAGTTATCAGGTAACTTGGCCTCTAGGATAGGCTGAACAAAAGGGCTTCGACTCGAGGCATCGTCCCGTTCAGTAGGGATTCAACCTTGTGGAGTTCCCTTTGGTTTTTCTTGCAATGCTGAGGACTCTCCCTGCTCTTGAGCGGATGGGGTAGTCTAAGAGGGTATCTGAGTTTTAATTTCTTCCCTCAAGTTAGCGTTCTTCCTCCTTAAGACCGACATCTCAAGAACATCTCTCTCTCTGGCCTATTCATCTCGGCCTGGAGCTGTCTTACTACAGAAAATAGGCTGTCATCTCCCCCTCTTTCAGCCAAAACTTTAGGGATTAGTTGATTGGGTGTGACATCTTCCTGTTGACGAGAAGTTCATCCTTGATAATTTTGTCCCTCCTATTGGCTTCTTGTTAGTACCATGATGACTGAAAAAGCGAGGCTATTCGGGCCTCACGGTAGGCGCTAAAATGTTCATGTTAGGAAAACGCTAATTTTCTAATCTCTGCCTAGGTAGAATGACGTCCTTCCGTACGTTGCTGGCGTGGGGAGAGTACCTGCAAAAGACACTTCAATGCTGAAGTTAGATCTCAATTCTTAGCAGTAAAATATTATTCAATATTCAAAAGTCAACCATTTACCTATACCTCTTACCTTCTTTTTATAGGAGATATTATGGGCTTAATGAGCCTTGTGGGTCAGCCTTGTTCCTAGTCTAATAATTAAGCTGATAATATTCTTAGTTATTATTTATTATTTATTAATTTATAATTAATATGCCTTGAGGGGTACTCGTCCTTCATAGGCAGAATAGGTAATCAGTTTCCTCTTTCTATAAGTAGGACCGAGTAATACCCTATTTGGTACCGGAGATAAATCAATGTGTTAATAAACTTGCAAGTATAGATCTTGATAACCTTAGGCCTTATTTAAACTAGCCTCATATTTCTTTGTTTTCTTACTTGAGTTTAGCTCTTCTTTACATTTATACTTTCAAGATTATAGATTAGGTATTTTTGGTCTCTTTAGTCGGTGTAATAGTGAAAAAAAAATATATAATATAGACAAACCAATGTTAAAGGACATAAATAAAAAAATATTGAATAATAATTTTTATTAAAATTATATTTGATATTATTAATGAATTAGATAATAAATCTTACAATTTTTAATTTACAAAGTGTTTTCAAACATACTATGTTAAAAAAATGATTAGAATTTTCATTAATAAGACTCCATAAAATAAATCATTTTAAAAAAAATCCTCCATTGCACTTTGAGTCGACTAGGACAATGAAAATATAAAATCTTTGTCCAGATTTTTCCTCGTAAATGTATTACACCGCACGTTCCCCCCTTTTTCGATTTAAGTTAAACTTGCGAGAGAAGCTTTTCTCACTTTGAAAATTGAAATAAAACCGATTTTTTTCCCATCAATTTTGTTCCCTCCAATCCCAATTACACGTCTCTCCAAATTCCTAATTTCCCTCCAAAATTTTCAAATCAAAGTGACGCTCCCAACAGCGCCTATAAATATTAACCAATGTTTTACCCTCTCTCATCTATCCCTCTGTCACCCAAATTCTAATATTCTTCAATGGCTTCTTCTTCCATTCCCTTGGAAAGTGGTGAGGTCCATGTTATTGTGGGTCCCATGTTCGCTGGCAAAACCACTTCCCTTCTTCATCGTATCAAATCCCACCTTAACTCTGGCAGGTAATTCCCACGTTTTGATTTCTACCAAATGAAAATAAAATATTTGTTGTTTTTTAATAATTGTCTAAATTTTGAAGGAATGTTGCCATGTTAAAGTCGAGCAAGGATACGAGATATGCAATTGATTCGGTTGTGACGCATGATGGGGTCAAGTTTCCTTGCTGGGCATTACCGAATCTGTTGTCTTTCAGAGATAATTATGGCCATGATGCTTATCTAAAGGTACTACAAATTTTCTACCACCTTTTTTTTAACAACTGTATCAAAATTCTTAAATAAGAGGAAGGGATTGTTATCGATGTGTTTCAAGAGAGTTTTGAAGCGTAAGTAAAATGAGTATAAATATTTCACTTTTAATTTGAGTTTGTTTCAAAATGAAAATAATAATAATAATAATGGTATTGTATATTTTTGTTTGTTTCGGCAAGTGTCATATTTTTGTAATCTAAGAGAAGTGAGTTTTTATTCATGGAATAATGTTTTGGACGCAGTTGGATGTGATTGGTATAGACGAGGCTCAATTTTTTGATGATCTGTTTGAGTTTTGTTGCAAAGCTGCTGATGAAGATGGTAAAACTGTAATAGTTGCAGGCTTGGATGGTGATTACTTAAGGTATTCTTATAATCAAATTGTGGCTTTTAGTATCAAATGCTTATTTTCATTGGAAAATGCTTACTTAACACCTCAACAGAGACACCTTTGGGTGTCTTTTTGTGTTTTGGAGTGTAATTTTGTGACGTGTATATGCAAAAACATAAAGAGTGAGATAGAAATAAATGTATTTGGTGTCACATTTTTGGTAGTTCAAATATTGAGATTAATTTTCATTTACGCTCACTCTTGAAATTGTTGTTCAGGAGAAGCTTTGGCTCAGTGCTTGACATAATTCCACTTGCTGATTCGGTGACCAAGTTGACAGCACGCTGTGAATTGTGCGGCAAACGTGCTTTTTTCACATTGAGGAAAACACAAGAGACTCAGACTGAACTGATTGGTGGGGCTGATCTCTACATGCCAGTATGTCGCCGTCACTATGTGAACAGCAAAGTTGCTGTGAGCAGTGTTTTGGAATCTCAGAATGTTAAAAGTGAATCCCTTCGTGAGGCAGCTCCAATTGTTTAAGGATTAATAGGAATTGGCTAATGTGTCTACTTCAGTCTTTTGTGCAGTTCAACCAGTTTGTTCAAAGAATTATGTTGAGTTGAATCTCACATAATATGTTTTACATCTCCTAATTATATACGAATTGAGTTTCTCAATGGCTCTTTTGTGTTATATGAATCACACTTCTGAGCTGCATTCTAGAAAGTGCTTATTATCCTCAATTCTAGAAACCGGCAATTCTGAATGTTTTTTACTTTGTTCATTATAATATAAACCGTTGCTTGTGTATTAAAGTGTGCTCTGTTGGATGAACTGTTGTCCAAACTGGCATTACGAGGCTAAATGGTGTCCATTTCCTATGAGTTCTATTTGTTCTGTATATAAGTTAATTTACCATATGAATGGAACTTGAACAACCTTGCAGTACACTGACAGAGAATAAAGTGAATGTACGAAAAGTCTACAAAATCATTTTAAATCACGTTTTAATGTGTAGTGTTGAAGTAAAACAATGCTTGAGTGAATTTGATGTAATCTAAGTGCACTAGAACATAAACAGAAAAGCAAATTTCCAATGAGTTGAGCAAATCAATAATTATGCACTTGCAGAATTGTAGCTGTTATTAAACATGCTCAATTGACTTCATCTTTGCGGTGAGCATTTAAAAATGTTTACCAACATATTTGTTAATGCACTTCTATAGTATATTTTAATTGTTAGTTAAAATTTATTAAAAATTATAAAATAATGAGAAAATATTAATTTAAAAGTAAAATAGTAAGACTTGTGATTTTTATAATTTTAATAAATTTTAGCAGTTATTAAGATTATGCTAAAAAAAGTGTGTTGTTAATTTTTTATATTAGACATCTTTTTTAATATCTTTCGCGAAAGCACAAAGTGAAAGGAAGAGAAATTATTTTTTCACTGATGATAATTGAACCTCTAATTGATATGTTACATGCAGTGCACTAACCTATTTGCGGGCTAAATGGCTAATATTACAACATAGTAGCTGTTACACTTCAAGCAGTGGTCAAATGTTTGATCTTTTAAATATGAAGTAGTATTTGATCAAAGATGAAATACTTTCATCTCGTGAATAATTTTAATTCTTTCTACATATCACCATTGCTTGATTTAATAACTTTTGACAAAATGCACATAACTAAGCTAACTCCAATATTAAGTGCATGATCGAGATTTTATTTTTTTTTAAAGGATAGTGATTAGTACTTAATTATATATCTTCTTTAAGAAATTGCAAATTTTAATTAATTTAGACATACACTATCTTGATTGTTTAGAATTTGAATTATTAAGCTGAAACATTATAAGTATTGTAATTTTGTGATTGGTGTATTTAAATAAGCTTTAGCTTTTAGTTTGTGTTTACTTTTTATAACTTTTCGTGGTTCACTATTTTAAAAGCTAAATTTTTAAATAAAATTTACTATTTAATTGTAGTTAAATCATGATAAAATTGCTGATGATTCATTCATGTATCTTATATGGGATTTTTTTTTTATTGAAACCATATTTTTTAAAAATAAAAGATTACTTTGAACCAATTTTTTGTTGTAATATTTTTAAAAAAATTTGGATCAATATTTTGTTCCATTAGTTTTTTTTATTATTTTAACTGTTGTCTTGATTAGCATACCAGTTTTTCCAATTAAAATAATTGATTTGGTCCATTTATTCCATTGTTAGTGACTAAAATTATCTACGAAAAATACATTAATGTTATAAATTGTTATGTTTATCCTATTCAATGTTTATAACCATATCAATTCAAATACATGCGTAATAACTTAAGGCTGTTTGATTTTAGGAATTTTTTTAAAATTTTTTCTTTCATTTTGTTTTTGTTTTATTTTCAAATATTTATACAAAAATAGTAAAAAATAAATAAATTTTTACTGTTTAAAAATTATTATTAAATTAAGAATCAAATTCACATTATTTTATAATTTTTAATAAACTTAATCAATAGTTAATAGTATGTTGTTAACATTTCTAACACATTTTTTATTATTAAATAAAATTTATTAAAAATCATAAAAATCATGTGAGTTTCGCTTCTATATTAATGATTTGAACTCATTTTTGTAGTTTTTAATAAATTCAATAAATAATTAAGTATTAGAAAGAATGTCTTCTTAACACACTTCTCTTTGTTGTTTTAATCATAAGGGTCTAAGTTAACATATAATAAAATTAAGTGTCACATGACAAATAATTCATTGGATCAAATATTTTAATTGAGGTCCATCAAACACCTTAGTTAGCTACTGGATTCTTCATGTGTTGGGTTAAAGTAGATTATTTGCCCAAGTCTCATATCGAAAAAATTTAAAAAAGAAAGATATAGAAAAATATTATTATGTACTTATTATAACATGTAGTTCTTTTGATGTACTAGGTGCTTGGCTAGTTGTAGATTAGACGAGGGTTTGCAATTTTGTTTATTCAAAAGTTGTAAAGGTGAGCTTTGCTCGTTCAAAAATTATAAATTAAAAGGGTTTGTAATTTTATTTGGTAAAAAAAATATAAAATTGTAAACTTATGTTGGGAGTTCATAAACATAGGCAAGATGTATTGAACCATGTTAACGTGTTTTTTCTTTTTCTTTTGTTCTCTTTTCCATGTGGGTGTTTTCAAGGGCAGAGAATGCACAAATCTCTTTCCTCCCCTAACACCATGTGTTAGCAATAAAGGATTGCATTTACAATTACTACTTCACGATACATCACCAAGTATCTCTCTAGTTTCCCATTATTGTTCGCTCATGATTCCAACTTTTTCTTTTCTTTTTTTTGCATAAGTGTGAACATAGATCTTATGAGCCCCTAATCTTTTTGGGTTTGATTGGATAAAACTTAATAATCAATATTCATTTTTCATTAAAAAATAATGAAAATTCCTTAATCACAATATTAATTCAAGAATAAATCAACAAACTATTATACGACAATAATTTAATTTACAGAATTAAATCAAATAAAAATAATAATGTCTCTTAATATCATTTCCATATTGAAATTATTAAAGTTGGCACACACATATAAACTATATGATTTGAATAGTGAGGTGATAGAAAATAAAAGATACATTTGTTATCTTCTTTGTGGTGTGAAAGACTTAGGCTTCAAAAATTATGACTCTTGAAGAATCCAAACTTTCAATTCAATCTTTTTTATTAATGCTTTAGCATAGTTTCAATCAAATTATTTGCCACAAACTTCCTACTATGGAAATTTTAAATCCTACCATTAATTCAAAGCCTCAAAGCAGCATATTACAAGCTCTAAAAAATCACTTAATTAAATTACCGATTCTACTAAAAATAAGATAAAATTATATATATATATATATATATATATATTATGAACACCATTATTTGAACAACTTATTATCAACTCATTGAATACTAACAATTACAACGATGACAACAATATCAACAATAATATCAACCTTAATAATAACAACTCGACTTCAACTGGCATTACAACATTAGTAAATTCAAAAGGAACCTACAGCTCGACACATTTGCATATCACTCAGCATGTTTGCCTATCTCTCGGCATGTTTCCCTACAAAATTTTCATACGATTTCAACACCATCATATAATAAGTATTTAAATACATCAGGCTCAATAAAATCATTTACAACAATCAAGTCACCCAGCCATGCTTACTCGAGATTCTTCCCTAGGCTTTGTTCATACAAGAGCTTGCTTTCAACTAGGACCAAGTTATACATATAGGTACCCTAATACCTAACATATGGATTAAGGCAGTTCGAGTAAACTCTCCTTACCTGGAATGGATCTTCTCAAATCAAACTTCACGCGAGTCTCCAATGTAAGAAACTATGCTTGTAGGTTCAATTTTTTTTCACTATTAGGAAATAAAAACTTCAAAGAAGAGGAACCCAAGAAATAAAAATCAGAGTTGAAGAATGGGATCAGCTCACCTAAATCTTTACCAAACAAAGGTTCCCACTCAAATAAGGAAGAATTTCGGCCTTGAGAAGGTTTCCTTCAAGGTATGAAGGTGAGAGAACAAAGAGGAAATGAAAGAGGAAGGTTGTTTGGTGATAAATGAACGTTTCTCTACACTGGGGTTTCTTAAATACCCTTCCAGGCCTGCACGCTCTCGTTTGAGCGAGCTAACTCTCGCCTGAGCGAGCCCTTTTCTCACCTGGGTGAGCTCATCCTCATTTGGGCAAAAAAACCAGACAGTGGAACCTTTCAAATTTCTGCTATTCTCGCTTAAGCGAGGAACATCTTGCCTAAGTGAGATGCATTTCGCTCGAGTAAGAAGCATCCTCGCCTGGGTGAGATTGGGTTCAGAGAGTTGCCTATTTTTCTTGCGACTCCTCGCTTGAGCAAGCTTCTGTCGCTTAAGCGAGGTCACTCCTCGCCTGAGTGAGATCCCTTCTTCCTTGGGCGAGAGGACAATTGCGGTGACCCTATCTGTTTTGGCTTGAGCGAGACTAATCTTGCTTGAGCGAGAACGCTCTAGAATGCATGATTCAGTGCGATCTAGTCTCGCTTGAGCGAGAATTACCTCGCCTGAGCAAGATACTTTGCACCTAGAACTCTTAATCTCTCTCTCGGATGAGATAATATCAACTCTTAACCATACTCCCTAGATTATCCTATGCACAACACACTTAACAACCAATCTTTGACTCGCTCTACAACATCACATTTAACAACATCATCACATAGCACTTATGGATATATTGCTCCCTAGATTATCCTACTAATATATGAATAATTCATATAGTTCAGACATACACAACAATATTTAAAAGGAATAATAATTACATATAAATACATCGATCCGACAATTAAAATATTTTGAAATTGTATTTTGGTATAGACATAATTTTTGTTGGAAATGGGCAAGCTTTATCCATCACCCGTAAGGGTAAATTTTCGCTTAAAATCACACATGGTAAGTTTCACCTAAGTAATGTCTTGGTAGTACTTGAACTTAAAAAAAAATTGCTTTTTGTAAGTCAATGTATTAATGAAAATGATTGTATAGTTTTATTGTTAAGGATCAAAATCAAATGACTTTGGCCAAAGGATATAAATAAAGGAACTTTTGTGCGCATAAGAGAGAGAAAATTGAAGCTCTTTCTACAGTTAAAGAATCATCTTATAAGATATGGCATATGCACTCAAGACATCCAAATTTAAATTTTCTACTAATATTATGATCTTGGATCCTATTGAGCCATCCTCATTAGATCTAACTTCCCCTCATCCTCAATGAATCAATAGTTTATTTCAAACCCAGAAGTAGCCACATCTTTAACACCTCATTCCTTTCCATTATTGGGTGATACACCTTTAATTGACATTGTGTCTACTCCATATCATAATCATTCTACCACAAATAGACCCATTAGAGACAAATGTCTTCCTTCTTATTTAACATATTATATTTGTTTAACTCTTAAGGACTCTTTATATTGCACAATACACTTCTCATATCCAATGACAAATCTAAAACCTATAAAATTGCTCTAAAATATACAAATTGAAGGTCATCCATGAATAAAAAAATTGATGTCCTCTATCACAACCACACTTGGTCTCTTGTTCCTCGATCACATAATGCTAATATTGTGGGTTCCAAATGAAAATTTCGAACAAAGGTTAAAGAAGATGGCACTATAGACAAATTTAAAGCTCATTTAGTTACTAAAGAATTTGAAAAAATTATTGGCATTGACTTTGGAGAAACCTTTAGCCTAATTCTTTAGTTGTGCATTTTAATGATTCATATTTTGTACTCACATTTATAGCCTTATTGCATCTTCCAAAATATCTTTCCTTCTTTATTTATTTCATTTAGCATGTTTTTGCAATTCTTGCATTAAATTGGAGTTTTCATGAATACTTGTTATCTTTACTTTATATTTCATATTTTTGCTATTCTGACCTTTGTCCACTATTTCAGCCATAAATTTTTCTGTAGATCTCCTTTTTGGCTAATTCTTTTTGCAATGGATTCCTGACTTCTTGGGCTTCAATTTGGACAAATAGATCATGCTATTTGGAGTTTGGAGCTATTTTCTATTAATTTTTGAAATTCTAATTTAAAACATACATTTTATATTTAGGGTTTTTATTTAGGGCTTTATTACTTGCAAAGGCCTTAACCCATTTATTTTTGTTTTCATTTAAGACCAGTATATATAGGGGTCAAAAGGTTGATTTTGCACCACTCTCCTCCTTTCCTTTTCATAATTTTGTTTTCATAATTTCTTTTTTGGGTAAAGACTTTTTTCCGTTTTTGAAAGAAAACCCTTTTTCGTTCCATTCGCTTACCTCTTTTTGGATTTGCTGCATTCTCAATTATTTGTTTCTCGCAAATCATCTCGTCTCAAGCATAAATTGCAAGATCGATTGATCGCTCCGAGTTTATCTTTTTTTACATTTTCGTAATTCTTGATTAAGATTGGTGCATACATAATTCGATTAAATTTAGTTTTATTCTTGAATGTAATATTGATCGATTGATTGCTTTTACATTTGAGATTTAGGAAAATTTGGTATAGTAATCATAGTTTGCGTCTGTGATTCGTGATTTCAATTTGTGGTTTTAATTCACGTTTTTGTTTTCTAATTCGTTTTGAGTTTCGTTTTCATTTTTTTTTTGTTTTTCAATTTGTTTTGTTTTCAATTTGCTTTTGTTTTTGTTTTTCTGGGTTAAATTAAATTCGTTTTCAAATTTTAAATTCATTTTTAGTTTTTAGATCCATTTGCAAATTTTAAATTCATTTTTAACTTTTAGATACATTTTTAATTTTTAAATTCGTTTTCAATTTTAGACCTGTTTTCATTTAAATTCATTTAAATTACTTTTGTTTTAAATTGCTTTCATTTTAAATTCATCTTTAAATCACAAAACCCTCAAATTAACCATCGTTGCATGTTTAAAATTGAAAACATAATGAATTTGTGTTCATGTAAGATGACCTAGGTTTACTCTCTATATTGCAAAATTAATTAAAAAATCTAGTTTTATTTGACACCATTACGACGTGGTTGTCACGTTTCAAGTGGCAACTTAAATAAGCACCTTGTGCTTGGTTTGCTAAGGTATCTTCTTGTATTACTTCTATTGGTTTTACATGTAGCAAAACAACTTCTTCACTTTTCATTTATCCTAATAGAACTATCCTAACCTTACTTTTTGTTTATATAAATTATACTATCATTACAAGAAACACTACAACCGTCATAATAAATCTTTCTTAGCACCTCAACAATGACTTTGCTCTCAGAGACTTGGGTCAAGTTCACTACTTCTTAGGTCTTGAAGAAAGATACTTCTTTAAAGGTTTTACCATTCTGAAAGCTAAATATGCGCAAGATCTTCTAGTAAAAGCCAACATACATGAAGCCTCAAAGATCAACACTTCTATCACTTCTAAAGCAATGATCTACCTGATGATAGTGAACTTATAGATCCTAATTAATATCATCGCCTTTGCAGTTCTTTACAATACTTCACCTTCAGTTGGCTAGTGTTAATCTTGCATGCCAACATTTTAAAATCCAACTACAAAGGATTTCTATTTTATCATATGCATTGTGCATTCCATAAAAGAAAATTTAATACATGGTCTTCGATATTTATCCCAATGCTCTTTAACTCTTAATACTTTTTGCAATGCAAATTAGATAAGATGTCCAACCACCAAGCGAAGTATCACTGGCTACTGCATCTTCCTTGGATTCAACTACAAATCCTGGGACTCAATGAAATAACCCACTGTCGCTCATTTGAGCATTGAAGTTGACTATAGATCTTTAATAAAAACTACTGTTGAGATCACATCTTTTATATGGCTTTAGAATCACTCTTGAATGATATCCATGTTTTTTTTTAACAACAAAAGCGCCATTCACTTATCTCACAATCTAGTACTTCATACTTGAACTGAGCATATTGAAATCAATTATCATCTCATTTGGAAAAATGTTGTTGCTGGTGACTTTCAACTTTAGTACATCTCTACCACTCAATAAATTATGGGTATATTTACAAAAATATGCAAAAATTACATTTCGATACAAGCTCAATAATATTTTATAGTTTTTAAATTAGAAAACTTGATTAACAATTGTTATAAATAAAATTAGAAAGTGTGAAAAATATGTTTCTATAAATTGTTTTCTTGAGATTAAGACATTACAAAAATTTCTAACAAATATCTCTTTTTTCTCTTATCTTAATATATTATTCTCATTCTCAATTTTTTTAATTTATCTTTTTACTATCAAATCTTTACATGTGAGTTTCAATTGATACATTACCTATATATTTTTGCATTGATGACAAGTAAAAGAATGTCAAGTAATATATGTATGAAAAAAAAATTAACATTATCTTAAAAAAGTTAGTTTTCATCTATTTCCATCTTAAAATGCTTGAGATGAATATTGATTATTTTATTAAAAAAGTTATAAAAGTAATCCAATAAGAAGAAATGGATAAGGAGATTTTTCTTTTCACCTTAATCATTAAATTGGAGAGAATGCTCCTTAAGAGTCGTTAGAGCTAGAAGTTGATGTCCTTATACGCTTATGTATATTGACGATGAAACTGAGAAAACAAGCTTTGCAGCTATATTTGGATGTTGAAATTATTGGCAAGACATATCTAATCCCATTCTATATAGCGTAAAAGGATATTTTGGAGATTATAACAGGTGAGAATATGCTTTGTATTTTAGTGCTTTAAGTTTGGTTAATGTAAATATTTTTTTTATAAATTAGTAAATTAAATATTAAAACACTAACACTTAATAATTCTATCAATTTTGTAAGTATTACATTGACTTTCCACTTTAGAGGTGGTTGCTCAATTTGTATGGATTTCTTGACTCTGTTCACATTTAAAGTATAGGAAACAAGATTGAAGCTATCCAAACATACATTTAGAATAGGTTAAATGAGGGCAAAAAGAATTAATACCTTATACCATATCATTATGGGTAAGTTTTACCTTATTAACATTTCATAAAATTGGGTTCAATGTCCCTAATGGCCAAACCAATTTGTAGGAGCTATTGACAAGTGTTGATACTTTGTCCAAGACATAATGAAGTTGTTTTCCTTTGTTTGTTATAGAATAAAGCCAAAAAAGTAATAATTAAAAGGCATTATTGATGTGTAAGTTTATTAATAGACTTGTCAACACATATTTAACACATTATATATATCATTTTATATTAACATGAATGAATTTTTTCATGGTGGCTGTATGAAAGTATGCAATGTCTTGGAAGGTAAGCACTCAATGAGAAAGAAACCTACATGGATATACCTCAAATATCAATGTTTATTATTTTCCTATTCAAGGTACTTATTTTGCTTTCATAGAAAATTTTAGTTATTTTTTTTAGTCACAAACACAAGGAAAGTTTGAATATAATATCATCAAATATATGATCATTATTATCACAATAACCATTCTTAACTTATGGATGCATGTACTTATATTTATTTAAAACAAATATTAAGCTTTATCTATATTATTATTACATAAATTAATGTTTCTATTTTGTAATTTAAACATGTAAATATTTAAAGATGTTGATCCATTACTTGAAGAAACATTTTTGAATTGTTTTAGAACCTATATACTTAGTTTTTTTTTTTTTTTGGTATGATTTGTAGTGTTAATTTACCCTTTGTATAAGATATAGTTACAATTGAAATTAATATTTAGTTAGATTCAAAATATTTGTACACAATGTTTAGATATAAATGCATGTTGTATGTTTTTTAACAATATTTATATCTGTATCTATGAATGTTGATTATAAGGCAGAAAACAACGCATTTTTAAAAATAATAAAATATTCTAAAGGGATTATGTTATAACTCATCTAGAATGTCACTTCGTATATTGATTATACCATAATCGATGTTAAAATAATTAAAATTTATATTGATTGCTACATAAAACTGAAGTAGAAAAAATCTACCTTTTACATTAGTTAAGCATACAACTGATTTTAAATGTGGTCTTTATAACCAATCTAAAAATTACTTTTTATATTGTTGCTTAACTGATTTAAAGTGTTCACTCTTACTTATATAACTGGATGTATCTAAATCGGTTGTCTATGCAATGTTAAAAGTTATTTTTAAATGATATAAAAAGTATTTTATGCTGTAATGTAATAAAAATATTTGTAAAATATTTTGTTTTAAAGTTGTTTTATTATTATCGATATTTTTAAATTTCAAAGAATTTTGAGATCCTTCTTTGTTATACCAATAAAAAAATAACGTGTAAAAATTAAATTTAAATAATATATTATATGAAATTTAACCTTGTGACAATCTTTTAAATTTATATATATATAAAAAAAACTCAACGGGATTTTTTCAAGATTCAATAAAGTTCAATGGTTTAGATGAAAAAAGTATAACTCTAGTGTAATCAAATTTAAAGCCGCTCTCTGTTCCATCTCGCTCTCTGAGTTGGATTGAGACAAAGCAAAAAAGAAAGAGTTGAAGGGTGAACAGGAGAGTTTAGAGAAGTGAAATGCCCTGAAGAACATCAATTATCAATTAGGTGAAGAAGGACAAACACAGCATTTTGACTTTTGTAGAGCCAATGGAGTTTCAAGGTTTTAAGATTTAATGTAAAATAAATTTAAAAGACACAGACCAATAAATAATCCTTTTTTGTAAATAAATTTCGAATACCATGTCACTATTAAAATTCATCACATACTGCTAGTGCTACAAGGAAGGAAGGGTACTAGTACCCTCTAAAATTCAAAGGTATTGAAAGAAATCACCTATATATATATATATATATATATATATATATATATATATATATATATATATATATATATATATCAAATCAAATCAATTCCACTTTTAAATAGTCTCAAAACAACTCCATTTTTAATGATTAAGAAATATAAACATCAATTTTTTTTTCTAAGAATATTCAATTCAAACCCTTCTTTTACTAATGAGTTTTAAATATAAACTTTGATTTCTAAGCATAACCAAATCAAATCAAATTCAATTTTAATTTATACATTCTAGACACATCCTCAACACCCGTACATAATTTGGAAATGACAAAAATTATAATTATTTTATAGTGATACCATTCATCACAGCTTAAGAGTTAGTAAGTGAAATCAATTCAAAATATCAAATTAAAATGCTGTCACTATCTGTTGACGATAAACTTAAAATAAAGTCACAGTTAAGTATGAAAGATTTTATGATTTGGATGCATTGGTTTTTGCTTGTAAGAACCCACTGCCTGTGATCCTGTGATAATCAGATTCATCTAACTCACTTAATTGCCCAAAATTCTTTTCGTAATCTTGTAGAAGTTCAAACCTATAAAAAAGGAAAAACAAAAAATAATCAATGCACATTAACATCCAATTAGAAAATACAAAATTTAAGCTGAAACAATAATATAAATAAATATTATAAAGGATCTTATTAATCAATATTCTTAAAACACTAATTAACATTTACCTATCATAAAGAACTATTAACAATAGATTTTAAGACTGATTTTAAGAAAATCAAAATAGTAAAATTTTATCAAAAAATATTTATTATTTTTATATGCTTAAATTTAACCTAAACAACTAATAAATTTTAACAAGATTGATTGCAAAATACCAATATGCGACGCACTGAAATGGTGCATATTTCTTGTAAATTTCATCCACGTCTTTGTTAATTGTTCGATTGTTGCAACTTGACATTCCATGCACCTAAACGAATAGGAATCATAAACAATATCTTTTGTTAATTACGTGATTACAACATGATTCATAAAACTCAATACATAAACAATAGCAATTAAAATGTAAATTTTATTCTAGAAATTAAATGGTGCACAGCATCTTGCAAACCAACCTGTTTTAAATGCCTAATCGTTTCTGAATCAGCAGGAACTTTCTGGTAGCATCCCCAACACATAAGGGTAGTAGCAATTGTAAAGGGACCTAACCCTTTTAACTCAGTCAATTTACGATACACACTTTCATATGAGCTCAAATCACATTCATCTTCAAGTTTCTCCAGCGCAAGAGTTCCTTTCTCTACGCTTTGAGCCAATTTAACTATATAACGTGCTCGAAACCCAACACTACATCGCTTTTGCAGATCACTTATGTTGAATTTGGCAAGTTCCTTTGAGTTAGGAAAGTTTCCTATTTCCCGATCCTTGCTATATTTGTCACAAACTTTTGTGCCAATTTGGTTCTTTTGTTCTCTTTTTCTTTTGGTTTTTCGTTGCTCTTTCCTATTTGATTGAGGCCCCTTGCTTAGTTCTAATTGAAGCTTACATAGAGACTTAGCCATATCAAGAGTCCTACTCCACCTATTAACAACAAACTACATGTGAAAATCAAAATCAAGCATCACACATAGATAGTTTGTCAAATTTTAGTGATCATTCAGTTTAATTTAAAATTAAAAGTACAATTAAGATGTGTATCTAAATTACCTTAAATCTTATATTTTTACTAAAACATATATTTTTTATTAGATGAGAGAATTAATTATCTTTAATTAATTCCCATTTATACACAAATCAATTTGCTGACATATTATGTGTAGTTTCAAAAGATTAAAGTGTGAATTGATGATTGAAAAATAGAGTTGTGGTTACATTAATTGACGAGCTATTAAGATTTTAGTTAGCCACCTACTTTATCCTCTAAAGGTATCTTTAGGGGTCTAATCAAATTAAGCAACTCTATTGTAACTAACACTGACATATTTATATTGTTAAGCACAACTTACGTGCAGTTGCAAAGGAGTATAGACTTGATGGCATCCTCAAAAGGAGTAGGAGATCGAAAAATTCTACCAAATCCCTCTTTCTTAGCTTGTGCATGAATTTCTTGAAACTCATTCACTGCCTTTTCATCTTTCTCACTTATCCTTAGCATTCGTGCCACTTGTCCCTAGTAAATCAAAATTTTAAAAATAAAATTTCCATGCACCTATACATATATAAATACCAAAAAACAATAGCTAGTAAAATGAACTTATAACTTCACAAATCAAATGATGTTCATTTTCCCAGCAGTTATAATCATCTCCTGTATTGATATTTGATAAATCTAACAATTTTTTCCTAGTTTACATGCAAGTTGTACAAAGTTAAAACGACTTCAAAAAAGGACTTCATAAAATGTGTAGAAATGGAGGAAAAAACGCATGTTTTTGTTTAGAAAAAAAAAATCAAAACTATGCATGTTCTAACTTAAATTCAAGAATACGTTAAACAATTTTAGTGAATGACAAAAGAGCTAATTAAGTAAGGCAGAGTGGCACATATATACCAATATTGCACGCTGATTTTCTACCGAGAGAGCTTCATCGTCATGAATATAAATATGAAGATTGGCAGCATCTTTTGGAGAATGAGAGATGGTGACAAGGACACTAGTGCTTTGATCAGCAAGTCTTAAGGGACGTTGAAGGGATTTGGTTGATGAAATCCACCTGTTTGGAGCCATCATAAAGAAGCCATGGTTGCAAACTGCCTTCTCCAAATTGAAGCTTGATTGACATTTTCCTAGAGGCAAATATAACAAGTTCTTGGGCATTGTAGAGGTCTCCATTGCTTGATCTAAATTGATTTAGGAAAAAAGTTATTATTATAAAAGAAAAAAATTTAAAAAGTGACGTGACATAATAAAATACGATAGAAAAAAATACATTAATCTAATAGCATAGCAGTGACCTAATAAATGAAAATGCAAACCAAATTGCAACATAGAACTAAATTTCTACTACAATTAAAAGGTGCAGAAGGTTATACTAAACTAAAGGGCTAATCTAAAGAAAAGCATATGTTTTTTTTTTTAACTCTTTTCTTTTTCAGAAGTTATTATTTTTAGCTACAGAGAAAAAGCAGCAAAATAACGTCTCTGATAGGAATATGGATTATGACGTTCCACCTTTCACAACTTTTGGACACACAGTAAATTTCATTACGGAGAGAAGAGAACAACAACAAAAAATGTGGAATGAGGATAATAAATTTCTTTTCCTAAACAAATAAAAGTCATAAAGCATAAAAATGGAAAGGTAAAACTTGGCACAAAATAGTCCTATTCTGCCCAAATCAGATAAGCAATCTTCGTAATGTAGCAAAAAAAAAAACAAAACAAAAACTTCCTAGGACAAATAATCTACTGAACCCTAAAGCCTGAACAACTATGTCATTTTAGCAAACTCCAATGAAATATTTGCATCATGCTCCATGGCGAACAAACACAAGTAATTCGAAGTACAATGAAACAAAACAACATGCAACCGAAAGTAAATAGCTCAAGCAAAGAGACAAATGGTAAAACAAAATATGGAAACATTAGCATGATTTAAAATTTATAATCCTTACGAAAGGCATGGATATATACAGATAAATAACAAAAAAGAGATGGAGATAAAAGGAGAAAGTAACAAAAAGAGAGATATATGCATACCTTAGCACACTTAACTCGCCTTGGAGTTCTTGTGCATAGAAACTAATTGTTATCTATAAGCTTAAAGCATTTCAAATTTATGGTAAGATATATGTAATATTTATGAAGCAAAAAGACATCTGTGACTTTATTTAATGCCTCGCTATATCTTCCATGCTAGCATAGAAAAAACCAGCATTTGCAATTTTTCATGCATAAAAGAACTAAATCGACAGTTAGCAATTCTCTCTCTCTCTTAGTCGAAAGGTCAAAATAGATATATGCATTGATTATTTTTCTGCACATCTTATTTATTTATACTTTTAGTTCTGTCAATGTAATTATTCTGACACTTACATATTTCTTGGGATTGATTTGAATAAATGAATTTTTCCTATTTAAGAGATTATTATTATTATTATTATTATTATTATTATAAAATATAAATAATTTGATTTTGCAAATATATATTGTCTTTTACATAAAACTGATGCATGGGGTTTAGGACTTCAGGCTTTTTATCCTGAAAAAGATTTTAATTTGTATCTGAATTTTTCTTAATTTAGTCATTGTCATGTAAAATTTAAATGTTTTATCATTTTAATAAATTTTAACTAATAACATTTTCTTGATTGTTCAGTTAACACAATAAAGAGCCAAGTCCGAGTTAAACATAAATGTAACGTACGCAAAAATCACAAAATTTATATTTTTATCCTTATACGTAACAATTACTTTTAATTTAGTCTTTATATTTCATATTATCTTAATTTGAAATATTTATTTAAATTTTTCAAATATTATTCTATGAATATATATTGAAATTATCTAAATTTATTATATTTATTGATATATACATTATGATTAATAATTTTACAAATAATTATAATTACAAAAATATAGCTAAATTTAATTATATAAGTGAGCCGCTTGTTACTCGGTTCAACCTCCGTTAATTTTTTTTAATATTAATTATGCTACTATCTTGATTTTATACATTTAACAAGGTAATATGATCGGATAATGTGAATATAAAGTTATAAATAACAAAATAGATATCAGATTTTGTAGTGTCTCAAAATTAATTTTGTTCTTACTAGAGAAACACTAGTCTTCAGATCTCTATTTTAGAATGGTGACGTCCTTCTGACTGTAGCTGACGTGGAGAGGGTACCTGCAAAAGGCACTCTGATGCTGAAGTCAGGATTCGGTTCTAAGCAATAAATATTATTTAATATTGAAAAGTCAACCTGTTACATGTACTTTTTACCTTTCTTTTATAGGCATTGTTATGGGCTAATGGACCTGCTAAGTTAGCCTTGATTTTTAGCCATTTATTTAAAGTAGATAATATTCTGATTATTACCCTTAATTGGATTAATTACCTTTTAATCCTGACAAAGGGTATTCGGCCAAACTGGGCCGAATAGGAACTTAATTTCCTTTTTCTATATGTAGGACCGAATAGTTCCCTATATAGTACAAATTTAATTGATAACTTTGTATATTCTTATTTTATTATAAATTTTATATTAACTAAATGCTTCAATATAATATAAGTTATTAATTTAAGTATTTAATATAATACGTATCATATAATTATTTTTATTGAATTAGCGATTTTCTTTTATAAAAGAAATTAGGCGAAGTAGTCTTTAATTACTGCTAAATATTAATTTGTTTCTAGCACTTAAAATTACAAGTTCAGGCGGTTGTTATCTAGCGATTATAAAAATTACCAGCTTCAGGCTTCCCAAGTGTTCTGTGGTGGGTTATTATAAAACACTCTCAAAAATGAATTTGGGTCTCACTAATTTGACACGAATAAGAAAATATGAAACTAACAAAAAAGAAAAAGAAAAAAAATCGCAAAACTTGCTTAAGTTTTCCCTAAGAGACTTGGACGACTTCTCCAACTTGCTTTTGGCTATGAAATTTACAGATTCTTCAGTTCGCTCTGTAAATGTACCATAGAACCATACCATCAAATGCTGCCAGTGGGAGTTGTTATGTCAGTAAGTGAATGGAAACCTCATCTCTGATTAAACCATTTTTGCAGATTCTTGATGAGATCTTTTGGACTTATTGCGAGGTATAATTCTGAAGATGATCCTTGAAGGGCTTTATACGGGAACTTTGATCTCTTTTGTTCCTGAATTTGTCAATTATGTGCTTAACAATAAGAAATCCAGGGAAACATGTTTTTAACTTGCTCAGTTATGGGACTGTTCTTATTCTTCAAACTTTATACTTTTGTATTATGATCTCTTCAATCACTTAGTTTACATGATTTTTTTATTTTTTATTTTTTTTACAAACTTTGTAAGAAATCCTCAGATTTTTTATATAAAGAAAAATTTCCATGAAAAAAAAGTAAAATTGAAGAAAGGTACAACAATTTACTCCAGAATAAACGACAAATTTTGTCATTAGTAAATTTTAAACTTATTGAAGATTTTGTATTTTGTAACCAATTAAAAAAATTAAAGTTCTTAATAACTCTCCAAACTTCAATTAAATAATTTAGTACCCTAATGAATGATAATACTAAAAAGAACTCTACGTTGGCTTTATAAGGACACACACCTGGAAGTGAAATAAAATTACCTTGGCAACAAAGTTACAACAAGAAGATAAAAATGAATTCAAAAATTATTTACGTATATGGTGAATCTTTACATGAGTCTATGGAATCTCTGTGATTAATGATAATTTCATGTTTCCTTGTTGTTTATTTTATTGCACTATATTTGTATTTTCAGAATTGACAACTTTTAAACAATTCATAATTAATTATATTGTAAACGAATATACCACATATAGTTAATGGACTTATATAGAGTAGAATGAGATAAAAGATTAAGTAGACAAAGCTCAGTTATTCTCTTTCAATCATTATTAAATTAACAGCTCCTAGGCTCTTTATGTTTTCTCTTCTTTTAACCTTGCATGATAATAGCTTAAGAAAAAAGTGTTAACATTGCACGACCATTAAGTGTTAATAAATTTAGTATGAGTGGTTGCAATCATAAGAAAATCGGATTATAATTAATCTAAAAATAAACATAAAGAAGTGTAAAGATAAAATCTTACATCCTAAGTTCTTTTCGCTTTTATATTTAAATCATTATTTTATTTAATTTCACATTCTTTAAATTCAAATAATTAAACTATGAAATTCTTAATATTTGAAAATAGTTCTTATGAGACGATATTTTGAAAACTTATTTTATAATCCTTTTGTTACTTTTTGACGAGCCTCCTTATTTAGAAACAAAAATATTATATAAAAAATACTTTTTTAGTGATTAGATAATTACTTAAATTGGTGACCGTAAATGTTAAATTAATTATTGAAATCATTAAAAAAAGAAAACTACTTATGTAATGAAAAGTATATTTTAATTAATTAATATAAATGATTATAATGAATTAGGACCTAAAAATGATTTAAGTTAAAAGACTTATGTTGCATGATAGTCATTTTAATAAGGATATATATAAGTGTCGATAATTTATAATGTATAAAGATAAAGACATCACACATTAACATTATAAACTAATATAGTGATTAAGTGATAAAATTAAATTTAAATAAAAAATTATGTTAAATATTAAAATAGAAAATATTTAAGAGATACGTTTTGAATAAATAATAAAATTAAATTAAAAGGAATATAATTTAATTAAGGCTTAAATATATTTTAACTACCTCTAAATATAATTTATTTGAAATACTACTTATTAAATTTTTTTATTTTAATGTCTAACTTTTTTTTTTTTAAATTTTGTACTTAATGTTAACTTTCGTTAGTTAAATGGTAGCGTGACTCACAATTTGTCATGTCACCTTAATCTCTCTTCTCCATTTCACCCTGAAATTTTCATGTCACAATCTATATTAGCCCTATTTAGAAGTAGTTGAAGTATATTTAAGCCTTTAATTAAATGATAAATTATATAATTAAATGAAGATGAATCATAAAAATTATTTATATTATTTGATAATTTAAGAAAGGAATATTTTAGAGAAAGAATCTTAATTAAATAAAGTAATTACATAATTGATTAATTTATGAGATAAAATATAATTTTTAAATATTAATAATGTATATGACATATAATAATGTGAGTACACATATACCTTGATAATTTATAATATATAGAAATAGAGATGCTACACAATAATATTATTAACTGTTGCATTAATAATTTTAATTTAATTAATTAATTAAATATAGATAATTAAAGAGAAATTATTTAATTAAATATATTTTGATCAATTAATAAAATATTACATAGTTAAATTAATGTTAAAATATGACAATTTTATATCACATAAGATTTAAAGCAGCGTAGGTGTACATAAATTTTGATAATTTACAATGTGTACGGTAAAATTCCTACATGTTAATGTTATAAACCATTATAATATTTTTTTTATTAAAATAATTAAAATAATAATATAATTCAGCTAATATAAAACAAAGAATTAGCTATAAAAATTTCAAATCAGATAATATTTACATCATGATACCAATGACCAAATATTAAATGCTCACAAAATAATACTTTTTTATTCAAGTTGATATTTTTTATTTTTATCTATTCCATTATTATTATTATTATTATTATTATTATTATTATTATTATTATTATTATTATGTGAGAGATACAAGATACAATTAAAAGAGTCAAATAGTTACATGACATGTTTTTTTATATTTATTTATTTTATAATAATTATTCATATATATTTTAGAAAAATAAGATTTATTAATTGCATGATTATCGATACATCGGATGATATGAATGTTTAAGTTTTCATATGCCTTTAGTAATAACTGAAGTTTTCAATTTAGGTTACTTTACTTGACTCACACCGAGTAGCAATCTAAAGAAGTTCAGAATAATTTGAATAAATAAAATGATAATCCAAGTCTGCCTCTTTGCAAGTACTTCATTTTACAACTTTTTATAAAACAAAAGATTTATTTTAATGTATTAAAGATAACATATTCTATTAATAATATTTTTATGTTCAATAAAATTTAAAGCATCAAATATTTGTCCAACAAATTTTTTTAAGAAAAATATTAAATCACTTCATCTAAGAAAGTCCTACATATTTATAGCAAGAATTTTAATTATTCTCTTAATTATTTAACTTTTTTAAAAAAGATTTTGTATCTTCAATTATAGTAATTTCTCTCTCATCATCTTCGTCTGAATTCTTATAATCTAGAATCAAATCTTAATACTATCAATAAATTATAATATAAAATAAATTAATAATTTTAATTTTATAATAATAAATTATAATATATTCATAACCAGAAACATATATTATTAGCTAATTTGTCATATATACTTAAAAAAGTTTGAATTTATTTAAGCTTTTAACTCAAAATCTTATTTTTTATAAATATTTTTTAGGACCAATCCTATATAAGACTGTTTTATTTACTCTAAATGTAAAAATATATTAAAAAATAGATCAACTATTTATTCGATATTCTTGTTTTTTTTATTCTTTTTTAACAAGTTTGTAATTTGGAAAAAGAAAGAAAAAAAAATTTAAAAGATAAGTGAGGAAAGAAAAAAGAGGAGTATTAATATAAAACATTAAATTAAAAAAACTTAAAAATATAAGATTAGGAAAATTTTTATTAGTTTATAAACTCTTTCCATCTCATCTAACAACTCTCAAATAAAGATAACTATCACACAACTCTTTTCGTTATCTCCTTTTACCAAAAATCAACTATCAAATAAAGTCTTAGTTATTCTTAGATTTCTAACAAAACAATAAAATACTTGGAGCATAAAAAGCAATGCTTTAGTCATGTACTACATTAATTAAAGGCCTTTAACCTACATGTAAAAATCATAAATAATATAACATAAAAAATAATAAGTATTAAAAATTATAATTCATACCTATAGAGATTAGTTTAAGTAACAAATAATTTGAAATTGTTTAAGTAAGATTTTGATTTCAGTTTTTGTATATACAAAAAAATCTTTCATGCTCATTTACCACGTTGAGTACGCAAATCGAGTCGGATCTATATTAAATCGGATAGAAAATAAAAAAATAAAATTTTTAAAATTTTTATATTATATAATTAATAATTAAAAATATATATTATCAATACTCACATATACAACCTCTCTTAAAAGGTACTTTTTTTTTCTCAATTATAATTAAAGTATAAACTAAAATATGCTAATGTAAAATATAACCAAAACTGATTTCACATTATTTAATGATTTTTTTAAAAAAATTCTTTTTAATTCAAATATTATTATCAATGATTTTTTTAATTTTTGTGACATGAGTTAATAGAATCTTTTTAGAATTAATTACTAAAATTTAAGTATCTTCTATTAAAATGTTAAACGATTTCTTAATTTTTTCCGCTTGATTTGACATTTGACAGAGAAATTTAAATCTTCAACTGATTACATTCAATGCTAATGAAAATATTAAATTATCCTTCAATGATTTTGACATGTAGTTTAATTTTTTGATAAAATATTAACTGATATTAATTACGTTTTTTTTAATTAGCATAATTTAATTATTTTTATTTATTTTTAAGATTAGGAGAGTACTCTGATACTGATATACACATGAGACAAGGACCATAGTCCACGCGCATCTGAAGACATGGGCCAATAGGATTTACGAAAACTAGGAATTGAGTGTGTTAAGTGAGATTGAGTGTTCAGTATTGACTTGGACCGAAAGCAACGTTTGAGCTTCCCCTAACGTTGTCGTGGATTTTCTGATTATTGCTTATCGCTTATTGTGTGTTTTTAGGGAGTTTTTTTAAATATTAATATAATATGAAAATTATAAAACTAAATAAAAACAAACTTTTTAAAGATAATTTTAAGTTTTTATAAATATTTTTAATTCGTTTTAAAATTTTCTCCTTTTTTTTTTTTACTTATACGAGTAAGGTGAGAATTTTCTTTTATCATTTTTTCCTTTTTTTTTTCGTCGAAAAGGATCTTTATTTTTGGTCCCTCTTCTCTACTGCTTGTTGGTTTCATCCAAACGAGAAAGCCATTGCAAAGAATTTTCGAATAATAGAATCACCTTTGAACTTACCTCCAATGGCGAGGGAAGGTTCCAAAAATTCTACGAGCCGGAAGCGTAAACGAGGGTTTTCAAGAAAGCTTCAAGTCAACGAAAGGGTGGAGGTAAAGTCCACTGTTCAATTTTTAATGATAAAAATGTGATTTTCTTGTTTTTCCCTGAGGTCTTTTAGAAAAGAAAAACAATGTGGGGTACCCTTGTCGTGTTTGTAATCTTGTGTTTGTTTTTTCATACGTTTGTGCACGTGCTTCTGTTTCTGCTCCTTTAGTTTAGGTTGTCGTAAATTTTGGCTGTTACCGGGTTTGAAAGCTGTTAGCTACATTAACTTGTCGTTTTCATCATTAAATTTTTGTTTGATGTGTTGTGCATTGTTCTCTTTGCCATGCATGCGAAGTGTCGTTTTTTGTTTGCAAAGTTTAAATAATTTTCCCTCGTGATGCTTTTGGTCGGAAATTTCCCTGTATAGAAATTGAACAAGTTTTGAAAATTTTCAGGTGAGGAGTGAAGAGGATGGATTTCTAGGATCATGGCACCCTGGGACAGTTATCTGTTGTGGGAAGCTGAAGCGCCATGTCAGATACGAGAATCTTTTGGAAAACGATGGGTTGAATTATCTTGTGGATGTAGTGCGTGTTACAAAAGCATTGGATGGTGAAAATGAATCCTTGAATTGCTTTAAGCGAGGGTTCATTAGGCCACTGCCTCCTACGGTTGTGTTTGATAGATGGGGCCTTAAGTTTGGTCTGTGTGTTGATGTGAACCATCTAGAAGCTTGGTGGGAAGGGGCTATATTTGATCACTGTGATGGGGAGGAGAAGAGGACTGTGTTTTTCCCTGATTTGGGTGATGAAATGCAAGTTGAAATTCATCAGTTGCGGATTACTCAGGATTGGGATGAAGTTACAGGAAAGTGGGAGCAACGAGGGAACTGGGTGTTTCTTGAATTGATTGAGGAGTTAGAGAGGGAAACATATGTTCCAGTTTCAATTAAGCAAATTTGGTATGACTTACAGGTAAAAATTGAATTTTGCATTATTGGAGAGTGGACATATAATGTGAAGGACTTGTGGAGAAACATGGTGATGGAGATAATTCAGGAGTACTTTACTCTTACAATAGAAGCAGTTATCTCAGTCTCAAAACTTCAGCAGCTTTTATTAAATGAAATACCAGAGCTGGAGTTAGTGGAACCCATTTCTAATGTTGGGCAGAAAGAAACTGTTCCTCCTGTTATAGAGACCTTACATGATTTTCAAGATGAAATGACCCGTAGTGGTGCTGGTGACTTAACACCAGAGCTGGAGTCAGGTGAACCTGTGGCTAATGCTGACTTAAAAACGACCTTGCCTGATAAGGAAAATGTTGTGCAGAAAGAACCTGTTGCAGCTATTAATGAGACCTTACCAGTGTTTCAAAATGAAACGACCTCCAATGGTGCTGGTGACTTAAATCTTCCAGGGAATTTATTAAATGAAACACCAGAGCTGGATTCAGTTGAAACAGTGGTTAATGTTGATTTAAACATTACCTTGCCTGATAAGGAAAATGTTGTGGAAGAAGAACTTATTCCACATGTTAATGAGACCTTACCTGTTGATCAGATATGGAGTGGTGAATTATTGCATACAGTATCCAAATTGCTTCCAAAGGATGCTGAGTTATGTGTGATGGATGGTGGTGCTGAAAATAAATCAACTGCTAGTCAAAAGCGGAAATGCTTGAGAAATTCAAAGGCCAACCTACTGAAGTGCCAAAGCAATGGATTGCCTAGAAGGGTGCTAAGATCAAATAAGAGGGTGCAAAAGGTTTCAGCCACTTGTCTACACCATAAACCTCTAACTATTCTGTCTTGGTTGATAGACAGCAACATGGTCTTACCAAGGTCTAAGGTTTATTATAAGGCCAAAGGCAAGCGCAATAAGGTCTGTATTATGGCTCATGGGAGAATAACTCGCAATGGCGTCAAGTGCAAATGTTGCCTAACAATATACAGTCTTGTTGGCTTTGAAAATCATGCTACAGGCAATAGTACGTGCAGACCCTCTGCTAATATCTTTTTGGAAGATGGTAGGTCACTCTTAGATTGCCAGAAACAAATAATGGAAGATCATAAAACAAGGCAAACTATGGAAATACCATTCAGTGATTTGGGTCAAGGCGAGAATGACTGCATTTGTTCTTTTTGCCACTATGGTGGTGAACTTATTTTATGTGATCAATGCCCATCTTCATTTCATAAGATTTGTCTTGGTTTGGAGGTATATTAACCAATTTCCTTCTCAGTCATGCTATATTTAGTGTCATCTTGTTTTTACTTATTATATTGCTTCAATTCAGTACTTGCATACCAATAATTGGTTTTGGATCTGAGCTGTTTTCTTTGCTTGTTTTATTTTTTCTTTATAGGATATCCTTTATGGTGACTGGTTTTGTCCATCATGTAGTTGTGGGATTTGTGGCCAAAGCAGAATTAAAGGAGATGAGGATGGACATTTCCTTACTTGCATTCAGTGTGAACATAAATGTAAGTAAGCTAATAGGTGTTTTTACCTTAATATTTCATCCATGAATTCCATACCAGGATATCTTTTGGGTGTGTATTTGTCTACATATGTAAATCTGATGTGATCTTTGTCAAACTTATGTAGATCATGTTAGGTGCCTGGAAACTGGAGCTGTAGATATATCAAGACATCTGAAAAACTCGTTCTGTGGAAAAGACTGTAAAATGGTACAATAGATCCATCTCCCTTCCTTTTGTTTTTGAAAACATTTAGTCATAATTTGCAAGAAAAATTGTTTGCTTCTATTTGTTTACCTTCAAGCTCTCTCTCTAATTTATTTTGCTCTTACTTTCGTAGGAAGCATTATTTTACTGCTTGTTTATTGAAACAAAATTATATTTATCATCAATACTATGTGATTCTGGCCAATCGTTACTCATGAGATTTGATTGAATTAGTGATTTTGATTCTGGTGATGTTACTTGTTATGACTTGACAAACTGATGAGATTTGTCAGAGAAAAATATTAGGTTGTCTTCATTGAGGTCTTTTAGGGCACTGGTTCTCCTATACATTTATTTGTCTATTTTTTGCAGATATATGAGGGTTTTCGTAAATTATTAGGAAAGCCAGTTTCAGTGGGTGCGGACAATCTAACTTGGACATTGGTGAAGTTTATCAACTCTGACAGTTGTGATTTTGATAGTATTAAAAGTGACTTATTGGCAGAAAGTTACAGCAAACTCAATCTTGCTCTTTCGGTGATGCATGAATGTTTTGAGCCCTTAAAGGAACCTTTGGCTGGCAAAGATATCATGGAAGATGTTTTATTCAGCAGATGGTCAGAAATTGTTATCATTCGATTTCAAGATATGGTCATATGTTTTATGTTGTTTATTCTATATATCTTATACACAGCCGTATATACCTTGTCCATGATCATAATAATCTGTCTCTAAGTTGTGCTACATTATTGCAATATCTCTTGGCATATATCTCATATCTGTACATTGAAACCTTGTAGGTCAGAGCTTAATCGATTGAATTTCCAGGGTTTCTATACTGTACTACTTGAGAGAAATGATGAACTGATTAGTGTGGCGACTGTTAGGTGAGTATAGGATTTGTTACCATCAAGTACTAGGCTTTGATTGTATGATTGCATATTCTATTTGAGTTGTGGGTTTCTAAATTTATATGCATTGTTATGATATGGACATTCATTTTCTGTCAATTTTTTAGGGTTTTTGGGAAGAAGATAGCAGAAGTACCCCTTGTTGGTACCAGATTACAGTATCGTCGACATGGAATGTGTCACATTTTAATGAATGAGCTAGAAAAGGTAATCCAATAAGCACACGTATGCCCTTTTTATTGTCTTTTTCCTTAATTGGAAGCCCTCTTTTGCCAGGAATAAATGGTATAATTGCTGAACTGCATCATTTTCTGAAGGCAATAAAACAAAGATTTCTCTAGTTTTGGATTCAATTTCTTATCATTGTGTTATACACCCCAGCTTTTCATCATTCCAATAAGGATATTTGGGCAATAATTTAACTGCTTAAGATGTTACTCGAAAGTCAAATCATGGCAGGGCATATGAAGTAGAATAATTTGGAAATCAATTCCTAAATTTTAGGAGAATCACCGCATCAAATTAGTTGGAATGATTGAGGTCAACTATTCTATTTTTATTTCATTCCTGTAATTTTGGGATTCCTAGTTAATTCTGGGAATATCCTATTTATTATTTCCTTTTTTGTCGTCTTCCTCTTTAGTGTAGAATGTGTCTCTGCTCTTATGTAATATAACAGAGATGAAATATTTTTCTTCATACTCTGCTCATATATATTCAAGACCTGGTTCTTCATAGATGAAAACCAGTTACAGCCTCATGGCTGATATGCCCACCACCCCAGAAAATGTTTATCAGCCTCACACCTCCTAACCAGTCTCTTATTAAAAACACAAACAGTAACTCAGTCTCCATGTCTCCATCTCTCCAATTTGTCAACCTTAAGCCCTCCATTCAAATAACTCAACATAAGTTGAATGGGATAAACTTCAGAGAATGGTTCTTTCTTGTCTAATATGTAATTATAAATATGCGATGCAACTTCAGACATCTAATACACAACATTCATACATTTCTGTCTATAGTAACCAATCCAATGATGATTTCTGAAAGGGTGTGTATTTAGTTCCATTGTTGAAAATAAAAAGTGGAAACTATTGTGTTATCATAATGTTTTTTTCTTAAGATAAAGTCCTTCAGCTACACTCATTTTTGAAGTTATTTTCTGACTTGCATGTTTCTTTTTTCAGAAGCTCATGCAATTAGGTGTGGAGAGGCTTGTTTTGCCTGCTGTTCCTAGTGTACTAGAAACATGGACCAGGTCTTTTGGCTTTGCAAAGATGACCAGTTCTGAGAGATTTCAATTTCTTCACTATACTTTTTTAGACTTTCAGGATACCATCATGTGTCAGAAGCTGTTGATGAAAATACCATCTCCAGATTCAGTTTTATTAAAAGGTTTGTAAGTCCTGTCTTTGTAAAGGAGACATTTAAATAAGTTTGCTTTGCACAAAATGGGTTACACCTGTGATGTTTCCTGTTGCAGATTCACAAAAAAAATGTGATTTTTCCTCTGGACGTTGCAGTTTTAACTTTAAAAAGTCTAGTCCAGTATGTGAAGTATACCAAGTAGAAGAGATTGACAAAGGAGGGATGCTGGATCAACTAATAGGGGAGTATGTCTAACCTCTCTCTATTTCAATCCTAAACATATGAGAAAAAAAAAAGTTATGATGGCATTATATGCTATCTATATCTATATATAGGTAGAGAGAGTCCAGAGGCGATCTGGTATTGTGGAGAAGCAAGGAAAGGGTGGAAAACAAAGAAAATGATAGATGACATCTGCATTTATAAAGTATCACCTGAGTTAATTATTTGCATAAAAGATGCATAAAAATAAATAATTTTTACATTTTACTATTATTTAATATATTTTTTTATCATTGAAAATTTGGAACTTGCAATCAAAGTTCATCTTAGCAGTCCTTTAATAAGTTTGTTTTGTCTATTCCATAGTTCATTCTGTTTTAATGTTGTGATCTATTCGGGGGCATAACACAGATATGGTGTTAAACTAGTTCTTGATTTATTAGTTGGGCCTCTTGATGACCCATTATCTAAACTAAACCACGCCCGGTTACTGTAGCATTAAGACCAAGGATCCTATCTTACCAATTTGGAATCAGTGAAATACAATTCACCTTTCCACAACTGTCAAAACCCCTAGAATCTACTCTTACACCTCAGCATTGTTCCTTTGGCCTACAATTGAGTGCTTCATGCAGGGACAAAGTGCATCCATGGTATTGGATATCTTCTGTCAAAGAGAAAGTAACCAGCAAGAGTCTCAATCTGCCATATTCCATCCTAAGATCAGTGTGCTGACATCTTGACCAAGGCCCTCTCAACTCAATGATTCACACAGCTCTCTACAACAAAAATCAGAGTGGTTGACTACTACACAATAGTTCACCTACCCAAGTTTGACGGGAGAATATTAGACTATGTTTATATTTGCATGCTGTATACTGTAGACGTGCGCTGCATTTACTGTGCTTCTAGCATGCTGGCGTCACTAAATTGTTAGCTGTCAACTCACAAAAGTGACTAACAGACTAGTCCCACTGTCAAGACTGTTTCAGGCCCAACAGTCTGTTACAATTGAATTGGCTCAGTTACAACATTTCCTCGTACTCAGCTATACTATATATGTCAATCGATTTTTCTAACATTTGCATACACAATAAGAAATCAATAAATAGTAAGTTTTAATTGGAAATTGTAGCTTTAGTGTTATCAATGCATTGGATTTTGTGATATCCTATGATTTTCAACAAAAACTTACTATACATGAGTTCTTATTGTATGCTCGATACATTAGAAAAACTGTATGTCAATACAGAATAAACACCCTGTCTGTTTTCTCGCATTTTTCGTCCACTTTTCATCTGAATCTAATTCCCATTTCTGCTACCATTGCAACTGTGTTCAAGCTCAGGTTTAGGAAACTGCACTGCACAAAATTAATACCCCGTCCCTTTTTCCTCAACCATGTAGATTATATTAACAGATCGCGTTTAACATAGTGCAACTTTTATTAGGGCCTCCAAATTTCAATCATTGAGAGAGAATCTTCATCAAGTGGGAATGGTGCAATGAACAATGATTTTGTTTTCCTGGCATCTTCACTTTCATTGATTTAGTTAAAATTACTTGTTTTTATCATATCCGTGATATTAATCATCCTCACCATGATGGTTCTTGTTCATGTAATTGTTCATTACCTAAGAATCTTTTCACCACATTAGAAGTTGAAGTCTAATCCGTTGCAAAATGAAGATGATTCTGGCTTTCACGCCATTTGACCCATTGCTTCAATTATTTCATAAACAAATTCAAAATTGAATTCCCTTTTCATTGGGCCACACTTGTGTATCAGTATGGTCCTCTATAAATCAATTTCAGATTAGAATGTATTGACATTTTTGCTATTTTTCTTTGTAACTGTTATGAAGAGATGATGCTATTGCAACTAACAGATGTGATGTTTTTCTAGTACTTATGCCGGCAGCAATGATAATCATGGTAATGGTGCTATAGACCTCGTCACCATGGTACTTTCTTCTCTTAATTGTTTTGATGAGTAACATGTTGTTCCCCACTTGTTGCCTTAATCCTTCTATTGTGTCGTTTCTTGTTTCAGTGAAGATTGATAATTTTAATTTTATTGGTTCTTAGGTGAAGCAACCAAGTCATGGGGATAAACAGCGCCAGAATGGAAGTAACTCACAATGCTCTCTTTTAAAGCAAGCTCATAGTCATAGCAAGCCCATTATAAGGAAGGTCTATGCTAGAAGGAGAAATGGGCCTGATAATAGTGAGGCCCGAATGCAAACCACGAAAGATGACAGGTATAATGGCCCACCCAAGTACTACGCCCGAAAAACAAAAAAAGCATGTGAAGGATTTAGAATGTCATTATGAGAGAGATTAAAGTTTGAGTGGACATGAGTGAGGGGTGCAATGTAAATTTTGGTTGTGTACTTTGCATCTTCTAACTCATCTAATTTTTGAATGTGGAAGAATTTGAATGGGTTCCTTCTCCACATAAATAGTTTCTTCCTTCTCTTGTATGTTGAATGCTCATCAATTTTTTTATTTGCAATTTTATATAATGGTAGTTCAATGTGCTTGTGTAATTCGTACAAATTAACATCACTTCTCAAATATTTATTTTTTTTTATAAATGGTAGTTCAATTTTTTTATTTCCATTTCTATGTTTCTCGCTATCAAAATACACAGTTCGCTTTCAACTTTTTTCATTTTTTTGGGCAAGAAAATGAAAAAAAGTTGTCTCAAATGGCAAAAAAAAAGCCTAAGAAGAGAGTGGAAAGAGTGTTGTTCTACGATTTTTGGGATCACTGTAACAGATTAAATATTGAGGGACTAATTACTAAAAATTAAAATTAATAATGTGAAAATTGTAAAAAAATTGTTCTAACAGTCACATGTTAGGCACGGTTATTGGAATGAGATGGAAATGTGGTTGATTAGAATCCTGTATAAGTCCTTTTTGTACATTCATTATGAATTATAAATACAATTGTGAATTTCAATTCCTCTTAAACTTGTTCAAGTTGTGAGTGACTGCGTTTTCATCTTCAGCAATCACATGATCATTGCACATAAAGAAACTAAATTGAAAATAGAGATTTTGTTTTTCTATTTCATAACTATGAAAGTCGTAATCTCTTATTCTCAACAAAAGCTTCAAGTTTTGTTCTAGTTTCTTTACTCTAAATTATAATGATGACAATGTTCTTGTGTTAAGGTTTAAAGACCTGATTTTTTCATATTTAACTATTAAATTGATATATAATAAAGAGAATAAAAAATATCTATTTTCAAATATTTAAGGGAGTGAGTATTTATTAAATCCAAAATAATTATTCAAGTATTTGAATTATAGAGTTAATATTTATTTAATTGGCACTTGTAAAAATATTTGATTTTTAAAAAAAAAAACCATACTCTTTAAGTAAAGTCTTTTTTTTTTTTTTTTATTACAACGAACTATTTATGTTCCTATTCTTGAATCTAGCATATATTCATTTAAGGACTCAATTTTATAAATGATTGTATTTTTTATTTTAATCAATTTAAAGATGTCTTATTAGACTATTTAAGGTTCTATATTAGCCTGTGTGTTTCTAAAATTTTCTGCCCGTACAGTGACTGTTCTTCGTGTTCCTTGTTTGGATTGTTCATTAAAATAACCTGCAGACTCATTTTCTTAATCCTTGCAGTGAGAGCTTTTCGATGTTCTTTCAGATTGTAAATTAGGGCTCGTTTCATGCATTTTTGGTTCGATATCATAGGTTTCCTCAAATTTAAAATTTTCCTAATCAGTCTGAACTCTGTCTACGTGAACAAAAAGTCTTTTTGTATTCCCTAATCAGACTTGTTCATAAAAACTGATCAATCGTAGATAACTAAAAAAAAGACAATCTTTTGATTTGGGAGATAAACCAAATTAGAGATATGTTAGTAACTTGCATTTAGAACCACTTTTAAAGACTATTAAGGACATATTTTATGTAATAAATAAGAAAAGAGATAAAATGAAATAAGGTTTTCTCTTAAGGTTGTAACCTAGAACGCACGTATTAGGAGATGCATGCTATGTATATTAATTATACTCTATATTGAAAATGTGAAAAAGACTTGGAACTTCTCGTGATGCAGAACAGGAACAGAAAATGGTTTTAACCAAACATATTGTTTAATCCTTCTTCTTACACCTTATCAAAACAACTCAAGCATTTGTGGCACACCAGTCATGTCTGAAGAATGCACCTTGTACTCCAACGCCGCTAGCAACTTGTCATTCCCTTGTTGTTCTACTCCAGCAGTGACAGTTATGGCTTTGACAATAGAGAATTTACTTTCGAGTGTGGATAGAAGGAAAATTAGGAATTTAGAAACTAAATTTAAAACAAGTGTCTATATGGTGTAAAAAATTGAGTGTAGAATCGAACATTAAAATTGGAATTGAGTTTCAGAATTTTAACTGTCATTTTTTTATGTCCATTTTAAATTTGAATTATAATTCTCTACATCAATTTTATAGAATTATGTGAAGCTAAATTTGGGCCAACTTGAATTCCTAATCTACACAACAGTAATTCTTCTTTGTAGTTCTTATTCTTCCCTAAGTATTTTCTCTCTCTTCCTTTGTTCTTTCTTTCTTGTATGCATCTTTCTTCCTCTTCCTATGTTCTCCTATTTCTTTATATTCTCTTCTCCATTTAACTTAACTTTTACATAATTATTAGTATCACTTCTTTTTTTCTATATTCTCTTATTTTTCTCTATTATCTTTTTTCTGGTTTTAGGTTGATTATTAATAAAAGTGTTTTTTCTCCATTTCTCTTCCTCTTGTTTTTCCTATTCTTCATTTATGTCTTCTTTCTTTCTTTCTCTTTTTTTACATTTGTTACATGTTTAATATATTTATGTTATTGTATCGTATTGTTATTGTATATTTATTGCAAACTATATTGTATTGTTATTTTGCACTCTACACTTCTTGCAAACTATACTGTATTATTTTTCTGCACTTGACATAAACTATATTATTTATGTTAATTTTATAATAAATTGTTTGATATTTTTCTTGAATTGTAAAATGTTTGAAGAAATATTAGAAATTAATTCAAGAATTATTAAAAGTACAAGAAAAACAAAAATGAGAAAACTAGTGTTAGATGCAACATTTATTACAGTGGCCACAATAGCTTTATGGTATAAACAAAGAAATATACCTAGAGAACTAACAGAAGAGAGTGATACAGACATAGAAATAGGTATACTTTTGAGAGGATTATCGCATGGAATTGATGAAAATTGTTATAATGAATTTTGTCTTACTAAACAAGTTGTTTTTTTAGCTTTGCAATATTTTATGTGAAAGAGGAGCACTACATGATACTTATAATGTAAGTATAGAAGAATTCATTGCAATGTTTTTACTTAGTTTAGCTCATAATCTCAAAATGAGAGTTCTCGTAGGCACTTATATTTGTTCCTTAGGAGACACTTTGGTGAAGTTTTAGCAAAAATTATTGGCCTAACAAAGAATACATCAAATACTCAACCCTTTATAGAAGATAACAAGTGGAAGTATTTTTTGGGTAAGATCTATGCTAATTAGATTAAATAGTTTGAGAACATTATATACTAAATTTGATATTGATTATATATTGATGGGATTGTATTGGAGTCTTAGATGAAACACATGTCTTAGTTACTCTTCCATTTAAAGACCAAGGTAAATATAGGAAAAAAAAAAATCACTACAAATGTATCAAGAGTGTGTGATTGAAATATGAAATTTATTTATGTCTTAACTGAATGGAAAGGTTCAGCATCAGACTTTAGAGTTTTGCATAGTGCTATGACAAGAGCTTATCCATTTGTTGTACCAAATAGTGATAATTTCAAACATACAATTATTTTAAATTGTTAATCATTTAATAGTTAACATTAATTTTTATTTTTCTAGAAAAATATTATTTAGTAAATGTAGGATATACCAATGTACCAAAAGAACTATAAAAATATTTGTCCAAAAATTGTGCACTGAGAAGCTGCTCGGATGTTAACAGTGAAATTGATCATCTCCGTAGTAGAAGAGTTTCTTCCTACAATTTGATAAAATATTAGCATCTGTTGCATACTTAAAAACCCATAGTCTCAATTGCACTGACTCTAACATACAAGGAGTATAATTGACTTTTTCCTAATTTATATTATACTAATAACATTTATTTTATTTAAATAATATATTATTTCTTGCACAACAATCTTATACTCTTTGTACTTGGAAAAGGTTTACTTATCATCTTATTTATTTCTATTTATTATTCAAAAGTCCAGTAAAATAGTTTAACCCAACTTTGGGTTTGGTGACTATACCTTTATATTTAATGTGCCATACTTCATTTGCCAAGCAATTATTTCCCACCTTGCATAGTTCATTTGCAAACACCACAAAGTGATGAAATCTCTGTACCGTCTAAATATTGATTGTTGTTTACTTAAATGAAATACCAATTTTTATTTATTGTTTTTAAAGTGTGTTAATTCTCATTCATGCGTTTAAAAAGTTTCTCAACTCTAACTTCCTGAATTTTTACTCAATTATTTAGATCAACAACTAGTGTAGTTAGTCGAGCATTGCACGTTTTTATTAAGATATGAAAAAAATTAAAAGCAATTAAAAATGTAGATAAATGAGTATAAACAAACGACGTAGTTTTATTAGGGTAAAAATCACATATTACATCAGTTAAAAAATATTTCATTTCAATTGGCAAATTAATCTATATACAATTGATATAGCAAGTAAGAAAATTTAAATTGGTTATACAACTATCGTAAAAATGAGTTTTTACAATGATACAGTTACCAATATAGAAAGTGTTGATTTTCTACGTTATATTAATTATTTTTTAAACCGATTTAGAAAGTAATATTCTAGATTACCTATGAGTATTAAATCAAAGATAACAAAAAAATTGTACGACATTAGAGAGACATTAAAAAAAAAGAACTTAAACAAAAGCAAAAAAATTGTACAACATTACGGAGACATTAAACAACATGAAAGTCCTAAATTTTCTAAGCTAGACATGCATCATTTTGAAGCATGTGTCAACGTGGAAGATGAAGGACACTCGCTGCGCTTCCTTTGAAGCAACTTGGATCATCTTCAACTTTCCTAAAATGTGTCATAAGTGAAACTGAAAATTCTTCTTAACAACTGAAAATCATTAATCACATCGGCATATTCCTCATTGATGAATGATGCTCTACCCTGTAAATTTATCACATAAAAATAAGATTAACAACTTAATAATTAGACCATGGATGAGAATTAAATCAAGTTAAATAAATGGCTATTAGCAATCACTAACTTACCGTGTTAAGCTCGGGATAAAGTGGATAAGCATAACCAGTTTCCTTGTCAAATGTTATGTTAGGATTGGGCCAGGGCCCAATATAGTTGTTAACTCTGACCCAATTGCTGAGGCTAAATCATAGTTAGTATATTTTAGGAGAAAGTAATATTGTCGTTGTCTTTAAAAGTAATATTGTTGGTGTCTTTACTAATATACTTGTATAGCTATAAATAGGCTGGGAGAGAGAGTGTAAAGGGGAGGTTATTTTTTTTTCTAAATTCTTTGGACAGAGATAACTCTGAGGAGCAAAGCTTTAGAGTACTTTTGTACACAAAATCACTCATTCATATACAAATAAAGATTTCTTCTTTCTTCTTTCTGGTTCTTTCTTGATTTCCTATCATTGGTCTGACTTGCCGGATAGGGTTCTTCCCACCAGAAAAAGAAAAGTGGATATTGTAAAGAGAAGCGGTTGATGCCACATTCGAGGAAGATGAGTACGGATCAGCGGGTGGAACTGATGGAGGGTCGAATGGGATCAATGGAAGAACTCATGGCGACGATGAACAATACCCTAAACTCGATTTTGACGCAGATGCGGAAGTCACCAGAGGGTAGTCACAACCACGATAACGGTGAGGAGGAGTCGCATAATCTTGGACTAAAGCTGCTGGATGAGTTTCGTTTAACTGCCAAGAGGGTAGAGCTTCCTTCTTTTGATGGCATTGATCCCAATGGATGGGTCACACGGGCTGAGACTTATTTCGAGGTGCAAGGAACTTCTGATGCCAACAAGGTCAAGTTGGCACGTCTAAGCATGGAGGGAAGAACCATTCACTGGTTTCAGACATTGTTGGATTCTGAGGAAGATCCCAGTTGGATTGCATTCAAGAAAGCTCTGGTCCTACGATTTGGGGTTGGCCATTTGGAGGATCCTTTTGAGGAATTAGCGGATCTCAAATAGACCGGGTCAGTGGAGGATTACGTCGAGGAGTTTGAATTTCTTTCAGCTCAGGTAGGGCGGTTGCTGGAAAACCAATTTCTCAGTTTCTTTGTAAAAGGGCTGAAAGATGATATCAGATTAAGGATTCGAACATTGAGTCCTAAAGATCGTTTGGATGCAATGAGGATGGCTCGTTGTGTTGAGGCAGAAATTACTGGCAGTGTGTATTTGCCTTCATTACGAAACAAGAATTGGGGAACGAGCGTACGTTATTCCAGAGATATTTTTTCTTCAGCTAGCAAGGGTCCTAAAGCTTCTATGGGATCTTCTACTTCTTCTAATAGGGAAAAGACTGAGATTTCTAATAGCAGAGATAGAGGAGTTAGGCATCTCTCTAATAGGGAAATTCTGAGTAGGAGGACTAATGGGCTTTGTTTTAAATGTGGCAAAAAATATCACCCTCTTCATCGACGTACGGATCGTCGGGAATGACAATTACGTTTGATAGTTCTTGGGGAGGATGAAGAAGTTGATGCAATTGGGGATATAGTACGAATAAAGGCAGAAGGAATTAACTATGAGGGTATGGATTTGGAATGCAATTCCATGGGTATGTGGGAGTAGTCAAAGGGTCTTTAACCAATATCAGAACTTTAAAATTGGAAGGTAAATTGCAGGGAGTCTTAGTCATTGTGTTGGTCAATAGTGGTGCTAGCCACAATTTTATTTCCCCAAAGATTATTCAGGCTTTGCGCCTGCATGTAAAAACTGAAGACAACATGGGTGTTAGGTTGGGAGATGGTCATCGAGTCAAGACCCTGGGAACTTGTTCTGATATATCTTTAAACTTAGGAGTCGCTAAGGTTCAACTTGATGCTCACGTTTTGAATTTAGGTGGATTGGATATGATTTTGGGAATTGCTTGGCTATGTACTCTAGGGAAGATTGTGGTGGATTAGAGAGATCTAACTATGAGTTTTGAAAAAGATGGTGAAATGGTGGAGCTTAAAGGAGTAGTGGAAGACAAGCAGAATATTTGTCCACTTTTAATAGACTGTTAAATGGGGAATTGGTTGAAGTTGATGGGTTGATTTGGCAGAAGGCAGCCATTGGAATTAATTCTGTTGTTGGAAAATTGAAGCCTTAGCAACAGGATGACTTGCAGAGATTGTTGCAACAGTTTTTTGTAGTTTTTGATGAGGTTAAGGGCCTTTCTCCCAGAACACAGATTGAGCATGCAATTGAGCTTATTCCAGGTACTAAACCAGTTAGCATGAGGCCGTACAGATACCCCCACCACCATAAAAACAAGATTGAAAAATAGGTTAAAGACTTGCTGGATTTTGGAATGATTCAGCACAGTACCAGTGCTTATTCAAGCCCTGTTATTTTGGTTAAAAAGAAAGATTCTTCATGGCGTATGTGTGTAGATTATCAGGAATTAAACAAGGTGACTGTATTGGATAAGTTTCCAATTTTGGTGGTAGATGAGTTACTAGATGAATTACATGGTATGAGGTATTTTTTGAAGCCGGATTTAAGGTCTGGATATCACCAAATTTGTGTTAGAGAGTAGGACGCTGGCAAGACTGCTTTTACGACTCATGAAGGCCATTATGAGTACTTAGTTATGTCATTTGGTCTCATGAATGCTCCAGCAACATTTCAGTCTACAATGAACCAAGTTTTTGGGCTTTTTCTTCGTCGTTTTATACTTGTATTTTTTGATGATATATTAGTTTACAGTCAAAATTGGTCTCTGCATTTGCTTCATCTTTCTCAGGTGTTGGAAATTTTACAAGAGCATAAGTTTTTTGCTAATGCTAAGAAATGCTGTTTTGGGCAAGAACAAGTTGAGTATCTTGGCCATGTTATCTCTAGTAGAGGGGTTGAGATGGATCCTGAAAAAATTAAGAGTGTGTTGAACTGGCCTTCTCCAAAAAATATGAAGAGAGTACGAGGTTTTCTTGGTCTCACAGGATATTATCGAAAGTTTATTGTTGACTATGGATAGATTGCCAAACCATTGACTGATCTCACTAAGAAAGATGTGTTTTCGTGGGGACCTAGTGCTGCTGAAGCTTTTGAAAGATTGAAAAAGGCTGCAACGTCTGCTCCAATTTTAAGGCAACCTAATTTTTTGAAAGAATTTGTCATTGAATGTGATGCTTCTGGAAGAGGGTTAGGAGCTGTTTTAATGTAAAGGCATCAACCAATAGCATTTTTTTAGCAAAGCTCTCTTTGATGGTCAACTCTCTAGATTTGTTTATGAGAAGGAACTTATGGCTCTAGTTTTAGCTATTAATCATTGGCGTCATTACCTTATTGGAAGGAAGTTCACAGTTTTTTCTGACCAACGAAGTCTCAAGAACCTTTTACGATAAAAGGTGATTTCTGCTAATCAGCAAAATTGGGTGTCTAAGCTCCTGGCTTATCAATTCGATGTGATCTATAAACCTGGGACTGAGAATAAGGCAGCCAATGCAGTCTCCAGAATTCATGAAGAAACTGAATTTGGCACTCTTCTTTCAGTTCCAATTTGGGCACAGGGTGAAAATCTTAAGAAAGAGATTGAACAAGATCCTTTTATTCAACCGGTAAAGGCAGATATGTTGTAGAATTGTTGCAGTAGACCTGCGTTCTCCATCCAAAATGGGGAATTATTGCACAAAGGCAGTTTGGTAATTCTTGCTTCTTTTTCCTTTATTCCTTAATTGCTTCAAGAGTTTCACTCATCATTGGAAGGAGGTCACTCAGGATTTTTGAAGACTTTCCGCAAAATTGCTAGAAATTTGTACTGGTTGGGTATGCAGAAAAGAATTCAACAATTTATTAAGGAATGTGATGTTTGTCAAAGACAGAAATACGCGGCTACTGTTCCTGGGGGTCTGTTGCAACCGTTGCCCATTCCTAGCTTGATTTGGGAGGATGTGTCCTTAGATTTCATTGCTGCAATACAACATAATTTATAAGGTAATATTCCCAGGAATGCTATTCCCATGAATATGTTTGGTTAGTGTATAGTAATCTTGAAAAAAAAAGTTAAAATTTATTTACGAACGCTCCCTAATTATAAAAAATACTTCCCAGATATGGACGATAATGAGAGCCGCAAGGATAAAATTCAAAGCTTACTGTGCATGTATGGCCAATGGTATAGAAGGTGTAACATGATAGGAAATCAAGAAAGAACCATAAAGAAGAAGAAAGAAGAAATCTTTATTTGTATATGAATGAGTGATTTTGTGTACAAAAGTACCCCAGAGCTTTGCTCCTCAGAGTTATGTCTGCCCAAAGAATTTAGAGAAAAAAAAAAACCTCCCCTTTACACTCTCTCCCCCAGCCTATTTATAGCTATACAAGTATATTAGTAAAGACATCGACAATATTACTTTCTCCTAGAATATACTAACCATGATTTAGCCTCAGTAATTGGGTCAGAGTTAACAACTATATTGGGCCCTGGCCCAATTCTAACATTCCCTTATGCTAGAATAGCAGTCTTGTCCTCAAGGCTGAAGTTAGGAAATTATCTCTGTAAGATGGTCTCATCCTCCCAAGTAGTATTTTCATTAGGCAATTCTTCCATTTAACTAACCACTACTTTACTGGTTCGCCATTCTGCAGAATCATCTGAGAAGCCAGCACATCCTCTGGTTCAAAAAATTCATCCAACTCTACCTCAAAACCAGCAGGCAAATCTAGAGATGTATTGTAATTCCCAATGGCTCTTTTCAATTGAGAAAAATGAAATATCGGATGAACCCGGGAAGCTTCAGGTAGCTGCAGCTTGTAGGATATTGGTCCTATGCGTTGGAGGATTTTGTAAGGTCCAAAGAATCTGGCTGCTAGCTTCGGATTGACCCTCTGTTGCACTGTTTGTTGTCGGTGCAGACGTAGCTTAAGGAAAACATATTCTCCTACTTCAAAGGAGACATCTTTGCGCTTTCTATCTGCATATTTCTTCATCATTTGTTGAGCTTTAGTAAGATTGTACTTCAATTGAAGAAGAGCTTCATCCCTATCCTCGAGGTCTCTAGCAACAGCTAAGAAACGAATGATTTTAGGAGGAGGCCTCCCATAGACAGTTTCAAATGGGGTCGTAGCAGTAGCACTATGAAAAGATGTATTATACCAGAATTTGGCCCAATGAACCCAAAAAGACCAAGTTCTGGGCTGCTCAGAAGCAAAGCACCACAGATATATCTCTAGACACCTATTTAAGTCCTCTGTCTGGCCATCAGTTTCAGGATGGTATGATGAACTCATCTGCAGTTTTGTGCCTTATAATCGATAAAGTTCTTGCCAAAAAGAGCTGATAAACAACGGATCCCTATTGCTGATAATGGAACCTAGAACACCATGTAACCTAATGATTTCCTTAGCAAAAACCTCAGCAATAGACTTGGCTGTGTAAGGGTGTTTCAACATAATAAAATGCCCATATTTAGACAATCTATCCATGACAACTAAAATTGCTTCATAACCCTAATTCAAAGTGATACTGGTAGTAATAGTTTTCTAACCTGCTATAGGGAATATTCATTCTCTGTATGCTGTATATTTGCTATATAATCTCTGGTAAATAGACACTCTAATCTAGCATAATTTTCTTCCGAAGGGCATCTTGGAGCCATGATTGAGTATTGATCAGCAGCATGCAAAATTACTCTTGACATTTCAGAATTCAAAGAAAAGTTTGGATCATGTTGCGTTTAACAAAAAGACACAAAAAAAGGCTAACATAAAAATACTAAACAAAAAAAAATATTGTTAGTTAGAATTATATTTACACTTTCTTTGTCCAAATTAGGAAGTGGATTAGAAATAAGTATGGGAATAGTTGCATCATTGTCAGTCATTTCTACATGTTTTCTTATGTTTTTTCTGCTTCATTCAGCAGTAGAGAATACTTCAGAAGAGTCTACGGATTCGTAGGAATATTCCATGTTACTTTGATGTCAAATAACAAAACCAAAAAATATCACATATACATAGTCATTTCCATAAATGTTGTTCAAAGCAAAACTGCGAGCACTTAAGTCTTACAATAGGTTAATTTTAATGTGAAGAATCAATGGTGCAGAAAAGTAATTGTTCAACCTGAAAGTCAAAAGCATGAGAAGGAAGCCATTAACTTGCAGATATGAAATTCAAATTCAAACCCTAGCGAGTATCAAAATAAAAATTTGAAGGCAAAGAGATAACAAAACCACAAAGGTAAGCTAAAAAGCAAAAACCCATTTCTAAGCAAATAATTATAACTATTACTATTAAAAGAAATAGGCTCATTCTGCATTAATAACAGTAATGGGAATCTCTAATCATATAAACTTGCAACGTATCCATATATGGACAAATAAAATGCACACTACAGGAATATGAAGTTCATTTCAGTAGGCAGAACAAATAAAATCGTCACTATGCGAATTAAGAAAACCAAAGTAGCAAAGCAAGGTTTCCGCAGGTGAACCTGCGGAAGGATCATTGTCGATGCCTTAATCAGTTTAACTTGTGAAATTGTTTGCTTACTACCTGAGGGTGGTTGGGGTGACGGTGAATCATCTCAGCCTCTCTTGTGTCAGAAAGTGTGATTGTGCCCTGTGTGATTCCCTGCTGGCCAACCTTAAACCCGCACATTGTGCACCAAGGAATTTGAAACATACGTGCATGCCCGTGGAACCGGGGACAGTGCTCCCGCAGGTGTTGTCATGAAACTTTATATAAAATGACTCTTGGCAACGGATATCTCGGCTCTTACATCGATGAAGAACGTAGCGAAATGTGATACTTGGTGTGAATTGCAGAATCCCGTGAACCATCAAGTCTTTGAACGCAAGTTGCGCCTGAAGCCATTAGGCTGAGGGCATGCTTGCCTGGGTGTCACACATTTGTTGCCCCATGCCAACGCCTCACACGGGTGTTGATATGGAGTAAGCGCTGGCCTCCCATGAGCCTTGACAACACCCGTTGTGCCCAGACCCTGTCGCACCACGAGGCGCTGTCAGTGAGTCGGGTTGTTTGGGAATGCAGCCCCAATCAGGCGGTAAATTCCGTCCAAGGCTAAATATTAGCGAGAGACCGACAACGAACAAGTACCGCGAGGGAAAGATGAAAAGGACTTTGAAAAGAGAGTCAAAAAGTGCTTGAAATTGTCGGGAGGGAAGCGGATGGGGGCCAACGACATGCCTCAGTCGAATGTGGAATGATGAGAGCCGGTCTGCCAATCGACTGACACGGATTGTGGTGGTGGCCAAAGCCCAGGCTGTTGAAATG